>NW_028301597.1:7500000-8750000 GCF_987345545.1 Pholcus phalangioides | reverse complement strand
TAAGAGTTACGCGGTTACGGTTGCCTTTTTCTTATTCGAAATCTGATTCTCTATAAAATGCACCTAATGGTTTTGTTTTAGCTTGAAATTTTTTTTTCTCTAAAATCCACAGTACCCTCCCTTGGAAAAATGACTCCGAAAAATCATAGCATTCGAAACAGATTTTTTCGATTTCTTTCTCACGGGTACGAGTTACGCGGTTACGGTTGACTTATTCTTATTCGAAATCTGCTTCTGTATAAAATGCACCTAATGGTTTCCTTTTTGCTTGAAATTTTTTTTTCTCGAAAATCCACAGTACCCCCCCTTGGAAAAATGACTCCGAAAAATCCTGGCATTCGAAACAGATTTTTTCGATTTTTTTCTCACGGGTACGGGTTACGCGGTTACGGTTGCCTTTTTCTTACTCGAAATCTGATTCTCTATAAAATGCACCTAATGGTTTCCTTTTTGCTTGAAATTTTTTTTTCACGAAAATCCACAGTACCCCTGCTTGGAAAAATGACTCCGAAAAATCATGGCATTCGAAACAGATTTTTTCGATTTTTTTCTCACGGGTACGGGTTACGGTTGACTTTTTCTTATTCGAAATCTGATTCTCTATAAAATGCACCTAATGGTTTCCTTTTAGCTTGAAATTTTTTTTTCTCGAAAATCCACAGTACCCCCCCTTGGAAAAATGACTCCGAAAAATCCTGGCATTCGAAACAGATTTTTTCGATTTTTTTCTCACGGGTACGGGTTACGCGGTTGCGGTTGACTTTTTCTTATTCGAAATCTGATTCTCTATAAAATGCACCTAATGGTTTCCTTTTAGCTTGAAATTTTTTTTTCACGAAAATCCACAGTACCCCCCCTTGGAAAAATGACTCCGAAAAATCCTGGCATTCGAAACAGATTTTTTCGATTTTTTTCTCACGGGTACGGGTTACGCGGTTACGGTTGACTTTTTCTTATTCGAAATCTGATGCTCTATAAAATGCACCTAATGGTTTCCTTTTTGCTTGAAATTTTTTTTTCACGAAAATCCACAGTACCCCTGCTTGGAAAAATGACTCCGAAAAATCATGGCATTCGAAACAGACTTTTTCGATTTTTTTCTCACGGGTACGGGTTACGGTTGACTTTTTCTTATTCGAAATCTGATTCTCTATAAAATGCACCTAATGGTTTCCTTTTAGCTTGAAATTTTTTTTTCTCGAAAATCCACAGTACCCTCCCTTGGAAAAATGACTCCGAAACATCCTGGCATTCGAAACAGATTTTTTTCGATTTTTTCCTCACGGGCACGAGTTACGCGGTTACGGTTGACTTTTTCTTATTCGAAATCTGATTCTCTATAAAATGCACCTAATGGTTTCCTTTTAGCTTGAAATTTTTTTTTCCCGAAAATCCACAGTACCCCCCCCCCCTTGGAAAAATGACTCCGAAAAATCATGGCTTTCGAAACAGATTTTTTCGATTTTTTTCTCACGGGTACGGGTTACGCGGTTACGGTTGACTTTTTCTTATTCGAAATCTGATTCTCTATAAAATGCACCTAATGGTTTCCTTTTAGCTTGAAATTTTTTTTTCTCTGAAATCCACAGTACCCTCCCTTGCAAAAATGACTCCGAAAAATCATGGCATTCGAAACAGATTTTTTCGATTTTTTTCACACGGGTAAGAGTTACGCGGTTACGGTTGCCTTTTTCTTATTCGAAATCTGATTCTCTATAAAATGCACCTAATGGTTTTGTTTTAGCTTGAAATTTTTTTTTCTCTAAAATCCACAGTACCCTCCCTTGGAAAAATGACTCCGAAAAATCATAGCATTCGAAACAGATTTTTTCGATTTCTTTCTCACGGGTACGAGTTACGCGGTTACAAATGACTTTTTCTTATTCGAAATCTGATTCTCTATAAAATGCACCTAATGGTTTCCTTTTAGCTTGAAATTTTTTTTTCTCTGAAATCCACGGTACCCTCCCTTGGAAAAATGACTCCGAAAAATCATGGCATTCGAAACAGATTTTTTCGATTTTTTTCACACGGGTAAGAGTTACGCGGTTACGGTTGACTTTTTCTTATTCGAAATCTGATTCTCTATAAAATGCACCTAATGGTTTCCTTTTAGCTTGAAATTTTTTTTTCTCGAAAATCCACAGTACCCTCCCTTGCAAAAATGACTCCGAAAAATCATGGCATTCGAAACAGATTTTTTCGATTTTTTTCACACGGGTAAGAGTTACGCGGTTACGGTTGACTTATTCTTATTCGAAATCTGCTTCTGTATAAAATGCACCTAATGGTTTCCTTTTTGCTTGAAATTTTTTTTTCTCGAAAATCCACAGTACCCCCCCTTGGAAAAATGACTCCGAAAAATCCTGGCATTCGAAACAGATTTTTTCGATTTTTTTCTCACGGGTACGGGTTACGCGGTTACGGTTGCCTTTTTCTTATTCGAAATCTGATTCTCTATAAAATGCACCTAATGGTTTCCTTTTAGCTTGAAATTTTTTTTTCACGAAAATCCACAGTACCCCTGCTTGGAAAAATGACTCCGAAAAATCATGGCATTCGAAACAGATTTTTTCGATTTTTTTCTCACGGGTACGGGTTACGGTTGACTTTTTCTTATTCGAAATCTGATTCTCTATAAAATGCACCTAATGGTTTCCTTTTAGCTTGAAATTTTTTTTTCTCGAAAATCCACAGTACCCCCCCTTGGAAAAATGACTCCGAAAAATCCTGGCATTCGAAACAGATTTTTTCGATTTTTTTCTCACGGGTACGGGTTACGCGGTTGCGGTTGACTTTTTCTTATTCGAAATCTGATTCTCTATAAAATGCACCTAATGGTTTCCTTTTAGCTTGAAATTTTTTTTTCACGAAAATCCACAGTACCCCCCCTTGGAAAAATGACTCCGAAAAATCCTGGCATTCGAAACAGATTTTTTCGATTTTTTTCTCACGGGTACGGGTTACGCGGTTACGGTTGACTTTTTCTTATTCGAAATCTGATTCTCTATAAAATGCACCTAATGGTTTCCTTTTTGCTTGAAATTTTTTTTTCACGAAAATCCACAGTACCCCTGCTTGGAAAAATGACTCCGAAAAATCATGGCATTCGAAACAGACTTTTTCGATTTTTTTCTCACGGGTACGGGTTACGGTTGACTTTTTCTTATTCGAAATCTGATTCTCTATAAAATGCACCTAATGGTTTCCTTTTAGCTTGAAATTTTTTTTTCTCGAAAATCCACAGTACCCTCCCTTGGAAAAATGACTCCGAAAAATCCTGGCATTCGAAACAGATTTTTTTCGATTTTTTCCTCACGGGCACGAGTTACGCGGTTACGGTTGACTTTTTCTTATTCGAAATCTGATTCTCTATAAAATGCACCTAATGGTTTCCTTTTAGCTTGAAATTTTTTTTTCCCGAAAATCCACAGTACCCCCCCCTTGGAAAAATGACTCCGAAAAATCATGGCTTTCGAAACAGATTTTTTCGATTTTTTTCTCACGGGTACGGGTTACGCGGTTACGGTTGACTTTTTCTTATTCGAAATCTGATTCTCTATAAAATGCACCTAATGGTTTCCTTTTAGCTTGAAATTTTTTTTTCTCTGAAATCCACAGTACCCTCCCTTGCAAAAATGACTCCGAAAAATCATGGCATTCGAAACAGATTTTTTCGATTTTTTTCACACGGGTAAGAGTTACGCGGTTACGGTTGCCTTTTTCTTATTCGAAATCTGATTCTCTATAAAATGCACCTAATGGTTTTGTTTTAGCTTGAAATTTTTTTTTCTCTAAAATCCACAGTACCCTCCCTTGGAAAAATGACTCCGAAAAATCATAGCATTCGAAACAGATTTTTTCGATTTCTTTCTCACGGGTACGAGTTACGCGGTTACAAATGACTTTTTCTTATTCGAAATCTGATTCTCTATAAAATGCACCTAATGGTTTCCTTTTAGCTTGAAATTTTTTTTTCTCTGAAATCCACAGTACCCTCCCTTGGAAAAATGACTCCGAAAAATCATGGCATTCGAAACAGATTTTTTCGATTTTTTTCACACGGGTAAGAGTTACGCGGTTACGGTTGACTTTTTCTTATTCGAAATCTGATTCTCTATAAAATGCACCTAATGGTTTCCTTTTAGCTTGAAATTTTTTTTCTCGAAAATCCACAGTAACCCTCCTTGGAAAAATGACTCCGAAAAATCATGGCATTCGAAACAGATTTTTTCGATTTTTTTCTCACGGGTACGGGTTACGCGGTTACGGTTGACTTTTTCTTATTCGAAATCTGATTCTCTATAAAATGCACCTAATGGTTTCCTTTTAGCTTGAAATTTTTTTTTCCCGAAAATCCACAGTACCCCCCCCCCTTGGAAAAATGACTCCGAAAAATCATGGCATTCGAAACAGATTTTTTCGATTTTTTTCTCACGGGTACGGATTACGCGGTTACAAATGACTTTTTCTTATTCGAAATCTGATTCTCTATAAAATGCACCTAATGGTTTCCTTTTAGCTTGACATTTTTTTTTCTCGAAAATCCACAGTACCCCTCCTTGGAAAAATGACTCCGAAAAATCATGGCATTCGAAACAGATTTTTTCGATTTTTTTCTCACGGGTACGGGTTACGCGGTTACGGTTGACTTTTTCTTATTCGAAATCTGATTCTCTATAAAATGCACCTAATGGTTTCCTTTTAGCTTGAAATTTTTTTTTCCCGAAAATCCACAGTACCCCCCCTTGGAAAAATGACTCCGAAAAATCATGGCTTTCGAAACAGATTTTTTCGATTTTTTTCTCACGGGTACGGGTTACGCGGTTACGGTTGACTTTTTCTTATTCGAAATCTGATTCTCTATAAAATGCACCTAATGGTTTCCTTTTAGCTTGAAATTTTTTTTTCTCTGAAATCCACAGTACCCTCCCTTGGAAAAATGACTCCGAAAAATCATGGCATTCGAAACAGATTTTTTCGATTTTTTTCACACGGGTAAGAGTTACGCGGTTATGGTTGACTTTTTCTTATTCGAAATCTGATTCTCTATAAAATGCACCTAATGGTTTCCTTTTAGCTTGAAATTTTTTTTTCTCGAAAATCCACAGTACCCTCCCTTGGAAAAATGACTCCGAAAAATCATAGCATTCGAAACAGATTTTTTCGATTTCTTTCTCACGGGTACGAGTTACGCGGTTACGGTTGACTTTTTCTTATTCGAAATCTGATTCTCTATAAAATGCACCTAATGGTTTCCTTTTAGCTTGAAATTTTTTTTTCACGAAAATCCACAGTACCCCTGCTTGGAAAAATGACTCCGAAAAATCATGGCATTCGAAACAGATTTTTTCGATTTTTTTCTCACGGGTACGGGTTACGGTTGACTTTTTCTTATTCGAAATCTGATTCTCTATAAAATGCACCTAATGGTTTCCTTTTAGCTTGAAATTTTTTTTCTCGAAAATCCACAGTACCCCCCCTTGGAAAAATGACTCCGAAAAATCCTGGCATTCGAAACAGATTTTTTCGATTTTTTTCTCACGGGTACGGGTTACGCGGTTACGGTTGACTTTTTCTTATTCGAAATCTGATTCTCTATAAAATGCATCTAATGGTTTCCTTTTAGCTTGAAATTTTTTTTTCTCGAAAATCCACAGTACCCTCCCTTGCAAAAATGACTCCGAAAAATCATGGCATTCGAAACAGATTTTTTCGATTTTTTTCACACGGGTAAGAGTTACGCGGTTACGGTTGACTTATTCTTATTCGAAATCTGCTTCTGTATAAAATGCACCTAATGGTTTCCTTTTTGCTTGAAATTTTTTTTTCTCGAAAATCCACAGTACCCCCCCTTGGAAAAATGACTCCGAAAAATCCTGGCATTCGAAACAGATTTTTTCGATTTTTTTCTCACGGGTACGGGTTACGCGGTTACGGTTGCCTTTTTCTTATTCGAAATCTGATTCTCTATAAAATGCACCTAATGGTTTCCTTTTAGCTTGAAATTTTTTTTTCACGAAAATCCACAGTACCCCTGCTTGGAAAAATGACTCCGAAAAATCATGGCATTCGAAACAGATTTTTTCGATTTTTTTCTCACGGGTACGGGTTACGGTTGACTTTTTCTTATTCGAAATCTGATTCTCTATAAAATGCACCTAATGGTTTCCTTTTAGCTTGAAATTTTTTTTTCTCGAAAATCCACAGTACCCCCCCTTGGAAAAATGACTCCGAAAAATCCTGGCATTCGAAACAGATTTTTTCGATTTTTTTCTCACGGGTACGGGTTACGCGGTTGCGGTTGACTTTTTCTTATTCGAAATCTGATTCTCTATAAAATGCACCTAATGGTTTCCTTTTAGCTTGAAATTTTTTTTTCACGAAAATCCACAGTACCCCCCCTTGGAAAAATGACTCCGAAAAATCCTGGCATTCGAAACAGATTTTTTCGATTTTTTTCTCACGGGTACGGGTTACGCGGTTACGGTTGACTTTTTCTTATTCGAAATCTGATTCTCTATAAAATGCACCTAATGGTTTCCTTTTTGCTTGAAATTTTTTTTTCACGAAAATCCACAGTACCCCTGCTTGGAAAAATGACTCCGAAAAATCATGGCATTCGAAACAGACTTTTTCGATTTTTTTCTCACGGGTACGGGTTACGGTTGACTTTTTCTTATTCGAAATCTGATTCTCTATAAAATGCACCTAATGGTTTCCTTTTAGCTTGAAATTTTTTTTTCTCGAAAATCCACAGTACCCTCCCTTGGAAAAATGACTCCGAAAAATCCTGGCATTCGAAACAGATTTTTTTCGATTTTTTCCTCACGGGCACGAGTTACGCGGTTACGGTTGACTTTTTCTTATTCGAAATCTGATTCTCTATAAAATGCACCTAATGGTTTCCTTTTAGCTTGAAATTTTTTTTTCCCGAAAATCCACAGTACCCCCCCCTTGGAAAAATGACTCCGAAAAATCATGGCTTTCGAAACAGATTTTTTCGATTTTTTTCTCACGGGTACGGGTTACGCGGTTACGGTTGACTTTTTCTTATTCGAAATCTGATTCTCTATAAAATGCACCTAATGGTTTCCTTTTAGCTTGAAATTTTTTTTTCTCTGAAATCCACAGTACCCTCCCTTGCAAAAATGACTCCGAAAAATCATGGCATTCGAAACAGATTTTTTCGATTTTTTTCACACGGGTAAGAGTTACGCGGTTACGGTTGCCTTTTTCTTATTCGAAATCTGATTCTCTATAAAATGCACCTAATGGTTTTGTTTTAGCTTGAAATTTTTTTTTCTCTAAAATCCACAGTACCCTCCCTTGGAAAAATGACTCCGAAAAATCATAGCATTCGAAACAGATTTTTTCGATTTCTTTCTCACGGGTACGAGTTACGCGGTTACAAATGACTTTTTCTTATTCGAAATCTGATTCTCTATAAAATGCACCTAATGGTTTCCTTTTAGCTTGAAATTTTTTTTTCTCTGAAATCCACAGTACCCTCCCTTGGAAAAATGACTCCGAAAAATCATGGCATTCGAAACAGATTTTTTCGATTTTTTTCACACGGGTAAGAGTTACGCGGTTACGGTTGACTTTTTCTTATTCGAAATCTGATTCTCTATAAAATGCACCTAATGGTTTCCTTTTAGCTTGAAATTTTTTTTCTCGAAAATCCACAGTAACCCTCCTTGGAAAAATGACTCCGAAAAATCATGGCATTCGAAACAGATTTTTTCGATTTTTTTCTCACGGGTACGGATTACGCGGTTACAAATGACTTTTTCTTATTCGAAATCTGATTCTCTATAAAATGCACCTAATGGTTTCCTTTTAGCTTGACATTTTTTTTTCTCGAAAATCCACAGTACCCCTCCTTGGAAAAATGACTCCGAAAAATCATGGCATTCGAAACAGATTTTTTCGATTTTTTTCTCACGGGTACGGGTTACGCGGTTACGGTTGACTTTTTCTTATTCGAAATCTGATTCTCTATAAAATGCACCTAATGGTTTCCTTTTAGCTTGAAATTTTTTTTTCCCGAAAATCCACAGTACCCCCCCTTGGAAAAATGACTCCGAAAAATCATGGCTTTCGAAACAGATTTTTTCGATTTTTTTCTCACGGGTACGGGTTACGCGGTTACGGTTGACTTTTTCTTATTCGAAATCTGATTCTCTATAAAATGCACCTAATGGTTTCCTTTTAGCTTGAAATTTTTTTTTCTCTGAAATCCACAGTACCCTCCCTTGGAAAAATGACTCCGAAAAATCATGGCATTCGAAACAGATTTTTTCGATTTTTTTCACACGGGTAAGAGTTACGCGGTTATGGTTGACTTTTTCTTATTCGAAATCTGATTCTCTATAAAATGCACCTAATGGTTTCCTTTTAGCTTGAAATTTTTTTTTCTCGAAAATCCACAGTACCCTCCCTTGGAAAAATGACTCCGAAAAATCATAGCATTCGAAACAGATTTTTTCGATTTCTTTCTCACGGGTACGAGTTACGCGGTTACGGTTGACTTTTTCTTATTCGAAATCTGATTCTCTATAAAATGCACCTAATGGTTTCCTTTTAGCTTGAAATTTTTTTTTCACGAAAATCCACAGTACCCCTGCTTGGAAAAATGACTCCGAAAAATCATGGCATTCGAAACAGATTTTTTCGATTTTTTTCTCACGGGTACGGGTTACGGTTGACTTTTTCTTATTCGAAATCTGATTCTCTATAAAATGCACCTAATGGTTTCCTTTTAGCTTGAAATTTTTTTTCTCGAAAATCCACAGTACCCCCCCTTGGAAAAATGACTCCGAAAAATCCTGGCATTCGAAACAGATTTTTTCGATTTTTTTCTCACGGGTACGGGTTACGCGGTTACGGTTGACTTTTTCTTATTCGAAATCTGATTCTCTATAAAATGCATCTAATGGTTTCCTTTTAGCTTGAAATTTTTTTTTCTCGAAAATCCACAGTACCCTCCCTTGCAAAAATGACTCCGAAAAATCATGGCATTCGAAACAGATTTTTTCGATTTTTTTCACACGGGTAAGAGTTACGCGGTTACGGTTGACTTATTCTTATTCGAAATCTGCTTCTGTATAAAATGCACCTAATGGTTTCCTTTTTGCTTGAAATTTTTTTTTCTCGAAAATCCACAGTACCCCCCCTTGGAAAAATGACTCCGAAAAATCCTGGCATTCGAAACAGATTTTTTCGATTTTTTTCTCACGGGTACGGGTTACGCGGTTACGGTTGCCTTTTTCTTATTCGAAATCTGATTCTCTATAAAATGCACCTAATGGTTTCCTTTTAGCTTGAAATTTTTTTTTCACGAAAATCCACAGTACCCCTGCTTGGAAAAATGACTCCGAAAAATCATGGCATTCGAAACAGATTTTTTCGATTTTTTTCTCACGGGTACGGGTTACGGTTGACTTTTTCTTATTCGAAATCTGATTCTCTATAAAATGCACCTAATGGTTTCCTTTTAGCTTGAAATTTTTTTTTCTCGAAAATCCACAGTACCCCCCCTTGGAAAAATGACTCCGAAAAATCCTGGCATTCGAAACAGATTTTTTCGATTTTTTTCTCACGGGTACGGGTTACGCGGTTGCGGTTGACTTTTTCTTATTCGAAATCTGATTCTCTATAAAATGCACCTAATGGTTTCCTTTTAGCTTGAAATTTTTTTTTCACGAAAATCCACAGTACCCCCCCTTGGAAAAATGACTCCGAAAAATCCTGGCATTCGAAACAGATTTTTTCGATTTTTTTCTCACGGGTACGGGTTACGCGGTTACGGTTGACTTTTTCTTATTCGAAATCTGATTCTCTATAAAATGCACCTAATGGTTTCCTTTTTGCTTGAAATTTTTTTTTCACGAAAATCCACAGTACCCCTGCTTGGAAAAATGACTCCGAAAAATCATGGCATTCGAAACAGACTTTTTCGATTTTTTTCTCACGGGTACGGGTTACGGTTGACTTTTTCTTATTCGAAATCTGATTCTCTATAAAATGCACCTAATGGTTTCCTTTTAGCTTGAAATTTTTTTTTCTCGAAAATCCACAGTACCCTCCCTTGGAAAAATGACTCCGAAAAATCCTGGCATTCGAAACAGATTTTTTTCGATTTTTTCCTCACGGGCACGAGTTACGCGGTTACGGTTGACTTTTTCTTATTCGAAATCTGATTCTCTATAAAATGCACCTAATGGTTTCCTTTTAGCTTGAAATTTTTTTTTCCCGAAAATCCACAGTACCCCCCCCTTGGAAAAATGACTCCGAAAAATCATGGCTTTCGAAACAGATTTTTTCGATTTTTTTCTCACGGGTACGGGTTACGCGGTTACGGTTGACTTTTTCTTATTCGAAATCTGATTCTCTATAAAATGCACCTAATGGTTTCCTTTTAGCTTGAAATTTTTTTTTCTCTGAAATCCACAGTACCCTCCCTTGCAAAAATGACTCCGAAAAATCATGGCATTCGAAACAGATTTTTTCGATTTTTTTCACACGGGTAAGAGTTACGCGGTTACGGTTGCCTTTTTCTTATTCGAAATCTGATTCTCTATAAAATGCACCTAATGGTTTTGTTTTAGCTTGAAATTTTTTTTTCTCTAAAATCCACAGTACCCTCCCTTGGAAAAATGACTCCGAAAAATCATAGCATTCGAAACAGATTTTTTCGATTTCTTTCTCACGGGTACGAGTTACGCGGTTACAAATGACTTTTTCTTATTCGAAATCTGATTCTCTATAAAATGCACCTAATGGTTTCCTTTTAGCTTGAAATTTTTTTTTCTCTGAAATCCACAGTACCCTCCCTTGGAAAAATGACTCCGAAAAATCATGGCATTCGAAACAGATTTTTTCGATTTTTTTCACACGGGTAAGAGTTACGCGGTTACGGTTGACTTTTTCTTATTCGAAATCTGATTCTCTATAAAATGCACCTAATGGTTTCCTTTTAGCTTGAAATTTTTTTTCTCGAAAATCCACAGTAACCCTCCTTGGAAAAATGACTCCGAAAAATCATGGCATTCGAAACAGATTTTTTCGATTTTTTTCTCACGGGTACGGGTTACGCGGTTACGGTTGACTTTTTCTTATTCGAAATCTGATTCTCTATAAAATGCACCTAATGGTTTCCTTTTAGCTTGAAATTTTTTTTTCCCGAAAATCCACAGTACCCCCCCCCCCTTGGAAAAATGACTCCGAAAAATCATGGCATTCGAAACAGATTTTTTCGATTTTTTTCTCACGGGTACGGATTACGCGGTTACAAATGACTTTTTCTTATTCGAAATCTGATTCTCTATAAAATGCACCTAATGGTTTCCTTTTAGCTTGACATTTTTTTTTCTCGAAAATCCACAGTACCCCTCCTTGGAAAAATGACTCCGAAAAATCATGGCATTCGAAACAGATTTTTTCGATTTTTTTCTCACGGGTACGGGTTACGCGGTTACGGTTGACTTTTTCTTATTCGAAATCTGATTCTCTATAAAATGCACCTAATGGTTTCCTTTTAGCTTGAAATTTTTTTTTCCCGAAAATCCACAGTACCCCCCCTTGGAAAAATGACTCCGAAAAATCATGGCTTTCGAAACAGATTTTTTCGATTTTTTTCTCACGGGTACGGGTTACGCGGTTACGGTTGACTTTTTCTTATTCGAAATCTGATTCTCTATAAAATGCACCTAATGGTTTCCTTTTAGCTTGAAATTTTTTTTTCTCTGAAATCCACAGTACCCTCCCTTGGAAAAATGACTCCGAAAAATCATGGCATTCGAAACAGATTTTTTCGATTTTTTTCACACGGGTAAGAGTTACGCGGTTATGGTTGACTTTTTCTTATTCGAAATCTGATTCTCTATAAAATGCACCTAATGGTTTCCTTTTAGCTTGAAATTTTTTTTTCTCGAAAATCCACAGTACCCTCCCTTGGAAAAATGACTCCGAAAAATCATAGCATTCGAAACAGATTTTTTCGATTTCTTTCTCACGGGTACGAGTTACGCGGTTACGGTTGACTTTTTCTTATTCGAAATCTGATTCTCTATAAAATGCACCTAATGGTTTCCTTTTAGCTTGAAATTTTTTTTTCACGAAAATCCACAGTACCCCTGCTTGGAAAAATGACTCCGAAAAATCATGGCATTCGAAACAGATTTTTTCGATTTTTTTCTCGCGGGTACGGGTTACGGTTGACTTTTTCTTATTCGAAATCTGATTCTCTATAAAATGCACCTAATGGTTTCCTTTTAGCTTGAAATTTTTTTTCTCGAAAATCCACAGTACCCCCCCTTGGAAAAATGACTCCGAAAAATCCTGGCATTCGAAACAGATTTTTTCGATTTTTTTCTCACGGGTACGGGTTACGCGGTTACGGTTGACTTTTTCTTATTCGAAATCTGATTCTCTATAAAATGCATCTAATGGTTTCCTTTTAGCTTGAAATTTTTTTTCACGAAAATCCACAGTACCCCTGCTTGGAAAAATGACTCCGAAAAATCATGGCATTCGAAACAGATTTTTTCGATTTTTTTCTCACGGGTACGGGTTACGGTTGACTTTTTCTTATTCGAAATCTGATTCTCTATAAAATGCACCTAATGGTTTCCTTTTAGCTTGAAATTTTTTTTCTCTAAAATCCACAGTACCCTCCCTTGGAAAAATGACTCCGAAAAATCATGGCATTCGAAACAGATTTTTTCGATTTTTTTCACACGGGTAAGAGTTACGCGGTTACGGTTGACTTTTTCTTATTCGAAATCTGATTCTCTATAAAATGCACCTAATGGTTTCCTTTTAGCTTTAAATTTTTTTTTCTCGAAAATCCACAGTACCCTCCCTTGGAAAAATGACTCCGAAAAATCATGGCATTCGAAACAGATTTTTTCGATTTTTTTCTCACGGGTACGGGTTACGGTTGACTTTTTCTTATTCGAAATCTGATTCTCTATAAAATGCACCTAATGGTTTTGTTTTAGCTTGAAATTTTTTTTTCTCGAAAATCCACAGTACTCCCCCTTGGAAAAATGACTCCGAAAAATCCTGGCATTCGAAACAGATTTTTTCGATTTTTTTCTCACGGGTACGGATTACGCGGTTACAAATGAGTTTTTCTTATTCGAAAGCTGCTTCTGTATAAAATGCACCTAATGGTTTCCTTTTAGCTTGAAATTTTTTTTTCTCGAAAATCCACAGTACCCCCCCTTGGAGAAATGACTCCGACAAATCCTGGCATTCGAAACAGATTTTTTCGATTTTTTTCTCACGGGTACGGGTTACACGGTTACGGTTGACTTTTTCTTATTCGAAATCTGATTCTCTATAAAATGCACCTAATGGTTTCCTTTTAGCTTGAAATTAATTTTTTTTTCTCGAAAATCCACAGTACCCCTCCTTGGAAAAATGACTCCGAAAAATCCTGGCATTCGAAACAGATTTTTTCGATTTTTTTCTCACGGGTACGGATTACGTGGTTACGAATGACTTTTTCTTATTCGAAATCTGCTTCTGTATAAAATGCACCTAATGGTTTCCTTTTAGCTTGAAATTTTTTTTTCTCGAAAATCCACAGTACCCCCCCTTGGAAAAATGACTCCGAAAAATCCTGGCATTCGAAACAGATTTTTTTCGATTTTTTCCTCACGGGCACGAGTTACGCGGTTACGGTTGACTTTTTCTTATTCGAAATCTGATTCTCTATAAAATGCACCTAATGGTTTCCTTTTAGCTTGAAAATTTTTTTTCTCGAAAATCCACAGTACCCCTCGTTGGAAAAATGACTCCGAAAAATCATGGCATTCGAAACAGATTTTTTCGATTTTTTTCTCACGGGTACGGGTTACGGTTGACTTTTTCTTATTCGAAATCTGATTCTCTATAAAATGCACCTAATGGTTTCCTTTTAGCTTGAAAATTTTTTTTCTCGAAAATCCACAGTACCCCTCCTTGGAAAAATGACTCCGAAAAATCCTGGCATTCGAAACAGATTTTTTCGATTTTTTTCTCACGGGTACGGATTACGTGGTTACGAATGACTTTTTCTTATTCGAAATCTGCTTCTGTATAAAATGCACCTAATGGTTTCCTTTTAGCTTGAAATTTTTTTTTCTCGATAATCCACAGTACCCCCCCTTGGAAAAATGACTCCGAAAAATCCTGGCATTCGAAACAGATTTTTTTCGATTTTTTCCTCACGGGCACGAGTTACGCGGTTACGGTTGACTTTTTCTTATTCGAAATCTGATTCTCTATAAAATGCACCTAATGGTTTCCTTTTAGCTTGAAATTTTTTTTTCACGAAAATCCACAGTACCCCTGCTTGGAAAAATGACTCCGAAAAATCATGGCATTCGAAACAGATTTTTTCGATTTTTTTCTCACGGGTACGGGTTACGGTTGACTTTTTCTTATTCGAAATCTGATTCTCTATAAAATGCACCTAATGGTTTTGTTTTAGCTTGAAATTTTTTTTTCTCGAAAATCCACAGTACTCCCCCTTGGAAAAATGACTCCGAAAAATCCTGGCATTCGAAACAGATTTTTTCGATTTTTTTCTCACGGGTACGGATTACGCGGTTACAAATGAGTTTTTCTTATTCGAAAGCTGCTTCTGTATAAAATGCACCTAATGGTTTCCTTTTAGCTTGAAATTTTTTTTTCTCGAAAATCCACAGTACCCCCCCTTGGAGAAATGACTCCGACAAATCCTGGCATTCGAAACAGATTTTTTCGATTTTTTTCTCACGGGTACGGGTTACACGGTTACGGTTGACTTTTTCTTATTCGAAATCTGATTCTCTATAAAATGCACCTAATGGTTTCCTTTTAGCTTGAAATTAATTTTTTTTTCTCGAAAATCCACAGTACCCCTCCTTGGAAAAATGACTCCGAAAAATCCTGGCATTCGAAACAGATTTTTTCGATTTTTTTCTCACGGGTACGGATTACGTGGTTACGAATGACTTTTTCTTATTCGAAATCTGCTTCTGTATAAAATGCACCTAATGGTTTCCTTTTAGCTTGAAATTTTTTTTTCTCGAAAATCCACAGTACCCCCCCTTGGAAAAATGACTCCGAAAAATCCTGGCATTCGAAACAGATTTTTTTCGATTTTTTCCTCACGGGCACGAGTTACGCGGTTACGGTTGACTTTTTCTTATTCGAAATCTGATTCTCTATAAAATGCACCTAATGGTTTCCTTTTAGCTTGAAAATTTTTTTTCTCGAAAATCCACAGTACCCCTCGTTGGAAAAATGACTCCGAAAAATCATGGCATTCGAAACAGATTTTTTCGATTTTTTTCTCACGGGTACGGGTTACGGTTGACTTTTTCTTATTCGAAATCTGATTCTCTATAAAATGCACCTAATGGTTTCCTTTTAGCTTGAAAATTTTTTTTCTCGAAAATCCACAGTACCCCTCCTTGGAAAAATGACTCCGAAAAATCCTGGCATTCGAAACAGATTTTTTCGATTTTTTTCTCACGGGTACGGATTACGTGGTTACGAATGACTTTTTCTTATTCGAAATCTGCTTCTGTATAAAATGCACCTAATGGTTTCCTTTTAGCTTGAAATTTTTTTTTCTCGATAATCCACAGTACCCCCCCTTGGAAAAATGACTCCGAAAAATCCTGGCATTCGAAACAGATTTTTTTCGATTTTTTCCTCACGGGCACGAGTTACGCGGTTACGGTTGACTTTTTCTTATTCGAAATCTGATTCTCTATAAAATGCACCTAATGGTTTCCTTTTAGCTTGAAATTTTTTTTTCACGAAAATCCACAGTACCCCTGCTTGGAAAAATGACTCCGAAAAATCATGGCATTCGAAACAGATTTTTTCGATTTTTTTCTCACGGGTACGGGTTACGGTTGACTTTTTCTTATTCGAAATCTGATTCTCTATAAAATGCACCTAATGGTTTCCTTTTAGCTTGAAATTTTTTTTCTCGAAAATCCACAGTACCCCCCCTTGGAAAAATGACTCCGAAAAATCCTGGCATTCGAAACAGATTTTTTCGATTTTTTTCTCACGGGTACGGGTTACGCGGTTACGGTTGACTTTTTCTTATTCGAAATCTGATTCTCTATAAAATGCATCTAATGGTTTCCTTTTAGCTTGAAATTTTTTTTCACGAAAATCCACAGTACCCCTGCTTGGAAAAATGACTCCGAAAAATCATGGCATTCGAAACAGATTTTTTCGATTTTTTTCTCACGGGTACGGGTTACGGTTGACTTTTTCTTATTCGAAATCTGATTCTCTATAAAATGCACCTAATGGTTTCCTTTTAGCTTGAAATTTTTTTTCTCTAAAATCCACAGTACCCTCCCTTGGAAAAATGACTCCGAAAAATCATGGCATTCGAAACAGATTTTTTCGATTTTTTTCACACGGGTAAGAGTTACGCGGTTACGGTTGACTTTTTCTTATTCGAAATCTGATTCTCTATAAAATGCACCTAATGGTTTCCTTTTAGCTTTAAATTTTTTTTTCTCGAAAATCCACAGTACCCTCCCTTGGAAAAATGACTCCGAAAAATCATGGCATTCGAAACAGATTTTTTCGATTTTTTTCTCACGGGTACGGGTTACGGTTGACTTTTTCTTATTCGAAATCTGATTCTCTATAAAATGCACCTAATGGTTTTGTTTTAGCTTGAAATTTTTTTTTCTCGAAAATCCACAGTACTCCCCCTTGGAAAAATGACTCCGAAAAATCCTGGCATTCGAAACAGATTTTTTCGATTTTTTTCTCACGGGTACGGATTACGCGGTTACAAATGAGTTTTTCTTATTCGAAAGCTGCTTCTGTATAAAATGCACCTAATGGTTTCCTTTTAGCTTGAAATTTTTTTTTCTCGAAAATCCACAGTACCCCCCCTTGGAGAAATGACTCCGACAAATCCTGGCATTCGAAACAGATTTTTTCGATTTTTTTCTCACGGGTACGGGTTACACGGTTACGGTTGACTTTTTCTTATTCGAAATCTGATTCTCTATAAAATGCACCTAATGGTTTCCTTTTAGCTTGAAATTAATTTTTTTTTCTCGAAAATCCACAGTACCCCTCCTTGGAAAAATGACTCCGAAAAATCCTGGCATTCGAAACAGATTTTTTCGATTTTTTTCTCACGGGTACGGATTACGTGGTTACGAATGACTTTTTCTTATTCGAAATCTGCTTCTGTATAAAATGCACCTAATGGTTTCCTTTTAGCTTGAAATTTTTTTTTCTCGAAAATCCACAGTACCCCCCCTTGGAAAAATGACTCCGAAAAATCCTGGCATTCGAAACAGATTTTTTTCGATTTTTTCCTCACGGGCACGAGTTACGCGGTTACGGTTGACTTTTTCTTATTCGAAATCTGATTCTCTATAAAATGCACCTAATGGTTTCCTTTTAGCTTGAAAATTTTTTTTCTCGAAAATCCACAGTACCCCTCGTTGGAAAAATGACTCCGAAAAATCATGGCATTCGAAACAGATTTTTTCGATTTTTTTCTCACGGGTACGGGTTACGCGGTTACGGTTGACTTTTTCTTATTCGAAATCTGATTCTCTATAAAATGCATCTAATGGTTTCCTTTTAGCTTGAAATTTTTTTTTCCCGAAAATCCACAGTACCCCCCCCTTGGAAAAATGACTCCGAAAAATCATGGCTTTCGAAACAGATTTTTTCGATTTTTTTCTCACGGGTACGGGTTACGCGGTTACGGTTGACTTTTTCTTATTCGAAATCTGATTCTCTATAAAATGCACCTAATGGTTTCCTTTTAGCTTGAAATTTTTTTTTCTCTGAAATCCACAGTACCCTCCCTTGCAAAAATGACTCCGAAAAATCATGGCATTCGAAACAGATTTTTTCGATTTTTTTCACACGGGTAAGAGTTACGCGGTTACGGTTGCCTTTTTCTTATTCGAAATCTGATTCTCTATAAAATGCACCTAATGGTTTTGTTTTAGCTTGAAATTTTTTTTTCTCTAAAATCCACAGTACCCTCCCTTGGAAAAATGACTCCGAAAAATCATAGCATTCGAAACAGATTTTTTCGATTTCTTTCTCACGGGTACGAGTTACGCGGTTACGGTTGACTTATTCTTATTCGAAATCTGCTTCTGTATAAAATGCACCTAATGGTTTCCTTTTTGCTTGAAATTTTTTTTTCACGAAAATCCACAGTACCCCTGCTTGGAAAAATGACTCCGAAAAATCATGGCATTCGAAACAGATTTTTTCGATTTTTTTCTCACGGGTACGGGTTACGGTTGACTTTTTCTTATTCGAAATCTGATTCTCTATAAAATGCACCTAATGGTTTCCTTTTAGCTTGAAATTTTTTTTTCTCGAAAATCCACAGTACCCCCCCTTGGAAAAATGACTCCGAAAAATCCTGGCATTCGAAACAGATTTTTTCGATTTTTTTCTCACGGGTACGGGTTATGCGGTTGCGGTTGACTTTTTCTTATTCGAAATCTGATTCTCTATAAAATGCACCTAATGGTTTCCTTTTAGCTTGAAATTTTTTTTTCACGAAAATCCACAGTACCCCCCCTTGGAAAAATGACTCCGAAAAATCCTGGCATTCGAAACAGATTTTTTCGATTTTTTTCTCACGGGTACGGGTTACGCGGTTACGGTTGACTTTTTCTTATTCGAAATCTGATTCTCTATAAAATGCACCTAATGGTTTCCTTTTTGCTTGAAATTTTTTTTTCACGAAAATCCACAGTACCCCTGCTTGGAAAAATGACTCCGAAAAATCATGGCATTCGAAACAGACTTTTTCGATTTTTTTCTCACGGGTACGGGTTACGGTTGACTTTTTCTTATTCGAAATCTGATTCTCTATAAAATGCACCTAATGGTTTCCTTTTAGCTTGAAATTTTTTTTTCTCGAAAATCCACAGTACCCTCCCTTGGAAAAATGACTCCGAAAAATCATGGCATTCGAAACAGATTTTTTCGATTTTTTTCTCACGGGTACGGGTTACGGTTGACTTTTTCTTATTCGAAATCTGATTCTCTATAAAATGTACCTAATGGTTTTGTTTTAGCTTGAAATTTTTTTTTCTCTAAAATCCACAGTACCCTCCCTTGGAAAAATGACTCCGAAAAATCATAGCATTCGAAACAGATTTTTTCGATTTCTTTCTCACGGGTACGAGTTACGCGGTTACGGTTGACTTATTCTTATTCGAAATCTGCTTCTGTATAAAATGCACCTAATGGTTTCCTTTTAGCTTGAAATTTTTTTTTCTCGAAAATCCACAGTACCCCCCCTTGGAAAAATGACTCCGAAAAATCCTGGCATTCGAAACAGATTTTTTCGATTTTTTTCTCACGGGTACGGGTTACGCGGTTACGGTTGACTTTTTCTTATTCGAAATCTGATTCTCTATAAAATGCATCTAATGGTTTCCTTTTAGCTTGAAATTTTTTTTTCACGAAAATCCACAGTACCCCTGCTTGGAAAAATGACTCCGAAAAATCATGGCATTCGAAACAGATTTTTTCGATTTTTTTCTCACGGGTACGGGTTACGCGGTTACGGTTGACTTTTTCTTATTCGAAATCTGATTCTCTATAAAATGCACCTAATGGTTTCCTTTTAGCTTGAAATTTTTTTTTCACGAAAATCCACAGTACCCCTGCTTGGAAAAATGACTCCGAAAAATCATGGCATTCGAAACAGATTTTTTCGATTTTTTTCTCACGGGTACGGGTTACGGTTGACTTTTTCTTATTCGAAATCTGATTCTCTATAAAATGCACCTAATGGTTTCCTTTTAGCTTGAAATTTTTTTTTGTCGAAAATCCACAGTACCCTCCCTTGGAAAAATGACTCCGAAAAATCATGGCATTCGAAACAGATTTTTTCGATTTTTTTCTCACGGGTACGGGTTACGGTTGACTTTTTCTTATTCGAAATCTGATTCTCTATAAAATGCACCTAATGGTTTTGTTTTAGCTTGAAATTTTTTTTTCTCTAAAATCCACAGTACCCTCCCTTGGAAAAATGACTCCGAAAAATCATAGCATTCGAAACAGATTTTTTCGATTTCTTTCTCACGGGTACGAGTTACGCGGTTACGGTTGACTTATTCTTATTCGAAATCTGCTTCTGTATAAAATGCACCTAATGGTTTCCTTTTAGCTTGAAATTTTTTTTTCTCGAAAATCCACAGTACCCCCCCTTGGAAAAATGACTCCGAAAAATCATGGCATTCGAAACAGATTTTTTCGATTTTTTTCTCACGGGTACGGGTTACGCGGTTACGGTTGACTTTTTCTTATTCGAAATCTGAGTCTCTATAAAATGCACCTAATGGTTTCCTTTTAGCTTGAAATTTTTTTTTCACGAAAATCCACAGTACCCCTGCTTGGAAAAATGACTCCGAAAAATCATGGCATTCGAAACAGATTTTTTCGATTTTTTTCTCACGGGTACGGGTTACGGTTGACTTTTTCTTATTCGAAATCTGATTCTCTATAAAATGCACCTAATGGTTTTGTTTTAGCTTGAAATTTTTTTTTCTCTAAAATCCACAGTACCCTCCCTTGGAAAAATGACTCCGAAAAATCATAGCATTCGAAACAGATTTTTTCGATTTCTTTCTCACGGGTACGAGTTACGCGGTTACGGTTGACTTATTCTTATTCGAAATCTGCTTCTGTATAAAATGCACCTAATGGTTTCCTTTTAGCTTGAAATTTTTTTTTCTCGAAAATCCACAGTACCCCCCCTTGGAAAAATGACTCCGAAAAATCCTGGCATTCGAAACAGATTTTTTCGATTTTTTTCTCACGGGTACGGGTTACGCGGTTACGGTTGACTTTTTCTTATTCGAAATCTGATTCTCTATAAAATGCACCTAATGGTTTCCTTTTAGCTTGAAATTTTTTTTTCACGAAAATCCACAGTACCACACTGCTTGGAAAAATGACTCCGAAAAATCATGGCATTCGAAACAGATTTTTTCGATTTTTTTCTCACGGGTACGGGTTACGGTTGACTTTTTCTTATTCGAAATCTGATTCTCTATAAAATGCACCTAATGGTTTCCTTTTAGCTTGAAATTTTTTTTTCTCGAAAATCCACAGTACCCCCCCTTGGAAAAATGACTCCGAAAAATCCTGGCATTCGAAACAGATTTTTTCGATTTTTTTCTCACGGGTACGGGTTACGCGGTTACGGTTGACTTTTTCTTATTCGAAATCTGATTCTCTATAAAATGCATCTAATGGTTTCCTTTTAGCTTGAAATTTTTTTTTCACGAAAATCCACAGTACCCCTGCTTGGAAAAATGACTCCGAAAAATCATGGCATTCGAAACAGATTTTTTCGATTTTTTTCTCACGGGTACGGGTTACGCGGTTACGGTTGACTTTTTCTTATTCGAAATCTGATTCTCTATAAAATGCACCTAATGGTTTCCTTTTAGCTTGAAATTTTTTTTTCACGAAAATCCACAGTACCCCTGCTTGGAAAAATGACTCCGAAAAATCATGGCATTCGAAACAGATTTTTTCGATTTTTTTCTCACGGGTACGGGTTACGCGGTTACGGTTGACTTTTTCTTATTCGAAATCTGATTCTCTATAAAATGCACCTAATGGTTTCCTTTTAGCTTGAAATTTTTTTTTCACGAAAATCCACAGTACCCCTGCTTGGAAAAATGACTCCGAAAAATCATGGCATTCGAAACAGATTTTTTCGATTTTTTTCTCACGGGTACGGGTTACGGTTGACTTTTTCTTATTCGAAATCTGATTCTCTATAAAATGCACCTAATGGTTTCCTTTTAGCTTGAAATTTTTTTTTGTCGAAAATCCACAGTACCCTCCCTTGGAAAAATGACTCCGAAAAATCATGGCATTCGAAACAGATTTTTTCGATTTTTTTCTCACGAGTACGGGTTACGCGGTTACGGTTGACTTTTTCTTATTCGAAATCTGATTCTCTATAAAATGCATCTAATGGTTTCCTTTTAGCTTGAAATTTTTTTTTCACGAAAATCCACAGTACCCCTGCTTGGAAAAATGACTCCGAAAAATCATGGCATTCGAAACAGATTTTTTCGATTTTTTTCTCACGGGTACGGGTTACGCGGTTACGGTTGACTTTTTCTTATTCGAAATCTGAGTCTCTATAAAATGCACCTAATGGTTTCCTTTTAGCTTGAAATTTTTTTTTCACGAAAATCCACAGTACCCCTGCTTGGAAAAATGACTCCGAAAAATCATGGCATTCGAAACAGATTTTTTCGATTTTTTTCTCACGGGTACGGGTTACGGTTGACTTTTTCTTATTCGAAATCTGATTCTCTATAAAATGCACCTAATGGTTTTGTTTTAGCTTGAAATTTTTTTTTCTCTAAAATCCACAGTACCCTCCCTTGGAAAAATGACTCCGAAAAATCATAGCATTCGAAACAGATTTTTTCGATTTCTTTCTCACGGGTACGAGTTACGCGGTTACGGTTGACTTATTCTTATTCGAAATCTGCTTCTGTATAAAATGCACCTAATGGTTTCCTTTTAGCTTGAAATTTTTTTTTCTCGAAAATCCACAGTACCCCCCCTTGGAAAAATGACTCCGAAAAATCCTGGCATTCGAAACAGATTTTTTCGATTTTTTTCTCACGGGTACGGGTTACGCGGTTACGGTTGACTTTTTCTTATTCGAAATCTGATTCTCTATAAAATGCACCTAATGGTTTCCTTTTAGCTTGAAATTTTTTTTTCACGAAAATCCACAGTACCCCTGCTTGGAAAAATGACTCCGAAAAATCATGGCATTCGAAACAGATTTTTTCGATTTTTTTCTCACGGGTACGGGTTACGGTTGACTTTTTCTTATTCGAAATCTGATTCTCTATAAAATGCACCTAATGGTTTCCTTTTAGCTTGAAATTTTTTTTTCTCGAAAATCCACAGTACCCCCCCTTGGAAAAATGACTCCGAAAAATCCTGGCATTCGAAACAGATTTTTTCGATTTTTTTCTCACGGGTACGGGTTACGCGGTTACGGTTGACTTTTTCTTATTCGAAATCTGATTCTCTATAAAATGCATCTAATGGTTTCCTTTTAGCTTGAAATTTTTTTTTCACGAAAATCCACAGTACCCCTGCTTGGAAAAATGACTCCGAAAAATCATGGCATTCGAAACAGATTTTTTCGATTTTTTTCTCACGGGTACGGGTTACGCGGTTACGGTTGACTTTTTCTTATTCGAAATCTGATTCTCTATAAAATGCACCTAATGGTTTCCTTTTAGCTTGAAATTTTTTTTTCACGAAAATCCACAGTACCCCTGCTTGGAAAAATGACTCCGAAAAATCATGGCATTCGAAACAGATTTTTTCGATTTTTTTCTCACGGGTACGGGTTACGCGGTTACGGTTGACTTTTTCTTATTCGAAATCTGATTCTCTATAAAATGCACCTAATGGTTTCCTTTTAGCTTGAAATTTTTTTTTCACGAAAATCCACAGTACCCCTGCTTGGAAAAATGACTCCGAAAAATCATGGCATTCGAAACAGATTTTTTCGATTTTTTTCTCACGGGTACGGGTTACGGTTGACTTTTTCTTATTCGAAATCTGATTCTGTATAAAATGCACCTAATGGTTTCCTTTTAGCTTGAAATTTTTTTTTCTCGAAAATCCACAGTACCCCCCCTTGGAAAAATGACTCCGAAAAATCCTGGCATTCGAAACAGATTTTTTCGATTTTTTTCTCACGGGTACGGGTTACGCGGTTACGGTTGACTTTTTCTTATTCGAAATCTGATTCTCTATAAAATGCATCTAATGGTTTCCTTTTAGCTTGAAATTTTTTTTTCACGAAAATCCACAGTACCCCTGCTTGGAAAAATGACTCCGAAAAATCATGGCATTCGAAACAGATTTTTTCGATTTTTTTCTCACGGGTACGGGTTACGGTTGACTTTTTCTTATTCGAAATCTGATTCTCTATAAAATGCACCTAATGGTTTTGTTTTAGCTTGAAATTTTTTTTTCTCTAAAATCCACAGTACCCTCCCTTGGAAAAATGACTCCGAAAAATCATAGCATTCGAAACAGATTTTTTCGATTTCTTTCTCACGGGTACGAGTTACGCGGTTACGGTTGACTTATTCTTATTCGAAATCTGCTTCTGTATAAAATGCACCTAATGGTTTCCTTTTAGCTTAAAATTTTTTTTTCTCGAAAATCCACAGTACCCCCCCTTGGAAAAATGACTCCGAAAAATCCTGGCATTCGAAACAGATTTTTTCGATTTTTTTCTCACGGGTACGGGTTACGCGGTTACGGTTGACTTTTTCTTATTCGAAATCTGATTCTCTATAAAATGCACCTAATGGTTTCCTTTTAGCTTGAAATTTTTTTTTCACGAAAATCCACAGTACCCCTGCTTGGAAAAATGACTCCGAAAAATCATGGCATTCGAAACAGATTTTTTCGATTTTTTTCTCACGGGTACGGGTTACGGTTGACTTTTTCTTATTCGAAATCTGATTCTCTATAAAATGCACCTAATGGTTTCCTTTTAGCTTGAAATTTTTTTTTCACGAAAATCCACAGTACCCCTGCTTGGAAAAATGACTCCGAAAAATCATGGCATTCGAAACAGATTTTTTCGATTTTTTTCTCACGGGTACGGGTTACGGTTGACTTTTTCTTATTCGAAATCTGATTCTCTATAAAATGCACCTAATGGTTTCCTTTTAGCTTGAAATTTTTTTTTCTCGAAAATCCACAGTACCCCCCCTTGGAAAAATGACTCCGAAAAATCCTGGCATTCGAAACAGATTTTTTCGATTTTTTTCTCACGGGTACGGGTTACGCGGTTACGGTTGACTTTTTCTTATTCGAAATCTGATTCTCTATAAAATGCATCTAATGGTTTCCTTTTAGCTTGAAATTTTTTTTTCACGAAAATCCACAGTACCCCTGCTTGGAAAAATGACTCCGAAAAATCATGGCATTCGAAACAGATTTTTTCGATTTTTTTCTCACGGGTACGGGTTACGGTTGACTTTTTCTTATTCGAAATCTGATTCTCTATAAAATGCACCTAATGGTTTCCTTTTAGCTTGAAATTTTTTTTTGTCGAAAATCCACAGTACCCTCCCTTGGAAAAATGACTCCGAAAAATCATGGCATTCGAAACAGATTTTTTCGATTTTTTTCTCACGGGTACGGGTTACGCGGTTACGGTTGACTTTTTCTTATTCGAAATCTGATTCTCTATAAAATGCATCTAATGGTTTCCTTTTAGCTTGAAATTTTTTTTTCACGAAAATCCACAGTACCCCTGCTTGGAAAAATGACTCCGAAAAATCATGGCATTCGAAACAGATTTTTTCGATTTTTTTCTCACGGGTACGGGTTACGCGGTTACGGTTGACTTTTTCTTATTCGAAATCTGAGTCTCTATAAAATGCACCTAATGGTTTCCTTTTAGCTTGAAATTTTTTTTTCACGAAAATCCACAGTACCCCTGCTTGGAAAAATGACTCCGAAAAATCATGGCATTCGAAACAGATTTTTTCGATTTTTTTCTCACGGGTACGGGTTACGGTTGACTTTTTCTTATTCGAAATCTGATTCTCTATAAAATGCACCTAATGGTTTTGTTTTAGCTTGAAATTTTTTTTTCTCTAAAATCCACAGTACCCTCCCTTGGAAAAATGACTCCGAAAAATCATAGCATTCGAAACAGATTTTTTCGATTTCTTTCTCACGGGTACGAGTTACGCGGTTACGGTTGACTTATTCTTATTCGAAATCTGCTTCTGTATAAAATGCACCTAATGGTTTCCTTTTAGCTTGAAATTTTTTTTTCTCGAAAATCCACAGTACCCCCCCTTGGAAAAATGACTCCGAAAAATCCTGGCATTCGAAACAGATTTTTTCGATTTTTTTCTCACGGGTACGGGTTACGCGGTTACGGTTGACTTTTTCTTATTCGAAATCTGATTCTCTATAAAATGCACCTAATGGTTTCCTTTTAGCTTGAAATTTTTTTTTCACGAAAATCCACAGTACCCCTGCTTGGAAAAATGACTCCGAAAAATCATGGCATTCGAAACAGATTTTTTCGATTTTTTTCTCACGGGTACGGGTTACGGTTGACTTTTTCTTATTCGAAATCTGATTCTCTATAAAATGCACCTAATGGTTTCCTTTTAGCTTGAAATTTTTTTTTCTCGAAAATCCACAGTACCCCCCCTTGGAAAAATGACTCCGAAAAATCCTGGCATTCGAAACAGATTTTTTCGATTTTTTTCTCACGGGTACGGGTTACGCGGTTACGGTTGACTTTTTCTTATTCGAAATCTGATTCTCTATAAAATGCATCTAATGGTTTCCTTTTAGCTTGAAATTTTTTTTTCACGAAAATCCACAGTACCCCTGCTTGGAAAAATGACTCCGAAAAATCATGGCATTCGAAACAGATTTTTTTCTCACGGGTACGGGTTACGCGGTTACGGTTGACTTTTTCTTATTCGAAATCTGATTCTCTATAAAATGCACCTAATGGTTTCCTTTTAGCTTGAAATTTTTTTTTCACGAAAATCCACAGTACCCCTGCTTGGAAAAATGACTCCGAAAAATCATGGCATTCGAAACAGATTTTTTCGATTTTTTTCTCACGGGTACGGGTTACGCGGTTACGGTTGACTTTTTCTTATTCGAAATCTGATTCTCTATAAAATGCACCTAATGGTTTCCTTTTAGCTTGAAATTTTTTTTTCACGAAAATCCACAGTACCCCTGCTTGGAAAAATGACTCCGAAAAATCATGGCATTCGAAACAGATTTTTTCGATTTTTTTCTCACGGGTACGGGTTACGGTTGACTTTTTCTTATTCGAAATCTGATTCTCTATAAAATGCACCTAATGGTTTCCTTTTAGCTTGAAATTTTTTTTTCACGAAAATCCACAGTACCCCTGCTTGGAAAAATGACTCCGAAAAATCATGGCATTCGAAACAGATTTTTTCGATTTTTTTCTCACGGGTACGGGTTACGGTTGACTTTTTCTTATTCGAAATCTGATTCTCTATAAAATGCACCTAATGGTTTTGTTTTAGCTTGAAATTTTTTTTTCTCTAAAATCCACAGTACCCTCCCTTGGAAAAATGACTCCGAAAAATCATAGCATTCGAAACAGATTTTTTCGATTTCTTTCTCACGGGTACGAGTTACGCGGTTACGGTTGACTTATTCTTATTCGAAATCTGCTTCTGTATAAAATGCACCTAATGGTTTCCTTTTAGCTTAAAATTTTTTTTTCTCGAAAATCCACAGTACCCCCCCTTGGAAAAATGACTCCGAAAAATCCTGGCATTCGAAACAGATTTTTTCGATTTTTTTCTCACGGGTACGGGTTACGCGGTTACGGTTGACTTTTTCTTATTCGAAATCTGATTCTCTATAAAATGCACCTAATGGTTTCCTTTTAGCTTGAAATTTTTTTTTCACGAAAATCCACAGTACCCCTGCTTGGAAAAATGACTCCGAAAAATCATGGCATTCGAAACAGATTTTTTCGATTTTTTTCTCACGGGTACGGGTTACGGTTGACTTTTTCTTATTCGAAATCTGATTCTCTATAAAATGCACCTAATGGTTTCCTTTTAGCTTGAAATTTTTTTTTCTCGAAAATCCACAGTACCCCCCCTTGGAAAAATGACTCCGAAAAATCCTGGCATTCGAAACAGATTTTTTCGATTTTTTTTCTCACGGGTACGGGTTACGCGGTTACGGTTGACTTTTTCTTATTCGAAATCTGATTCTCTATAAAATGCATCTAATGGTTTCCTTTTAGCTTGAAATTTTTTTTTCACGAAAATCCACAGTACCCGTGCTTGGAAAAATGACTCCGAAAAATCATGGCATTCGAAACAGATTTTTTCGATTTTTTTCTCACGGGTACGGGTTACGCGGTTACGGTTGACTTTTTCTTATTCGAAATCTGAGTCTCTATAAAATGCACCTAATGGTTTCCTTTTAGCTTGAAATTTTTTTTTCACGAAAATCCACAGTACCCCTGCTTGGAAAAATGACTCCGAAAAATCATGGCATTCGAAACAGATTTTTTCGATTTTTTTCTCACGGGTACGGGTTACGGTTGACTTTTTCTTATTCGAAATCTGATTCTCTATAAAATGCACCTAATGGTTTTGTTTTAGCTTGAAATTTTTTTTTCTCTAAAATCCACAGTACCCCTGCTTGGAAAAATGACTCCGAAAAATCATAGCATTCGAAACAGATTTTTTCGATTTCTTTCTCACGGGTACGAGTTACGCGGTTACGGTTGACTTATTCTTATTCGAAATCTGCTTCTGTATAAAATGCACCTAATGGTTTCCTTTTAGCTTGAAATTTTTTTTTCTCGAAAATCCACAGTACCCCCCCTTGGAAAAATGACTCCGAAAAATCCTGGCATTCGAAACAGATTTTTTCGATTTTTTTCTCACGGGTACGGGTTACGCGGTTACGGTTGACTTTTTCTTATTCGAAATCTGATTCTCTATAAAATGCACCTAATGGTTTCCTTTTAGCTTGAAATTTTTTTTTCACGAAAATCCACAGTACCCCTGCTTGGAAAAATGACTCCGAAAAATCATGGCATTCGAAACAGATTTTTTCGATTTTTTTCTCACGGGTACGGGTTACGGTTGACTTTTTCTTATTCGAAATCTGATTCTCTATAAAATGCACCTAATGGTTTCCTTTTAGCTTGAAATTTTTTTTTCTCGAAAATCCACAGTACCCCCCCTTGGAAAAATGACTCCGAAAAATCCTGGCATTCGAAACAGATTTTTTCGATTTTTTTCTCACGGGTACGGGTTACGGTTGACTTTTTCTTATTCGAAATCTGATTCTCTATAAAATGCACCTAATGGTTTTGTTTTAGCTTGAAATTTTTTTTTCTCTAAAATCCACAGTACCCTCCCTTGGAAAAATGACTCCGAAAAATCATAGCATTCGAAACAGATTTTTTCGATTTCTTTCTCACGGGTACGAGTTACGCGGTTACGGTTGACTTATTCTTATTCGAAATCTGCTTCTGTATAAAATGCACCTAATGGTTTCCTTTTAGCTTAAAATTTTTTTTTCTCGAAAATCCACAGTACCCCCCCTTGGAAAAATGACTCCGAAAAATCCTGGCATTCGAAACAGATTTTTTCGATTTTTTTCTCACGGGTACGGGTTACGCGGTTACGGTTGACTTTTTCTTATTCGAAATCTGATTCTCTATAAAATGCACCTAATGGTTTCCTTTTAGCTTGAAATTTTTTTTTCACGAAAATCCACAGTACCCCTGCTTGGAAAAATGACTCCGAAAAATCATGGCATTCGAAACAGATTTTTTCGATTTTTTTCTCACGGGTACGGGTTACGGTTGACTTTTTCTTATTCGAAATCTGATTCTCTATAAAATGCACCTAATGGTTTCCTTTTAGCTTGAAATTTTTTTTTCTCGAAAATCCACAGTACCCCCCCTTGGAAAAATGACTCCGAAAAATCCTGGCATTCGAAACAGATTTTTTCGATTTTTTTCTCACGGGTACGGGTTACGGTTGACTTTTTCTTATTCGAAATCTGATTCTCTATAAAATGCACCTAATGGTTTTGTTTTAGCTTGAAATTTTTTTTTCTCTAAAATCCACAGTACCCTCCCTTGGAAAAATGACTCCGAAAAATCATAGCATTCGAAACAGATTTTTTCGATTTCTTTCTCACGGGTACGAGTTACGCGGTTACGGTTGACTTATTCTTATTCGAAATCTGCTTCTGTATAAAATGCACCTAATGGTTTCCTTTTAGCTTAAAATTTTTTTTTCTCGAAAATCCACAGTACCCCCCCTTGGAAAAATGACTCCGAAAAATCCTGGCATTCGAAACAGATTTTTTCGATTTTTTTCTCACGGGTACGGGTTACGCGGTTACGGTTGACTTTTTCTTATTCGAAATCTGATTCTCTATAAAATGCACCTAATGGTTTCCTTTTAGCTTGAAATTTTTTTTTCACGAAAATCCACAGTACCCCTGCTTGGAAAAATGACTCCGAAAAATCATGGCATTCGAAACAGATTTTTTCGATTTTTTTCTCACGGGTACGGGTTACGGTTGACTTTTTCTTATTCGAAATCTGATTCTCTATAAAATGCACCTAATGGTTTCCTTTTAGCTTGAAATTTTTTTTTCTCGAAAATCCACAGTACCCCCCCCTGGAAAAATGACTCCGAAAAATCCTGGCATTCGAAACAGATTTTTTCGATTTTTTTTCTCACGGGTACGGGTTACGCGGTTACGGTTGACTTTTTCTTATTCGAAATCTGATTCTCTATAAAATGCATCTAATGGTTTCCTTTTAGCTTGAAATTTTTTTTTCACGAAAATCCACAGTACCCCTGCTTGGAAAAATGACTCCGAAAAATCATGGCATTCGAAACAGATTTTTTCGATTTTTTTCTCACGGGTACGGGTTACGCGGTTACGGTTGACTTTTTCTTATTCGAAATCTGAGTCTCTATAAAATGCACCTAATGGTTTCCTTTTAGCTTGAAATTTTTTTTTCACGAAAATCCACAGTACCCCTGCTTGGAAAAATGACTCCGAAAAATCATGGCATTCGAAACAGATTTTTTCGATTTTTTTCTCACGGGTACGGGTTACGGTTGACTTTTTCTTATTCGAAATCTGATTCTCTATAAAATGCACCTAATGGTTTTGTTTTAGCTTGAAATTTTTTTTTCTCTAAAATCCACAGTACCCCTGCTTGGAAAAATGACTCCGAAAAATCATAGCATTCGAAACAGATTTTTTCGATTTCTTTCTCACGGGTACGAGTTACGCGGTTACGGTTGACTTATTCTTATTCGAAATCTGCTTCTGTATAAAATGCACCTAATGGTTTCCTTTTAGCTTGAAATTTTTTTTTCTCGAAAATCCACAGTACCCCCCCTTGGAAAAATGACTCCGAAAAATCCTGGCATTCGAAACAGATTTTTTCGATTTTTTTCTCACGGGTACGGGTTACGCGGTTACGGTTGACTTTTTCTTATTCGAAATCTGATTCTCTATAAAATGCACCTAATGGTTTCCTTTTAGCTTGAAATTTTTTTTTCACGAAAATCCACAGTACCCCTGCTTGGAAAAATGACTCCGAAAAATCATGGCATTCGAAACAGATTTTTTCGATTTTTTTCTCACGGGTACGGGTTACGGTTGACTTTTTCTTATTCGAAATCTGATTCTCTATAAAATGCACCTAATGGTTTCCTTTTAGCTTGAAATTTTTTTTTCTCGAAAATCCACAGTACCCCCCCTTGGAAAAATGACTCCGAAAAATCCTGGCATTCGAAACAGATTTTTTCGATTTTTTTTCTCACGGGTACGGGTTACGCGGTTACGGTTGACTTTTTCTTATTCGAAATCTGATTCTCTATAAAATGCACCTAATGGTTTCCTTTTAGCTTGAAATTTTTTTTTCTCGAAAATCCACAGTACCCCCCCTTGGAAAAATGACTCCGAAAAATCCTGGCATTCGAAACAGATTTTTTCGATTTTTTTCTCACGGGTACGGGTTACGGTTGACTTTTTCTTATTCGAAATCTGATTCTCTATAAAATGCACCTAATGGTTTTGTTTTAGCTTGAAATTTTTTTTTCTCTAAAATCCACAGTACCCTCCCTTGGAAAAATGACTCCGAAAAATCATAGCATTCGAAACAGATTTTTTCGATTTCTTTCTCACGGGTACGAGTTACGCGGTTACGGTTGACTTATTCTTATTCGAAATCTGCTTCTGTATAAAATGCACCTAATGGTTTCCTTTTAGCTTAAAATTTTTTTTTCTCGAAAATCCACAGTACCCCCCCTTGGAAAAATGACTCCGAAAAATCCTGGCATTCGAAACAGATTTTTTCGATTTTTTTCTCACGGGTACGGGTTACGCGGTTACGGTTGACTTTTTCTTATTCGAAATCTGATTCTCTATAAAATGCACCTAATGGTTTCCTTTTAGCTTGAAATTTTTTTTTCACGAAAATCCACAGTACCCCTGCTTGGAAAAATGACTCCGAAAAATCATGGCATTCGAAACAGATTTTTTCGATTTTTTTCTCACGGGTACGGGTTACGGTTGACTTTTTCTTATTCGAAATCTGATTCTCTATAAAATGCACCTAATGGTTTCCTTTTAGCTTGAAATTTTTTTTTCTCGAAAATCCACAGTACCCCCCCTTGGAAAAATGACTCCGAAAAATCCTGGCATTCGAAACAGATTTTTTCGATTTTTTTCTCACGGGTACGGGTTACGGTTGACTTTTTCTTATTCGAAATCTGATTCTCTATAAAATGCACCTAATGGTTTTGTTTTAGCTTGAAATTTTTTTTTCTCTAAAATCCACAGTACCCTCCCTTGGAAAAATGACTCCGAAAAATCATAGCATTCGAAACAGATTTTTTCGATTTCTTTCTCACGGGTACGAGTTACGCGGTTACGGTTGACTTATTCTTATTCGAAATCTGCTTCTGTATAAAATGCACCTAATGGTTTCCTTTTAGCTTAAAATTTTTTTTTCTCGAAAATCCACAGTACCCCCCCTTGGAAAAATGACTCCGAAAAATCCTGGCATTCGAAACAGATTTTTTCGATTTTTTTCTCACGGGTACGGGTTACGCGGTTACGGTTGACTTTTTCTTATTCGAAATCTGATTCTCTATAAAATGCACCTAATGGTTTCCTTTTAGCTTGAAATTTTTTTTTCACGAAAATCCACAGTACCCCTGCTTGGAAAAATGACTCCGAAAAATCATGGCATTCGAAACAGATTTTTTCGATTTTTTTCTCACGGGTACGGGTTACGGTTGACTTTTTCTTATTCGAAATCTGATTCTCTATAAAATGCACCTAATGGTTTCCTTTTAGCTTGAAATTTTTTTTTCTCGAAAATCCACAGTACCCCCCCTTGGAAAAATGACTCCGAAAAATCCTGGCATTCGAAACAGATTTTTTCGATTTTTTTTCTCACGGGTACGGGTTACGCGGTTACGGTTGACTTTTTCTTATTCGAAATCTGATTCTCTATAAAATGCATCTAATGGTTTCCTTTTAGCTTGAAATTTTTTTTTCACGAAAATCCACAGTACCCCTGCTTGGAAAAATGACTCCGAAAAATCATGGCATTCGAAACAGATTTTTTCGATTTTTTTCTCACGGGTACGGGTTACGCGGTTACGGTTGACTTTTTCTTATTCGAAATCTGAGTCTCTATAAAATGCACCTAATGGTTTCCTTTTAGCTTGAAATTTTTTTTTCACGAAAATCCACAGTACCCCTGCTTGGAAAAATGACTCCGAAAAATCATGGCATTCGAAACAGATTTTTTCGATTTTTTTCTCACGGGTACGGGTTACGGTTGACTTTTTCTTATTCGAAATCTGATTCTCTATAAAATGCACCTAATGGTTTTGTTTTAGCTTGAAATTTTTTTTCTCTAAAATCCACAGTACCCCTGCTTGGAAAAATGACTCCGAAAAATCATAGCATTCGAAACAGATTTTTTCGATTTCTTTCTCACGGGTACGAGTTACGCGGTTACGGTTGACTTATTCTTATTCGAAATCTGCTTCTGTATAAAATGCACCTAATGGTTTCCTTTTAGCTTAAAATTTTTTTTTCTCGAAAATCCACAGTACCCCCCCTTGGAAAAATGACTCCGAAAAATCCTGGCATTCGAAACAGATTTTTTCGATTTTTTTCTCACGGGTACGGGTTACGCGGTTACGGTTGACTTTTTCTTATTCGAAATCTGATTCTCTATAAAATGCACCTAATGGTTTCCTTTTAGCTTGAAATTTTTTTTTCACGAAAATCCACAGTACCCCTGCTTGGAAAAATGACTCCGAAAAATCATGGCATTCGAAACAGATTTTTTCGATTTTTTTCTCACGGGTACGGGTTACGGTTGACTTTTTCTTATTCGAAATCTGATTCTCTATAAAATGCACCTAATGGTTTCCTTTTAGCTTGAAATTTTTTTTTCTCGAAAATCCACAGTACCCCCCCCTGGAAAAATGACTCCGAAAAATCCTGGCATTCGAAACAGATTTTTTCGATTTTTTTTCTCACGGGTACGGGTTACGCGGTTACGGTTGACTTTTTCTTATTCGAAATCTGATTCTCTATAAAATGCATCTAATGGTTTCCTTTTAGCTTGAAATTTTTTTTTCACGAAAATCCACAGTACCCCTGCTTGGAAAAATGACTCCGAAAAATCATGGCATTCGAAACAGATTTTTTCGATTTTTTTCTCACGGGTACGGGTTACGCGGTTACGGTTGACTTTTTCTTATTCGAAATCTGAGTCTCTATAAAATGCACCTAATGGTTTCCTTTTAGCTTGAAATTTTTTTTTCACGAAAATCCACAGTACCCCTGCTTGGAAAAATGACTCCGAAAAATCATGGCATTCGAAACAGATTTTTTCGATTTTTTTCTCACGGGTACGGGTTACGGTTGACTTTTTCTTATTCGAAATCTGATTCTCTATAAAATGCACCTAATGGTTTTGTTTTAGCTTGAAATTTTTTTTTCTCTAAAATCCACAGTACCCCTGCTTGGAAAAATGACTCCGAAAAATCATAGCATTCGAAACAGATTTTTTCGATTTCTTTCTCACGGGTACGAGTTACGCGGTTACGGTTGACTTATTCTTATTCGAAATCTGCTTCTGTATAAAATGCACCTAATGGTTTCCTTTTAGCTTGAAATTTTTTTTTCTCGAAAATCCACAGTACCCCCCCTTGGAAAAATGACTCCGAAAAATCCTGGCATTCGAAACAGATTTTTTCGATTTTTTTCTCACGGGTACGGGTTACGCGGTTACGGTTGACTTTTTCTTATTCGAAATCTGATTCTCTATAAAATGCACCTAATGGTTTCCTTTTAGCTTGAAATTTTTTTTTCACGAAAATCCACAGTACCCCTGCTTGGAAAAATGACTCCGAAAAATCATGGCATTCGAAACAGATTTTTTCGATTTTTTTCTCACGGGTACGGGTTACGGTTGACTTTTTCTTATTCGAAATCTGATTCTCTATAAAATGCACCTAATGGTTTCCTTTTAGCTTGAAATTTTTTTTTCTCGAAAATCCACAGTACCCCCCCTTGGAAAAATGACTCCGAAAAATCCTGGCATTCGAAACAGATTTTTTCGATTTTTTTTCTCACGGGTACGGGTTACGCGGTTACGGTTGACTTTTTCTTATTCGAAATCTGATTCTCTATAAAATGCACCTAATGGTTTCCTTTTAGCTTGAAATTTTTTTTTCTCGAAAATCCACAGTACCCCCCCTTGGAAAAATGACTCCGAAAAATCCTGGCATTCGAAACAGATTTTTTCGATTTTTTTCTCACGGGTACGGGTTACGGTTGACTTTTTCTTATTCGAAATCTGATTCTCTATAAAATGCACCTAATGGTTTTGTTTTAGCTTGAAATTTTTTTTTCTCTAAAATCCACAGTACCCTCCCTTGGAAAAATGACTCCGAAAAATCATAGCATTCGAAACAGATTTTTTCGATTTCTTTCTCACGGGTACGAGTTACGCGGTTACGGTTGACTTATTCTTATTCGAAATCTGCTTCTGTATAAAATGCACCTAATGGTTTCCTTTTAGCTTAAAATTTTTTTTTCTCGAAAATCCACAGTACCCCCCCTTGGAAAAATGACTCCGAAAAATCCTGGCATTCGAAACAGATTTTTTCGATTTTTTTCTCACGGGTACGGGTTACGCGGTTACGGTTGACTTTTTCTTATTCGAAATCTGATTCTCTATAAAATGCACCTAATGGTTTCCTTTTAGCTTGAAATTTTTTTTTCACGAAAATCCACAGTACCCCTGCTTGGAAAAATGACTCCGAAAAATCATGGCATTCGAAACAGATTTTTTCGATTTTTTTCTCACGGGTACGGGTTACGGTTGACTTTTTCTTATTCGAAATCTGATTCTCTATAAAATGCACCTAATGGTTTCCTTTTAGCTTGAAATTTTTTTTTCTCGAAAATCCACAGTACCCCCCCTTGGAAAAATGACTCCGAAAAATCCTGGCATTCGAAACAGATTTTTTCGATTTTTTTCTCACGGGTACGGGTTACGGTTGACTTTTTCTTATTCGAAATCTGATTCTCTATAAAATGCACCTAATGGTTTTGTTTTAGCTTGAAATTTTTTTTTCTCTAAAATCCACAGTACCCTCCCTTGGAAAAATGACTCCGAAAAATCATAGCATTCGAAACAGATTTTTTCGATTTCTTTCTCACGGGTACGAGTTACGCGGTTACGGTTGACTTATTCTTATTCGAAATCTGCTTCTGTATAAAATGCACCTAATGGTTTCCTTTTAGCTTAAAATTTTTTTTTCTCGAAAATCCACAGTACCCCCCCTTGGAAAAATGACTCCGAAAAATCCTGGCATTCGAAACAGATTTTTTCGATTTTTTTCTCACGGGTACGGGTTACGCGGTTACGGTTGACTTTTTCTTATTCGAAATCTGATTCTCTATAAAATGCACCTAATGGTTTCCTTTTAGCTTGAAATTTTTTTTTCACGAAAATCCACAGTACCCCTGCTTGGAAAAATGACTCCGAAAAATCATGGCATTCGAAACAGATTTTTTCGATTTTTTTCTCACGGGTACGGGTTACGGTTGACTTTTTCTTATTCGAAATCTGATTCTCTATAAAATGCACCTAATGGTTTCCTTTTAGCTTGAAATTTTTTTTTCTCGAAAATCCACAGTACCCCCCCTTGGAAAAATGACTCCGAAAAATCCTGGCATTCGAAACAGATTTTTTCGATTTTTTTTCTCACGGGTACGGGTTACGCGGTTACGGTTGACTTTTTCTTATTCGAAATCTGATTCTCTATAAAATGCATCTAATGGTTTCCTTTTAGCTTGAAATTTTTTTTTCACGAAAATCCACAGTACCCCTGCTTGGAAAAATGACTCCGAAAAATCATGGCATTCGAAACAGATTTTTTCGATTTTTTTCTCACGGGTACGGGTTACGCGGTTACGGTTGACTTTTTCTTATTCGAAATCTGAGTCTCTATAAAATGCACCTAATGGTTTCCTTTTAGCTTGAAATTTTTTTTTCACGAAAATCCACAGTACCCCTGCTTGGAAAAATGACTCCGAAAAATCATGGCATTCGAAACAGATTTTTTCGATTTTTTTCTCACGGGTACGGGTTACGGTTGACTTTTTCTTATTCGAAATCTGATTCTCTATAAAATGCACCTAATGGTTTTGTTTTAGCTTGAAATTTTTTTTTCTCTAAAATCCACAGTACCCCTGCTTGGAAAAATGACTCCGAAAAATCATAGCATTCGAAACAGATTTTTTCGATTTCTTTCTCACGGGTACGAGTTACGCGGTTACGGTTGACTTATTCTTATTCGAAATCTGCTTCTGTATAAAATGCACCTAATGGTTTCCTTTTAGCTTGAAATTTTTTTTTCTCGAAAATCCACAGTACCCCCCCTTGGAAAAATGACTCCGAAAAATCCTGGCATTCGAAACAGATTTTTTCGATTTTTTTCTCACGGGTACGGGTTACGCGGTTACGGTTGACTTTTTCTTATTCGAAATCTGATTCTCTATAAAATGCACCTAATGGTTTCCTTTTAGCTTGAAATTTTTTTTTCACGAAAATCCACAGTACCCCTGCTTGGAAAAATGACTCCGAAAAATCATGGCATTCGAAACAGATTTTTTCGATTTTTTTCTCACGGGTACGGGTTACGGTTGACTTTTTCTTATTCGAAATCTGATTCTCTATAAAATGCACCTAATGGTTTCCTTTTAGCTTGAAATTTTTTTTTCTCGAAAATCCACAGTACCCCCCCTTGGAAAAATGACTCCGAAAAATCCTGGCATTCGAAACAGATTTTTTCGATTTTTTTTCTCACGGGTACGGGTTACGCGGTTACGGTTGACTTTTTCTTATTCGAAATCTGATTCTCTATAAAATGCATCTAATGGTTTCCTTTTAGCTTGAAATTTTTTTTTTCACGAAAATCCACAGTACCCCTGCTTGGAAAAATGACTCCGAAAAATCATGGCATTCGAAACAGATTTTTTCGATTTTTTTCTCACGGGTACGGGTTACGCGGTTACGGTTGACTTTTTCTTATTCGAAATCTGAGTCTCTATAAAATGCACCTAATGGTTTCCTTTTAGCTTGAAATTTTTTTTTCACGAAAATCCACAGTACCCCTGCTTGGAAAAATGACTCCGAAAAATCATGGCATTCGAAACAGATTTTTTCGATTTTTTTCTCACGGGTACGGGTTACGGTTGACTTTTTCTTATTCGAAATCTGATTCTCTATAAAATGCACCTAATGGTTTTGTTTTAGCTTGAAATTTTTTTTTCTCTAAAATCCACAGTACCCCTGCTTGGAAAAATGACTCCGAAAAATCATAGCATTCGAAACAGATTTTTTCGATTTCTTTCTCACGGGTACGAGTTACGCGGTTACGGTTGACTTTTTCTTATTCGAAATCTGAGTCTCTATAAAATGCACCTAATGGTTTCCTTTTAGCTTGAAATTTTTTTTTCACGAAAATCCACAGTACCCCTGCTTGGAAAAATGACTCCGAAAAATCATGGCATTCGAAACAGATTTTTTCGATTTTTTTCTCACGGGTACGGGTTACGGTTGACTTTTTCTTATTCGAAATCTGATTCTCTATAAAATGCACCTAATGGTTTTGTTTTAGCTTGAAATTTTTTTTTCTCTAAAATCCACAGTACCCCTGCTTGGAAAAATGACTCCGAAAAATCATAGCATTCGAAACAGATTTTTTCGATTTCTTTCTCACGGGTACGAGTTACGCGGTTACGGTTGACTTATTCTTATTCGAAATCTGCTTCTGTATAAAATGCACCTAATGGTTTCCTTTTAGCTTGAAATTTTTTTTTCTCGAAAATCCACAGTACCCCCCCTTGGAAAAATGACTCCGAAAAATCCTGGCATTCGAAACAGATTTTTTCGATTTTTTTCTCACGGGTACGGGTTACGCGGTTACGGTTGACTTTTTCTTATTCGAAATCTGATTCTCTATAAAATGCACCTAATGGTTTCCTTTTAGCTTGAAATTTTTTTTTCACGAAAATCCACAGTACCCCTGCTTGGAAAAATGACTCCGAAAAATCATGGCATTCGAAACAGATTTTTTCGATTTTTTTCTCACGGGTACGGGTTACGGTTGACTTTTTCTTATTCGAAATCTGATTCTCTATAAAATGCACCTAATGGTTTCCTTTTAGCTTGAAATTTTTTTTTCTCGAAAATCCACAGTACCCCCCCTTGGAAAAATGACTCCGAAAAATCCTGGCATTCGAAACAGATTTTTTCGATTTTTTTTCTCACGGGTACGGGTTACGCGGTTACGGTTGACTTTTTCTTATTCGAAATCTGATTCTCTATAAAATGCATCTAATGGTTTCCTTTTAGCTTGAAATTTTTTTTTTCACGAAAATCCACAGTACCCCTGCTTGGAAAAATGACTCCGAAAAATCATGGCATTCGAAACAGATTTTTTCGATTTTTTTCTCACGGGTACGGGTTACGCGGTTACGGTTGACTTTTTCTTATTCGAAATCTGAGTCTCTATAAAATGCACCTAATGGTTTCCTTTTAGCTTGAAATTTTTTTTTCACGAAAATCCACAGTACCCCTGCTTGGAAAAATGACTCCGAAAAATCATGGCATTCGAAACAGATTTTTTCGATTTTTTTCTCACGGGTACGGGTTACGGTTGACTTTTTCTTATTCGAAATCTGATTCTCTATAAAATGCACCTAATGGTTTTGTTTTAGCTTGAAATTTTTTTTTCTCTAAAATCCACAGTACCCCTGCTTGGAAAAATGACTCCGAAAAATCATAGCATTCGAAACAGATTTTTTCGATTTCTTTCTCACGGGTACGAGTTACGCGGTTACGGTTGACTTATTCTTATTCGAAATCTGCTTCTGTATAAAATGCACCTAATGGTTTCCTTTTAGCTTGAAATTTTTTTTTCTCGAAAATCCACAGTACCCCCCCTTGGAAAAATGACTCCGAAAAATCCTGGCATTCGAAACAGATTTTTTCGATTTTTTTCTCACGGGTACGGGTTACGCGGTTACGGTTGACTTTTTCTTATTCGAAATCTGATTCTCTATAAAATGCACCTAATGGTTTCCTTTTAGCTTGAAATTTTTTTTTCACGAAAATCCACAGTACCCCTGCTTGGAAAAATGACTCCGAAAAATCATGGCATTCGAAACAGATTTTTTCGATTTTTTTCTCACGGGTACGGGTTACGGTTGACTTTTTCTTATTCGAAATCTGATTCTCTATAAAATGCACCTAATGGTTTCCTTTTAGCTTGAAATTTTTTTTTCTCGAAAATCCACAGTACCCCCCCTTGGAAAAATGACTCCGAAAAATCCTGGCATTCGAAACAGATTTTTTCGATTTTTTTTCTCACGGGTACGGGTTACGCGGTTACGGTTGACTTTTTCTTATTCGAAATCTGATTCTCTATAAAATGCATCTAATGGTTTCCTTTTAGCTTGAAATTTTTTTTTTCACGAAAATCCACAGTACCCCTGCTTGGAAAAATGACTCCGAAAAATCATGGCATTCGAAACAGATTTTTTCGATTTTTTTCTCACGGGTACGGGTTACGCGGTTACGGTTGACTTTTTCTTATTCGAAATCTGAGTCTCTATAAAATGCACCTAATGGTTTCCTTTTAGCTTGAAATTTTTTTTTCACGAAAATCCACAGTACCCCTGCTTGGAAAAATGACTCCGAAAAATCATGGCATTCGAAACAGATTTTTTCGATTTTTTTCTCACGGGTACGGGTTACGGTTGACTTTTTCTTATTCGAAATCTGATTCTCTATAAAATGCACCTAATGGTTTTGTTTTAGCTTGAAATTTTTTTTTCTCTAAAATCCACAGTACCCCTGCTTGGAAAAATGACTCCGAAAAATCATAGCATTCGAAACAGATTTTTTCGATTTCTTTCTCACGGGTACGAGTTACGCGGTTACGGTTGACTTATTCTTATTCGAAATCTGCTTCTGTATAAAATGCATCTAATGGTTTCCTTTTAGCTTGAAATTTTTTTTTCTCGAAAATCCACAGTACCCCCCCTTGGAAAAATGACTCCGAAAAATCCTGGCATTCGAAACAGATTTTTTCGATTTTTTTCTCACGGGTACGGGTTACGCGGTTACGGTTGACTTTTTCTTATTCGAAATCTGATTCTCTATAAAATGCACCTAATGGTTTCCTTTTAGCTTGAAATTTTTTTTTCACGAAAATCCACAGTACCCCTGCTTGGAAAAATGACTCCGAAAAATCATGGCATTCGAAACAGATTTTTTCGATTTTTTTCTCACGGGTACGGGTTACGGTTGACTTTTTCTTATTCGAAATCTGATTCTCTATAAAATGCACCTAATGGTTTCCTTTTAGCTTGAAATTTTTTTTTCTCGAAAATCCACAGTACCCCCCCTTGGAAAAATGACTCCGAAAAATCCTGGCATTCGAAACAGATTTTTTCGATTTTTTTCTCACGGGTACCGGTTACGCGGTTACGGTTGACTTTTTCTTATTCGAAATCTGATTCTCTATAAAATGCATCTAATGGTTTCCTTTTAGCTTGAAATTTTTTTTTCACGAAAATCCACAGTACCCCTGCTTGGAAAAATGACTCTGAAAAATCATGGCATTCGAAACAGATTTTTTCGATTTTTTTCTCACGGGTACGGGTTACGCGGTTACGGTTGACTTTTTCTTATTCGAAATCTGATTCTCTATAAAATGCACCTAATGGTTTCCTTTTAGCTTGAAATTTTTTTTTCACGAAAATCCACAGTACCCCTGCTTGGAAAAATGTCTCCGAAAAATCATGGCATTCGAAACAGATTTTTTCGATTTTTTTCTCACGGGTACGGGTTACGGTTGACTTTTTCTTATTCGAAATCTGATTCTCTATAAAATGCACCTAATGGTTTCCTTTTAGCTTGAAATTTTTTTTTCTCGAAAATCCACAGTACCCTCCCTTGGAAAAATGACTCCGAAAAATCATGGCATTCGAAACAGATTTTTTCGATTTTTTTCTCACGGGTACGGGTTACGGTTGACTTTTTCTTATTCGAAATCTGATTCTCTATAAAATGCACCTAATGGTTTTGTTTTAGCTTGAAATTTTTTTTTCTCTAAAATCCACAGTACCCTCCCTTGGAAAAATGACTCCGAAAAATCATAGCATTCGAAACAGATTTTTTCGATTTCTTTCTCACGGGTACTAGTTACGCGGTTACGGTTGACTTATTCTTATTCGAAATCTGCTTCTGTATAAAATGCACCTAATGGTTTCCTTTTAGCTTGAAATTTTTTTTTCTCGAAAATCCACAGTACCCCCCCTTGGAAAAATGACTCCGAAAAATCCTGGCATTCGAAACAGATTTTTTCGATTTTTTTCTCACGGGTACGGGTTACGCGGTTACGGTTGACTTTTTCTTATTCGAAATCTGATTCTCTATAAAATGCACCTAATGGTTTCCTTTTAGCTTGAAATTTTTTTTTCACGAAAATCCACAGTACCCGTGCTTGGAAAAATGACTCCGAAAAATCATGGCATTCGAAACAGACTTTTTCGATTTTTTTCTCACGGGTACGGGTTACGGTTGACTTTTTCTTATTCGAAATCTGATTCTCTATAAAATGCACCTAATGGTTTCCTTTTAGCTTGAAATTTTTTTTTCTCGAAAATCCACAGTACCCTCCCTTGGAAAAATGACTCCGAAAAATCATGGCATTCGAAACAGATTTTTTCGATTTTTTTCTCACGGGTACGGGTTACGGTTGACTTTTTCTTATTCGAAATCTGATTCTCTATAAAATGCACCTAATGGTTTTGTTTTAGCTTGAAATTTTTTTTTCTCTAAAATCCACAGTACCCTCCCTTGGAAAAATGACTCCGAAAAATCATAGCATTCGAAACAGATTTTTTCGATTTCTTTCTCACGGGTACGAGTTACGCGGTTACGGTTGACTTATTCTTATTCGAAATCTGCTTCTGTATAAAATGCACCTAATGGTTTCCTTTTAGCTTGAAATTTTTTTTTCTCGAAAATCCACAGTACCCCCCCTTGGAAAAATGACTCCGAAAAATCCTGGCATTCGAAACAGATTTTTTCGATTTTTTTCTCACGGGTACGGGTTACGGTTGACTTTTTCTTATTCGAAATCTGATTCTCTATAAAATGCACCTAATGGTTTTGTTTTAGCTTGAAATTTTTTTTCTCTAAAATCCACAGTACCCTCCCTTGGAAAAATGACTCCGAAAAATCATAGCATTCGAAACAGATTTTTTCGATTTCTTTCTCACGGGTACGAGTTACGCGGTTACGGTTGACTTATTCTTATTCGAAATCTGCTTCTGTATAAAATGCACCTAATGGTTTCCTTTTAGCTTGAAATTTTTTTTTCTCGAAAATCCACAGTACCCCCCTTGGAAAAATGACTCCGAAAAATCCTGGCATTCGAAACAGATTTTTTCGATTTTTTTTCTCACGGGTACGGGTTACGCGGTTACGGTTGACTTTTTCTTATTCGAAATCTGATTCTCTATAAAATGCATCTAATGGTTTCCTTTTAGCTTGAAATTTTTTTTTTCACGAAAATCCACAGTACCCCTGCTTGGAAAAATGACTCCGAAAAATCATGGCATTCGAAACAGATTTTTTCGATTTTTTTCTCACGGGTACGGGTTACGGTTGACTTTTTCTTATTCGAAATCTGATTCTCTATAAAATGCACCTAATGGTTTCCTTTTAGCTTGAAATTTTTTTTTCTCGAAAATCCACAGTACCCCCCCTTGGAAAAATGACTCCGAAAAATCCTGGCATTCGAAACAGATTTTTTCGATTTTTTTTCTCACGGGTACGGGTTACGCGGTTACGGTTGACTTTTTCTTATTCGAAATCTGATTCTCTATAAAATGCATCTAATGGTTTCCTTTTAGCTTGAAATTTTTTTTTTCACGAAAATCCACAGTACCCCTGCTTGGAAAAATGACTCCGAAAAATCATGGCATTCGAAACAGATTTTTTCGATTTTTTTCTCACGGGTACGGGTTACGGTTGACTTTTTCTTATTCGAAATCTGATTCTCTATAAAATGCACCTAATGGTTTTGTTTTAGCTTGAAATTTTTTTTCTCTAAAATCCACAGTACCCTCCCTTGGAAAAATGACTCCGAAAAATCATAGCATTCGAAACAGATTTTTTCGATTTCTTTCTCACGGGTACGAGTTACGCGGTTACGGTTGACTTATTCTTATTCGAAATCTGCTTCTGTATAAAATGCACCTAATGGTTTCCTTTTAGCTTGAAATTTTTTTTTCTCGAAAATCCACAGTACCCCCCCTTGGAAAAATGACTCCGAAAAATCCTGGCATTCGAAACAGATTTTTTCGATTTTTTTTCTCACGGGTACGGGTTACGCGGTTACGGTTGACTTTTTCTTATTCGAAATCTGATTCTCTATAAAATGCATCTAATGGTTTCCTTTTAGCTTGAAATTTTTTTTTTCACGAAAATCCACAGTACCCCTGCTTGGAAAAATGACTCCGAAAAATCATGGCATTCGAAACAGATTTTTTCGATTTTTTTCTCACGGGTACGGGTTACGGTTGACTTTTTCTTATTCGAAATCTGATTCTCTATAAAATGCACCTAATGGTTTCCTTTTAGCTTGAAATTTTTTTTTCTCGAAAATCCACAGTACCCCCCCTTGGAAAAATGACTCCGAAAAATCCTGGCATTCGAAACAGATTTTTTCGATTTTTTTTCTCACGGGTACGGGTTACGCGGTTACGGTTGACTTTTTCTTATTCGAAATCTGATTCTCTATAAAATGCATCTAATGGTTTCCTTTTAGCTTGAAATTTTTTTTTTCACGAAAATCCACAGTACCCCTGCTTGGAAAAATGACTCCGAAAAATCATGGCATTCGAAACAGATTTTTTCGATTTTTTTCTCACGGGTACGGGTTACGGTTGACTTTTTCTTATTCGAAATCTGATTCTCTATAAAATGCACCTAATGGTTTTGTTTTAGCTTGAAATTTTTTTTCTCTAAAATCCACAGTACCCTCCCTTGGAAAAATGACTCCGAAAAATCATAGCATTCGAAACAGATTTTTTCGATTTCTTTCTCACGGGTACGAGTTACGCGGTTACGGTTGACTTATTCTTATTCGAAATCTGCTTCTGTATAAAATGCACCTAATGGTTTCCTTTTAGCTTGAAATTTTTTTTTCTCGAAAATCCACAGTACCCCCCCTTGGAAAAATGACTCCGAAAAATCCTGGCATTCGAAACAGATTTTTTCGATTTTTTTTCTCACGGGTACGGGTTACGCGGTTACGGTTGACTTTTTCTTATTCGAAATCTGATTCTCTATAAAATGCATCTAATGGTTTCCTTTTAGCTTGAAATTTTTTTTTTCACGAAAATCCACAGTACCCCTGCTTGGAAAAATGACTCCGAAAAATCATGGCATTCGAAACAGATTTTTTCGATTTTTTTCTCACGGGTACGGGTTACGCGGTTACGGTTGACTTTTTCTTATTCGAAATCTGAGTCTCTATAAAATGCACCTAATGGTTTCCTTTTAGCTTGAAATTTTTTTTTCACGAAAATCCACAGTACCCCTGCTTGGAAAAATGACTCCGAAAAATCATGGCATTCGAAACAGATTTTTTCGATTTTTTTCTCACGGGTACGGGTTACGGTTGACTTTTTCTTATTCGAAATCTGATTCTCTATAAAATGCACCTAATGGTTTTGTTTTAGCTTGAAATTTTTTTTTCTCTAAAATCCACAGTACCCCTGCTTGGAAAAATGACTCCGAAAAATCATAGCATTCGAAACAGATTTTTTCGATTTCTTTCTCACGGGTACGAGTTACGCGGTTACGGTTGACTTATTCTTATTCGAAATCTGCTTCTGTATAAAATGCACCTAATGGTTTCCTTTTAGCTTGAAATTTTTTTTTCACGAAAATCCACAGTACCCCTGCTTGGAAAAATGACTCCGAAAAATCATGGCATTCGAAACAGATTTTTTCGATTTTTTTCTCACGGGTACGGGTTACGGTTGACTTTTTCTTATTCGAAATCTGATTCTCTATAAAATGCACCTAATGGTTTCCTTTTAGCTTGAAATTTTTTTTTCTCGAAAATCCACAGTACCCCCCCTTGGAAAAATGACTCCGAAAAATCCTGGCATTCGAAACAGATTTTTTCGATTTTTTTTCTCACGGGTACGGGTTACGCGGTTACGGTTGACTTTTTCTTATTCGAAATCTGATTCTCTATAAAATGCATCTAATGGTTTCCTTTTAGCTTGAAATTTTTTTTTTCACGAAAATCCACAGTACCCCTGCTTGGAAAAATGACTCCGAAAAATCATGGCATTCGAAACAGATTTTTTCGATTTTTTTCTCACGGGTACGGGTTACGCGGTTACGGTTGACTTTTTCTTATTCGAAATCTGAGTCTCTATAAAATGCACCTAATGGTTTCCTTTTAGCTTGAAATTTTTTTTTCACGAAAATCCACAGTACCCCTGCTTGGAAAAATGACTCCGAAAAATCATGGCATTCGAAACAGATTTTTTCGATTTTTTTCTCACGGGTACGGGTTACGGTTGACTTTTTCTTATTCGAAATCTGATTCTCTATAAAATGCACCTAATGGTTTTGTTTTAGCTTGAAATTTTTTTTTCTCTAAAATCCACAGTACCCCTGCTTGGAAAAATGACTCCGAAAAATCATAGCATTCGAAACAGATTTTTTCGATTTCTTTCTCACGGGTACGAGTTACGCGGTTACGGTTGACTTATTCTTATTCGAAATCTGCTTCTGTATAAAATGCACCTAATGGTTTCCTTTTAGCTTGAAATTTTTTTTTCTCGAAAATCCACAGTACCCCCCCTTGGAAAAATGACTCCGAAAAATCCTGGCATTCGAAACAGATTTTTTCGATTTTTTTCTCACGGGTACGGGTTACGCGGTTACGGTTGACTTTTTCTTATTCGAAATCTGATTCTCTATAAAATGCACCTAATGGTTTCCTTTTAGCTTGAAATTTTTTTTTCACGAAAATCCACAGTACCCCTGCTTGGAAAAATGACTCCGAAAAATCATGGCATTCGAAACAGATTTTTTCGATTTTTTTCTCACGGGTACGGGTTACGGTTGACTTTTTCTTATTCGAAATCTGATTCTCTATAAAATGCACCTAATGGTTTCCTTTTAGCTTGAAATTTTTTTTTCTCGAAAATCCACAGTACCCCCCCTTGGAAAAATGACTCCGAAAAATCCTGGCATTCGAAACAGATTTTTTCGATTTTTTTCTCACGGGTACGGGTTACGCGGTTACGGTTGACTTTTTCTTATTCGAAATCTGATTCTCTATAAAATGCATCTAATGGTTTCCTTTTAGCTTGAAATTTTTTTTTCACGAAAATCCACAGTACCCCTGCTTGGAAAAATGACTCCGAAAAATCATGGCATTCGAAACAGATTTTTTCGATTTTTTTCTCACGGGTACGGGTTACGCGGTTACGGTTGACTTTTTCTTATTCGAAATCTGATTCTCTATAAAATGCACCTAATGGTTTCCTTTTAGCTTGAAATTTTTTTTTCACGAAAATCCACAGTACCCCTGCTTGGAAAAATGTCTCCGAAAAATCATGGCATTCGAAACAGATTTTTTCGATTTTTTTCTCACGGGTACGGGTTACGGTTGACTTTTTCTTATTCGAAATCTGATTCTCTATAAAATGCACCTAATGGTTTCCTTTTAGCTTGAAATTTTTTTTTCTCGAAAATCCACAGTACCCCTGCTTGGAAAAATGTCTCCGAAAAATCATGGCATTCGAAACAGATTTTTTCGATTTTTTTCTCACGGGTACGGGTTACGGTTGACTTTTTCTTATTCGAAATCTGATTCTCTATAAAATGCACCTAATGGTTTTGTTTTAGCTTGAAATTTTTTTTTCTCTAAAATCCACAGTACCCTCCCTTGGAAAAATGACTCCGAAAAATCATAGCATTCGAAACAGATTTTTTCGATTTCTTTCTCACGGGTACTAGTTACGCGGTTACGGTTGACTTATTCTTATTCGAAATCTGCTTCTGTATAAAATGCACCTAATGGTTTCCTTTTAGCTTGAAATTTTTTTTTCTCGAAAATCCACAGTACCCCCCCTTGGAAAAATGACTCCGAAAAATCCTGGCATTCGAAACAGATTTTTTCGATTTTTTTCTCACGGGTACGGGTTACGCGGTTACGGTTGACTTTTTCTTATTCGAAATCTGATTCTCTATAAAATGCACCTAATGGTTTCCTTTTAGCTTGAAATTTTTTTTTCACGAAAATCCACAGTACCCGTGCTTGGAAAAATGACTCCGAAAAATCATGGCATTCGAAACAGACTTTTTCGATTTTTTTCTCACGGGTACGGGTTACGGTTGACTTTTTCTTATTCGAAATCTGATTCTCTATAAAATGCACCTAATGGTTTCCTTTTAGCTTGAAATTTTTTTTTCTCGAAAATCCACAGTACCCTCCCTTGGAAAAATGACTCCGAAAAATCATGGCATTCGAAACAGATTTTTTCGATTTTTTTCTCACGGGTACGGGTTACGGTTGACTTTTTCTTATTCGAAATCTGATTCTCTATAAAATGCACCTAATGGTTTTGTTTTAGCTTGAAATTTTTTTTTCTCTAAAATCCACAGTACCCTCCCTTGGAAAAATGACTCCGAAAAATCATAGCATTCGAAACAGATTTTTTCGATTTCTTTCTCACGGGTACGAGTTACGCGGTTACGGTTGACTTATTCTTATTCGAAATCTGCTTCTGTATAAAATGCACCTAATGGTTTCCTTTTAGCTTGAAATTTTTTTTTCTCGAAAATCCACAGTACCCCCCCTTGGAAAAATGACTCCGAAAAATCCTGGCATTCGAAACAGATTTTTTCGATTTTTTTCTCACGGGTACGGGTTACGCGGTTACGGTTGACTTTTTCTTATTCGAAATCTGATTCTCTATAAAATGCACCTAATGGTTTCCTTTTAGCTTGAAATTTTTTTTTCACGAAAATCCACAGTACCCCTGCTTGGAAAAATGACTCCGAAAAATCATGGCATTCGAAACAGATTTTTTCGATTTTTTTCTCACGGGTACGGGTTACGGTTGACTTTTTCTTATTCGAAATCTGATTCTCTATAAAATGCACCTAATGGTTTCCTTTTAGCTTGAAATTTTTTTTTCTCGAAAATCCACAGTACCCCCCCTTGGAAAAATGACTCCGAAAAATCCTGGCATTCGAAACAGATTTTTTCGATTTTTTTCTCACGGGTACGGGTTACGCGGTTACGGTTGACTTTTTCTTATTCGAAATCTGATTCTCTATAAAATGCACCTAATGGTTTCCTTTTAGCTTGAAATTTTTTTTTCACGAAAATCCACAGTACCCCTGCTTGGAAAAATGACTCCGAAAAATCATGGCATTCGAAACAGACTTTTTCGATTTTTTTCTCACGGGTACGGGTTACGGTTGACTTTTTCTTATTCGAAATCTGATTCTCTATAAAATGCACCTAATGGTTTCCTTTTAGCTTGAAATTTTTTTTTCTCGAAAATCCACAGTACCCTCCCTTGGAAAAATGACTCCGAAAAATCATGGCATTCGAAACAGATTTTTTCGATTTTTTTCTCACGGGTACGGGTTACGGTTGACTTTTTCTTATTCGAAATCTGATTCTCTATAAAATGCACCTAATGGTTTCCTTTTAGCTTGAAATTTTTTTTTCTCGAAAATCCACAGTACCCCCCCTTGGAAAAATGACTCCGAAAAATCCTGGCATTCGAAACAGATTTTTTCGATTTTTTTCTCACGGGTACGGGTTACGCGGTTACGGTTGACTTTTTCTTATTCGAAATCTGATTCTCTATAAAATGCATCTAATGGTTTCCTTTTAGCTTGAATTTTTTTTTTCACGAAAATCCACAGTACCCCTGCTTGGAAAAATGACTCCGAAAAATCATGGCATTCGAAACAGATTTTTTCGATTTTTTTCTCACGGGTACGGGTTACGCGGTTACGGTTGACTTTTTCTTATTCGAAATCTGATTCTCTATAAAATGCACCTAATGGTTTCCTTTTAGCTTGAAATTTTTATTTCACGAAAATCCACAGTACCCCTGCTTGGAAAAATGACTCCGAAAAATCATGGCATTCGAAACAGATTTTTTCGATTTTTTTCTCACGGGTACGGGTTACGGTTGACTTTTTCTTATTCGAAATCTGATTCTCTATAAAATGCACCTAATGGTTTCCTTTTAGCTTGAAATTTTTTTTTCTCGAAAATCCACAGTACCCTCCCTTGGAAAAATGACTCCGAAAAATCATGGCATTCGAAACAGATTTTTTCGATTTTTTTCTCACGGGTACGGGTTACGGTTGACTTTTTCTTATTCGAAATCTGATTCTCTATAAAATGCACCTAATGGTTTCCTTTTAGCTTGAAATTTTTTTTTCTCGAGAATCCACAGTACCCTCCCTTGGAAAAATCACTCCGAAAAATCATGGCATTCGAAACAGATTTTTTCGATTTTTTTCTCACGGGTACGGGTTACGGTTGACTTTTTCTTATTCGAAATCTGATTCTCTATAAAATGCACCTAATGGTTTTGTTTTAGCTTGAAATTTTTTTTCTCTAAAATCCACAGTACCCTCCCTTGGAAAAATGACTCCGAAAAATCATAGCATTCGAAACAGATTTTTTCGATTTCTTTCTCACGGGTACGAGTTACGCGGTTACGGTTGACTTATTCTTATTCGAAATCTGCTTCTGTATAAAATGCACCTAATGGTTTCCTTTTAGCTTGAAATTTTTTTTTCACGAAAATCCACAGTACCCCTGCTTGGAAAAATGACTCCGAAAAATCATGGCATTCGAAACAGATTTTTTCGATTTTTTTCTCACGGGTACGGGTTACGGTTGACTTTTTCTTATTCGAAATCTGATTCTCTATAAAATGCACCTAATGGTTTCCTTTTAGCTTGAAATTTTTTTTTCTCGAAATTCCACAGTACCCTCCCTTGGAAAAATGACTCCGAAAAATCATGGCATTCGAAACAGATTTTTTCGATTTTTTTCTCACGGGTACGGGTTACGGTTGACTTTTTCTTATTCGAAATCTGATTCTCTATAAAATGCACCTAATGGTTTTGTTTTAGCTTGAAATTTTTTTTCTCTAAAATCCACAGTACCCTCCCTTGGAAAAATGACTCCGAAAAATCATAGCATTCGAAACAGATTTTTTCGATTTCTTTCTCACGGGTACGAGTTACGCGGTTACGGTTGACTTATTCTTATTCGAAATCTGCTTCTGTATAAAATGCACCTAATGGTTTCCTTTTAGCTTGAAATTTTTTTTTCTCGAAAATCCACAGTACCCCCCCTTGGAAAAATGACTCCGAAAAATCCTGGCATTCGAAACAGATTTTTTCGATTTTTTTCTCACGGGTACGGGTTACGCGGTTACGGTTGACTTTTTCTTATTCGAAATCTGATTCTCTATAAAATGCACCTAATGGTTTCCTTTTAGCTTGAAATTTTTTTTTCACGAAAATCCACAGTACCCCTGCTTGGAAAAATGACTCCGAAAAATCATGGCATTCGAAACAGACTTTTTCGATTTTTTTCTCACGGGTACGGGTTACGGTTGACTTTTTCTTATTCGAAATCTGATTCTCTATAAAATGCACCTAATGGTTTCCTTTTAGCTTGAAATTTTTTTTTCTCGAAAATCCACAGTACCCTCCCTTGGAAAAATGACTCCGAAAAATCATGGCATTCGAAACAGATTTTTTCGATTTTTTTCTCACGGGTACGGGTTACGGTTGACTTTTTCTTATTCGAAATCTGATTCTCTATAAAATGCACCTAATGGTTTCCTTTTAGCTTGAAATTTTTTTTTCTCGAAAATCCACAGTACCCCCCCTTGGAAAAATGACTCCGAAAAATCCTGGCATTCGAAACAGATTTTTTCGATTTTTTTCTCACGGGTACGGGTTACGCGGTTACGGTTGACTTTTTCTTATTCGAAATCTGATTCTCTATAAAATGCATCTAATGGTTTCCTTTTAGCTTGAAATTTTTTTTTCACGAAAATCCACAGTACCCCTGCTTGGAAAAATGACTCCGAAAAATCATGGCATTCGAAACAGATTTTTTCGATTTTTTTCTCACGGGTACGGGTTACGCGGTTACGGTTGACTTTTTCTTATTCGAAATCTGATTCTCTATAAAATGCACCTAATGGTTTCCTTTTAGCTTGAAATTTTTATTTCACGAAAATCCACAGTACCCCTGCTTGGAAAAATGACTCCGAAAAATCATGGCATTCGAAACAGATTTTTTCGATTTTTTTCTCACGGGTACGGGTTACGGTTGACTTTTTCTTATTCGAAATCTGATTCTCTATAAAATGCACCTAATGGTTTCCTTTTAGCTTGAAATTTTTTTTTCTCGAAAATCCACAGTACCCTCCCTTGGAAAAATGACTCCGAAAAATCATGGCATTCGAAACAGATTTTTTCGATTTTTTTCTCACGGGTACGGGTTACGGTTGACTTTTTCTTATTCGAAATCTGATTCTCTATAAAATGCACCTAATGGTTTTGTTTTAGCTTGAAATTTTTTTTTCTCTAAAATCCACAGTACCCTCCCTTGGAAAAATGACTCCGAAAAATCATAGCATTCGAAACAGATTTTTTCGATTTCTTTCTCACGGGTACGAGTTACGCGGTTACGGTTGACTTATTCTTATTCGAAATCTGCTTCTGTATAAAATGCACCTAATGGTTTCCTTTTAGCTTGAAATTTTTTTTTCTCGAAAATCCACAGTACCCCCCCTTGGAAAAATGACTCCGAAAAATCCTGGCATTCGAAACAGATTTTTTCGATTTTTTTCTCACGGGTACGGGTTACGCGGTTACGGTTGACTTTTTCTTATTCGAAATCTGATTCTCTATAAAATGCACCTAATGGTTTCCTTTTAGCTTGAAATTTTTTTTTCACGAAAATCCACAGTACCCCTGCTTGGAAAAATGACTCCGAAAAATCCTGGCATTCGAAACAGATTTTTTCGATTTTTTTCTCACGGGTACGGGTTACGCGGTTACGGTTGACTTTTTCTTATTCGAAATCTGATTCTCTATAAAATGCACCTAATGGTTTCCTTTTTGCTTGAAATTTTTTTTTTCACGAAAATCCACAGTACCCCTGCTTGGAAAAATGACTCCGAAAAATCATGGCATTCGAAACAGACTTTTTCGATTTTTTTCTCACGGGTACGGGTTACGGTTGACTTTTTCTTATTCGAAATCTGATTCTCTATAAAATGCACCTAATGGTTTCCTTTTAGCTTGAAATTTTTTTTTCTCGAAAATCCACAGTACCCTCCCGTGGAAAAATGACTCCGAAAAATCATGGCATTCGAAACAGATTTTTTCGATTTTTTTCTCACGGGTACGGGTTACGGTTGACTTTTTCTTATTCGAAATCTGATTCTCTATAAAATGCACCTAATGGTTTTGTTTTAGCTTGAAATTTTTTTTTCTCTAAAATCCACAGTACCCTCCCTTGGAAAAATGACTCCGAAAAAGCATAGCATTCGAAACAGATTTTTTCGATTTCTTTCTCACGGGTACGAGTTACGCGGTTACGGTTGACTTATTCTTATTCGAAATCTGCTTCTGTATAAAATGCACCTAATGGTTTCCTTTTAGCTTGAAATTTTTTTTTCTCGAAAATCCACAGTACCCCCCCTTGGAAAAATGACTCCGAAAAATCCTGGCATTCGAAACAGATTTTTTCGATTTTTTTCTCACGGGTACGGGTTACGCGGTTACGGTTGACTTTTTCTTATTCGAAATCTGATTCTCTATAAAATGCACCTAATGGTTTCCTTTTAGCTTGAAATTTTTTTTTCACGAAAATCCACAGTACCCCTGCTTGGAAAAATGACTCCGAAAAATCATGGCATTCGAAACAGATTTTTTCGATTTTTTTCTCACGGGTACGGGTTACGGTTGACTTTTTCTTATTCGAAATCTGATTCTCTATAAAATGCACCTAATGGTTTCCTTTTAGCTTGAAATTTTTTTTTCTCGAAAATCCACAGTACCCCCCCTTGGAAAAATGACTCCGAAAAATCCTGGCATTCGAAACAGATTTTTTCGATTTTTTTCTCACAGGTACGTGTTACGCGGTTACGGTTGACTTTTTCTTATTCGAAATCTGATTCTCTATAAAATGCACCTAATGGTTTCCTTTTAGCTTGAAATTTTTTTTTCTCTAAAATCCACAGTACCCTCCCTTGGAAAAATGACTCCGAAAAATCACAGCATTCGAAACAGATTTTTTCGATTTCTTTCTCACGGGTACGAGTTATGCGGTTACGGTTGACTTATTCTTATTCGAAATCTGATTCTCTATAAAATGCACCTAATGGTTTTGTTTTAGCTTGAAATTTTTTTTTCTCTAAAATCCACAGTACCCTCCCTTGGAAAAATGACTCCGAAAAATCATAGCATTCGAAACAGATTTTTTCGATTTCTTTCTCACGGGTACGAGTTACGCGGTTACGGTTGACTTTTTCTTATTCGAAATCTGATTCTCTATAAAATGCACCTAATGGTTTCCTTTTTGCTTGAAATTTTTTTTTCTCTAAAATCCACAGTACCCCCCCTTGGAAAAATGACTCCGAAAAATCCTGGCATTCGAAACAGATTTTTTCGATTTCTTTCTCACGGGTACGAGTTACGCGGTTACGGTTGACTTTTTCTTATTCGAAATCTGATTCTCTATAAAATGCACCTAATGGTTTCCTTTTTGCTTGAAATTTTTTTTTCTCTAAAATCCACAGTACCCCCCCTTGGAAAAATGACTCCGAAAAATCCTGGCATTCGAAACAGATTTTTTCGATTTTTTTCTCACGGGTACGGGTTACGCGGTTACGGTTGACTTTTTCTTATTCGAAATCTGATTCTCTATAAAATGCACCTAATGGTTTCCTTTTTGCTTGAAATTTTTTTTTCACGAAAATCCACAGTACCCCTGCTTGGAAAAATGACTCCGAAAAATCATGGCATTCGAAACAGATTTTTTCGATTTTTTTCTCACGGGTACGGGTTACGCGGTTACGGTTGACTTTTTCTTATTCGAAATCTGATTCTCTATAAAATGCACCTAATGGTTTCCTTTTAGCTTGAAATTTTTTTTTCACGAAAATCCACAGTACCCCTGCTTGGAAAAATGACTCCGAAAAATCATGGCATTCGAAACAGATTTTTTCGATTTTTTTCTCACGGGTACGGGTTACGGTTGACTTTTTGTTATTCGAAATCTGATTCTCTATAAAATGCACCTAATGGTTTCCTTTTAGCTTGAAATTTTTTTTTCTCGAAAATCCACAGTACCCCCCCTTGGAAAAATGACTCCGAAAAATCCTGGCATTCGAAACAGATTTTTTCGATTTTTTTCTCACGGGTACGGGTTACGCGGTTACGGTTGACTTTTTCTTATTCGAAATCTGATTCTCTATAAAATGCATCTAATGGTTTCCTTTTAGCTTGAAATTTTTTTTTCACGAAAATCCACAGTACCCCTGCTTGGAAAAATGATTCCGAAAAATCATGGCATTCGAAACAGATTTTTTCGATTTTTTTCTCACGGGTACGGGTTACGGTTGACTTTTTCTTATTCGAAATCTGATTCTCTATAAAATGCACCTAATGGTTTTGTTTTAGCTTGAAATTTTTTTTTCTCTAAAATCCACAGTACCCTCCCTTGGAAAAATGACTCCGAAAAATCATAGCATTCGAAACAGATTTTTTCGATTTCTTTCTCACGGGTACGAGTTACGCGGTTACGGTTGACTTTTTCTTATTCGAAATCTGATTCTCTATAAAATGCACCTAATGGTTTCCTTTTTGCTTGAAATTTTTTTTTCTCTAAAATCCACAGTACCCCCCCTTGGAAAAATGACTCCGAAAAATCCTGGCATTCGAAACAGATTTTTTCGATTTTTTTCTCACGGGTACGGGTTACGCGGTTACGGTTGACTTTTTCTTATTCGAAATCTGATTCTCTATAAAATGCACCTAATGGTTTCCTTTTTGCTTGAAATTTTTTTTTCACGAAAATCCACAGTACCCCTGCTTGGAAAAATGACTCCGAAAAATCATGGCATTCGAAACAGATTTTTTCGATTTTTTTCTCACGGGTACGGGTTACGCGGTTACGGTTGACTTTTTCTTATTCGAAATCTGATTCTCTATAAAATGCACCTAATGGTTTCCTTTTTGCTTGAAATTTTTTTTTCTCTAAAATCCACAGTACCCCCCCTTGGAAAAATGACTCCGAAAAATCCTGGCATTCGAAACAGATTTTTTCGATTTTTTTCTCACGGGTACGGGTTACGCGGTTACGGTTGACTTTTTCTTATTCGAAATCTGATTCTCTATAAAATGCACCTAATGGTTTCCTTTTTGCTTGAAATTTTTTTTTCACGAAAATCCACAGTACCCCTGCTTGGAAAAATGACTCCGAAAAATCATGGCATTCGAAACAGATTTTTTCGATTTTTTTCTCACGGGTACGGGTTACGCGGTTACGGTTGACTTTTTCTTATTCGAAATCTGATTCTCTATAAAATGCACCTAATGGTTTCCTTTTAGCTTGAAATTAATTTTTTTTTCTCGAAAATCCACAGTACCCCTCCTTGGAAAAATGACTCCGAAAAATCCTGGCATTCGAAACAGATTTTTTTCGATTTTTTCCTCACGGGCACGAGTTACGCGGTTACGGTTGACTTTTTCTTATTCGAAATCTGATTCTCTATAAAATGCACCTAATGGTTTCCTTTTAGCTTGAAAATTTTTTTTCTCGAAAATCCACAGTACCCCTCGTTGGAAAAATGACTCCGAAAAATCATGGCATTCGAAACAGATTTTTTCGATTTTTTTCTCACGGGTACGGGTTACGCGGTTACGGTTGACTTTTTCTTATTCGAAATCTGATTCTCTATAAAATGCACCTAATGGTTTCCTTTTAGCTTGAAATTTTTTTTTCACGAAAATCCACAGTACCCCTGCTTGGAAAAATGACTCCGAAAAATCATGGCATTCGAAACAGATTTTTTCGATTTTTTTCTCACGGGTACGGGTTACGGTTGACTTTTTCTTATTCGAAATCTGATTCTCTATAAAATGCACCTAATGGTTTCCTTTTAGCTTGAAATTTTTTTTCTCGAAAATCCACAGTACCCCCCCTTGGAAAAATGACTCCGAAAAATCCTGGCATTCGAAACAGATTTTTTCGATTTTTTTCTCACGGGTACGGGTTACGCGGTTACGGTTGACTTTTTCTTATTCGAAATCTGATTCTCTATAAAATGCACCTAATGGTTTCCTTTTAGCTTGAAATTTTTTTTTCACGAAAATCCACAGTACCCCTGCTTGGAAAAATGACTCCGAAAAATCATGGCATTCGAAACAGATTTTTTCGATTTTTTTCTCACGGGTACGGGTTACGGTTGACTTTTTGTTATTCGAAATCTGATTCTCTATAAAATGCACCTAATGGTTTCCTTTTAGCTTGAAATTTTTTTTTCTCGAAAATCCACAGTACCCCCCCTTGGAAAAATGACTCCGAAAAATCCTGGCATTCGAAACAGATTTTTTCGATTTTTTTCTCACGGGTACGGGTTACGCGGTTACGGTTGACTTTTTCTTATTCGAAATCTGATTCTCTATAAAATGCACCTAATGGTTTCCTTTTAGCTTGAAATTTTTTTTTCACGAAAATCCACAGTACCCCTGCTTGGAAAAATGACTCCGAAAAATCCTGGCATTCGAAACAGATTTTTTCGATTTTTTTCTCACGGGTACGGGTTACGCGGTTACGGTTGACTTTTTCTTATTCGAAATCTGATTCTCTATAAAATGCACCTAATGGTTTCCTTTTTGCTTGAAATTTTTTTTTTCACGAAAATCCACAGTACCCCTGCTTGGAAAAATGACTCCGAAAAATCATGGCATTCGAAACAGACTTTTTCGATTTTTTTCTCACGGGTACGGGTTACGGTTGACTTTTTCTTATTCGAAATCTGATTCTCTATAAAATGCACCTAATGGTTTCCTTTTAGCTTGAAATTTTTTTTTCTCGAAAATCCACAGTACCCTCCCGTGGAAAAATGACTCCGAAAAATCATGGCATTCGAAACAGATTTTTTCGATTTTTTTCTCACGGGTACGGGTTACGGTTGACTTTTTCTTATTCGAAATCTGATTCTCTATAAAATGCACCTAATGGTTTTGTTTTAGCTTGAAATTTTTTTTTCTCTAAAATCCACAGTACCCTCCCTTGGAAAAATGACTCCGAAAAATCATAGCATTCGAAACAGATTTTTTCGATTTCTTTCTCACGGGTACGAGTTACGCGGTTACGGTTGACTTATTCTTATTCGAAATCTGCTTCTGTATAAAATGCACCTAATGGTTTCCTTTTAGCTTGAAATTTTTTTTTCTCGAAAATCCACAGTACCCCCCCTTGGAAAAATGACTCCGAAAAATCCTGGCATTCGAAACAGATTTTTTCGATTTTTTTCTCACGGGTACGGGTTACGCGGTTACGGTTGACTTTTTCTTATTCGAAATCTGATTCTCTATAAAATGCACCTAATGGTTTCCTTTTAGCTTGAAATTTTTTTTTCACGAAAATCCACAGTACCCCTGCTTGGAAAAATGACTCCGAAAAATCATGGCATTCGAAACAGATTTTTTCGATTTTTTTCTCACGGGTACGGGTTACGGTTGACTTTTTCTTATTCGAAATCTGATTCTCTATAAAATGCACCTAATGGTTTCCTTTTAGCTTGAAATTTTTTTTTCTCGAAAATCCACAGTACCCCCCCTTGGAAAAATGACTCCGAAAAATCCTGGCATTCGAAACAGATTTTTTCGATTTTTTTCTCACAGGTACGGGTTACGCGGTTACGGTTGACTTTTTCTTATTCGAAATCTGATTCTCTATAAAATGCACCTAATGGTTTCCTTTTAGCTTGAAATTTTTTTTTCTCTAAAATCCACAGTACCCTCCCTTGGAAAAATGACTCCGAAAAATCACAGCATTCGAAACAGATTTTTTCGATTTCTTTCTCACGGGTACGAGTTATGCGGTTACGGTTGACTTATTCTTATTCGAAATCTGATTCTCTATAAAATGCACCTAATGGTTTTGTTTTAGCTTGAAATTTTTTTTTCTCTAAAATCCACAGTACCCTCCCTTGGAAAAATGACTCCGAAAAATCATAGCATTCGAAACAGATTTTTTCGATTTCTTTCTCACGGGTACGAGTTACGCGGTTACGGTTGACTTTTTCTTATTCGAAATCTGATTCTCTATAAAATGCACCTAATGGTTTCCTTTTTGCTTGAAATTTTTTTTTCTCTAAAATCCACAGTACCCCCCCTTGGAAAAATGACTCCGAAAAATCCTGGCATTCGAAACAGATTTTTTCGATTTCTTTCTCACGGGTACGAGTTACGCGGTTACGGTTGACTTTTTCTTATTCGAAATCTGATTCTCTATAAAATGCACCTAATGGTTTCCTTTTTGCTTGAAATTTTTTTTTCTCTAAAATCCACAGTACCCCCCCTTGGAAAAATGACTCCGAAAAATCCTGGCATTCGAAACAGATTTTTTCGATTTTTTTCTCACGGGTACGGGTTACGCGGTTACGGTTGACTTTTTCTTATTCGAAATCTGATTCTCTATAAAATGCACCTAATGGTTTCCTTTTTGCTTGAAATTTTTTTTTCACGAAAATCCACAGTACCCCTGCTTGGAAAAATGACTCCGAAAAATCATGGCATTCGAAACAGATTTTTTCGATTTTTTTCTCACGGGTACGGGTTACGCGGTTACGGTTGACTTTTTCTTATTCGAAATCTGATTCTCTATAAAATGCACCTAATGGTTTCCTTTTAGCTTGAAATTTTTTTTTCACGAAAATCCACAGTACCCCTGCTTGGAAAAATAACTCCGAAAAATCATGGCATTCGAAACAGATTTTTTCGATTTTTTTCTCACGGGTACGGGTTACGGTTGACTTTTTGTTATTCGAAATCTGATTCTCTATAAAATGCACCTAATGGTTTCCTTTTAGCTTGAAATTTTTTTTTCTCGAAAATCCACAGTACCCCCCCTTGGAAAAATGACTCCGAAAAATCCTGGCATTCGAAACAGATTTTTTCGATTTTTTTCTCACGGGTACGGGTTACGCGGTTACGGTTGACTTTTTCTTATTCGAAATCTGATTCTCTATAAAATGCATCTAATGGTTTCCTTTTAGCTTGAAATTTTTTTTTCACGAAAATCCACAGTACCCCTGCTTGGAAAAATGATTCCGAAAAATCATGGCATTCGAAACAGATTTTTTCGATTTTTTTCTCACGGGTACGGGTTACGGTTGACTTTTTCTTATTCGAAATCTGATTCTCTATAAAATGCACCTAATGGTTTTGTTTTAGCTTGAAATTTTTTTTTCTCTAAAATCCACAGTACCCTCCCTTGGAAAAATGACTCCGAAAAATCATAGCATTCGAAACAGATTTTTTCGATTTCTTTCTCACGGGTACGAGTTACGCGGTTACGGTTGACTTTTTCTTATTCGAAATCTGATTCTCTATAAAATGCACCTAATGGTTTCCTTTTTGCTTGAAATTTTTTTTTCTCTAAAATCCACAGTACCCCCCCTTGGAAAAATGACTCCGAAAAATCCTGGCATTCGAAACAGATTTTTTCGATTTTTTTCTCACGGGTACGGGTTACGCGGTTACGGTTGACTTTTTCTTATTCGAAATCTGATTCTCTATAAAATGCACCTAATGGTTTCCTTTTTGCTTGAAATTTTTTTTTCACGAAAATCCACAGTACCCCTGCTTGGAAAAATGACTCCGAAAAATCATGGCATTCGAAACAGATTTTTTCGATTTTTTTCTCACGGGTACGGGTTACGCGGTTACGGTTGACTTTTTCTTATTCGAAATCTGATTCTCTATAAAATGCACCTAATGGTTTCCTTTTTGCTTGAAATTTTTTTTTCTCTAAAATCCACAGTACCCCCCCTTGGAAAAATGACTCCGAAAAATCCTGGCATTCGAAACAGATTTTTTCGATTTTTTTCTCACGGGTACGGGTTACGCGGTTACGGTTGACTTTTTCTTATTCGAAATCTGATTCTCTATAAAATGCACCTAATGGTTTCCTTTTTGCTTGAAATTTTTTTTTCACGAAAATCCACAGTACCCCTGCTTGGAAAAATGACTCCGAAAAATCATGGCATTCGAAACAGATTTTTTCGATTTTTTTCTCACGGGTACGGGTTACGCGGTTACGGTTGACTTTTTCTTATTCGAAATCTGATTCTCTATAAAATGCACCTAATGGTTTCCTTTTAGCTTGAAATTAATTTTTTTTTCTCGAAAATCCACAGTACCCCTCCTTGGAAAAATGACTCCGAAAAATCCTGGCATTCGAAACAGATTTTTTTCGATTTTTTCCTCACGGGCACGAGTTACGCGGTTACGGTTGACTTTTTCTTATTCGAAATCTGATTCTCTATAAAATGCACCTAATGGTTTCCTTTTAGCTTGAAAATTTTTTTTCTCGAAAATCCACAGTACCCCTCGTTGGAAAAATGACTCCGAAAAATCATGGCATTCGAAACAGATTTTTTCGATTTTTTTCTCACGGGTACGGGTTACGCGGTTACGGTTGACTTTTTCTTATTCGAAATCTGATTCTCTATAAAATGCACCTAATGGTTTCCTTTTAGCTTGAAATTTTTTTTTCACGAAAATCCACAGTACCCCTGCTTGGAAAAATGACTCCGTAAAATCATGGCATTCGAAACAGATTTTTTCGATTTTTTTCTCACGGGTACGGGTTACGGTTGACTTTTTCTTATTCGAAATCTGATTCTCTATAAAATGCACCTAATGGTTTCCTTTTAGCTTGAAATTTTTTTTTCTCGAAAATCCACAGTACCCCCCCTTGGAAAAATGACTCCGAAAAATCCTGGCATTCGAAACAGATTTTTTCGATTTTTTTCTCACGGGTACGGGTTACGCGGTTACGGTTGACTTTTTCTTATTCGAAATCTGATTCTCTATAAAATGCACCTAATGGTTTCCTTTTAGCTTGAAATTTTTTTTTCACGAAAATCCACAGTACCCCTGCTTGGAAAAATGACTCCGAAAAATCATGGCATTCGAAACAGATTTTTTCGATTTTTTTCTCACGGGTACGGGTTACGGTTGACTTTTTGTTATTCGAAATCTGATTCTCTATAAAATGCACCTAATGGTTTCCTTTTAGCTTGAAATTTTTTTTTCTCGAAAATCCACAGTACCCCCCCTTGGAAAAATGACTCCGAAAAATCCTGGCATTCGAAACAGATTTTTTCGATTTTTTTCTCACGGGTACGGGTTACGCGGTTACGGTTGACTTTTTCTTATTCGAAATCTGATTCTCTATAAAATGCACCTAATGGTTTCCTTTTAGCTTGAAATTTTTTTTTCACGAAAATCCACAGTACCCCTGCTTGGAAAAATGACTCCGAAAAATCATGGCATTCGAAACAGATTTTTTCGATTTTTTTCTCACGGGTACGGGTTACGGTTGACTTTTTGTTATTCGAAATCTGATTCTCTATAAAATGCACCTAATGGTTTCCTTTTAGCTTGAAATTTTTTTTTCTCGAAAATCCACAGTACCCCCCCTTGGAAAAATGACTCCGAAAAATCCTGGCATTCGAAACAGATTTTTTCGATTTTTTTCTCACGGGTACGGGTTACGCGGTTACGGTTGACTTTTTCTTATTCGAAATCTGATTCTCTATAAAATGCACCTAATGGTTTTGTTTTAGCTTGAAATTTTTTTTTCTCTAAAATCCACAGTACCCTCCCTTGGAAAAATGACTCCGAAAAATCATAGCATTCGAAACAGATTTTTTCGATTTCTTTCTCACGGGTACGAGTTACGCGGTTACGGTTGACTTTTTCTTATTCGAAATCTGATTCTCTATAAAATGCACCTAATGGTTTCCTTTTTGCTTGAAATTTTTTTTTCTCTAAAATCCACAGTACCCCCCCTTGGAAAAATGACTCCGAAAAATCCTGGCATTCGAAACAGATTTTTTCGATTTTTTTCTCACGGGTACGGATTACGCGGTTACAAATGACTTTTTCTTATTCGAAAGCTGCTTCTGTATAAAATGCACCTAATGGTTTCCTTTTAGCTTGAAATTTTTTTTTCTCGAAAATCCACAGTACCCCCCCTTGGAGAAATGACTCCGACAAATCCTGGCATTCGAAACAGATTTTTTCGATTTTTTTCTCACGGGTACGGGTTACGCGGTTACGGTTGACTTTTTCTTATTCGAAATCTGATTCTCTATAAAATGCATCTAATGGTTTCCTTTTAGCTTGAAATTTTTTTTTCACGAAAATCCACAGTACCCCTGCTTGGAAAAATGACTCCGAAAAATCATGGCATTCGAAACAGATTTTTTCGATTTTTTTCTCACGGGTACGGGTTACGCGGTTACGGTTGACTTTTTCTTATTCGAAATCTGATTCTCTATAAAATGCACCTAATGGTTTCCTTTTAGCTTGAAATTAATTTTTTTTTCTCGAAAATCCACAGTACCCCTCCTTGGAAAAATGACTCCGAAAAATCCTGGCATTCGAAACAGATTTTTTTCGATTTTTTCCTCACGGGCACGAGTTACGCGGTTACGGTTGACTTTTTCTTATTCGAAATCTGATTCTCTATAAAATGCACCTAATGGTTTCCTTTTAGCTTGAAAGTTTTTTTTCTCGAAAATCCACAGTACCCCTCGTTGGAAAAATGACTCCGAAAAATCATGGCATTCGAAACAGATTTTTTCGATTTTTTTCTCACGGGTACGGGTTACGCGGTTACGGTTGACTTTTTCTTATTCGAAATCTGATTCTCTATAAAATGCACCTAATGGTTTCCTTTTAGCTTGAAATTTTTTTTTCACGAAAATCCACAGTACCCCTGCTTGGAAAAATGACTCCGAAAAATCCTGGCATTCGAAACAGATTTTTTCGATTTTTTTTGTCACGGGTACGGGTTACGCGGTTACGGTTGACTTTTTCTTATTCGAAATCTGATTCTCTATAAAATGCACCTAATGGTTTCCTTTTAGCTTGAAATTTTTTTTTCACGAAAATCCACAGTACCCCTGCTTGGAAAAATGACTCCGAAAAATCATGGCATTCGAAACAGATTTTTTCGATTTTTTTCTCACGGGTACGGGTTACGGTTGACTTTTTGTTATTCGAAATCTGATTCTCTATAAAATGCACCTAATGGTTTCCTTTTAGCTTGAAATTTTTTTTTCTCGAAAATCCACAGTACCCCCCCTTGGAAAAATGACTCCGAAAAATCCTGGCATTCGAAACAGATTTTTTCGATTTTTTTCTCACGGGTACGGGTTACGCGGTTACGGTTGACTTTTTCTTATTCGAAATCTGATTCTCTATAAAATGCACCTAATGGTTTCCTTTTAGCTTGAAATTTTTTTTTTCACGAAAATCCACAGTACCCCTGCTTGGAAAAATGACTCCGAAAAATCATGGCATTCGAAACAGATTTTTTCGATTTTTTTCTCACGGGTACGGGTTACGCGGTTACGGTTGACTTTTTCTTATTCGAAATCTGATTCTCTATAAAATGCACCTAATGGTTTCCTTTTAGCTTGAAATTTTTTTTTCACGAAAATCCACAGTACCCCTGCTTGGAAAAATGACTCCGAAAAATCATGGCATTCGAAACAGATTTTTTCGATTTTTTTCTCACGGGTACGGGTTACGGTTGACTTTTTGTTATTCGAAATCTGATTCTCTATAAAATGCACCTAATGGTTTCCTTTTAGCTTGAAATTTTTTTTTCTCGAAAATCCACAGTACCCCCCCTTGGAAAAATGACTCCGAAAAATCCTGGCATTCGAAACAGATTTTTTCGATTTTTTTCTCACGGGTACGGGTTACGCGGTTACGGTTGACTTTTTCTTATTCGAAATCTGATTCTCTATAAAATGCATCTAATGGTTTCCTTTTAGCTTGAAATTTTTTTTTCACGAAAATCCACAGTACCCCTGCTTGGAAAAATGACTCCGAAAAATCATGGCATTCGAAACAGATTTTTTCGATTTTTTTCTCACGGGTACGGGTTACGCGGTTACGGTTGACTTTTTCTTATTCGAAATCTGATTCTCTATAAAATGCACCTAATGGTTTCCTTTTAGCTTGAAATTAATTTTTTTTTCTGGAAAATCCACAGTACCCCTCCTTGGAAAAATGACTCCGAAAAATCCTGGCATTCGAAACAGATTTTTTTCGATTTTTTCCTCACGGGCACGAGTTACGCGGTTACGGTTGACTTTTTCTTATTCGAAATCTGATTCTCTACAAAATGCACCTAATGGTTTCCTTTTAGCTTGAAAATTTTTTTTCTCGAAAATCCACAGTACCCCTCGTTGGAAAAATGACTCCGAAAAATCATGGCATTCGAAACAGATTTTTTCGATTTTTTTCTCACGGGTACGGGTTACGCGGTTACGGTTGACTTTTTCTTATTCGAAATCTGATTCTCTATAAAATGCACCTAATGGTTTCCTTTTAGCTTGAAATTTTTTTTTCACGAAAATCCACAGTACCCCTGCTTGGAAAAATGACTCCGAAAAATCATGGCATTCGAAACAGATTTTTTCGATTTTTTTCTCACGGGTACGGGTTACGGTTGACTTTTTCTTATTCGAAATCTGATTCTCTATAAAATGCACCTAATGGTTTCCTTTTAGCTTGAAATTTTTTTTTCTCGAAAATCCACAGTACCCCCCCTTGGAAAAATGACTCCGAAAAATCCTGGCATTCGAAACAGATTTTTTCGATTTTTTTCTCACGGGTACGGGTTACGCGGTTACGGTTGACTTTTTCTTATTCGAAATCTGATTCTCTATAAAATGCACCTAATGGTTTCCTTTTAGCTTGAAATTTTTTTTTCACGAAAATCCACAGTACCCCTGCTTGGAAAAATGACTCCGAAAAATCATGGCATTCGAAACAGATTTTTTCGATTTTTTTCTCACGGGTACGGGTTACGGTTGACTTTTTGTTATTCGAAATCTGATTCTCTATAAAATGCACCTAATGGTTTCCTTTTAGCTTGAAATTTTTTTTTCTCGAAAATCCACAGTACCCCCCCTTGGAAAAATGACTCCGAAAAATCCTGGCATTCGAAACAGATTTTTTCGATTTTTTTCTCACGGGTACGGGTTACGCGGTTACGGTTGACTTTTTCTTATTCGAAATCTGATTCTCTATAAAATGCACCTAATGGTTTCCTTTTAGCTTGAAATTTTTTTTTCACGAAAATCCACAGTACCCCTGCTTGGAAAAATGACTCCGAAAAATCATGGCATTCGAAACAGATTTTTTCGATTTTTTTCTCACGGGTACGGGTTACGCGGTTACGGTTGACTTTTTCTTATTCGAAATCTGATTCTCTATAAAATGCACCTAATGGTTTCCTTTTAGCTTGAAATTTTTTTTTCACGAAAATCCACAGTACCCCTGCTTGGAAAAATGACTCCGAAAAATCATGGCATTCGAAACAGATTTTTTCGATTTTTTTCTCACGGGTACGGGTTACGGTTGACTTTTTGTTATTCGAAATCTGATTCTCTATAAAATGCACCTAATGGTTTCCTTTTAGCTTGAAATTTTTTTTTCTCGAAAATCCACAGTACCCCCCCTTGGAAAAATGACTCCGAAAAATCCTGGCATTCGAAACAGATTTTTTCGATTTTTTTCTCACGGGTACGGGTTACGCGGTTACGGTTGACTTTTTCTTATTCGAAATCTGATTCTCTATAAAATGCATCTAATGGTTTCCTTTTAGCTTGAAATTTTTTTTTCACGAAAATCCACAGTACCCCTGCTTGGAAAAATGATTCCGAAAAATCATGGCATTCGAAACAGATTTTTTCGATTTTTTTCTCACGGGTACGGGTTACGGTTGACTTTTTCTTATTCGAAATCTGATTCTCTATAAAATGCACCTAATGGTTTCCTTTTAGCTTGAAATTTTTTTTTCTCTAAAATCCACAGTACCCTCCCTTGGAAAAATGACTCCGAAAAATCATGGCATTCGAAACAGATTTTTTCGATTTTTTTCACACGGGTAAGAGTTACGCTGTTACGGTTGACTTTTTCTTATTCGAAATCTGATTCTCTATAAAATGCACCTAATGGTTTCCTTTTAGCTTGAAATTTTTTTTTCTCGAAAATCCACAGTACCCTCCCTTGGAAAAATGACTCCGAAAAATCATGGCATTCGAAACAGATTTTTTCGATTTTTTTCTCACGGGTACGGGTTACGGTTGGCTTTTTCTTATTCGAAATCTGATTCTCTATAAAATGCACCTAATGGTTTTGTTTTAGCTTGAAATTTTTTTTTCTCTAAAATCCACAGTACCCTCCCTTGGAAAAATGACTCCGAAAAATCATAGCATTCGAAACAGATTTTTTCGATTTCTTTCTCACGGGTACGAGTTACGCGGTTACGGTTGACTTTTTCTTATTCGAAATCTGATTCTCTATAAAATGCACCTAATGGTTTCCTTTTTGCTTGAAATTTTTTTTTCTCTAAAATCCACAGTACCCCCCCTTGGAAAAATGACTCCGAAAAATCCTGGCATTCGAAACAGATTTTTTCGATTTTTTTCTCACGGGTACGGATTACGCGGTTACAAATGACTTTTTCTTATTCGAAAGCTGCTTCTGTATAAAATGCACCTAATGGTTTCCTTTTAGCTTGAAATTTTTTTTTCTCGAAAATCCACAGTACCCCCCCTTGGAGAAATGACTCCGACAAATCCTGGCATTCGAAACAGATTTTTTCGATTTTTTTCTCACGGGTACGGGTTACGCGGTTACGGTTGACTTTTTCTTATTCGAAATCTGATTCTCTATAAAATGCATCTAATGGTTTCCTTTTAGCTTGAAATTTTTTTTTCACGAAAATCCACAGTACCCCTGCTTGGAAAAATGACTCCGAAAAATCATGGCATTCGAAACAGATTTTTTCGATTTTTTTCCCACGGGTACGTGTTACGCGGTTACGGTTGACTTTTTCTTATTCGAAATCTGATTCTCTATAAAATGCACCTAATGGTTTCCTTTTAGCTTGAAATTAATTTTTTTTTCTCGAAAATCCACAGTACCCCTCCTTGGAAAAATGACTCCGAAAAATCCTGGCATTCGAAACAGATTTTTTTCGATTTTTTCCTCACGGGCACGAGTTACGCGGTTACGGTTGACTTTTTCTTATTCGAAATCTGATTCTCTATAAAATGCACCTAATGGTTTCCTTTTAGCTTGAAAATTTTTTTTCTCGAAAATCCACAGTACCCCTCGTTGGAAAAATGACTCCGAAAAATCATGGCATTCGAAACAGATTTTTTCGATTTTTTTCTCACGGGTACGGGTTACGCGGTTACGGTTGACTTTTTCTTATTCGAAATCTGATTCTCTATAAAATGCACCTAATGGTTTCCTTTTAGCTTGAAATTTTTTTTTCACGAAAATCCACAGTACCCCTGCTTGGAAAAATGACTCCGAAAAATCATGGCATTCGAAACAGATTTTTTCGATTTTTTTCTCACGGGTACGGGTTACGGTTGACTTTTTCTTATTCGAAATCTGATTCTCTATAAAATGCACCTAATGGTTTCCTTTTAGCTTGAAATTTTTTTTTCTCGAAAATCCACAGTACCCCCCCTTGGAAAAATGACTCCGAAAAATCCTGGCATTCGAAACAGATTTTTTCGATTTTTTTCTCACGGGTACGGGTTACGCGGTTACGGTTGACTTTTTCTTATTCGAAATCTGATTCTCTATAAAATGCACCTAATGGTTTCCTTTTAGCTTGAAATTTTTTTTTCACGAAAATCCACAGTACCCCTGCTTGGAAAAATGACTCCGAAAAATCCTGGCATTCGAAACAGATTTTTTTCGATTTTTTCCTCACGGGCACGAGTTACGCGGTTACGGTTGACTTTTTCTTATTCGAAATCTGATTCTCTATAAAATGCACCTAATGGTTTCCTTTTAGCTTGAAAATTTTTTTTCTCGAAAATCCACAGTACCCCTCGTTGGAAAAATGACTCCGAAAAATCATGGCATTCGAAACAGATTTTTTCGATTTTTTTCTCACGGGTACGGGTTACGCGGTTACGGTTGACTTTTTCTTATTCGAAATCTGATTCTCTATAAAATGCACCTAATGGTTTCCTTTTAGCTTGAAATTTTTTTTTCACGAAAATCCACAGTACCCCTGCTTGGAAAAATGACTCCGAAAAATCATGGCATTCGAAACAGATTTTTTCGATTTTTTTCTCACGGGTACGGGTTACGGTTGACTTTTTCTTATTCGAAATCTGATTCTCTATAAAATGCACCTAATGGTTTCCTTTTAGCTTGAAATTTTTTTTTCTCGAAAATCCACAGTACCCCCCCTTGGAAAAATGACTCCGAAAAATCCTGGCATTCGAAACAGATTTTTTCGATTTTTTTCTCACGGGTACGGGTTACGCGGTTACGGTTGACTTTTTCTTATTCGAAATCTGATTCTCTATAAAATGCACCTAATGGTTTCCTTTTAGCTTGAAATTTTTTTTTCACGAAAATCCACAGTACCCCTGCTTGGAAAAATGACTCCGAAAAATCATGGCATTCGAAACAGATTTTTTCGATTTTTTTCTCACGGGTACGGGTTACGGTTGACTTTTTGTTATTCGAAATCTGATTCTCTATAAAATGCACCTAATGGTTTCCTTTTAGCTTGAAATTTTTTTTTCTCGAAAATCCACAGTACCCCCCCTTGGAAAAATGACTCCGAAAAATCCTGGCATTCGAAACAGATTTTTTCGATTTTTTTCTCACGGGTACGGGTTACGCGGTTACGGTTGACTTTTTCTTATTCGAAATCTGATTCTCTATAAAATGCATCTAATGGTTTCCTTTTAGCTTGAAATTTTTTTTTCACGAAAATCCACAGTACCCCTGCTTGGAAAAATGACTCCGAAAAATCATGGCATTCGAAACAGATTTTTTCGATTTTTTTCTCACGGGTACGGGTTACGGTTGACTTTTTCTTATTCGAAATCTGATTCTCTATAAAATGCACCTAATGGTTTCCTTTTAGCTTGAAATTTTTTTTTCTCTAAAATCCACAGTACCCTCCCTTGGAAAAATGACTCCGAAAAATCATGGCATTCGAAACAGATTTTTTCGATTTTTTTCACACGGGTAAGAGTTACGCTGTTACGGTTGACTTTTTCTTATTCGAAATCTGATTCTCTATAAAATGCACCTAATGGTTTCCTTTTAGCTTGAAATTTTTTTTTCTCGAAAATCCACAGTACCCTCCCTTGGAAAAATGACTCCGAAAAATCATGGCATTCGAAACAGATTTTTTCGATTTTTTTCTCACGGGTACGGGTTACGGTTGACTTTTTCTTATTCGAAATCTGATTCTCTATAAAATGCACCTAATGGTTTCCTTTTAGCTTGAAATTTTTTTTTCTCGAAAATCCACAGTACCCCCCCTTGGAAAAATGACTCCGAAAAATCCTGGCATTCGAAACAGATTTTTTCGATTTTTTTCTCACGGGTACGGGTTACGCGGTTACGGTTGACTTTTTCTTATTCGAAATCTGATTCTCTATAAAATGCACCTAATGGTTTCCTTTTAGCTTGAAATTTTTTTTTCACGAAAATCCACAGTACCCCTGCTTGGAAAAATGACTCCGAAAAATCATGGCATTCGAAACAGATTTTTTCGATTTTTTTCTCACGGGTACGGGTTACGGTTGACTTTTTGTTATTCGAAATCTGATTCTCTATAAAATGCACCTAATGGTTTCCTTTTAGCTTGAAATTTTTTTTTCTCGAAAATCCACAGTACCCCCCCTTGGAAAAATGACTCCGAAAAATCCTGGCATTCGAAACAGATTTTTTCGATTTTTTTCTCACGGGTACGGGTTACGCGGTTACGGTTGACTTTTTCTTATTCGAAATCTGATTCTCTATAAAATGCATCTAATGGTTTCCTTTTAGCTTGAAATTTTTTTTTCACGAAAATCCACAGTACCCCTGCTTGGAAAAATGACTCCGAAAAATCATGGCATTCGAAACAGATTTTTTCGATTTTTTTCTCACGGGTACGGGTTACGGTTGACTTTTTCTTATTCGAAATCTGATTCTCTATAAAATGCACCTAATGGTTTCCTTTTAGCTTGAAATTTTTTTTTCTCTAAAATCCACAGTACCCTCCCTTGGAAAAATGACTCCGAAAAATCATGGCATTCGAAACAGATTTTTTCGATTTTTTTCACACGGGTAAGAGTTACGCTGTTACGGTTGACTTTTTCTTATTCGAAATCTGATTCTCTATAAAATGCACCTAATGGTTTCCTTTTAGCTTGAAATTTTTTTTTCTCGAAAATCCACAGTACCCTCCCTTGGAAAAATGACTCCGAAAAATCATGGCATTCGAAACAGATTTTTTCGATTTTTTTCTCACGGGTACGGGTTACGGTTGGCTTTTTCTTATTCGAAATCTGATTCTCTATAAAATGCACCTAATGGTTTTGTTTTAGCTTGAAATTTTTTTTCTCTAAAATCCACAGTACCCTCCCTTGGAAAAATGACTCCGAAAAATCATAGCATTCGAAACAGATTTTTTCGATTTCTTTCTCACGGGTACGAGTTACGCGGTTACGGTTGACTTTTTCTTATTCGAAATCAGATTCTCTATAAAATGCACCTAATGGTTTCCTTTTTGCTTGAAATTTTTTTTTCTCTAAAATCCACAGTACCCTCCCTTGGAAAAATGACTCCGAAAAATCATGGCATTCGAAACAGATTTTTTCGATTTTTTTCTCACGAGTACGAGTTACGCGGTTACGGTGACTTTTTCTTATTCGAAATCTGATTCTCTATAAAATGCACCTAATGGTTTCCTTTTAGCTTGAAATTTTTTTTTCTCGAAAATCCACAGTACCCCCCCTTGGAAAAATGACTCCGAAAAATCCTGGCATTCGAAACAGATTTTTTCGATTTTTTTCTCACGGGTACGGATTACGCGGTTACAAATGACTTTTTCTTATTCGAAAGCTGCTTCTGTATAAAATGCACCTAATGGTTTCCTTTTAGCTTGAAATTTTTTTTTCTCGAAAATCCACAGTACCCCCCCTTGGAGAAATGACTCCGACAAATCCTGGCATTCGAAACAGATTTTTTCGATTTTTTTCTCACGGGTACGGGTTACGCGGTTACGGTTGACTTTTTCTTATTCGAAATCTGATTCTCTATAAAATGCATCTAATGGTTTCCTTTTAGCTTGAAATTTTTTTTTCACGAAAATCCACAGTACCCCTGCTTGGAAAAATGACTCCGAAAAATCATGGCATTCGAAACAGATTTTTTCGATTTTTTTCTCACGGGTACGGGTTACGCGGTTACGGTTGACTTTTTCTTATTCGAAATCTGATTCTCTATAAAATGCACCTAATGGTTTCCTTTTAGCTTGAAATTAATTTTTTTTTCTCGAAAATCCACAGTACCCCTCCTTGGAAAAATGACTCCGAAAAATCCTGGCATTCGAAACAGATTTTTTTCGATTTTTTCCTCACGGGCACGAGTTACGCGGTTACGGTTGACTTTTTCTTATTCGAAATCTGATTCTCTATAAAATGCACCTAATGGTTTCCTTTTAGCTTGAAATTTTTTTTTCACGAAAATCCACAGTACCCCTGCTTGGAAAAATGACTCCGAAAAATCATGGCATTCGAAACAGATTTTTTCGATTTTTTTCTCACGGGTACGGGTTACGGTTGACTTTTTGTTATTCGAAATCTGATTCTCTATAAAATGCACCTAATGGTTTCCTTTTAGCTTGAAATTTTTTTTTCTCGAAAATCCACAGTACCCCCCCTTGGAAAAATGACTCCGAAAAATCCTGGCATTCGAAACAGATTTTTTCGATTTTTTTCTCACGGGTACGGGTTACGCGGTTACGGTTGACTTTTTCTTATTCGAAATCTGATTCTCTATAAAATGCATCTAATGGTTTCCTTTTAGCTTGAAATTTTTTTTTCACGAAAATCCACAGTACCCCTGCTTGGAAAAATGATTCCGAAAAATCATGGCATTCGAAACAGATTTTTTCGATTTTTTTCTCACGGGTACGGGTTACGGTTGACTTTTTCTTATTCGAAATCTGATTCTCTATAAAATGCACCTAATGGTTTCCTTTTAGCTTGAAATTTTTTTTTCTCTAAAATCCACAGTACCCTCCCTTGGAAAAATGACTCCGAAAAATCATGGCATTCGAAACAGATTTTTTCGATTTTTTTCACACGGGTAAGAGTTACGCTGTTACGGTTGACTTTTTCTTATTCGAAATCTGATTCTCTATAAAATGCACCTAATGGTTTCCTTTTAGCTTGAAATTTTTTTTTCTCGAAAATCCACAGTACCCTCCCTTGGAAAAATGACTCCGAAAAATCATGGCATTCGAAACAGATTTTTTCGATTTTTTTCTCACGGGTACGGGTTACGGTTGGCTTTTTCTTATTCGAAATCTGATTCTCTATAAAATGCACCTAATGGTTTTGTTTTAGCTTGAAATTTTTTTTTCTCTAAAATCCACAGTACCCTCCCTTGGAAAAATGACTCCGAAAAATCATAGCATTCGAAACAGATTTTTTCGATTTCTTTCTCACGGGTACGAGTTACGCGGTTACGGTTGACTTTTTCTTATTCGAAATCTGATTCTCTATAAAATGCACCTAATGGTTTCCTTTTTGCTTGAAATTTTTTTTTCTCTAAAATCCACAGTACCCCCCCTTGGAAAAATGACTCCGAAAAATCCTGGCATTCGAAACAGATTTTTTCGATTTTTTTCTCACGGGTACGGATTACGCGGTTACAAATGACTTTTTCTTATTCGAAAGTTGCTTCTGTATAAAATGCACCTAATGGTTTCCTTTTAGCTTGAAATTTTTTTTTCTCGAAAATCCACAGTACCCCCCCTTGGAGAAATGACTCCGACAAATCCTGGCATTCGAAACAGATTTTTTCGATTTTTTTCTCACGGGTACGGGTTACGCGGTTACGGTTGACTTTTTCTTATTCGAAATCTGATTCTCTATAAAATGCATCTAATGGTTTCCTTTTAGCCTGAAATTTTTTTTTCACGAAAATCCACAGTACCCCTGCTTGGAAAAATGACTCCGAAAAATCATGGCATTCGAAACAGATTTTTTCGATTTTTTTCCCACGGGTACGTGTTACGCGGTTACGGTTGACTTTTTCTTATTCGAAATCTGATTCTCTATAAAATGCACCTAATGGTTTCCTTTTAGCTTGAAATTAATTTTTTTTTCTCGAAAATCCACAGTACCCCTCCTTGGAAAAATGACTCCGAAAAATCCTGGCATTCGAAACAGATTTTTTTCGATTTTTTCCTCACGGGCACGAGTTACGCGGTTACGGTTGACTTTTTCTTATTCGAAATCTGATTCTCTATAAAATGCACCTAATGGTTTCCTTTTAGCTTGAAAATTTTTTTTCTCGAAAATCCACAGTACCCCTCGTTGGAAAAATGACTCCGAAAAATCATGGCATTCGAAACAGATTTTTTCGATTTTTTTCTCACGGGTACGGGTTACGCGGTTACGGTTGACTTTTTCTTATTCGAAATCTGATTCTCTATAAAATGCACCTAATGGTTTCCTTTTAGCTTGAAATTTTTTTTTCACGAAAATCCACAGTACCCCTGCTTGGAAAAATGACTCCGAAAAATCATGGCATTCGAAACAGATTTTTTCGATTTTTTTCTCACGGGTACGGGTTACGGTTGACTTTTTCTTATTCGAAATCTGATTCTCTATAAAATGCACCTAATGGTTTCCTTTTAGCTTGAAATTTTTTTTTCTCGAAAATCCACAGTACCCCCCCTTGGAAAAATGACTCCGAAAAATCCTGGCATTCGAAACAGATTTTTTCGATTTTTTTCTCACGGGTACGGGTTACGCGGTTACGGTTGACTTTTTCTTATTCGAAATCTGATTCTCTATAAAATGCACCTAATGGTTTCCTTTTAGCTTGAAATTTTTTTTTCACGAAAATCCACAGTACCCCTGCTTGGAAAAATGACTCCGAAAAATCATGGCATTCGAAACAGATTTTTTCGATTTTTTTCTCACGGGTACGGGTTACGGTTGACTTTTTGTTATTCGAAATCTGATTCTCTATAAAATGCACCTAATGGTTTCCTTTTAGCTTGAAATTTTTTTTTCTCGAAAATCCACAGTACCCCCCCTTGGAAAAATGACTCCGAAAAATCCTGGCATTCGAAACAGATTTTTTCGATTTTTTTCTCACGGGTACGGGTTACGCGGTTACGGTTGACTTTTTCTTATTCGAAATCTGATTCTCTATAAAATGCATCTAATGGTTTCCTTTTAGCTTGAAATTTTTTTTTCACGAAAATCCACAGTACCCCTGCTTGGAAAAATGACTCCGAAAAATCATGGCATTCGAAACAGATTTTTTCGATTTTTTTCTCACGGGTACGGGTTACGGTTGACTTTTTCTTATTCGAAATCTGATTCTCTATAAAATGCACCTAATGGTTTCCTTTTAGCTTGAAATTTTTTTTTCTCTAAAATCCACAGTACCCTCCCTTGGAAAAATGACTCCGAAAAATCATGGCATTCGAAACAGATTTTTTCGATTTTTTTCACACGGGTAAGAGTTACGCTGTTACGGTTGACTTTTTCTTATTCGAAATCTGATTCTCTATAAAATGCACCTAATGGTTTCCTTTTAGCTTGAAATTTTTTTTTCTCGAAAATCCACAGTACCCTCCCTTGGAAAAATGACTCCGAAAAATCATGGCATTCGAAACAGATTTTTTCGATTTTTTTCTCACGGGTACGGGTTACGGTTGGCTTTTTCTTATTCGAAATCTGATTCTCTATAAAATGCACCTAATGGTTTTGTTTTAGCTTGAAATTTTTTTTCTCTAAAATCCACAGTACCCTCCCTTGGAAAAATGACTCCGAAAAATCATAGCATTCGAAACAGATTTTTTCGATTTCTTTCTCACGGGTACGAGTTACGCGGTTACGGTTGACTTTTTCTTATTCGAAATCAGATTCTCTATAAAATGCACCTAATGGTTTCCTTTTTGCTTGAAATTTTTTTTTCTCTAAAATCCACAGTACCCTCCCTTGGAAAAATGACTCCGAAAAATCATGGCATTCGAAACAGATTTTTTCGATTTTTTTCTCACGAGTACGAGTTACGCGGTTACGGTGACTTTTTCTTATTCGAAATCTGATTCTCTATAAAATGCACCTAATGGTTTCCTTTTAGCTTGAAATTTTTTTTTCTCGAAAATCCACAGTACCCCCCCTTGGAAAAATGACTCCGAAAAATCCTGGCATTCGAAACAGATTTTTTCGATTTTTTTCTCACGGGTACGGATTACGCGGTTACAAATGACTTTTTCTTATTCGAAAGCTGCTTCTGTATAAAATGCACCTAATGGTTTCCTTTTAGCTTGAAATTTTTTTTTCTCGAAAATCCACAGTACCCCCCCTTGGAGAAATGACTCCGACAAATCCTGGCATTCGAAACAGATTTTTTCGATTTTTTTCTCACGGGTACGGGTTACGCGGTTACGGTTGACTTTTTCTTATTCGAAATCTGATTCTCTATAAAATGCATCTAATGGTTTCCTTTTAGCTTGAAATTTTTTTTTCACGAAAATCCACAGTACCCCTGCTTGGAAAAATGACTCCGAAAAATCATGGCATTCGAAACAGATTTTTTCGATTTTTTTCTCACGGGTACGGGTTACGCGGTTACGGTTGACTTTTTCTTATTCGAAATCTGATTCTCTATAAAATGCACCTAATGGTTTCCTTTTAGCTTGAAAATTTTTTTTCTCGAAAATCCACAGTACCCCTCGTTGGAAAAATGACTCCGAAAAATCATGGCATTCGAAATAGATTTTTTCGATTTTTTTCTCACGGGTACGGGTTACGCGGTTACGGTTGACTTTTTCTTATTCGAAATCTGATTCTCTATAAAATGCACCTAATGGTTTCCTTTTAGCTTGAAATTTTTTTTTCCCGAAAATCCACAGTACCCCCCCCCCCTTGGAAAAATGACTCCGAAAAATCATGGCTTTCGAAACAGATTTTTTCGATTTTTTTTCTCACGGGTACGGGTTACGCGGTTACGGTTGACTTTTTCTTATTCGAAATCTGATTCTCTATAAAATGCACCTAATGGTTTCCTTTTAGCTTGAAATTTTTTTTTCTCTAAAATCCACAGTACCCTCCCTTGCAAAAATGACTCCGAAAAATCATTGCATTCGAAAATGATTTTTTCGATTTTTTTCTCACGGGTACGAGTTACGCGGTTACGGTTGACTTTTTCTTATTCGAAATCTGATTCTCTATAAAATGCACCTAGTGGTTTCCTTTTTCCTTGAAATTTTTTTTTCTCTAAAATCCACAGTACCACCCGTTGCAAAAATCACTCCGAAAAATCATGGCATTCGAAACAGATTTTTTCGATTTTTTTCTCACGGGTACGAGTTACGCGGTTACGGTTGACTTTTTGTTATTCGAAATCTGATTCTCTATAAAATGCACCTAATGGTTTCCTTTTAGCTTGAAATTTTTTTTTCTCGAAAATCCACAGTACCCCTCCTTGGAAAAATGACTCCGAAAAATCCTGGCATTCGAAACAGATTTTTTCGATTTTTTTCTCAGGGGTACGAGTTACGCGGTTACGGTTGACTTTTTCTTATTCGAAATCTGATTCTCTATAAAATGCACCTAATGGTTTCCTTTTAGCTTGAAATTAATTTTTTTTTCTCGAAAATCCACAGTACCCCTCCTTGGAAAAATGACTCCGAAAAATCCTGGCATTCGAAACAGATTTTTTTCGATTTTTTCCTCACGGGCACGAGTTACGCGGTTACGGTTGACTTTTTCTTATTCGAAATCTGATTCTCTATAAAATGCACCTAATGGTTTCCTTTTAGCTTGAAATTTTTTTTTCCCGAAAATCCACAGTACCCCCCCCCCTGGAAAAATGACTCCGAAAAATCATGGCTTTCGAAACAGATTTTTTCGATTTTTTTTCTCACGGGTACGGGTTACGCGGTTACGGTTGACTTTTTCTTATTCGAAATCTGATTCTCTATAAAATGCACCTAATGGTTTCCTTTTAGCTTGAAATTTTTTTTTCTCTAAAATCCACAGTACCCTCCCTTGCAAAAATGACTCCGAAAAATCATTGCATTCGAAAATGATTTTTTCGATTTTTTTCTCACGGGTACGAGTTACGCGGTTACGGTTGACTTTTTCTTATTCGAAATCTGATTCTCTATAAAATGCACCTAGTGGTTTCCTTTTTCCTTGAAATTTTTTTTTCTCTAAAATCCACAGTACCACCCGTTGCAAAAATCACTCCGAAAAATCATGGCATTCGAAACAGATTTTTTCGATTTTTTTCTCACGGGTACCAGTTACGCGGTTACGGTTGACTTTTTGTTATTCGAAATCTGATTCTCTATAAAATGCACCTAATGGTTTCCTTTTAGCTTGAAATTTTTTTTTCTCGAAAATCCACAGTACCCCTCCTTGGAAAAATGACTCCGAAAAATCCTGGCATTCGAAACAGATTTTTTCGATTTTTTTCTCAGGGGTACGAGTTACGCGGTTACGGTTGACTTTTTCTTATTCGAAATCTGATTCTCTATAAAATGCACCTAATGGTTTCCTTTTAGCTTGAAATTAATTTTTTTTTCTCGAAAATCCACAGTACCCCTCCTTGGAAAAATGACTCCGAAAAATCCTGGCATTCGAAACAGATTTTTTTCGATTTTTTCCTCACGGGCACGAGTTACGCGGTTACGGTTGACTTTTTCTTATTCGAAATCTGATTCTCTATAAAATGCACCTAATGGTTTCCTTTTAGCTTGAAAATTTTTTTTCTCGAAAATCCACAGTACCCCTCGTTGGAAAAATGACTCCGAAAAATCATGGCATTCGAAATAGATTTTTTCGATTTTTTTCTCACGGGTACGGGTTACGCGGTTACGGTTGACTTTTTCTTATTCGAAATCTGATTCTCTATAAAATGCACCTAATGGTTTCCTTTTAGCTTGAAATTTTTTTTTCCCGAAAATCCACAGTACCCCCCCCCCCTGGAAAAATGACTCCGAAAAATCATGGCTTTCGAAACAGATTTTTTCGATTTTTTTTCTCACGGGTACGGGTTACGCGGTTACGGTTGACTTTTTCTTATTCGAAATCTGATTCTCTATAAAATGCACCTAATGGTTTCCTTTTAGCTTGAAATTTTTTTTTCTCTAAAATCCACAGTACCCTCCCTTGCAAAAATGACTCCGAAAAATCATTGCATTCGAAAATGATTTTTTCGATTTTTTTCTCACGGGTACGAGTTACGCGGTTACGGTTGACTTTTTCTTATTCGAAATCTGATTCTCTATAAAATGCACCTAGTGGTTTCCTTTTTCCTTGAAATTTTTTTTTCTCTAAAATCCACAGTACCACCCGTTGCAAAAATCACTCCGAAAAATCATGGCATTCGAAACAGATTTTTTCGATTTTTTTCTCACGGGTACGAGTTACGCGGTTACGGTTGACTTTTTGTTATTCGAAATCTGATTCTCTATAAAATGCACCTAATGGTTTCCTTTTAGCTTGAAATTTTTTTTTCTCGAAAATCCACAGTACCCCTCCTTGGAAAAATGACTCCGAAAAATCCTGGCATTCGAAACAGATTTTTTCGATTTTTTTCTCAGGGGTACGAGTTACGCGGTTACGGTTGACTTTTTCTTATTCGAAATCTGATTCTCTATAAAATGCACCTAATGGTTTCCTTTTAGCTTGAAATTAATTTTTTTTTCTCTAAAATCCACAGTACCCCTCCTTGGAAAAATGACTCCGAAAAATCCTGGCATTCGAAACAGATTTTTTTCGATTTTTTCCTCACGGGCACGAGTTACGCGGTTACGGTTGACTTTTTCTTATTCGAAATCTGATTCTCTATAAAATGCACCTAATGGTTTCCTTTTAGCTTGAAAATTTTTTTTCTCGAAAATCCACAGTACCCCTCGTTGGAAAAATGACTCCGAAAAATCATGGCATTCGAAATAGATTTTTTCGATTTTTTTCTCACGGGTACGGGTTACGCGGTTACGGTTGACTTTTTCTTATTCGAAATCTGATTCTCTATAAAATGCACCTAATGGTTTCCTTTTAGCTTGAAATTTTTTTTTCCCGAAAATCCACAGTACCCCCCCCCCCCCTGGAAAAATGACTCCGAAAAATCATGGCTTTCGAAACAGATTTTTTCGATTTTTTTTCTCACGGGTACGGGTTACGCGGTTACGGTTGACTTTTTCTTATTCGAAATCTGATTCTCTATAAAATGCACCTAATGGTTTCCTTTTAGCTTGAAATTTTTTTTTCTCTAAAATCCACAGTACCCTCCCTTGCAAAAATGACTCCGAAAAATCATTGCATTCGAAAATGATTTTTTCGATTTTTTTCTCACGGGTACGAGTTACGCGGTTACGGTTGACTTTTTCTTATTCGAAATCTGATTCTCTATAAAATGCACCTAGTGGTTTCCTTTTTCCTTGAAATTTTTTTTTCTCTAAAATCCACAGTACCACCCGTTGCAAAAATCACTCCGAAAAATCATGGCATTCGAAACAGATTTTTTCGATTTTTTTCTCACGGGTACGAGTTACGCGGTTACGGTTGACTTTTTGTTATTCGAAATCTGATTCTCTATAAAATGCACCTAATGGTTTCCTTTTAGCTTGAAATTTTTTTTTCTCGAAAATCCACAGTACCCCTCCTTGGAAAAATGACTCCGAAAAATCCTGGCATTCGAAACAGATTTTTTCGATTTTTTTCTCAGGGGTACGAGTTACGCGGTTACGGTTGACTTTTTCTTATTCGAAATCTGATTCTCTATAAAATGCACCTAATGGTTTCCTTTTTGCTTGAAATTTTTTTTTCTCTAAAATCCACAGTACCCTCCCTTGGAAAAATGACTCCGAAAAATCCTGGCATTCGAAACAGATTTTTTCGATTTTTTTCTCACGGGTACGGATTACGCGGTTACAAATGACTTTTTCTTATTCGAAATCTGCTTCTGTATAAAATGCACCTAATGGTTTCCTTTTAGCTTGAAATTTTTTTTTCTCGAAAATCCACAGTACCCCCCCTTGGAGAAATGACTCCGACAAATCCTGGCATTCGAAACAGATTTTTTCGATTTTTTTCTCACGGGTACGGGTTACACGGTTACGGTTGACTTTTTCTTATTCGAAATCTGATTCTCTATAAAATGCACCTAATGGTTTCCTTTTAGCTTGAAATTTTTTTTCTCGAAAATCCACAGTACCCCTCCTTGGAAAAATGACTCCGAAAAATCCTGGCATTCGAAACAGATTTTTTCGATTTTTTTCTCACGGGTACGGATTACGCGGTTACGAATGACTTTTTCTTATTCGAAATCTGCTTCTGTATAAAATGCACCTAATGGTTTCCTTTTAGCTTGAAATTTTTTTTTCTCGAAAATCCACAGTACCCTCCCTTGGAAAAATGACTCCGAAAAATCATGGCATTCGAAACAGATTTTTTCGATTTTTTTCTCAGGGGTACGAGTTACGCGGTTACGGTTGACTTTTTCTTATTCGAAATCTGATTCTCTATAAAATGCACCTAATGGTTTCCTTTTTGCTTGAAATTTTTTTTTCTCTAAAATCCACAGTACCCTCCCTTGGAAAAATGACTCCGAAAAATCATGGCATTCGAAACAGATTTTTTCGATTTTTTTCTCACGGGTACGGATTACGCGGTTACAAATGACTTTTTCTTATTCGAAATCTGCTTCTGTATAAAATGCACCTAATGGTTTCCTTTTAGCTTGAAATTTTTTTTTCTCGAAAATCCACAGTACCCCCCCTTGGAGAAATGACTCCGACAAATCCTGGCATTCGAAACAGATTTTTTCGATTTTTTTCTCACGGGTACGGGTTACACGGTTACGGTTGACTTTTTCTTATTCGAAATCTGATTCTCTATAAAATGCACCTAATGGTTTCCTTTTTCCTTGAAATTTTTTTTTCTCTAAAATCCACAGTACCACCCGTTGCAAAAATCACTCCGAAAAATCATGGCATTCGAAACAGATTTTTGTCGATTTTTTTCTCACGGGTACGAGTTACGCGGTTACGGTTGACTTTTTGTTATTCGAAATCTGATTCTCTATAAAATGCACCTAATGGTTTCCTTTTAGCTTGAAATTTTTTTTTCTCGAAAATCCACAGTACCCCTCCTTGGAAAAATGACTCCGAAATATCCTGGCATTCGAAACAGATTTTTTCGATTTTTTTCTCACGGGTACGGATTACGCGGTTACGAATGACTTTTTCTTATTCGAAATCTGCTTCTGTATAAAATGCACCTAATGGTTTCCTTTTAGCTTGAAATTTTTTTTTCTCGAAAATCCACAGTACCCTCCCTTGGAAAAATGACTCCGAAAAATCATGGCATTCGAAACAGATTTTTTCGATTTTTTTCTCAGGGGTACGAGTTACGCGGTTACGGTTGACTTTTTCTTATTCGAAATCTGATTCTCTATAAAATGCACCTAATGGTTTCCTTTTTGCTTGAAATTTTTTTTTCTCTAAAATCCGCAGTACCCTCCCTTGGAAAAATGACTCCGAAAAATCATGGCATTCGAAACAGATTTTTTCGATTTTTTTCTCACGAGTACGAGTTACGCGGTTACGGTGACTTTTTGTTATTCGAAATCTGATTCTCTATAAAATGCACCTAATGGTTTCCTTTTAGCTTGAAATTTTTTTTTCTCGAAAATCCACAGTACCCCTCCTTGGAAAAATGACTCCGAAATATCCTGGCATTCGAAACAGATTTTTTCGATTTTTTTCTCACGGGTACGGATTACGCGGTTACGAATGACTTTTTCTTATTCGAAATCTGCTTCTGTATAAAATGCACCTAATGGTTTCCTTTTAGCTTGAAATTTTGTTTTCTCGAAAATCCACAGTACCCTCCCTTGGAAAAATGACTCCGAAAAATCATGGCATTCGAAACAGATTTTTTCGATTTTTTTCTCAGGGGTACGAGTTACGCGGTTACGGTTGACTTTTTCTTATTCGAAATCTGATTCTCTATAAAATGCACCTAATGGTTTCCTTTTTGCTTGAAATTTTTTTTTGTCTAAAATCCGCAGTACCCTCCCTTGGAAAAATGACTCCGAAAAATCATGGCATTCGAAACAGATTTTTTCGATTTTTTTCTCACGAGTACGAGTTACGCGGTTACGGTGACTTTTTCTTATTCGAAATCTGCTTCTGTATAAAATGCACCTAATGGTTTCCTTTTAGCTTGAAATTTTTTTTTCTCGAAAATCCACAGTACCCCCCCTTGGAGAAATGACTCCGACAAATCCTGGCATTCGAAACAGATTTTTTCGATTTTTTTCTCACGGGTACGGGTTACACGGTTACGGTTGACTTTTTCTTATTCGAAATCTGATTCTCTATAAAATGCACCTAATGGTTTCCTTTTAGCTTGAAATTTTTTTTTCTCGAAAATCCACAGTACCCCTCCTTGGAAAAATGACTCCGAAAAATCCTGGCATTCGAAACAGATTTTTTCGATTTTTTTCTCACGGGTACGGATTACGTGGTTACGAATGACTTTTTCTTATTCGAAATCTGCTTCTGTATAAAATGCACCTAATGGTTTCCTTTTGGCTTGAAATTTTTTTTTCTCGAAAATCCACAGTACCCCCCTTGGAGAAATGACTCCGACAAATCCTGGCATTCGAAACAGATTTTTTCGATTTTTTTCTCACGGGTACGGGTTACACGGTTACGGTTGACTTTTTCTTATTCGAAATCTGATTCTCTATAAAATGCACCTAATGGTTTCCTTTTAGCTTGAAATTTTTTTTTCACGAAAATCCACAGTACCCCTGTTGGAAAAATGACTCCGAAAAATCATGGCATTCGAAACAGATTTTTTCGATTTTTTTCTCACGGGTACGGGTTACGGTTGACTTTTTCTTATTCGAAATCTGATTCTCTATAAAATGCACCTAATGGTTTCCTTTTAGCTTGAAATTTTTTTTTCTCTAAAATCCACAGTACCCTCCCTTGGAAAAATGACTCCGAAAAATCATGGCATTCGAAACAGATTTTTTCGATTTTTTTCACACGAGTAAGAGTTACGCGGTTACGGTTGACTTTTTCTTATTCGAAATCTGATTCTCTATAAAATGCACCTAATGGTTTCCTTTTAGCTTGAAATTTTTTTTTCTCGAAAATCCACAGTACCCCTGCTTGGAAAAATGACTCCGAAAAATCATTGCATTCGAAAATGATTTTTTCGATTTTTTTCTCACGGGTACGAGTTACGCGGTTACGGTTGACTTTTTCTTATTCGAAATCTGATTCTCTATAAAATGCACCTAATGGTTTCCTTTTTCCTTGAAATTTTTTTTTCTCTAAAGTCCACAGTACCACCCGTTGCAAAAATCACTCCGAAAAATCATGGCATTCGAAACAGATTTTTTCGATTTTTTTCTCACGGGTACGGATTACGCGGTTACGAATGACTTTTTCTTATTCGAAATCTGCTTCTGTATAAAATGCACCTAATGGTTTCCTTTTAGCTTGAAATTTTTTTTTCTCGAAAATCCACAGTACCCTCCCTTGGAAAAATGACTCCGAAAAATCATGGCATTCGAAACAGATTTTTTCGATTTTTTTCTCAGGGGTACGAGTTACGCGGTTACGGTTGACTTTTTCTTATTCGAAATCTGATTCTCTATAAAATGCACCTAATGGTTTCCTTTTTGCTTGAAATTTTTTTTTCTCTAAAATCCACAGTACCCTCCCTTGGAAAAATGTCTCCGAAAAATCATGGCATTCGAAACAGATTTTTTCGATTTCTTTCTCACGGGTACGGGTTACGCGGTTACGGTTGACTTTTTCTTATTCGAAATCTGATTCTCTATAAAATGCACCTAATGGTTTCCATTTAGCTTGAAATTTTTTTTTCTCGAAAATCCACAGTACCCCCCCTTGGAAAAATGACTCCGAAAAATCATGGCATTCGAAACAGATTTTTTCGATTTTTTTCTCACGAGTACGAGTTACGCGGTTACGGTGACTTTTTCTTATTCGAAATCTGATTCTCTATAAAATGCACCTAATGGTTTCCTTTTAGCTTGAATTTTTTTTTTCTCGAAAATCCACAGTACCCCCCCTTGGAAAAATGACTCCGAAAAATCCTGGCATTCGAAACAGATTTTTTCGATTTTTTTCTCACGGGTACGGATTACGCGGTTACAAATGACTTTTTCTTATTCGAAATCTGCTTCTGTATAAAATGCACCTAATGGTTTCCTTTTAGCTTGAAATTTTTTTTTCTCGAAAATCCACAGTACCCCCCCTTGGAGAAATGACTCCGACAAATCCTGGCATTCGAAACAGATTTTTTCGATTTTTTTCTCACGGGTACGGGTTACACGGTTACGGTTGACTTTTTCTTATTCGAAATCTGATTTTCTATAAAATGCACCTAATGGTTTCCTTTTAGCTTGAAATTTTTTTTTCTCGAAAATCCACAGTACCCCTCCTTGGAAAAATGACTCCGAAAAATCCTGGCATTCGAAACAGATTTTTTCGATTTTTTTCTCACGGGTACGGATTACGTGGTTACGAATGACTTTCTTATTCGAAATCTGCTTCTGTATAAAATGCACCTAATGGTTTCCTTTTAGCTTGAAATTTTTTTTTCTCGAAAATCCACAGTACCCCCCCTTGGAGAAATGACTCCGACAAATCCTGGCATTCGAAACAGATTTTTTCGATTTTTTTCTCACGGGTACGGGTTACACGGTTACGGTTGACTTTTTCTTATTCGAAATCTGATTCTCTATAAAATGCACCTAATGGTTTCCTTTTAGCTTGAAATTTTTTTTTCTCTAAAATCCACAGTACCCTCCCTTGCAAAAATGACTCCGAAAAATCATTGCATTCGAAAATGATTTTTTCGATTTTTTTCTCACGGGTACGAGTTACGCGGTTACGGTTGACTTTTTCTTATTCGAAATCTGCTTCTGTATAAAATGCACCTAATGGTTTCCTTTTAGCTTGAAATTTTTTTTTCTCGAAAATCCACAGTACCCCCCCTTGGAGAAATGACTCCGACAAATCCTGGCATTCGAAACAGATTTTTTCGATTTTTTTCTCACGGGTACGGGTTACACGGTTACGGTTGACTTTTTCTTATTCGAAATCTGATTCTCTATAAAATGCACCTAATGGTTTCCTTTTAGCTTGAAATTTTTTTTTCTCTAAAATCCACAGTACCCTCCCTTGCAAAAATGACTCCGAAAAATCATTGCATTCGAAAATGATTTTTTCGATTTTTTTCTCACGGGTACGAGTTACGCGGTTACGGTTGACTTTTTCTTATTCGAAATCTGATTCTCTATAAAATGCACCTAGTGGTTTCCTTTTTCCTTGAAATTTTTTTTTCTCTAAAATCCACAGTACCACCCGTTGCAAAAATCACTCCGAAAAATCATGGCATTCGAAACAGATTTTTTCGATTTTTTTCTCACGGGTACGAGTTACGCGGTTACGGTTGACTTTTTGTTATTCGAAATCTGATTCTCTATAAAATGCACCTAATGGTTTCCTTTTAGCTTGAAATTTTTTTTTCTCGAAAATCCACAGTACCCCCCCTTGGAAAAATGACTCCGAAAAATCCTGGCATTCGAAACAGATTTTTTCGATTTTTTTCTCACGGGTACGGATTACGCGGTTACAAATGACTTTTCCTTATTCGAAATCTGCTTCTGTATAAAATGCACCTAATGGTTTCCTTTTAGCTTGAAATTTTTTTTTCTCGAAAATCCACAGTACCCCCCCTTGGAGAAATGACTCCGACAAATCCTGGCATTCGAAACAGATTTTTTCGATTTTTTTCTCACGGGTACGGGTTACACGGTTACGGTTGACTTTTTCTTATTCGAAATCTGATTCTCTATAAAATGCACCTAATGGTTCCCTTTTAGCTTGAAATTTTTTTTTCTCGAAAATCCACAGTACCCCTCCTTGGAAAAATGACTCCGAAAAATCCTGGCATTCGAAACAGATTTTTTCGATTTTTTTCTCACGGGTACGGATTACGTGGTTACGAATGACTTTTTCTTATTCGAAATCTGCTTCTGTATAAAATGCACCTAATGGTTTCCTTTTAGCTTGAAATTTTTTTTTCTCGAAAATCCACAGTACCCCCCCTTGGAGAAATGACTCCGACAAATCCTGGCATTCGAAACAGATTTTTTCGATTTTTTTCTCACGGGTACGGGTTACACGGTTACGGTTGACTTTTTCTTATTCGAAATCTGATTCTCTATAAAATGCACCTAATGGTTTCCTTTTAGCTTGAAATTTTTTTTTCACGAAAATCCACAGTAAGTTGGAAAAATGACTCCGAAAAATCATGGCATTCGAAACAGATTTTTTCGATTTTTTTCTCACGGGTACGGGTTACGGTTGACTTTTTCTTATTCGAAATCTGATTCTCTATAAAATGCACCTAATGGTTTCCTTTTAGCTTGAAATTTTTTTTTCTCTAAAATCCACAGTACCCTCCCTTGGAAAAATGACTCCGAAAAATCATGGCATTCGAAACAGATTTTTTCGATATTTTTCACACGAGTAAGAGTTACGCGGTTACGGTTGACTTTTTCTTATTCGAAATCTGATTCTCTATAAAATGCACCTAATGGTTTCCTTTTAGCTTGAAATTTTTTTTTCTCGAAAATCCACAGTACCCCTGCTTGGAAAAATGACTCCGAAAAATCATTGCATTCGAAAATGATTTTTTCGATTTTTTTCTCACGGGTACGAGTTACGCGGTTACGGTTGACTTTTTCTTATTCGAAATCTGATTCTCTATAAAATGCACCTAATGGTTTCCTTTTTCCTTGAAATTTTTTTTTCTCTAAAGTCCACAGTACCACCCGTTGCAAAAATCACTCCGAAAAATCATGGCATTCGAAACAGATTTTTTCGATTTTTTTCTCACGGGTACGGATTACGCGGTTACGGTTGACTTTTTCTTATTCGAAATCTGATTCTCTATAAAATGCACCTAATGGTTTCCTTTTTGCTTGAAATTTTTTTTTCTCTAAAATCCACAGTACCCTCCCTTGGAAAAATGTCTCCGAAAAATCATGGCATTCGAAACAGATTTTTTCGATTTCTTTCTCACGGGTACGGGTTACGCGGTTACGGTTGACTTTTTCTTATTCGAAATCTGATTCTCTATAAAATGCACCTAATGGTTTCCATTTAGCTTGAAATTTTTTTTTCTCGAAAATCCACAGTACCCCCCCTTGGAAAAATGACTCCGAAAAAACATGGCATTCGAAACAGATTTTTTCGATTTTTTTCTCACGAGTACGAGTTACGCGGTTACGGTGACTTTTTCTTATTCGAAATCTGATTCTCTATAAAATGCACCTAATGGTTTCCTTTTAGCTTGAATTTTTTTTTTCTCGAAAATCCACAGTACCCCCCCTTGGAAAAATGACTCCGAAAAATCCTGGCATTCGAAACAGATTTTTTCGATTTTTTTCTCACGGGTACGGATTACGCGGTTACAAATGACTTTTTCTTATTCGAAATCTGCTTCTGTATAAAATGCACCTAATGGTTTCCTTTTAGCTTGAAATTTTTTTTTCTCGAAAATCCACAGTACCCCCCCTTGGAGAAATGACTCCGACAAATCCTGGCATTCGAAACAGATTTTTTCGATTTTTTTCTCACGGGTACGGGTTACACGGTTACGGTTGACTTTTTCTTATTCGAAATCTGATTCTCTATAAAATGCACCTAATGGTTTCCTTTTAGCTTGAAATTTTTTTTTCTCGAAAATCCACAGTACCCCCCCTTGCAGAAATGACTCCGACAAATCCTGGCATTCGAAACAGATTTTTTCGATTTTTTTCTCACGGGTACGGGTTACACGGTTACGGTTGACTTTTTCTTATTCGAAATCTGATTCTCTATAAAATGCACCTAATGGTTTCCTTTTAGCTTGAAATTTTTTTTTCTCTAAAATCCACAGTACCCTCCCTTGCAAAAATGACTCCGAAAAATCATTGCATTCGAAAATGATTTTTTCGATTTTTTTCTCACGGGTACGAGTTACGCGGTTACGGTTGACTTTTTCTTATTCGAAATCTGATTCTCTATAAAATGCACCTAGTGGTTTCCTTTTTCCTTGAAATTTTTTTTTCTCTAAAATGCACAGTACCACCCGTTGCAAAAATCACTCCGAAAAATCATGGCATTCGAAACAGATTTTTTCGATTTTTTTCTCACGGGTACGAGTTACGCGGTTACGGTTGACTTTTTGTTATTCGAAATCTGATTCTCTATAAAATGCACCTAATGGTTTCCTTTTAGCTTGAAATTTTTTTTTCTCTAAAATCCACAGTACCCTCCCTTGCAAAAATGACTCCGAAAAATCATTGCATTCGAAAATGATTTTTTCGATTTTTTTCTCACGGGTACGAGTTACGCGGTTACGGTTGACTTTTTCTTATTCGAAATCTGATTCTCTATAAAATGCACCTAGTGGTTTCCTTTTTCCTTGAAATTTTTTTTTCTCTAAAATCCACAGTACCACCCGTTGCAAAAATCACTCCGAAAAATCATGGCATTCGAAACAGATTTTTTCGATTTTTTTCTCACGGGTACGAGTTACGCGGTTACGGTTGACTTTTTGTTATTCGAAATCTGATTCTCTATAAAATGCACCTAATGGTTTCCTTTTAGCTTGAAATTTTTTTTTCTCGAAAATCCACAGTACCCCTCCTTGGAAAAATGACTCCGAAAAATCCTGGCATTCGAAACAGATTTTTTCGATTTTTTTCTCACGGGTACGGATTACGCGGTTACGAATGACTTTTTCTTATTCGAAATCTGATTCTCTATAAAATGCACCTAATGATCATGGCATTCGAAACAGATTTTTTCGATTTTTTTCTCAGGGGTACGAGTTACGCGGTTACGGTTGACTTTTTCTTATTCGAAATCTGATTCTCTATAAAATGCACCTAATGGTTTCCTTTTTGCTTGAAATTTTTTTTTCTCTAAAATCCACAGTACCCTCCCTTGGAAAAATGACTCCGAAAAATCCTGGCATTCGAAACAGATTTTTTCGATTTTTTTCTCACGGGTACGGATTACGCGGTTACGAATGACTTTTTCTTATTCGAAATCTGCTTCTGTATAAAATGCACCTAATGGTTTCCTTTTAGCTTGAAATTTTTTTTTCTCGAAAATCCACAGTACCCTCCCTTGGAAAAATGACTCCGAAAAATCATGGCATTCGAAACAGATTTTTTCGATTTTTTTCTCAGGGGTACGAGTTACGCGGTTACGGTTGACTTTTTCTTATTCGAAATCTGATTCTCTATAAAATGCACCTAATGGTTTCCTTTTTGCTTGAAATTTTTTTTTCTCTAAAATCCACAGTACCCTCCCTTGGAAAAATGTCTCCGAAAAATCATGGCATTCGAAACAGATTTTTTCGATTTCTTTCTCACGGGTACGGGTTACGCGGTTACGGTTGACTTTTTCTTATTCGAAATCTGATTCTCTATAAAATGCACCTAATGGTTTCCATTTAGCTTGAAATTTTTTTTTCTCGAAAATCCACAGTACCCCCCCTTGGAAAAATGACTCCGAAAAATCATGGCATTCGAAACAGATTTTTTCGATTTTTTTCTCACGAGTACGAGTTACGCGGTTACGGTGACTTTTTCTTATTCGAAATCTGATTCTCTATAAAATGCACCTAATGGTTTCCTTTTAGCTTGAATTTTTTTTTTCTCGAAAATCCACAGTAACCCCCCTTGGAAAAATGACTCCGAAAAATCCTGGCATTCGAAACAGATTATTTCGATTTTTTTCTCACGGGTACGGATTACGCGGTTACAAATGACTTTTTCTTATTCGAAATCTGCTTCTGTATAAAATGCACCTAATGGTTTCCTTTTAGCTTGAAATTTTTTTTTCTCGAAAATCCACAGTACCCCCCCTTGGAGAAATGACTCCGACAAATCCTGGCATTCGAAACAGATTTTTTCGATTTTTTTCTCACGGGTACGGATTACGCGGTTACAAATGACTTTTTCTTATTCGAAATCTGCTTCTGTATAAAATGCACCTAATGGTTTCCTTTTAGCTTGAAATTTTTTTTTCTCGAAAATCCACAGTACCCCCCCTTGGAGAAATGACTCCGACAAATCCTGGCATTCGAAACAGATTTTTTCGATTTTTTTCTCACGGGTACGGATTACGCGGTTACGAATGACTTTTTCTTATTCGAAATCTGCTTCTGTATAAAATGCACCTAATGGTTTCCTTTTAGCTTGAAATTTTTTTTTCTCGAAAATCCACAGTACCCTCCCTTGGAAAAATGACTCCGAAAAATCATGGCATTCGAAACAGATTTTTTCGATTTTTTTCTCAGGGGTACGAGTTACGCGGTTACGGTTGACTTTTTCTTATTCGAAATCTGATTCTCTATAAAATGCACCTAATGGTTTCCTTTTTGCTTGAAATTTTTTTTTCTCTAAAATCCACAGTACCCTCCCTTGGAAAAATGTCTCCGAAAAATCATGGCATTCGAAACAGATTTTTTCGATTTTTTTCTCACGGGTACGGGTTACACGGTTACGGTTGACTTTTTCTTATTCGAAATCTGATTCTCTATAAAATGCACCTAATGGTTCCCTTTTAGCTTGAAATTTTTTTTTCTCGAAAATCCACAGTACCCCTCCTTGGAAAAATGACTCCGAAAAATCCTGGCATTCGAAACAGATTTTTTCGATTTTTTTCTCACGGGTACGGATTACGTGGTTACGAATGACTTTTTCTTATTCCAAATCTGCTTCTGTATAAAATGCACCTAATGGTTTCCTTTTAGCTTGAAATTTTTTTTTCTCGAAAATCCACAGTACCCTCCCTTGGAAAAATGACTCCGAAAAATCCTGGCATTCGAAACAGATTTTTTCGATTTTTTTCTCACGGGTACGGATTACGCGGTTACAAATGACTTTTTCTTATTCGAAATCTGCTTCTGTATAAAATGCACCTAATGGTTTCCTTTTAGCTTGAAATTTTTTTTTCTCGAAAATCCACAGTACCCCCCCTTGGAGAAATGACTCCGACAAATCCTGGCATTCGAAACAGATTTTTTCGATTTTTTTCTCACGGGTACGGATTACGCGGTTACGAATGACTTTTTCTTATTCGAAATCTGCTTCTGTATAAAATGCACCTAATGGTTTCCTTTTAGCTTGAAATTTTTTTTTCTCGAAAATCCACAGTACCCTCCCTTGGAAAAATGACTCCGACAAATCCTGGCATTCGAAACAGATTTTTTCGATTTTTTTCTCACGGGTACGGGTTACACGGTTACGGTTGACTTTTTCTTATTCGAAATCTGATTCTCTATAAAATGCACCTAATGGTTTCCATTTAGCTTGAAATTTTTTTTTCACGAAAATCCACAGTACCCCTGTTGGAAAAATGACTCCGAAAAATCATGGCATTCGAAACAGATTTTTTCGATTTTTTTCTCACGGGTACGGGTTACGGTTGACTTTTTCTTATTCGAAATCTGATTCTCTATAAAATGCACCTAATGGTTTCCTTTTAGCTTGAAATTTTTTTTTCTCTAAAATCCACAGTACCCTCCCTTGGAAAAATGACTCCGAAAAATCATGGCATTCGAAACAGATTTTTTCGATATTTTTCACACGAGTAAGAGTTACGCGGTTACGGTTGACTTTTTCTTATTCGAAATCTGATTCTCTATAAAATGCACCTAATGGTTTCCTTTTAGCTTGAAATTTTTTTTTCTCGAAAATCCACAGTACCCCTGCTTGGAAAAATGACTCCGAAAAATCATTGCATTCGAAAATGATTTTTTCGATTTTTTTCTCACGGGTACGAGTTACGCGGTTACGGTTGACTTTTTCTTATTCGAAATCTGATTCTCTATAAAATGCACCTAATGGTTTCCTTTTTCCTTGAAATTTTTTTTCTCTAAAGTCCACAGTACCACCCGTTGCAAAAATCACTCCGAAAAATCATGGCATTCGAAACAGATTTTTTCGATTTTTTTCTCACGGGTACGGATTACGCGGTTACGAATGACTTTTTCTTATTCGAAATCTGCTTCTGTATAAAATGCACCTAATGGTTTCCTTTTAGCTTGAAATTTTTTTTTCTCGAAAATCCACAGTACCCTCCCTTGGAAAAATGACTCCGAAAAATCATGGCATTCGAAACAGATTTTTTCGATTTTTTTCTCAGGGGTACGAGTTACGCGGTTACGGTTGACTTTTTCTTATTCGAAATCTGATTCTCTATAAAATGCACCTAATGGTTTCCTTTTTGCTTGAAATTTTTTTTTCTCTAAAATCCACAGTACCCTCCCTTGGAAAAATGTCTCCGAAAAATCATGGCATTCGAAACAGATTTTTTCGATTTCTTTCTCACGGGTACGGGTTACGCGGTTACGGTTGACTTTTTCTTATTCGAAATCTGATTCTCTATAAAATGCACCTAATGGTTTCCATTTAGCTTGAAATTTTTTTTTCTCGAAAATCCACAGTACCCCCCCTTGGAAAAATGACTCCGAAAAAACATGGCATTCGAAACAGATTTTTTCGATTTTTTTCTCACGAGTACGAGTTACGCGGTTACGGTGACTTTTTCTTATTCGAAATCTGATTCTCTATAAAATGCACCTAATGGTTTCCATTTAGCTTGAAATTTTTTTTTCACGAAAATCCACAGTACCCCTGTTGGAAAAATGACTCCGAAAAATCATGGCATTCGAAACAGATTTTTTCGATTTTTTTCTCACGGGTACGGGTTACGGTTGACTTTTTCTTATTCGAAATCTGATTCTCTATAAAATGCACCTAATGGTTTCCTTTTAGCTTGAAATTTTTTTTTCTCTAAAATCCACAGTACCCTCCCTTGGAAAAATGACTCCGAAAAATCATGGCATTCGAAACAGATTTTTTCGATATTTTTCACACGAGTAAGAGTTACGCGGTTACGGTTGACTTTTTCTTATTCGAAATCTGATTCTCTATAAAATGCACCTAATGGTTTCCTTTTAGCTTGAAATTTTTTTTTCTCGAAAATCCACAGTACCCCTGCTTGGAAAAATGACTCCGAAAAATCATTGCATTCGAAAATGATTTTTTCGATTTTTTTCTCACGGGTACGAGTTACGCGGTTACGGTTGACTTTTTCTTATTCGAAATCTGATTCTCTATAAAATGCACCTAATGGTTTCCTTTTTCCTTGAAATTTTTTTTTCTCTAAAGTCCACAGTACCACCCGTTGCAAAAATCACTCCGAAAAATCATGGCATTCGAAACAGATTTTTTCGATTTTTTTCTCACGGGTACGGATTACGCGGTTACGAATGACTTTTTCTTATTCGAAATCTGCTTCTGTATAAAATGCACCTAATGGTTTCCTTTTAGCTTGAAATTTTTTTTTCTCGAAAATCCACAGTACCCTCCCTTGGAAAAATGACTCCGAAAAATCATGGCATTCGAAACAGATTTTTTCGATTTTTTTCTCAGGGGTACGAGTTACGCGGTTACGGTTGACTTTTTCTTATTCGAAATCTGATTCTCTATAAAATGCACCTAATGGTTTCCTTTTTGCTTGAAATTTTTTTTTCTCTAAAATCCACAGTACCCTCCCTTGGAAAAATGTCTCCGAAAAATCATGGCATTCGAAACAGATTTTTTCGATTTCTTTCTCACGGGTACGGGTTACGCGGTTACGGTTGACTTTTTCTTATTCGAAATCTGATTCTCTATAAAATGCACCTAATGGTTTCCATTTAGCTTGAAATTTTTTTTTCTCGAAAATCCACAGTACCCCCCCTTGGAAAAATGACTCCGAAAAAACATGGCATTCGAAACAGATTTTTTCGATTTTTTTCTCACGAGTACGAGTTACGCGGTTACGGTGACTTTTTCTTATTCGAAATCTGATTCTCTATAAAATGCACCTAATGGTTTCCTTTTAGCTTGAATTTTTTTTTCTCGAAAATCCACAGTACCCCCCCTTGGAAAAATGACTCCGAAAAATCCTGGCATTCGAAACAGATTTTTTCGATTTTTTTCTCACGGGTACGGATTACGCGGTTACAAATGACTTTTTCTTATTCGAAATCTGCTTCTGTATAAAATGCACCTAATGGTTTCCTTTTAGCTTGAAATTTTTTTTTCTCGAAAATCCACAGTACCCCCCCTTGGAGAAATGACTCCGACAAATCCTGGCATTCGAAACAGATTTTTTCGATTTTTTTCTCACGGGTACGGGTTACACGGTTACGGTTGACTTTTTCTTATTCGAAATCTGATTCTCTATAAAATGCACCTAATGGTTTCCTTTTAGCTTGAAATTTTTTTTTCTCGAAAATCCACAGTACCCCTCCTTGGAAAAATGACTCCGAAAAATCCTGGCATTCGAAACAGATTTTTTCGATTTTTTTCTCACGGGTACGGATTACGTGGTTACGAATGACTTTTTCTTATTCGAAATCTGCTTCTGTATAAAATGCACCTAATGGTTTCCTTTTAGCTTGAAATTTTTTTTTCTCGAAAATCCACAGTACCCCCCCTTGGAGAAATGACTCCGACAAATCCTGGCATTCGAAACAGATTTTTTCGATTTTTTTCTCACGGGTACGGGTTACACGGTTACGGTTGACTTTTTCTTATTCGAAATCTGATTCTCTATAAAATGCACCTAATGGTTTCCTTTTAGCTTGAAATTTTTTTTTCTCTAAAATCCACAGTACCCTCCCTTGCAAAAACGACTCCGAAAAATCATTGCATTCGAAAATGATTTTTTCGATTTTTTTCTCACGGGTACGAGTTACGCGGTTACGGTTGACTTTTTCTTATTCGAAATCTGATTCTCTATAAAATGCACCTAGTAGTTTCCTTTTTCCTTGAAATTTTTTTTTCTCTAAAATCCACAGTACCACCCGTTGCAAAAATCACTCCGAAAAATCATGGCATTCGAAACAGATTTTTTCGATTTTTTTCTCACGGGTACGAGTTACGCGGTTACGGTTGACTTTTTGTTATTCGAAATCTGATTCTCTATAAAATGCACCTAATGGTTTCCTTTTAGCTTGAAATTTTTTTTTCTCGAAAATCCACAGTACCCCTCCTTGGAAAAATGACTCCGAAAAATCCTGGCATTCGAAACAGATTTTTTCGATTTTTTTCTCACGGGTACGGATTACGCGGTTACGAATGACTTTTTCTTATTCGAAATCTGATTCTCTATAAAATGCACCTAATGGTTTCCTTTTAGCTTGAAATTTTTTTTTCTCGAAAATCCACAGTACCCTCCCTTGGAAAAATGACTCCGAAAAATCATGGCATTCGAAACAGATTTTTTCGATTTTTTTCTCAGGGGTACGAGTTACGCGGTTACGGTTGACTTTTTCTTATTCGAAATCTGATTCTCTATAAAATGCACCTAATGGTTTCCTTTTTGCTTGAAATTTTTTTTTCTCTAAAATCCACAGTACCCTCCCTTGGAAAAATGACTCCGAAAAATCCTGGCATTCGAAACAGATTTTTTCGATTTTTTTCTCACGGGTACGGATTACGCGGTTACGAATGACTTTTTCTTATTCGAAATCTGCTTCTGTATAAAATGCACCTAATGGTTTCCTTTTAGCTTGAAATTTTTTTTTCTCGAAAATCCACAGTACCCTCCCTCCCTTGGAAAAATGACTCCGAAAAATCATGGCATTCGAAACAGATTTTTTCGATTTTTTTCTCAGGGGTACGAGTTACGCGGTTACGGTTGACTTTTTCTTATTCGAAATCTGATTCTCTATAAAATGCACCTAATGGTTTCCTTTTTGCTTGAAATTTTTTTTTCTCTAAAATCCACAGTACCCTCCCTTGGAAAAATGTCTCCGAAAAATCATGGCATTCGAAACAGATTTTTTCGATTTCTTTCTCACGGGTACGGGTTACGCGGTTACGGTTGACTTTTTCTTATTCGAAATCTGATTCTCTATAAAATGCACCTAATGGTTTCCATTTAGCTTGAAATTTTTTTTTCTCGAAAATCCACAGTACCCCCCCTTGGAAAAATGACTCCGAAAAATCATGGTATTCGAAACAGATTTTTTCGATTTTTTTCTCACGAGTACGAGTTACGCGGTTACGGTGACTTTTTCTTATTCGAAATCTGATTCTCTATAAAATGCACCTAATGGTTTCCTTTTAGCTTGAATTTTTTTTTTCTCGAAAATCCACAGTACCCCCCCTTGGAAAAATGACTCCGAAAAATCCTGGCATTCGAAACAGATTTTTTCGATTTTTTTCTCACGGGTACGGATTACGCGGTTACAAATGACTTTTTCTTATTCGAAATCTGCTTCTGTATAAAATGCACCTAATGGTTTCCTTTTAGCTTGAAATTTTTTTTTCTCGAAAATCCACAGTACCCCCCCTTGGAGAAATGACTCCGACAAATCCTGGCATTCGAAACAGATTTTTTCGATTTTTTTCTCACGGGTACGGATTACGCGGTTACAAATGACTTTTTCTTATTCGAAATCTGCTTCTGTATAAAATGCACCTAATGGTTTCCTTTTAGCTTGAAATTTTTTTTTCTCGAAAATCCACAGTACCCCCCCTTGGAGAAATGACTCCGACAAATCCTGGCATTCGAAACAGATTTTTTCGATTTTTTTCTCACGGGTACGGATTACGCGGTTACGGTTGACTTTTTCTTATTCGAAATCTGATTCTCTATAAAATGCACCTAATGGTTTCCTTTTTGCTTGAAATTTTTTTTTCTCTAAAATCCACAGTACCCTCCCTTGGAAAAATGTCTCCGAAAAATCATGGCATTCGAAACAGATTTTTTCGATTTTTTTCTCAGGGGTACGAGTTACGCGGTTACGGTTGACTTTTTCTTATTCGAAATCTGATTCTCTATAAAATGCACCTAATGGTTTCCTTTTTGCTTGAAATTTTTTTTTCTCTAAAATCCACAGTACCCTCCCTTGGAAAAATGTCTCCGAAAAATCATGGCATTCGAAACAGATTTTTTCGATTTCTTTCTCACGGGTACGGGTTACGCGGTTACGGTTGACTTTTTCTTATTCGAAATCTGATTCTCTATAAAATGCACCTAATGGTTTCCATTTAGCTTGAAATTTTTTTTTCTCGAAAATCCACAGTACCCCCCCTTGGAAAAATGACTCCGAAAAATCATGGCATTCGAAACAGATTTTTTCGATTTTTTTCTCACGAGTACGAGTTTCGCGGTTACGGTGACTTTTTCTTATTCGAAATCTGATTCTCTATAAAATGCACCTAATGGTTTCCTTTTAGCTTGAATTTTTTTTTTCTCGAAAATCCACAGTACCCCCCCTTGGAAAAATGACTCCGAAAAATCCTGGCATTCGAAACAGATTTTTTCGATTTTTTTCTCACGGGTACGGATTACGCGGTTACAAATGACTTTTTCTTATTCGAAATCTGCTTCTGTATAAAATGCACCTAATGGTTTCCTTTTAGCTTGAAATTTTTTTTTCTCGAAAATCCACAGTACCCCCCCTTGGAGAAATGACTCCGACAAATCCTGGCATTCGAAACAGATTTTTTCGATTTTTTTCTCACGGGTACGGGTTACACGGTTACGGTTGACTTTTTCTTATTCGAAATCTGATTCTCTATAAAATGCACCTAATGGTTTCCTTTTACCTTGAAATTTTTTTTTCTCGAAAATCCACAGTACCCCTCCTTGGAAAAATGACTCCGAAAAATCCTGGCATTCGAAACAGATTTTTTCGATTTTTTTCTCACGGGTACGGATTACGTGGTTACGAATGACTTTTTCTTATTCGAAATCTGCTTCTGTATAAAATGCACCTAATGGTTTCCTTTTAGCTTGAAATTTTTTTTTCTCGAAAATCCACAGTACCCCCCCTTGGAGAAATGACTCCGACAAATCCTGGCATTCGAAACAGATTTTTTCGATTTTTTTCTCACGGGTACGGGTTACACGGTTACGGTTGACTTTTTCTTATTCGAAATCTGATTCTCTATAAAATGCACCTAATGGTTTCCTTTTAGCTTGAAATTTTTTTTTCTCTAAAATCCACAGTACCCTCCCTTGGAAAAATGACTCCGAAAAATCATGGCATTCGAAACAGATTTTTTCGATTTTTTTCTCACGAGTACGAGTTACGCGGTTACGGTGACTTTTTCTTATTCGAAATCTGATTCTCTATAAAATGCACCTAATGGTTTCCTTTTAGCTTGAATTTTTTTTTTCTCGAAAATCCACAGTACCCCCCCTTGGAAAAATGACTCCGAAAAATCCTGGCATTCGAAACAGATTTTTTCGATTTTTTTCTCACGGGTACGGATTACGCGGTTACAAATGACTTTTTCTTATTCGAAATCTGCTTCTGTATAAAATGCACCTAATGGTTTCCTTTTAGCTTGAAATTTTTTTTTCTCGAAAATCCACAGTACCCCCCCTTGGAGAAATGACTCCGACAAATCCTGGCATTCGAAACAGATTTTTTCGATTTTTTTCTCACGGGTACGGGTTACACGGTTACGGTTGACTTTTTCTTATTCGAAATCTGATTCTCTATAAAATGCACCTAATGGTTTCCTTTTTCCTTGAAATTTTTTTTTCTCTAAAATCCACAGTACCACCCGTTGCAAAAATCACTCCGAAAAATCATGGCATTCGAAACAGATTTTTGTCGATTTTTTTCTCACGGGTACGAGTTACGCGGTTACGGTTGACTTTTTGTTATTCGAAATCTGATTCTCTATAAAATGCACCTAATGGTTTCCTTTTAGCTTGAAATTTTTTTTTCTCGAAAATCCACAGTACCCCTCCTTGGAAAAATGACTCCGAAATATCCTGGCATTCGAAACAGATTTTTTCGATTTTTTTCTCACGGGTACGGATTACGCGGTTACGAATGACTTTTTCTTATTCGAAATCTGCTTCTGTATAAAATGCACCTAATGGTTTCCTTTTAGCTTGAAATTTTTTTTTCTCGAAAATCCACAGTACCCTCCCTTGGAAAAATGACTCCGAAAAATCATGGCATTCGAAACAGATTTTTTCGATTTTTTTCTCAGGGGTACGAGTTACGCGGTTACGGTTGACTTTTTCTTATTCGAAATCTGATTCTCTATAAAATGCACCTAATGGTTTCCTTTTTGCTTGAAATTTTTTTTTCTCTAAAATCCACAGTACCCTCCCTTGGAAAAATGACTCCGAAAAATCCTGGCATTCGAAACAGATTTTTTCGATTTTTTTCTCACGGGTACGGATTACGCGGTTACAAATGACTTTTTCTTATTCGAAATCTGCTTCTGTATAAAATGCACCTAATGGTTTCCTTTTAGCTTGAAATTTTTTTTTCTCGAAAATCCACAGTACCCCCCCTTGGAGAAATGACTCCGACAAATCCTGGCATTCGAAACAGATTTTTTCGATTTTTTTCTCACGGGTACGGGTTACACGGTTACGGTTGACTTTTTCTTATTCGAAATCTGATTCTCTATAAAATGCACCTAATGGTTTCCTTTTTCCTTGAAATTTTTTTTCTCTAAAATCCACAGTGCCACCCGTTGCAAAAATCACTCCGAAAAATCATGGCATTCGAAACAGATTTTTTCGATTTTTTTCTCACGGGTACGAGTTACGCGGTTACGGTTGACTTTTTGTTATTCGAAATCTGATTCTCTATAAAATGCACCTAATGGTTTCCTTTTAGCTTGAAATTTTTTTTCTCGAAAATCCACAGTACCCCTCCTTGGAAAAATGACTCCGAAAAATCCTGGCATTCGAAACAGATTTTTTCGATTTTTTTCTCACGGGTACGAGTTACGCGGTTACGGTTGACTTTTTCTTATTCGAAATCTGATTCTCTATAAAATGCACCTAATGGTTTCCTTTTTGCTTGAAATTTTTTTTTCTCTAAAATCCACAGTACGCTCCCTTGGAAAAATGACTCCGAAAAATCATGGCATTCGAAACAGATTTTTTCGATTTTTTTCTCACGAGTACGAGTTACGCGGTTACGGTGACTTTTTCTTATTCGAAATCTGATTCTCTATAAAATGCACCTAATGGTTTCCTTTTAGCTTGAATTTTTTTTTTCTCGAAAATCCACAGTACCCCCCCCTTGGAAAAATGACTCCGAAAAATCCTGGCATTCGAAACAGATTTTTTCGATTTTTTTCTCACGGGTACGGATTACGCGGTTACAAATGACTTTTTCTTATTCGAAATCTGCTTCTGTATAAAATGCACCTAATGGTTTCCTTTTAGCTTGAAATTTTTTTTTCTCGAAAATCCACAGTACCCCCCCTTGGAGAAATGACTCCGACAAATCCTGGCATTCGAAACAGATTTTTTCGATTTTTTTCTCACGGGTACGGGTTACACGGTTACGGTTGACTTTTTCTTATTCGAAATCTGATTCTCTATAAAATGCACCTAATGGTTTCCTTTTTCCTTGAAATTTTTTTTTCTCTAAAATCCACAGTACCACCCGTTGCAAAAATCACTCCGAAAAATCATGGCATTCGAAACAGATTTTTGTCGATTTTTTTCTCACGGGTACGAGTTACGCGGTTACGGTTGACTTTTTGTTATTCGAAATCTGATTCTCTATAAAATGCACCTAATGGTTTCCTTTTAGCTTGAAATTTTTTTTTCTCGAAAATCCACAGTACCCCTCCTTGGAAAAATGACTCCGAAATATCCTGGCATTCGAAACAGATTTTTTGGATTTTTTTCTCACGGGTACGGATTACGCGGTTACGAATGACTTTTTCTTATTCGAAATCTGCTTCTGTATAAAATGCACCTAATGGTTTCCTTTTAGCTTGAAATTTTTTTTTCTCGAAAATCCACAGTACCCTCCCTTGGAAAAATGACTCCGAAAAATCATGGCATTCGAAACAGATTTTTTCGATTTTTTTCTCAGGGGTACGAGTTACGCGGTTACGGTTGACTTTTTCTTATTCGAAATCTGATTCTCTATAAAATGCACCTAATGGTTTCCTTTTTGCTTGAAATTTTTTTTTCTCTAAAATCCACAGTACCCTCCCTTGGAAAAATGACTCCGAAAAATCCTGGCATTCGAAACAGATTTTTTCGATTTTTTTCTCACGGGTACGGATTACGCGGTTACAAATGACTTTTTCTTATTCGAAATCTGCTTCTGTATAAAATGCACCTAATGGTTTCCTTTTAGCTTGAAATTTTTTTTTCTCGAAAATCCACAGTACCCCCCCTTGGAGAAATGACTCCGACAAATCCTGGCATTCGAAACAGATTTTTTCGATTTTTTTCTCACGGGTACGGGTTACACGGTTACGGTTGACTTTTTCTTATTCGAAATCTGATTCTCTATAAAATGCACCTAATGGTTTCCTTTTTCCTTGAAATTTTTTTTCTCTAAAATCCACAGTGCCACCCGTTGCAAAAATCACTCCGAAAAATCATGGCATTCGAAACAGATTTTTTCGATTTTTTTCTCACGGGTACGAGTTACGCGGTTACGGTTGACTTTTTGTTATTCGAAATCTGATTCTCTATAAAATGCACCTAATGGTTTCCTTTTAGCTTGAAATTTTTTTTCTCGAAAATCCACAGTACCCCTCCTTGGAAAAATGACTCCGAAAAATCCTGGCATTCGAAACAGATTTTTTCGATTTTTTTCTCACGGGTACGGATTACGCGGTTACGAATGACTTTTTCTTATTCGAAATCTGCTTCTGTATAAAATGCACCTAATGGTTTCCTTTTAGCTTGAAATTTTTTTTTCTCGAAAATCCACAGTACCCTCCCTTGGAAAAATGACTCCGAAAAATCATGGCATTCGAAACAGATTTTTTCGATTTTTTTCTCAGGGGTACGAGTTACGCGGTTACGGTTGACTTTTTCTTATTCGAAATCTGATTCTCTATAAAATGCACCTAATGGTTTCCTTTTTGCTTGAAATTTTTTTTTCTCTAAAATCCACAGTACGCTCCCTTGGAAAAATGACTCCGAAAAATCATGGCATTCGAAACAGATTTTTTCGATTTTTTTCTCACGAGTACGAGTTACGCGGTTACGGTGACTTTTTCTTATTCGAAATCTGATTCTCTATAAAATGCACCTAATGGTTTCCTTTTAGCTTGAATTTTTTTTTTCTCGAAAATCCACAGTACCCCCCCCTTGGAAAAATGACTCCGAAAAATCCTGGCATTCGAAACAGATTTTTTCGATTTTTTTCTCACGGGTACGGATTACGCGGTTACAAATGACTTTTTCTTATTCGAAATCTGCTTCTGTATAAAATGCACCTAATGGTTTCCTTTTAGCTTGAAATTTTTTTTTCTCGAAAATCCACAGTACCCCCCCTTGGAGAAATGACTCCGACAAATCCTGGCATTCGAAACAGATTTTTTCGATTTTTTTCTCACGGGTACGGGTTACACGGTTACGGTTGACTTTTTCTTATTCGAAATCTGATTCTCTATAAAATGCACCTAATGGTTTCCTTTTTCCTTGAAATTTTTTTTTCTCTAAAATCCACAGTACCACCCGTTGCAAAAATCACTCCGAAAAATCATGGCATTCGAAACAGATTTTTGTCGATTTTTTTCTCACGGGTACGAGTTACGCGGTTACGGTTGACTTTTTGTTATTCGAAATCTGATTCTCTATAAAATGCACCTAATGGTTTCCTTTTAGCTTGAAATTTTTTTTTCTCGAAAATCCACAGTACCCCTCCTTGGAAAAATGACTCCGAAATATCCTGGCATTCGAAACAGATTTTTTCGATTTTTTTCTCACGGGTACGGATTACGCGGTTACGAATGACTTTTTCTTATTCGAAATCTGCTTCTGTATAAAATGCACCTAATGGTTTCCTTTTAGCTTGAAATTTTTTTTTCTCGAAAATCCACAGTACCCTCCCTTGGAAAAATGACTCCGAAAAATCATGGCATTCGAAACAGATTTTTTCGATTTTTTTCTCAGGGGTACGAGTTACGCGGTTACGGTTGACTTTTTCTTATTCGAAATCTGATTCTCTATAAAATGCACCTAATGGTTTCCTTTTTGCTTGAAATTTTTTTTTCTCTAAAATCCACAGTACCCTCCCTTGGAAAAATGACTCCGAAAAATCCTGGCATTCGAAACAGATTTTTTCGATTTTTTTCTCACGGGTACGGATTACGCGGTTACAAATGACTTTTTCTTATTCGAAATCTGCTTCTGTATAAAATGCACCTAATGGTTTCCTTTTAGCTTGAAATTTTTTTTTCTCGAAAATCCACAGTACCCCCCCTTGGAGAAATGACTCCGACAAATCCTGGCATTCGAAACAGATTTTTTCGATTTTTTTCTCACGAGTACGAGTTACGTGGTTACGGTGACTTTTTCTTATTCGAAATCTGATTCTCTATAAAATGCACCTAATGGTTTCCTTTTAGCTTGAATTTTTTTTTTCTCGAAAATCCACAGTACCCCCCCTTGGAAAAATGACTCCGAAAAATCCTGGCATTCGAAACAGATTTTTTCGATTTTTTTCTCACGGGTACGGATTACGCGGTTACAAATGACTTTTTCTTATTCGAAATCTGCTTCTGTATAAAATGCACCTAATGGTTTCCTTTTAGCTTGAAATTTTTTTTTCTCGAAAATCCACAGTACCCCCCCTTGGAGAAATGACTCCGACAAATCCTGGCATTCGAAACAGATTTTTTCGATTTTTTTCTCACGGGTACGGGTTACACGGTTACGGTTGACTTTTTCTTATTCGAAATCTGATTCTCTATAAAATGCACCTAATGGTTTCCTTTTAGCTTGAAATTTTTTTTTCACGAAAATCCACAGTACCCCTGTTGGAAAAATGACTCCGAAAAATCATGGCATTCGAAACAGATTTTTTCGATTTTTTTCTCACGGGTACGGGTTACGGTTGACTTTTTCTTATTCGAAATCTGATTCTCTATAAAATGCACCTAATGGTTTCCTTTTAGCTTGAAATTTTTTTTCTCTAAAATCCACAGTACCCTCCCTTGGAAAAATGACTCCGAAAAATCCTGGCATTCGAAACAGATTTTTTCGATTTTTTTCTCACGGGTACGGATTACGCGGTTACAAATGACTTTTTCTTATTCGAAATCTGCTTCTGTATAAAATGCACCTAATGGTTTCCTTTTAGCTTGAAATTTTTTTTTCTCGAAAATCCACAGTACCCCCCCTTGGAGAAATGACTCCGACAAATCCTGGCATTCGAAACAGATTTTTTCGATTTTTTTCTCACGGGTACGGGTTACACGGTTACGGTTGACTTTTTCTTATTCGAAATCTGATTCTCTATAAAATGCACCTAATGGTTTCCTTTTTCCTTGAAATTTTTTTTCTCTAAAATCCACAGTGCCACCCGTTGCAAAAATCACTCCGAAAAATCATGGCATTCGAAACAGATTTTTTCGATTTTTTTCTCACGGGTACGAGTTACGCGGTTACGGTTGACTTTTTGTTATTCGAAATCTGATTCTCTATAAAATGCACCTAATGGTTTCCTTTTAGCTTGAAATTTTTTTTCTCGAAAATCCACAGTACCCCTCCTTGGAAAAATGACTCCGAAAAATCCTGGCATTCGAAACAGATTTTTTCGATTTTTTTCTCACGGGTACGGATTACGCGGTTACGAATGACTTTTTCTTATTCGAAATCTGCTTCTGTATAAAATGCACCTAATGGTTTCCTTTTAGCTTGAAATTTTTTTTTCTCGAAAATCCACAGTACCCTCCCTTGGAAAAATGACTCCGAAAAATCATGGCATTCGAAACAGATTTTTTCGATTTTTTTCTCAGGGGTACGAGTTACGCGGTTACGGTTGACTTTTTCTTATTCGAAATCTGATTCTCTATAAAATGCACCTAATGGTTTCCTTTTTGCTTGAAATTTTTTTTTCTCTAAAATCCACAGTACGCTCCCTTGGAAAAATGACTCCGAAAAATCATGGCATTCGAAACAGATTTTTTCGATTTTTTTCTCACGAGTACGAGTTACGCGGTTACGGTGACTTTTTCTTATTCGAAATCTGATTCTCTATAAAATGCACCTAATGGTTTCCTTTTAGCTTGAATTTTTTTTTTCTCGAAAATCCACAGTACCCCCCCCTTGGAAAAATGACTCCGAAAAATCCTGGCATTCGAAACAGATTTTTTCGATTTTTTTCTCACGGGTACGGATTACGCGGTTACAAATGACTTTTTCTTATTCGAAATCTGCTTCTGTATAAAATGCACCTAATGGTTTCCTTTTAGCTTGAAATTTTTTTTTCTCGAAAATCCACAGTACCCCCCCTTGGAGAAATGACTCCGACAAATCCTGGCATTCGAAACAGATTTTTTCGATTTTTTTCTCACGGGTACGGGTTACACGGTTACGGTTGACTTTTTCTTATTCGAAATCTGATTCTCTATAAAATGCACCTAATGGTTTCCTTTTTCCTTGAAATTTTTTTTTCTCTAAAATCCACAGTACCACCCGTTGCAAAAATCACTCCGAAAAATCATGGCATTCGAAACAGATTTTTGTCGATTTTTTTCTCACGGGTACGAGTTACGCGGTTACGGTTGACTTTTTGTTATTCGAAATCTGATTCTCTATAAAATGCACCTAATGGTTTCCTTTTAGCTTGAAATTTTTTTTTCTCGAAAATCCACAGTACCCCTCCTTGGAAAAATGACTCCGAAATATCCTGGCATTCGAAACAGATTTTTTCGATTTTTTTCTCACGGGTACGGATTACGCGGTTACGAATGACTTTTTCTTATTCGAAATCTGCTTCTGTATAAAATGCACCTAATGGTTTCCTTTTAGCTTGAAATTTTTTTTTCTCGAAAATCCACAGTACCCTCCCTTGGAAAAATGACTCCGAAAAATCATGGCATTCGAAACAGATTTTTTCGATTTTTTTCTCAGGGGTACGAGTTACGCGGTTACGGTTGACTTTTTCTTATTCGAAATCTGATTCTCTATAAAATGCACCTAATGGTTTCCTTTTTGCTTGAAATTTTTTTTTCTCTAAAATCCACAGTACCCTCCCTTGGAAAAATGACTCCGAAAAATCCTGGCATTCGAAACAGATTTTTTCGATTTTTTTCTCACGGGTACGGATTACGCGGTTACAAATGACTTTTTCTTATTCGAAATCTGCTTCTGTATAAAATGCACCTAATGGTTTCCTTTTAGCTTGAAATTTTTTTTTCTCGAAAATCCACAGTACCCCCCCTTGGAGAAATGACTCCGACAAATCCTGGCATTCGAAACAGATTTTTTCGATTTTTTTCTCACGAGTACGAGTTACGTGGTTACGGTGACTTTTTCTTATTCGAAATCTGATTCTCTATAAAATGCACCTAATGGTTTCCTTTTAGCTTGAATTTTTTTTTTCTCGAAAATCCACAGTACCCCCCCTTGGAAAAATGACTCCGAAAAATCCTGGCATTCGAAACAGATTTTTTCGATTTTTTTCTCACGGGTACGGATTACGCGGTTACAAATGACTTTTTCTTATTCGAAATCTGCTTCTGTATAAAATGCACCTAATGGTTTCCTTTTAGCTTGAAATTTTTTTTTCTCGAAAATCCACAGTACCCCCCCTTGGAGAAATGACTCCGACAAATCCTGGCATTCGAAACAGATTTTTTCGATTTTTTTCTCACGGGTACGGGTTACACGGTTACGGTTGACTTTTTCTTATTCGAAATCTGATTCTCTATAAAATGCACCTAATGGTTTCCTTTTAGCTTGAAATTTTTTTTTCACGAAAATCCACAGTACCCCTGTTGGAAAAATGACTCCGAAAAATCATGGCATTCGAAACAGATTTTTTCGATTTTTTTCTCACGGGTACGGGTTACGGTTGACTTTTTCTTATTCGAAATCTGATTCTCTATAAAATGCACCTAATGGTTTCCTTTTAGCTTGAAATTTTTTTTCTCTAAAATCCACAGTACCCTCCCTTGGAAAAATGACTCCGAAAAATCCTGGCATTCGAAACAGATTTTTTCGATTTTTTTCTCACGGGTACGGATTACGCGGTTACAAATGACTTTTTCTTATTCGAAATCTGCTTCTGTATAAAATGCACCTAATGGTTTCCTTTTAGCTTGAAATTTTTTTTTCTCGAAAATCCACAGTACCCCCCCTTGTAGAAATGACTCCGACAAATCCTGGCATTCGAAACAGATTTTTTCGATTTTTTTCTCACGGGTACGAGTTACGCGGTTACGGTTGACTTTTTCTTATTCGAAATCTGATTCTCTATAAAATGCACCTAATGGTTTCCTTTTTGCTTGAAATTTTTTTTTCTCTAAAATCCGCAGTACCCTCCCTTGGAAAAATGACTCCGAAAAATCATGGCATTCGAAACAGATTTTTTCGATTTTTTTCTCACGAGTACGAGTTACGTGGTTACGGTGACTTTTTCTTATTCGAAATCTGATTCTCTATAAAATGCACCTAATGGTTTCCTTTTAGCTTGAATTTTTTTTTTCTCGAAAATCCACAGTACCCCCCCTTGGAAAAATGACTCCGAAAAATCCTGGCATTCGAAACAGATTTTTTCGATTTTTTTCTCACGGGTACGGATTACGCGGTTACAAATGACTTTTTCTTATTCGAAATCTGCTTCTGTATAAAATGCACCTAATGGTTTCCTTTTAGCTTGAAATTTTTTTTTCTCGAAAATCCACAGTACCCCCCCTTGGAGAAATGACTCCGACAAATCCTGGCATTCGAAACAGATTTTTTCGATTTTTTTCTCACGGGTACGGGTTACACGGTTACGGTTGACTTTTTCTTATTCGAAATCTGATTCTCTATAAAATGCACCTAATGGTTTCCTTTTAGCTTGAAATTTTTTTTTCTCGAAAATCCACAGTACCCCTCCTTGGAAAAATGACTCCGAAAAATCCTGGCATTCGAAACAGATTTTTTCGATTTTTTTCTCACGGGTACGGATTACGTGGTTACGAATGACTTTTTCTTATTCGAAATCTGCTTCTGTATAAAATGCACCTAATGGTTTCCTTTTAGCTTGAAATTTTTTTTTCTCGAAAATCCACAGTACCCCCCCTTGGAGAAATGACTCCGACAAATCCTGGCATTCGAAACAGATTTTTTCGATTTTTTTCTCACGGGTACGGGTTACACGGTTACGGTTGACTTTTTCTTATTCGAAATCTGATTCTCTATAAAATGCACCTAATGGTTTCCTTTTAGCTTGAAATTTTTTTTTCACGAAAATCCACAGTACCCCTGTTGGAAAAATGACTCCGAAAAATCATGGCATTCGAAACAGATTTTTTCGATTTTTTTCTCACGGGTACGGGTTACGGTTGACTTTTTCTTATTCGAAATCTGATTCTCTATAAAATGCACCTAATGGTTTCCTTTTAGCTTGAAATTTTTTTTTCTCTAAAATCCACAGTACCCTCCCTTGGAAAAATGACTCCGAAAAATCATTGCATTCGAAAATGATTTTTTCGATTTTTTTCTCACGGGTACGAGTTACGCGGTTACGGTTGACTTTTTCTTATTCGAAATCTGATTCTCTATAAAATGCACCTAATGGTTTCCTTTTTCCTTGAAATTTTTTTTTCTCTAAAATCCACAGTACCACCCGTTGCAAAAATCACTCCGAAAAATCATGGCATTCGAAACAGATTTTTTCGATTTTTTTCTCACGGGTACGGATTACGCGGTTACGAATGACTTTTTCTTATTCGAAATCTGCTTCTGTATAAAATGCACCTAATGGTTTCCTTTTAGCTTGAAATTTTTTTTTCTCGAAAATCCACAGTACCCTCCCTTGGAAAAATGACTCCGAAAAATCATGGCATTCGAAACAGATTTTTTCGATTTTTTTCTCAGGGGTACGAGTTACGCGGTTACGGTTGACTTTTTCTTATTCGAAATCTGATTCTCTATAAAATGCACCTAATGGTTTCCTTTTTGCTTGAAATTTTTTTTTCTCTAAAATCCACAGTACCCTCCCTTGGAAAAATGTCTCCGAAAAATCATGGCATTCGAAACAGATTTTTTCGATTTCTTTCTCACGGGTACGGGTTACGCGGTTACGGTTGACTTTTTCTTATTCGAAATCTGATTCTCTATAAAATGCACCTAATGGTTTCCATTTAGCTTGAAATTTTTTTTTCTCGAAAATCCACAGTACCCCCCCTTGGAAAAATGACTCCGAAAAATCATGGCATTCGAAACAGATTTTTTCGATTTTTTTCTCACGAGTACGAGTTACGCGGTTACGGTGACTTTTTCTTATTCGAAATCTGATTCTCTATAAAATGCACCTAATGGTTTCCTTTTAGCTTGAAATTTTTTTTTCTCGAAAATCCACAGTACCCCTCCTTGGAAAAATGACTCCGAAAAATCCTGGCATTCGAAACAGATTTTTTCGATTTTTTTCTCACGGGTACGGATTACGTGGTTACGAATGACTTTTTCTTATTCGAAATCTGCTTCTGTATAAAATGCACCTAATGGTTTCCTTTTAGTTTGAAATTTTTTTTTCTCGAAAATCCACAGTACCCCCCCTTGGAGAAATGACTCCGACAAATCCTGGCATTCGAAACAGATTTTTTCGATTTTTTTCTCACGGGTACGGGTTACACGGTTACGGTTGACTTTTTCTTATTCGAAATCTGATTCTCTATAAAATGCACCTAATGGTTTCCTTTTAGCTTGAAATTTTTTTTTCACGAAAATCCACAGTACCCCTGCTTGGAAAAATGACTCCGAAAAATCATGGCATTCGAAACAGATTTTTTCGATTTTTTTCTCACGGGTACGGGTTACGGTTGATTTTTCTTATTCGAAATCTGATTCTCTATAAAATGCACCTAATGGTTTCCTTTTAGCTTGAAATTTTTTTTTCTCTAAAATCCGCAGTACCCTCCCTTGGAAAAATGACTCCGAAAAATCATGGCATTCGAAACAGATTTTTTCGATTTTTTTCTCACGAGTACGAGTTACGCAGTTACGGTGACTTTTTCTTATTCGAAATCTGATTCTCTATAAAATGCACCTAATGGTTTCCTTTTAGCTTGAATTTTTTTTTTCTCGAAAATCCACAGTACCCCCCCTTGGAAAAATGACTCCGAAAAATCCTGGCATTCGAAACAGATTTTTTCGATTTTTTTCTCACGGGTACGGATTACGCGGTTACAAATGACTTTTTCTTATTCGAAATCTGCTTCTGTATAAAATGCACCTAATGGTTTCCTTTTAGTTTGAAATTTTTTTTTCTCGAAAATCCACAGTACCCCCCCTTGGAGAAATGACTCCGACAAATCCTGGCATTCGAAACAGATTTTTTCGATTTTTTTCTCACGGGTACGGGTTACACGGTTACGGTTGACTTTTTCTTATTCGAAATCTGATTCTCTATAAAATGCACCTAATTGTTTCCTTTTAGCTTGAAATTTTTTTTTCTCGAAAATCCACAGTACCCCTCCTTGGAAAAATGACTCCGAAAAATCCTGGCATTCGAAACAGATTTTTTCGATTTTTTTCTCACGGGTACGGATTACGTGGTTACGAATGACTTTTTCTTATTCGAAATCTGCTTCTGTATAAAATGCACCTAATGGTTTCCTTTTAGCTTGAAATTTTTTTTTCTCGAAAATCCACAGTACCCCCCCTTGGAGAAATGACTCCGACAAATCCTGGCATTCGAAACAGATTTTTTCGATTTTTTTCTCACGGGTACGGGTTACACGGTTACGGTTGACTTTTTCTTATTCGAAATCTGATTCTCTATAAAATGCACCTAATGGTTTCCTTTTAGCTTGAAATTTTTTTTTCACGAAAATCCACAGTACCCCTGTTGGAAAAATGACTCCGAAAAATCATGGCATTCGAAACAGATTTTTTCGATTTTTTTCTCACGGGTACGGGTTACGGTTGACTTTTTCTTATTCGAAATCTGATTCTCTATAAAATGCACCTAATGGTTTCCTTTTAGCTTGAAATTTTTTTTTCTCTAAAATCCACAGTACCCTCCCTTGGAAAAATGACTCCGAAAAATCATGGCATTCGAAACAGATTTTTTCGATTTTTTTCACACGAGTAAGAGTTACGCGGTTACGGTTGACTTTTTCTTATTCGAAATCTGATTCTCTATAAAATGCACCTAATGGTTTCCTTTTAGCTTGAAATTTTTTTTTCTCGAAAATCCACAGTACCCCTGCTTGGAAAAATGACTCCGAAAAATCATTGCATTCGAAAATGATTTTTTCGATTTTTTTCTCACGGGTACGAGTTACGCGGTTACGGTTGACTTTTTCTTATTCGAAATCTGATTCTCTATAAAATGCACCTAATGGTTTCCTTTTTCCTTGAAATTTTTTTTTCTCTAAAATCCACAGTACCACCCGTTGCAAAAATCACTCCGAAAAATCATGGCATTCGAAACAGATTTTTTCGATTTTTTTCTCACGGGTACGGATTACGCGGTTACGAATGACTTTTTCTTATTCGAAATCTGCTTCTGTATAAAATGCACCTAATGGTTTCCTTTTAGCTTGAAATTTTTTTTTCTCGAAAATCCACAGTACCCCCCCTTGGAAAAATGACTCCGAAAAATCATGGCATTCGAAACAGATTTTTTCGATTTTTTTCTCAGGGGTACGAGTTACGCGGTTACGGTTGACTTTTTCTTATTCGAAATCTGATTCTCTATAAAATGCACCTAATGGTTTCCTTTTTGCTTGAAATTTTTTTTTCTCTAAAATCCACAGTACCCTCCCTTGGAAAAATGTCTCCGAAAAATCATGGCATTCGAAACAGATTTTTTCGATTTCTTTCTCACGGGTACGGGTTACGCGGTTACGGTTGACTTTTTCTTATTCGAAATCTGATTCTCTATAAAATGCACCTAATGGTTTCCATTTAGCTTGAATTTTTTTTTTCTCGAAAATCCACAGTACCCCCCCTTGGAGAAATGACTCCGACAAATCCTGGCATTCGAAACAGATTTTTTCGATTTTTTTCTCACGGGTACGGGTTACACGGTTACGGTTGACTTTTTCTTATTCGAAATCTGATTCTCTATAAAATGCACCTAATTGTTTCCTTTTAGCTTGAAATTTTTTTTTCTCGAAAATCCACAGTACCCCTCCTTGGAAAAATGACTCCGAAAAATCCTGGCATTCGAAACAGATTTTTTCGATTTTTTTCTCACGGGTACGGATTACGTGGTTACGAATGACTTTTTCTTATTCGAAATCTGCTTCTGTATAAAATGCACCTAATGGTTTCCTTTTAGCTTGAAATTTTTTTTTCTCGAAAATCCACAGTACCCCCCCTTGGAGAAATGACTCCGACAAATCCTGGCATTCGAAACAGATTTTTTCGATTTTTTTCTCACGGGTACGGGTTACACGGTTACGGTTGACTTTTTCTTATTCGAAATCTGATTCTCTATAAAATGCACCTAATGGTTTCCTTTTAGCTTGAAATTTTTTTTTCACGAAAATCCACAGTACCCCTGTTGGAAAAATGACTCCGAAAAATCATGGCATTCGAAACAGATTTTTTCGATTTTTTTCTCACGGGTACGGGTTACGGTTGACTTTTTCTTATTCGAAATCTGATTCTCTATAAAATGCACCTAATGGTTTCCTTTTAGCTTGAAATTTTTTTTTCTCTAAAATCCACAGTACCCTCCCTTGGAAAAATGACTCCGAAAAATCATGGCATTCGAAACAGATTTTTTCGATTTTTTTCACACGAGTAAGAGTTACGCGGTTACGGTTGACTTTTTCTTATTCGAAATCTGATTCTCTATAAAATGCACCTAATGGTTTCCTTTTAGCTTGAAATTTTTTTTTCTCGAAAATCCACAGTACCCCTGCTTGGAAAAATGACTCCGAAAAATCATTGCATTCGAAAATGATTTTTTCGATTTTTTTCTCACGGGTACGAGTTACGCGGTTACGGTTGACTTTTTCTTATTCGAAATCTGATTCTCTATAAAATGCACCTAATGGTTTCCTTTTTCCTTGAAATTTTTTTTTCTCTAAAATCCACAGTACCACCCGTTGCAAAAATCACTCCGAAAAATCATGGCATTCGAAACAGATTTTTTCGATTTTTTTCTCACGGGTACGGATTACGCGGTTACGAATGACTTTTTCTTATTCGAAATCTGCTTCTGTATAAAATGCACCTAATGGTTTCCTTTTAGCTTGAAATTTTTTTTTCTCGAAAATCCACAGTACCCCCCCTTGGAAAAATGACTCCGAAAAATCATGGCATTCGAAACAGATTTTTTCGATTTTTTTCTCAGGGGTACGAGTTACGCGGTTACGGTTGACTTTTTCTTATTCGAAATCTGATTCTCTATAAAATGCACCTAATGGTTTCCTTTTTGCTTGAAATTTTTTTTTCTCTAAAATCCACAGTACCCTCCCTTGGAAAAATGTCTCCGAAAAATCATGGCATTCGAAACAGATTTTTTCGATTTCTTTCTCACGGGTACGGGTTACGTGGTTACGGTTGACTTTTTCTTATTCGAAATCTGATTCTCTATAAAATGCACCTAATGGTTTCCATTTAGCTTGAAATTTTTTTTTCTCGAAAATCCACAGTACCCCCCCTTGGAAAAATGACTCCGAAAAATCATGGCATTCGAAACAGATTTTTTCGATTTTTTTCTCACGAGTACGAGTTACGCGGTTACGGTGACTTTTTCTTATTCGAAATCTGATTCTCTATAAAATGCACCTAATGGTTTCCTTTTAGCTTGAATTTTTTTTTTCTCGAAAATCCACAGTACCCCCCCTTGGAAAAATGACTCCGAAAAATCCTGGCATTCGAAACAGATTTTTTCGATTTTTTTCTCCCGGGTACGGATTACGCGGTTACAAATGACTTTTTCTTATTCGAAATCTGCTTCTGTATAAAATGCACCTAATGGTTTCCTTTTAGCTTGAAATTTTTTTTTCTCGAAAATCCACAGTACCCCCCCTTGGAGAAATGACTCCGACAAATCCTGGCATTCGAAACAGATTTTTTCGATTTTTTTCTCACGGGTACGGGTTACACGGTTACGGTTGACTTTTTCTTATTCGAAATCTGATTCTCTATAAAATGCACCTAATGGTTTCCTTTTAGCTTGAAATTTTTTTTTCTCGAAAATCCACAGTACCCCTCCTTGGAAAAATGACTCCGAAAAATCCTGGCATTCGAAACAGATTTTTTCGATTTTTTTCTCACGGGTACGGATTACGTGGTTACGAATGACTTTTTCTTATTCGAAATCTGCTTCTGTATAAAATGCACCTAATGGTTTCCTTTTAGCTTGAAATTTTTTTTTCTCGAAAATCCACAGTACCGCCCTTTGGAGAAATGACTCCGAAAAATCATGGCATTCGAAACAGATTTTTTCGATTTTTTTCTCAGGGGTACGAGTTACGCGGTTACGGTTGACTTTTTCTTATTCGAAATCTGATTCTCTATAAAATGCACCTAATGGTTTCCTTTTTGCTTGAAATTTTTTTTTCTCTAAAATCCACAGTACCCTCCCTTGGAAAAATGTCTCCGAAAAATCATGGCATTCGAAACAGATTTTTTCGATTTCTTTCTCACGGGTACGGGTTACGCGGTTACGGTTGACTTTTTCTTATTCGAAATCTGATTCTCTATAAAATGCACCTAATGGTTTCCATTTAGCTTGAAATTTTTTTTTCTCGAAAATCCACAGTACCCCCCCTTGGAAAAATGACTCCGAAAAATCATGGCATTCGAAACAGATTTTTTCGATTTTTTTCTCACGAGTACGAGTTACGCGGTTACGGTGACTTTTTCTTATTCGAAATCTGATTCTCTATAAAATGCACCTAATGGTTTCCTTTTAGCTTGAATTTTTTTTTTCTCGAAAATCCACAGTACCCCCCCTTGGAAAAATGACTCCGAAAAATCCTGGCATTCGAAACAGATTTTTTCGATTTTTTTCTCCCGGGTACGGATTACGCGGTTACAAATGACTTTTTCTTATTCGAAATCTGCTTCTGTATAAAATGCACCTAATGGTTTCCTTTTAGCTTGAAATTTTTTTTTCTCGAAAATCCACAGTACCCCCCCTTGGAGAAATGACTCCGACAAATCCTGGCATTCGAAACAGATTTTTTCGATTTTTTTCTCACGGGTACGGGTTACACGGTTACGGTTGACTTTTTCTTATTCGAAATCTGATTCTCTATAAAATGCACCTAATGGTTTCCTTTTAGCTTGAAATTTTTTTTTCTCGAAAATCCACAGTACCCCTCCTTGGAAAAATGACTCCGAAAAATCCTGGCATTCGAAACAGATTTTTTCGATTTTTTTCTCACGGGTACGGATTACGTGGTTACGAATGACTTTTTCTTATTCGAAATCTGCTTCTGTATAAAATGCACCTAATGGTTTCCTTTTAGCTTGAAATTTTTTTTTCTCGAAAATCCACAGTACCCCCCCTTGGAGAAACGTCTCCGACAAATCCTGGCATTCGAAACAGATTTTTTCGATTTTTTTCTCACGGGTACGGGTTACACGGTTACGGTTGACTTTTTCTTATTCGAAATCTGATTCTCTATAAAATGCACCTAATGGTTTCCTTTTAGCTTGAAATTTTTTTTTCACGAAAATCCACAGTACCCCTGCTTGGAAAAATGACTCCGAAAAATCATGGCATTCGAAACAGATTTTTTCGATTTTTTTCTCACGGGTACGGGTTACGGTTGACTTTTTCTTATTCGAAATCTGATTCTCTATAAAATGCACCTAATGGTTTCCTTTTAGCTTGAAATTTTTTTTTCTCGAAAATCCACAGTACCCCTGCTTGGAAAAATGACTCCGAAAAATCATTGCATTCGAAAATGATTTTTTCTATTTTTTTCTCACGGGTACGAGTTACGCGGTTACGGTTGACTTTTTCTTATTCGAAATCTGATTCTCTATAAAATGCACCTAATGGTTTCCTTTTTCCTTGAAATTTTTTTTCTCTAAAATCCACAGTACCACCCGTTGCAAAAATCACTCCGAAAAATCATGGCATTCGAAACAGATTTTTTCGATTTTTTTCTCACGGGTACGGATTACGCGGTTACGAATGACTTTTTCTTATTCGAAATCTGCTTCTGTATAAAATGCACCTAATGGTTTCCTTTTAGCTTGAAATTTTTTTTTCTCGAAAATCCACAGTACCCTCCCTTGGAAAAATGACTCCGAAAAATCATGGCATTCGAAACAGATTTTTTCGATTTTTTTCTCAGGGGTACGAGTTACGCGGTTACGGTTGACTTTTTCTTATTCGAAATCTGATTCTCTATAAAATGCACCTAATGGTTTCCTTTTTGCTTGAAATTTTTTTTTCTCTAAAATCCACAGTACCCTCCCTTGGAAAAATGACTCCGAAAAATCCTGGCATTCGAAACAGATTTTTTCGATTTTTTTCTCACGGGTACGGATTACGTGGTTACGAATGACTTTTTCTTATTCGAAATCTGCTTCTGTATAAAATGCACCTAATGGTTTCCTTTTAGCTTGAAATTTTTTTTTCTCGAAAATCCACAGTACCCCCCCTTGGAGAAATGACTCCGACAAATCCTGGCATTCGAAACAGATTTTTTCGATTTTTTTCTCACGGGTACGGGTTACACGGTTACGGTTGACTTTTTCTTATTCGAAATCTGATTCTCTATAAAATGCACCTAATGGTTTCCTTTTAGCTTGAAATTTTTTTTTCACGAAAATCCACAGTACCCCTGCTTGGAAAAATGACTCCGAAAAATCATGGCATTCGAAACAGATTTTTTCGATTTTTTTCTCACGGGTACGGGTTACGGTTGACTTTTTCTTATTCGAAATCTGATTCTCTATAAAATGCACCTAATGGTTTCCTTTTAGCTTGAAATTTTTTTTTCTCTAAAATCCGCAGTACCCTCCCTTGGAAAAATGACTCCGAAAAATCATGGCATTCGAAACAGATTTTTTCGATTTTTTTCTCACGAGTACGAGTTACGCGGTTACGGTGACTTTTTCTTATTCGAAATCTGATTCTCTATAAAATGCACCTAATGGTTTCCTTTTAGCTTGAATTTTTTTTTCTCGAAAATCCACAGTACCCCCCCTTGGAAAAATGACTCCGAAAAATCCTGGCATTCGAAACAGATTTTTTCGATTTTTTTCTCACGGGTACGGATTACGCGGTTACAAATGACTTTTTCTTATTCGAAATCTGCTTCTGTATAAAATGCACCTAATGGTTTCCTTTTAGCTTGAAATTTTTTTTTCTCGAAAATCCACAGTACCCCCCCTTGGAGAAATGACTCCGACAAATCCTGGCATTCGAAACAGATTTTTTCGATTTTTTTCTCACGGGTACGGGTTACACGGTTACGGTTGACTTTTTCTTATTCGAAATCTGATTCTCTATAAAATGCACCTAATGGTTTCCTTTTAGCTTGAAATTTTTTTTTCTCGAAAATCCACAGTACCCCTCCTTGGAAAAATGACTCCGAAAAATCCTGGCATTCGAAACAGATTTTTTCGATTTTTTTCTCACGGGTACGGATTACGTGGTTACGAATGACTTTTTCTTATTCGAAATCTGCTTCTGTATAAAATGCACCTAATGGTTTCCTTTTAGCTTGAAATTTTTTTTTCTCGAAAATCCACAGTACCCCCCCTTGGAGAAATGACTCCGACAAATCCTGGCATTCGAAACAGATTTTTTCGATTTTTTTCTCACGGGTACGGGTTACACGGTTACGGTTGACTTTTTCTTATTCGAAATCTGATTCTCTATAAAATGCACCTAATGGTTTCCTTTTAGCTTGAAATTTTTTTTTCACGAAAATCCACAGTACCCCTGCTTGGAAAAATGACTCCGAATAATCATGGCATTCGAAACAGATTTTTTCGATTTTTTTCTCACGGGTACGGGTTACGGTTGACTTTTTCTTATTCGAAATCTGATTCTCTATAAAATGCACCTAATGGTTTCCTTTTAGCTTGAAATTTTTTTTTTCTCTAAAATCCACAGTACCCTCCCTTGGAAAAATGACTCCGAAAAATCATGGCATTCGAAACAGATTTTTTCGATTTTTTTCACACGAGTAAGAGTTACGCGGTTACGGTTGACTTTTTCTTATTCGAAATCTGATTCTCTATAAAATGCACCTAATGGTTTCCTTTTAGCTTGAAATTTTTTTTTCTCGAAAATCCACAGTACCCCTGCTTGGAAAAATGACTCCGAAAAATCATTGCATTCGAAAATGATTTTTTCGATTTTTTTCTCACGGGTACGAGTTACGCGGTTACGGTTGACTTTTTCTTATTCGAAATCTGATTCTCTATAAAATGCACCTAATGGTTTCCTTGTAGCTTGAATTTTCTTCTTCTCGAAAATCCACAGTACCCCCCCTTGGAAAAATGACTCCGAAAAATCCTGGCATTCGAAACAGATTTTTTCGATTTTTTTCTCACGGGTACGGATTACGCGGTTACAAATGACTTTTTCTTATTCGAAATCTGCTTCTGTATAAAATGCACCTAATGGTTTCCTTTTAGCTTGAAATTTTTTTTTCTCGAAAATCCACAGTACTCCCCCTTGGAGAAATGACTCCGACAAATCCTGGCATTCGAAACAGATTTTTTCGATTTTTTTCTCACGGGTACGGGTTACACGGTTACGGTTGACTTTTTCTTATTCGAAATCTGATTCTCTATAAAATGCACCTAATGGTTTCCTTTTAGCTTGAAATTTTTTTTTCTCGAAAATCCACAGTACCCCTCCTTGGAAAAATGACTCCGAAAAATCCTGGCATTCGAAACAGATTTTTTCGATTTTTTTCTCACGGGTACGGATTACGTGGTTACGAATGACTTTTTCTTATTCGAAATCTGCTTCTGTATAAAATGCACCTAATGGTTTCCTTTTAGCTTGAAATTTTTTTTTCTCGAAAATCCACAGTACCCTCCCTTGGAAAAATGACTCCGAAAAATCATGGCATTCGAAACAGATTTTTTCGATTTTTTTCTCAGGGGTACGAGTTACGCGGTTACGGTTGACTTTTTCTTATTCGAAATCTGATTCTCTATAAAATGCACCTAATGGTTTCCTTTTTGCTTGAAATTTTTTTTTCTCTAAAATCCACAGTACCCTCCCTTGGAAAAATGACTCCGAAAAATCCTGGCATTCGAAACAGATTTTTGCGATTTTTTTCTCACGGGTACGAGTTACGCGGTTGCGGTTGACTTTTTCTTATTCGAAATCAGATTCTCTATCAAATGCACCTAATGGTTTCCTTTTAGATTGAAATTTTTTTTTCTCGAAAATCCACAGTGCCCTCCCTTGGAAAAATGACTCCGAAAAATCATGGCATTCGAAACAGATTTTTGCGATTTTTTTCTCACGGGTACGAGTTACGCGGTTGCGGTTGACTTTTTCTTATTCGAAATCAGATTCTCTATAAAATGCACCTAATGGTTTCCTTTTAGCTTGAAATTTTTTTTTCTCGAAAATCCACAGTACCCTCCCTTGGAAAAATGACTCCGAAAAATCATGGCATTCGAAACAGATTTTTTCGATTTTTTTCTCAGGGGTACGAGTTACGCGGTTACGGTTGACTTTTTCTTATTCGAAATCTGATTCTCTATAAAATGCACCTAATGGTTTCCTTTTTGCTTGAAATTTTTTTTTCTCTAAAATCCACAGTACCCTCCCTTGGAAAAATGACTCCGAAAAATCCTGGCATTCGAAACAGATTTTTTCGATTTTTTTCTCACGGGTACGGATTACGTGGTTACGAATGACTTTTTCTTATTCGAAATCTGCTTCTGTATAAAATGCACCTAATGGTTTCCTTTTAGCTTGAAATTTTTTTTTCTCGAAAATCCACAGTACCCCCCCTTGGAGAAATGACTCCGACAAATCCTGGCATTCGAAACAGATTTTTTCGATTTTTTTCTCACGGGTACGGGTTACACGGTTACGGTTGACTTTTTCTTATTCGAAATCTGATTCTCTATAAAATGCACCTAATGGTTTCCTTTTAGCTTGAAATTTTTTTTTCACGAAAATCCACAGTACCCCTGCTTGGAAAAATGACTCCGAAAAATCATGGCATTCGAAACAGATTTTTTCGATTTTTTTCTCACGGGTACGGGTTACGGTTGACTTTTTCTTATTCGAAATCTGATTCTCTATAAAATGCACCTAATGGTTTCCTTTTAGCTTGAATTTTTTTTTCTCGAAAATCCACAGTACCCCCCCTTGGAAAAATGACTCCGAAAAATCCTGGCATTCGAAAATGATTTTTTCGATTTTTTTCTCACGGGTACGGATTACGCGGTTACAAATGACTTTTTCTTATTCGAAATCTGCTTCTGTATAAAATGCACCTAATGGTTTCCTTTTAGCTTGAAATTTTTTTTTCTCGAAAATCCACAGTACCCCCCCTTGGAAAAATGACTCCGAAAAATCCTGGCATTCGAAACAGATTTTTTCGATTTTTTTCTCACGGGTACGGATTACGTGGTTACGAATGACTTTTTCTTATTCGAAATCTGCTTCTGTATAAAATGCACCTAATGGTTTCCTTTTAGCTTGAAATTTTTTTTTCTCGAAAATCCACAGTACCCCCCCTTGGAGAAATGACTCCGACAAATCCTGGCATTCGAAACAGATTTTTTCGATTTTTTTCTCACGGGTACGGGTTACACGGTTACGGTTGACTTTTTCTTATTCGAAATCTGATTCTCTATAAAATGCACCTAATGGTTTCCTTTTAGCTTGAAATTTTTTTTTCACGAAAATCCACAGTACCCCTGCTTGGAAAAATGACTCCGAAAAATCATGGCATTCGAAACAGATTTTTTCGATTTTTTTCTCACGGGTACGGGTTACGGTTGACTTTTTCTTATTCGAAATCTGATTCTCTATAAAATGCACCTAATGGTTTCCTTTTAGCTTGAAATTTTTTTTTTCTCTAAAATCCACAGTACCCTCCCTTGGAAAAATGACTCCGAAAAATCATGGCATTCGAAACAGATTTTTTCGATTTTTTTCACACGAGTAAGAGTTACGCGGTTACGGTTCACTTTTTCTTATTCGAAATCTGATTCTCTATAAAATGCACCTAATGGTTTCCTTTTAGCTTGAAATTTTTTTTTCTCGAAAATCCACAGTACCCCTGCTTGGAAAAATGACTCCGAAAAATCATTGCATTCGAAAATGATTTTTTCGATTTTTTTCTCACGGGTACGAGTTACGCGGTTACGGTTGACTTTTTCTTATTCGAAATCTGATTCTCTATAAAATGCACCTAATGGTTTCCTTTTTCCTTGAAATTTTTTTTTCTCTAAAATCCACAGTACCACCCGTTGCAAAAATCACTCCGAAAAATCATGGCATTCGAAACAGATTTTTTCGATTTTTTTCTCACGGGTACGGATTACGCGGTTACGAATGACTTTTTCTTATTCGAAATCTGCTTCTGTATAAAATGCACCTAATGGTTTCCTTTTAGCTTGAAATTTTTTTTTCTCGAAAATCCACAGTACCCTCCCTTGGAAAAATGACTCCGAAAAATCATGGCATTCGAAACAGATTTTTTCGATTTTTTTCTCAGGGGTACGAGTTACGCGGTTACGGTTGACTTTTTCTTATTCGAAATCTGATTCTCTATAAAATGCACCTAATGGTTTCCTTTTTGCTTGAAATTTTTTTTTCTCTAAAATCCACAGTACCCTCCCTTGGAAAAATGTCTCCGAAAAATCATGGCATTCGAAACAGATTTTTTCGATTTTTTTCTCACGAGTACGAGTTACGCGGTTACGGTGACTTTTTCTTATTCGAAATCTGATTCTCTATAAAATGCACCTAATGGTTTCCTTGTAGCTTGAATTTTTTTTTTCTCGAAAATCCACAGTACCCCCCCTTGGAAAAATGACTCCGAAAAATCCTGGCATTCGAAACAGATTTTTTCGATTTTTTTCTCACGGGTACGGATTACGCGGTTACAAATGACTTTTTCTTATTCGAAATCTGCTTCTGTATAAAATGCACCTAATGGTTTCCTTTTAGCTTGAAATTTTTTTTTCTCGAAAATCCACAGTACTCCCCCTTGGAGAAATGACTCCGACAAATCCTGGCATTCGAAACAGATTTTTCGATTTTTTTCTCACGGGTACGGGTTACACGGTTACGGTTGACTTTTTCTTATTCGAAATCTGATTCTCTATAAAATGCACCTAATGGTTTCCTTTTAGCTTGAAATTTTTTTTTCTCGAAAATCCACAGTACCCCTCCTTGGAAAAATGACTCCGAAAAATCCTGGCATTCGAAACAGATTTTTTCGATTTTTTTCTCACGGGTACGGATTACGTGGTTACGAATGACTTTTTCTTATTCGAAATCTGCTTCTGTATAAAATGCACCTAATGGTTTCCTTTTAGCTTGAAATTTTTTTTTCTCGAAAATCCACAGTACCCCCCCTTGGAGAAATGACTCCGACAAATCCTGGCATTCGAAACAGATTTTTTCGATTTTTTTCTCACGGGTACGGGTTACACGGTTACGGTTGACTTTTTCTTATTCGAAATCTGATTCTCTATAAAATGCACCTAATGGTTTCCTTTTAGCTTGAAATTTTTTTTTCACGAAAATCCACAGTACCCCTGCTTGGAAAAATGACTCCGAAAAATCATGGCATTCGAAACAGATTTTTTCGATTTTTTTCTCACGGGTACGGGTTACGGTTGACTTTTTCTTATTCGAAATCTGATTCTCTATAAAATGCACCTAATGGTTTCCTTTTAGCTTGAAATTTTTTTTTTCTCTAAAATCCACAGTACCCTCCCTTGGAAAAATGACTCCGAAAAATCATGGCATTCGAAACAGATTTTTTCGATTTTTTTCACACGAGTAAGAGTTACGCGGTTACGGTTGACTTTTTCTTATTCCAAATCTGATTCTCTATAAAATGCACCTAATGGTTTCCTTTTAGCTTGAAATTTTTTTTTCTCGAAAATCCACAGTACCCCTGCTTGGAAAAATGACTCCGAAAAATCCTGGCATTCGAAACAGATTTTTTCGATTTTTTTCTCACGGGTACGGGTTACGCGGTTACGGTTGACTTTTTCTTATTCGAAATCTGATTCTCTATAAAATGCACCTAATGGTTTCCTTTTTCCTTGAAATTTTTTTTCTCTAAAATCCACAGTACCACCCGTTGCAAAAATCACTCCGAAAAATCATGGCATTCGAAACAGATTTTTTCGATTTTTTTCTCACGGGTACGGATTACGCGGTTACGAATGACTTTTTCTTATTCGAAATCTGCTTCTGTATAAAATGCACCTAATGGTTTCCATTTAGCTTGAAAATTTTTTTTCTCGAAAATCCACAGTACCCCCCCTTGGAAAAATGACTCCGAAAAATCCTGGCATTCGAAACAGATTTTTTCGATTTTTTTCTCACGAGTACGAGTTACGCGGTTACGGTTGACTTTTTCTTATTCGAAATCTGCTTCTGTATAAAATGCACCTAATGGTTTCCTTTTAGCTTGAAAATTTTTTTTCCCGAAAATCCACAGTACCCCCCCTTGGAAAAATGACTCCGAAAAATCATGGCTTTCGAAACAGATTTTTTCGATTTTTTTCTCACGGGTACGGGTTACGCGGTTACGGTTGACTTTTTCTTATTCGAAATCTGATTCTCTATAAAATGCACCTAATGGTTTCCTTTTTCCTCGAAATTTTTTTTCTCTAAAATCCACAGTACCACCCGTTGCAAAAATCACTCCGAAAAATCATGGCATTCGAAACAGATTTTTTCGATTTTTTTCTCACGGGTACGGATTACGCGGTTACGAATGACTTTTTCTTATTCGAAATCTGCTTCTGTATAAAATGCACTTAATGGTTTCCTTTTAGCTTGAAATTTTTTTTTCTCGAAAATCCACAGTACCCTCCCTTGGAAAAATGACTCCGAAAAATCATGGCATTCGAAACAGATTTTTTCGATTTTTTTCTCAGGGGTACGAGTTACGCGGTTACGGTTGACTTTTTCTTATTCGAAATCTGCTTCTGTATAAAATGCACCTAATGGTTTCCTTTTAGCTTGAAATTTTTTTTTCTCGAAAATCCACAGTACCCCCCCTTGGAGAAATGACTCCGACAAATCCTGGCATTCGAAACAGATTTTTTCGATTTTTTTCTCACGGGTACGGGTTACACGGTTACGGTTGACTTTTTCTTATTCGAAATCTGATTCTCTATAAAATGCACCTAATGGTTTCCTTTTAGCTTGAAATTTTTTTTTCACGAAAATCCACAGTACCCCTGTTGGAAAAATGACTCCGAAAAATCATGGCATTCGAAACAGATTTTTTCGATTTTTTTCTCACGGGTACGGGTTACGGTTGACTTTTTCTTATTCGAAATCTGATTCTCTATAAAATGCACCTAATGGTTTCCTTTTAGCTTGAAATTTTTTTTTCTCTAAAATCCACAGTACCCTCCCTTGGAAAAATGACTCCGAAAAATCATGGCATTCGAAACAGATTTTTTCGATTTCTTTCACACGGGTACGAGTTACGCGGTTACGGTTGACTTTTTCTTATTCGAAATCTGATTCTCTATAAAATGCACCTAATGGTTTCCTTTTTCCTTGAAATTTTTTTTTCTCTAAAATCCACAGTACCACCCGTTGCAAAAATCACTCCGAAAAATCATGGCATTCGAAACAGATTTTTTCGATTTTTTTCTCACGGGTACGGATTACGCGGTTACGAATGACTTTTTCTTATTCGAAATCTGCTTCTGTATAAAATGCACCTAATGGTTTCCTTTTAGCTTGAAATTTTTTTTTCATGAAAATCCACAGTACCCTCCCTTGGAAAAATGACTCCGAAAAATCATGGCATTCGAAACAGATTTTTTCGATTTTTTTCTCAGGGGTACGAGTTACGCGGTTACGGTTGACTTTTTCTTATTCGAAATCTGATTCTCTATAAAATGCACCTAATGGTTTCCTTTTTGCTTGAAATTTTTTTTTCTCTAAAATCCACAGTACCCTCCCTTGGAAAAATGTCTCCGAAAAATCATGGCATTCGAAACAGATTTTTTCGATTTCTTTCTCACGGGTACGGGTTACGCGGTTACGGTTGACTTTTTCTTATTCGAAATCTGATTCTCTATAAAATGCACCTAATGGTTTCCATTTAGCTTGAAATTTTTTTTTCTCGAAAATCCACAGTACCCCCCCTTGGAAAAATGACTCCGAAAAATCATGGCATTCGAAACAGATTTTTTCGATTTTTTTCTCACGAGTACGAGTTACGCGGTTACGGTGACTTTTTCTTATTCGAAATCTGATTCTCTATAAAATGCACCTAATGGTTTCCTTTTAGCTTGAATTTTTTTTTTCTCGAAAATCCACAGTACCCCCCCTTGGAAAAATGACTCCGAAAAATCCTGGCATTCGAAACAGATTTTTTCCATTTTTTTCTCACGGGTACGGATTACGCGGTTACAAATGACTTTTTCTTATTCGAAATCTGCTTCTGTATAAAATGCACCTAATGGTTTCCTTTTAGCTTGAAATTTTTTTTTCCCGAAAATCCACAGTACCCCCCCTTGGAAAAATGACTCCGAAAAATCATGGCTTTCGAAACAGATTTTTTCGATTTTTTTCTCACGGGTACGGGTTACGCGGTTACGGTTGACTTTTTCTTATTCGAAATCTGATTCTCTATAAAATGCACCTAATGGTTTCCTTTTTCCTCGAAATTTTTTTTCTCTAAAATCCACAGTACCACCCGTTGCAAAAATCACTCCGAAAAATCATGGCATTCGAAACAGATTTTTTCGATTTTTTTCTCACGGGTACGGATTACGCGGTTACGAATGACTTTTTCTTATTCGAAATCTGCTTCTGTATAAAATGCACTTAATGGTTTCCTTTTAGCTTGAAATTTTTATTTCTCGAAAATCCACAGTACCCTCCCTTGGAAAAATGACTCCGAAAAATCATGGCATTCGAAACAGATTTTTTCGATTTTTTTCTCAGGGGTACGAGTTACGCGGTTACGGTTGACTTTTTCTTATTCGAAATCTGATTCTCTATAAAATGCACCTAATGGTTTCCTTTTTGCTTGAAATTTTTTTTTCTCTAAAATCCACAGTACCCTCCCTTGGAAAAATGACTCCGAAAAATCCTGGCATTCGAAACAGATTTTTTCGATTTTTTTCTCACGAGTACGAGTTACGCGGTTACGGTTGACTTTTTCTTATTCGAAATCTGCTTCTGTATAAAATGCACCTAATGGTTTCCTTTTAGCTTGAAATTTTTTTTTCTCGAAAATCCACAGTACCCCCCCTTGGAGAAATGACTCCGACAAATCCTGGCATTCGAAACAGATTTTTTCGATTTTTTTCTCACGGGTACGGGTTACACGGTTACGGTTGACTTTTTCTTATTCGAAATCTGATTCTCTATAAAATGCACCTAATGGTTTCCTTTTAGCTTGAAATTTTTTTTTCACGAAAATCCACAGTACCCCTGTTGGAAAAATGACTCCGAAAAATCATGGCATTCGAAACAGATTTTTTCGATTTTTTTCTCACGGGTACGGGTTACGGTTGACTTTTTCTTATTCGAAATCTGATTCTCTATAAAATGCACCTAATGGTTTCCTTTTAGCTTGAAATTTTTTTTTCTCTAAAATCCACAGTACCCTCCCTTGGAAAAATGACTGCGAAAAATCATGGCATTCGAAACCGATTTTTTCGATTTTTTTCTCACGGGTACGAGTTACGCGGTTACGGTTGACTTTTTCTTATTCGAAATCTGATTCTCTATAAAATGCACCTAATGGTTTCCTTTTTCCTTGAAATTTTTTTTTCTCTAAAATCCACAGTACCACCCGTTGCAAAAATCACTCCGAAAAATCATGGCATTCGAAACAGATTTTTTCGATTTTTTTCTCACGGGTACGGATTACGCGGTTACGAATGACTTTTTCTTATTCGAAATCTGCTTCTGTATAAAATGCACCTAATGGTTTCCTTTTAGCTTGAAATTTTTTTTTCTCGAAAATCCACAGTACCCTCCCTTGGAAAAATGACTCCGAAAAATCATGGCATTCGAAACAGATTTTTTCGATTTTTTTTCTCAGGGGTACGAGTTACGCGGTTACGGTTGACTTTTTCTTATTCGAAATCTGATTCTCTATAAAATGCACCTAATGGTTTCCTTTTTGCTTGAAATTTTTTTTTCTCTAAAATCCACAGTACCCTCCCTTGGAAAAATGTCTCCGAAAAATCATGGCATTCGAAACAGATTTTTTCGATTTCTTTCTCACGGGTACGGGTTACGCGGTTACGGTTGACTTTTTCTTATTCGAAATCTGATTCTCTATAAAATGCACCTAATGGTTTCCATTTAGCTTGAAATTTTTTTTTCTCGAAAATCCACAGTACCCCCCCTTGGAAAAATGACTCCGAAAAATCATGGCATTCGAAACAGATTTTTTCGATTTTTTTCTCACGAGTACGAGTTACGCGGTTACGGTGACTTTTTCTTATTCGAAATCTGATTCTCTATAAAATGCACCTAATGGTTTCCTTTTAGCTTGAATTTTTTTTTTCTCGAAAATCCACAGTACCCCCCCTTGGAAAAATGACTCCGAAAAATCCTGGCATTCGAAACAGATTTTTTCGATTTTTTTCTCACGGGTACGGATTACGCGGTTACAAATGACTTTTTCTTATTCGAAATCTGCTTCTGTATAAAATGCACCTAATGGTTTCCTTTTAGCTTGAAATTTTTTTTTCTCGAAAATCCACAGTACCCCCCCTTGGAGAAATGACTCCGACAAATCCTGGCATTCGAAACAGATTTTTTCGATTTTTTTCTCACGGGTACGGGTTACACGGTTACGGTTGACTTTTTCTTATTCGAAATATGATTCTCTATAAAATGCACCTAATGGTTTCCTTTTAGCTTGAAATTTTTTTTTCACGAAAATCCACAGTACCCCTGCTTGGAAAAATGACTCCGAAAAATCATGGCATTCGAAACAGATTTTTTCGATTTTTTTCTCACGGGTACGGGTTACGGTTGACTTTTTCTTATTCGAAATCTGATTCTCTATAAAATGCACCTAATGGTTTCCTTTTAGCTTGAAATTTTTTTTTTCTCTAAAATCCACAGTACCCTCCCTTGGAAAAATGACTCCGAAAAATCATGGCATTCGAAACAGATTTTTTCGATTTTTTTCACACGAGTAAGAGTTACGCGGTTACGGTTGACTTTTTCTTATTCGAAATCTGATTCTCTATAAAATGCACCTAATGGTTTCCTTTTAGCTTGAAATTTTTTTTTCTCGAAAATCCACAGTACCCCTGCTTGGAAAAATGACTCCGAAAAATCATTGCATTCGAAAATGATTTTTTCTATTTTTTTCTCACGGGTACGAGTTACGCGGTTACGGTTGACTTTTTCTTATTCGAAATCTGATTCTCTATAAAATGCACCTAATGGTTTCCTTTTTCCTTGAAATTTTTTTTCTCTAAAATCCACAGTACCACCCGTTGCAAAAATCACTCCGAAAAATCATGGCATTCGAAACAGATTTTTTCGATTTTTTTCTCACGGGTACGGATTACGCGGTTACGAATGACTTTTTCTTATTCGAAATCTGCTTCTGTATAAAATGCACCTAATGGTTTCCTTTTAGCTTGAAATTTTTTTTTCTCGAAAATCCACAGTACCCTCCCTTGGAAAAATGACTCCGAAAAATCATGGCATTCGAAACAGATTTTTTCGATTTTTTTGTCAGGGGTACGAGTTACGCGGTTACGGTTGACTTTTTCTTATTCGAAATCTGATTCTCTATAAAATGCACCTAATGGTTTCCTTTTTGCTTGAAATTTTTTTTTCTCTAAAATCCACAGTACCCTCCCTTGGAAAAATGTCTCCGAAAAATCATGGCATTCGAAACAGATTTTTTCGATTTCTTTCTCACGGGTACGGGTTACGCGGTTACGGTTGACTTTTTCTTATTCGAAATCTGATTCTCTATAAAATGCACCTAATGGTTTCCATTTAGCTTGAAATTTTTTTTTCTCGAAAATCCACAGTACCCCCCCTTGGAAAAATGACTCCGAAAAATCCTGGCATTCGAAACAGATTTTTTCGATTTTTTTCTCACGAGTACGAGTTACGCGGTTACGGTTGACTTTTTCTTATTCGAAATCTGCTTCTGTATAAAATGCACCTAATGGTTTCCTTTTAGCTTGAAATTTTTTTTTCCCCAAAATCCACAGTACCCCCCCTTGGAAAAATGACTCCGAAAAATCATGGCTTTCGAAACAGATTTTTTCGATTTTTTTCTCACGGGTACGGGTTACGCGGTTACGGTTGACTTTTTCTTATTCGAAATCTGATTCTCTATAAAATGCACCTAATGGTTTCCTTTTTCCTCGAAATTTTTTTTCTCTAAAATCCACAGTACCACCCGTTGCAAAAATCACTCCGAAAAATCATGGCATTCGAAACAGATTTTTTCGATTTTTTTCTCACGGGTACGAGTTACGCGGTTACGGTTGACTTTTTCTTATTCGAAATCTGATTCTCTATAAAATGCACCTAATGGTTTCCTTTTTGCTTGAAATTTTTTTTTCTCTAAAATCCACAGTACCCTCCCTTGGAAAAATGACTCCGAAAAATCCTCGCATTCGAAACAGATTTTTTCGATTTTTTTCTCACGAGTACGAGTTACGCGGTTACGGTTGACTTTTTCTTATTCGAAATCTGCTTCTGTATAAAATGCACCTAATGGTTTCCTTTTAGCTTGAAATTTTTTTTTCTCGAAAATCCACAGTACCCCCCCCTTGGAGAAATGACTCCGACAAATCCTGGCATTCGAAACAGATTTTTTCGATTTTTTTCTCACGGGTACAGGTTACACGGTTACGGTTGACTTTTTCTTATTCGAAATCTGATTCTCTATAAAATGCACCTAATGGTTTCCTTTTAGCTTGAAATTTTTTTTTCACGAAAATCCACAGTAAAATGACTCCGAAAAATCATGGCATTCGAAACAGATTTTTTCGATTTTTTTCTCACGGGTACGGGTTACGGTTGACTTTTTCTTATTCGAAATCTGATTCTCTATAAAATGCACCTAATGGTTTCCTTTTAGCTTGAAATTTTTTTTTCTCTAAAATCCACAGTACCCTCCCTTGGAAAAATGACTGCGAAAAATCATGGCATTCGAAACAGATTTTTTCGATTTTTTTCACACGAGTAAGAGTTACGCGGTTACGGTTGACTTTTTCTTATTCGAAATCTGATTCTCTATAAAATGCACCTAATGGTTTCCTTTTAGCTTGAAATTTTTTTTTCTCGAAAATCCACAGTACCCCTGCTTGGAAAAATGACTCCGAAAAATCATTGCATTCGAAAATGATTTTTTCGATTTTTTTCTCACGGGTACGAGTTACGCGGTTACGGTTGACTTTTTCTTATTCGAAATCTGATTCTCTATAAAATGCACCTAATGGTTTCCTTTTTCCTTGAAATTTTTTTTTCTCTAAAATCCACAGTACCACCCGTTGCAAAAATCACTCCGAAAAATCATGGCATTCGAAACAGATTTTTTCGATTTTTTTCTCACGGGTACGGATTACGCGGTTACGAATGACTTTTTCTTATTCGAAATCTGCTTCTGTATAAAATTGCACCTAATGGTTTCCTTTTAGCTTGAAATTTTTTTTTCTCGAAAATCCACAGTACCCTCCCTTGGAAAAATGACTCCGAAAAATCATGGCATTCGAAACAGATTTTTTCGATTTTTTTCTCAGGGGTACGAGTTACGCGGTTACGGTTGGCTTTTTCTTATTCGAAATCTGATTCTCTATAAAATGCACCTAATGGTTTCCTTTTTGCTTGAAATTTTTTTTTCTCTAAAATCCACAGTACCCTCCCTTGGAAAAATGTCTCCGAAAAATCATGGCATTCGAAACAGATTTTTTCGAATTCTTTCTCACGGGTACGGGTTACGCGGTTACGGTTGACTTTTTCTTATTCGAAATCTGATTCTCTATAAAATGCACCTAATGGTTTCCATTTAGCTTGAAATTTTTTTTTCTCGAAAATCCACAGTACCCCCCCTTGGAAAAATGACTCCGAAAAATCATGGCATTCGAAACAGATTTTTTCGATTTTTTTCTCACGAGTACGAGTTACGCGGTTACGGTGACTTTTTCTTATTCGAAATCTGATTCTCTATAAAATGCACCTAATGGTTTCCTTTTAACTTGAATTTTTTTTTTCTCGAAAATCCACAGTACCCCCCCTTGGAAAAATGACTCCGAAAAATCCTGGCATTCGAAACAAATTTTTTCGATTTTTTTCTCACGGGTACGGATTACGCGGTTACAAATGACTTTTTCTTATTCGAAATCTGCTTCTGTATAAAATGCACCTAATGGTTTCCTTTTAGCTTGAAATTTTTTTTTCTCGAAAATCCACAGTACCCCCCCTTGGAGAAATGACTCCGACAAATCCTGGCATTCGAAACAGATTTTTTCGATTTTTTTCACACGAGTAAGAGTTACGCGGTTACGGTTGACTTTTTCTTATTCGAAATCTGATTCTCTATAAAATGCACCTAATGGTTTCCTTTTTCCTTGAAATTTTTTTTCTCTAAAATCCACAGTACCACCCGTTGCAAAAATCACTCCGAAAAATCATGGCATTCGAAACAGATTTTTTCGATTTTTTTCTCACGGGTACGGATTACGCGGTTACGAATGACTTTTTCTTATTCGAAATCTGCTTCTGTATAAAATGCACCTAATGGTTTCCTTTTAGCTTGAAATTTTTTTTTCTCGAAAATCCACAGTACCCTCCCTTGGAAAAATGACTCCGAAAAATCATGGCATTCGAAACAGATTTTTTCGATTTTTTTGTCAGGGGTACGAGTTACGCGGTTACGGTTGACTTTTTCTTATTCGAAATCTGATTCTCTATAAAATGCACCTAATGGTTTCCTTTTTGCTTGAAATTTTTTTTTCTCTAAAATCCACAGTACCCTCCCTTGGAAAAATGTCTCCGAAAAATCATGGCATTCGAAACAGATTTTTTCGATTTCTTTCTCACGGGTACGGGTTACGCGGTTACGGTTGACTTTTTCTTATTCGAAATCTGATTCTCTATAAAATGCACCTAATGGTTTCCATTTAGCTTGAAATTTTTTTTTCTCGAAAATCCACAGTACCCCCCCTTGGAAAAATGACTCCGAAAAATCCTGGCATTCGAAACAGATTTTTTCGATTTTTTTCTCACGAGTACGAGTTACGCGGTTACGGTTGACTTTTTCTTATTCGAAATCTGCTTCTGTATAAAATGCACCTAATGGTTTCCTTTTAGCTTGAAATTTTTTTTTCCCGAAAATCCACAGTACCCCCCCTTGGAAAAATGAATCCGAAAAATCATGGCTTTCGAAACAGATTTTTTCGATTTTTTTCTCACGGGTACGGGTTACGCGTTTACGGTTGACTTTTTCTTATTCGAAATCTGATTCTCTATAAAATGCACCTAATGGTTTCCTTTTTCCTCGAAATTTTTTTTCTCTAAAATCCACAGTACCACCCGTTGCAAAAATCACTCCGAAAAATCATGGCATTCGAAACAGATTTTTTCGATTTTTTTCTCACGGGTACGGATTACGCGGTTACGAATGACTTTTTCTTATTCGAAATCTGCTTCTGTATAAAATGCACTTAATGGTTTCCTTTTAGCTTGAAATTTTTTTTTCTCGAAAATCCACAGTACCCTCCCTTGGAAAAATGACTCCGAAAAATCATGGCATTCGAAACAGATTTTTTCGATTTTTTTGTCAGGGGTACGAGTTACGCGGTTACGGTTGACTTTTTCTTATTCGAAATCTGATTCTCTATAAAATGCACCTAATGGTTTCCTTTTTGCTTGAAATTTTTTTTTCTCTAAAATCCACAGTACCCTCCCTTGGAAAAATGACTCCGAAAAATCCTGGCATTCGAAACAGATTTTTTCGATTTTTTTCTCACGAGTACGAGTTACGCGGTTACGGTTGACTTTTTCTTATTCGAAATCTGCTTCTGTATAAAATGCACCTAATGGTTTCCTTTTAGCTTGAAATTTTTTTTTCTCGAAAATCCACAGTACCCCCCCCTTGGAGAAATGACTCCGACAAATCCTGGCATTCGAAACAGATTTTTTCGATTTTTTTCTCACGGGTACGGGTTACACGGTTACGGTTGACTTTTTCTTATTCGAAATCTGATTCTCTATAAAATGCACCTAATGGTTTCCTTTTAGCTTGAAATTTTTTTTTCTCTAAAATCCACAGTACCCTCCCTTGGAAAAATGACTGCGAAAAATCATGGCATTCGAAACAGATTTTTTCGATTTTTTTCACACGAGTAAGAGTTACGCGGTTACGGTTGACTTTTTCTTATTCGAAATCTGATTCTCTATAAAATGCACCTAATGGTTTCCTTTTAGCTTGAAATTTTTTTTTCTCGAAAATCCACAGTACCCCTGCTTGGAAAAATGACTCCGAAAAATCATTGCATTCGAAAATGATTTTTTCGATTTTTTTCTCACGGGTACGAGTTACGCGGTTACGGTTGACTTTTTCTTATTCGAAATCTGATTCTCTATAAAATGCACCTAATGGTTTCCTTTTTCCTTGAAATTTTTTTTTCTCTAAAATCCACAGTACCACCCGTTGCAAAAATCACTCCGAAAAATCATGGCATTCGAAACAGATTTTTTCGATTTTTTTCTCACGGGTACGGATTACGCGGTTACGAATGACTTTTTCTTATTCGAAATCTGCTTCTGTATAAAATGCACCTAATGGTTTCCTTTTAGCTTGAAATTTTTTTTTCTCGAAAATCCACAGTACCCTCCCTTGGAAAAATGACTCCGAAAAATCATGGCATTCGAAACAGATTTTTTCGATTTTTTTCTCAGGGGTACGAGTTACGCGGTTACGGTTGACTTTTTCTTATTCGAAATCTGATTCTCTATAAAATGCACCTAATGGTTTCCTTTTTGCTTGAAATTTTTTTTTCTCTAAAATCCACAGTACCCTCCCTTGGAAAAATGTCTCCGAAAAATCATGGCATTCGAAACAGATTTTTTCGATTTCTTTCTCACGGGTACGGGTTACGCGGTTACGGTTGACTTTTTCTTATTCGAAATCTGATTCTCTATAAAATGCACCTAATGGTTTCCATTTAGCTTGAAATTTTTTTTTCTCGAAAATCCACAGTACCCCCCCTTGGAAAAATGACTCCGAAAAATCATGTCATTCGAAACAGATTTTTTCGATTTTTTTCTCACGAGTACCATTTACGCGGTTACGGTGACTTTTTCTTATTCGAAATCTGATTCTCTATAAAATGCACCTAATGGTTTTCTTTTAACTTGAATTTTTTTTTTCTCGAAAATCCACAGTACCCCCCCTTGGAGAAATGACTCCGACAAATCCTGGCATTCGAAACAGATTTTTTCGATTTTTTTCTCACGGGTACGGGTTACACGGTTACGGTTGACTTTTTCTTATTCGAAATCTGATTCTCTATAAAATGCACCTAATGGTTTCCTTTTAGCTTGAAATTTTTTTTTCTCGAAAATCCACAGTACCCCTTCTTGTAAAAATGACTCCGAAAAATCCTGGCATTCGAAACAGATTTTTTCGATTTTTTTCTCACGGGTACGGATTACGTGGTTACGAATGACTTTTTCTTATTCGAAATCTGCTTCTGTATAAAATGCACCTAATGGTTTCCTTTTAGCTTGAATTTTTTTTTTCTCGAAAATCCACAGTACCCCCCCTTGGAGAAATGACTCCGACAAATCCTGGCATTCGAAACAGATTTTTTCGATTTTTTTCTCACGGGTACGGGTTACACGGTTACGGTTGACTTTTTCTTATTCGAAATCTGATTCTCTATAAAATGCACCTAATGGTTTCCTTTTAGCTTGAAATTTTTTTTTCACGAAAATCCACAGTACCCCTGCTTGGAAAAATGACTCCGAAAAATCATGGCATTCGAAACAGATTTTTTCGATTTTTTTCTCACGGGTACGGGTTACGGTTGACTTTTTCTTATTCGAAATCTGATTCTCTATAAAATGCACCTAATGGTTTCCTTTTAGCTTGAAATTTTTTTTTTCTCTAAAATCCACAGTACCCTCCCTTGGAAAAATGACTCCGAAAAATCATTGCATTCGAAAATGATTTTTTCTATTTTTTTCACACGAGTAAGAGTTACGCGGTTACGGTTGACTTTTTCTTATTCGAAATCTGATTCTCTATAAAATGCACCTAATGGTTTCCTTTTAGCTTGAAATTTTTTTTTCTCGAAAATCCACAGTACCCCTGCTTGGAAAAATGACTCCGAAAAATCATTGCATTCGAAAATGATTTTTTCTATTTTTTTCTCACGGGTACGAGTTACGCGGTTACGGTTGACTTTTTCTTATTCGAAATCTGATTCTCTATAAAATGCACCTAATGGTTTCCTTTTTCCTTGAAATTTTTTTTCTCTAAAATCCACAGTACCACCCGTTGCAAAAATCACTCCGAAAAATCATGGCATTCGAAACAGATTTTTTCGATTTTTTTCTCACGGGTACGGATTACGCGGTTACGAATGACTTTTTCTTATTCGAAATCTGCTTCTGTATAAAATGCACCTAATGGTTTCCTTTTAGCTTGAAATTTTTTTTTGTCGAAAATCCACAGTACCCTCCCTTGGAAAAATGACTCCGAAAAATCATGGCATTCGAAACAGATTTTTTCGATTTTTTTGTCAGGGGTACGAGTTACGCGGTTACGGTTGACTTTTTCTTATTCGAAATCTGATTCTCTATAAAATGCACCTAATGGTTTCCTTTTTGCTTGAAATTTTTTTTTCTCTAAAATCCACAGTACCCTCCCTTGGAAAAATGTCTCCGAAAAATCATGGCATTCGAAACAGATTTTTTCGATTTCTTTCTCACGGGTACGGGTTACGCGGTTACGGTTGACTTTTTCTTATTCGAAATCTGATTCTCTATAAAATGCACCTAATGGTTTCCATTTAGCTTGAAATTTTTTTTTCCCGAAAATCCACAGTACCCCCCCTTGGAAAAATGAATCCGAAAAATCATGGCTTTCGAAACAGATTTTTTCGATTTTTTTCTCACGGGTACGGGTTACGCGGTTACGGTTGACTTTTTCTTATTCGAAATCTGATTCTCTATAAAATGCACCTAATGGTTTCCTTTTTCCTCGAAATTTTTTTTCTCTAAAATCCACAGTACCACCCGTTGCAAAAATCACTCCGAAAAATCATGGCATTCGAAACAGATTTTTTCGAGTTTTTTCTCACGGGTACGGATTACGCGGTTACGAATGACTTTTTCTTATTCGAAATCTGCTTCTGTATAAAATGCACTTAATGGTTTCCTTTTAGCTTGAAATTTTTTTTTCTCGAAAATCCACAGTACCCTCCCTTGGAAAAATGACTCCGAAAAATCATGGCATTCGAAACAGATTTTTTCGATTTTTTTGTCAGGGGTACGAGTTACGCGGTTACGGTTGACTTTTTCTTATTCGAAATCTGATTCTCTATAAAATGCACCTAATGGTTTCCTTTTTGCTTGAAATTTTTTTTTCTCTAAAATCCACAGTACCCTCCCTTGGAAAAATGTCTCCGAAAAATCATGGCATTCGAAACAGATTTTTTCGATTTCTTTCTCACGGGTACGGGTTACGCGGTTACGGTTGACTTTTTCTTATTCGAAATCTGATTCTCTATAAAATGCACCTAATGGTTTCCATTTAGCTTGAAATTTTTTTTTCTCGAAAATCCACAGTACCCCCCCTTGGAAAAATGACTCCGAAAAATCCTGGCATTCGAAACAGATTTTTTCGATTTTTTTCTCACGAGTACGAGTTACGCGGTTACGGTTGACTTTTTCTTATTCGAAATCTGCTTCTGTATAAAATGCACCTAATGGTTTCCTTTTAGCTTGAAATTTTTTTTTTCCCGAAAATCCACAGTACCCCCCCTTGGAAAAATGAATCCGAAAAATCATGGCTTTCGAAACAGATTTTTTCGATTTTTTTCTCACGGGTACGGGTTACGCGGTTACGGTTGACTTTTTCTTATTCGAAATCTGATTCTCTATAAAATGCACCTAATGGTTTCCTTTTTCCTCGAAATTTTTTTTCTCTAAAATCCACAGTACCACCCGTTGCAAAAATCACTCCGAAAAATCATGGCATTCGAAACAGATTTTTTCGATTTTTTTCTCACGGGTACGGATTACGCGGTTACGAATGACTTTTTCTTATTCGAAATCTGCTTCTGTATAAAATGCACTTAATGGTTTCCTTTTAGCTTGAAATTTTTTTTTCTCGAAAATCCACAGTACCCTCCCTTGGAAAAATGACTCCGAAAAATCATGGCATTCGAAACAGATTTTTTCGATTTTTTTGTCAGGGGTACGAGTTACGCGGTTACGGTTGACTTTTTCTTATTCGAAATCTGATTCTCTATAAAATGCACCTAATGGTTTCCTTTTTGCTTGAAATTTTTTTTTCTCTAAAATCCACAGTACCCTCCCTTGGAAAAATGACTCCGAAAAATCCTGGCATTCGAAACAGATTTTTTCGATTTTTTTCTCACGAGTACGAGTTACGCGGTTACGGTTGACTTTTTCTTATTCGAAATCTGCTTCTGTATAAAATGCACCTAATGGTTTCCTTTTAGCTTGAAATTTTTTTTTCTCGAAAATCCACAGTACCCCCCCCTTGGAGAAATGACTCCGACAAATCCTGGCATTCGAAACAGATTTTTTCGATTTTTTTCTCACGGGTACGGGTTACACGGTTACGGTTGACTTTTTCTTATTCGAAATCTGATTCTCTATAAAATGCACCTAATGGTTTCCTTTTAGCTTGAAATTTTTTTTTCTCTAAAATCCACAGTACCCTCCCTTGGAAAAATGACTGCGAAAAATCATGGCATTCGAAACAGATTTTTTCGATTTTTTTCACACGAGTAAGAGTTACGCGGTTACGGTTGACTTTTTCTTATTCGAAATCTGATTCTCTATAAAATGCACCTAATGGTTTCCTTTTAGCTTGAAATTTTTTTTTCTCGAAAATCCACAGTACCCCTGCTTGGAAAAATGACTCCGAAAAATCATTGCATTCGAAAATGATTTTTTCGATTTTTTTCTCACGGGTACGAGTTACGCGGTTACGGTTGACTTTTTCTTATTCGAAATCTGATTCTCTATAAAATGCACCTAATGGTTTCCTTTTTCCTTGAAATTTTTTTTTCTCTAAAATCCACAGTACCACCCGTTGCAAAAATCACTCCGAAAAATCATGGCATTCGAAACAGATTTTTTCGATTTTTTTCTCACGGGTACGGATTACGCGGTTACGAATGACTTTTTCTTATTCGAAATCTGCTTCTGTATAAAATGCACCTAATGGTTTCCTTTTAGCTTGAAATTTTTTTTTCTCGAAAATCCACAGTACCCTCCCTTGGAAAAATGACTCCGAAAAATCATGGCATTCGAAACAGATTTTTTCGATTTTTTTCTCAGGGGTACGAGTTACGCGGTTACGGTTGACTTTTTCTTATTCGAAATCTGATTCTCTATAAAATGCACCTAATGGTTTCCTTTTTGCTTGAAATTTTTTTTTCTCTAAAATCCACAGTACCCTCCCTTGGAAAAATGTCTCCGAAAAATCATGGCATTCGAAACAGATTTTTTCGATTTCTTTCTCACGGGTACGGGTTACGCGGTTACGGTTGACTTTTTCTTATTCGAAATCTGATTCTCTATAAAATGCACCTAATGGTTTCCATTTAGCTTGAAATTTTTTTTTCTCGAAAATCCACAGTACCCCCCCTTGGAAAAATGACTCCGAAAAATCATGTCATTCGAAACAGATTTTTTCGATTTTTTTCTCACGAGTACCATTTACGCGGTTACGGTGACTTTTTCTTATTCGAAATCTGATTCTCTATAAAATGCACCTAATGGTTTCCTTTTAACTTGAATTTTTTTTTTCTCGAAAATCCACAGTACCCCCCCTTGGAAAAATGACTCCGAAAAATCCTGGCATTCGAAACAGATTTTTTCGATTTTTTTCTCACGGGTACGGATTACGCGGTTACAAATGACTTTTTCTTATTCGAAATCTGCTTCTGTATAAAATGCACCTAATGGTTTCCTTTTAGCTTGAAATTTTTTTTTCTCGAAAATCCACAGTACCCCCCCTTGGAGAAATGACTCCGACAAATCCTGGCATTCGAAACAGATTTTTTCGATTTTTTTCTCACGGGTACGGGTTACACGGTTACGGTTGACTTTTTCTTATTCGAAATCTGATTCTCTATAAAATGCACCTAATGGTTTCCTTTTAGCTTGAAATTTTTTTTTCTCGAAAATCCACAGTACCCCTTCTTGTAAAAATGACTCCGAAAAATCCTGGCATTCGAAACAGATTTTTTCGATTTTTTTCTCACGGGTACGGATTACGTGGTTACGAATGACTTTTTCTTATTCGAAATCTGCTTCTGTATAAAATGCACCTAATGGTTTCCTTTTAGCTTGAAATTTTTTTTTCTCGAAAATCCACAGTACCCCCCCTTGGAGAAATGACTCCGACAAATCCTGGCATTCGAAACAGATTTTTTCGATTTTTTTCTCACGGGTACGGGTTACACGGTTACGGTTGACTTTTTCTTATTCGAAATCTGATTCTCTATAAAATGCACCTAATGGTTTCCTTTTAGCTTGAAATTTTTTTTTCACGAAAATCCACAGTACCCCCCCTTGGAAAAATGACTCCGAAAAATCCTGGCATTCGAAACAGATTTTTTCGATTTTTTTCTCACGGGTACGGATTACGCGGTTACAAATGACTTTTTCTTATTCGAAATCTGCTTCTGTATAAAATGCACCTAATGGTTTCCTTTTAGCTTGAAATTTTTTTTTCTCGAAAATCCACAGTACCCCCCCTTGGAGAAATGACTCCGACAAATCCTGGCATTCGAAACAGATTTTTTCGATTTTTTTCTCACGGGTACGGGTTACACGGTTACGGTTGACTTTTTCTTATTCGAAATCTGATTCTCTATAAAATGCACCTAATGGTTTCCTTTTAGCTTGAAATTTTTTTTTCTCGAAAATCCACAGTACCCCTTCTTGTAAAAATGACTCCGAAAAATCCTGGCATTCGAAACAGATTTTTTCGATTTTTTTCTCACGGGTACGGATTACGTGGTTACGAATGACTTTTTCTTATTCGAAATCTGCTTCTGTATAAAATGCACCTAATGGTTTCCTTTTAGCTTGAAATTTTTTTTTCTCGAAAATCCACAGTACCCCCCCCTTGGAGAAATGACTCCGACAAATCCTGGCATTCGAAACAGATTTTTTCGATTTTTTTCTCACGGGTACGGGTTACACGGTTACGGTTGACTTTTTCTTATTCGAAATCTGATTCTCTATAAAATGCACCTAATGGTTTCCTTTTAGCTTGAAATTTTTTTTTCACGAAAATCCACAGTACCCCTGCTTGGAAAAATGACTCCGAAAAATCATGGCATTCGAAACAGATTTTTTCGATTTTTTTCTCACGGGTACGGGTTACGGTTGACTTTTTCTTATTCGAAATCTGATTCTCTATAAAATGCACCTAATGGTTTCCTTTTAGCTTGAAATTTTTTTTTTCTCTAAAATCCACAGTACCCTCCCTTGGAAAAATGACTCCGAAAAATCATTGCATTCGAAAATGATTTTTTCTATTTTTTTCACACGAGTAAGAGTTACGCGGTTACGGTTGACTTTTTCTTATTCGAAATCTGATTCTCTATAAAATGCACCTAATGGTTTCCTTTTAGCTTGAAATTTTTTTTTCTCGAAAATCCACAGTACCCCTGCTTGGAAAAATGACTCCGAAAAATCATTGCATTCGAAAATGATTTTTTCTATTTTTTTCTCACGGGTACGAGTTACGCGGTTACGGTTGACTTTTTCTTATTCGAAATCTGATTCTCTATAAAATGCACCTAATGGTTTCCTTTTTCCTTGAAATTTTTTTTCTCTAAAATCCACAGTACCACCCGTTGCAAAAATCACTCCGAAAAATCATGGCATTCGAAACAGATTTTTTCGATTTTTTTCTCACGGGTACGGATTACGCGGTTACGAATGACTTTTTCTTATTCGAAATCTGCTTCTGTATAAAATGCACCTAATGGTTTCCTTTTAGCTTGAAATTTTTTTTTCTCGAAAATCCACAGTACCCTCCCTTGGAAAAATGACTCCGAAAAATCATGGCATTCGAAACAGATTTTTTCGATTTTTTTGTCAGGGGTACGAGTTACGCGGTTACGGTTGACTTTTTCTTATTCGAAATCTGATTCTCTATAAAATGCACCTAATGGTTTCCTTTTTGCTTGAAATTTTTTTTTCTCTAAAATCCACAGTACCCTCCCTTGGAAAAATGTCTCCGAAAAATCATGGCATTCGAAACAGATTTTTTCGATTTCTTTCTCACGGGTACGGGTTACGCGGTTACGGTTGACTTTTTCTTATTCGAAATCTGATTCTCTATAAAATGCACCTAATGGTTTCCATTTAGCTTGAAATTTTTTTTTCTCGAAAATCCACAGTACCCCCCCTTGGAAAAATGACTCCGAAAAATCCTGGCATTCGAAACAGATTTTTTCGATTTTTTTCTCACGAGTACGAGTTACGCGGTTACGGTTGACTTTTTCTTATTCGAAATCTGCTTCTGTATAAAATGCACCTAATGGTTTCCTTTTAGCTTGAAATTTTTTTTTCCCGAAAATCCACAGTACCCCCCCTTGGAAAAATGAATCCGAAAAATCATGGCTTTCGAAACAGATTTTTTCGATTTTTTTCTCACGGGTACGTGTTACGCGGTTACGGTTGACTTTTTCTTATTCGAAATCTGATTCTCTATAAAATGCACCTAATGGTTTCCTTTTTCCTCGAAATTTTTTTTCTCTAAAATCCACAGTACCACCCGTTGCAAAAATCACTCCGAAAAATCATGGCATTCGAAACAGATTTTTTCGATTTTTTTCTCACGGGTACGGATTACGCGGTTACGAATGACTTTTTCTTATTCGAAATCTGCTTCTGTATAAAATGCACTTAATGGTTTCCTTTTAGCTTGAAATTTTTTTTTCTCGAAAATCCACAGTACCCTCCCTTGGAAAAATGACTCCGAAAAATCATGGCATTCGAAACAGATTTTTTCGATTTTTTTCTCAGGGGTACGAGTTACGCGGTTACGGTTGACTTTTTCTTATTCGAAATCTGATTCTCTATAAAATGCACCTAATGGTTTCCTTTTTGCTTGAAATTTTTTTTTCTCTAAAATCCACAGTACCCTCCCTTGGAAAAATGACTCCGAAAAATCCTGGCATTCGAAACAGATTTTTTCGATTTTTTTCTCACGAGTACGAGTTACGCGGTTACGGTTGACTTTTTCTTATTCGAAATCTGCTTCTGTATAAAATGCACCTAATGGTTTCCTTTTAGCTTGAAATTTTTTTTTCTCGAAAATCCACAGTACCCCCCCTTGGAGAAATGACTCCGACAAATCCTGGCATTCGAAACAGATTTTTTCGATTTTTTTCTCACGGGTACGGGTTACACGGTTACGGTTGACTTTTTCTTATTCGAAATCTGATTCTCTATAAAATGCACCTAATGGTTTCCTTTTAGCTTGAAATTTTTTTTTCACGAAAATCCACAGTACCCCTGTTGGAAAAATGACTCCGAAAAATCATGGCATTCGAAACAGATTTTTTCGATTTTTTTCTCACGGGTACGGGTTACGGTTGACTTTTTCTTATTCGAAATCTGATTCTCTATAAAATGCACCTAATGGTTTCCTTTTAGCTTGAAATTTTTTTTTCTCTAAAATCCACAGTACCCTCCCTTGGAAAAATCACTGCGAAAAATCATGGCATTCGAAACAGATTTTTTCGATTTTTTTCACACGAGTAAGAGTTACGCGGTTACGGTTGACTTTTTCTTATTCGAAATCTGATTCTCTATAAAATGCACCTAATGGTTTCCTTTTAGCTTGAAATTTTTTTTTCTCGAAAATCCACAGTACCCCTGCTTGGAAAAATGACTCCGAAAAATCATTGCATTCGAAAATGATTTTTTCGATTTTTTTCTCACGGGTACGAGTTACGCGGTTACGGTTGACTTTTTCTTATTCGAAATCTGATTCTCTATAAAATGCACCTAATGGTTTCCTTTTTCCTTGAAATTTTTTTTTCTCTAAAATCCACAGTACCACCCGTTGCAAAAATCACTCCGAAAAATCATGGCATTCGAAACAGATTTTTTCGATTTTTTTCTCACGGGTACGGATTACGCGGTTACGAATGACTTTTTCTTATTCGAAATCTGCTTCTGTATAAAATGCACCTAATGGTTTCCTTTTAGCTTGAAATTTTTTTTTCTCGAAAATCCACAGTACCCTCCCTTGGAAAAATGACTCCGAAAAATCATGGCATTCGAAACAGATTTTTTCGATTTTTTTGTCAGGGGTACGAGTTACGCGGTTACGGTTGACTTTTTCTTATTCGAAATCTGATTCTCTATAAAATGCACCTAATAGTTTCCTTTTTGCTTGAAATTTTTTTTTCTCGAAAATCCACAGTACCCTCCCTTGGAAAAATGTCTCCGAAAAATCATGGCATTCGAAACAGATTTTTTCGATTTCTTTCTCACGGGTACGGGTTACGCGGTTACGGTTGACTTTTTCTTATTCGAAATCTGATTCTCTATAAAATGCACCTAATGGTTTCCATTTAGCTTGAAATTTTTTTTTCTCGAAAATCCACAGTACCCCCCCTTGGAAAAATGACTCCGAAAAATCCTGGCATTCGAAACAGATTTTTTCGATTTTTTTCTCACGAGTACGAGTTACGCGGTTACGGTTGACTTTTTCTTATTCGAAATCTGCTTCTGTATAAAATGCACCTAATGGTTTCCTTTTAGCTTGAAATTTTTTTTTCTCGAAAATCCACAGTACCCCCCCTTGGAGAAATGACTCCGACAAATCCTGGCATTCGAAACAGATTTTTTCGATTTTTTTCTCACGGGTACGGGTTACACGGTTACGGTTGACTTTTTCTTATTCGAAATCTGATTCTCTATAAAATGCACCTAATGGTTTCCTTTTAGCTTGAAATTTTTTTTTCACGAAAATCCACAGTACCCCTGTTGGAAAAATGACTCCGAAAAATCATGGCATTCGAAACAGATTTTTTCGATTTTTTTCTCACGGGTACGGGTTACGGTTGACTTTTTCTTATTCGAAATCTGATTCTCTATAAAATGCACCTAATGGTTTCCTTTTAGCTTGAAATTTTTTTTTCTCTAAAATCCACAGTACCCTCCCTTGGAAAAATGACTGCGAAAAATCATGGCATTCGAAACAGATTTTTTCGATTTTTTTCACACGAGTAAGAGTTACGCGGTTACGGTTGACTTTTTCTTATTCGAAATCTGATTCTGTATAAAATGCACCTAATGGTTTCCTTTTAGCTTGAAATTTTTTTTTCTCGAAAATCCACAGTACCCCTGCTTGGAAAAATGACTCCGAAAAATCATTGTATTCGAAAATGATTTTTTCGATTTTTTTCTCACGGGTACGAGTTACGCGGTTACGGTTGACTTTTTCTTATTCGAAATCTGATTCTCTATAAAATGCACCTAATGGTTTCCTTTTTCCTTGAAATTTTTTTTTCTCTAAAATCCACAGTACCACCCGTTGCAAAAATCACTCCGAAAAATCATGGCATTCGAAACAGATTTTTTCGATTTTTTTCTCACGGGTACGGATTACGCGGTTACGAATGACTTTTTCTTATTCAAAATCTGCTTCTGTATAAAATGCACCTAATGGTTTCCTTTTAGCTTGAAATTTTTTTTTCTCGAAAATCCACAGTACCCTCCCTTGTAAAAATGACTCCGAAAAATCATGGCATTCGAAACAGATTTTTTCGATTTTTTTCTCAGGGGTACGAGTTACGCGGTTACGGTTGACTTTTTCTTATTCGAAATCTGATTCTCTATAAAATGCACCTAATGGTTTCCTTTTTGCTTGAAATTTTTTTTTCTCTAAAATCCACAGTACCCTCCCTTGGAAAAATGTCTCCGAAAAATCATGGCATTCGAAACAGATTTTTTCGATTTCTTTCTCACGGGTACGGGTTACGCGGTTACGGTTGACTTTTTCTTATTCGAAATCTGATTCTCTATAAAATGCACCTAATGGTTTCCATTTAGCTTGAAATTTTTTTTTCTCGAAAATCCACAGTACCCCCCCTTGGAAAAATGACTCCGAAAAATCATGTCATTCGAAACAGATTTTTTCGATTTTTTTCTCACGAGTACCAGTTACGCGGTTACGGTGACTTTTTCTTATTCGAAATCTGATTCTCTATAAAATGCACCTAATGGTTTCCTTTTAACTTGAATTTTTTTTTTCTCGAAAATCCACAGTACCCCCCCTTGGAAAAATGACTCCGAAAAATCCTGGCATTCGAAACAGATTTTTTCGATTTTTTTCTCACGGGTACGGATTACGCGGTTACAAATGACTTTTTCTTATTCGAAATCTGCTTCTGTATAAAATGCACCTAATGGTTTCCTTTTTGCTTGAAATTTTTTTTTCTCGAAAATCCACAGTACCCCCCCTTGGAGAAATGACTCCGACAAATCCTGGCATTCGAAACAGATTTTTTCGATTTTTTTCTCACGGGTACGGATTACGCGGTTACAAATGACTTTTTCTTATTCGAAATCTGCTTCTGTATAAAATGCACCTAATGGTTTCCTTTTAGCTTGAAATTTTTTTTTCTCGAAAATCCACAGTACCCCCCCTTGGAGAAATGACTCCGACAAATCCTGGCATTCGAAACAGATTTTTTCGATTTTTTTCTCACGGGTACGGGTTACACGGTTACGGTTGACTTTTTCTTATTCGAAATCTGATTCTCTATAAAATGCACCTAATGGTTTCCTTTTAGCTTGAAATTTTTTTTTCTCGAAAATCCACAGTACCCCTCCTTGGAAAAATGACTCCGAAAAATCCTGGCATTCGAAACAGATTTTTTCGATTTTTTTCTCACGGGTACGGATTACGTGGTTACGAATGACTTTTTCTTATTCGAAATCTGCTTCTGTATAAAATGCACCTAATGGTTTCCTTTTAGCTTGAAATTTTTTTTTCTCGAAAATCCACAGTACCCCCCCTTGGAGAAATGACTCCGACAAATCCTGGCATTCGAAACAGATTTTTTCGATTTTTTTCTCACGGGTACGGGTTACACGGTTACGGTTGACTTTTTCTTATTCGAAATCTGATTCTCTATAAAATGCACCTAATGGTTTCCTTTTAGCTTGAAATTTTTTTTTCACGAAAATCCACAGTACCCCTGCTTGGAAAAATGACTCCGAAAAATCATGGCATTCGAAACAGATTTTTTCGATTTTTTTCTCACGGGTACGGGTTACGGTTGACTTTTTCTTATTCGAAATCTGATTCTCTATAAAATGCACCTAATGGTTTCCTTTTAGCTTGAAATTTTTTTTTTCTCTAAAATCCACAGTACCCTCCCTTGGAAAAATGACTCCGAAAAATCATTGCATTCGAAAATGATTTTTTCTATTTTTTTCACACGAGTAAGAGTTACGCGGTTACGGTTGACTTTTTCTTATTCGAAATCTGATTCTCTATAAAATGCACCTAATGGTTTCCTTTTAGCTTGAAATTTTTTTTTCTCGAAAATCCACAGTACCCCTGCTTGGAAAAATGACTCCGAAAAATCATTGCATTCGAAAATGATTTTTTCTATTTTTTTCTCACGGGTACGAGTTACGCGGTTACGGTTGACTTTTTCTTATTCGAAATCTGATTCTCTATAAAATGCACCTAATGGTTTCCTTTTTCCTTGAAATTTTTTTTCTCTAAAATCCACAGTACCACCCGTTGCAAAAATCACTCCGAAAAATCATGGCATTCGAAACAGATTTTTTCGATTTTTTTCTCACGGGTACGGATTACGCGGTTACGAATGACTTTTTCTTATTTGAAATCTGCTTCTGTATAAAATGCACCTAATGGTTTCCTTTTAGCTTGAAATTTTTTTTTCTCGAAAATCCACAGTACCCTCCCTTGGAAAAATGACTCCGAAAAATCATGGCATACGAAACAGATTTTTTCGATTTTTTTCTCAGGGGTACGAGTTACGCGGTTACGGTTGACTTTTTCTTATTCGAAATCTGATTCTCTATAAAATGCACCTAATGGTTTCCTTTTTGCTTGAAATTTTTTTTTCTCTAAAATCCACAGTACCCTCCCTTGGAAAAATGTCTCCGAAAAATCATGGCATTCGAAACAGATTTTTTCGATTTCTTTCTCACGGGTACGGGTTACGCGGTTACGGTTGACTTTTTCTTATTCGAAATCTGATTCTCTATAAAATGCACCTAATGGTTTCCATTTAGCTTGAAATTTTTTTTTCTCGAAAATCCACAGTACCCCCCCTTGGAAAAATGACTCCGAAAAATCCTGGCATTCGAAACAGATTTTTTCGATTTTTTTCTCACGAGTACGAGTTACGCGGTTACGGTTGACTTTTTCTTATTCGAAATCTGCTTCTGTATAAAATGCACCTAATGGTTTCCTTTTAGCTTGAAATTTTTTTTTCCCCGAAAATCCACAGTACCCCCCCTTGGAAAAATGACTCCGAAAAATCATGGCTTTCGAAACAGATTTTTTCGATTTTTTTCTCACGGGTACGGGTTACGCGGTTACGGTTGACTTTTTCTTATTCGAAATCTGATTCTCTATAAAATGCACCTAATGGTTTCCTTTTTCCTCGAAATTTTTTTTCTCTAAAATCCACAGTACCACCCGTTGCAAAAACCACTCCGAAAAATCATGGCATTCGAAACAGATTTTTTCGATTTTTTTCTCACGGGTACGGATTACGCGGTTACGAATGACTTTTTCTTATTCGAAATCTGCTTCTGTATAAAATGCACTTAATGGTTTCCTTTTAGCTTGAAATTTTTTTTTCTCGAAAATCCACAGTACCCTCCCTTGGAAAAATGACTCCGAAAAATCATGGCATTCGAAACAGATTTTTTCGATTTTTTTCTCAGGGGTACGAGTTACGCGGTTACGGTTGACTTTTTCTTATTCGAAATCTGATTCTCTATAAAATGCACCTAATGGTTTCCTTTTTGCTTGAAATTTTTTTTTCTCTAAAATCCACAGTACCCTCCCTTGGAAAAATGACTCCGAAAAATCATGGCATTCGAAACAGATTTTTTCGATTTCTTTCTCACGGGTACGGGTTCCGCGGTCACGGTTGACTTTTTCTTATTCGAAATCTGATTCTCTATAAAATGCACCTAATGGTTTCCATTTAGCTTGAAATTTTTTTTTCTCGAAAATCCACAGTACCCCCCCTTGGAAAAATGACTCCGAAAAATCCTGGCATTCGAAACAGATTTTTTCGATTTTTTTCTCACGAGTACGAGTTACGCGGTTACGGTTGACTTTTTCTTATTCGAAATCTGCTTCTGTATAAAATGCACCTAATGGTTTCCTTTTAGCTTGAAATTTTTTTTTCCCGAAAATCCACAGTACCCCCCCTTGGAAAAATGACTCCGAAAAATCATGGCTTTCGAAACAGATTTTTTCGATTTTTTTCTCACGGGTACGGGTTACGCGGTTACGGTTGACTTTTTCTTACTCGAAATCTGATTCTCTATAAAATGCACCTAATGCTTTTGTTTTAGCTTGAAATTTTTTTTTCTCTAAAATCCACAGTACCCTCCCTTGGAAAAATGACTCCGAAAAATCATAGCATTCAAAACAGATTTTTTCAATTTCTTTCTCACGGGTACGAGTTACGCGGTTACGGTTGACTTTTTCTTATTCGAAATCTGCTTCTGTATAAAATGCACCTAATGGTTTCCTTTTAGCTTGAAATTTTTTTTTCTCGAAAATCCACAGTACCCCCCCTTTGAAAAATGACTCCGAAAAATCCTGGCATTCGAAACAGATTTTTTCGATTTTTCTCTCACGGGTACGGGTTACGCGGTTACGGTTGACTTTTTCTTATTCGAAATCTGATTCTCTATAAAATGCACCTAATGGTTTCCTTTTAGCTTGAAATTTTTTTTTCACGAAAATCCACAGTACCCCTGCTTGGAAAAATGACTCCGAAAAATCATGGCATTCGAAACAGATTTTTTCGATTTTTTTCTCACGGGTACGTGTTACGGTTGACTTTTTCTTATTCGAAATCTGATTCTCTATAAAATGCACCTAATGGTTTCCTTTTAGCTTGAAATTTTTTTTTCTCGAAAATCCACAGTACCCCCCCTTGGAAAAATGACTCCGAAAAATCCTGGCATTCGAAACAGATTTTTTCGATTTTTTTCTCACGGGTACGGGTTACGCGGTTACGGTTGACTTTTTCTTATTCGAAATCTGATTCTCTATAAAATGCATCTAATGGTTTCCTTTTAGCTTGAAATTTTTTTTTTCACGAAAATCCACAGTACCCCTGCTTGGAAAAATGACTCCGAAAAATCATGGCATTCGAAACAGATTTTTTCGATTTTTTTCTCACGGGTACGGGTCACGGTTGACTTTTTCTTATTCGAAATCTGATTCTCTATAAAATGCACCTAATGGTTTCCTTTTAGCTTGAAATTTTTTTTTCTCTAAAATCCACAGTACCCTCCCTTGGAAAAATGACTCCGAAAAATCATGGCATTCGAAACAGATTTTTTCGATTTTTTTCACACGGGTAAGAGTTACGCGGTTACGGTTGACTTTTTCTTATTCGAAATCTGATTCTCTATAAAATGCACCTAATGGTTTCCTTTTAGCTTGAAATTTTTTTTTCTCGAAAATCCACAGTACCCTCCCTTGGAAAAATGACTCCGAAAAATCATGGCATTCGAAACAGATTTTTTCGATTTTTTTCTCACGGGTACGGGTTACGGTTGACTTTTTCTTATTCGAAATCTGATTCTCTATAAAATGCACCTAATGGTTTTGTTTTAGCTTGAAATTTTTTTTTCTCTAAAATCCACAGTACCCTCCCTTGGAAAAATGACTCCGAAAAATCATAGCATTCGAAACAGATTTTTTCGATTTCTTTCTCACGGGTACGAGTTACGCGGTTACGGTTGACTTTTTCTTATTCGAAATCTGATTCTCTATAAAATGCACCTAATGGTTTCCTTTTTGCTTGAAATTTTTTTTTCTCTAAAATCCACAGTACCCTCCCTTGGAAAAATGACTCCGAAAAATCATGGCATTCGAAACAGATTTTTTCGATTTTTTTCTCACGAAAACGAGTTACGCGGTTACGGTGACTTTTTCTTATTCGAAATCTGATTCTCTATAAAATGCACCTAATGGTTTCCTTTTAGCTTGAAATTTTTTTTTCTCGAAAATCCACAGTACCCCCCCCTTGGAAAAATGACTCCGAAAAATCCTGGCATTCGAAACAGATTTTTTCGATTTTTTTCTCACGGGTACGGATTACGCGGTTACAAATGACTTTTTCTTATTCGAAAGCTGCTTCTGTATAAAATGCACCTAATGGTTTCCTTTTAGCTTGAAATTTTTTTTTCTCGAAAATCCACAGTACCCCCCCTTGGAGAAATGACTCCGACAAATCCTGGCATTCGAAACAGATTTTTTCGATTTTTTTCTCACGGGTACGGGTTACGGTTGACTTTTTCTTATTCGAAATCTGATTCTCTATAAAATGCACCTAATGGTTTCCTTTTAGCTTGAAATTTTTTTTTTCTCTAAAATCTACAGTACCCTCCCTTGGAAATATGAATCCGAAAAATCATGGCATTCGAAACAGATTTTTTCGATTTTTTTCACACGAGTAAGAGTTACGCGGTTACGGTTGACTTTTTCTTATTCGAAATCTGATTCTCTATAAAATGCACCTAATGGTTTCCTTTTAGCTTGAAATTTTTTTTTCTCGAAAATCCACAGTACCCCTGCTTGGAAAAATGACTCCGAAAAATCATTGATTCGAAAATGATTTTTTCTATTTTTTTCTCACGGGTACGAGTTACGCGGTTACGGTTGACTTTTTCTTATTCGAAATCTGATTCTCTATAAAATGCACCTAATGGTTTCCTTTTTCCTTGAAATTTTTTTTCTCTAAAATCCACAGTACCACCCGTTGCAAAAATCACTCCGAAAAATCATGGCATTCGAAACAGATTTTTTCGATTTTTTTCTCACGGGTACGGATTACGCGGTTACGAATGACTTTTTCTTATTCGAAATCTGCTTCTGTATAAAATGCACCTAATGGTTTCCTTTTAGCTTGAAATTTTTTTTTCTCGAAAATCCACAGTACCCTCCCTTGGAAAAATGACTCCGAAAAATCATGGCATTCGAAACAGATTTTTTCGATTTTTTTTCTCAGGGGTACGAGTTACGCGGTTACGGTTGACTTTTTCTTATTCGAAATCTGATTCTCTATAAAATGCACCTAATGGTTTCCTTTTTGCTTGAAATTTTTTTTTCTCTAAAATCCACAGTACCCTCCCTTGGAAAAATGTCTCCGAAAAATCATGGCATTCGAAACAGATTTTTTCGATTTCTTTCTCACGGGTACGGGTTACGCGGTTACGGTTGACTTTTTCTTATTCGAAATCTGATTCTCTATAAAATGCACCTAATGGTTTCCATTTAGCTTGAAATTTTTTTTTCTCGAAAATCCACAGTACCCCCCCTTGGAAAAATGACTCCGAAAAATCCTGGCATTCGAAACAGATTTTTTCGATTTTTTTCTCACGAGTACGAGTTACGCGGTTACGGTTGACTTTATCTTATTCGAAATCTGCTTCTGTATAAAATGCACCTAATGGTTTCCTTTTAGCTTGAAATTTTTTTTTCCCGAAAATCCACAGTACCCCCCCTTGGAAAAATGACTCCGAAAAATCATGGCTTTCGAAACAGATTTTTTCGATTTTTTTCTCACGGGTACGGGTTACGCGGTTACGGTTGACTTTTTCTTATTCGAAATCTGATTCTCTATAAAATGCACCTAATGGTTTCCTTTTTCCTCGAAATTTTTTTTCTCTAAAATCCACAGTACCACCCGTTGCAAAAATCACTCCGAAAAATCATGGCATTCGAAACAGATTTTTTCGATTTTTTTCTCACGGGTACGGATTACGCGGTTACGAATGACTTTTTCTTATTCGAAATCTGCTTCTGTATAAAATGCACTTAATGGTTTCCTTTTAGCTTGAAGTTTTTTTTTCTCGAAAATCCACAGTACCCTCCCTTGGAAAAATGACTCCGAAAAATCATGGCATTCGAAACAGATTTTTTCGATTTTTTTCTCAGGGGTACGAGTTACGCGGTTACGGTTGACTTTTTCTTATTCGAAATCTGATTCTCTATAAAATGCACCTAATGGTTTCCTTTTTGCTTGAAATTTTTTTTTCTCTAAAATCCACAGTACCCTCCCTTGGAAAAATGACTCCGAAAAATCCTGGCATTCGAAACAGATTTTTTCGATTTTTTTCTCACGAGTACGAGTTACGCGGTTACGGTTGACTTTTTCTTATTCGAAATCTGCTTCTGTATAAAATGCACCTAATGGTTTCCTTTTAGCTTGAAATTTTTTTTTCCCGAAAATCCACAGTACCCCCCCTTGGAAAAATGACTCCGAAAAATCATGGCTTTCGAAACAGATTTTTTCGATTTTTTTCTCACGGGTACGGGTTACGCGGTTACGGTTGACTTTTTCTTATTCGAAATCTGATTCTCTATAAAATGCACCTAATGGTTTTGTTTTAGCTTGAAATTTTTTTTTCTCTAAAATCCACAGTACCCTCCCTTGGAAAAATGACTCCGAAAAATCATAGCATTCGAAACAGATTTTTTCAATTTCTTTCTCACGGGTACGAGTTACGCGGTTACGGTTGACTTTTTCTTATTCGAAATCTGCTTCTGTATAAAATGCACCTAATGGTTTCCTTTTAGCTTGAAATTTTTTTTTCTCGAAAATCCACAGTACCCCCCCTTGGAGAAATTACTCCGACAAATCCTGGCATTCGAAACAGATTTTTTCGATTTTTTTCTCACGGGTACGGGTTACGGTTGACTTTTTCTTATTCGAAATCTGATTCTCTATAAAATGCACCTAATGGTTTCCTTTTAGCTTGAAATTTTTTTTTTCTCTAAAATCCACAGTACCCTCCCTTGGAAAAATGACTCCGAAAAATCATGGCATTCGAAACAGATTTTTTCGATTTTTTTCACACGAGTAAGAGTTACGCGGTTACGGTTGACTTTTTCTTATTCGAAATCTGATTCTCTATAAAATGCACCTAATGGTTTCCTTTTAGCTTGAAATTTTTTTTTCTCGAAAATCCACAGTACCCCTGCTTGGAGAAATGACTCCGAAAAATCATTGCATTCGAAAATGATTTTTTCTATTTTTTTCTCACGGGTACGAGTTACGCGGTTACGGTTGACTTTTTCTTATTCGAAATCTGATTCTCTATAAAATGCACCTAATGGTTTCCTTTTTCCTTGAAATTTTTTTTCTCTAAAATCCACAGTACCACCCGTTGCAAAAATCACTCCGAAAAATCATGGCATTCGAAACAGATTTTTTCGATTTTTTTCTCACGGGTACGTGTTACGGTTGACTTTTTCTTATTCGAAATCTGATTCTCTATAAAATGCACCTAATGGTTTCCTTTTAGCTTGAAATTTTTTTTTCTCGAAAATCCACAGTACCCCCCCTTGGAAAAATGACTCCGAAAAATCCTGGCATTCGAAACAGATTTTTTCGATTTTTTTCTCACGGGTACGGGTTACGCGGTTACGGTTGACTTTTTCTTATTCGAAATCTGATTCTCTATAAAATGCATCTAATGGTTTCCTTTTAGCTTGAAATTTTTTTTTCTCACGAAAATCCACAGTACCCCTGCTTGGAAAAATGACTCCGAAAAATCATGGCATTCGAAACAGATTTTTTCGATTTTTTTCTCACGGGTACGGGTCACGGTTGACTTTTTCTTATTCGAAATCTGATTCTCTATAAAATGCACCTAATGGTTTCCTTTTAGCTTGAAATTTTTTTTTCTCTAAAATCCACAGTACCCTCCCTTGGAAAAATGACTCCGAAAAATCATGGCATTCGAAACAGATTTTTTCGATTTTTTTCACACGGGTAAGAGTTACGCGGTTACGGTTGACTTTTTCTTATTCGAAATCTGATTCTCTATAAAATGCACCTAATGGTTTCCTTTTAGCTTGAAATTTTTTTTTCTCGAAAATCCACAGTACCCTCCCTTGGAAAAATGACTCCGAAAAATCATGGCATTCGAAACAGATTTTTTCGATTTTTTTCTCACGGGTACGGGTTACGGTTGACTTTTTCTTATTCGAAATCTGATTCTCTATAAAATGCACCTAATGGTTTTGTTTTAGCTTGAAATTTTTTTTTCTCTAAAATCCACAGTACCCTCCCTTGGAAAAATGACTCCGAAAAATCATAGCATTCGAAACAGATTTTTTTCGATTTCTTTCTCACGGGTACGAGTTACGCGGTTACGGTTGACTTTTTCTTATTCGAAATCTGATTCTCTATAAAATGCACCTAATGGTTTCCTTTTTGCTTGAAATTTTTTTTCTCTAAAATCCACAGTACCCTCCCTTGGAAAAATGACTCCGAAAAATCATGGCATTCGAAACAGATTTTTTCGATTTTTTTCTCACGAGTACGAGTTACGCGGTTACGGTGACTTTTTCTTATTCGAAATCTGATTCTCTATAAAATGCACCTAATGGTTTCCTTTTAGCTTGAAATTTTTTTTTCTCGAAAATCCACAGTACCCCCCCCTTGGAAAAATGACTCCGAAAAATCATTGCATTCGAAAATGATTTTTTCTATTTTTTTCTCACGGGTACGAGTTACGCGGTTACGGTTGACTTTTTCTTATTCGAAATCTGATTCTCTATAAAATGCACCTAATGGTTTCCTTTTTCCTTGAAATTTTTTTTCTCTAAAATCCACAGTACCACCCGTTGCAAAAATCACTCCGAAAAATCATGGCATTCGAAACAGATTTTTTCGATTTTTTTCTCACGGGTACGGATTACGCGGTTACGAATGACTTTTTCTTATTCGAAATCTGATTCTCTATAAAATGCACCTAATGGTTTCCATTTAGCTTGAAATTTTTTTTTCTCGAAAATCCACAGTACCCCCCCTTGGAAAAATGACTCCGAAAAATCCTGGCATTCGAAACAGATTTTTTCGATTTTTTTCTCACGAGTACGAGTTACGCGGTTACGGTTGACTTTTTCTTATTCGAAATCTGCTTCTGTATAAAATGCACCTAATGGTTTCCTTTTAGCTTGAAATTTTTTTTTCCCGAAAATCCACAGTACCCCCCCTTGGAAAAATGACTCCGAAAAATCATGGCTTTCGAAACAGATTTTTTCGATTTTTTTCTCACGGGTACGGGTTACGCGGTTACGGTTGACTTTTTCTTATTCGAAATCTGATTCTCTATAAAATGCACCTAATGGTTTCCTTTTTCCTCGAAATTTTTTTTCTCTAAAATCCACAGTACCACCCGTTGCAAAAATCACTCCGAAAAATCATGGCATTCGAAACAGATTTTTTCGATTTTTTTCTCACGGGTACGGATTACGCGGTTACGAATGACTTTTTCTTATTCGAAATCTGCTTCTGTATAAAATGCACCTAATGGTTTCCTTTTAGCTTGAAATTTTTTTTTCCCGAAAATCCACAGTACCCCCCCTTGGAAAAATGACTCCGAAAAATCATGGCTTTCGAAACAGATTTTTTCGATTTTTTTCTCACGGGTACGGGTTACGCGGTTACGGTTGACTTTTTCTTATTCGAAATCTGATTCTCTATAAAATGCACCTAATGGTTTTGTTTTAGCTTGAAATTTTTTTTTCTCTAAAATCCACAGTACCCTCCCTTGGAAAAATGACTCCGAAAAATCATAGCATTCGAAACAGATTTTTTCAATTTCTTTCTCACGGGTACGAGTTACGCGGTTACGGTTGACTTTTTCTTATTCGAAATCTGCTTCTGTATAAAATGCACCTAATGGTTTCCTTTTAGCTTGAAATTTTTTTTTCTCGAAAATCCACAGTACCCCCCCTTGGAGAAATTACTCCGACAAATCCTGGCATTCGAAACAGATTTTTTCGATTTTTTTCTCACGGGTACGGGTTACGGTTGACTTTTTCTTATTCGAAATCTGATTCTCTATAAAATGCACCTAATGGTTTCCTTTTAGCTTGAAATTTTTTTTTTCTCTAAAATCCACAGTACCCTCCCTTGGAAAAATGACTCCGAAAAATCATGGCATTCGAAACAGATTTTTTCGATTTTTTTCACACGAGTAAGAGTTACGCGGTTACGGTTGACTTTTTCTTATTCGAAATCTGATTCTCTATAAAATGCACCTAATGGTTTCCTTTTAGCTTGAAATTTTTTTTTCTCGAAAATCCACAGTACCCCTGCTTGGAAAAATGACTCCGAAAAATCATTGCATTCGAAAATGATTTTTTCTATTTTTTTCTCACGGGTACGAGTTACGCGGTTACGGTTGACTTTTTCTTATTCGAAATCTGATTCTCTATAAAATGCACCTAATGGTTTCCTTTTTCCTTGAAATTTTTTTTCTCTAAAATCCACAGTACCACCCGTTGCAAAAATCACTCCGAAAAATCATGGCATTCGAAACAGATTTTTTCGATTTTTTTCTCACGGGTACGGATTACGCGGTTACGAATGACTTTTTCTTATTCGAAATCTGCTTCTGTATAAAATGCACCTAATGGTTTCCTTTTAGCTTGAAATTTTTTTTTCTCGAAAATCCACAGTACCCTCCCTTGGAAAAATGACTCCGAAAAATCATGGCATTCGAAACAGATTTTTTCGATTTTTTTCTCAGGGGTACGAGTTACGCGGTTACGGTTGACTTTTTCTTATTCGAAATCTGATTCTCTATAAAATGCACCTAATGGTTTCCTTTTTGCTTGAAATTTTTTTTTCTCTAAAATCCACAGTACCCTACCTTGGAAAAATGTCTCCGAAAAATCATGGCATTCGAAACAGATTTTTTCGATTTCTTTCTCACGGGTACGGGTTACGCGGTTACGGTTGACTTTTTCTTATTCGAAATCTGATTCTCTATAAAATGCACCTAATGGTTTCCATTTAGCTTGAAATTTTTTTTTCTCGAAAATCCACAGTACCCCCCCTTGGAAAAATGACTCCGAAAAATCCTGGCATTCGAAACAGATTTTTTCGATTTTTTTCTCACGAGTACGAGTTACGCGGTTACGGTTGACTTTTTCTTATTCGAAATCTGCTTCTGTATAAAATGCACCTAATGGTTTCCTTTTAGCTTGAAATTTTTTTTTCCCGAAAATCCACAGTACCCCCCCTCGGAAAAATGACTCCGAAAAATCATGGCTTTCGAAACAGATTTTTTCGATTTTTTTCTCACGGGTACGGGTTACGCGGTTACGGTTGACTTTTTCTTATTCGAAATCTGATTCTCTATAAAATGCACCTAATGGTTTCCTTTTTCCTCGAAATTTTTTTTCTCTAAAATCCACAGTACCACCCGTTGCAAAAATCACTCCGAAAAATCATGGCATTCGAAACAGATTTTTTCGATTTTTTTCTCACGGGTACGGATTACGCGGTTACGAATGACTTTTTCTTATTCGAAATCTGCTTCTGTATAAAATGCACTTAATGGTTTCCTTTTAGCTTGAAATTTTTTTTTCTCGAAAATCCACAGTACCCTCCCTTGGAAAAATGACTCCGAAAAATCATGGCATTCGAAACAGATTTTTTCGATTTTTTTCTCAGGGGTACGAGTTACGCGGTTACGGTTGACTTTTTCTTATTCGAAATCTGATTCTCTATAAAATGCCCCTAATGGTTTCCTTTTTGCTTGAAATTTTTTTTTCTCTAAAATCCACAGTACCCTCCCTTGGAAAAATGACTCCGAAAAATCATGGCATTCGAAACAGATTTTTTCGATTTCTTTCTCACGGGTACGGGTTACGCGGTTACGGTTGACTTTTTCTTATTCGAAATCTGATTCTCTATAAAATGCACCTAATGGTTTCCATTTAGCTTGAAATTTTTTTTTCTCGAAAATCCACAGTACCCCCCCTTGGAAAAATGACTCCGAAAAATCCTGGCATTCGAAACAGATTTTTTCGATTTTTTTCTCACGAGTACGAGTTACGCGGTTACGGTTGACTTTTTCTTATTCGAAATCTGCTTCTGTATAAAATGCACCTAATGGTTTCCTTTTAGCTTGAAATTTTTTTTTCCCGAAAATCCACAGTACCTCCCCTTGGAAAAATGACTCCGAAAAATCATGGCTTTCGAAACAGATTTTTTCGATTTTTTTCTCACGGGTACGGGTTACGCGGTTACGGTTGACTTTTTCTTATTCGAAATCTGATTCTCTATAAAATGCACCTAATGGTTTTGTTTTAGCTTGAAATTTTTTTTTCTCTAAAATCCACAGTACCCTCCCTTGGAAAAATGACTCCGAAAAATCATAGCATTCGAAACAGATTTTTTCAATTTCTTTCTCACGGGTACGAGTTACGCGGTTACGGTTGACTTTTTCTTATTCGAAATCTGCTTCTGTATAAAATGCACCTAATGGTTTCCTTTTAGCTTGAAATTTTTTTTTCTCGAAAATCCACAGTACCCCCCCTTGGAGAAATTACTCCGACAAATCCTGGCATTCGAAACAGATTTTTTCGATTTTTTTCTCACGGGTACGGGTTACGGTTGACTTTTTCTTATTCGAAATCTGATTCTCTATAAAATGCACCTAATGGTTTCCTTTTAGCTTGAAATTTTTTTTTTCTCTAAAATCCACAGTACCCTCCCTTGGAAAAATGACTCCGAAAAATCATGGCATTCGAAACAGATTTTTTCGATTTTTTTCACACGAGTAAGAGTTACGCGGTTACGGTTGACTTTTTCTTATTCGAAATCTGATTCTCTATAAAATGCACCTAATGGTTTCCTTTTAGCTTGAAATTTTTTTTTCTCGAGAATCCACAGTACCCCTGCTTGGAAAAATGACTCCGAAAAATCATTGCATTCGAAAATGATTTTTTCTATTTTTTTCTCACGGGTACGAGTTACGCGGTTACGGTTGACTTTTTCTTATTCGAAATCTGATTCTCTATAAAATGCACCTAATGGTTTCCTTTTTCCTTGAAATTTTTTTTCTCTAAAATCCACAGTACCACCCGTTGCAAAAATCACTCCGAAAAATCATGGCTTTCGAAACAGATTTTTTCGATTTTTTTCTCACGGGTACGGGTTACGCGGTTACGGTTGACTTTTTCTTATTCGAAATCTGATTCTCTATAAAATGCACCTAATGGTTTTGTTTTAGCTTGAAATTTTTTTTTCTCTAAAATCCACAGTACCCTCCCTTGGAAAAATGACTCCGAAAAATCATAGCATTCGAAACAGATTTTTTCAATTTCTTTCTCACGGGTACGAGTTACGCGGTTACGGTTGACTTTTTCTTATTCGAAATCTGCTTCTGTATAAAATGCACCTAATGGTTTCCTTTTAGCTTGAAATTTTTTTTTCTCGAAAATCCACAGTACCCCCCCTTGGAGAAATTACTCCGACAAATCCTGGCATTCGAAACAGATTTTTTCGATTTTTTTCTCACGGGTACGGGTTACGGTTGACTTTTTCTTATTCGAAATCTGATTCTCTATAAAATGCACCTAATGGTTTCCTTTTAGCTTGAAATTTTTTTTTTCTCTAAAATCCACAGTACCCTCCCTTGGAAAAATGACTCCGAAAAATCATGGCATTCGAAACAGATTTTTTCGATTTTTTTCACACGAGTAAGAGTTACGCGGTTACGGTTGACTTTTTCTTATTCGAAATCTGATTCTCTATAAAATGCACCTAATGGTTTCCTTTTAGCTTGAAATTTTTTTTTCTCGAAAATCCACAGTACCCCTGCTTGGAAAAATGACTCCGAAAAATCATTGCATTCGAAAATGATTTTTTCTATTTTTTTCTCACGGGTACGAGTTACGCGGTTACGGTTGACTTTTTCTTATTCGAAATCTGATTCTCTATAAAATGCACCTAATGGTTTCCTTTTTCCTTGAAATTTTTTTTCTCTAAAATCCACAGTACCACCCGTTGCAAAAATCACTCCGAAAAATCATGGCATTCGAAACAGATTTTTTCGATTTTTTTCTCACGGGTACGGATTACGCGGTTACGAATGACTTTTTCTTATTCGAAATCTGCTTCTGTATAAAATGCACCTAATGGTTTCCTTTTAGCTTGAAATTTTTTTTTCTCGAAAATCCACAGTACCCTCCCTTGGAAAAATGACTCCGAAAAATCATGGCATTCGAAACAGATTTTTTCGATTTTTTTCTCAGGGGTACGAGTTACGCGGTTACGGTTGACTTTTTCTTATTCGAAATCTGATTCTCTATAAAATGCACCTAATGGTTTCCTTTTTGCTTGAAATTTTTTTTTCTCTAAAATCCACAGTACCCTACCTTGGAAAAATGTCTCCGAAAAATCATGGCATTCGAAACAGATTTTTTCGATTTCTTTCTCACGGGTACGGGTTACGCGGTTACGGTTGACTTTTTCTTATTCGAAATCTGATTCTCTATAAAATGCACCTAATGGTTTCCATTTAGCTTGAAATTTTTTTTTCTCGAAAATCCACAGTACCCCCCCTTGGAAAAATGACTCCGAAAAATCCTGGCATTCGAAACAGATTTTTTCGATTTTTTTCTCACGAGTACGAGTTACGCGGTTACGGTTGACTTTTTCTTATTCGAAATCTGCTTCTGTATAAAATGCACCTAATGGTTTCCTTTTAGCTTGAAATTTTTTTTTCCCGAAAATCCACAGTACCCCCCCTTGGAAAAATGACTCCGAAAAATCATGGCTTTCGAAACAGATTTTTTCGATTTTTTTCTCACGGGTACGGGTTACGCGGTTACGGTTGACTTTTTCTTATTCGAAATCTGATTCTCTATAAAATGCACCTAATGGTTTTGTTTTAGCTTGAAATTTTTTTTTCTCTAAAATCCACAGTACCCTCCCTTGGAAAAATGACTCCGAAAAATCATAGCATTCGAAACAGATTTTTTCAATTTCTTTCTCACGGGTACGAGTTACGCGGTTACGGTTGACTTTTTCTTATTCGAAATCTGCTTCTGTATAAAATGCACCTAATGGTTTCCTTTTAGCTTGAAATTTTTTTTTCTCGAAAATCCACAGTACCCCCCCTTTGAAAAATGACTCCGAAAAATCCTGGCATTCGAAACAGATTTTTTCGATTTTTCTCTCACGGGTACGGGTTACGCGGTTACGGTTGACTTTTTCTTATTCGAAATCTGATTCTCTATAAAATGCACCTAATGGTTTCCTTTTAGCTTGAAATTTTTTTTTCACGAAAATCCACAGTACCCCTGCTTGGAAAAATGACTCCGAAAAATCATGGCATTCGAAACAGATTTTTTCGATTTTTTTCTCACGGGTACGTGTTACGGTTGACTTTTTCTTATTCGAAATCTGATTCTCTATAAAATGCACCTAATGGTTTCCTTTTTCCTCGAAATTTTTTTTCTCTAAAATCCACAGTACCACCCGTTGGAAAAATGACTCCGAAAAATCATGGCATTCGAAACAGATTTTTTCGATTTCTTTCTCACGGGTACGGGTTACGCGGTTACGGTTGACTTTTTCTTATTCGAAATCTGATTCTCTATAAAATGCACCTAATGGTTTCCATTTAGCTTGAAATTTTTTTTTCTCGAAAATCCACAGTACCCCCCCTTGGAAAAATGACTCCGAAAAATCCTGGCATTCGAAACAGATTTTTTCGATTTTTTTCTCACGAGTACGAGTTACGCGGTTACGGTTGACTTTTTCTTATTCGAAATCTGCTTCTGTATAAAATGCACCTAATGGTTTCCTTTTAGCTTGAAATTTTTTTTTCCCGAAAATCCACAGTACCCCCCCTTGGAAAAATGACTCCGAAAAATCATGGCTTTCGAAACAGATTTTTTCGATTTTTTTCTCACGGGTACGGGTTACGCGGTTACGGTTGACTTTTTCTTATTCGAAATCTGATTCTCTATAAAATGCACCTAATGGTTTTGTTTTAGCTTGAAATTTTTTTTTCTCTAAAATCCACAGTACCCTCCCTTGGAAAAATGACTCCGAAAAATCATAGCATTCGAAACAGATTTTTTCAATTTCTTTCTCACGGGTACGAGTTACGCGGTTACGGTTGACTTTTTCTTATTCGAAATCTGCTTCTGTATAAAATGCACCTAATGGTTTCCTTTTAGCTTGAAATTTTTTTTTCACGAAAATCCACAGTACCCCTGCTTGGAAAAATGACTCCGAAAAATCATGGCATTCGAAACAGATTTTTTCGATTTTTTTCTCACGGGTACGTGTTACGGTTGACTTTTTCTTATTCGAAATCTGATTCTCTATAAAATGCACCTAATGGTTTCCTTTTAGCTTGAAATTTTTTTTTCTCTAAAATCCACAGTACCCTCCCTTGGAAAAATGACTCCGAAAAATCATGGCATTCGAAACAGATTTTTTCGATTTTTTTCACACGGGTAAGAGTTACGCGGTTACGGTTGACTTTTTCTTATTCGAAATCTGATTCTCTATAAAATGCACCTAATGGTTTCCTTTTAGCTTGAAATTTTTTTTTCTCGAAAATCCACAGTACCCTCCCTTGGAAAAATGACTCCGAAAAATCATGGCATTCGAAACAGATTTTTTCGATTTTTTTCTCACGGGTACGGGTTACGGTTGACTTTTTCTTATTCGAAATCTGATTCTCTATAAAATGCACCTAATGGTTTTGTTTTAGCTTGAAATTTTTTTTTTATCTAAAATCCACAGTACCCTCCCTTGGAAAAATGACTCCGAAAAATCATAGCATTCGAAACAGATTTTTTCGATTTCTTTCTCACGGGTACGAGTTACGCGGTTACGGTTGACTTTTTCTTATTCGAAATCTGATTCTCTATAAAATGCACCTAATGGTTTCCTTTTTGCTTGAAATTTTTTTTTCTCTAAAATCCACAGTACCCTCCCTTGGAAAAATGACTCCGAAAAATCATAGCATTCGAAACAGATTTTTTCGATTTCTTTCTCACGGGTACGAGTTACGCGGTTACGGTTGACTTTTTCTTATTCGAAATCTGATTCTCTATAAAATGCACCTAATGGTTTCCTTTTTGCTTGAAATTTTTTTTTCTCTAAAATCCTCAGTACCCTCCCTTGGAAAAATGACTCCGAAAAATCATGGCATTCGAAACAGATTTTTTCGATTTTTTTCTCACGAGTACGAGTTACGCGGTTACGGTGACTTTTTCTTATTCGAAATCTGATTCTCTATAAAATGCACATAATGGTTTCCTTTTAGCTTGAAATTTTTTTTTCTCGAAAATCCACAGTACCCCCCCCCCTTGGAAAAATGACTCCGAAAAATCCTGGCATTCGAAACAGATTTTTTCGATTTTTTTCTCACGGGTACGGATTACGCGGTTACAAATGACTTTTTCTTATTCGAAAGCTGCTTCTGTATAAAATGCACCTAATGGTTTCCTTTTAGCTTGAAATTTTTTTTTCTCGAAAATCCACAGTACCCCCCCTTGGAGAAATGACTCCGACAAATCCTGGCATTCGAAACAGATTTTTTCGATTTTTTTCTCACGGGTACGGGTTACACGGTTACGGTTGACTTTTTCTTATTCGAAATCTGATTCTCTATAAAATGCACCTAATGGTTTCCTTTTAGCTTGAAATTAATTTTTTTTTCTCTAAAATCCACAGTACCCTCCCTTGGAAAAATGACTCCGAAAAATCATAGCATTCGAAACAGATTTTTTCAATTTCTTTCTCACGGGTACGAGTTACGCGGTTACGGTTGACTTTTTCTTATTCGAAATCTGCTTCTGTATAAAATGCACCTAATGGTTTCCTTTTAGCTTGAAATTTTTTTTTCACGAAAATCCACAGTACCCCTGCTTGGAAAAATGACTCCGAAAAATCATGGCATTCGAAACAGATTTTTTCGATTTTTTTCTCACGGGTACGTGTTACGGTTGACTTTTTCTTATTCGAAATCTGATTCTCTATAAAATGCACCTAATGGTTTCCTTTTAGCTTGAAATTTTTTTTTCTCTAAAATCCACAGTACCCTCACTTGGAAAAATGACTCCGAAAAATCATGGCATTCGAAACAGATTTTTTCGATTTTTTTCACACGGGTAAGAGTTACGCGGTTACGGTTGACTTTTTCTTATTCGAAATCTGATTCTCTATAAAATGCACCTAATGGTTTCCTTTTAGCTTGAAATTTTTTTTTCTCGAAAATCCACAGTACCCTCCCTTGGAAAAATGACTCCGAAAAATCATGGCATTCGAAACAGATTTTTTCGATTTTTTTCTCACGGGTACGGGTTACGGTTGACTTTTTCTTATTCGAAATCTGATTCTCTATAAAATGCACCTAATGGTTTTGTTTTAGCTTGAAATTTTTTTTTTATCTAAAATCCACAGTACCCTCCCTTGGAAAAATGACTCCGAAAAATCATAGCATTCGAAACAGATTTTTTCGATTTCTTTCTCACGGGTACGAGTTACGCGGTTACGGTTGACTTTTTCTTATTCGAAATCTGATTCTCTATAAAATGCACCTAATGGTTTCCTTTTTGCTTGAAATTTTTTTTTTTCTAAAATCCACAGTACCCTCCCTTGGAAAAATGACTCCGAAAAATCATAGCATTCGAAACAGATTTTTTCGATTTCTTTCTCACGGGTACGAGTTACGCGGTTACGGTTGACTTTTTCTTATTCGAAATCTGATTCTCTATAAAATGCACCTAATGGTTTCCTTTTAGCTTGAAATTTTTTTTTCTCTAAAATCCTCAGTACCCTCCCTTGGAAAAATGACTCCGAAAAATCCTGGCATTCGAAACAGATTTTTTCGATTTTTTTCTCACGGGTACGGATTACGCGGTTACAAATGACTTTTTCTTATTCGAAAGCTGCTTCTGTATAAAATGCACCTAATGGTTTCCTTTTAGCTTGAAATTTTTTTTTCTCGAAAATCCACAGTACCCCCCCTTGGAGAAATGACTCCGACAAATCCTGGCATTCGAAACAGATTTTTTCGATTTTTTTCTCACGGGTACGGGTTACACGGTTACGGTTGACTTTTTCTTATTCGAAATCTGATTCTCTATAAAATGCACCTAATGGTTTCCTTTTAGCTTGAAATTAATTTTTTTTTCTCGAAAATCCACAGTACCCCTCCTTGGAAAAATGACTCCGAAAAATCCTGGCATTCGAAACAGATTTTTTTTTTTCTCACGGGTACGGATTACGTGGTTACGAATGACTTTTTCTTATTCGAAATCTGCTTCTGTATAAAATGCACCTAATGGTTTCCTTTTAGCTTGAAATTTTTTTTTCTCGAAAATCCACAGTACCCCCCCTTGGAAAAATGACTCCGAAAAATCCTGGCATTCGAAACAGATTTTTTTCGATTTTTTCCTCACGGGCACGAGTTACGCGGTTACGGTTGACTTTTTCTTATTCGAAATCTGATTCTCTATAAAATGCACCTAATGGTTTCCTTTTAGCTTGAAAATTTTTTTTCTCGAAAATCCACAGTACCCCTCGTTGGAAAAATGACTCCGAAAAATCATGGCATTCGAAACAGATTTTTTCGATTTTTTTCTCACGGGTACGGGTTACGCGGTTACGGTTGACTTTTTCTTATTCGAAATCTGATTCTCTATAAAATGCACCTAATGGTTTCCTTTTAGCTTGAAATTTTTTTTTCCCGAAAATCCACAGTACCCCCCCCTTGGAAAAATGACTCCGAAAAATCATGGCTTTCGAAACAGATTTTTTTCGATTTTTTTTCTCACGGGTACGGGTTACGCGGTTACGGTTGACTTTTTCTTATTCGAAATCTGATTCTCTATAAAATGCACCTAATGGTTTCCTTTTAGCTTGAAATTTTTTTTTCTCGAAAATCCACAGTACCCCCCCTTGGAAAAATGACTCCGAAAAATCCTGGCATTCGAAACAGATTTTTTTCGATTTTTTCCTCACGGGCACGAGTTACGCGGTTACGGTTGACTTTTTCTTATTCGAACTATGATTCTCTATAAAATGCACCTAATGGTTTCCTTTTAGCTTGAAAATTTTTTTTCTCGAAAATCCACAGTACCCCTCGTTGGAAAAATGACTCCGAAAAATCATGGCTTTCGAAACAGATTTTTTCGATTTTTTTTCTCACGGGTACGGGTTACGCGGTTACGGTTGACTTTTTCTTATTCGAAATCTGCTTCTGTATAAAATGCACCTAATGGTTTCCTTTTAGCTTGAAATTTTTTTTTCTCGAAAATCCACAGTACCCCCCCTTGGAAAAATGACTCCGAAAAATCCTGGCATTCGAAACAGATTTTTTTCGATTTTTTCCTCACGGGCACGAGTTACGCGGTTACGGTTGACTTTTTCTTATTCGAAATCTGATTCTCTATAAAATGCACCTAATGGTTTCCTTTTAGCTTGAAAATTTTTTTTCTCGAAAATCCACAGTACCCCTCGTTGGAAAAATGACTCCGAAAAATCATGGCATTCGAAACAGATTTTTTCGATTTTTTTCTCACGGGTACGGGTTACGCGGTTACGGTTGACTTTTTCTTATTCGAAATCTGATTCTCTATAAAATGCACCTAATGGTTTCCTTTTAGCTTGAAATTTTTTTTCCCGAAAATCCACAGTACCCCCCCCCTTGGAAAAATGACTCCGAAAAATCATGGCTTTCGAAACAGATTTTTTCGATTTTTTTTCTCACGGGTACGGGTTACGCGGTTACGGTTGACTTTTTCTTATTCGAAATCTGATTCTCTATAAAATGCACCTAATGGTTTCCTTTTTCCTTGAAATTTTTTTTTCTCTAAAATCCACAGTACCATCCGTTGCAAAAATGACTCCGAAAAATCATAGCATTCGAAACAGATTTTTTCGATTTCTTTCTCACGGGTACGAGTTACGCGGTTACGGTTGACTTTTTCTTATTCGAAATCTGATTCTCTATAAAATGCACCTAATGGTTTCCTTTTTGCTTGAAATTTTTTTTTCTCTAAAATCCTCAGTACCCTCCCTTGGAAAAATGACTCCGAAAAATCATGGCATTCGAAACAGATTTTTTCGATTTTTTTCTCACGAGTACGAGTTACGCGGTTACGGTGACTTTTTCTTATTCGAAATCTGATTCTCTATAAAATGCACATAATGGTTTCCTTTTAGCTTGAAATTTTTTTTTCTCGAAAATCCACAGTACCCCCCCCCCTTGGAAAAATGACTCCGAAAAATCCTGGCATTCGAAACAGATTTTTTCGATTTTTTTCTCACGAGTACGAGTTACGCGGTTACGGTTGACTTTTTCTTATTCGAAATCTGCTTCTGTATAAAATGCACCTAATGGTTTCCTTTTAGCTTGAAATTTTTTTTTCCCGAAAATCCACAGTACCCCCCCTTGGAAAAATGACTCCGAAAAATCATGGCTTTCGAAACAGATTTTTTCGATTTTTTTCTCACGGGTACGGGTTACGCGGTTACGGTTGACTTTTTCTTATTCGAAATCTGATTCTCTATAAAATGCACCTAATGGTTTTGTTTTAGCTTGAAATTTTTTTTTCTCTAAAATCCACAGTACCCTCCCTTGGAAAAATGACTCCGAAAAATCATAGCATTCGAAACAGATTTTTTCAATTTCTTTCTCACGGGTACGAGTTACGCGGTTACGGTTGACTTTTTCTTATTCGAAATCTGCTTCTGTATAAAATGCACCTAATGGTTTCCTTTTAGCTTGAAATTTTTTTTTCTCGAAAATCCACAGTACCCCCCCTTTGAAAAATGACTCCGAAAAATCCTGGCATTCGAAACAGATTTTTTCGATTTTTCTCTCACGGGTACGGGTTACGCGGTTACGGTTGACTTTTTCTTATTCGAAATCTGATTCTCTATAAAATGCACCTAATGGTTTCCTTTTAGCTTGAAATTTTTTTTTCACGAAAATCCACAGTACCCCTGCTTGGAAAAATGACTCCGAAAAATCATGGCATTCGAAACAGATTTTTTCGATTTTTTTCTCACGGGTACGTGTTACGGTTGACTTTTTCTTATTCGAAATCTGATTCTCTATAAAATGCACCTAATGGTTTCCTTTTTCCTCGAAATTTTTTTTCTCTAAAATCCACAGTACCACCCGTTGGAAAAATGACTCCGAAAAATCATGGCATTCGAAACAGATTTTTTCGATTTCTTTCTCACGGGTACGGGTTACGCGGTTACGGTTGACTTTTTCTTATTCGAAATCTGATTCTCTATAAAATGCACCTAATGGTTTCCATTTAGCTTGAAATTTTTTTTTCTCGAAAATCCACAGTACCCCCCCTTGGAAAAATGACTCCGAAAAATCCTGGCATTCGAAACAGATTTTTTCGATTTTTTTCTCACGAGTACGAGTTACGCGGTTACGGTTGACTTTTTCTTATTCGAAATCTGCTTCTGTATAAAATGCACCTAATGGTTTCCTTTTAGCTTGAAATTTTTTTTTCCCGAAAATCCACAGTACCCCCCCTTGGAAAAATGACTCCGAAAAATCATGGCTTTCGAAACAGATTTTTTCGATTTTTTTCTCACGGGTACGGGTTACGCGGTTACGGTTGACTTTTTCTTATTCGAAATCTGCTTCTGTATAAAATGCACCTAATGGTTTCCTTTTAGCTTGAAATTTTTTTTTCACGAAAATCCACAGTACCCCTGCTTGGAAAAATGACTCCGAAAAATCATGGCATTCGAAACAGATTTTTTCGATTTTTTTCTCACGGGTACGTGTTACGGTTGACTTTTTCTTATTCGAAATCTGATTCTCTATAAAATGCACCTAATGGTTTCCTTTTAGCTTGAAATTTTTTTTTCTCTAAAATCCACAGTACCCTCCCTTGGAAAAATGACTCCGAAAAATCATGGCATTCGAAACAGATTTTTTCGATTTTTTTCACACGGGTAAGAGTTACGCGGTTACGGTTGACTTTTTCTTATTCGAAATCTGATTCTCTATAAAATGCACCTAATGGTTTCCTTTTAGCTTGAAATTTTTTTTTCTCGAAAATCCACAGTACCCTCCCTTGGAAAAATGACTCCGAAAAATCATGGCATTCGAAACAGATTTTTTCGATTTTTTTCTCACGGGTACGGGTTACGGTTGACTTTTTCTTATTCGAAATCTGATTCTCTATAAAATGCACCTAATGGTTTTGTTTTAGCTTGAAATTTTTTTTTTATCTAAAATCCACAGTACCCTCCCTTGGAAAAATGACTCCGAAAAATCATAGCATTCGAAACAGATTTTTTCGATTTCTTTCTCACGGGTACGAGTTACGCGGTTACGGTTGACTTTTTCTTATTCGAAATCTGATTCTCTATAAAATGCACCTAATGGTTTCCTTTTTGCTTGAAATTTTTTTTTCTCTAAAATCCACAGTACCCTCCCTTGGAAAAATGACTCCGAAAAATCATAGCATTCGAAACAGATTTTTTCGATTTCTTTCTCACGGGTACGAGTTACGCGGTTACGGTTGACTTTTTCTTATTCGAAATCTGATTCTCTATAAAATGCACCTAATGGTTTCCTTTTTGCTTGAAATTTTTTTTTCTCTAAAATCCTCAGTACCCTCCCTTGGAAAAATGACTCCGAAAAATCATGGCATTCGAAACAGATTTTTTCGATTTTTTTCTCACGAGTACGAGTTACGCGGTTACGGTGACTTTTTCTTATTCGAAATCTGATTCTCTATAAAATGCACATAATGGTTTCCTTTTAGCTTGAAATTTTTTTTTCTCGAAAATCCACAGTACCCCCCCCCCTTGGAAAAATGACTCCGAAAAATCCTGGCATTCGAAACAGATTTTTTCGATTTTTTTCTCACGGGTACGGATTACGCGGTTACAAATGACTTTTTCTTATTCGAAAGCTGCTTCTGTATAAAATGCACCTAATGGTTTCCTTTTAGCTTGAAATTTTTTTTTCTCGAAAATCCACAGTACCCCCCCTTGGAGAAATGACTCCGACAAATCCTGGCATTCGAAACAGATTTTTTCGATTTTTTTCTCACGGGTACGGGTTACACGGTTACGGTTGACTTTTTCTTATTCGAAATCTGATTCTCTATAAAATGCACCTAATGGTTTCCTTTTAGCTTGAAATTAATTTTTTTTTCTCTAAAATCCACAGTACCCTCCCTTGGAAAAATGACTCCGAAAAATCATAGCATTCGAAACAGATTTTTTCAATTTCTTTCTCACGGGTACGAGTTACGCGGTTACGGTTGACTTTTTCTTATTCGAAATCTGCTTCTGTATAAAATGCACCTAATGGTTTCCTTTTAGCTTGAAATTTTTTTTTCACGAAAATTCACAGTACCCCTGCTTGGAAAAATGACTCCGAAAAATCATGGCATTCGAAACAGATTTTTTCGATTTTTTTCTCACGGGTACGTGTTACGGTTGACTTTTTCTTATTCGAAATCTGATTCTCTATAAAATGCACCTAATGGTTTCCTTTTAGCTTGAAATTTTTTTTTCTCTAAAATCCACAGTACCCTCCCTTGGAAAAATGACTCCGAAAAATCATGGCATTCGAAACAGATTTTTTCGATTTTTTTCACACGGGTAAGAGTTACGCGGTTACGGTTGACTTTTTCTTATTCGAAATCTGATTCTCTATAAAATGCACCTAATGGTTTCCTTTTAGCTTGAAATTTTTTTTTCTCGAAAATCCACAGTACCCTCCCTTGGAAAAATGACTCCGAAAAATCATGGCATTCGAAACAGATTTTTTCGATTTTTTTCTCACGGGTACGGGTTACGGTTGACTTTTTCTTATTCGAAATCTGATTCTCTATAAAATGCACCTAATGGTTTTGTTTTAGCTTGAAATTTTTTTTTTATCTAAAATCCACAGTACCCTCCCTTGGAAAAATGACTCCGAAAAATCATAGCATTCGAAACAGATTTTTTCGATTTCTTTCTCACGGGTACGAGTTACGCGGTTACGGTTGACTTTTTCTTATTCGAAATCTGATTCTCTATAAAATGCACCTAATGGTTTCCTTTTTGCTTGAAATTTTTTTTTCTCTAAAATCCACAGTACCCTCCCTTGGAAAAATGACTCCGAAAAATCATAGCATTCGAAACAGATTTTTTCGATTTCTTTCTCACGGGTACGAGTTACGCGGTTACGGTTGACTTTTTCTTATTCGAAATCTGATTCTCTATAAAATGCACCTAATGGTTTCCTTTTAGCTTGAAATTTTTTTTTCTCTAAAATCCTCAGTACCCTCCCTTGGAAAAATGACTCCGAAAAATCCTGGCATTCGAAACAGATTTTTTCGATTTTTTTCTCACGGGTACGGATTACGCGGTTACAAATGACTTTTTCTTATTCGAAAGCTGCTTCTGTATAAAATGCACCTAATGGTTTCCTTTTAGCTTGAAATTTTTTTTTCTCGAAAATCCACAGTACCCCCCCTTGGAGAAATGACTCCGACAAATCCTGGCATTCGAAACAGATTTTTTCGATTTTTTTCTCACGGGTACGGGTTACACGGTTACGGTTGACTTTTTCTTATTCGAAATCTGATTCTCTATAAAATGCACCTAATGGTTTCCTTTTAGCTTGAAATTAATTTTTTTTTCTCGAAAATCCACAGTACCCCTCCTTGGAAAAATGACTCCGAAAAATCCTGGCATTCGAAACAGATTTTTTTTTTCTCACGGGTACGGATTACGTGGTTACGAATGACTTTTTCTTATTCGAAATCTGCTTCTGTATAAAATGCACCTAATGGTTTCCTTTTAGCTTGAAATTTTTTTTTCTCGAAAATCCACAGTACCCCCCCTTGGAAAAATGACTCCGAAAAATCCTGGCATTCGAAACAGATTTTTTTCGATTTTTTCCTCACGGGCACGAGTTACGCGGTTACGGTTGACTTTTTCTTATTCGAAATCTGATTCTCTATAAAATGCACCTAATGGTTTCCTTTTAGCTTGAAAATTTTTTTTCTCGAAAATCCACAGTACCCCTCGTTGGAAAAATGACTCCGAAAAATCATGGCATTCGAAACAGATTTTTTCGATTTTTTTCTCACGGGTACGGGTTACGCGGTTACGGTTGACTTTTTCTTATTCGAAATCTGATTCTCTATAAAATGCACCTAATGGTTTCCTTTTAGCTTGAAATTTTTTTTTCCCGAAAATCCACAGTACCCCCCCCTTGGAAAAATGACTCCGAAAAATCATGGCTTTCGAAACAGATTTTTTTCGATTTTTTTTCTCACGGGTACGGGTTACGCGGTTACGGTTGACTTTTTCTTATTCGAAATCTGATTCTCTATAAAATGCACCTAATGGTTTCCTTTTAGCTTGAAATTTTTTTTTCTCGAAAATCCACAGTACCCCCCCTTGGAAAAATGACTCCGAAAAATCCTGGCATTCGAAACAGATTTTTTTCGATTTTTTCCTCACGGGCACGAGTTACGCGGTTACGGTTGACTTTTTCTTATTCGAACTATGATTCTCTATAAAATGCACCTAATGGTTTCCTTTTAGCTTGAAAATTTTTTTTCTCGAAAATCCACATTACCCCTCGTTGGAAAAATGACTCCGAAAAATCATGGCTTTCGAAACAGATTTTTTCGATTTTTTTTCTCACGGGTACGGGTTACGCGGTTACGGTTGACTTTTTCTTATTCGAAATCTGCTTCTGTATAAAATGCACCTAATGGTTTCCTTTTAGCTTGAAATTTTTTTTTCTCGAAAATCCACAGTACCCCCCCTTGGAAAAATGACTCCGAAAAATCCTGGCATTCGAAACAGATTTTTTTCGATTTTTTCCTCACGGGCACGAGTTACGCGGTTACGGTTGACTTTTTCTTATTCGAAATCTGATTCTCTATAAAATGCACCTAATGGTTTCCTTTTAGCTTGAAAATTTTTTTTCTCGAAAATCCACAGTACCCCTCGTTGGAAAAATGACTCCGAAAAATCATGGCATTCGAAACAGATTTTTTCGATTTTTTTCTCACGGGTACGGGTTACGCGGTTACGGTTGACTTTTTCTTATTCGAAATCTGATTCTCTATAAAATGCACCTAATGGTTTCCTTTTAGCTTGAAATTTTTTTTCCCGAAAATCCACAGTACCCCCCCCCTTGGAAAAATGACTCCGAAAAATCATGGCTTTCGAAACAGATTTTTTCGATTTTTTTTCTCACGGGTACGGGTTACGCGGTTACGGTTGACTTTTTCTTATTCGAAATCTGATTCTCTATAAAATGCACCTAATGGTTTCCTTTTTCCTTGAAATTTTTTTTTCTCTAAAATCCACAGTACCATCCGTTGCAAAAATGACTCCGAAAAATCATAGCATTCGAAACAGATTTTTTCGATTTCTTTCTCACGGGTACGTGTTACGCGGTTACGGTTGACTTTTTCTTATTCGAAATCTGATTCTCTATAAAATGCACCTAATGGTTTCCTTTTTGCTTGAAATTTTTTTTTCTCTAAAATCCTCAGTACCCTCCCTTGGAAAAATGACTCCGAAAAATCATGGCATTCGAAACAGATTTTTTCGATTTTTTTCTCACGAGTACGAGTTACGCGGTTACGGTGACTTTTTCTTATTCGAAATCTGATTCTCTATAAAATGCACATAATGGTTTCCTTTTAGCTTGAAATTTTTTTTTCTCGAAAATCCACAGTACCCCCCCCCCTTGGAAAAATGACTCCGAAAAATCCTGGCATTCGAAACAGATTTTTTCGATTTTTTTCTCACGGGTACGGATTACGCGGTTACAAATGACTTTTTCTTATTCGAAAGCTGCTTCTGTATAAAATGCACCTAATGGTTTCCTTTTAGCTTGAAATTTTTTTTTCTCGAAAATCCACAGTACCCCCCCTTGGAGAAATGACTCCGACAAATCCTGGCATTCGAAACAGATTTTTTCGATTTTTTTCTCACGGGTACGGGTTACACGGTTACGGTTGACTTTTTCTTATTCGAAATCTGATTCTCTATAAAATGCACCTAATGGTTTCCTTTTAGCTTGAAATTAATTTTTTTTTCTCGAAAATCCACAGTACCCCTCCTTGGAAAAATGACTCCGAAAAATCCTGGCATTCGAAACAGATTTTTTTTTTTCTCACGGGTACGGATTACGTGGTTACGAATGACTTTTTCTTATTCGAAATCTGCTTCTGTATAAAATGCACCTAATGGTTTCCTTTTAGCTTGAAATTTTTTTTTCTCGAAAATCCACAGTACCCCCCCTTGGAAAAATGACTCCGAAAAATCCTGGCATTCGAAACAGATTTTTTTCGATTTTTTCCTCACGGGCACGAGTTACGCGGTTACGGTTGACTTTTTCTTATTCGAAATCTGATTCTCTATAAAATGCACCTAATGGTTTCCTTTTAGCTTGAAAATTTTTTTTCTCGAAAATCCACAGTACCCCTCGTTGGAAAAATGACTCCGAAAAATCATGGCATTCGAAACAGATTTTTTCGATTTTTTTCTCACGGGTACGGGTTACGCGGTTACGGTTGACTTTTTCTTATTCGAAATCTGATTCTCTATAAAATGCATCTAATGGTTTCCTTTTAGCTTGAAATTTTTTTTTCCCGAAAATCCACAGTACCCCCCCCTTGGAAAAATGACTCCGAAAAATCATGGCTTTCGAAACAGATTTTTTTCGATTTTTTTTCTCACGGGTACGGGTTACGCGGTTACGGTTGACTTTTTCTTATTCGAAATCTGATTCTCTATAAAATGCACCTAATGGTTTCCTTTTAGCTTGAAATTTTTTTTTCTCGAAAATCCACAGTACCCCCCCTTGGAAAAATGACTCCGAAAAATCCTGGCATTCGAAACAGATTTTTTTCGATTTTTTCCTCACGGGCACGAGTTACGCGGTTACGGTTGACTTTTTCTTATTCGAACTATGATTCTCTATAAAATGCACCTAATGGTTTCCTTTTAGCTTGAAAATTTTTTTTCTCGAAAATCCACAGTACCCCTCGTTGGAAAAATGACTCCGAAAAATCATGGCTTTCGAAACAGATTTTTTCGATTTTTTTTCTCACGGGTACGGGTTACGCGGTTACGGTTGACTTTTTCTTATTCGAAATCTGCTTCTGTATAAAATGCACCTAATGGTTTCCTTTTAGCTTGAAATTTTTTTTTCTCGAAAATCCACAGTACCCCCCCTTGGAAAAATGACTCCGAAAAATCCTGGCATTCGAAACAGATTTTTTTCGATTTTTTCCTCACGGGCACGAGTTACGCGGTTACGGTTGACTTTTTCTTATTCGAAATCTGATTCTCTATAAAATGCACCTAATGGTTTCCTTTTAGCTTGAAAATTTTTTTTCTCGAAAATCCACAGTACCCCTCGTTGGAAAAATGACTCCGAAAAATCATGGCATTCGAAACAGATTTTTTCGATTTTTTTCTCACGGGTACGGGTTACGCGGTTACGGTTGACTTTTTCTTATTCGAAATCTGATTCTCTATAAAATGCACCTAATGGTTTCCTTTTAGCTTGAAATTTTTTTTCCCGAAAATCCACAGTACCCCCCCCTTGGAAAAATGACTCCGAAAAATCATGGCTTTCGAAACAGATTTTTTCGATTTTTTTTCTCACGGGTACGGGTTACGCGGTTACGGTTGACTTTTTCTTATTCGAAATCTGATTCTCTATAAAATGCACCTAATGGTTTCCTTTTTCCTTGAAATTTTTTTTTCTCTAAAATCCACAGTACCATCCGTTGCAAAAATCACTCCGAAAAATCATGGCATTCGAAACAGATTTTTTCGATTTTTTTCTCACGGGTACGAGTTACGCGGTTACGGTTGACTTTTGGTTATTCGAAATCTGATTCTCTATAAAATGCACCTAATGGTTTCCTTTTAGCTTGAATTTTTTTTTTCTCGAAAATCCACAGTACCCCTCCTTGGAAAAATGACTCCGAAAAATCCTGGCATTCGAAACAGATTTTTTCGATTTTTTTCTCACGGGTACGGATTACGCGGTTACGAATGACTTTTTCTTATTCGAAATCTGCTTCTGTATAAAATGCACCTAATGGTTTCCTTTTAGCTTGAAATTTTTTTTTCTCGAAAATCCACAGTACCCTCCCTTGGAAAAATGACTCCGAAAAATCCTGGCATTCGAAACAGATTTTTTCGATTTTTTTTCTCACGGGTACGGATTACGCGGTTACAAATGACTTTTTCTTATTCGAAATCTGCTTCTGTATAAAATGCACCTAATGGTTTCCTTTTAGCTTGAAATTTTTTTTTCTCGAAAATCCACAGTACCCCCCCTTGGAGAAATGACTCCGAAAAATCCTGGCATTCGAAACAGATTTTTTTCGATTTTTTCCTCACGGGCACGAGTTACGCGGTTACGGATGACTTTTTCTTATTCGAAATCTGATTCTCTATAAAATGCACCTAATGGTTTCCTTTTAGCTTGAAAATTTTTTTTCTCGAAAATCCACAGTACCCCTCGTTGGAAAAATGACTCCGAAAAATCATGGCATTCGAAACAGATTTTTTCGATTTTTTTCTCACGGGTACGGGTTACGCGGTTACGGTTGACTTTTTCTTATTCGAAATCTGATTCTCTATAAAATGCACCTAATGGTTTCCTTTTAGCTTGAAATTTTTTTTTCCCGAAAATCCACAGTACCCCCCCCTTGGAAAAATGACTCCGAAAAATCATGGCTTTCGAAACAGATTTTCTCGATTTTTTTTCTCACGGGTACGGGTTACGCGGTTACGGTTGACTTTTTCTTATTCGAAATCTGATTCTCTATAAAATGCACCTAATGGTTTCCTTTTAGCTTGAAATTTTTTTTTCTCGAAAATCCACAGTACCCCCCCTTGGAAAAATGACTCCGAAAAATCCTGGCATTCGAAACAGATTTTTTTCGATTTTTTCCTCACGGGCACGAGTTACGCGGTTACGGTTGACTTTTTCTTATTCGAAATCTGATTCTCTATAAAATGCACCTAATGGTTTCCTTTTAGCTTGAAAATTTTTTTTCTCGAAAATCCACAGTACCCCTCGTTGGAAAAATGACTCCGAAAAATCATGGCATTCGAAACAGATTTTTTCGATTTTTTTCTCACGGGTACGGGTTACGCGGTTACGGTTGACTTTTTCTTATTCGAAATCTGATTCTCTATAAAATGCACCTAATGGTTTCCTTTTAGCTTGAAATTTTTTTTTCTCGAAAATCCACAGTACCCCCCCTTGGAAAAATGACTCCGAAAAATCCTGGCATTCGAAACAGATTTTTTTCGATTTTTTCCTCACGGGCACGAGTTACGCGGTTACGGTTGACTTTTTCTTATTCGAAATATGATTCTCTATAAAATGCACCTAATGGTTTCCTTTTAGCTTGAAAATTTTTTTTCTCGAAAATCCACAGTACCCCTCGTTGGAAAAATGACTCCGAAAAATCATGGCATTCGAAACAGATTTTTTCGATTTTTTTCTCACGGGTACGGGTTACGCGGTTACGGTTGACTTTTTCTTATTCGAAATCTGATTCTCTATAAAATGCACCAAATGGTTTCCTTTTAGCTTGAAATTTTTTTTTCCCGAAAATCCACAGTACCCCCCCCTTGGAAAAATGACTCCGAAAAATCATGGCTTTCGAAACAGATTTTTTCGATTTTTTTTCTCACGGGTACGGATTACGCGGTTACAAATGACTTTTTCTTATTCGAAATCTGCTTCTGTATAAAATGCACCTAATGGTTTCCTTTTAGCTTGAAATTTTTTTTTCTCGAAAATCCACAGTACCCCCCCTTGGAGAAATGACTCCGAAAAATCCTGGCATTCGAAACAGATTTTTTTCGATTTTTTCCTCACGGGCACGAGTTACGCGGTTACGGATGACTTTTTCTTATTCGAAATCTGATTCTCTATAAAATGCACCTAATGGTTTCCTTTTAGCTTGAAAATTTTTTTTCTCGAAAATCCACAGTACCCCTCGTTGGAAAAATGACTCCGAAAAATCATGGCATTCGAAACAGATTTTTTCGATTTTTTTCTCACGGGTACGGGTTACGCGGTTACGGTTGACTTTTTCTTATTCGAAATCTGATTCTCTATAAAATGCACCTAATGGTTTCCTTTTAGCTTGAAATTTTTTTTCCCGAAAATCCACAGTACCCCCCCCTTGGAAAAATGACTCCGAAAAATCATGGCTTTCGAAACAGATTTTTTCGATTTTTTTTCTCACGGGTACGGGTTACGCGGTTACGGTTGACTTTTTCTTATTCGAAATCTGATTCTCTATAAAATGCACCTAATGGTTTCCTTTTTCCTTGAAATTTTTTTTTCTCTAAAATCCACAGTACCATCCGTTGCAAAAATCACTCCGAAAAATCATGGCATTCGAAACAGATTTTTTCGATTTTTTTCTCACGGGTACGAGTTACGCGGTTACGGTTGACTTTTGGTTATTCGAAATCTGATTCTCTATAAAATGCACCTAATGGTTTCCTTTTAGCTTGAATTTTTTTTTTCTCGAAAATCCACAGTACCCCTCCTTGGAAAAATGACTCCGAAAAATCCTGGCATTCGAAACAGATTTTTTCGATTTTTTTCTCACGGGTACGGATTACGCGGTTACGAATGACTTTTTCTTATTCGAAATCTGCTTCTGTATAAAATGCACCTAATGGTTTCCTTTTAGCTTGAAATTTTTTTTTCTCGAAAATCCACAGTACCCCCCCTTGGAAAAATGACTCCGAAAAATCCTGGCATTCGAAACAGATTTTTTTCGATTTTTTCCTCACGGGCACGAGTTACGCGGTTACGGTTGACTTTTTCTTATTCGAAATATGATTCTCTATAAAATGCACCTAATGGTTTCCTTTTAGCTTGAAAATTTTTTTTCTCGAAAATCCACAGTACCCCTCGTTGGAAAAATGACTCCGAAAAATCATGGCATTCGAAACAGATTTTTTCGATTTTTTTCTCACGGGTACGGGTTACGCGGTTACGGTTGACTTTTTCTTATTCGAAATCTGATTCTCTATAAAATGCACCAAATGGTTTCCTTTTAGCTTGAAATTTTTTTTTCCCGAAAATCCACAGTACCCCCCCCTTGGAAAAATGACTCCGAAAAATCATGGCTTTCGAAACAGATTTTTTCGATTTTTTTTCTCACGGGTACGGATTACGCGGTTACAAATGACTTTTTCTTATTCGAAATCTGCTTCTGTATAAAATGCACCTAATGGTTTCCTTTTAGCTTGAAATTTTTTTTTCTCGAAAATCCACAGTACCCCCCCTTGGAGAAATGACTCCGAAAAATCCTGGCATTCGAAACAGATTTTTTTCGATTTTTTCCTCACGGGCACGAGTTACGCGGTTACGGATGACTTTTTCTTATTCGAAATCTGATTCTCTATAAAATGCACCTAATGGTTTCCTTTTAGCTTGAAAATTTTTTTTCTCGAAAATCCACAGTACCCCTCGTTGGAAAAATGACTCCGAAAAATCATGGCATTCGAAACAGATTTTTTCGATTTTTTTCTCACGGGTACGGGTTACGCGGTTACGGTTGACTTTTTCTTATTCGAAATCTGATTCTCTATAAAATGCACCTAATGGTTTCCTTTTAGCTTGAAATTTTTTTTCCCGAAAATCCACAGTACCCCCCCCTTGGAAAAATGACTCCGAAAAATCATGGCTTTCGAAACAGATTTTTTCGATTTTTTTTCTCACGGGTACGGGTTACGCGGTTACGGTTGACTTTTTCTTATTCGAAATCTGATTCTCTATAAAATGCACCTAATGGTTTCCTTTTTCCTTGAAATTTTTTTTTCTCTAAAATCCACAGTACCATCCGTTGCAAAAATCACTCCGAAAAATCATGGCATTCGAAACAGATTTTTTCGATTTTTTTCTCACGGGTACGAGTTACGCGGTTACGGTTGACTTTTGGTTATTCGAAATCTGATTCTCTATAAAATGCACCTAATGGTTTCCTTTTAGCTTGAATTTTTTTTTTCTCGAAAATCCACAGTACCCCTCCTTGGAAAAATGACTCCGAAAAATCCTGGCATTCGAAACAGATTTTTTCGATTTTTTTCTCACGGGTACGGATTACGCGGTTACGAATGACTTTTTCTTATTCGAAATCTGCTTCTGTATAAAATGCACCTAATGGTTTCCTTTTAGCTTGAAATTTTTTTTTCTCGAAAATCCACAGTACCCTCCCTTGGAAAAATGACTCCGAAAAATCCTGGCATTCGAAACAGATTTTTTCGATTTTTTTTCTCACGGGTACGGATTACGCGGTTACAAATTACTTTTTCTTATTCGAAATCTGCTTCTGTATAAAATGCACCTAATGGTTTCCTTTTAGCTTGAAATTTTTTTTTCTCGAAAATCCACAGTACCCCCCCTTGGAGAAATGACTCCGAAAAATCCTGGCATTCGAAACAGATTTTTTTCGATTTTTTCCTCACGGGCACGAGTTACGCGGTTACGGATGACTTTTTCTTATTCGAAATCTGATTCTCTATAAAATGCACCTAATGGTTTCCTTTTAGCTTGAAAATTTTTTTTCTCGAAAATCCACAGTACCCCTCGTTGGAAAAATGACTCCGAAAAATCATGGCATTCGAAACAGATTTTTTCGATTTTTTTCTCACGGGTACGGGTTACGCGGTTACGGTTGACTTTTTCTTATTCGAAATCTGATTCTCTATAAAATGCACCTAATGGTTTCCTTTTAGCTTGAAATTTTTTTTTCCCGAAAATCCACAGTACCCCCCCCTTGGAAAAATGACTCCGAAAAATCATGGCTTTCGAAACAGATTTTTTCGATTTTTTTTCTCACGGGTACGGGTTACGCGGTTACGGTTGACTTTTTCTTATTCGAAATCTGATTCTCTATAAAATGCACCTAATGGTTTCCTTTTAGCTTGAAATTTTTTTTTCTCGAAAATCCACAGTACCCCCCCTTGGAAAAATGACTCCGAAAAATCCTGGCATTCGAAACAGATTTTTTTCGATTTTTTCCTCACGGGCACGAGTTACGCGGTTACGGTTGACTTTTTCTTATTCGAAATCTGATTCTCTATAAAATGCACCTAATGGTTTCCTTTTAGCTTGAAAATTTTTTTTCTCGAAAATCCACAGTACCCCTCGTTGGAAAAATGACTCCGAAAAATCATGGCATTCGAAACAGATTTTTTCGATTTTTTTCTCACGGGTACGGGTTACGCGGTTACGGTTGACTTTTTCTTATTCGAAATCTGATTCTCTATAAAATGCACCTAATGGTTTCCTTTTAGCTTGAAATTTTTTTTTCCCGAAAATCCACAGTACCCCCCCCTTGGAAAAATGACTCCGAAAAATCATGGCTTTCGAAACAGATTTTTTCGATTTTTTTTCTCACGGGTACGGGTTACGCGGTTACGGTTGACTTTTTCTTATTCGAAATCTGATTCTCTATAAAATGCACCTAATGGTTTCCTTTTAGCTTGAAATTTTTTTTTCTCGAAAATCCACAGTACCCCCCCTTGGAAAAATGACTCCGAAAAATCCTGGCATTCGAAACAGATTTTTTTCGATTTTTTCCTCACGGGCACGAGTTACGCGGTTACGGTTGACTTTTTCTTATTCGAAATATGATTCTCTATAAAATGCACCTAATGGTTTCCTTTTAGCTTGAAAATTTTTTTTCTCGAAAATCCACAGTACCCCTCGTTGGAAAAATGACTCCGAAAAATCATGGCATTCGAAACAGATTTTTTCGATTTTTTTCTCACGGGTACGGGTTACGCGGTTACGGTTGACTTTTTCTTATTCGAAATCTGATTCTCTATAAAATGCACCAAATGGTTTCCTTTTAGCTTGAAATTTTTTTTTCCCGAAAATCCACAGTACCCCCCCCCTTGGAAAAATGACTCCGAAAAATCATGGCTTTCGAAACAGATTTTTTCGATTTTTTTTCTCACGGGTACGGATTACGCGGTTACAAATGACTTTTTCTTATTCGAAATCTGCTTCTGTATAAAATGCACCTAATGGTTTCCTTTTAGCTTGAAATTTTTTTTTCTCGAAAATCCACAGTACCCCCCCTTGGAGAAATGACTCCGAAAAATCCTGGCATTCGAAACAGATTTTTTTCGATTTTTTCCTCACGGGCACGAGTTACGCGGTTACGGATGACTTTTTCTTATTCGAAATCTGATTCTCTATAAAATGCACCTAATGGTTTCCTTTTAGCTTGAAAATTTTTTTTCTCGAAAATCCACAGTACCCCTCGTTGGAAAAATGACTCCGAAAAATCATGGCATTCGAAACAGATTTTTTCGATTTTTTTCTCACGGGTACGGGTTACGCGGTTACGGTTGACTTTTTCTTATTCGAAATCTGATTCTCTATAAAATGCACCTAATGGTTTCCTTTTAGCTTGAAATTTTTTTTTCCCGAAAATCCACAGTACCCCCCCCTTGGAAAAATGACTCCGAAAAATCATGGCTTTCGAAACAGATTTTTTCGATTTTTTTTCTCACGGGTACGGGTTACGCGGTTACGGTTGACTTTTTCTTATTCGAAATCTGATTCTCTATAAAATGCACCTAATGGTTTCCTTTTAGCTTGAAATTTTTTTTTCTCGAAAATCCACAGTACCCCCCCTTGGAAAAATGACTCCGAAAAATCCTGGCATTCGAAACAGATTTTTTTCGATTTTTTCCTCACGGGCACGAGTTACGCGGTTACGGTTGACTTTTTCTTATTCGAAATCTGATTCTCTATAAAATGCACCTAATGGTTTCCTTTTAGCTTGAAAATTTTTTTTCTCGAAAATCCACAGTACCCCTCGTTGGAAAAATGACTCCGAAAAATCATGGCATTCGAAACAGATTTTTTCGATTTTTTTCTCACGGGTACGGGTTACGCGGTTACGGTTGACTTTTTCTTATTCGAAATCTGATTCTCTATAAAATGCACCTAATGGTTTCCTTTTAGCTTGAAATTTTTTTTTCCCGAAAATCCACAGTACCCCCCCCTTGGAAAAATGACTCCGAAAAATCATGGCTTTCGAAACAGATTTTTTCGATTTTTTTTCTCACGCGTACGGGTTACGCGGTTACGGTTGACTTTTTCTTATTCGAAATCTGATTCTCTATAAAATGCACCTAATGGTTTCCTTTTAGCTTGAAATTTTTTTTTCTCGAAAATCCACAGTACCCCCCCTTGGAAAAATGACTCCGAAAAATCCTGGCATTCGAAACAGATTTTTTTCGATTTTTTCCTCACGGGCACGAGTTACGCGGTTACGGTTGACTTTTTCTTATTCGAAATATGATTCTCTATAAAATGCACCTAATGGTTTCCTTTTAGCTTGAAAATTTTTTTTCTCGAAAATCCACAGTACCCCTCGTTGGAAAAATGACTCCGAAAAATCATGGCATTCGAAACAGATTTTTTCGATTTTTTTCTCACGGGTACGGGTTACGCGGTTACGGTTGACTTTTTCTTATTCGAAATCTGATTCTCTATAAAATGCACCTAATGGTTTCCTTTTAGCTTGAAATTTTTTTTTCCCGAAAATCCACAGTACCCCCCCCTTGGAAAAATGACTCCGAAAAATCATGGCTTTCGAAACAGATTTTTTCGATTTTTTTTCTCACGGGTACGGGTTACGCGGTTACGGTTGACTTTTTCTTATTCGAAATCTGATTCTCTATAAAATGCACCTAATGGTTTCCTTTTTCCTTGAAATTTTTTTTTCTCTAAAATCCACAGTACCACCCGTTGCAAAAATCACTCCGAAAAATCATGGCATTCGAAACAGATTTTTTCGATTTTTTTCTCACGGGTACGAGTTACGCGGTTACGGTTGACTTTTGGTTATTCGAAATCTGATTCTCTATAAAATGCACCTAATGGTTTCCTTTTAGCTTGAATTTTTTTTTTCTCGAAAATCCACAGTACCCCTCCTTGGAAAAATGACTCCGAAAAATCCTGGCATTCGAAACAGATTTTTTCGATTTTTTTCTCACGGGTACGGATTACGCGGTTACGAATGACTTTTTCTTATTCGAAATCTGCTTCTGTATAAAATGCACCTAATGGTTTCCTTTTAGCTTGAAATTTTTTTTTCTCGAAAATCCACAGTACCCTCCCTTGGAAAAATGACTCCGAAAAATCCTGGCATTCGAAACAGATTTTTTCGATTTTTTTTCTCACGGGTACGGATTACGCGGTTACAAATGACTTTTTCTTATTCGAAATCTGCTTCTGTATAAAATGCACCTAATGGTTTCCTTTTAGCTTGAAATTTTTTTTTCTCGAAAATCCACAGTACCCCCCCTTGGAGAAATGACTCCGAAAAATCCTGGCATTCGAAACAGATTTTTTTCGATTTTTTCCTCACGGGCACGAGTTACGCGGTTACGGATGACTTTTTCTTATTCGAAATCTGATTCTCTATAAAATGCACCTAATGGTTTCCTTTTAGCTTGAAAATTTTTTTTCTCGAAAATCCACAGTACCCCTCGTTGGAAAAATGACTCCGAAAAATCATGGCATTCGAAACAGATTTTTTCGATTTTTTTCTCACGGGTACGGGTTACGCGGTTACGGTTGACTTTTTCTTATTCGAAATCTGATTCTCTATAAAATGCACCTAATGGTTTCCTTTTAGCTTGAAATTTTTTTTTCCCGAAAATCCACAGTACCCCCCCCTTGGAAAAATGACTCCGAAAAATCATGGCTTTCGAAACAGATTTTTTCGATTTTTTTTCTCACGGGTACGGGTTACGCGGTTACGGTTGACTTTTTCTTATTCGAAATCTGATTCTCTATAAAATGCACCTAATGGTTTCCTTTTAGCTTGAAATTTTTTTTTCTCGAAAATCCACAGTACCCCCCCTTGGAAAAATGACTCCGAAAAATCCTGGCATTCGAAACAGATTTTTTTCGATTTTTTCCTCACGGGCACGAGTTACGCGGTTACGGTTGACTTTTTCTTATTCGAAATCTGATTCTCTATAAAATGCACCTAATGGTTTCCTTTTAGCTTGAAAATTTTTTTTCTCGAAAATCCACAGTACCCCTCGTTGGAAAAATGACTCCGAAAAATCATGGCTTTCGAAACAGATTTTTTCGATTTTTTTTCTCACGGGTACGGGTTACGCGGTTACGGTTGACTTTTTCTTATTCGAAATCTGCTTCTGTATAAAATGCACCTAATGGTTTCCTTTTAGCTTGAAATTTTTTTTTCTCGAAAATCCACAGTACCCCCCCTTGGAAAAATGACTCCGAAAAATCCTGGCATTCGAAACAGATTTTTTTCGATTTTTTCCTCACGGGCACGAGTTACGCGGTTACGGTTGACTTTTTCTTATTCGAAATCTGATTCTCTATAAAATGCACCTAATGGTTTCCTTTTAGCTTGAAAATTTTTTTTCTCGAAAATCCACAGTACCCCTCGTTGGAAAAATGACTCCGAAAAATCATGGCATTCGAAACAGATTTTTTCGATTTTTTTCTCACGGGTACGGGTTACGCGGTTACGGTTGACTTTTTCTTATTCGAAATCTGATTCTCTATAAAATGCACCTAATGGTTTCCTTTTAGCTTGAAATTTTTTTTTCCCGAAAATCCACAGTACCCCCCCCTTGGAAAAATGACTCCGAAAAATCATGGCTTTCGAAACAGATTTTTTCGATTTTTTTTCTCACGGGTACGGGTTACGCGGTTACGGTTGACTTTTTCTTATTCGAAATCTGATTCTCTATAAAATGCACCTAATGGTTTCCTTTTTCCTTGAAATTTTTTTTTCTCTAAAATCCACAGTACCACCCGTTGCAAAAATCACTCCGAAAAATCATGGCATTCGAAACAGATTTTTTCGATTTTTTTCTCACGGGTACGAGTTACACGGTTACGGTTGACTTTTTCTTATTCGAAATCTGATTCTCTATAAAATGCACCTAATGGTTTCCTTTTAGCTTGAAATTTTTTTTTCTCGAAAATCCACAGTACCCCTCCTTGGAAAAATGACTCCGAAAAATCCTGGCATTCGAAACAGATTTTTTCGATTTTTTTCTCACGGGTACGGATTACGTGGTTACGAATGACTTTTTCTTATTCGAAATCTGCTTCTGTATAAAATGCACCTAATGGTTTCCTTTTAGCTTGAAATTTTTTTTTCTCGAAAATCCACAGTACCCCCCCTTGGAAAAATGACTCCGAAAAATCATGGCATTCGAAACAGATTTTTTCGATTTTTTTTCTCACGGGTACGGGTTACGCGGTTACGGTTGACTTTTTCTTATTCGAAATCTGATTCTCTATAAAATGCACCTAATGGTTTCCTTTTAGCTTGAAATTTTTTTTTCTCGAAAATCCACAGTACCCCCCCTTGGAAAAATGACTCCGAAAAATCCTGGCATTCGAAACAGATTTTTTTCGATTTTTTCCTCACGGGCACGAGTTACGCGGTTACGGTTGACTTTTTCTTATTCGAAATCTGATTCTCTATAAAATGCACCTAATGGTTTCCTTTTAGCTTGAAAATTTTTTTTCTCGAAAATCCACAGTACCCCTCGTTGGAAAAATGACTCCGAAAAATCATGGCATTCGAAACAGATTTTTTCGATTTTTTTCTCACGGGTACGGGTTACGCGGTTACGGTTGACTTTTTCTTATTCGAAATCTGATTCTCTATAAAATGCACCTAATGGTTTCCTTTTAGCTTGAAATTTTTTTTTCCCGAAAATCCACAGTACCCCCCCCTTGGAAAAATGACTCCGAAAAATCATGGCTTTCGAAACAGATTTTTTCGATTTTTTTTCTCACGGGTACGGGTTACGCGGTTACGGTTGACTTTTTCTTATTCGAAATCTGATTCTCTATAAAATGCACCTAATGGTTTCCTTTTAGCTTGAAATTTTTTTTTCTCGAAAATCCACAGTACCCCCCCTTGGAAAAATGACTCCGAAAAATCCTGGCATTCGAAACAGATTTTTTTCGATTTTTTCCTCACGGGCACGAGTTACGCGGTTACGGTTGACTTTTTCTTATTCGAAATCTGATTCTCTATAAAATGCACATAATGGTTTCCTTTTAGCTTGAAATTTTTTTTTCCCGAAAATCCACAGTACCCCCCCCTTGGAAAAATGACTCCGAAAAATCATGGCTTTCGAAACAGATTTTTTCGATTTTTTTTCTCACGGGTACGGGTTACGCGGTTACGGTTGACTTTTTCTTATTCGAAATCTGATTCTCTATAAAATGCACCTAATGGTTTCCTTTTTCCTTGAAATTTTTTTTTCTCTAAAATCCACAGTACCACCCGTTGCAAAAATCACTCCGAAAAATCATGGCATTCGAAACAGATTTTTTCGATTTTTTTCTCACGGGTACGAGTTACGCGGTTACGGTTGACTTTTGGTTATTCGAAATCTGATTCTCTATAAAATGCACCTAATGGTTTCCTTTTAGCTTGAATTTTTTTTTTCTCGAAAATCCACAGTACCCCTCCTTGGAAAAATGACTCCGAAAAATCCTGGCATTCGAAACAGATTTTTTCGATTTTTTTCTCACGGGTACGGATTACGCGGTTACGAATGACTTTTTCTTATTCGAAATCTGCTTCTGTATAAAATGCACCTAATGGTTTCCTTTTAGCTTGAAATTTTTTTTTCTCGAAAATCCACAGTACCCTCCCTTGGAAAAATGACTCCGAAAAATCCTGGCATTCGAAACAGATTTTTTCGATTTTTTTTCTCACGGGTACGGATTACGCGGTTACAAATGACTTTTTCTTATTCGAAATCTGCTTCTGTATAAAATGCACCTAATGGTTTCCTTTTAGCTTGAAATTTTTTTTTCTCGAAAATCCACAGTACCCCCCCTTGGAGAAATGACTCCGAAAAATCCTGGCATTCGAAACAGATTTTTTTCGATTTTTTCCTCACGGGCACGAGTTACGCGGTTACGGATGACTTTTTCTTATTCGAAATCTGATTCTCTATAAAATGCACCTAATGGTTTCCTTTTAGCTTGAAAATTTTTTTTCTCGAAAATCCACAGTACCCCTCGTTGGAAAAATGACTCCGAAAAATCATGGCATTCGAAACAGATTTTTTCGATTTTTTTCTCACGGGTACGGGTTACGCGGTTACGGTTGACTTTTTCTTATTCGAAATCTGATTCTCTATAAAATGCACCTAATGGTTTCCTTTTAGCTTGAAATTTTTTTTTCCCGAAAATCCACAGTACCCCCCCCTTGGAAAAATGACTCCGAAAAATCATGGCTTTCGAAACAGATTTTTTCGATTTTTTTTCTCACGGGTACGGGTTACGCGGTTACGGTTGACTTTTTCTTATTCGAAATCTGATTCTCTATAAAATGCACCTAATGGTTTCCTTTTAGCTTGAAATTTTTTTTTCTCGAAAATCCACAGTACCCCCCCTTGGAAAAATGACTCCGAAAAATCCTGGCATTCGAAACAGATTTTTTTCGATTTTTTCCTCACGGGCACGAGTTACGCGGTTACGGTTGACTTTTTCTTATTCGAAATCTGATTCTCTATAAAATGCACCTAATGGTTTCCTTTTAGCTTGAAAATTTTTTTTCTCGAAAATCCACAGTACCCCTCGTTGGAAAAATGACTCCGAAAAATCATGGCTTTCGAAACAGATTTTTTCGATTTTTTTTCTCACGGGTACGGGTTACGCGGTTACGGTTGACTTTTTCTTATTCGAAATCTGCTTCTGTATAAAATGCACCTAATGGTTTCCTTTTAGCTTGAAATTTTTTTTTCTCGAAAATCCACAGTACCCCCCCTTGGAAAAATGACTCCGAAAAATCCTGGCATTCGAAACAGATTTTTTTCGATTTTTTCCTCACGGGCGCGAGTTACGCGGTTACGGTTGACTTTTTCTTATTCGAAATCTGATTCTCTATAAAATGCACCTAATGGTTTCCTTTTAGCTTGAAAATTTTTTTTCTCGAAAATCCACAGTACCCCTCGTTGGAAAAATGACTCCGAAAAATCATGGCATTCGAAACAGATTTTTTCGATTTTTTTCTCACGGGTACGGGTTACGCGGTTACGGTTGACTTTTTCTTATTCGAAATCTGATTCTCTATAAAATGCACCTAATGGTTTCCTTTTAGCTTGAAATTTTTTTTTCCCAAAAATCCACAGTACCCCCCCCTTGGAAAAATGACTCCGAAAAATCATGGCTTTCGAAACAGATTTTTTCGATTTTTTTTCTCACGGGTACGGGTTACGCGGTTACGGTTGACTTTTTCTTATTCGAAATCTGATTCTCTATAAAATGCACCTAATGGTTTCCTTTTTCCTTGAAATTTTTTTTTCTCTAAAATCCACAGTACCACCCGTTGCAAAAATCACTCCGAAAAATCATGGCATTCGAAACAGATTTTTTCGATTTTTTTCTCACGGGTACGAGTTACGCGGTTACGGTTGACTTTTGGTTATTCGAAATCTGATTCTCTATAAAATGCACCTAATGGTTTCCTTTTAGCTTGAATTTTTTTTTTCTCGAAAATCCACAGTACCCCTCCTTGGAAAAATGACTCCGAAAAATCCTGGCATTCGAAACAGATTTTTTCGATTTTTTTCTCACGGGTACGGATTACGCGGTTACGAATGACTTTTTCTTATTCGAAATCTGCTTCTGTATAAAATGCACCTAATGGTTTCCTTTTAGCTTGAAATTTTTTTTTCTCGAAAATCCACAGTACCCTCCCTTGGAAAAATGACTCCGAAAAATCCTGGCATTCGAAACAGATTTTTTCGATTTTTTTTCTCACGGGTACGGATTACGCGGTTACAAATGACTTTTTCTTGTTCGAAATCTGTTTCTGTATAAAATGCACCTAATGGTTTCCTTTTAGCTTGAAATTTTTTTTTCTCGAAAATCCACAGTACCCCCCCTTGGAGAAATGACTCCGACAAATCCTGGCATTCGAAACAGATTTTTTCGATTTTTTTCTCACGGGTACGGGTTACACGGTTACGGTTGACTTTTTCTTATTCGAAATCTGATTCTCTATAAAATGCACCTAATGGTTTCCTTTTAGCTTGAAATTTTTTTTTCTCGAAAATCCACAGTACCCCTCCTTGGAAAAATGACTCCGAAAAATCCTGGCATTCGAAACAGATTTTTTCGATTTTTTTCTCACGGGTACGGATTACGTGGTTACGAATGACTTTTTCTTATTCGAAATCTGCTTCTGTATAAAATGCACCTAATGGTTTCCTTTTAGCTTGAAATTTTTTTTTCTCGAAAATCCACAGTACCCCCCCTTGGAAAAATGACTCCGAAAAATCATGGCATTCGAAACAGATTTTTTCGATTTTTTTCACACGAGTACGGGTTACGGTTGATTTTTCTTATTCGAAATCTGATTCTCTATAAAATGCACCTAATGGTTTCCTTTTAGCTTGAAATTTTTTTTTCTCTAAAATCCACAGTACCCTCCCTTGGAAAAATGACTCCGAAAAATCATGGCATTCGAAACAGATTTTTTCGATTTTTTTCACACGAGTAAGAGTTACGCGGTTACGGTTGACTTTTTCTTATTCGAAATCTGATTCTCTATAAAATGCACCTAATGGTTTCCTTTTTCCTTGAAATTTTTTTTTCTCTAAAATCCACAGTACCACCCGTTGCAAAAATCACTCCGAAAAATCATGGCATTCGAAACAGATTTTTTCGATTTTTTTCTCACGGGTACGAGTTACGCGGTTACGGTTGACTTTTGGTTATTCGAAATCTGATTCTCTATAAAATGCACCTAATGGTTTCCTTTTAGCTTGAATTTTTTTTTTCTCGAAAATCCACAGTACCCCTCCTTGGAAAAATGACTCCGAAAAATCCTGGCATTCGAAACAGATTTTTTCGATTTTTTTCTCACGGGTACGGATTACGCGGTTACGAATGACTTTTTCTTATTCGAAATCTGCTTCTGTATAAAATGCACCTAATGGTTTCCTTTTAGCTTGAAATTTTTTTTTCTCGAAAATCCACAGTACCCTCCCTTGGAAAAATGACTCCGAAAAATCCTGGCATTCGAAACAGATTTTTTCGATTTTTTTTCTCACGGGTACGGATTACGCGGTTACAAATGACTTTTTCTTGTTCGAAATCTGTTTCTGTATAAAATGCACCTAATGGTTTCCTTTTAGCTTGAAATTTTTTTTTCTCGAAAATCCACAGTACCCCCCCTTGGAGAAATGACTCCGACAAATCCTGGCATTCGAAACAGATTTTTTCGATTTTTTTCTCACGGGTACGGGTTACACGGTTACGGTTGACTTTTTCTTATTCGAAATCTGATTCTCTATAAAATGCACCTAATGGTTTCCTTTTAGCTTGAAATTTTTTTTTCTCGAAAATCCACAGTACCCCTCCTTGGAAAAATGACTCCGAAAAATCCTGGCATTCGAAACAGATTTTTTCGATTTTTTTCTCACGGGTACGGATTACGTGGTTACGAATGACTTTTTCTTATTCGAAATCTGCTTCTGTATAAAATGCACCTAATGGTTTCCTTTTAGCTTGAAATTTTTTTTTCTCGAAAATCCACAGTACCCCCCCTTGGAAAAATGACTCCGAAAAATCATGGCATTCGAAACAGATTTTTTCGATTTTTTTCACACGAGTACGGGTTACGGTTGACTTTTTCTTATTCGAAATCTGATTCTCTATAAAATGCACCTAATGGTTTCCTTTTAGCTTGAAATTTTTTTTTCTCTAAAATCCACAGTACCCTCCCTTGGAAAAATGACTCCGAAAAATCATGGCATTCGAAACAGATTTTTTCGATTTTTTTCACACGAGTAAGAGTTACGCGGTTACGGTTGACTTTTTCTTATTCGAAATCTGATTCTCTATAAAATGCACCTAATGGTTTCCTTTTAGCTTGAAATTTTTTTTTCTCGATAATCCACAGTACTCCTGCTTGGAAAAATGACTCCGAAAAATCATTGCATTCGAAAATGATTTTTTCGATTTTTTTCTCACGGGTACGAGTTACGCGGTTACGGTTGACTTTTTCTTATTCGAAATCTGATTCTCTATAAAATGCACCTAATGGTTTCCTTTATCCTTGAAATTTTTTTTTCTCTAAAATCCACAGTACCACCCGTTGCAAAAATCACTCCGAAAAATCATGGCATTCGAAACAGATTTTTTCGATTTTTTTCTCACGGGTACGAATTACGCGGTTACGAATGACTTTTTCTTATTCGAAATCTGCTTCTGTATAAAATGCACCTAATGGTTTCCTTTTAGCTTGAAATTTTTTTTTCTCGAAAATCCACAGTACCCTCCCTTGGAAAAATGACTCCGAAAAATCATGGCATTCGAAACAGATTTTTTCGATTTTTTTCTCAGGGGTACCAGTTACGCGGATACGGTTGACTTTTTCTTATTCGAAATCTGATTCTCTATAAAATGCACCTAATGGTTTCCTTTTAGCTTGAAATTAATTTTTTTTTCTCGAAAATCCACAGTACCCCTCCTTGGAAAAATGACTCCGAAAAATCCTGGCATTCGAAACAGATTTTTTCGATTTTTTTCTCACGGGTACGGATTACGTGGTTACGAATGACTTTTTCTTATTCGAAATCTGCTTCTGTATAAAATGCACCTAATGGTTTCCTTTTAGCTTGAAATTTTTTTTTCTCGAAAATCCACAGTACCCCCCCTTGGAAAAATGACTCCGAAAAATCCTGGCATTCGAAACAGATTTTTTCGATTTTTTTCTCACGGGTACGGATTACGCGGTTACAAATGACTTTTTCTTATTCGAAATCTGCTTCTGTATAAAATGCACCTAATGGTTTCCTTTTTGCTTGAAATTTTTTTTTTCTCGAAAATCCACAGTACCCCTCCTTGGAAAAATGACTCCGAAAAATCATGGCATTCGAAACAGATTTTTTCGATTTTTTTCTCACGGGTACGGGTTAGGCGGTTACGGTTGACTTTTTCTTATTCGAAATCTGATTCTCTATAGAATGCAACTAATGGTTTCCTTTTAGCTTGAAATTTTTTTTCCCGAAAATCCACAGTACCCCCCCTTGGAAAAATGACTCCGAAAAATCATGGCATTCGAAACAGATTTTTTCGATTTTTTTCTCACGGGTACGTGTTATGCGGTTACGGTTGACTTTTTCTTATTCGAAATCTGATTCTCTATAAAATGCACCTAATGGTTTCCTTTTAGCTTGAAATTTTTTTTTTCTCGAAAATCCACAGTACCCCTGCTTGGAAAAATGACTCCGAAAAATCATTGCATTCGAAAATGATTTTTTCGATTTTTTTCTCACGGGTACGAGTTACGCGGTTACGGTTGACTTTTTCTTATTCGAAATCTGATTCTCTATAAAATGCACCTAATGGTTTCCTTTTTCCTTGAAATTTTTTTTTCTCTAAAATCCACAGTACCACCCGTTGCAAAAATCACTCCGAAAAATCATGGCATTCGAAACAGATTTTTTCGATTTTTTTCTCACGGGTACGGATTACGCGGTTACGAATGACTTTTTCTTATTCGAAATCTGCTTCTGTATAAAATGCACCTAATGGTTTCCTTTTAGCTTGAAATTTTTTTTTCTCGAAAATCCACAGTACCCTCCCTTGGAAAAATGACTCCGAAAAATCATGGCATTCGAAACAGATTTTTTCGATTTTTTTCTCAGGGGTACGAGTTACGCGGTTACGGTTGACTTTTTCTTATTCGAAATCTGATTCTCTATAAAATGCACCTAATGGTTTCCTTTTTGCTTGAAATTTTTTTTTCTCTAAAATCCACAGTAAAATCCCTTGGAAAAATGACTCCGAAAAATCATGGCATTCGAAACAGATTTTTTCGATTTCTTTCTCACGGGTACGGGTTACGCGGTTACGGTTGACTTTTTCTTATTCGAAATCTGATTCCCTATAAAATGCACCTAATGGTTTCCTTTTAGCTTGAAATTTTTTTTCTCGAAAATCCACAGTACCCCCCTTGGAAAAATGACTCCGAAAAATCCTGGCATTCGAAACAGATTTTTTCGATTTTTTTCTCACGAGTACGAGTTACGCGGTTACGGTGACTTTTTCTTATTCGAAATCTGCTTCTGTATAAAATGCACCTAATGGTTTCCTTTTAGCTTGAAATTTTTTTTTCTCGAAAATCCACAGTACCCCCCCTTGGAAAAATGACTCCGAAAAATCCTGGCATTCGAAACAGATTTTTTCGATTTTTTTCTCACGGGTACGGATTACGCGGTTACAAATGACTTTTTCTTATTCGAAATCTGCTTCTGTATAAAATGCACCTAATGGTTTCCTTTTAGCTTGAATTTTTTTTTTCTCGAAAATCCACAGTACCCCTTGGAGAAATGACTCCGACAAATCCTGGCATTCGAAACAGATTTTTTCGATTTTTTTCTCACGGGTACGGGTTACTCGGTTACGGTTGACTTTTTCTTATTCGAAATCTGATTCTCTATAAAATGCACCTAATGGTTTCCTTTTTGCTTGAAATTTTTTTTTTCTCGAAAATCCACAGTACCCCTCCTTGGAAAAATGACTCCGAAAAATCATGGCATTCGAAACAGATTTTTTCGATTTTTTTCTCACGGGTACGGGTTACGCGGTTACGGTTGACTTTTTCTTATTCGAAATCTGATTCTCTATAAAATGCACCTAATGGTTTCCTTTTAGCTTGAAATTTTTTTTTCTCGAAAATCCACAGTACCCCTCCTTGGATAAATGACTCCGAAAAATCATGGCATTCGAAACAGATTTTTTCGATTTTTTTCTCACGGGTACGGGTTAGGCGGTTACGGTTGACTTTTTCTTATTCGAAATCTGATTCTCTATAAAATGCACCTAATGGTTTCCTTTTAGCTTGAAATTTTTTTTTCCCGAAAATCCACAGTACCCCCCCTTGGAAAAATGACTCCGAAAAATCATGGCATTCGAAACAGATGTTTTAGATTTTTTTCTCACGGGTACGTGTTACGCGGTTACGAATGACTTTTTCTTATTCGAAATGTGCTTCTGTATAAAATGCACCTGATGGTTTTCTTTTAGCTTGAAATTTTTTTTTCTCGAAAATCCACAGTACCCCCCCTTGGAAAAATGACTCCGAAAAATCATGGCATTCGAAACAGATTTTTTCGATTTTTTTCTCACGGGTACGGGTTAGGCGGTTACGGTTGACTTTTTCTTATTCGAAATCTGATTCTCTATAAAATGCAACTAATGGTTTCCCTTTTGCTTGAAATTTTTTTTTCCCGAAAATCCACAGTACCACCCGTTGCAAAAATCACTCCGAAAAATCATGGCATTCGAAACAGATTTTTTCGATTTTTTTCTCACGGGTACGGATTACGCGGTTACAAATGACTTTTTCTTATTCGAAATCTGCTTCTGTATAAAATGCACCTAATGGTTTCCTTTTTGCTTGAAATTTTTTTTTTCTCGAAAATCCACAGTACCCCTCCTTGGAAAAATGACCCCGAAAAATCATGGCATTCGAAACAGATTTTTTCGATTTTTTTCTCACGGGTACGGGTTAGGCGGTTACGGTTGACTTTTTCTTATTCGAAATCTGATTCTCTATAAAATGCAACTAATGGTTTCCTTTTAGCTTGAAATTTTTTTTCCCGAAAATCCACAGTACCCCCCCTTGGAAAAATGACTCCGAAAAATCATGGCATTCGAAACAGATTTTTTCGATTTTTTTCTCACGGGTACGTGTTATGCGGTTACGGTTGACTTTTTCTTATTCGAAATCTGATTCTCTATAAAATGCACCTAATGGTTTCCTTTTAGCTTGAAATTTTTTTTTTCTCGAAAATCCACAGTACCCCTGCTTGGAAAAATGACTCCGAAAAATCATTGCATTCGAAAATGATTTTTTCGATTTTTTTCTCACGGGTACGAGTTACGCGGTTACGGTTGACTTTTTCTTATTCGAAATCTGATTCTCTATAAAATGCACCTAATGGTTTCCTTTTTCCTTGAAATTTTTTTTTCTCTAAAATCCACAGTACCACCCGTTGCAAAAATCACTCCGAAAAATCATGGCATTCGAAACAGATTTTTTCGATTTTTTTCTCACGGGTACGGATTACGCGGTTACGAATGACTTTTTCTTATTCGAAATCTGCTTCTGTATAAAATGCACCTAATGGTTTCCTTTTAGCTTGAAATTTTTTTTTCTCGAAAATCCACAGTACCCTCCCTTGGAAAAATGACTCCGAAAAATCATGGCATTCGAAACAGATTTTTTCGATTTTTTTCTCAGGGGTACGAGTTACGCGGTTACGGTTGACTTTTTCTTATTCGAAATCTGATTCTCTATAAAATGCACCTAATGGTTTCCTTTTTGCTTGAAATTTTTTTTTCTCTAAAATCCACAGTAAAATCCCTTGGAAAAATGACTCCGAAAAATCATGGCATTCGAAACAGATTTTTTCGATTTCTTTCTCACGGGTACGGGTTACGCGGTTACGGTTGACTTTTTCTTATTCGAAATCTGATTCCCTATAAAATGCACCTAATGGTTTCCTTTTAGCTTGAAATTTTTTTTCTCGAAAATCCACAGTACCCCCCTTGGAAAAATGACTCCGAAAAATCCTGGCATTCGAAACAGATTTTTTCGATTTTTTTCTCACGAGTACGAGTTACGCGGTTACGGTGACTTTTTCTTATTCGAAATCTGCTTCTGTATAAAATGCACCTAATGGTTTCCTTTTAGCTTGAAATTTTTTTTTCTCGAAAATCCACAGTACCCCCCCTTGGAAAAATGACTCCGAAAAATCCTGGCATTCGAAACAGATTTTTTCGATTTTTTTCTCACGGGTACGGATTACGCGGTTACAAATGACTTTTTCTTATTCGAAATCTGCTTCTGTATAAAATGCACCTAATGGTTTCCTTTTAGCTTGAATTTTTTTTTCTCGAAAATCCACAGTACCCCCCCTTGGAGAAATGACTCCGACAAATCCTGGCATTCGAAACAGATTTTTTCGATTTTTTTCTCACGGGTACGGGTTACTCGGTTACGGTTGACTTTTTCTTATTCGAAATCTGATTCTCTATAAAATGCACCTAATGGTTTCCTTTTTGCTTGAAATTTTTTTTTTCTCGAAAATCCACAGTACCCCTCCTTGGAAAAATGACTCCGAAAAATCATGGCATTCGAAACAGATTTTTTCGATTTTTTTCTCACGGGTACGGGTTACGCGGTTACGGTTGACTTTTTCTTATTCGAAATCTGATTCTCTATAAAATGCACCTAATGGTTTCCTTTTAGCTTGAAATTTTTTTTTCTCGAAAATCCACAGTACCCCTCCTTGGATAAATGACTCCGAAAAATCATGGCATTCGAAACAGATTTTTTCGATTTTTTTCTCACGGGTACGTGTTATGCGGTTACGGTTGACTTTTTCTTATTCGAAATCTGATTCTCTATAAAATGCACCTAATGGTTTCCTTTTAGCTTGAAATTTTTTTTTTCTCGAAAATCCACAGTACCCCTGCTTGGAAAAATGACTCCGAAAAATCATTGCATTCGAAAATGATTTTTTCGATTTTTTTCTCACGGGTACGAGTTACGCGGTTACGGTTGACTTTTTCTTATTCGAAATCTGATTCTCTATAAAATGCACCTAATGGTTTCCTTTTTCCTTGAAATTTTTTTTTCTCTAAAATCCACAGTACCACCCGTTGCAAAAATCACTCCGAAAAATCATGGCATTCGAAACAGATTTTTTCGATTTTTTTCTCACGGGTACGGATTACGCGGTTACGAATGACTTTTTCTTATTCGAAATCTGCTTCTGTATAAAATGCACCTAATGGTTTCCTTTTTGCTTGAAATTTTTTTTTCTCGAAAATCCACAGTACCCTCCCTTGGAAAAATGACTCCGAAAAATCATGGCATTCGAAACAGATTTTTTCGATTTTTTTCTCAGGGGTACGAGTTACGCGGTTACGGTTGACTTTTTCTTATTCGAAATCTGATTCTCTATAAAATGCACCTAATGGTTTCCTTTTTGCTTGAAATTTTTTTTTCTCTAAAATCCACAGTAAAATCCCTTGGAAAAATGACTCCGAAAAATCATGGCATTCGAAACAGATTTTTTCGATTTCTTTCTCACGGGTACGGGTTACGCGGTTACGGTTGACTTTTTCTTATTCGAAATCTGATTCCCTATAAAATGCACCTAATGGTTTCCTTTTAGCTTGAAATTTTTTTTCTCGAAAATCCACAGTACCCCCCTTGGAAAAATGACTCCGAAAAATCCTGGCATTCGAAACAGATTTTTTCGATTTTTTTCTCACGAGTACGAGTTACGCGGTTACGGTGACTTTTTCTTATTCGAAATCTGCTTCTGTATAAAATGCACCTAATGGTTTCCTTTTAGCTTGAAATTTTTTTTTCTCGAAAATCCACAGTACCCCCCCTTGGAAAAATGACTCCGAAAAATCCTGGCATTCGAAACAGATTTTTTCGATTTTTTTCTCACGGGTACGGATTACGCGGTTACAAATGACTTTTTCTTATTCGAAATCTGCTTCTGTATAAAATGCACCTAATGGTTTCCTTTTAGCTTGAATTTTTTTTTTCTCGAAAATCCACAGTACCCCCCCTTGGAGAAATGACTCCGACAAATCCTGGCATTCGAAACAGATTTTTTCGATTTTTTTCTCACGGGTACGGGTTACTCGGTTACGGTTGACTTTTTCTTATTCGAAATCTGATTCTCTATAAAATGCACCTAATGGTTTCCTTTTTGCTTGAAATTTTTTTTTTCTCGAAAATCCACAGTACCCCTCCTTGGAAAAATGACTCCGAAAAATCATGGCATTCGAAACAGATTTTTTCGATTTTTTTCTCACGGGTACGGGTTACGCGGTTACGGTTGACTTTTTCTTATTCGAAATCTGATTCTCTATAAAATGCACCTAATGGTTTCCTTTTAGCTTGAAATTTTTTTTTCTCGAAAATCCACAGTACCCCTCCTTGGATAAATGACTCCGAAAAATCATGGCATTCGAAACAGATTTTTTCGATTTTTTTCTCACGGGTACGTGTTATGCGGTTACGGTTGACTTTTTCTTATTCGAAATCTGATTCTCTATAAAATGCACCTAATGGTTTCCTTTTAGCTTGAAATTTTTTTTTTCTCGAAAATCCACAGTACCCCTGCTTGGAAAAATGACTCCGAAAAATCATTGCATTCGAAAATGATTTTTTCGATTTTTTTCTCACGGGTACGAGTTACGCGGTTACGGTTGACTTTTTCTTATTCGAAATCTGATTCTCTATAAAATGCACCTAATGGTTTCCTTTTTCCTTGAAATTTTTTTTTCTCGAAAATCCACAGTACCCTCCCTTGGAAAAATGACTCCGAAAAATCATGGCATTCGAAACAGATTTTTTCGATTTTTTTCTCAGGGGTACGAGTTACGCGGTTACGGTTGACTTTTTCTTATTCGAAATCTGATTCTCTATAAAATGCACCTAATGGTTTCCTTTTTGCTTGAAATTTTTTTTTCTCTAAAATCCACAGTAAAATCCCTTGGAAAAATGACTCCGAAAAATCATGGCATTCGAAACAGATTTTTTCGATTTCTTTCTCACGGGTACGGGTTACGCGGTTACGGTTGACTTTTTCTTATTCGAAATCTGATTCCCTATAAAATGCACCTAATGGTTTCCTTTTAGCTTGAAATTTTTTTTCTCGAAAATCCACAGTACCCCCCTTGGAAAAATGACTCCGAAAAATCCTGGCATTCGAAACAGATTTTTTCGATTTTTTTCTCACGAGTACGAGTTACGCGGTTACGGTGACTTTTTCTTATTCGAAATCTGCTTCTGTATAAAATGCACCTAATGGTTTCCTTTTAGCTTGAAATTTTTTTTTCTCGAAAATCCACAGTACCCCCCCTTGGAAAAATGACTCCGAAAAATCCTGGCATTCGAAACAGATTTTTTCGATTTTTTTCTCACGGGTACGGATTACGCGGTTACAAATGACTTTTTCTTATTCGAAATCTGCTTCTGTATAAAATGCACCTAATGGTTTCCTTTTAGCTTGAATTTTTTTTTTCTCGAAAATCCACAGTACCCCCCCTTGGAGAAATGACTCCGACAAATCCTGGCATTCGAAACAGATTTTTTCGATTTTTTTCTCACGGGTACGGGTTACTCGGTTACGGTTGACTTTTTCTTATTCGAAATCTGATTCTCTATAAAATGCACCTAATGGTTTCCTTTTTGCTTGAAATTTTTTTTTTCTCGAAAATCCACAGTACCCCTCCTTGGAAAAATGACTCCGAAAAATCATGGCATTCGAAACAGATTTTTTCGATTTTTTTCTCACGGGTACGGGTTACGCGGTTACGGTTGACTTTTTCTTATTCGAAATCTGATTCTCTATAAAATGCACCTAATGGTTTCCTTTTAGCTTGAAATTTTTTTTTCTCGAAAATCCACAGTACCCCTCCTTGGATAAATGACTCCGAAAAATCATGGCATTCGAAACAGATTTTTTCGATTTTTTTCTCACGGGTACGGGTTAGGCGGTTACGGTTGACTTTTTCTTATTCGAAATCTGATTCTCTATAAAATGCACCTAATGGTTTCCTTTTAGCTTGAAATTTTTTTTTCCCGAAAATCCACAGTACCCCCCCTTGGAAAAATGACTCCGAAAAATCATGGCATTCGAAACAGATGTTTTAGATTTTTTTCTCACGGGTACCTGTTACGCGGTTACGAATGACTTTTTCTTATTCGAAATGTGCTTCTGTATAAAATGCACCTGATGGTTTTCTTTTAGCTTGAAATTTTTTTTTCTCGAAAATCCACAGTACCCCCCCTTGGAAAAATGACTCCGAAAAATCATGGCATTCGAAACAGATTTTTTCGATTTTTTTCTCACGGGTACGGGTTAGGCGGTTACGGTTGACTTTTTCTTATTCGAAATCTGATTCTCTATAAAATGCAACTAATGGTTTCCTTTTAGCTTGAAATTTTTTTTTCCCGAAAATCCACAGTACCCCCCCTTGGAAAAATGACTCCGAAAAATCATGGCATTCGAAACAGATTTTTTCGATTTTTTTCTCACGGGTACGTGTTACGCGGTTACGAATGACTTTTTCTTATTCGAAATGTGCTTCTGTATAAAATGCACCTAATGGTTTCCTTTTAGCTTGAAATTTTTTTTTCTCGAAAATCCACAGTACCCCCCCCCCCTTGGAAAAATGACTCCGAAAAATCATGGCATTGGAAACAGATTTTTTCGATTTTTTTCTCACGGGTACAGGTTATGCGGTTACGGTTGACTTTTTCTTATTCGAAATCTGATTCTCTATAAAATGCACCTAATGGTTTCCTTTTTCCTTGAACTTTTTTTTTCTCTAAAATCCACAGTACCACCCGTTGCAAAAATCACTCCGAAAAATCATGGCATTCGAAACAGATTTTTTCGATTTTTTTCTCACGGGTACGGATTACGCGGTTACGAATGACTTTTTCTTATTCGAAATCTGCTTCTGTATAAAATGCACCTAATGGTTTCCTTTTAGCTTGAAATTTTTTTTTCTCGAAAATCCACAGTACCCTCCCTTGGAAAAATGACTCCGAAAAATCATGGCATTCGAAACAGATTTTTTCGATTTTTTTCTCAGGGGTACGAGTTACGCGGTTACGGTTGACTTTTTCTTATTCGAAATCTGATTCTCTATAAAATGCACCTAATGGTTTCCTTTTTGCTTGAAATTTTTTTTTCTCTAAAATCCACAGTAAAATCCCTTGGAAAAATGACTCCGAAAAATCATGGCATTCGAAACAGATTTTTTCGATTTCTTTCTCACGGGTACGGGTTACGCGGTTACGGTTGACTTTTTCTTATTCGAAATCTGATTCCCTATAAAATGCACCTAATGGTTTCCTTTTAGCTTGAAATTTTTTTTCTCGAAAATCCACAGTACCCCCCTTGGAAAAATGACTCCGAAAAATCCTGGCATTCGAAACAGATTTTTTCGATTTTTTTCTCACGAGTACGAGTTACGCGGTTACGGTGACTTTTTCTTATTCGAAATCTGCTTCTGTATAAAATGCACCTAATGGTTTCCTTTTAGCTTGAAATTTTTTTTTCTCGAAAATCCACAGTACCCCCCCTTGGAAAAATGACTCCGAAAAATCCTGGCATTCGAAACAGATTTTTTCGATTTTTTTCTCACGGGTACGGATTACGCGGTTACAAATGACTTTTTCTTATTCGAAATCTGCTTCTGTATAAAATGCACCTAATGGTTTCCTTTTAGCTTGAATTTTTTTTTCTCGAAAATCCACAGTACCCCCCCTTGGAGAAATGACTCCGACAAATCCTGGCATTCGAAACAGATTTTTTCGATTTTTTTCTCACGGGTACGGGTTACTCGGTTACGGTTGACTTTTTCTTATTCGAAATCTGATTCTCTATAAAATGCACCTAATGGTTTCCTTTTTGCTTGAAATTTTTTTTTTCTCGAAAATCCACAGTACCCCTCCTTGGAAAAATGACTCCGAAAAATCATGGCATTCGAAACAGATTTTTTCGATTTTTTTCTCACGGGTACGGGTTACGCGGTTACGGTTGACTTTTTCTTATTCGAAATCTGATTCTCTATAAAATGCACCTAATGGTTTCCTTTTAGCTTGAAATTTTTTTTTCTCGAAAATCCACAGTACCCCTCCTTGGATAAATGACTCCGAAAAATCATGGCATTCGAAACAGATTTTTTCGATTTTTTTCTCACGGGTACGTGTTATGCGGTTACGGTTGACTTTTTCTTATTCGAAATCTGATTCTCTATAAAATGCACCTAATGGTTTCCTTTTAGCTTGAAATTTTTTTTTTCTCGAAAATCCACAGTACCCCTGCTTGGAAAAATGACTCCGAAAAATCATTGCATTCGAAAATGATTTTTTCGATTTTTTTCTCACGGGTACGAGTTACGCGGTTACGGTTGACTTTTTCTTATTCGAAATCTGATTCTCTATAAAATGCACCTAATGGTTTCCTTTTTCCTTGAAATTTTTTTTTCTCTAAAATCCACAGTACCACCCGTTGCAAAAATCACTCCGAAAAATCATGGCATTCGAAACAGATTTTTTCGATTTTTTTCTCACGGGTACGGATTACGCGGTTACGAATGACTTTTTCTTATTCGAAATCTGCTTCTGTATAAAATGCACCTAATGGTTTCCTTTTAGCTTGAAATTTTTTTTTCTCGAAAATCCACAGTACCCTCCCTTGGAAAAATGACTCCGAAAAATCATGGCATTCGAAACAGATTTTTTCGATTTTTTTCTCAGGGGTACGAGTTACGCGGTTACGGTTGACTTTTTCTTATTCGAAATCTGATTCTCTATAAAATGCACCTAATGGTTTCCTTTTTGCTTGAAATTTTTTTTCTCTAAAATCCACAGTAAAATCCCTTGGAAAAATGACTCCGAAAAATCATGGCATTCGAAACAGATTTTTTCGATTTCTTTCTCACGGGTACGGGTTACGCGGTTACGGTTGACTTTTTCTTATTCGAAATCTGATTCCCTATAAAATGCACCTAATGGTTTCCTTTTAGCTTGAAATTTTTTTTCTCGAAAATCCACAGTACCCCCCTTGGAAAAATGACTCCGAAAAATCCTGGCATTCGAAACAGATTTTTTCGATTTTTTTCTCACGAGTACGAGTTACGCGGTTACGGTGACTTTTTCTTATTCGAAATCTGCTTCTGTATAAAATGCACCTAATGGTTTCCTTTTAGCTTGAAATTTTTTTTTCTCGAAAATCCACAGTACCCCCCCTTGGAAAAATGACTCCGAAAAATCCTGGCATTCGAAACAGATTTTTTCGATTTTTTTCTCACGGGTACGGATTACGCGGTTACAAATGACTTTTTCTTATTCGAAATCTGCTTCTGTATAAAATGCACCTAATGGTTTCCTTTTAGCTTGAATTTTTTTTTTCTCGAAAATCCACAGTACCCCCCCTTGGAGAAATGACTCCGACAAATCCTGGCATTCGAAACAGATTTTTTCGATTTTTTTCTCACGGGTACGGGTTACTCGGTTACGGTTGACTTTTTCTTATTCGAAATCTGATTCTCTATAAAATGCACCTAATGGTTTCCTTTTTGCTTGAAATTTTTTTTTTCTCGAAAATCCACAGTACCCCTCCTTGGAAAAATGACTCCGAAAAATCATGGCATTCGAAACAGATTTTTTCGATTTTTTTCTCACGGGTACGGGTTACGCGGTTACGGTTGACTTTTTCTTATTCGAAATCTGATTCTCTATAAAATGCACCTAATGGTTTCCTTTTAGCTTGAAATTTTTTTTTCTCGAAAATCCACAGTACCCCTCCTTGGATAAATGACTCCGAAAAATCATGGCATTCGAAACAGATTTTTTCGATTTTTTTCTCACGGGTACGGGTTAGGCGGTTACGGTTGACTTTTTCTTATTCGAAATCTGATTCTCTATAAAATGCAACTAATGGTTTCCTTTTAGCTTGAAATTTTTTTTTCCCGAAAATCCACAGTACCCCCCCTTGGAAAAATGACTCCGAAAAATCATGGCATTCGAAACAGATTTTTTCGATTTTTTTCTCACGGGTACGTGTTACGCGGTTACGAATGACTTTTTCTTATTCGAAATGTGCTTCTGTATAAAATGCACCTAATAGTTTCCTTTTAGCTTGAAATTTTTTTTTCTCGAAAATCCACAGTACCCCCCCCCCCCCTTGGAAAAATGACTCCGAAAAATCATGGCATTGGAAACAGATTTTTTCGATTTTTTTCTCACGGGTACAGGTTATGCGGTTACGGTTGACTTTTTCTTATTCGAAATCTGATTCTCTATAAAATGCACCTAATGGTTTCCTTTTTCCTTGAACTTTTTTTTTCTCTAAAATCCACAGTACCACCCGTTGCAAAAATCACTCCGAAAAATCATGGCATTCGAAACAGATTTTTTCGATTTTTTTCTCACGGGTACGGATTACGCGGTTACGAATGACTTTTTCTTATTCGAAATCTGCTTCTGTATAAAATGCACCTAATGGTTTCCTTTTAGCTTGAAATTTTTTTTTCTCGAAAATCCACAGTACCCTCCCTTGGAAAAATGACTCCGAAAAATCATGGCATTCGAAACAGATTTTTTCGATTTTTTTCTCACGGGTACGGATTACGCGGTTACAAATGACTTTTTCTTATTCGAAAGCTGCTTCTGTATAAAATGCACCTAATGGTTTCCTTTTAGCTTGAAATTTTTTTTTCTCGAAAATCCACAGTACCCCCCCTTGGAGAAATGACTCCGACAAATCCTGGCATTCGAAACAGATTTTTTCGATTTTTTTCTCACGGGTACGGTTTACACGGTTACGGTTGACTTTTTCTTATTCGAAATCTGATTCTCTATAAAATGCACCTAATGGTTTCCTTTTAGCTTGAAATTAATTTTTTTTTCTCGAAAATCCACAGTACCCCTCCTTGGAAAAATGACTCCGAAAAATCCTGGCATTCGAAACAGATTTTTTTTTTTTCTCACGGGTACGGATTACGTGGTTACGAATGACTTTTTCTTATTCGAAATCTGCTTCTGTATAAAATGCACCTAATGGTTTCCTTTTAGCTTGAAATTTTTTTTTCTCGAAAATCCACAGTACCCCCCCTTGGAAAAATGACTCCGAAAAATCCTGGCATTCGAAACAGATTTTTTTCGATTTTTTCCTCACGGGCACGAGTTACGCGGTTACGGTTGACTTTTTCTTATTCGAAATCTGATTCTCTATAAAATGCACCTAATGGTTTCCTTTTAGCTTGAAAATTTTTTTTCTCGAAAATCCACAGTACCCCTCGTTGGAAAAATGACTCCGAAAAATCCTGGCATTCGAAACAGATTTTTTCGATTTTTTTCTCACGGGTACGGGTTACACGGTTACGGTTGACTTTTTCTTATTCGAAATCTGATTCTCTATAAAATGCACCTAATGGTTTTCTTTTTGCTTGAAATTTTTTTTTTCTCGAAAATCCACAGTACCCCTCCTTGGAAAAATGACTCCGAAAAATCATGGCATTCGAAACAGATTTTTTCGATTTTTTTCTCACGGGTACGGGTTAGGCGGTTACGGTTGACTTTTTCTTATTCGAAATCTGATTCTCTATAAAATGCAACTAATGGTTTCCTTTTAGCTTGAAATTTTTTTTTCCCGAAAATCCACAGTACCCCCCCTTGGAAAAATGACTCCGAAAAATCATGGCATTCGAAACAGATTTTTTCGATTTTTTTCTCACGGGTACGTGTTACGCGGTTACGAATGACTTTTTCTTATTCGAAATGTGCTTCTGTATAAAATGCACCTAATGGTTTCCTTTTAGCTTGAAATTTTTTTTTCTCGAAAATCCACAGTACCCCCCCCCCTTGGAAAAATGACTCCGAAAAATCATGGCATTCGAAACAGATTTTTTCGATTTTTTTCTCACGGGTACAGGTTATGCGGTTACGGTTGACTTTTTCTTATTCGAAATCTGATTCTCTATAAAATGCACCTAATGGTTTCCTTTTAGCTTGAAATTTTTTTTTCTCGAAAATCCACAGTACCCCTGCTTGGAAAAATGACTCCGAAAAATCATTGCATTCGAAAATGATTTTTTCGATTTTTTTCTCACGGGTACGAGTTACGCGGTTACGGTTGACTTTTTCTTATTCGAAATCTGATTCTCTATAAAATGCACCTAATGGTTTCCTTTTTCCTTGAAATTTTTTTTTCTCGAAAATCCACAGTACCCCCCCTTGGAGAAATGACTCCGACAAATCCTGGCATTCGAAACAGATTTTTTCGAATTTTTTCTCACGGGTTACACGGTTACGGTTGACTTTTTCTTATTCGAAATCTGATTCTCTATAAAATGCACCTAATGGTTTCCTTTTTGCTTGAAATTTTTTTTTCTCGAAAATCCACAGTACCCCTCCTTGGAAAAATGACTCCGAAAAATCATGGCATTCGAAACAGATTTTTTCGATTTTTTTCTCACGGGTACGCGGTTACGGTTGACTTTTTCTTATTCGAAATCTGCTTCTGTATAAAATGCACCTAATGGTTTCCTTTTGCTTGAAATTTTTTTTTCTCGAAAATCCACAGTACCCCCTTGGAAAAATGACTCCGACAAATCCTGGCATTCGAAACAGATTTTTTCGAATTTTTTCTCACGGGTACGGGTTACACGGTTACGGTTGACTTTTTCTTATTCGAAATCTGATTCTCTATAAAATGCACCTAATGGTTTCCTTTTTCCTTGAAATTTTTTTTTCTCGAAAATCCACAGTACCCTCCCTTGGAAAAATGACTCCGAAAAATCCTGGCATTCGAAACAGATTTTTTCGAATTTTTTCTCACGGGTACGGGTTACACGGTTACGGTTGACTGTTTCTTATTCGAAATCTGATTCTCTATAAAATGCACCTAATGGTTTCCTGTTAGCTTGAAATTTTTTTTTTCTCGAAAATCCACAGTACCCCTCCTTGGAAAAATGACTCCGAAAAATCCTGGCATTCGAAACAGATTTTTTCGATTTTTTTCTCACGGGTACGGATTACGTGGTTACGAATGACTTTTTCTTATTCGAAATCTGCTTCTGTATAAAATGCACCTAATGGTTTCCTTTTTGCTTGAAATTTTTTTTTCTCGAAAATCCACAGTACCCCCCCCTTGGAAAAATGACTCCGAAAAATCCTGGCATTCGAAACAGATTTTTTCGATTTTTTTCTCACGGGTACGGATTACGTGGTTACGAATGACTTTTTCTTATTCGAAATCTGCTTCTGTATAAAATGCACCTAATGGCTTCCTTTTAGCTTGAAATTTTTTTTTCTCGAAAATCCACAGTACCCCCCCTTGGAGAAATGACTCCGACAAATCCTGGCATTCGAAACAGATTTTTTCGAATTTTTTCTCACGGGTACGGGTTACACGGTTACGGTTGACTTTTTCTTATTCGAAATCTGATTCTCTATAAAATGCACCTAATGGTTTCCTTTTTGCTTGAAATTTTTTTTTCTCGAAAATCCACAGTACCCTCCCTTGGAAAAATGACTCCGAAAAATCCTGGCATTCGAAACAGATTTTTTCGAATTTTTTCTCACGGGTACGGGTTACACGGTTACGGTTGACTGTTTCTTATTCGAAATCTGATTCTCTATAAAATGCACCTAATGGTTTCCTGTTAGCTTGAAATTTTTTTTTTCTCGAAAATCCACAGTACCCCTCCTTGGAAAAATGACTCCGAAAAATCCTGGCATTCGAAACAGATTTTTTCGATTTTTTTCTCACGGGTACGGATTACGTGGTTACGAATGACTTTTTCTTATTCGAAATCTGCTTCTGTATAAAATGCACCTAATGGTTTCCTTTTAGCTTGAAATTTTTTTTTCTGGAAAATCCACAGTACCCCCCCTTGGAAAAATAACTCCGAAAAATCATGGCATTCGAAACAGATTTTTTCGATTTTTTTCTCACGGGTACGGATTACGCGGTTACAAATGACTTTTTCTTATTCGAAATCTGCTTCTGTATAAAATGCACCTAATGGTTTCCTTTTAGCTTGAAATTTTTTTTTCTCGAAAATCCACAGTACCCCCCCTTGGAGAAATGACTCCGGCAAATCCTGGAATTCGAAACTGATTTTGTCGAATTTTTTCTCACGGGTACGGGTTACACGGTTCCGGTTGACTTTTTCTTATTCGAAATCTGATTCTGTATAAAATGCACCTAATGGTTTCCTTTTTGCTTGAAATTTTTTTTTCTCTAAAATCCACAGTAAAATCATGGCATTCGAAACAGATTTTTTCGATTTTTTTTCTCACGGGTACGGGTTACGAGGTTACGGTTGACTTTTTCTTATTCGAAATCTGATTCTCTATAAAATGCACCTAATGGTTTCCTTTTTGCTTGAAATTTTTTTTTCTCGAAAATCCACAGTACCCCCCCCTTGGAAAAATGACTCCGAAAAATCCTGGCATTCGAAACAGATTTTTTCGATTTTTTTCTCACGAGTACGAGTTACGCGGTTACGGTGACTTTTTCTTATTCGAAATCTGATTCTCTATAAAATGCACCTAATGGTTTCCTTTTAGCTTGAAATTTTTTTTTCTCGAAAATCCACAGTACCCCCCCTTGGAAAAATGATTCCGAAAAATCCTGGCATTCGAAACAGATTTTTTCGATTTTTTTCTCACGGGTACGGATTACGCGGTTACAAATGACTTTTTCTTATTCGAAATCTGCTTCTGTATAAAATGCACCTAATGGTTTCCTTTTAGCTTGAAATTTTTTTTTCTCGAAAATCCACAGTACCCCCCCTTGGAGCAATGACTCCGACAAATCCTGGCATTCGAAACAGATTTTTTCGATTTTTTTCTCACGGGTACGTGTTACACGGTTACGGTTGACTTTTTCTTATTTGAAATCTGATTCTGTATAAAATGCACCTAATGGTTTCCTTTTAGCTTGAAATTTTTTTTTCTCGAAAATCCACAGTACCCCTCCTTGGAAAAATGACTCCGAAAAATCCTGGCATTCGAAACAGATTTTTTCGATTTTTTTTCTCACGGGTACGGATTACGTGGTTACGAATGACTTTTTCTTATTCGAAATCTGCTTCTGTATAAAATGCACCTAATGGCTTCCTTTTAGCTTGAAATTTTTTTTTCTCGAAAATCCACAGTACCCCCCCTTGGAGAAATGACTCCGACAAATCCTGGCATTCGAAACAGATTTTTTCGATTTTTTTCTCACGGGTACGTGTTACACGGTTACGGTTGACTTTTTCTTATTCGAAATCTGATTCTCTATAAAATGCACCTAATGGTTTCCTTTTAGCTTGAAATTTTTTTTTCTCGAAAATCCACAGTACCCCTCCTTGGAAAAATGACTCCGAAAAATCCTGGCATTCGAAACAGATTTTTTCGATTTTTTTTCTCACGGGTACGGATTACGTGGTTACGAATGACTTTTTCTTATTCGAAATCTGCTTCTGTATAAAATGCACCTAATGGTTTCCTTTTAGCTTGAAATTTTTTTTTCTCGAAAATCCACAGTACCCCCCCTTGGAGAAATGACTCCGACAAATCCTGGCATTCGAAACAGATTTTTTCGAATTTTTTCTCACGGGTTACACGGTTACGGTTGACTTTTTCTTATTCGAAATCTGCTTCTGTATAAAATGCACCTAATGGCTTCCTTTTAGCTTGAAATTTTTTTTTCTCGAAAATCCACAGTACCCCCCCTTGGAGAAATGACTCCGACAAATCCTGGCATTCGAAACAGATTTTTTCGAATTTTTTCTCACGGGTACGGGTTACACGGTTACGGTTGACTTTTTCTTATTCGAAATCTGATTCTCTATAAAATGCACCTAATGGTTTCCTTTTTGCTTGAAATTTTTTTTTCTCTAAAATCCACAGTACCACCCGTTGCAAAAATCACTCCGAAAAATCATGGCATTCGAAACAGATTTTTTCGATTTTTTTCTCACGGGTACGGATTACGCGGTTACGAATGACTTTTTCTTATTCGAAATCTGCTTCTGTATAAAATGCACCTAATGGTTTCCTTTTAGCTTGAAATTTTTTTTTCTCGAAAATCCACAGTACCCTCCCTTGGAAAAATGACTCCGAAAAATCATGGCATTCGAAACAGATTTTTTCGATTTTTTTCTCAGGGGTACGAGTTACGCGGTTACGGTTGACTTTTTCTTATTCGAAATCTGATTCTCTATAAAATGCACCTAATGGTTTCCTTTTTGCTTGAAATTTTTTTTTCTCTAAAATCCACAGTACCCTCCCTTGGAAAAATGACTCCGAAAAATCATGGCATTCGAAACAGATTTTTTCGATTTCTTTCTCACGGGTACGGGTTACGCGGTTACGGTTGACTTTTTCTTATTCGAAATCTGATTCCCTATAAAATGCACCTAATGGTTTCCTTTTAGCTTGAAATTTTTTTTCTCGAAAATCCACAGTACCCCCCTTGGAAAAATGACTCCGAAAAATCCTGGCATTCGAAACAGATTTTTTCGATTTTTTTCTCACGAGTACGAGATACGCGGTTACGGTGACTTTTTCTTATTCGAAATCTGATTCTCTATAAAATGCACCTAATGGTTTCCTTTTAGCTTGAAATTAATTTTTTTTCTCGAAAATCCACAGTACCCCTCGTTGGAAAAATGACTCCGAAAAATCCTGGCATTCGAAACAGATTTTTTCGATTTTTTTCTCACGGGTACGGGTTACACGGTTACGGTTGACTTTTTCTTATTCGAAATCTGATTCTCTATAAAATGCACCTAATGGTTTTCTTTTTGCTTGAAATTTTTTTTTTCTCGAAAATCCACAGTACCCCTCCTTGGAAAAATGACTCCGAAAAATCATGGCATTCGAAACAGATTTTTTCGATTTTTTTCTCACGGGTACGGGTTAGGCGGTTACGGTTGACTTTTTCTTATTCGAAATCTGATTCTCTATAAAATGCAACTAATGGTTTCCTTTTAGCTTGAAATTTTTTTTCCCGAAAATCCACAGTACCCCCCCTTGGAAAAATGACTCCGAAAAATCATGGCATTCGAAACAGATTTTTTCGATTTTTTTCTCACGGGTACGTGTTACGCGGTTACGAATGACTTTTTCTTATTCGAAATGTGCTTCTGTATAAAATGCACCTAATGGTTTCCTTTTAGCTTGAAATTTTTTTTTCTCGAAAATCCACAGTACCCCCCCCCCTTGGAAAAATGACTCCGAAAAATCATGGCATTCGAAACAGATTTTTTCGATTTTTTTCTCACGGGTACAGGTTATGCGGTTACGGTTGACTTTTTCTTATTCGAAATCTGATTCTCTATAAAATGCACCTAATGGTTTCCTTTTAGCTTGAAATTTTTTTTTCTCGAAAATCCACAGTACCCCTGCTTGGAAAAATGACTCCGAAAAATCATTGCATTCGAAAATGATTTTTTCGATTTTTTTCTCACGGGTACGAGTTACGCGGTTACGGTTGACTTTTTCTTATTCGAAATCTGATTCTCTATAAAATGCACCTAATGGTTTCCTTTTTCCTTGAAATTTTTTTTTCTCTAAAATCCACAGTACCACCCGTTGCAAAAATCACTCCGAAAAATCATGGCATTCGAAACAGATTTTTTCGATTTTTTTCTCACGGGTACGGATTACGCGGTTACGAATGACTTTTTCTTATTCGAAATCTGCTTCTGTATAAAATGCACCTAATGGTTTCCTTTTAGCTTGAAATTTTTTTTTCTCGAAAATCCACAGTACCCTCCCTTGGAAAAATGACTCCGAAAAATCATGGCATTCGAAACAGATTTTTTCGATTTTTTTCTCAGGGGTACGAGTTACGCGGTTACGGTTGACTTTTTCTTATTCGAAATCTGATTCTCTATAAAATGCACCTAATGGTTTCCTTTTTGCTTGAAATTTTTTTTTCTCTAAAATCCACAGTACCCTCCCTTGGAAAAATGACTCCGAAAAATCATGGCATTCGAAACAGATTTTTTCGATTTCTTTCTCACGGGTACGGGTTACGCGGTTACGGTTGACTTTTTCTTATTCGAAATCTGATTCCCTATAAAATGCACCTAATGGTTTCCTTTTAGCTTGAAATTTTTTTTCTCGAAAATCCACAGTACCCCCCTTGGAAAAATGACTCCGAAAAATCCTGGCATTCGAAACAGATTTTTTTCGATTTTTTTCTCACGAGTACGAGATACGCGGTTACGGTGACTTTTTCTTATTCGAAATCTGATTCTCTATAAAATGCACCTAATGGTTTCCTTTTAGCTTGAAATTAATTTTTTTTCTCGAAAATCCACAGTACCCCTCGTTGGAAAAATGACTCCGAAAAATCCTGGCATTCGAAACAGATTTTTTCGATTTTTTTCTCACGGGTACGGGTTACACGGTTACGGTTGACTTTTTCTTATTCGAAATCTGATTCTCTATAAAATGCACCTAATGGTTTTCTTTTTGCTTGAAATTTTTTTTTTCTCGAAAATCCACAGTACCCCTCCTTGGAAAAATGACTCCGAAAAATCATGGCATTCGAAACAGATTTTTTCGATTTTTTTCTCACGGGTACGGGTTAGGCGGTTACGGTTGACTTTTTCTTATTCGAAATCTGATTCTCTATAAAATGCAACTAATGGTTTCCTTTTAGCTTGAAATTTTTTTTTCCCGAAAATCCACAGTACCCCCCCTTGGAAAAATGACTCCGAAAAATCATGGCATTCGAAACAGATTTTTTCGATTTTTTTCTCACGGGTACGTGTTACGCGGTTACGAATGACTTTTTCTTATTCGAAATGTGCTTCTGTATAAAATGCACCTAATGGTTTCCTTTTAGCTTGAAATTTTTTTTTCTCGAAAATCCACAGTACCCCCCCCCCCTTGGAAAAATGACTCCGAAAAATCATGGCATTCGAAACAGATTTTTTCGATTTTTTTCTCACGGGTACAGGTTATGCGGTTACGGTTGACTTTTTCTTATTCGAAATCTGATTCTCTATAAAATGCACCTAATGGTTTCCTTTTAGCTTGAAATTTTTTTTTCTCGAAAATCCACAGTACCCCTGCTTGGAAAAATGACTCCGAAAAATCATTGCATTCGAAAATGATTTTTTCGATTTTTTTCTCACGGGTACGAGTTACGCGGTTACGGTTGACTTTTTCTTATTCGAAATCTGATTCTCTATAAAATGCACCTAATGGTTTCCTTTTTCCTTGAAATTTTTTTTTCTCTAAAATCCACAGTACCACCCGTTGCAAAAATCACTCCGAAAAATCATGGCATTCGAAACAGATTTTTTCGATTTTTTTCTCACGGGTACGGATTACGCGGTTACGAATGACTTTTTCTTATTCGAAATCTGCTTCTGTATAAAATGCACCTAATGGTTTCCTTTTAGCTTGAAATTTTTTTTTCTCGAAAATCCACAGTACCCTCCCTTGGAAAAATGACTCCGAAAAATCATGGCATTCGAAACAGATTTTTTCGATTTTTTTCTCAGGGGTACGAGTTACGCGGTTACGGTTGACTTTTTCTTATTCGAAATCTGATTCTCTATAAAATGCACCTAATGGTTTCCTTTTTGCTTGAAATTTTTTTTTCTCTAAAATCCACAGTACCCTCCCTTGGAAAAATGACTCCGAAAAATCATGGCATTCGAAACAGATTTTTTCGATTTCTTTCTCACGGGTACGGGTTACGCGGTTACGGTTGACTTTTTCTTATTCGAAATCTGATTCCCTATAAAATGCACCTAATGGTTTCCTTTTAGCTTGAAATTTTTTTTCTCGAAAATCCACAGTACCCCCCTTGGAAAAATGACTCCGAAAAATCCTGGCATTCGAAACAGATTTTTTCGATTTTTTTCTCACGAGTACGAGATACGCGGTTACGGTGACTTTTTCTTATTCGAAATCTGATTCTCTATAAAATGCACCTAATGGTTTCCTTTTAGCTTGAAATTAATTTTTTTTCTCGAAAATCCACAGTACCCCTCGTTGGAAAAATGACTCCGAAAAATCCTGGCATTCGAAACAGATTTTTTCGATTTTTTTCTCACGGGTACGGGTTACACGGTTACGGTTGACTTTTTCTTATTCGAAATCTGATTCTCTATAAAATGCACCTAATGGTTTTCTTTTTGCTTGAAATTTTTTTTTTCTCGAAAATCCACAGTACCCCTCCTTGGAAAAATGACTCCGAAAAATCATGGCATTCGAAACAGATTTTTTCGATTTTTTTCTCACGGGTACGGGTTAGGCGGTTACGGTTGACTTTTTCTTATTCGAAATCTGATTCTCTATAAAATGCAACTAATGGTTTCCTTTTAGCTTGAAATTTTTTTTCCCGAAAATCCACAGTACCCCCCCTTGGAAAAATGACTCCGAAAAATCATGGCATTCGAAACAGATTTTTTCGATTTTTTTCTCACGGGTACGTGTTACGCGGTTACGAATGACTTTTTCTTATTCGAAATGTGCTTCTGTATAAAATGCACCTAATGGTTTCCTTTTAGCTTGAAATTTTTTTTTCTCGAAAATCCACAGTACCCCCCCCCCCTTGGAAAAATGACTCCGAAAAATCATGGCATTCGAAACAGATTTTTTCGATTTTTTTCTCACGGGTACAGGTTATGCGGTTACGGTTGACTTTTTCTTATTCGAAATCTGATTCTCTATAAAATGCACCTAATGGTTTCCTTTTAGCTTGAAATTTTTTTTTCTCGAAAATCCACAGTACCCCTGCTTGGAAAAATGACTCCGAAAAATCATTGCATTCGAAAATGATTTTTTCGATTTTTTTCTCACGGGTACGAGTTACGCGGTTACGGTTGACTTTTTCTTATTCGAAATCTGATTCTCTATAAAATGCACCTAATGGTTTCCTTTTTCCTTGAAATTTTTTTTTCTCTAAAATCCACAGTACCACCCGTTGCAAAAATCACTCCGAAAAATCATGGCATTCGAAACAGATTTTTTCGATTTTTTTCTCACGGGTACGGATTACGCGGTTACGAATGACTTTTTCTTATTCGAAATCTGCTTCTGTATAAAATGCACCTAATGGTTTCCTTTTAGCTTGAAATTTTTTTTTCTCGAAAATCCACAGTACCCTCCCTTGGAAAAATGACTCCGAAAAATCATGGCATTCGAAACAGATTTTTTCGATTTTTTTCTCAGGGGTACGAGTTACGCGGTTACGGTTGACTTTTTCTTATTCGAAATCTGATTCTCTATAAAATGCACCTAATGGTTTCCTTTTTGCTTGAAATTTTTTTTTCTCTAAAATCCACAGTACCCTCCCTTGGAAAAATGACTCCGAAAAATCATGGCATTCGAAACAGATTTTTTCGATTTCTTTCTCACGGGTACGGGTTACGCGGTTACGGTTGACTTTTTCTTATTCGAAATCTGATTCCCTATAAAATGCACCTAATGGTTTCCTTTTAGCTTGAAATTTTTTTTCTCGAAAATCCACAGTACCCCCCTTGGAAAAATGACTCCGAAAAATCCTGGCATTCGAAACAGATTTTTTCGATTTTTTTCTCACGAGTACGAGATACGCGGTTACGGTGACTTTTTCTTATTCGAAATCTGATTCTCTATAAAATGCACCTAATGGTTTCCTTTTAGCTTGAAATTAATTTTTTTTCTCGAAAATCCACAGTACCCCTCGTTGGAAAAATGACTCCGAAAAATCCTGGCATTCGAAACAGATTTTTTCGATTTTTTTCTCACGGGTACGGGTTACACGGTTACGGTTGACTTTTTCTTATTCGAAATCTGATTCTCTATAAAATGCACCTAATGGTTTTCTTTTTGCTTGAAATTTTTTTTTTCTCGAAAATCCACAGTACCCCTCCTTGGAAAAATGACTCCGAAAAATCATGGCATTCGAAACAGATTTTTTCGATTTTTTTCTCACGGGTACGGGTTAGGCGGTTACGGTTGACTTTTTCTTATTCGAAATCTGATTCTCTATAAAATGCAACTAATGGTTTCCTTTTAGCTTGAAATTTTTTTTTCCCGAAAATCCACAGTACCCCCCCTTGGAAAAATGACTCCGAAAAATCATGGCATTCGAAACAGATTTTTTCGATTTTTTTCTCACGGGTACGTGTTACGCGGTTACGAATGACTTTTTCTTATTCGAAATGTGCTTCTGTATAAAATGCACCTAATGGTTTCCTTTTAGCTTGAAATTTTTTTTTCTCGAAAATCCACAGTACCCCCCCCCCTTGGAAAAATGACTCCGAAAAATCATGGCATTCGAAACAGATTTTTTCGATTTTTTTCTCACGGGTACAGGTTATGCGGTTACGGTTGACTTTTTCTTATTCGAAATCTGATTCTCTATAAAATGCACCTAATGGTTTCCTTTTAGCTTGAAATTTTTTTTTCTCGAAAATCCACAGTACCCCTGCTTGGAAAAATGACTCCGAAAAATCATTGCATTCGAAAATGATTTTTTCGATTTTTTTCTCACGGGTACGAGTTACGCGGTTACGGTTGACTTTTTCTTATTCGAAATCTGATTCTCTATAAAATGCACCTAATGGTTTCCTTTTTCCTTGAAATTTTTTTTTCTCTAAAATCCACAGTACCACCCGTTGCAAAAATCACTCCGAAAAATCATGGCATTCGAAACAGATTTTTTCGATTTTTTTCTCACGGGTACGGATTACGCGGTTACGAATGACTTTTTCTTATTCGAAATCTGCTTCTGTATAAAATGCACCTAATGGTTTCCTTTTAGCTTGAAATTTTTTTTTCTCGAAAATCCACAGTACCCTCCCTTGGAAAAATGACTCCGAAAAATCATGGCATTCGAAACAGATTTTTTCGATTTTTTTCTCAGGGGTACGAGTTACGCGGTTACGGTTGACTTTTTCTTATTCGAAATCTGATTCTCTATAAAATGCACCTAATGGTTTCCTTTTTGCTTGAAATTTTTTTTTCTCTAAAATCCACAGTACCCTCACTTGGAAAAATGACTCCGAAAAATCATGGCATTCGAAACACATTTTTTCGATTTCTTTCTCACGGGTACGGGTTACGCGGTTACGGTTGACTTTTTCTTATTCGAAATCTGATTCCCTATAAAATGCACCTAATGGTTTCCTTTTAGCTTGAAATTTTTTTTCTCGAAAATCCACAGTACCCCCCTTGGAAAAATGACTCCGAAAAATCCTGGCATTCGAAACAGATTTTTTCGATTTTTTTCTCACGAGTACGAGATACGCGGTTACGGTGACTTTTTCTTATTCGAAATCTGATTCTCTATAAAATGCACCTAATGGTTTCCTTTTAGCTTGAAATTAATTTTTTTTCTCGAAAATCCACAGTACCCCTCGTTGGAAAAATGACTCCGAAAAATCCTGGCATTCGAAACAGATTTTTTCGATTTTTTTCTCACGGGTACGGGTTACACGGTTACGGTTGACTTTTTCTTATTCGAAATCTGATTCTCTATAAAATGCACCTAATGGTTTTCTTTTTGCTTGAAATTTTTTTTTTCTCGAAAATCCACAGTACCCCTCCTTGGAAAAATGACTCCGAAAAATCATGGCATTCGAAACAGATTTTTTCGATTTTTTTCTCACGGGTACGGGTTAGGCGGTTACGGTTGACTTTTTCTTATTCGAAATCTGATTCTCTATAAAATGCAACTAATGGTTTCCTTTTAGCTTGAAATTTTTTTTTCCCGAAAATCCACAGTACCCCCCCTTGGAAAAATGACTCCGAAAAATCATGGCATTCGAAACAGATTTTTTCGATTTTTTTCTCACGGGTACGTGTTACGCGGTTACGAATGACTTTTTCTTATTCGAAATGTGCTTCTGTATAAAATGCACCTAATGGTTTCCTTTTAGCTTGAAATTTTTTTTTCTCGAAAATCCACAGTACCCCCCCCCCCTGGAAAAATGACTCCGAAAAATCATGGCATTCGAAACAGATTTTTTCGATTTTTTTCTCACGGGTACAGGTTATGCGGTTACGGTTGACTTTTTCTTATTCGAAATCTGATTCTCTATAAAATGCACCTAATGGTTTCCTTTTAGCTTGAAATTTTTTTTTCTCGAAAATCCACAGTACCCCTGCTTGGAAAAATGACTCCGAAAAATCATTGCATTCGAAAATGATTTTTTCGATTTTTTTCTCACGGGTACGAGTTACGCGGTTACGGTTGACTTTTTCTTATTCGAAATCTGATTCTCTATAAAATGCACCTAATGGTTTCCTTTTTCCTTGAAATTTTTTTTTCTCTAAAATCCACAGTACCACCCGTTGCAAAAATCACTCCGAAAAATCATGGCATTCGAAACAGATTTTTTCGATTTTTTTCTCACGGGTACGGATTACGCGGTTACGAATGACTTTTTCTTATTCGAAATCTGCTTCTGTATAAAATGCACCTAATGGTTTCCTTTTAGCTTGAAATTTTTTTTTCTCGAAAATCCACAGTACCCTCCCTTGGAAAAATGACTCCGAAAAATCATGGCATTCGAAACAGATTTTTTCGATTTTTTTCTCAGGGGTACGAGTTACGCGGTTACGGTTGACTTTTTCTTATTCGAAATCTGATTCTCTATAAAATGCACCTAATGGTTTCCTTTTTGCTTGAAATTTTTTTTTCTCTAAAATCCACAGTACCCTCCCTTGGAAAAATGACTCCGAAAAATCATGGCATTCGAAACAGATTTTTTCGATTTCTTTCTCACGGGTACGGGTTACGCGGTTACGGTTGACTTTTTCTTATTCGAAATCTGATTCCCTATAAAATGCACCTAATGGTTTCCTTTTAGCTTGAAATTTTTTTTCTCGAAAATCCACAGTACCCCCCTTGGAAAAATGACTCCGAAAAATCCTGGCATTCGAAACAGATTTTTTCGATTTTTTTCTCACGAGTACGAGATACGCGGTTACGGTGACTTTTTCTTATTCGAAATCTGATTCTCTATAAAATGCACCTAATGGTTTCCTTTTAGCTTGAAATTAATTTTTTTTTCTCGAAAATCCACAGTACCCCCCCCCCCCTTGGAAAAATGACTCCGAAAAATCCTGGCATTCGAAACAGATTTTTTCGATTTTTTTCTCACGGGTACGGATTACGCGGTTACAAATGACTTTTTCTTATTCGAAATCTGCTTCTGTATAAAATGCACCTAATGGTTTCCTTTTAGCTTGAATTTTTTTTTTCTCGAAAATCCACAGTACCCCCCCTTGGAAAAATGACTCCGAAAAATCCTGGCATTCGAAACAGATTTTTTCGATTTTTTTCTCACGGGTACGGGTTACACGGTTACGGTTGACTTTTTCTTATTCGAAATCTGATTCTCTATAAAATGCACCTAATGGTTTCCTTTTAGCTTGAAATTTTTTTTTCTCGAAAATCCACAGTACCCCCCCCCCCTTGGAAAAATGACTCCGAAAAATCCTGGCATTCGAAACAGATTTTTTCGATTTTTTTCTCACGGGTACGGATTACGCGGTTACAAATGACTTTTTCTTATTCGAAATCTGCTTCTGTATAAAATGCACCTAATGGTTTCCTTTTAGCTTGAAAATTTTTTTTCTCGAAAATCCACAGTACCCCCCCCCCTTGGAGAAATGACTCCGAAAAATCCTGGCATTCGAAACAGATTTTTTCGATTTTTTTCTCACGGGTACGGGTTACGCGGTTACGGTTGACTTTTTCTTATTCGAAATCTGATTCTCTATAAAATGCACCTAATGGTTTCCTTTTAGCTTGAAATTTTTTTTTCTCGAAAATCCACAGTACCCCCCCTTGGAAAAATGACTCCGAAAAATCCTGGCATTCGAAACAGATTTTTTCGATTTTTTTCTCACGGGTACGGGTTACACGGTTACGGTTGACTTTTTCTTATTCGAAATCTGATTCTCTATAAAATGCACCTAATGGTTTCCTTTTAGCTTGAAAATTTTTTTTCTCGAAAATCCACAGTACCCTCCCTTGCAAAAATGACTCCGAAAAATCATGGCATTCGAAACAGATTTTTTCGATTTTTTTCTCACGAGTACGAGTTACGCGGTTACGGTGACTTTTTCTTATTCGAAATCTGATTCTCTATAAAATGCACCTAATGGTTTCCTTTTGCTTGAAATTTTTTTTTCTCGAAAATCCACAGTACCCCCCCTTGGAAAAATGACTCCGAAAAATCCTGGCATTCGAAACAGATTTTTTCGATTTTTTTCTCACGGGTACGGATTACGCGGTTACAAATGACTTTTTCTTATTCGAAATCTGCTTCTGTATAAAATGCACCTAATGGTTTCCTTTTAGCTTGAAATTTTTTTTTCTCGAAAATCCACAGTACCCCCCCTTGGAGAAATGACTCCGACAAATCCTGGCATTCGAAACAGATTTTTTCGATTTTTTTCTCACGGGTACGGGTTACACGGTTACGGTTGACTTTTTCTTATTCGAAATCTGATTCTCTATAAAATGCACCTAATGGTTTCCTTTTAGCTTGAAATTTTTTTTTCTCGAAAATCCACAGTACCCCTCCTTGGAAAAATGACTCCGAAAAATCATGGCATTCGAAACAGATTTTTTCGATTTTTTTCTCACGGGTACGAGTTACGCGGTTACGGTTGACTTTTTCTTATTCGAAATCTGATTCTCTATAAAATGCACCTAATGGTTTCCTTTTAGCTTGAAATTTTTTTTTCTCGAAAATCCACAGTACCCCTGCTTGGAAAAATGACTCCGAAAAATCATTGCATTCGAAAATCATTTTTTCGAATTTTTTCTCACGGGTACGAGTTACGCGGTTACGGTTGACTTTTTCTTATTCGAAATCTGATTCTCTATAAAATGCACCTAATGGTTTCCTTTTTCCTTGAAATTTTTTTTTCTCTAAAATCCACAGTACCACCCGTTGCAAAAATCACTCCGAAAAATCATGGCATTCGAAACAGATTTTTTCGATTTTTTTCTCACGGGTACGGATTACGCGGTTACGAATGACTTTTTCTTATTCGAAATCTGCTTCTGTATAAAATGCACCTAATGGTTTCCTTTTAGCTTGAAATTTTTTTTTCTCGAAAATCCACAGTACCCTCCCTTGGAAAAATGACTCCGAAAAATCATGGCATTCGAAACAGATTTTTTCGATTTTTTTCTCAGGGGTACGAGTTACGCGGTTACGGTTGACTTTTTCTTATTCGAAATCTGATTCTCTATAAAATGCACCTAATGGTTTCCTTTTTGCTTGAAATTTTTTTTTCTCTAAAATCCACAGTACCCTCCCTTGGAAAAATGACTCCGAAAAATCATGGCATTCGAAACAGATTTTTTCGATTTTTTTCTCACGAGTACGAGTTACGCGGTTACGGTGACTTTTTCTTATTCGAAATCTGATTCTCTATAAAATGCACCTAATGGTTTCCTTTTAGCTTGAAATTTTTTTTCTTGAAAATCCACAGTACCCCCCCTTGGAAAAATGACTCCGAAAAATCCTGGCATTCGAAACAGATTTTTTCGATTTTTTTCTCACGGGTACGGATTACGCGGTTACAAATGACTTTTTCTTATTCGAAATCTGCTTCTGTATAAAATGCACCTAATGGTTTCCTTTTAGCTTGAAATTTTTTTTTCTCGAAAATCCACAGTACCCCCCCTTGGAGAAATGACTCCGACAAATCCTGGCATTCGAAACAGATTTTTTCGATTTTTTTCTCACGGGTACGGGTTACACGGTTACGGTTGACTTTTTCTTATTCGAAATCTGATTCTGTATAAAATGCACCTAATGGTTTCCTTTTAGCTTGAAATTTTTTTTTCTCGAAAATCCACAGTACCCCCCCTTGGAGAAATGACTCCGAAAAATCCTGGCATTCGAAACAGATTTTTTCGATTTTTTTCTCACGGGTACGGGTTACGCGGTTACGGTGACTTTTTCTTATTCGAAATCTGATTCTCTATAAAATGCACCTAATGGTTTCCTTTTGCTTGAAATTTTTTTTTCTCGAAAATCCACAGTACCCCCCCTTAGAAAAATGACTCCGAAAAATCCTGGCATTCGAAACAGATTTTTTCGATTTTTTTCTCACGGGTACGGATTACGCGGTTACAAATGACTTTTTCTTATTCGAAATCTGCTTCTGTATAAAATGCACCTAATGGTTTCCTTTTAGCTTGAAATTTTTTTTTCTCGAAAATCCACAGTACCTCCCCTTGGAGAAATGACTCCGACAAATCCTGGCATTCGAAACAGATTTTTTCGATTTTTTTCTCACGGGTACGGGTTACACGGTTACGGTTGACTTTTTCTTATTCGAAATCTGATTCTGTATAAAATGCACCTAATGGTTTCCTTTTAGCTTGAAATTTTTTTTTCTCGAAAATCCACAGTACCCCTCCTTGGAAAAATGACTCCGAAAAATCCTGGCATTCGAAACAGATTTTTTGGATTTTTTTCTCACGGGTACGGATTACGTGGTTACGAATGACTTTTTCTTATTCGAAATCTGCTTCTGTATAAAATGCACCTAATGGTTTCCTTTTAGCTTGAAATTTTTTTTTCTCGAAAATCCACAGTACCCCCCCTTGGAAAAATGACTCCGAAAAATCCTGGCATTCGAAACAGATTTTTTCGATTTTTTTCTCACGGGTACGGGTTACACGGTTACGGTTGACTTTTTCTTATTCGAAATCTGATTCTCTATAAAATGCACCTAATGGTTTCCTTTTAGCTTGAAATTTTTTTTTCTCGAAAATCCACAGTACCCTCCCTTGCAAAAATGACTCCGAAAAATCATGGCATTCGAAACAGATTTTTTCGATTTTTTTCTCACGAGTACGAGTTACGCGGTTACGGTGACTTTTTCTTATTCGAAATCTGATTCTCTATAAAATGCACCTAATGGTTTCCTTTTGCTTGAAATTTTTTTTTCTCGAAAATCCACAGTACCCCCCCTTGGAAAAATGACTCCGAAAAATCCTGGCATTCGAAACAGATTTTTTCGATTTTTTACTCACGGGTACGGATTACGCGGTTACAAATGACTTTTTCTTATTCGAAATCTGCTTCTGTATAAAATGCACCTAATGGTTTCCTTTTAGCTTGAAATTTTTTTTTCTCGAAAATCCACAGTACCCCCCCCTTGGAGAAATGACTCCGAAAAATCCTGGCATTCGAAACAGATTTTTTCGATTTTTTTCTCACGGGTACGGGTTACGCGGTTACGGTTGACTTTTTCTTATTCGAAATCTGATTCTCTATAAAATGCACCTAATGGTTTCCTTTTAGCTTGAAATTTTTTTTTCTCGAAAATCCACAGTACCCCCCCTTGGAAAAATGACTCCGAAAAATCCTGGCATTCGAAACAGATTTTTTCGATTTTTTTCTCACGGGTACGTGTTACGCGGTTACGAATGACTTTTTCTCATTCGAAATCTGCTTCTGTATAAAATGCACCTAATGGTTTCCTTTTAGCTTGAAATTTTTTTTTCTGGAAAATCCACAGTACCCCCCCTTGGAAAAATGACTCCGAAAAATCCTGGCATTCGAAACAGATTTTTTCGATTTTTTTCTCACGAGTACGAGTTACGCGGTTACGGTGACTTTTTCTTATTCGAAATCTGATTCTCTATAAAATGCACCTAATGGTTTCCTTTTGCTTGAAATTTTTTTTTCTCGAAAATCCACAGTACCCCCCCTTGGAAAAATGACTCCGAAAAATCCTGGCATTCGAAACAGATTTTTTCGATTTTTTTCTCACGGGTACGGATTACGCGGTTACAAATGACTTTTTCTTATTCGAAATCTGCTTCTGTATAAAATGCACCTAATGGTTTCCTTTTAGCTTGAAATTTTTTTTTCTCGAAAATCCACAGTACCCCTCCCTTGGAGAAATGACTCCGAAAAATCCTGGCATTCGAAACAGATTTTTTCGATTTTTTTCTCACGGGTACGGGTTACGCGGTTACGGTTGACTTTTTCTTATTCGAAATCTGATTCTCTATAAAATGCACCTAATGGTTTCCTTTTAGCTTGAAATTTTTTTTTCTCGAAAATCCACAGTACCCCCCCTTGGAAAAATGACTCCGAAAAATCATGGCATTCGAAACAGATTTTTTCGATTTTTTTCTCACGGGTACGGGTTACGCGGTTACGGTTGACTTTTTCTTATTCGAAATCTGATTCTCTATAAAATGCACCTAATGGTTTCCTTTTAGCTTGAAATTTTTTTTTCTCGAAAATCCACAGTACCCCCCCCTTGGAAAAATGACTCCGAAAAATCATGGCTTTCGAAACAGATTTTTTCGATATTTTTCTCACGGGTACGGGTTACGCGGTTACGGTTGACTTTTTCTTATTCGAAATCTGATTCTCTATAAAATGCACCTAATGGTTTCCTTTTAGCTTGAAATTTTTTTTTCTCTGAAATCCACAGTACCCTCCCTTGCAAAAATGACTCCGAAAAATCATTGCATTCGAAAATGATTTTTTCGATTTTTTTCTCACGGGTACGAGTTACGCGGTTACGGTTGACTTTTTCTTATTCGAAATCTGATTCTCTATAAAATGCACCTAATGGTTTCCTTTTTCCTTGAAATTTTTTTTTCTCTAAAATCCACAGTACCACCCGTTGCAAAAATCACTCCGAAAAATCATGGCATTCGAAACAGATTTTTTCGATTTTTTTCTCACGGGTACGGATTACGCGGTTACAAATGACTTTTTCTTATTCGAAATCTGCTTCTGTATAAAATGCACCTAATGGTTTCCTTTTAGCTTGAAATTTTTTTTTCTCGAAAATCCACAGTACCCCCCCTTGGAGAAATGACTCCGAAAAATCCTGGCATTCGAAACAGATTTTTTCGATTTTTTTCTCACGGGTACGGGTTACGCGGTTACGGTTGACTTTTTCTTATTCGAAATCTGATTCTCTATAAAATGCACCTAATGGTTTCCTTTTAGCTTGAAATTTTTTTTTCTCGAAAATCCACAGTACCCCTCGTTGGAAAAATGACTCCGAAAAATCATGGCATTCGAAACAGATTTTTTCGATTTTTTTCTCACGGGTACGGGTTACGCGGTTACGGTTGACTTTTTCTTATTCGAAATCTGATTCTCTATAAAATGCACCTAGTGGTTTCCTTTTAGCTTGAAATTTTTTTTTCCCGAAAATCCACAGTACCCCCCTTGGAAAAATGACTCCGAAATATCATGGCATTCGAAACAGATTTTTTCGATTTTTTTCTCACGGGTACGGGTTACGCGGTTACGGTTGACTTTTTCTTATTCGAAATCTGATTCTCTATAAAATGCACCTAATGGTTTCCTTTTAGCTTGAAATTTTTTTTTCTCGAAAATCCACAGTACCCCCCCCCCCCCCTTGGAAAAATGACTCCGAAAAATCATGGCTTTCGAAACAGATTTTTTCGATTTTTTTCTCACGGGTACGGGTTACGCGGTTACGGTTGACTTTTTCTTATTCGAAATCTGATTCTCTATAAAATGCACCTAATGGTTTCCTTTTAGCTTGAAATTTTTTTTTCTCTGAAATCCACAGTACCCTCCCTTGCAAAAATGACTCCGAAAAATCATTGCATTCGAAAATGATTTTTTCGATTTTTTTCTCACGGGTACGAGTTACGCGGTTACGGTTGACTTTTTCTTATTCGAAATCTGATTCTCTATAAAATGCACCTAATGGTTTCCTGTTAGCTTGAAATTTTTTTTTCTCGAAAATCCACAGTACCCCTCCTTGGAAAAATGACTCCGAAAAATCCTGGCATTCGAAACAGATTTTTTCGATTTTTTTCTCACGGGTACGGATTACGTGGTTACGAATGACTTTTTCTTATTCGAAATCTGCTTCTGTATAAAATGCACCTAATGGTTTCCTTTTAGCTTGAAATTTTTTTTTCTGGAAAATCCACAGTACCCCCCCTTGGAAAAATGACTCCGAAAAATCCTGGCATTCGAAACAGATTTTTTCGATTTTTTTCTCACGGGTACGGATTACGCGGTTACAAATGACTTTTTCTTATTCGAAATCTGCTTCTGTATAAAATGCACCTAATGGTTTCCTTTTAGCTTGAAATTTTTTTTTCTCGAAAATCCACAGTACCCCCCCTTGGAGAAATGACTCCGACAAATCCTGGCATTCGAAACAGATTTTTTCGAATTTTTTCTCACGGGTACGGGTTACACGGTTACGGTTGACTTTTTCTTATTCAAAATCTGATTCTCTATAAAATGCACCTAATGGTTTCCTTTTTGCTTGAAATTTTTTTTTCTCGAAAATCAACAGTACCCCTCCTTGGAAAAATGACTCCGAAAAATCATGGCATTCGAAACAGATTTTTTCGATTTTTTTCTCACGGGTACGGATTACGCGGTTACAAATGACTTTTTCTTATTCGAAATCTGCTTCTGTATAAAATGCACCTAATGGTTTCCTTTTAGCTTGAAATTTTTTTTTCTCGAAAATCCACAGTACCCCCCCTTGCAGAAATGACTCCGACAAATCCTGGCATTCGAAACAGATTTTGTCGAATTTTTTCTCACGGGTACGGGTTACGCGGTTACGGTTGACTTTTTCTTATTCGAAATCTGATTCTCTATAAAATGCACCTAATGGTTTCCTTTTAGCTTGAAATTTTTTTTTCTCGAAAATCCACAGTACCCCCCCTTGGAAAAATGACTCCGAAAAATCCTGGCATTCGAAACAGATTTTTTCGATTTTTTTCTCACGGGTACGTGTTACGCGGTTACGAATGACTTTTTCTCATTCGAAATCTGCTTCTGTATAAAATGCACCTAATGGTTTCCTTTTAGCTTGAAATTTTTTTTTCTGGAAAATCCACAGTACCCCCCCTTGGAAAAATGACTCCGAAAAATCCTGGCATTCGAAACAGATTTTTTCGATTTTTTTCTCACGAGTACGAGTTACGCGGTTACGGTGACTTTTTCTTATTCGAAATCTGATTCTCTATAAAATGCACCTAATGGTTTCCTTTTGCTTGAAATTTTTTTTTCTCGAAAATCCACAGTACCCCCCCTTGGAAAAATGACTCCGAAAAATCCTGGCATTCGAAACAGATTTTTTCGATTTTTTTCTCACGGGTACGGGTTACGCGGTTACGGTTGACTTTTTCTTATTCGAAATCTGATTCTCTATAAAATGCACCTAATGGTTTCCTTTTAGCTTGAAATTTTTTTTTCTCGAAAATCCACAGTACCCCCCCTTGGAAAAATGACTCCGAAAAATCATGGCATTCGAAACAGATTTTTTCGATTTTTTTCTCACGGGTACGGGTTACGCGGTTACGGTTGACTTTTTCTTATTCGAAATCTGATTCTCTATAAAATGCACCTAATGGTTTCCTTTTAGCTTGAAATTTTTTTTTCTCGAAAATCCACAGTACCCCCCCCTTGGAAAAATGACTCCGAAAAATCATGGCTTTCGAAACAGATTTTTTCGATATTTTTCTCACGGGTACGGGTTACGCGGTTACGGTTGACTTTTTCTTATTCGAAATCTGATTCTCTATAAAATGCACCTAATGGTTTCCTTTTAGCTTGAAATTTTTTTTTCTCTGAAATCCACAGTACCCTCCCTTGCAAAAATGACTCCGAAAAATCATTGCATTCGAAAATGATTTTTTCGATTTTTTTCTCACGGGTACGAGTTACGCGGTTACGGTTGACTTTTTCTTATTCGAAATCTGATTCTCTATAAAATGCACCTAATGGTTTCCTTTTTCCTTGAAATTTTTTTTTCTCTAAAATCCACAGTACCACCCGTTGCAAAAATCACTCCGAAAAATCATGGCATTCGAAACAGATTTTTTCGATTTTTTTCTCACGGGTACGGATTACGCGGTTACAAATGACTTTTTCTTATTCGAAATCTGCTTCTGTATAAAATGCACCTAATGGTTTCCTTTTAGCTTGAAATTTTTTTTTCTCGAAAATCCACAGTACCCCCCCTTGGAGAAATGACTCCGAAAAATCCTGGCATTCGAAACAGATTTTTTCGATTTTTTTCTCACGGGTACGGGTTACGCGGTTACGGTTGACTTTTTCTTATTCGAAATCTGATTCTCTATAAAATGCACCTAATGGTTTCCTTTTAGCTTGAAATTTTTTTTTCTCGAAAATCCACAGTACCCCTCGTTGGAAAAATGACTCCGAAAAATCATGGCATTCGAAACAGATTTTTTCGATTTTTTTCTCACGGGTACGGGTTACGCGGTTACGGTTGACTTTTTCTTATTCGAAATCTGATTCTCTATAAAATGCACCTAGTGGTTTCCTTTTAGCTTGAAATTTTTTTTTCCCGAAAATCCACAGTACCCCCCTTGGAAAAATGACTCCGAAATATCATGGCATTCGAAACAGATTTTTTCGATTTTTTTCTCACGGGTACGGGTTACGCGGTTACGGTTGACTTTTTCTTATTCGAAATCTGATTCTCTATAAAATGCACCTAATGGTTTCCTTTTAGCTTGAAATTTTTTTTTCTCGAAAATCCACAGTACCCCCCCCCCCCCCTTGGAAAAATGACTCCGAAAAATCATGGCTTTCGAAACAGATTTTTTCGATTTTTTTCTCACGGGTACGGGTTACGCGGTTACGGTTGACTTTTTCTTATTCGAAATCTGATTCTCTATAAAATGCACCTAATGGTTTCCTTTTAGCTTGAAATTTTTTTTTCTCTGAAATCCACAGTACCCTCCCTTGCAAAAATGACTCCGAAAAATCATTGCATTCGAAAATGATTTTTTCGATTTTTTTCTCACGGGTACGAGTTACGCGGTTACGGTTGACTTTTTCTTATTCGAAATCTGATTCTCTATAAAATGCACCTAATGGTTTCCTGTTAGCTTGAAATTTTTTTTTCTCGAAAATCCACAGTACCCCTCCTTGGAAAAATGACTCCGAAAAATCCTGGCATTCGAAACAGATTTTTTCGATTTTTTTCTCACGGGTACGGATTACGTGGTTACGAATGACTTTTTCTTATTCGAAATCTGCTTCTGTATAAAATGCACCTAATGGTTTCCTTTTAGCTTGAAATTTTTTTTTCTGGAAAATCCACAGTACCCCCCCTTGGAAAAATGACTCCGAAAAATCCTGGCATTCGAAACAGATTTTTTCGATTTTTTTCTCACGGGTACGGATTACGCGGTTACAAATGACTTTTTCTTATTCGAAATCTGCTTCTGTATAAAATGCACCTAATGGTTTCCTTTTAGCTTGAAATTTTTTTTTCTCGAAAATCCACAGTACCCCCCCTTGGAGAAATGACTCCGACAAATCCTGGCATTCGAAACAGATTTTTTCGAATTTTTTCTCACGGGTACGGGTTACACGGTTACGGTTGACTTTTTCTTATTCAAAATCTGATTCTCTATAAAATGCACCTAATGGTTTCCTTTTTGCTTGAAATTTTTTTTTCTCGAAAATCAACAGTACCCCTCCTTGGAAAAATGACTCCGAAAAATCATGGCATTCGAAACAGATTTTTTCGATTTTTTTCTCACGGGTACGGATTACGCGGTTACAAATGACTTTTTCTTATTCGAAATCTGCTTCTGTATAAAATGCACCTAATGGTTTCCTTTTAGCTTGAAATTTTTTTTTCTCGAAAATCCACAGTACCCCCCCTTGCAGAAATGACTCCGACAAATCCTGGCATTCGAAACAGATTTTGTCGAATTTTTTCTCACGGGTACGGGTTACGCGGTTACGGTTGACTTTTTCTTATTCGAAATCTGATTCTCTATAAAATGCACCTAATGGTTTCCTTTTAGCTTGAAATTTTTTTTTCTCGAAAATCCACAGTACCCCCCCTTGGAAAAATGACTCCGAAAAATCCTGGCATTCGAAACAGATTTTTTCGATTTTTTTCTCACGGGTACGTGTTACGCGGTTACGAATGACTTTTTCTCATTCGAAATCTGCTTCTGTATAAAATGCACCTAATGGTTTCCTTTTAGCTTGAAATTTTTTTTTCTGGAAAATCCACAGTACCCCCCCTTGGAAAAATGACTCCGAAAAATCCTGGCATTCGAAACAGATTTTTTCGATTTTTTTCTCACGAGTACGAGTTACGCGGTTACGGTGACTTTTTCTTATTCGAAATCTGATTCTCTATAAAATGCACCTAATGGTTTCCTTTTGCTTGAAATTTTTTTTTCTCGAAAATCCACAGTACCCCCCCTTGGAAAAATGACTCCGAAAAATCCTGGCATTCGAAACAGATTTTTTCGATTTTTTTCTCACGGGTACGGATTACGCGGTTACAAATGACTTTTTCTTATTCGAAATCTGCTTCTGTATAAAATGCACCTAATGGTTTCCTTTTAGCTTGAAATTTTTTTTTCTCGAAAATCCACAGTACCCCTCCCTTGGAGAAATGACTCCGAAAAATCCTGGCATTCGAAACAGATTTTTTCGATTTTTTTCTCACGGGTACGGGTTACGCGGTTACGGTTGACTTTTTCTTATTCGAAATCTGATTCTCTATAAAATGCACCTAATGGTTTCCTTTTAGCTTGAAATTTTTTTTTCTCGAAAATCCACAGTACCCCCCCTTGGAAAAATGACTCCGAAAAATCATGGCATTCGAAACAGATTTTTTCGATTTTTTTCTCACGGGTACGGGTTACGCGGTTACGGTTGACTTTTTCTTATTCGAAATCTGATTCTCTATAAAATGCACCTAATGGTTTCCTTTTAGCTTGAAATTTTTTTTTCTCGAAAATCCACAGTACCCCCCCCTTGGAAAAATGACTCCGAAAAATCATGGCTTTCGAAACAGATTTTTTCGATATTTTTCTCACGGGTACGGGTTACGCGGTTACGGTTGACTTTTTCTTATTCGAAATCTGATTCTCTATAAAATGCACCTAATGGTTTCCTTTTAGCTTGAAATTTTTTTTTCTCTGAAATCCACAGTACCCTCCCTTGCAAAAATGACTCCGAAAAATCATTGCATTCGAAAATGATTTTTTCGATTTTTTTCTCACGGGTACGAGTTACGCGGTTACGGTTGACTTTTTCTTATTCGAAATCTGATTCTCTATAAAATGCACCTAATGGTTTCCTTTTTCCTTGAAATTTTTTTTTCTCTAAAATCCACAGTACCACCCGTTGCAAAAATCACTCCGAAAAATCATGGCATTCGAAACAGATTTTTTCGATTTTTTTCTCACGGGTACGGATTACGCGGTTACAAATGACTTTTTCTTATTCGAAATCTGCTTCTGTATAAAATGCACCTAATGGTTTCCTTTTAGCTTGAAATTTTTTTTTCTCGAAAATCCACAGTACCCCCCCTTGGAGAAATGACTCCGAAAAATCCTGGCATTCGAAACAGATTTTTTCGATTTTTTTCTCACGGGTACGGGTTACGCGGTTACGGTTGACTTTTTCTTATTCGAAATCTGATTCTCTATAAAATGCACCTAATGGTTTCCTTTTAGCTTGAAATTTTTTTTTCTCGAAAATCCACAGTACCCCTCGTTGGAAAAATGACTCCGAAAAATCATGGCATTCGAAACAGATTTTTTCGATTTTTTTCTCACGGGTACGGGTTACGCGGTTACGGTTGACTTTTTCTTATTCGAAATCTGATTCTCTATAAAATGCACCTAGTGGTTTCCTTTTAGCTTGAAATTTTTTTTTCCCGAAAATCCACAGTACCCCCCTTGGAAAAATGACTCCGAAATATCATGGCATTCGAAACAGATTTTTTCGATTTTTTTCTCACGGGTACGGGTTACGCGGTTACGGTTGACTTTTTCTTATTCGAAATCTGATTCTCTATAAAATGCACCTAATGGTTTCCTTTTAGCTTGAAATTTTTTTTTCTCGAAAATCCACAGTACCCCCCCCCCCCCCTTGGAAAAATGACTCCGAAAAATCATGGCTTTCGAAACAGATTTTTTCGATTTTTTTCTCACGGGTACGGGTTACGCGGTTACGGTTGACTTTTTCTTATTCGAAATCTGATTCTCTATAAAATGCACCTAATGGTTTCCTTTTAGCTTGAAATTTTTTTTTCTCTGAAATCCACAGTACCCTCCCTTGCAAAAATGACTCCGAAAAATCATTGCATTCGAAAATGATTTTTTCGATTTTTTTCTCACGGGTACGAGTTACGCGGTTACGGTTGACTTTTTCTTATTCGAAATCTGATTCTCTATAAAATGCACCTAATGGTTTCCTGTTAGCTTGAAATTTTTTTTTCTCGAAAATCCACAGTACCCCTCCTTGGAAAAATGACTCCGAAAAATCCTGGCATTCGAAACAGATTTTTTCGATTTTTTTCTCACGGGTACGGATTACGTGGTTACGAATGACTTTTTCTTATTCGAAATCTGCTTCTGTATAAAATGCACCTAATGGTTTCCTTTTAGCTTGAAATTTTTTTTTCTGGAAAATCCACAGTACCCCCCCTTGGAAAAATGACTCCGAAAAATCCTGGCATTCGAAACAGATTTTTTCGATTTTTTTCTCACGGGTACGGATTACGCGGTTACAAATGACTTTTTCTTATTCGAAATCTGCTTCTGTATAAAATGCACCTAATGGTTTCCTTTTAGCTTGAAATTTTTTTTTCTCGAAAATCCACAGTACCCCCCCTTGGAGAAATGACTCCGACAAATCCTGGCATTCGAAACAGATTTTTTCGAATTTTTTCTCACGGGTACGGGTTACACGGTTACGGTTGACTTTTTCTTATTCAAAATCTGATTCTCTATAAAATGCACCTAATGGTTTCCTTTTTGCTTGAAATTTTTTTTTCTCGAAAATCAACAGTACCCCTCCTTGGAAAAATGACTCCGAAAAATCATGGCATTCGAAACAGATTTTTTCGATTTTTTTCTCACGGGTACGGATTACGCGGTTACAAATGACTTTTTCTTATTCGAAATCTGCTTCTGTATAAAATGCACCTAATGGTTTCCTTTTAGCTTGAAATTTTTTTTTCTCGAAAATCCACAGTACCCCCCCCTGCAGAAATGACTCCGACAAATCCTGGCATTCGAAACAGATTTTGTCGAATTTTTTCTCACGGGTACGGGTTACGCGGTTACGGTTGACTTTTTCTTATTCGAAATCTGATTCTCTATAAAATGCACCTAATGGTTTCCTTTTAGCTTGAAATTTTTTTTTCTCGAAAATCCACAGTACCCCCCCTTGGAAAAATGACTCCGAAAAATCCTGGCATTCGAAACAGATTTTTTCGATTTTTTTCTCACGGGTACGTGTTACGCGGTTACGAATGACTTTTTCTCATTCGAAATCTGCTGCTGTATAAAATGCACCTAATGGTTTCCTTTTAGCTTGAAATTTTTTTTTCTCGAAAATCCACAGTACCCCCCCCTTGGAAAAATGACTCCGAAAAATCCTGGCATTCGAAACAGATTTTTTCGATTTTTTTCTCACGGGTACGGGTTACACGGTTACGGTTGACTTTTTCTTATTCGAAATCTGATTCTCTATAAAATGCACCTAATGGTTTCCTTTTAGCTTGAAATTTTTTTTTCTCGAAAATCCACAGTACCCTCCCTTGCAAAAATGACTCCGAAAAATCATGGCATTCGAAACAGATTTTTTCGATTTTTTTCTCACGAGTACGAGTTACGCGGTTACGGTGACTTTTTCTTATTCGAAATCTGATTCTCTATAAAATGCACCTAATGGTTTAATTTTGCTTGAAATTTTTTTTTCTCGAAAATCCACAGTACCCCCCCTTGGAAAAATGACTCCGAAAAATCCTGGCATTCGAAACAGATTTTTTCGATTTTTTTCTCACGGGTACGGATTACGCGGTTACAAATGACTTTTTCTTATTCGAAATCTGCTTCTGTATAAAATGCACCTAATGGTTTCCTTTTAGCTTGAAATTTTTTTTTCTCGAAAATCCACAGTACCCCCCCTTGGAGAAATGACTCCGACAAATCCTGGCATTCGAAACAGATTTTTTCGATTTTTTTCTCACGGGTACGGGTTACACGGTTACGGTTGACTTTTTCTTATTCGAAATCTGATTCTCTATAAAATGCACCTAATGGTTTCCTTTTAGCTTGAAATTTTTTTTTCTCGAAAATCCACAGTACCCCTCCTTGGAAAAATGACTCCGAAAAATCATGGCATTCGAAACAGATTTTTTCGATTTTTTTCTCACGGGTACGAGTTACGCGGTTACGGTTGACTTTTTCTTATTCGAAATCTGATTCTCTATAAAATGCACCTAATGGTTTCCTTTTAGCTTGAAATTTTTTTTTCTCGAAAATCCACAGTACCCCTGCTTGGAAAAATGACTCCGAAAAATCATTGCATTCGAAAATGATTTTTTCGAATTTTTTCTCACGGGTACGAGTTACGCGGTTACGGTTGACTTTTTCTTATTCGAAATCTGATTCTCTATAAAATGCACCTAATGGTTTCCTTTTTCCTTGAAATTTTTTTTTCTCTAAAATCCACAGTACCACCCGTTGCAAAAATCACTCCGAAAAATCATGGCATTCGAAACAGATTTTTTCGATTTTTTTCTCACGGGTACGGATTACGCGGTTACGAATGACTTTTTCTTATTCGAAATCTGCTTCTGTATAAAATGCACCTAATGGTTTCCTTTTAGCTTGAAATTTTTTTTTCTCGAAAATCCACAGTACCCTCCCTTGGAAAAATGACTCCGAAAAATCATGGCATTCGAAACAGATTTTTTCGATTTTTTTCTCAGGGGTACGAGTTACGCGGTTACGGTTGACTTTTTCTTATTCGAAATCTGATTCTCTATAAAATGCACCTAATGGTTTCCTTTTTGCTTGAAATTTTTTTTTCTCTAAAATCCACAGTACCCTCCCTTGGAAAAATGACTCCGAAAAATCATGGCATTCGAAACAGATTTTTTCGATTTTTTTCTCACGAGTACGAGTTACGCGGTTACGGTGACTTTTTCTTATTCGAAATCTGATTCTCTATAAAATGCACCTAATGGTTTCCTTTTAGCTTGAAATTTTTTTTCTTTGAAATCCACAGTACCCCCCCTTGGAAAAATGACTCCGAAAAATCCTGGCATTCGAAACAGATTTTTTCGATTTTTTTCTCACGGGTACGGATTACGCGGTTACAAATGACTTTTTCTTATTCGAAATCTGCTTCTGTATAAAATGCACCTAATGGTTTCCTTTTAGCTTGAAATTTTTTTTTCTCGAAAATCCACAGTACCCCCCCTTGGAGAAATGACTCCGACAAATCCTGGCATTCGAAACAGATTTTTTCGATTTTTTTCTCACGGGTACGGGTTACACGGTTACGGTTGACTTTTTCTTATTCGAAATCTGATTCTGTATAAAATGCACCTAATGGTTTCCTTTTAGCTTGAAATTTTTTTTTCTCGAAAATCCACAGTACCCCTCCTTGGAAAAATGACTCCGAAAAATCCTGGCATTCGAAACAGATTTTTTCGATTTTTTTCTCACGGGTACGGATTACGTGGTTACGAATGACTTTTTCTTATTCGAAATCTGCTTCTGTATAAAATGCACCTAATGGTTTCCTTTTAGCTTGAAATTTTTTTTTCTCGAAAATCCACAGTACCCCCCCTTGGAAAAATGACTCCGAAAAATCCTGGCATTCAAAACAGATTTTTTCGATTTTTTTCTCACGGGTACGGGTTACACGGTTACGGTTGACTTTTTCTTATTCGAAATCTGATTCTCTATAAAATGCACCTAATGGTTTCCTTTTAGCTTGAAATTTTTTTTTCTCGAAAATCCACAGTACCCTCCCTTGCAAAAATGACTCCGAAAAATCATGGCATTCGAAACAGATTTTTTCGATTTTTTTCTCACGAGTACGAGTTACGCGGTTACGGTGACTTTTTCTTATTCGAAATCTGATTCTCTATAAAATGCACCTAATGGTTTCCTTTTGCTTGAAATTTTTTTTTCTCGAAAATCCACAGTACCCCCCCTTAGAAAAATGACTCCGAAAAATCCTGGCATTCGAAACAGATTTTTTCGATTTTTTTCTCACGGGTACGGATTACGCGGTTACAAATGACTTTTTCTTATTCGAAATCTGCTTCTGTATAAAATGCACCTAATGGTTTCCTTTTAGCTTGAAATTTTTTTTTCTCGAAAATCCACAGTACCTCCCCTTGGAGAAATGACTCCGACAAATCCTGGCATTCGAAACAGATTTTTTCGATTTTTTTCTCACGGGTACGGGTTACACGGTTACGGTTGACTTTTTCTTATTCGAAATCTGATTCTGTATAAAATGCACCTAATGGTTTCCTTTTAGCTTGAAATTTTTTTTTCTCGAAAATCCACAGTACCCCTCCTTGGAAAAATGACTCCGAAAAATCCTGGCATTCGAAACAGATTTTTTGGATTTTTTTCTCACGGGTACGGATTACGTGGTTACGAATGACTTTTTCTTATTCGAAATCTGCTTCTGTATAAAATGCACCTAATGGTTTCCTTTTAGCTTGAAATTTTTTTTTCTCGAAAATCCACAGTACCCTCCCTTGGAAAAATGACTCCGAAAAATCATGGCATTCGAAACAGATTTTTTCGATTTTTTTCTCAGGGGTACGAGTTACGCGGTTACGGTTGACTTTTTCTTATTCGAAATCTGATTCTCTATAAAATGCACCTAATGGTTTCCTTTTTGCTTGAAATTTTTTTTTCTCTAAAATCCACAGTACCCTCCCTTGGAAAAATGACTCCGAAAAATCATGGCATTCGAAACAGATTTTTTCGATTTTTTTCTCACGAGTACGAGTTACGCGGTTACGGTGACTTTTTCTTATTCGAAATCTGATTCTCTATAAAATGCACCTAATGGTTTCCTTTTAGCTTGAAATTTTTTTTCTTGAAAATCCACAGTACCCCCCCTTGGAAAAATGACTCCGAAAAATCCTGGCATTCGAAACAGATTTTTTCGATTTTTTTCTCACGGGTACGGATTACGCGGTTACAAATGACTTTTTCTTATTCGAAATCTGCTTCTGTATAAAATGCACCTAATGGTTTCCTTTTAGCTTGAAATTTTTTTTTCTCGAAAATCCACAGTACCTCCCCTTGGAGAAATGACTCCGACAAATCCTGGCATTCGAAACAGATTTTTTCGATTTTTTTCTCACGGGTACGGGTTACACGGTTACGGTTGACTTTTTCTTATTCGAAATCTGATTCTGTATAAAATGCACCTAATGGTTTCCTTTTAGCTTGAAATTTTTTTTTCTCGAAAATCCACAGTACCCCTCCTTGGAAAAATGACTCCGAAAAATCCTGGCATTCGAAACAGATTTTTTGGATTTTTTTCTCACGGGTACGGATTACGTGGTTACGAATGACTTTTTCTTATTCGAAATCTGCTTCTGTATAAAATGCACCTAATGGTTTCCTTTTAGCTTGAAATTTTTTTTTCTCGAAAATCCACAGTACCCCCCCTTGGAAAAATGACTCCGAAAAATCCTGGCATTCGAAACAGATTTTTTCGATTTTTTTCTCACGGGTACGGGTTACACGGTTACGGTTGACTTTTTCTTATTCGAAATCTGATTCTCTATAAAATGCACCTAATGGTTTCCTTTTAGCTTGAAATTTTTTTTTCTCGAAAATCCACAGTACCCTCCCTTGCAAAAATGACTCCGAAAAATCATGGCATTCGAAACAGATTTTTTCGATTTTTTTCTCACGAGTACGAGTTACGCGGTTACGGTGACTTTTTCTTATTCGAAATCTGATTCTCTATAAAATGCACCTAATGGTTTCCTTTTGCTTGAAATTTTTTTTTCTCGAAAATCCACAGTACCCCCCCTTAGAAAAATGACTCCGAAAAATCCTGGCATTCGAAACAGATTTTTTCGATTTTTTTCTCACGGGTACGGATTACGCGGTTACAAATGACTTTTTCTTATTCGAAATCTGCTTCTGTATAAAATGCACCTAATGGTTTCCTTTTAGCTTGAAATTTTTTTTTCTCGAAAATCCACAGTACCTCCCCTTGGAGAAATGACTCCGACAAATCCTGGCATTCGAAACAGATTTTTTCGATTTTTTTCTCACGGGTACGGGTTACACGGTTACGGTTGACTTTTTCTTATTCGAAATCTGATTCTGTATAAAATGCACCTAATGGTTTCCTTTTAGCTTGAAATTTTTTTTTCTCGAAAATCCACAGTACCCCTCCTTGGAAAAATGACTCCGAAAAATCCTGGCATTCGAAACAGATTTTTTGGATTTTTTTCTCACGGGTACGGATTACGTGGTTACGAATGACTTTTTCTTATTCGAAATCTGCTTCTGTATAAAATGCACCTAATGGTTTCCTTTTAGCTTGAAATTTTTTTTTCTCGAAAATCCACAGTACCCCTCCTTGGAAAAATGACTCCGAAAAATCCTGGCATTCGAAACAGATTTTTTCGATTTTTTTCTCACGGGTACGGGTTACACGGTTACGGTTGACTTTTTCTTATTCGAAATCTGATTCTCTATAAAATGCACCTAATGGTTTCCTTTTAGCTTGAAATTTTTTTTTCTCGAAAATCCACAGTACCCTCCCTTGCAAAAATGACTCCGAAAAATCATGGCATTCGAAACAGATTTTTTCGATTTTTTTCTCACGAGTACGAGTTACGCGGTTACGGTGACTTTTTCTTATTCGAAATCTGATTCTCTATAAAATGCACCTAATGGTTTCCTTTTAGCTTGAAATTTTTTTTTCTCGAAAATCCACAGTACCCCCCCTTGGAAAAATGACTCCGAAAAATCCTGGCATTCGAAACAGATTTTTTCGATTTTTTTCTCACGGGTACGTGTTACGCGGTTACGAATGACTTTTTCTCATTCGAAATCTGCTTCTGTATAAAATGCACCTAATGGTTTCCTTTTAGCTTGAAATTTTTTTTTCTCGAAAATCCACAGTACCCCCCCTTGGAAAAATGACTCCGAAAAATCCTGGCATTCGAAACAGATTTTTTCGATTTTTTTCTCACGAGTACGAGTTACGCGGTCACGGTGACTTTTTCTTATTCGAAATCTGATTCTCTATAAAATGCACCTAATGGTTTCCTTTTGCTTGAAATTTTTTTTTCTCGAAAATCCACAGTACCCCCCCTTGGAAAAATGACTCCGAAAAATCCTGGCATTCGAAACAGATTTTTTCGATTTTTTTCTCACGGGTACGGATTACGCGGTTACAAATGACTTTTTCTTATTCGAAATCTGCTTCTGTATAAAATGCACCTAATGGTTTCCTTTTAGCTTGAAATTTTTTTTTCTCGAAAATCCACAGTACCCCTCCCTTGGAGAAATGACTCCGAAAAATCATGGCATTCGAAACAGATTTTTTCGATTTTTTTCTCACGGGTACGGGTTACGCGGTTACGGTTGACTTTTTCTTATTCGAAATCTGATTCTGTATAAAATGCACCTAATGGTTTCCTTTTAGCTTGAAATTTTTTTTTCTCGAAAATCCACAGTACCCCTCCTTGGAAAAATGACTCCGAAAAATCCTGGCATTCGAAACAGATTTTTTCGATTTTTTTCTCACGGGTACGGATTACGTGGTTACGAATGACTTTTTCTTATTCGAAATCTGCTTCTGTATAAAATGCACCTAATGGTTTCCTTTTAGCTTGAAATTTTTTTTTCTCGAAAATCCACAGTACCCCCCCTTGGAAAAATGACTCCGAAAAATCCTGGCATTCAAAACAGATTTTTTCGATTTTTTTCTCACGGGTACGGGTTACACGGTTACGGTTGACTTTTTCTTATTCGAAATCTGATTCTCTATAAAATGCACCTAATGGTTTCCTTTTAGCTTGAAATTTTTTTTTCTCGAAAATCCACAGTACCCTCCCTTGCAAAAATGACTCCGAAAAATCATGCCATTCGAAACAGATTTTTTCGATTTTTTTCTCACGAGTACGAGTTACGCGGTTACGGTGACTTTTTCTTATTCGAAATCTGATTCTCTATAAAATGCACCTAATGGTTTCCTTTTGCTTGAAATTTTTTTTTCTCGAAAATCCACAGTACCCCCCCTTAGAAAAATGACTCCGAAAAATCCTGGCATTCGAAACAGATTTTTTCGATTTTTTTCTCACGGGTACGGATTACGCGGTTACAAATGACTTTTTCTTATTCGAAATCTGCTTCTGTATAAAATGCACCTAATGGTTTCCTTTTAGCTTGAAATTTTTTTTTCTCGAAAATCCACAGTACCTCCCCTTGGAGAAATGACTCCGACAAATCCTGGCATTCGAAACAGATTTTTTCGATTTTTTTCTCACGGGTACGGGTTACACGGTTACGGTTGACTTTTTCTTATTCGAAATCTGATTCTGTATAAAATGCACCTAATGGTTTCCTTTTAGCTTGAAATTTTTTTTTCTCGAAAATCCACAGTACCCCTCCTTGGAAAAATGACTCCGAAAAATCCTGGCATTCGAAACAGATTTTTTCGATTTTTTTCTCACGGGTACGGATTACGTGGTTACGAATGACTTTTTCTTATTCGAAATCTGCTTCTGTATAAAATGCACCTAATGGTTTCCTTTTAGCTTGAAATTTTTTTTTCTCGAAAATCCACAGTACCCCCCCTTGGAAAAATGACTCCGAAAAATCCTGGCATTCAAAACAGATTTTTTCGATTTTTTTCTCACGGGTACGGGTTACACGGTTACGGTTGACTTTTTCTTATTCGAAATCTGATTCTCTATAAAATGCACCTAATGGTTTCCTTTTAGCTTGAAATTTTTTTTTCTCGAAAATCCACAGTACCCTCCCTTGCAAAAATGACTCCGAAAAATCATGCCATTCGAAACAGATTTTTTCGATTTTTTTCTCACGAGTACGAGTTACGCGGTTACGGTGACTTTTTCTTATTCGAAATCTGATTCTCTATAAAATGCACCTAATGGTTTCCTTTTGCTTGAAATTTTTTTTTCTCGAAAATCCACAGTACCCCCCCTTAGAAAAATGACTCCGAAAAATCCTGGCATTCGAAACAGATTTTTTCGATTTTTTTCTCACGGGTACGGATTACGCGGTTACAAATGACTTTTTCTTATTCGAAATCTGCTTCTGTATAAAATGCACCTAATGGTTTCCTTTTAGCTTGAAATTTTTTTTTCTCGAAAATCCACAGTACCTCCCCTTGGAGAAATGACTCCGACAAATCCTGGCATTCGAAACAGATTTTTTCGATTTTTTTCTCACGGGTACGGATTTCGCGGTTACAAATGACTTTTTCTTATTCGAAAGCTGCTTCTGTATAAAATGCACCTAATGGTTTCCTTTTAGCTTGAAATTTTTTTTTCTCGAAAATCCACAGTACCCCCCCTTGGAGAAATGACTCCGACAAATCCTGGCATTCGAAACAGATTTTTTCGATTTTTTTCTCACGGGTACGGGTTACACGGTTACGGTTGACTTTTTCTTATTCGAAATCTGATTCTCTATAAAATGCACCTAATGGTTTCCTTTTAGCTTGAAATTTTTTTTTCTCGAAAATCCACAGTACCCTCCCTTGCAAAAATGACTCCGAAAAATCATGGCATTCGAAACAGATTTTTTCGATTTTTTTCTCACGAGTACGAGTTACGCGGTTACGGTGACTTTTTCTTATTCGAAATCTGATTCTCTATAAAATGCACCTAATGGTTTCCTTTTGCTTGAAATTTTTTTTTCTCGAAAATCCACAGTACCCCCCCTTGGAAAAATGACTCCGAAAAATCCTGGCATTCGAAACAGATTTTTTCGATTTTTTACTCACGGGTACGGATTACGCGGTTACAAATGACTTTTTCTTATTCGAAATCTGCTTCTGTATAAAATGCACCTAATGGTTTCCTTTTAGCTTGAAATTTTTTTTTCTCGAAAATCCACAGTACCCCCCCCTTGGAGAAATGACTCCGAAAAATCCTGGCATTCGAAACAGATTTTTTCGATTTTTTTCTCACGGGTACGGGTTACGCGGTTACGGTTGACTTTTTCTTATTCGAAATCTGATTCTCTATAAAATGCACCTAATGGTTTCCTTTTAGCTTGAAATTTTTTTTTCTCGAAAATCCACAGTACCCCCCCTTGGAAAAATGACTCCGAAAAATCCTGGCATTCGAAACAGATTTTTTCGATTTTTTTCTCACGGGTACGTGTTACGCGGTTACGAATGACTTTTTCTCATTCGAAATCTGCTTCTGTATAAAATGCACCTAATGGTTTCCTTTTAGCTTGAAATTTTTTTTTCTCGAAAATCCACAGTACCCCCCCTTGGAAAAATGACTCCGAAAAATCCTGGCATTCGAAACAGATTTTTTCGATTTTTTTCTCACGAGTACGAGTTACGCGGTTACGGTGACTTTTTCTTATTCGAAATCTGATTCTCTATAAAATGCACCTAATGGTTTCCTTTTGCTTGAAATTTTTTTTTCTCGAAAATCCACAGTACCCCCCCTTAGAAAAATGACTCCGAAAAATCCTGGCATTCGAAACAGATTTTTTCGATTTTTTTCTCACGGGTACGGATTACGCGGTTACAAATGACTTTTTCTTATTCGAAATCTGCTTCTGTATAAAATGCACCTAATGGTTTCCTTTTAGCTTGAAATTTTTTTTTCTCGAAAATCCACAGTACCTCCCCTTGGAGAAATGACTCCGACAAATCCTGGCATTCGAAACAGATTTTTTCGATTTTTTTCTCACGGGTACGGGTTACACGGTTACGGTTGACTTTTTCTTATTCGAAATCTGATTCTGTATAAAATGCACCTAATGGTTTCCTTTTAGCTTGAAATTTTTTTTTCTCGAAAATCCACAGTACCCCTCCTTGGAAAAATGACTCCGAAAAATCCTGGCATTCGAAACAGATTTTTTGGATTTTTTTCTCGCGGGTACGGATTACGTGGTTACGAATGACTTTTTCTTATTCGAAATCTGCTTCTGTATAAAATGCACCTAATGGTTTCCTTTTAGCTTGAAATTTTTTTTTCTCGAAAATCCACAGTACCCCCCCTTGGAAAAATGACTCCGAAAAATCATGGCATTCGAAACAGATTTTTTCGATTTTTTTCTCACGGGTACGGGTTACGGTTGACTTTTTCTTATTCGAAATCTGATTCTCTATAAAATGCACCTAATGGTTTTGTTTTAGCTTGAAATTTTTTTTTTATCTAAAATCCACAGTACCCTCCCTTGGAAAAATGACTCCGAAAAATCATAGCATTCGAAACAGATTTTTTCGATTTCTTTCTCACGGGTACGAGTTACGCGGTTACGGTTGACTTTTTCTTATTCGAAATCTGATTCTCTATAAAATGCACCTAATGGTTTCCTTTTTGCTTGAAATTTTTTTTTCTCTAAAATCCACAGTACCCTCCCTTGGAAAAATGACTCCGAAAAATCATAGCATTCGAAACAGATTTTTTCGATTTCTTTCTCACGGGTACGAGTTACGCGGTTACGGTTGACTTTTTCTTATTCGAAATCTGATTCTCTATAAAATGCACCTAATGGTTTCCTTTTAGCTTGAAATTTTTTTTTCTCTAAAATCCTCAGTACCCTCCCTTGGAAAAATGACTCCGAAAAATCCTGGCATTCGAAACAGATTTTTTCGATTTTTTTCTCACGGGTACGGATTACGCGGTTACAAATGACTTTTTCTTATTCGAAAGCTGCTTCTGTATAAAATGCACCTAATGGTTTCCTTTTAGCTTGAAATTTTTTTTTCTCGAAAATCCACAGTACCCCCCCTTGGAGAAATGACTCCGACAAATCCTGGCATTCGAAACAGATTTTTTCGATTTTTTTCTCACGGGTACGGGTTACACGGTTACGGTTGACTTTTTCTTATTCGAAATCTGATTCTCTATAAAATGCACCTAATGGTTTCCTTTTAGCTTGAAATTTTTTTTTCTCGAAAATCCACAGTACCCTCCCTTGCAAAAATGACTCCGAAAAATCATGGCATTCGAAACAGATTTTTTCGATTTTTTTCTCACGAGTACGAGTTACGCGGTTACGGTGACTTTTTCTTATTCGAAATCTGATTCTCTATAAAATGCACCTAATGGTTTCCTTTTGCTTGAAATTTTTTTTTCTCGAAAATCCACAGTACCCCCCCTTGGAAAAATGACTCCGAAAAATCCTGGCATTCGAAACAGATTTTTTCGATTTTTTTCTCACGGGTACGGATTACGCGGTTACAAATGACTTTTTCTTATTCGAAATCTGCTTCTGTATAAAATGCACCTAATGGTTTCCTTTTAGCTTGAAATTTTTTTTTCTCGAAAATCCACAGTACCCCTCCCTTGGAGAAATGACTCCGAAAAATCCTGGCATTCGAAACAGATTTTTTCGATTTTTTTCTCACGGGTACGGGTTACGCGGTTACGGTTGACTTTTTCTTATTCGAAATCTGATTCTCTATAAAATGCACCTAATGGTTTCCTTTTAGCTTGAAATTTTTTTTTCTCGAAAATCCACAGTACCCCCCCTTGGAAAAATGACTCCGAAAAATCATGGCATTCGAAACAGATTTTTTCGATTTTTTTCTCACGGGTACGGGTTACGCGGTTACGGTTGACTTTTTCTTATTCGAAATCTGATTCTGTATAAAATGCACCTAATGGTTTCCTTTTAGCTTGAAATTTTTTTTTCTCGAAAATCCACAGTACCCCTCCTTGGAAAAATGACTCCGAAAAATCCTGGCATTCGAAACAGATTTTTTCGATTTTTTTCTCACGGGTACGGATTACGTGGTTACGAATGACTTTTTCTTATTCGAAATCTGCTTCTGTATAAAATGCACCTAATGGTTTCCTTTTAGCTTGAAATTTTTTTTTCTCGAAAATCCACAGTACCCCCCCTTGGAAAAATGACTCCGAAAAATCCTGGCATTCAAAACAGATTTTTTCGATTTTTTTCTCACGGGTACGGGTTACACGGTTACGGTTGACTTTTTCTTATTCGAAATCTGATTCTCTATAAAATGCACCTAATGGTTTCCTTTTAGCTTGAAATTTTTTTTTCTCGAAAATCCACAGTACCCTCCCTTGGAAAAATGACTCCGAAAAATCATGGCATTCGAAACAGATTTTTTCGATTTTTTTCTCACGAGTACGAGTTACGCGGTTACGGTGACTTTTTCTTATTCGAAATCTGATTCTCTATAAAATGCACCTAATGGTTTCCTTTTGCTTGAAATTTTTTTTTCTCGAAAATCCACAGTACCCCCCCTTAGAAAAATGACTCCGAAAAATCCTGGCATTCGAAACAGATTTTTCGATTTTTTTCTCACGGGTACGGATTACGCGGTTACAAATGACTTTTTCTTATTCGAAATCTGCTTCTGTATAAAATGCACCTAATGGTTTCCTTTTAGCTTGAAATTTTTTTTTCTCGAAAATCCACAGTACCTCCCCTTGGAGAAATGACTCCGACAAATCCTGGCATTCGAAACAGATTTTTTCGATTTTTTTCTCACGGGTACGGGTTACACGGTTACGGTTGACTTTTTCTTATTCGAAATCTGATTCTGTATAAAATGCACCTAATGGTTTCCTTTTAGCTTGAAATTTTTTTTTCTCGAAAATCCACAGTACCCCTCCTTGGAAAAATGACTCCGAAAAATCCTGGCATTCGAAACAGATTTTTTGGATTTTTTTCTCACGGGTACGGATTACGTGGTTACGAATGACTTTTTCTTATTCGAAATCTGCTTCTGTATAAAATGCACCTAATGGTTTCCTTTTAGCTTGAAATTTTTTTTTCTCGAAAATCCACAGTACCCCCCCTTGGAAAAATGACTCCGAAAAATCCTGGCATTCGAAACAGATTTTTTCGATTTTTTTCTCACGGGTACGGGTTACACGGTTACGGTTGACTTTTTCTTATTCGAAATCTGATTCTCTATAAAATGCACCTAATGGTTTCCTTTTAGCTTGAAATTTTTTTTTCTCGAAAATCCACAGTACCCTCCCTTGCAAAAATGACTCCGAAAAATCATGGCATTCGAAACAGATTTTTTCGATTTTTTTCTCACGAGTACGAGTTACGCGGTTACGGTGACTTTTTCTTATTCGAAATCTGATTCTCTATAAAATGCACCTAATGGTTTCCTTTTGCTTGAAATTTTTTTTTCTCGAAAATCCACAGTACCCCCCCTTGGAAAAATGACTCCGAAAAATCCTGGCATTCGAAACAGATTTTTTCGATTTTTTACTCACGGGTACGGATTACGCGGTTACAAATGACTTTTTCTTATTCGAAATCTGCTTCTGTATAAAATGCACCTAATGGTTTCCTTTTAGCTTGAAATTTTTTTTTCTCGAAAATCCACAGTACCCCCCCCTTGGAGAAATGACTCCGAAAAATCCTGGCATTCGAAACAGATTTTTTCGATTTTTTTCTCACGGGTACGGGTTACACGGTTACGGTTGACTTTTTCTTATTCGAAATCTGATTCTGTATAAAATGCACCTAATGGTTTCCTTTTAGCTTGAAATTTTTTTTTCTCGAAAATCCACAGTACCCCTCCTTGGAAAAATGACTCCGAAAAATCCTGGCATTCGAAACAGATTTTTTGGATTTTTTTCTCGCGGGTACGGATTACGTGGTTACGAATGACTTTTTCTTATTCGAAATCTGCTTCTGTATAAAATGCACCTAATGGTTTCCTTTTAGCTTGAAATTTTTTTTTCTCGAAAATCCACAGTACCCCCCCTTGGAAAAATGACTCCGAAAAATCATGGCATTCGAAACAGATTTTTTCGATTTTTTTCTCACGGGTACGGGTTACGGTTGACTTTTTCTTATTCGAAATCTGATTCTCTATAAAATGCACCTAATGGTTTTGTTTTAGCTTGAAATTTTTTTTTTATCTAAAATCCACAGTACCCTCCCTTGGAAAAATGACTCCGAAAAATCATAGCATTCGAAACAGATTTTTTCGATTTCTTTCTCACGGGTACGAGTTACGCGGTTACGGTTGACTTTTTCTTATTCGAAATCTGATTCTCTATAAAATGCACCTAATGGTTTCCTTTTTGCTTGAAATTTTTTTTTCTCTAAAATCCACAGTACCCTCCCTTGGAAAAATGACTCCGAAAAATCATAGCATTCGAAACAGATTTTTTCGATTTCTTTCTCACGGGTACGAGTTACGCGGTTACGGTTGACTTTTTCTTATTCGAAATCTGATTCTCTATAAAATGCACCTAATGGTTTCCTTTTAGCTTGAAATTTTTTTTTCTCTAAAATCCTCAGTACCCTCCCTTGGAAAAATGACTCCGAAAAATCCTGGCATTCGAAACAGATTTTTTCGATTTTTTTCTCACGGGTACGGATTACGCGGTTACAAATGACTTTTTCTTATTCGAAAGCTGCTTCTGTATAAAATGCACCTAATGGTTTCCTTTTAGCTTGAAATTTTTTTTTCTCGAAAATCCACAGTACCCCCCCTTGGAGAAATGACTCCGACAAATCCTGGCATTCGAAACAGATTTTTTCGATTTTTTTCTCACGGGTACGGGTTACACGGTTACGGTTGACTTTTTCTTATTCGAAATCTGATTCTCTATAAAATGCACCTAATGGTTTCCTTTTAGCTTGAAATTTTTTTTTCTCGAAAATCCACAGTACCCTCCCTTGCAAAAATGACTCCGAAAAATCATGGCATTCGAAACAGATTTTTTCGATTTTTTTCTCACGAGTACGAGTTACGCGGTTACGGTGACTTTTTCTTATTCGAAATCTGATTCTCTATAAAATGCACCTAATGGTTTCCTTTTGCTTGAAATTTTTTTTTCTCGAAAATCCACAGTACCCCCCCTTGGAAAAATGACTCCGAAAAATCCTGGCATTCGAAACAGATTTTTTCGATTTTTTTCTCACGGGTACGGATTACGCGGTTACAAATGACTTTTTCTTATTCGAAATCTGCTTCTGTATAAAATGCACCTAATGGTTTCCTTTTAGCTTGAAATTTTTTTTTCTCGAAAATCCACAGTACCCCTCCCTTGGAGAAATGACTCCGAAAAATCCTGGCATTCGAAACAGATTTTTTCGATTTTTTTCTCACGGGTACGGGTTACGCGGTTACGGTTGACTTTTTCTTATTCGAAATCTGATTCTCTATAAAATGCACCTAATGGTTTCCTTTTAGCTTGAAATTTTTTTTTCTCGAAAATCCACAGTACCCCCCCTTGGAAAAATGACTCCGAAAAATCATGGCATTCGAAACAGATTTTTTCGATTTTTTTCTCACGGGTACGGGTTACGCGGTTACGGTTGACTTTTTCTTATTCGAAATCTGATTCTGTATAAAATGCACCTAATGGTTTCCTTTTAGCTTGAAATTTTTTTTTCTCGAAAATCCACAGTACCCCTCCTTGGAAAAATGACTCCGAAAAATCCTGGCATTCGAAACAGATTTTTTCGATTTTTTTCTCACGGGTACGGATTACGTGGTTACGAATGACTTTTTCTTATTCGAAATCTGCTTCTGTATAAAATGCACCTAATGGTTTCCTTTTAGCTTGAAATTTTTTTTTCTCGAAAATCCACAGTACCCCCCCTTGGAAAAATGACTCCGAAAAATCCTGGCATTCAAAACAGATTTTTTCGATTTTTTTCTCACGGGTACGGGTTACACGGTTACGGTTGACTTTTTCTTATTCGAAATCTGATTCTCTATAAAATGCACCTAATGGTTTCCTTTTAGCTTGAAATTTTTTTTTCTCGAAAATCCACAGTACCCTCCCTTGGAAAAATGACTCCGAAAAATCATGGCATTCGAAACAGATTTTTTCGATTTTTTTCTCACGAGTACGAGTTACGCGGTTACGGTGACTTTTTCTTATTCGAAATCTGATTCTCTATAAAATGCACCTAATGGTTTCCTTTTGCTTGAAATTTTTTTTTCTCGAAAATCCACAGTACCCCCCCTTAGAAAAATGACTCCGAAAAATCCTGGCATTCGAAACAGATTTTTCGATTTTTTTCTCACGGGTACGGATTACGCGGTTACAAATGACTTTTTCTTATTCGAAATCTGCTTCTGTATAAAATGCACCTAATGGTTTCCTTTTAGCTTGAAATTTTTTTTTCTCGAAAATCCACAGTACCTCCCCTTGGAGAAATGACTCCGACAAATCCTGGCATTCGAAACAGATTTTTTCGATTTTTTTCTCACGGGTACGGGTTACACGGTTACGGTTGACTTTTTCTTATTCGAAATCTGATTCTGTATAAAATGCACCTAATGGTTTCCTTTTAGCTTGAAATTTTTTTTTCTCGAAAATCCACAGTACCCCTCCTTGGAAAAATGACTCCGAAAAATCCTGGCATTCGAAACAGATTTTTTGGATTTTTTTCTCACGGGTACGGATTACGTGGTTACGAATGACTTTTTCTTATTCGAAATCTGCTTCTGTATAAAATGCACCTAATGGTTTCCTTTTAGCTTGAAATTTTTTTTTCTCGAAAATCCACAGTACCCCCCCTTGGAAAAATGACTCCGAAAAATCCTGGCATTCGAAACAGATTTTTTCGATTTTTTTCTCACGGGTACGGGTTACACGGTTACGGTTGACTTTTTCTTATTCGAAATCTGATTCTCTATAAAATGCACCTAATGGTTTCCTTTTAGCTTGAAATTTTTTTTTCTCGAAAATCCACAGTACCCTCCCTTGCAAAAATGACTCCGAAAAATCATGGCATTCGAAACAGATTTTTTCGATTTTTTTCTCACGAGTACGAGTTACGCGGTTACGGTGACTTTTTCTTATTCGAAATCTGATTCTCTATAAAATGCACCTAATGGTTTCCTTTTGCTTGAAATTTTTTTTTCTCGAAAATCCACAGTACCCCCCCTTGGAAAAATGACTCCGAAAAATCCTGGCATTCGAAACAGATTTTTTCGATTTTTTACTCACGGGTACGGATTACGCGGTTACAAATGACTTTTTCTTATTCGAAATCTGCTTCTGTATAAAATGCACCTAATGGTTTCCTTTTAGCTTGAAATTTTTTTTTCTCGAAAATCCACAGTACCCCCCCCTTGGAGAAATGACTCCGAAAAATCCTGGCATTCGAAACAGATTTTTTCGATTTTTTTCTCACGGGTACGGGTTACGCGGTTACGGTTGACTTTTTCTTATTCGAAATCTGATTCTCTATAAAATGCACCTAATGGTTTCCTTTTAGCTTGAAATTTTTTTTTCTCGAAAATCCACAGTACCCCCCCTTGGAAAAATGACTCCGAAAAATCCTGGCATTCGAAACAGATTTTTTCGATTTTTTTCTCACGGGTACGTGTTACGCGGTTACGAATGACTTTTTCTCATTCGAAATCTGCTTCTGTATAAAATGCACCTAATGGTTTCCTTTTAGCTTGAAATTTTTTTTTCTCGAAAATCCACAGTACCCCCCCTTGGAAAAATGACTCCGAAAAATCCTGGCATTCGAAACAGATTTTTTCGATTTTTTTCTCACGAGTACGAGTTACGCGGTTACGGTGACTTTTTCTTATTCGAAATCTGATTCTCTATAAAATGCACCTAATGGTTTCCTTTTGCTTGAAATTTTTTTTTCTCGAAAATCCACAGTACCCCCCCTTGGAAAAATGACTCCGAAAAATCCTGGCATTCGAAACAGATTTTTTCGATTTTTTTCTCACGGGTACGGATTACGCGGTTACAAATGACTTTTTCTTATTCGAAATCTGCTTCTGTATAAAATGCACCTAATGGTTTCCTTTTAGCTTGAAATTTTTTTTTCTCGAAAATCCACAGTACCCCTCCCTTGGAGAAATGACTCCGAAAAATCCTGGCATTCGAAACAGATTTTTTCGATTTTTTTCTCACGGGTACGGGTTACGCGGTTACGGTTGACTTTTTCTTATTCGAAATCTGATTCTCTATAAAATGCACCTAATGGTTTCCTTTTAGCTTGAAATTTTTTTTTCTCGAAAATCCACAGTACCCCCCCTTGGAAAAATGACTCCGAAAAATCATGGCATTCGAAACAGATTTTTTCGATTTTTTTCTCACGGGTACGGGTTACGCGGTTACGGTTGACTTTTTCTTATTCGAAATCTGATTCTCTATAAAATGCACCTAATGGTTTCCTTTTAGCTTGAAATTTTTTTTTCTCGAAAATCCACAGTACCCCCCCCCTTGGAAAAATGACTCCGAAAAATCATGGCTTTCGAAACAGATTTTTTCGATATTTTTCTCACGGGTACGGGTTACGCGGTTACGGTTGACTTTTTCTTATTCGAAATCTGATTCTCTATAAAATGCACCTAATGGTTTCCTTTTAGCTTGAAATTTTTTTTTCTCTGAAATCCACAGTACCCTCCCTTGCAAAAATGACTCCGAAAAATCATTGCATTCGAAAATGATTTTTTCGATTTTTTTCTCACGGGTACGAGTTACGCGGTTACGGTTGACTTTTTCTTATTCGAAATCTGATTCTCTATAAAATGCACCTAATGGTTTCCTTTTTCCTTGAAATTTTTTTTTCTCTAAAATCCACAGTACCACCCGTTGCAAAAATCACTCCGAAAAATCATGGCATTCGAAACAGATTTTTTCGATTTTTTTCTCACGGGTACGGGTTACGCGGTTACGGTTGACTTTTTCTTATTCGAAATCTGATTCTCTATAAAATGCACCTAATGGTTTCCTTTTAGCTTGAAATTTTTTTTTCTCGAAAATCCACAGTACCCCTCGTTGGAAAAATGACTCCGAAAAATCCTGGCATTCGAAACAGATTTTTTCGATTTTTTTCTCACGGGTACGGGTTACGCGGTTACGGTTGACTTTTTCTTATTCGAAATCTGATTCTCTATAAAATGCACCTAGTGGTTTCCTTTTAGCTTGAAATTTTTTTTTCCCGAAAATCCACAGTACCCCCCTTGGAAAAATGACTCCGAAATATCATGGCATTCGAAACAGATTTTTTCGATTTTTTTCTCACGGGTACGGGTTACGCGGTTACGGTTGACTTTTTCTTATTCGAAATCTGATTCTCTATAAAATGCACCTAATGGTTTCCTTTTAGCTTGAAATTTTTTTTTCTCGAAAATCCACAGTACCCCCCCCCTTGGAAAAATGACTCCGAAAAATCATGGCTTTCGAAACAGATTTTTTCGATTTTTTTCTCACGGGTACGGGTTACGCGGTTACGGTTGACTTTTTCTTATTCGAAATCTGATTCTCTATAAAATGCACCTAATGGTTTCCTTTTAGCTTGAAATTTTTTTTTCTCTGAAATCCACAGTACCCTCCCTTGCAAAAATGACTCCGAAAAATCATTGCATTCGAAAATGATTTTTTCGATTTTTTTCTCACGGGTACGAGTTACGCGGTTACGGTTGACTTTTTCTTATTCGAAATCTGATTCTCTATAAAATGCACCTAATGGTTTCCTGTTAGCTTGAAATTTTTTTTTTCTCGAAAATCCACAGTACCCCTCCTTGGAAAAATGACTCCGAAAAATCCTGGCATTCGAAACAGATTTTTTCGATTTTTTTCTCACGGGTACGGATTACGTGGTTACGAATGACTTTTTCTTATTCGAAATCTGCTTCTGTATAAAATGCACCTAATGGTTTCCTTTTAGCTTGAAATTTTTTTTTCTGGAAAATCCACAGTACCCCCCCTTGGAAAAATGACTCCGAAAAATCCTGGCATTCGAAACAGATTTTTTCGATTTTTTTCTCACGGGTACGTATTACGCGGTTACAAATGACTTTTTCTTATTCGAAATCTGCTTCTGTATAAAATGCACCTAATGGTTTCCTTTTAGCTTGAAATTTTTTTTTCTCGAAAATCCACAGTACCCCCCCTTGGAGAAATGACTCCGACAAATCCTGGCATTCGAAACAGATTTTTTCGAATTTTTTCTCACGGGTACGGGTTACACGGTTACGGTTGACTTTTTCTTATTCAAAATCTGATTCTCTATAAAATGCACCTAATGGTTTCCTTTTTGCTTGAAATTTTTTTTTCTCGAAAATCAACAGTACCCCTCCTTGGAAAAATGACTCCGAAAAATCATGGCATTCGAAACAGATTTTTTCGATTTTTTTCTCACGGGTACGGATTACGCGGTTACAAATGACTTTTTCTTATTCGAAATCTGCTTCTGTATAAAATGCACCTAATGGTTTCCTTTTAGCTTGAAATTTTTTTTTCTCGAAAATCCACAGTACCCCCCCTTGCAGAAATGACTCCGACAAATCCTGGCATTCGAAACAGATTTTGTCGAATTTTTTCTCACGGGTACGGGTTACACGGTTACGGTTGACTTTTTCTTATTCGAAATCTGATTCTGTATAAAATGCACCTAATGGTTTCCTTTTTGCTTGAAAATTTTTTTTCTCTAAAATCCACAGTACCCTCCCTTGGAAAAATGACTCCGAAAAATCATGGCATTCGAAACAGATTTTTTCGATTTTTTTTCTCACGGGTACGGGTTACGCGGTTACGGTTGACTTTTTCTTATTCGAAATCTGATTCTCTATAAAATGCACCTAATGGTTTCCTTTTTGCTTGAAATTTTTTTTTCTCTAAAATCCACAGTACCCCCCCTTGGAAAAATGACTCCGAAAAATCCTGGCATTCGAAACAGATTTTTTCGATTTTTTTCTCACGAGTACGAGTTACGCGGTTACGGTTGACTTTTTCTTATTCGAAATCTGATTCTCTATAAAATGCACCTAATGGTTTCCTTTTTGCTTGAAATTTTTTTTTCTCGAAAATCCACAGTACCCCCCCTTGGAAAAATGACTCCGAAAAATCCTGGCATTCGAAACAGATTTTTTCGAATTTTTTCTCACGGGTACGGGTTACACGGTTACGGTTGACTTTTTCTTATTCGAAATCTGATTCTCTATAAAATGCACCTAATGGTTTCCTTTTTGCTTGAAATTTTTTTTTCTCGAAAATCCACAGTACCCCTCCTTGGAAAAATGACTCCGAAAAATCATGGCATTCGAAACAGATTTTTTCGATTTTTTTCTCACGGGTACGGGTTACGCGGTTACGGTTGACTTTTTCTTATTCGAAATCTGATTCTCTATAAAATGCACCTAGTGGTTTCCTTTTAGCTTGAAATTTTTTTTTCCCGAAAATCCACAGTACCCCCCTTGGAAAAATGACTCCGAAATATCATGGCATTCGAAACAGATTTTTTCGATTTTTTTCTCACGGGTACGGGTTACGCGGTTACGGTTGACTTTTTCTTATTCGAAATCTGATTCTCTATAAAATGCACCTAATGGTTTCCTTTTAGCTTGAAATTTTTTTTTCTCGAAAATCCACAGTACCCCCCCCCCCTTGGAAAAATGACTCCGAAAAATCATGGCTTTCGAAACAGATTTTTTCGATTTTTTTCTCACGGGTACGGGTTACGCGGTTACGGTTGACTTTTTCTTATTCGAAATCTGATTCTCTATAAAATGCACCTAATGGTTTCCTTTTAGCTTGAAATTTTTTTTTCTCTGAAATCCACAGTACCCTCCCTTGCATAAATGACTCCGAAAAATCATTGCATTCGAAAATGATTTTTTCGATTTTTTTCTCACGGGTACGAGTTACGCGGTTACGGTTGACTTTTTCTTATTCGAAATCTGATTCTCTATAAAATGCACCTAATGGTTTCCTGTTAGCTTGAAATTTTTTTTTTCTCGAAAATCCACAGTACCCCTCCTTGGAAAAATGACTCCGAAAAATCCTGGCATTCGAAACAGATTTTTTCGATTTTTTTCTCACGGGTACGGATTACGTGGTTACGAATGACTTTTTCTTATTCGAAATCTGCTTCTGTATAAAATGCACCTAATGGTTTCCTTTTAGCTTGAAATTTTTTTTTCTGGAAAATCCACAGTACCCCCCCTTGGAAAAATGACTCCGAAAAATCCTGGCATTCGAAACAGATTTTTTCGATTTTTTTCTCACGGGTACGGATTACGCGGTTACAAATGACTTTTTCTTATTCGAAATCTGCTTCTGTATAAAATGCACCTAATGGTTTCCTTTTAGCTTGAAATTTTTTTTCTCGAAAATCCACAGTACCCCCCCTTGGAGAAATGACTCCGACAAATCCTGGCATTCGAAACAGATTTTTTCGAATTTTTTCTCACGGGTACGGGTTACACGGTTACGGTTGACTTTTTCTTATTCGAAATCTGATTCTGTATAAAATGCACCTAATGGTTTCCTTTTTGCTTGAAAATTTTTTTTCTCTAAAATCCACAGTACCCTCCCTTGGAAAAATGACTCCGAAAAATCATGGCATTCGAAACAGATTTTTTCGATTTTTTTTCTCACGGGTACGGGTTACGCGGTTACGGTTGACTTTTTCTTATTCGAAATCTGATTCTCTATAAAATGCACCTAATGGTTTCCTTTTTGCTTGAAATTTTTTTTTCTCTAAAATCCACAGTACCCCCCCTTGGAAAAATGACTCCGAAAAATCCTGGCATTCGAAACAGATTTTTTCGATTTTTTTCTCACGAGTACGAGTTACGCGGTTACGGTTGACTTTTTCTTATTCGAAATCTGATTCTCTATAAAATGCACCTAATGGTTTCCTTTTTGCTTGAAATTTTTTTTTCTCGAAAATCCACAGTACCCCCCCTTGGAAAAATGACTCCGAAAAATCCTGGCATTCGAAACAGATTTTTTCGAATTTTTTCTCACGGGTACGGGTTACACGGTTACGGTTGACTTTTTCTTATTCGAAATCTGATTCTCTATAAAATGCACCTAATGGTTTCCTTTTTGCTTGAAATTTTTTTTTCTCGAAAATCCACAGTACCCCTCCTTGGAAAAATGACTCCGAAAAATCATGGCATTCGAAACAGATTTTTTCGATTTTTTTCTCACGAGTACGGATTACGCGGTTACAAATGACTTTTTCTTATTCGAAATCTGCTTCTGTATAAAATGCACCTAATGGTTTCCTTTTAGCTTGAAATTTTTTTTTCTCGAAAATCCACAGTACCCCCCCTTGGAGAAATGACTCCGACAAATCCTGGCATTCGAAACAGATTTTGTCGAATTTTTTCTCACGGGTACGGGTCACACGGTTACGGTTGACTTTTTCTTATTCGAAATCTGATTCTGTATAAAATGCACCTAATGGTTTCCTTTTTGCTTGAAATTTTTTTTTCTCTAAAATCCACAGTACCCTCCCTTGGAAAAATGACTCCGAAAAATCATGGCATTCGAAACAGATTTTTTCGATTTTTTTTCTCACGGGTACGGGTTACGCGGTTACGGTTGACTTTTTCTTATTCGAAATCTGATTCTCTATAAAATGCACCTAATGGTTTCCTTTTAGCTTGAAATTTTTTTTTCTCTGAAATCCACAGTACCCTCCCTTGCAAAAATGACTCCGAAAAATCATTGCATTCGAAAATGATTTTTTCGATTTTTTTCTCACGGGTACGAGTTACGCGGTTACGGTTGACTTTTTCTTATTCGAAATCTGATTCTCTATAAAATGCACCAAATGGTTTCCTGTTAGCTTGAAATTTTTTTTTTCTCGAAAATCCACAGTACCCCTCCTTGGAAAAATGACTCCGAAAAATCCTGGCATTCGAAACAGATTTTTTCGATTTTTTTCTCACGGGTACGGATTACGTGGTTACGAATGACTTTTTCTTATTCGAAATCTGCTTCTGTATAAAATGCACCTAATGGTTTCCTTTTAGCTTGAAATTTTTTTTTCTGGAAAATCCACAGTACCCCCCCTTGGAAAAATGACTCCGAAAAATCCTGGCATTCGAAACAGATTTTTTCGATTTTTTTCTCACGGGTACGGATTACGCGGTTACAAATGACTTTTTCTTATTCGAAATCTGCTTCTGTATAAAATGCACCTAATGGTTTCCTTTTAGCTTGAAATTTTTTTTTCTCGAAAATCCACGGTACCCCCCCTTGCAGAAATGACTCCGACAAATCCTGGCATTCGAAACAGATTTTGTCGAATTTTTTCTCACGGGTACGGGTTACACGGTTACGGTTGACTTTTTCTTATTCGAAATCTGATTCTGTATAAAATGCACCTAATGGTTTCCTTTTTGCTTGAAAATTTTTTTTCTCTAAAATCCACAGTACCCTCCCTTGGAAAAATGACTCCGAAAAATCATGGCATTCGAAACAGATTTTTTCGATTTTTTTTCTCACGGGTACGGGTTACGCGGTTACGGTTGACTTTTTCTTATTCGAAATCTGATTCTCTATAAAATGCACCTAATGGTTTCCTTTTTGCTTGAAATTTTTTTTTCTCTAAAATCCACAGTACCCCCCCATGGAAAAATGACTCCGAAAAATCCTGGCATTCGAAACAGATTTTTTCGATTTTTTTCTCACGAGTACGAGTTACGCGGTTACGGTTGACTTTTTCTTATTCGAAATCTGATTCTCTATAAAATGCACCTAATGGTTTCCTGTTAGCTTGAAATTTTTTTTTTCTCGAAAATCCACAGTACCCCTCCTTGGAAAAATGACTCCGAAAAATCCTGGCATTCGAAACAGATTTTTTCGATTTTTTTCTCACGGGTACGGATTACGTGGTTACGAATGACTTTTTCTTATTCGAAATCTGCTTCTGTATAAAATGCACCTAATGGTTTCCTTTTAGCTTGAAATTTTTTTTTCTGGAAAATCCACAGTACCCCCCCTTGGAAAAATGACTCCGAAAAATCCTGGCATTCGAAACAGATTTTTTCGATTTTTTTCTCACGGGTACGGATTACGCGGTTACAAATGACTTTTTCTTATTCGAAATCTGCTTCTGTATAAAATGCACCTAATGGTTTCCTTTTAGCTTGAAATTTTTTTTTCTCGAAAATCCACAGTACCCCCCCTTGGAGAAATGACTCCGACAAATCCTGGCATTCGAAACAGATTTTTTCGAATTTTTTCTCACGGGTACGGGTTACACGGTTACGGTTGACTTTTTCTTATTCAAAATCTGATTCTCTATAAAATGCACCTAATGGTTTCCTTTTTGCTTGAAATTTTTTTTTCTCGAAAATCAACAGTACCCCTCCTTGGAAAAATGACTCCGAAAAATCATGGCATTCGAAACAGATTTTTTCGATTTTTTTCTCACGGGTACGGATTACGCGGTTACAAATGACTTTTTCTTATTCGAAATCTGCTTCTGTATAAAATGCACCTAATGGTTTCCTTTTAGCTTGAAATTTTTTTTTCTCGAAAATCCACAGTACCCCCCCTTGCAGAAATGACTCCGACAAATCCTGGCATTCGAAACAGATTTTGTCGAATTTTTTCTCACGGGTACGGGTTACACGGTTACGGTTGACTTTTTCTTATTCGAAATCTGATTCTGTATAAAATGCACCTAATGGTTTCCTTTTTGCTTGAAAATTTTTTTTCTCTAAAATCCACAGTACCCTCCCTTGGAAAAATGACTCCGAAAAATCATGGCATTCGAAACAGATTTTTTCGATTTTTTTTCTCACGGGTACGGGTTACGCGGTTACGGTTGACTTTTTCTTATTCGAAATCTGATTCTCTATAAAATGCACCTAATGGTTTCCTTTTTGCTTGAAATTTTTTTTTCTCTAAAATCCACAGTACCCCCCCTTGGAAAAATGACTCCGAAAAATCCTGGCATTCGAAACAGATTTTTTCGATTTTTTTCTCACGAGTACGAGTTACGCGGTTACGGTTGACTTTTTCTTATTCGAAATCTGATTCTCTATAAAATGCACCTAATGGTTTCCTTTTTGCTTGAAATTTTTTTTTCTCGAAAATCCACAGTACCCCCCCTTGGAAAAATGACTCCGAAAAATCATGGCATTCGAAACAGATTTTTTCGATTTTTTTCTCACGGGTACGGGTTACACGGTTACGGTTGACTTTTTCTTATTCGAAATCTGATTCTCTATAAAATGCACCTAATGGTTTCCTTTTTGCTTGAAATTTTTTTTTCTCGAAAATCCACAGTACCCCTCCTTGGAAAAATGACTCCGAAAAATCATGGCATTCGAAACAGATTTTTTCGATTTTTTTCTCACGGGTACGGGTTACGCGGTTACGGTTGACTTTTTCTTATTCGAAATCTGATTCTCTATAAAATGCACCTAGTGGTTTCCTTTTAGCTTGAAATTTTTTTTTCCCGAAAATCCACAGTACCCCCCTTGGAAAAATGACTCCGAAATATCATGGCATTCGAAACAGATTTTTTCGATTTTTTTCTCACGGGTACGGGTTACGCGGTTACGGTTGACTTTTTCTTATTCGAAATCTGATTCTCTATAAAATGCACCTAATGGTTTCCTTTTAGCTTGAAATTTTTTTTTCTCGAAAATCCACAGTACCCCCCCCCCCCTTGGAAAAATGACTCCGAAAAATCATGGCTTTCGAAACAGATTTTTTCGATTTTTTTCTCACGGGTACGGGTTACGCGGTTACGGTTGACTTTTTCTTATTCGAAATCTGATTCTCTATAAAATGCACCTAATGGTTTCCTTTTAGCTTGAAATTTTTTTTTCTCTGAAATCCACAGTACCCTCCCTTGCAAAAATGACTCCGAAAAATCATTGCATTCGAAAATGATTTTTTCGATTTTTTTCTCACGGGTACGAGTTACGCGGTTACGGTTGACTTTTTCTTATTCGAAATCTGATTCTCTATAAAATGCACCTAATGGTTTCCTGTTAGCTTGAAATTTTTTTTTTCTCGAAAATCCACAGTACCCCTCCTTGGAAAAATGACTCCGAAAAATCCTGGCATTCGAAACAGATTTTTTCGATTTTTTTCTCACGGGTACGGATTACGTGGTTACGAATGACTTTTTCTTATTCGAAATCTACTTCTGTATAAAATGCACCTAATGGTTTCCTTTTAGCTTGAAATTTTTTTTTCTGGAAAATCCACAGTACCCCCCCTTGGAAAAATGACTCCGAAAAATCCTGGCATTCGAAACAGATTTTTTCGATTTTTTTCTCACGGGTACGGATTACGCGGTTACAAATGACTTTTTCTTATTCGAAATCTGCTTCTGTATAAAATGCACCTAATGGTTTCCTTTTAGCTTGAAATTTTTTTTTCTCGAAAATCCACAGTACCCCCCCTTGGAGAAATGACTCCGACAAATCCTGGCATTCGAAACAGATTTTTTCGAATTTTTTCTCACGGGTACGGGTTACACGGTTACGGTTGACTTTTTCTTATTCAAAATCTGATTCTCTATAAAATGCACCTAATGGTTTCCTTTTTGCTTGAAATTTTTTTTTCTCGAAAATCAACAGTACCCCTCCTTGGAAAAATGACTCCGAAAAATCATGGCATTCGAAACAGATTTTTTCGATTTTTTTCTCACGGGTACGGATTACGCGGTTACAAATGACTTTTTCTTATTCGAAATCTGCTTCTGTATAAAATGCACCTAATGGTTTCCTTTTAGCTTGAAATTTTTTTTTCTCGAAAATCCACAGTACCCCCCCTTGCAGAAATGACTCCGACAAATCCTGGCATTCGAAACAGATTTTGTCGAATTTTTTCTCACGGGTACGGGTTACACGGTTACGGTTGACTTTTTCTTATTCGAAATCTGATTCTGTATAAAATGCACCTAATGGTTTCCTTTTTGCTTGAAAATTTTTTTTCTCTAAAATCCACAGTACCCTCCCTTGGAAAAATGACTCCGAAAAATCATGGCATTCGAAACAGATTTTTTCGATTTTTTTTCTCACGGGTACGGGTTACGCGGTTACGGTTGACTTTTTCTTATTCGAAATCTGATTCTCTATAAAATGCACCTAATGGTTTCCTTTTTGCTTGAAATTTTTTTTTCTCTAAAATCCACAGTACCCCCCCTTGGAAAAATGACTCCGAAAAATCCTGGCATTCGAAACAGATTTTTTCGATTTTTTTCTCACGAGTACGAGTTACGCGGTTACGGTTGACTTTTTCTTATTCGAAATCTGATTCTCTATAAAATGCACCTAATGGTTTCCTTTTTGCTTGAAATTTTTTTTTCTCGAAAATCCACAGTACCCCCCCTTGGAAAAATGACTCCGAAAAATCCTGGCATTCGAAACAGATTTTTTCGAATTTTTTCTCACGGGTACGGGTTACACGGTTACGGTTGACTTTTTCTTATTCGAAATCTGATTCTCTATAAAATGCACCTAATGGTTTCCTTTTTGCTTGAAATTTTTTTTTCTCGAAAATCCACAGTACCCCTCCTTGGAAAAATGACTCCGAAAAATCATGGCATTCGAAACAGATTTTTTCGATTTTTTTCTCACGAGTACGGATTACGCGGTTACAAATGACTTTTTCTTATTCGAAATCTGCTTCTGTATAAAATGCACCTAATGGTTTCCTTTTAGCTTGAAATTTTTTTTTCTCGAAAATCCACAGTACCCCCCCTTGGAGAAATGACTCCGACAAATCCTGGCATTCGAAACAGATTTTGTCGAATTTTTTCTCACGGGTACGGGTCACACGGTTACGGTTGACTTTTTCTTATTCGAAATCTGATTCTGTATAAAATGCACCTAATGGTTTCCTTTTTGCTTGAAATTTTTTTTTCTCTAAAATCCACAGTACCCTCCCTTGGAAAAATGACTCCGAAAAATCATGGCATTCGAAACAGATTTTTTCGATTTTTTTTCTCACGGGTACGGGTTACGCGGTTACGGTTGACTTTTTCTTATTCGAAATCTGATTCTCTATAAAATGCACCTAATGGTTTCCTTTTAGCTTGAAATTTTTTTTTCTCTGAAATCCACAGTACCCTCCCTTGCAAAAATGACTCCGAAAAATCATTGCATTCGAAAATGATTTTTTCGATTTTTTTCTCACGGGTACGAGTTACGCGGTTACGGTTGACTTTTTCTTATTCGAAATCTGATTCTCTATAAAATGCACCTAATGGTTTCCTGTTAGCTTGAAATTTTTTTTTTCTCGAAAATCCACAGTACCCCTCCTTGGAAAAATGACTCCGAAAAATCCTGGCATTCGAAACAGATTTTTTCGATTTTTTTCTCACGGGTACGGATTACGTGGTTACGAATGACTTTTTCTTATTCGAAATCTGCTTCTGTATAAAATGCACCTAATGGTTTCCTTTTAGCTTGAAATTTTTTTTTCTGGAAAATCCACAGTACCCCCCCTTGGAAAAATGACTCCGAAAAATCCTGGCATTCGAAACAGATTTTTTCGATTTTTTTCTCACGGGTACGGATTACGCGGTTACAAATGACTTTTTCTTATTCGAAATCTGCTTCTGTATAAAATGCACCTAATGGTTTCCTTTTAGCTTGAAATTTTTTTTTCTCGAAAATCCACGGTACCCCCCCTTGCAGAAATGACTCCGACAAATCCTGGCATTCGAAACAGATTTTGTCGAATTTTTTCTCACGGGTACGGGTTACACGGTTACGGTTGACTTTTTCTTATTCGAAATCTGATTCTGTATAAAATGCACCTAATGGTTTCCTTTTTGCTTGAAAATTTTTTTTCTCTAAAATCCACAGTACCCTCCCTTGGAAAAATGACTCCGAAAAATCATGGCATTCGAAACAGATTTTTTCGATTTTTTTTCTCACGGGTACGGGTTACGCGGTTACGGTTGACTTTTTCTTATTCGAAATCTGATTCTCTATAAAATGCACCTAATGGTTTCCTTTTTGCTTGAAATTTTTTTTTCTCTAAAATCCACAGTACCCCCCCATGGAAAAATGACTCCGAAAAATCCTGGCATTCGAAACAGATTTTTTCGATTTTTTTCTCACGAGTACGAGTTACGCGGTTACGGTTGACTTTTTCTTATTCGAAATCTGATTCTCTATAAAATGCACCTAATGGTTTCCTTTTTGCTTGAAATTTTTTTTTCTCGAAAATCCACAGTACCCCCCCTTGGAAAAATGACTCCGAAAAATCCTGGCATTCGAAACAGATTTTTTCGAATTTTTTCTCACGGGTACGGGTTACACGGTTACGGTTGACTTTTTCTTATTCGAAATCTGATTCTCTATAAAATGCACCTAATGGTTTCCTTTTTGCTTGAAATTTTTTTTTCTCGAAAATCCACAGTACCCCTCCTTGGAAAAATGACTCCGAAAAATCATGGCATTCGAAACAGATTTTTTCGATTTTTTTCTCACGAGTACGGATTACGCGGTTACAAATGACTTTTTCTTATTCGAAATCTGCTTCTGTATAAAATGCACCTAATGGTTTCCTTTTAGCTTGAAATTTTTTTTTCTCGAAAATCCACAGTACCCCCCCCTTGGAGAAATGACTCCGACAAATCCTGGCATTCGAAACAGATTTTGTCGAATTTTTTCTCACGGCTACGGGTCACACGGTTACGGTTGACTTTTTCTTATTCGAAATCTGATTCTGTATAAAATGCACCTAATGGTTTCCTTTTTGCTTGAAATTTTTTTTTCTCTAAAATCCACAGTACCCTCCCTTGGAAAAATGACTCCGAAAAATCATGGCATTCGAAACAGATTTTTTCGATTTTTTTTCTCACGGGTACGGGTTACGCGGTTACGGTTGACTTTTTCTTATTCGAAATCTGATTCTCTATAAAATGCACCTAATGGTTTCCTTTTTGCTTGAAATTTTTTTTCTCGAAAATCCACAGTACCCCCCCTTGGAAAAATGACTCCGAAAAATCCTGGCATTCGAAACAGATTTTTTCGATTTTTTTCTCACGAGTACGAGTTACGCGGTTACGGTTGACTTTTTCTTATTCGAAATCTGATTCTCTATAAAATGCACCTAATGGTTTCCTTTTAGCTTGAAATTTTTTTTTCTCGAAAATCCACAGTACCCCCCCCTTGGAGCAATGACTCCGAAAAATCCTGGCATTCGAAACAGATTTTGTCGAATTTTTTCTCACGGGTACGGGTCACACGGTTACGGTTGACTTTTTCTTATTCGAAATCTGATTGTGTATAAAATGCACCTAATGGTTTCCTTTTTGCTTGAAATTTTTTTTTCTCGAAAATCCACAGTACCCCTCCTTGGAAAAATGACTCCGAAAAATCATGGCATTCCAAACAGATTTTTTCGATTTTTTTCTCACGAGTACGGATTACGCGGTTACAAATGACTTTTTCTTATTCGAAATCTGCTTCTGTATAAAATGCACCTAATGGTTTCCTTTTAGCTTGAAATTTTTTTTTCTCGAAAATCCACAGTACCCCCCCTTGGAGAAATGACTCCGACAAATCCTGGCATTCGAAACAGATTTTGTCGAATTTTTTCTCACGGGTACGGGTCACACGGTTACGGTTGACTTTTTCTTATTCGAAATCTGATTCTGTATAAAATGCACCTAATGGTTTCCTTTTTGCTTGAAATTTTTTTTTCTCTAAAATCCACAGTACCCTCCCTTGGAAAAATGACTCCGAAAAATCATGGCATTCGAAACAGATTTTTTCGATTTTTTTTCTCACGGGTACGGGTTACGCGGTTACGGTTGACTTTTTCTTATTCGAAATCTGATTCTCTATAAAATGCACCTAATGGTTTCCTTTTTGCTTGAAATTTTTTTTTCTCGAAAATCCACAGTACCCCCCCTTGGAAAAATGACTCCGAAAAATCCTGGCATTCGAAACAGATTTTTTCGATTTTTTTCTCACGAGTACGAGTTACGCGGTTACGGTGACTTTTTCTTATTCGAAATCTGATTCTCTATAAAATGCACCTAATGGTTTCCTTTTAGCTTGAAATTTTTTTTTCCCGAAAATCCACAGTACCCCCCCTTGGAAAAATGACTCCGAAAAATCATGGCATTCGAAACAGATTTTTTCGATTTTTTTCTCACGGGTACGAGTTACGCGGTTACGGTTGACTTTTTCTTATTCGAAATCTGATTCTCTATAAAATGCACCTAATGGTTTCCTTTTAGCTTGAAATTTTTTTTTCTCGAAAATCCACAGTACCCCCCCTTGGAAAAATGACTCCGAAAAATCCTGGCATTCGAAACAGATTTTTTCGATTTTTTTCTCACGGGTACGTGTTACGCGGTTACGAATGACTTTTTCTCATTCGAAATCTGCTTCTGTATAAAATGCACCTAATGGTTTCCTTTTAGCTTGAAATTTTTTTTTCTCGAAAGTCCACAGTACCCCCCCTTGGAAAAATGACTCCGAAAAATCCTGGCATTCGAAACAGATTTTTTCGATTTTTTTCGCACGGGTACGGGTTACACGGTTACGGTTGACTTTTTCTTATTCGAAATCTGATTCTCTATAAAATGCACCTAATGGTTTCCTTTTAGCTTGAAATTTTTTTTTCTCGAAAATCCACAGTACACTCCCTTGCAAAAATGACTCCGAAAAATCATGGCATTCGAAACAGATTTTTTCGATTTTTTTCTCACGAGTACGAGTTACGCGGTTACGGTGACTTTTTCTTATTCGAAATCTGATTCTCTATAAAATGCACCTAATGGTTTCCTTTTGCTTGAAATTTTTTTTTCTCGAAAATCCACAGTACCCCCCCTTGGAAAAATGACTCCGAAAAATCCTGGCATTCGAAACAGATTTTTTCGATTTTTTTCTCACGGGTACGGATTACGCGGTTACAAATGACTTTTTCTTATTCGAAATCTGCTTCTGTATAAAATGCACCTAATGGTTTCCTTTTAGCTTGAATTTTTTTTTCTCGAAAATCCACAGTACCCCCCCCCCCTTGGAGAAATGACTCCGAAAAATCCTGGCATTCGAAACAGATTTTTTCGATTTTTTTCTCACGGGTACGGGTTACGCGGTTACGGTTGACTTTTTCTTATTCGAAATCTGATTCTCTATAAAATGCACCTAATGGTTTCCTTTTAGCTTGAAAATTTTTTTTCTCGAAAATCCACAGTACCACTCGTTGGAAAAATGACTCCGAAAAATCATGGCATTCGAAACAGATTTTTTCGATTTTTTTCTCACGGGTACGGGTTACGCGGTTACGGTTGACTTTTTCTTATTCGAAATCTGATTCTCTATAAAATGCACCTAATGGTTTCCTTTTAGCTTGAAATTTTTTTTTCTCGAAAATCCACAGTACCCCCCCTTGGAGCAATGACTCCGAAAAATCCTGGCATTCGAAACAGATTTTGTCGAATTTTTTCTCACGGGTACGGGTCACACGGTTACGGTTGACTTTTTCTTATTCGAAATCTGATTGTGTATAAAATGCACCTAATGGTTTCCTTTTTGCTTGAAATTTTTTTTTCTCGAAAATCCACAGTACCCCTCCTTGGAAAAATGACTCCGAAAAATCATGGCATTCCAAACAGATTTTTTCGATTTTTTTCTCACGAGTACGGATTACGCGGTTACAAATGACTTTTTCTTATTCGAAATCTGCTTCTGTATAAAATGCACCTAATGGTTTCCTTTTAGCTTGAAATTTTTTTTTCTCGAAAATCCACAGTACCCCCCCTTGGAGAAATGACTCCGACAAATCCTGGCATTCGAAACAGATTTTGTCGAATTTTTTCTCACGGGTACGGGTCACACGGTTACGGTTGACTTTTTCTTATTCGAAATCTGATTCTGTATAAAATGCACCTAATGGTTTCCTTTTTGCTTGAAATTTTTTTTTCTCTAAAATCCACAGTACCCTCCCTTGGAAAAATGACTCCGAAAAATCATGGCATTCGAAACAGATTTTTTCGATTTTTTTTCTCACGGGTACGGGTTACGCGGTTACGGTTGACTTTTTCTTATTCGAAATCTGATTCTCTATAAAATGCACCTAATGGTTTCCTTTTTGCTTGAAATTTTTTTTTCTCGAAAATCCACAGTACCCCTGCTTGGAAAAATGACTCCGAAAAATCATGGCATTCGAAACAGATTTTTTCGATTTTTTTCTCACGGGTACGGGTTACGGTTGACTTTTTCTTATTCGAAATCTGATTCTCTATAAAATGCACCTAATGGTTTCCTTTTAGCTTGAAATTTTTTTTTCTCGAAAATCCACAGTACCCCCCCTTGGAAAAATGACTCCGAAAAATCCTGGCATTCGAAACAGATTTTTTCGATTTTTTTCTCACGAGTACGAGTTACGCGGTTACGGTGACTTTTTCTTATTCGAAATCTGATTCTCTATAAAATGCACCTAATGGTTTCCTTTTAGCTTGAAATTTTTTTTTCCCGAAAATCCACAGTACCCCCCCTTGGAAAAATGACTCCGAAAAATCATGGCATTCGAAACAGATTTTTTCGATTTTTTTCTCACGGGTACGGGTTACGCGGTTACGGTTGACTTTTTCTTATTCGAAATCTGATTCTCTATAAAATGCACCTAATGGTTTCCTTTTAGCTTGAAATTTTTTTTTCTCGAAAATCCACAGTACCCCCCCTTGGAAAAATGACTCCGAAAAATCCTGGCATTCGAAACAGATTTTTTCGATTTTTTTCTCACGGGTACGTGTTACGCGGTTACGAATGACTTTTTCTCATTCGAAATCTGCTTCTGTATAAAATGCACCTAATGGTTTCCTTTTAGCTTGAATTTTTTTTTCTCGAAAATCCACAGTACCCCCCCCCCCTTGGAGAAATGACTCCGAAAAATCCTGGCATTCGAAACAGATTTTTTCGATTTTTTTCTCACGGGTACGGGTTACGCGGTTACGGTTGACTTTTTCTTATTCGAAATCTGATTCTCTATAAAATGCACCTAATGGTTTCCTTTTAGCTTGAAATTTTTTTTTCTCGAAAATCCACAGTACCACTCGTTGGAAAAATGACTCCGAAAAATCATGGCATTCGAAACAGATTTTTTCGATTTTTTTCTCACGGGTACGGGTTACGCGGTTACGGTTGACTTTTTCTTATTCGAAATCTGATTCTCTATAAAATGCACCTAATGGTTTCCTTTTAGCTTGAAATTTTTTTTTCTCGAAAATCCACAGTACCCCCCCTTGGAGCAATGACTCCGAAAAATCCTGGCATTCGAAACAGATTTTGTCGAATTTTTCCTCACGGGTACGGGTCACACGGTTACGGTTGACTTTTTCTTATTCGAAATCTGATTGTGTATAAAATGCACCTAATGGTTTCCTTTTTGCTTGAAATTTTTTTTTCTCGAAAATCCACAGTACCCCTCCTTGGAAAAATGACTCCGAAAAATCATGGCATTCCAAACAGATTTTTTCGATTGTTTTCTCACGAGTACGGATTACGCGGTTACAAATGACTTTTTCTTATTCGAAATCTGCTTCTGTATAAAATGCACCTAATGGTTTCCTTTTAGCTTGAAATTTTTTTTTCTCGAAAATCCACAGTACCCCCCCTTGGAGAAATGACTCCGACAAATCCTGGCATTCGAAACAGATTTTGTCGAATTTTTTCTCACGGGTACGGGTCACACGGTTACGGTTGACTTTTTCTTATTCGAAATCTGATTCTGTATAAAATGCACCTAATGGTTTCCTTTTTGCTTGAAATTTTTTTTTCTCTAAAATCCACAGTACCCTCCCTTGGAAAAATGACTCCGAAAAATCATGGCATTCGAAACAGATTTTTTCGATTTTTTTTCTCACGGGTACGGGTTACGCGGTTACGGTTGACTTTTTCTTATTCGAAATCTGATTCTCTATAAAATGCACCTAATGGTTTCCTTTTTGCTTGAAATTTTTTTTTCTCGAAAATCCACAGTACCCCTGCTTGGAAAAATGACTCCGAAAAATCATGGCATTCGAAACAGATTTTTTCGATTTTTTTCTCACGGGTACGGGTTACGGTTGACTTTTTCTTATTCGAAATCTGATTCTCTATAAAATGCACCTAATGGTTTCCTTTTAGCTTGAAATTTTTTTTTCTCGAAAATCCACAGTACCCCCCCTTGGAAAAATGACTCCGAAAAATCCTGGCATTCGAAACAGATTTTTTCGATTTTTTTCTCACGAGTACGAGTTACGCGGTTACGGTGACTTTTTCTTATTCGAAATCTGATTCTCTATAAAATGCACCTAATGGTTTCCTTTTAGCTTGAAATTTTTTTTTCCCGAAAATCCACAGTACCCCCCCTTGGAAAAATGACTCCGAAAAATCATGGCATTCGAAACAGATTTTTTCGATTTTTTTCTCACGGGTACGGGTTACGCGGTTACGGTTGACTTTTTCTTATTCGAAATCTGATTCTCTATAAAATGCACCTAATGGTTTCCTTTTAGCTTGAAATTTTTTTTTCTCGAAAATCCACAGTACCCCCCCTTGGAAAAATGACTCCGAAAAATCCTGGCATTCGAAACAGATTTTTTCGATTTTTTTCTCACGGGTACGTGTTACGCGGTTACGAATGACTTTTTCTCATTCGAAATCTGCTTCTGTATAAAATGCACCTAATGGTTTCCTTTTAGCTTGAAATTTTTTTTTCTCGAAAATCCACAGTACCCCCCCTTGGAAAAATGACTCCGAAAAATCCTGGCATTCGAAACAGATTTTTTCGATTTTTTTCTCACGGGTACGGGTTACACGGTTACGGTTGACTTTTTCTTATTCGAAATCTGATTCTCTATAAAATGCACCTAATGGTTTCCTTTTGCTTGAAATTTTTTTTTCTCGAAAATCCACAGTACCCCCCCTTGGAAAAATGACTCCGAAAAATCCTGGCATTCGAAACAGATTTTTTCGATTTTTTTCTCACGGGTACGGATTACGCGGTTACAAATGACTTTTTCTTATTCGAAATCTGCTTCTGTATAAAATGCACCTAATGGTTTCCTTTTGCTTGAAATTTTTTTTTCTCGAAAATCCACAGTACCCCCCCTTGGAAAAATGACTCCGAAAAATCCTGGCATTCGAAACAGATTTTTTCGATTTTTTTCTCACGGGTACGGGTTACGCGGTTACGGTTGACTTTTTCTTATTCGAAATCTGATTCTCTATAAAATGCACCTAATGGTTTCCTTTTAGCTTGAAATTTTTTTTTCTCGAAAATCCACAGTACCACTCGTTGGAAAAATGACTCCGAAAAATCATGGCATTCGAAACAGATTTTTTCGATTTTTTTCTCACGGGTACGGGTTACGCGGTTACGGTTGACTTTTTCTTATTCGAAATCTGATTCTCTATAAAATGCACCTAATGGTTTCCTTTTAGCTTGAAATTTTTTTTTCTCGAAAATCCACAGTACCCCCCCTTGGAGCAATGACTCCGAAAAATCCTGGCATTCGAAACAGATTTTGTCGAATTTTTTCTCACGGGTACGGGTCACACGGTTACGGTTGACTTTTTCTTATTCGAAATCTGATTGTGTATAAAATGCACCTAATGGTTTCCTTTTTGCTTGAAATTTTTTTTTCTCGAAAATCCACAGTACCCCTCCTTGGAAAAATGACTCCGAAAAATCATGGCATTCCAAACAGATTTTTTCGATTTTTTTCTCACGAGTACGGATTACGCGGTTACAAATGACTTTTTCTTATTCGAAATCTGCTTCTGTATAAAATGCACCTAATGGTTTCCTTTTAGCTTGAAATTTTTTTTTCTCGAAAATCCACAGTACCCCCCCTTGGAGAAATGACTCCGACAAATCCTGGCATTCGAAACAGATTTTGTCGAATTTTTTCTCACGGGTACGGGTCACACGGTTACGGTTGACTTTTTCTTATTCGAAATCTGATTCTGTATAAAATGCACCTAATGGTTTCCTTTTTGCTTGAAATTTTTTTTTCTCTAAAATCCACAGTACCCTCCCTTGGAAAAATGACTCCGAAAAATCATGGCATTCGAAACAGATTTTTTCGATTTTTTTTCTCACGGGTACGGGTTACGCGGTTACGGTTGACTTTTTCTTATTCGAAATCTGATTCTCTATAAAATGCACCTAATGGTTTCCTTTTTGCTTGAAATTTTTTTTTCTCGAAAATCCACAGTACCCCCCCTTGGAAAAATGACTCCGAAAAATCCTGGCATTCGAAACAGATTTTTTCGATTTTTTTCTCACGAGTAAGTTACGCGGTTACGGTGACTTTTTCTTATTCGAAATCTGATTCTCTATAAAATGCACCTAATGGTTTCCTTTTAGCTTGAAATTTTTTTTTCCCGAAAATCCACAGTACCCCCCCTTGGAAAAATGACTCCGAAAAATCATGGCATTCGAAACAGATTTTTTCGATTTTTTTCTCACGGGTACGGGTTACGCGGTTACGGTTGACTTTTTCTTATTCGAAATCTGATTCTCTATAAAATGCACCTAATGGTTTCCTTTTAGCTTGAAATTTTTTTTTCTCGAAAATCCACAGTACCCCCCCTTGGAAAAATGACTCCGAAAAATCCTGGCATTCGAAACAGATTTTTTCGATTTTTTTCTCACGGGTACGTGTTACGCGGTTACGAATGACTTTTTCTCATTCGAAATCTGCTTCTGTATAAAATGCACCTAATGGTTTCCTTTTAGCTTGAAATTTTTTTTTCTCGAAAATCCACAGTACCCTCCCTTGCAAAAATGACTCCGAAAAATCATGGCATTCGAAACAGATTTTTTCGATTTTTTTCTCACGAGTACGAGTTACGCGGTTACGGTGACTTTTTCTTATTCGAAATCTGATTCTCTATAAAATGCACCTAATGGTTTCCTTTTAGCTTGAAATTTTTTTTTCCCGAAAATCCACAGTACCCCCCCTTGGAAAAATGACTCCGAAAAATCATGGCATTCGAAACAGATTTTTTCGATTTTTTTCTCACGGGTACGGGTTACGCGGTTACGGTTGACTTTTTCTTATTCGAAATCTGATTCTCTATAAAATGCACCTAATGGTTTCCTTTTAGCTTGAAATTTTTTTTTCTCGAAAATCCACAGTACCCCCCCTTGGAAAAATGACTCCGAAAAATCCTGGCATTCGAAACAGATTTTTTCGATTTTTTTCTCACGGGTACGTGTTACGCGGTTACGAATGACTTTTTCTCATTCGAAATCTGCTTCTGTATAAAATGCACCTAATGGTTTCCTTTTAGCTTGAAATTTTTTTTTCTCGAAAATCCACAGTACCCCCCCTTGGAAAAATGACTCCGAAAAATCCTGGCATTCGAAACAGATTTTTTCGATTTTTTTCTCACGGGTACGGGTTACACGGTTACGGTTGACTTTTTCTTATTCGAAATCTGATTCTCTATAAAATGCACCTAATGGTTTCCTTTTAGCTTGAAATTTTTTTTTCTCGAAAATCCACAGTACCCTCCCTTGCAAAAATGACTCCGAAAAATCATGGCATTCGAAACAGATTTTTTCGATTTTTTTCTCACGAGTACGAGTTACGCGGTTACGGTGACTTTTTCTTATTCGAAATCTGATTCTCTATAAAATGCACCTAATGGTTTCCTTTTGCTTGAAATTTTTTTTTCTCGAAAATCCACAGTACCCCCCCTTGGAAAAATGACTCCGAAAAATCCTGGCATTCGAAACAGATTTTTTCGATTTTTTTCTCACGGGTACGGATTACGCGGTTACAAATGACTTTTTCTTATTCGAAATCTGCTTCTGTATAAAATGCACCTAATGGTTTCCTTTTAGCTTGAAATTTTTTTTTCTCGAAAATCCACAGTACCCCCCCCCCCTTGGAGAAATGACTCCGAAAAATCCTGGCATTCGAAACAGATTTTTTCGATTTTTTTCTCACGGGTACGGGTTACGCGGTTACGGTTGACTTTTTCTTATTCGAAATCTGATTCTCTATAAAATGCACCTAATGGTTTCCTTTTAGCTTGAAATTTTTTTTTCTCGAAAATCCACAGTACCACTCGTTGGAAAAATGACTCCGAAAAATCATGGCATTCGAAACAGATTTTTTCGATTTTTTTCTCACGGGTACGTGTTACGCGGTTACGAATGACTTTTTCTCATTCGAAATCTGCTTCTGTATAAAATGCACCTAATGGTTTCCTTTTAGCTTGAAATTTTTTTTTCTCGAAAATCCACAGTACCCCCCCTTGGAAAAATGACTCCGAAAAATCCTGGCATTCGAAACAGATTTTTTCGATTTTTTTCTCACGGGTACGGGTTACACGGTTACGGTTGACTTTTTCTTATTCGAAATCTGATTCTCTATAAAATGCACCTAATGGTTTCCTTTTAGCTTGAAATTTTTTTTTCTCGAAAATCCACAGTACACTCCCTTGCAAAAATGACTCCGAAAAATCATGGCATTCGAAACAGATTTTTTCGATTTTTTTCTCACGAGTACGAGTTACGCGGTTACGGTGACTTTTTCTTATTCGAAATCTGATTCTCTATAAAATGCACCTAATGGTTTCCTTTTGCTTGAAATTTTTTTTTCTCGAAAATCCACAGTACCCCCCCCTTGGAAAAATGACTCCGAAAAATCCTGGCATTCGAAACAGATTTTTTCGATTTTTTTCTCACGGGTACGGATTACGCGGTTACAAATGACTTTTTCTTATTCGAAATCTGCTTCTGTATAAAATGCACCTAATGGTTTCCTTTTAGCTTGAATTTTTTTTTCTCGAAAATCCACAGTACCCCCCCCCCCTTGGAGAAATGACTCCGAAAAATCCTGGCATTCGAAACAGATTTTTTCGATTTTTTTCTCACGGGTACGGGTTACGCGGTTACGGTTGACTTTTTCTTATTCGAAATCTGATTCTCTATAAAATGCACCTAATGGTTTCCTTTTAGCTTGAAATTTTTTTTTCTCGAAAATCCACAGTACCACTCGTTGGAAAAATGACTCCGAAAAATCATGGCATTCGAAACAGATTTTTTCGATTTTTTTCTCACGGGTACGGGTTACGCGGTTACGGTTGACTTTTTCTTATTCGAAATCTGATTCTCTATAAAATGCACCTAATGGTTTCCTTTTAGCTTGAAATTTTTTTTTCTCGAAAATCCACAGTACCCCCCCTTGGAGCAATGACTCCGAAAAATCCTGGCATTCGAAACAGATTTTGTCGAATTTTTTCTCACGGGTACGGGTCACACGGTTACGGTTGACTTTTTCTTATTCGAAATCTGATTGTGTATAAAATGCACCTAATGGTTTCCTTTTTGCTTGAAATTTTTTTTTCTCGAAAATCCACAGTACCCCTCCTTGGAAAAATGACTCCGAAAAATCATGGCATTCCAAACAGATTTTTTCGATTTTTTTCTCACGAGTACGGATTACGCGGTTACAAATGACTTTTTCTTATTCGAAATCTGCTTCTGTATAAAATGCACCTAATGGTTTCCTTTTAGCTTGAAATTTTTTTTTCTCGAAAATCCACAGTACCCCCCCTTGGAGAAATGACTCCGACAAATCCTGGCATTCGAAACAGATTTTGTCGAATTTTTTCTCACGGGTACGGGTCACACGGTTACGGTTGACTTTTTCTTATTCGAAATCTGCTTCTGTATAAAATGCACCTAATGGTTTCCTTTTAGCTTGAAATTTTTTTTTCTCGAAAATCCACAGTACCCTCCCTTGCAAAAATGACTCCGAAAAATCATGGCATTCGAAACAGATTTTTTCGATTTTTTTCTCACGAGTACGAGTTACGCGGTTACGGTGACTTTTTCTTATTCGAAATCTGATTCTCTATAAAATGCACCTAATGGTTTCCTTTTAGCTTGAAATTTTTTTTTCCCGAAAATCCACAGTACCCCCCCTTGGAAAAATGACTCCGAAAAATCATGGCATTCGAAACAGATTTTTTCGATTTTTTTCTCACGGGTACGGGTTACGCGGTTACGGTTGACTTTTTCTTATTCGAAATCTGATTCTCTATAAAATGCACCTAATGGTTTCCTTTTAGCTTGAAATTTTTTTTTCCCGAAAATCCACAGTACCCCCCCTTGGAAAAATGACTCCGAAAAATCATGGCATTCGAAACAGATTTTTTCGATTTTTTTCTCACGGGTACGGGTTACGCGGTTACGGTTGACTTTTTCTTATTCGAAATCTGATTCTCTATAAAATGCACCTAATGGTTTCCTTTTAGCTTGAAATTTTTTTTTCTCGAAAATCCACAGTACCCCCCCTTGGAAAAATGACTCCGAAAAATCCTGGCATTCGAAACAGATTTTTTCGATTTTTTTCTCACGGGTACGTGTTACGCGGTTACGAATGACTTTTTCTCATTCGAAATCTGCTTCTGTATAAAATGCACCTAATGGTTTCCTTTTAGCTTGAAATTTTTTTTTCTCGAAAATCCACAGTACCCCCCCTTGGAAAAATGACTCCGAAAAATCCTGGCATTCGAAACAGATTTTTTCGATTTTTTTCTCACGGGTACGGGTTACACGGTTACGGTTGACTTTTTCTTATTCGAAATCTGATTCTCTATAAAATGCACCTAATGGTTTCCTTTTAGCTTGAAATTTTTTTTCTCGAAAATCCACAGTACCCTCCCTTGCAAAAATGACTCCGAAAAATCATGGCATTCGAAACAGATTTTTTCGATTTTTTTCTCACGAGTACGAGTTACGCGGTTACGGTGACTTTTTCTTATTCGAAATCTGATTCTCTATAAAATGCACCTAATGGTTTCCTTTTGCTTGAAATTTTTTTTTCTCGAAAATCCACAGTACCCCCCCTTGGAAAAATGACTCCGAAAAATCCTGGCATTCGAAACAGATTTTTTCGATTTTTTTCTCACGGGTACGGATTACGCGGTTACAAATGACTTTTTCTTATTCGAAATCTGCTTCTGTATAAAATGCACCTAATGGTTTCCTTTTGCTTGAAATTTTTTTTTCTCGAAAATCCACAGTACCCCCCCTTGGAAAAATGACTCCGAAAAATCCTGGCATTCGAAACAGATTTTTTCGATTTTTTTCTCACGGGTACGGGTTACGCGGTTACGGTTGACTTTTTCTTATTCGAAATCTGATTCTCTATAAAATGCACCTAATGGTTTCCTTTTAGCTTGAAATTTTTTTTTCTCGAAAATCCACAGTACCACTCGTTGGAAAAATGACTCCGAAAAATCATGGCATTCGAAACAGATTTTTTCGATTTTTTTCTCACGGGTACGGGTTACGCGGTTACGGTTGACTTTTTCTTATTCGAAATCTGATTCTCTATAAAATGCACCTAATGGTTTCCTTTTAGCTTGAAATTTTTTTTTCTCGAAAATCCACAGTACCCCCCCTTGGAGCAATGACTCCGAAAAATCCTGGCATTCGAAACAGATTTTGTCGAATTTTTTCTCACGGGTACGGGTCACACGGTTACGGTTGACTTTTTCTTATTCGAAATCTGATTGTGTATAAAATGCACCTAATGGTTTCCTTTTTGCTTGAAATTTTTTTTTCTCGAAAATCCACAGTACCCCTCCTTGGAAAAATGACTCCGAAAAATCATGGCATTCCAAACAGATTTTTTCGATTTTTTTCTCACGAGTACGGATTACGCGGTTACAAATGACTTTTTCTTATTCGAAATCTGCTTCTGTATAAAATGCACCTAATGGTTTCCTTTTAGCTTGAAATTTTTTTTTCTCGAAAATCCACAGTACCCCCCCTTGGAGAAATGACTCCGACAAATCCTGGCATTCGAAACAGATTTTGTCGAATTTTTTCTCACGGGTACGGGTCACACGGTTACGGTTGACTTTTTCTTATTCGAAATCTGATTCTGTATAAAATGCACCTAATGGTTTCCTTTTTGCTTGAAATTTTTTTTTCTCTAAAATCCACAGTACCCTCCCTTGGAAAAATGACTCCGAAAAATCATGGCATTCGAAACAGATTTTTTCGATTTTTTTTCTCACGGGTACGGGTTACGCGGTTACGGTTGACTTTTTCTTATTCGAAATCTGATTCTCTATAAAATGCACCTAATGGTTTCCTTTTTGCTTGAAATTTTTTTTTCTCGAAAATCCACAGTACCCCCCCTTGGAAAAATGACTCCGAAAAATCCTGGCATTCGAAACAGATTTTTTCGATTTTTTTCTCACGAGTAAGTTACGCGGTTACGGTGACTTTTTCTTATTCGAAATCTGATTCTCTATAAAATGCACCTAATGGTTTCCTTTTAGCTTGAAATTTTTTTTTCCCGAAAATCCACAGTACCCCCCCTTGGAAAAATGACTCCGAAAAATCATGGCATTCGAAACAGATTTTTTCGATTTTTTTCTCACGGGTACGGGTTACGCGGTTACGGTTGACTTTTTCTTATTCGAAATCTGATTCTCTATAAAATGCACCTAATGGTTTCCTTTTAGCTTGAAATTTTTTTTTCTCGAAAATCCACAGTACCCCCCCTTGGAAAAATGACTCCGAAAAATCCTGGCATTCGAAACAGATTTTTTCGATTTTTTTCTCACGGGTACGTGTTACGCGGTTACGAATGACTTTTTCTCATTCGAAATCTGCTTCTGTATAAAATGCACCTAATGGTTTCCTTTTAGCTTGAAATTTTTTTTTCTCGAAAATCCACAGTACCCTCCCTTGCAAAAATGACTCCGAAAAATCATGGCATTCGAAACAGATTTTTTCGATTTTTTTCTCACGAGTACGAGTTACGCGGTTACGGTGACTTTTTCTTATTCGAAATCTGATTCTCTATAAAATGCACCTAATGGTTTCCTTTTAGCTTGAAATTTTTTTTTCCCGAAAATCCACAGTACCCCCCCTTGGAAAAATGACTCCGAAAAATCATGGCATTCGAAACAGATTTTTTCGATTTTTTTCTCACGGGTACGGGTTACGCGGTTACGGTTGACTTTTTCTTATTCGAAATCTGATTCTCTATAAAATGCACCTAATGGTTTCCTTTTAGCTTGAAATTTTTTTTTCTCGAAAATCCACAGTACCCCCCCTTGGAAAAATGACTCCGAAAAATCCTGGCATTCGAAACAGATTTTTTCGATTTTTTTCTCACGGGTACGTGTTACGCGGTTACGAATGACTTTTTCTCATTCGAAATCTGCTTCTGTATAAAATGCACCTAATGGTTTCCTTTTAGCTTGAAATTTTTTTTTCTCGAAAATCCACAGTACCCCCCCTTGGAAAAATGACTCCGAAAAATCCTGGCATTCGAAACAGATTTTTTCGATTTTTTTCTCACGGGTACGGGTTACACGGTTACGGTTGACTTTTTCTTATTCGAAATCTGATTCTCTATAAAATGCACCTAATGGTTTCCTTTTAGCTTGAAATTTTTTTTTCTCGAAAATCCACAGTACCCTCCCTTGCAAAAATGACTCCGAAAAATCATGGCATTCGAAACAGATTTTTTCGATTTTTTTCTCACGAGTACGAGTTACGCGGTTACGGTGACTTTTTCTTATTCGAAATCTGATTCTCTATAAAATGCACCTAATGGTTTCCTTTTGCTTGAAATTTTTTTTTCTCGAAAATCCACAGTACCCCCCCTTGGAAAAATGACTCCGAAAAATCCTGGCATTCGAAACAGATTTTTTCGATTTTTTTCTCACGGGTACGGATTACGCGGTTACAAATGACTTTTTCTTATTCGAAATCTGCTTCTGTATAAAATGCACCTAATGGTTTCCTTTTAGCTTGAAATTTTTTTTTCTCGAAAATCCACAGTACCCCCCCCCCCCTTGGAGAAATGACTCCGAAAAATCCTGGCATTCGAAACAGATTTTTTCGATTTTTTTCTCACGGGTACGGGTTACGCGGTTACGGTTGACTTTTTCTTATTCGAAATCTGATTCTCTATAAAATGCACCTAATGGTTTCCTTTTAGCTTGAAATTTTTTTTTCTCGAAAATCCACAGTACCACTCGTTGGAAAAATGACTCCGAAAAATCATGGCATTCGAAACAGATTTTTTCGATTTTTTTCTCACGGGTACGTGTTACGCGGTTACGAATGACTTTTTCTCATTCGAAATCTGCTTCTGTATAAAATGCACCTAATGGTTTCCTTTTAGCTTGAAATTTTTTTTTCTCGAAAATCCACAGTACCCTCCCTTGCAAAAATGACTCCGAAAAATCATGGCATTCGAAACAGATTTTTTCGATTTTTTTCTCACGAGTACGAGTTACGCGGTTACGGTGACTTTTTCTTATTCGAAATCTGATTCTCTATAAAATGCACCTAATGGTTTCCTTTTAGCTTGAAATTTTTTTTTCCCGAAAATCCACAGTACCCCCCCTTGGAAAAATGACTCCGAAAAATCATGGCATTCGAAACAGATTTTTTCGATTTTTTTCTCACGGGTACGGGTTACGCGGTTACGGTTGACTTTTTCTTATTCGAAATCTGATTCTCTATAAAATGCACCTAATGGTTTCCTTTTAGCTTGAAATTTTTTTTTCTCGAAAATCCACAGTACCCCCCCTTGGAAAAATGACTCCGAAAAATCCTGGCATTCGAAACAGATTTTTTCGATTTTTTTCTCACGGGTACGTGTTACGCGGTTACGAATGACTTTTTCTCATTCGAAATCTGCTTCTGTATAAAATGCACCTAATGGTTTCCTTTTAGCTTGAAATTTTTTTTTCTCGAAAATCCACAGTACCCCCCCTTGGAAAAATGACTCCGAAAAATCCTGGCATTCGAAACAGATTTTTTCGATTTTTTTCTCACGGGTACGGGTTACACGGTTACGGTTGACTTTTTCTTATTCGAAATCTGATTCTCTATAAAATGCACCTAATGGTTTCCTTTTAGCTTGAAATTTTTTTTTCTCGAAAATCCACAGTACCCTCCCTTGCAAAAATGACTCCGAAAAATCATGGCATTCGAAACAGATTTTTTCGATTTTTTTCTCACGAGTACGAGTTACGCGGTTACGGTGACTTTTTCTTATTCGAAATCTGATTCTCTATAAAATGCACCTAATGGTTTCCTTTTGCTTGAAATTTTTTTTTCTCGAAAATCCACAGTACCCCCCCTTGGAAAAATGACTCCGAAAAATCCTGGCATTCGAAACAGATTTTTTCGATTTTTTTCTCACGGGTACGGATTACGCGGTTACAAATGACTTTTTCTTATTCGAAATCTGCTTCTGTATAAAATGCACCTAATGGTTTCCTTTTAGCTTGAAATTTTTTTTTCTCGAAAATCCACAGTACCCCCCCCCCCCCCTTGGAGAAATGACTCCGAAAAATCCTGGCATTCGAAACAGATTTTTTCGATTTTTTTCTCACGGGTACGGGTTACGCGGTTACGGTTGACTTTTTCTTATTCGAAATCTGATTCTCTATAAAATGCACCTAATGGTTTCCTTTTAGCTTGAAATTTTTTTTTCTCGAAAATCCACAGTACCACTCGTTGGAAAAATGACTCCGAAAAATCATGGCATTCGAAACAGATTTTTTCGATTTTTTTCTCACGGGTACGTGTTACGCGGTTACGAATGACTTTTTCTCATTCGAAATCTGCTTCTGTATAAAATGCACCTAATGGTTTCCTTTTAGCTTGAAATTTTTTTTTCTCGAAAATCCACAGTACCCCCCCTTGGAAAAATGACTCCGAAAAATCCTGGCATTCGAAACAGATTTTTTCGATTTTTTTCTCACGGGTACGGGTTACACGGTTACGGTTGACTTTTTCTTATTCGAAATCTGATTCTCTATAAAATGCACCTAATGGTTTCCTTTTAGCTTGAAATTTTTTTTTCTCGAAAATCCACAGTACACTCCCTTGCAAAAATGACTCCGAAAAATCATGGCATTCGAAACAGATTTTTTCGATTTTTTTCTCACGAGTACGAGTTACGCGGTTACGGTGACTTTTTCTTATTCGAAATCTGATTCTCTATAAAATGCACCTAATGGTTTCCTTTTGCTTGAAATTTTTTTTTCTCGAAAATCCACAGTACCCCCCCCTTGGAAAAATGACTCCGAAAAATCCTGGCATTCGAAACAGATTTTTTCGATTTTTTTCTCACGGGTACGGATTACGCGGTTACAAATGACTTTTTCTTATTCGAAATCTGCTTCTGTATAAAATGCACCTAATGGTTTCCTTTTAGCTTGAATTTTTTTTTCTCGAAAATCCACAGTACCCCCCCCCCCCTTGGAGAAATGACTCCGAAAAATCCTGGCATTCGAAACAGATTTTTTCGATTTTTTTCTCACGGGTACGGGTTACGCGGTTACGGTTGACTTTTTCTTATTCGAAATCTGATTCTCTATAAAATGCACCTAATGGTTTCCTTTTAGCTTGAAATTTTTTTTTCTCGAAAATCCACAGTACCACTCGTTGGAAAAATGACTCCGAAAAATCATGGCATTCGAAACAGATTTTTTCGATTTTTTTCTCACGGGTACGGGTTACGCGGTTACGGTTGACTTTTTCTTATTCGAAATCTGATTCTCTATAAAATGCACCTAATGGTTTCCTTTTAGCTTGAAATTTTTTTTTCTCGAAAATCCACAGTACCCCCCCTTGGAGCAATGACTCCGAAAAATCCTGGCATTCGAAACAGATTTTGTCGAATTTTTTCTCACGGGTACGGGTCACACGGTTACGGTTGACTTTTTCTTATTCGAAATCTGATTGTGTATAAAATGCACCTAATGGTTTCCTTTTTGCTTGAAATTTTTTTTTCTCGAAAATCCACAGTACCCCTCCTTGGAAAAATGACTCCGAAAAATCATGGCATTCCAAACAGATTTTTTCGATTTTTTTCTCACGAGTACGGATTACGCGGTTACAAATGACTTTTTCTTATTCGAAATCTGCTTCTGTATAAAATGCACCTAATGGTTTCCTTTTAGCTTGAAATTTTTTTTTCTCGAAAATCCACAGTACCCCCCCTTGGAGAAATGACTCCGACAAATCCTGGCATTCGAAACAGATTTTGTCGAATTTTTTCTCACGGGTACGGGTCACACGGTTACGGTTGACTTTTTCTTATTCGAAATCTGCTTCTGTATAAAATGCACCTAATGGTTTCCTTTTAGCTTGAAATTTTTTTTTCTCGAAAATCCACAGTACCCTCCCTTGCAAAAATGACTCCGAAAAATCATGGCATTCGAAACAGATTTTTTCGATTTTTTTCTCACGAGTACGAGTTACGCGGTTACGGTGACTTTTTCTTATTCGAAATCTGATTCTCTATAAAATGCACCTAATGGTTTCCTTTTAGCTTGAAATTTTTTTTTCCCGAAAATCCACAGTACCCCCCCTTGGAAAAATGACTCCGAAAAATCATGGCATTCGAAACAGATTTTTTCGATTTTTTTCTCACGGGTACGGGTTACGCGGTTACGGTTGACTTTTTCTTATTCGAAATCTGATTCTCTATAAAATGCACCTAATGGTTTCCTTTTAGCTTGAAATTTTTTTTTCTCGAAAATCCACAGTACCCCCCCTTGGAAAAATGACTCCGAAAAATCCTGGCATTCGAAACAGATTTTTTCGATTTTTTTCTCACGGGTACGTGTTACGCGGTTACGAATGACTTTTTCTCATTCGAAATCTGCTTCTGTATAAAATGCACCTAATGGTTTCCTTTTAGCTTGAAATTTTTTTTTCTCGAAAATCCACAGTACCCCCCCTTGGAAAAATGACTCCGAAAAATCCTGGCATTCGAAACAGATTTTTTCGATTTTTTTCTCACGGGTACGGGTTACACGGTTACGGTTGACTTTTTCTTATTCGAAATCTGATTCTCTATAAAATGCACCTAATGGTTTCCTTTTAGCTTGAAATTTTTTTTTCTCGAAAATCCACAGTACCCTCCCTTGCAAAAATGACTCCGAAAAATCATGGCATTCGAAACAGATTTTTTCGATTTTTTTCTCACGGGTACGTGTTACGCGGTTACGAATGACTTTTTCTCATTCGAAATCTGCTTCTGTATAAAATGCACCTAATGGTTTCCTTTTAGCTTGAAATTTTTTTTTCTCGAAAATCCACAGTACCCCCCCTTGGAGCAATGACTCCGAAAAATCCTGGCATTCGAAACAGATTTTGTCGAATTTTTTCTCACGGGTACGGGTCACACGGTTACGGTTGACTTTTTCTTATTCGAAATCTGATTGTGTATAAAATGCACCTAATGGTTTCCTTTTTGCTTGAAATTTTTTTTTCTCGAAAATCCACAGTACCCCTCCTTGGAAAAATGACTCCGAAAAATCATGGCATTCCAAACAGATTTTTTCGATTTTTTTCTCACGAGTACGGATTACGCGGTTACAAATGACTTTTTCTTATTCGAAATCTGCTTCTGTATAAAATGCACCTAATGGTTTCCTTTTAGCTTGAAATTTTTTTTTCTCGAAAATCCACAGTACCCCCCCTTGGAGAAATGACTCCGACAAATCCTGGCATTCGAAACAGATTTTGTCGAATTTTTTCTCACGGGTACGGGTCACACGGTTACGGTTGACTTTTTCTTATTCGAAATCTGCTTCTGTATAAAATGCACCTAATGGTTTCCTTTTAGCTTGAAATTTTTTTTTCTCGAAAATCCACAGTACCCTCCCTTGCAAAAATGACTCCGAAAAATCATGGCATTCGAAACAGATTTTTTCGATTTTTTTCTCACGAGTACGAGTTACGCGGTTACGGTGACTTTTTCTTATTCGAAATCTGATTCTCTATAAAATGCACCTAATGGTTTCCTTTTAGCTTGAAATTTTTTTTTCCCGAAAATCCACAGTACCCCCCCTTGGAAAAATGACTCCGAAAAATCATGGCATTCGAAACAGATTTTTTCGATTTTTTTCTCACGGGTACGGGTTACGCGGTTACGGTTGACTTTTTCTTATTCGAAATCTGATTCTCTATAAAATGCACCTAATGGTTTCCTTTTAGCTTGAAATTTTTTTTTCTCGAAAATCCACAGTACCCCCCCTTGGAAAAATGACTCCGAAAAATCCTGGCATTCGAAACAGATTTTTTCGATTTTTTTCTCACGGGTACGTGTTACGCGGTTACGAATGACTTTTTCTCATTCGAAATCTGCTTCTGTATAAAATGCACCTAATGGTTTCCTTTTAGCTTGAAATTTTTTTTTCTCGAAAATCCACAGTACCCCCCCTTGGAAAAATGACTCCGAAAAATCCTGGCATTCGAAACAGATTTTTTCGATTTTTTTCTCACGGGTACGGGTTACACGGTTACGGTTGACTTTTTCTTATTCGAAATCTGATTCTCTATAAAATGCACCTAATGGTTTCCTTTTAGCTTGAAATTTTTTTTTCTCGAAAATCCACAGTACCCTCCCTTGCAAAAATGACTCCGAAAAATCATGGCATTCGAAACAGATTTTTTCGATTTTTTTCTCACGAGTACGAGTTACGCGGTTACGGTGACTTTTTCTTATTCGAAATCTGATTCTCTATAAAATGCACCTAATGGTTTCCTTTTGCTTGAAATTTTTTTTTCTCGAAAATCCACAGTACCCCCCCTTGGAAAAATGACTCCGAAAAATCCTGGCATTCGAAACAGATTTTTTCGATTTTTTTCTCACGGGTACGGATTACGCGGTTACAAATGACTTTTTCTTATTCGAAATCTGCTTCTGTATAAAATGCACCTAATGGTTTCCTTTTAGCTTGAAATTTTTTTTTCTCGAAAATCCACAGTACCCCCCCCCTTGGAGAAATGACTCCGAAAAATCCTGGCATTCGAAACAGATTTTTTCGATTTTTTTCTCACGGGTACGGGTTACGCGGTTACGGTTGACTTTTTCTTATTCGAAATCTGATTCTCTATAAAATGCACCTAATGGTTTCCTTTTAGCTTGAAATTTTTTTTTCTCGAAAATCCACAGTACCACTCGTTGGAAAAATGACTCCGAAAAATCATGGCATTCGAAACAGATTTTTTCGATTTTTTTCTCACGGGTACGGGTTACGCGGTTACGGTTGACTTTTTCTTATTCGAAATCTGATTCTCTATAAAATGCACCTAATGGTTTCCTTTTAGCTTGAAATTTTTTTTTCTCGAAAATCCACAGTACCCCCCCTTGGAAAAATGACTCCGAAAAATCCTGGCATTCGAAACAGATTTTTTCGATTTTTTTCTCACGGGTACGTGTTACGCGGTTACGAATGACTTTTTCTCATTCGAAATCTGCTTCTGTATAAAATGCACCTAATGGTTTCGTTTTAGCTTGAAATTTTTTTTTCTCGAAAATCCACAGTACCCCCCCTTGGAAAAATGACTCCGAAAAATCCTGGCATTCGAAACAGATTTTTTCGATTTTTTTCTCACGGGTACGGGTTACACGGTTACGGTTGACTTTTTCTTATTCGAAAACTGATTCTCTATAAAATGCACCTAATGGTTTCCTTTTAGCTTGAAATTTTTTTTTCTCGAAAATCCACAGTACACTCCCTTGCAAAAATGACTCCGAAAAATCATGGCATTCGAAACAGATTTTTTCGATTTTTTTCTCACGAGTACGAGTTACGCGGTTACGGTGACTTTTTCTTATTCGAAATCTGATTCTCTATAAAATGCACCTAATGGTTTCCTTTTGCTTGAAATTTTTTTTTCTCGAAAATCCACAGTACCCCCCCTTGGAAAAATGACTCCGAAAAATCCTGGCATTCGAAACAGATTTTTTCGATTTTTTTCTCACGGGTACGGATTACGCGGTTACAAATGACTTTTTCTTATTCGAAATCTGCTTCTGTATAAAATGCACCTAATGGTTTCCTTTTAGCTTGAATTTTTTTTTCTCGAAAATCCACAGTACCCCCCCCCCCCTTGGAGAAATGACTCCGAAAAATCCTGGCATTCGAAACAGATTTTTTCGATTTTTTTCTCACGGGTACGGGTTACGCGGTTACGGTTGACTTTTTCTTATTCGAAATCTGATTCTCTATAAAATGCACCTAATGGTTTCCTTTTAGCTTGAAATTTTTTTTTCTCGAAAATCCACAGTACCACTCGTTGGAAAAATGACTCCGAAAAATCATGGCATTCGAAACAGATTTTTTCGATTTTTTTCTCACGGGTACGGGTTACGCGGTTACGGTTGACTTTTTCTTATTCGAAATCTGATTCTCTATAAAATGCACCTAATGGTTTCCTTTTAGCTTGAAATTTTTTTTTCTCGAAAATCCACAGTACCCCCCCTTGGAGCAATGACTCCGAAAAATCCTGGCATTCGAAACAGATTTTGTCGAATTTTTTCTCACGGGTACGGGTCATACGGTTACGGTTGACTTTTTCTTATTCGAAATCTGATTGTGTATAAAATGCACCTAATGGTTTCCTTTTTGCTTGAAATTTTTTTTTCTCGAAAATCCACAGTACCCCTCCTTGGAAAAATGACTCCGAAAAATCATGGCATTCCAAACAGATTTTTTCGATTTTTTTCTCACGAGTACGGATTACGCGGTTACAAATGACTTTTTCTTATTCGAAATCTGCTTCTGTATAAAATGCACCTAATGGTTTCCTTTTAGCTTGAAATTTTTTTTTCTCGAAAATCCACAGTACCCCCCCTTGGAGAAATGACTCCGACAAATCCTGGCATTCGAAACAGATTTTGTCGAAGTTTTTCTCACGGGTACGGGTCACACGGTTACGGTTGACTTTTTCTTATTCGAAATCTGATTCTGTATAAAATGCACCTAATGGTTTCCTTTTTGCTTGAAATTTTTTTTTCTCTAAAATCCACAGTACCCTCCCTTGGAAAAATGACTCCGAAAAATCATGGCATTCGAAACAGATTTTTTCGATTTTTTTTCTCACGGGTACGGGTTACGCGGTTACGGTTGACTTTTTCTTATTCGAAATCTGATTCTCTATAAAATGCACCTAATGGTTTCCTTTTTGCTTGAAATTTTTTTTTCTCGAAAATCCACAGTACCCCTGCTTGGAAAAATGACTCCGAAAAATCATGGCATTCGAAACAGATTTTTTCGATTTTTTTCTCACGGGTACGGGTTACGGTTGACTTTTTCTTATTCGAAATCTGATTCTCTATAAAATGCACCTAATGGTTTCCTTTTAGCTTGAAATTTTTTTTTCTCGAAAATCCACAGTACCCCCCCTTGGAAAAATGACTCCGAAAAATCCTGGCATTCGAAACAGATTTTTTCGATTTTTTTCTCACGAGTACGAGTTACGCGGTTACGGTGACTTTTTCTTATTCGAAATCTGATTCTCTATAAAATGCACCTAATGGTTTCCTTTTAGCTTGAAATTTTTTTTTCCCGAAAATCCACAGTACCCCCCCTTGGAAAAATGACTCCGAAAAATCATGGCATTCGAAACAGATTTTTTCGATTTTTTTCTCACGGGTACGGGTTACGCGGTTACGGTTGACTTTTTCTTATTCGAAATCTGATTCTCTATAAAATGCACCTAATGGTTTCCTTTTAGCTTGAAATTTTTTTTTCTCGAAAATCCACAGTACCCCCCCTTGGAAAAATGACTCCGAAAAATCCTGGCATTCGAAACAGATTTTTTCGATTTTTTTCTCACGGGTACGTGTTACGCGGTTACGAATGACTTTTTCTCATTCGAAATCTGCTTCTGTATAAAATGCACCTAATGGTTTCCTTTTAGCTTGAAATTTTTTTTTCTCGAAAATCCACAGTACCCCCCCTTGGAAAAATGACTCCGAAAAATCCTGGCATTCGAAACAGATTTTTTCGATTTTTTTCTCACGGGTACGGGTTACACGGTTACGGTTGACTTTTTCTTATTCGAAATCTGATTCTCTATAAAATGCACCTAATGGTTTCCTTTTAGCTTGAAATTTTTTTTTCTCGAAAATCCACAGTACCCTCCCTTGCAAAAATGACTCCGAAAAATCATGGCATTCGAAACAGATTTTTTCGATTTTTTTCTCACGAGTACGAGTTACGCGGTTACGGTGACTTTTTCTTATTCGAAATCTGATTCTCTATAAAATGCACCTAATGCTTTCCTTTTGCTTGAAATTTTTTTTTCTCGAAAATCCACAGTACCCCCCCTTGGAAAAATGACTCCGAAAAATCCTGGCATTCGAAACAGATTTTTTCGATTTTTTTCTCACGGGTACGGATTACGCGGTTACAAATGACTTTTTCTTATTCGAAATCTGCTTCTGTATAAAATGCACCTAATGGTTTCCTTTTAGCTTGAAATTTTTTTTTCTCGAAAATCCACAGTACCCCCCCCCTTGGAGAAATGACTCCGAAAAATCCTGGCATTCGAAACAGATTTTTTCGATTTTTTTCTCACGGGTACGGGTTACGCGGTTACGGTTGACTTTTTCTTATTCGAAATCTGATTCTCTATAAAATGCACCTAATGGTTTCCTTTTAGCTTGAAATTTTTTTTTCTCGAAAATCCACAGTACCACTCGTTGGAAAAATGACTCCGAAAAATCATGGCATTCGAAACAGATTTTTTCGATTTTTTTCTCACGGGTACGGGTTACGCGGTTACGGTTGACTTTTTCTTATTCGAAATCTGATTCTCTATAAAATGCACCTAATGGTTTCCTTTTAGCTTGAAATTTTTTTTTCTCGAAAATCCACAGTACCCCCCCTTGGAGCAATGACTCCGAAAAATCCTGGCATTCGAAACAGATTTTGTCGAATTTTTTCTCACGGGTACGGGTCACACGGTTACGGTTGACTTTTTCTTATTCGAAATCTGATTGTGTATAAAATGCACCTAATGGTTTCCTTTTTGCTTGAAATTTTTTTTTCTCGAAAATCCACAGTACCCCTCCTTGGAAAAATGACTCCGAAAAATCATGGCATTCCAAACAGATTTTTTCGATTTTTTTCTCACGAGTACGGATTACGCGGTTACAAATGACTTTTTCTTATTCGAAATCTGCTTCTGTATAAAATGCACCTAATGGTTTCCTTTTAGCTTGAAATTTTTTTTTCTCGAAAATCCACAGTACCCCCCCTTGGAGAAATGACTCCGACAAATCCTGGCATTCGAAACAGATTTTGTCGAATTTTTTCTCACGGGTACGGGTCACACGGTTACGGTTGACTTTTTCTTATTCGAAATCTGATTCTGTATAAAATGCACCTAATGGTTTCCTTTTTGCTTGAAATTTTTTTTTCTCTAAAATCCACAGTACCCTCCCTTGGAAAAATGACTCCGAAAAATCATGGCATTCGAAACAGATTTTTTCGATTTTTTTTCTCACGGGTACGGGTTACGCGGTTACGGTTGACTTTTTCTTATTCGAAATCTGATTCTCTATAAAATGCACCTAATGGTTTCCTTTTAGCTTGAAATTTTTTTTTCTCGAAAATCCACAGTACCCCCCCTTGGAAAAATGACTCCGAAAAATCCTGGCATTCGAAACAGATTTTTTCGATTTTTTTCTCACGAGTACGAGTTACGCGGTTACGGTGACTTTTTCTTATTCGAAATCTGATTCTCTATAAAATGCACCTAATGGTTTCCTTTTAGCTTGAAATTTTTTTTTCCCGAAAATCCACAGTACCCCCCCTTGGAAAAATGACTCCGAAAAATCATGGCATTCGAAACAGATTTTTTCGATTTTTTTCTCACGGGTACGGGTTACGCGGTTACGGTTGACTTTTTCTTATTCGAAATCTGATTCTCTATAAAATGCACCTAATGGTTTCCTTTTAGCTTGAAATTTTTTTTTCTCGAAAATCCACAGTACCCCCCCTTGGAAAAATGACTCCGAAAAATCCTGGCATTCGAAACAGATTTTTTCGATTTTTTTCTCACGGGTACGTGTTACGCGGTTACGAATGACTTTTTCTCATTCGAAATCTGCTTCTGTATAAAATGCACCTAATGGTTTCCTTTTAGTTTGAAATTTTTTTTTCTCGAAAATCCACAGTACCCCCCCTTGGAAAAATGACTCCGAAAAATCCTGGCATTCGAAACAGATTTTTTCGATTTTTTTCTCACGGGTACGGGTTACACGGTTACGGTTGACTTTTTCTTATTCGAAATCTGATTCTCTATAAAATGCACCTAATGGTTTCCTTTTAGCTTGAAATTTTTTTTTCTCGAAAATCCACAGTACCCTCCCTTGCAAAAATGACTCCGAAAAATCATGGCATTCGAAACAGATTTTTTCGATTTTTTTCTCACGAGTACGAGTTACGCGGTTACGGTGACTTTTTCTTATTCGAAATCTGATTCTCTATAAAATGCACCTAATGGTTTCCTTTTGCTTGAAATTTTTTTTTCTCGAAAATCCACAGTACCCCCCCTTGGAAAAATGACTCCGAAAAATCCTGGCATTCGAAACAGATTTTTTCGATTTTTTTCTCACGGGTACGGATTACGCGGTTACAAATGACTTTTTCTTATTCGAAATCTGCTTCTGTATAAAATGCACCTAATGGTTTCCTTTTAGCTTGAAATTTTTTTTTCTCGAAAATCCACAGTACCCCCCCCCCTTGGAGAAATGACTCCGAAAAATCCTGGCATTCGAAACAGATTTTTTCGATTTTTTTCTCACGGGTACGGGTTACGCGGTTACGGTTGACTTTTTCTTATTCGAAATCTGATTCTCTATAAAATGCACCTAATGGTTTCCTTTTAGCTTGAAATTTTTTTTTCTCGAAAATCCACAGTACCACTCGTTGGAAAAATGACTCCGAAAAATCATGGCATTCGAAACAGATTTTTTCGATTTTTTTCTCACGGGTACGGGTTACGCGGTTACGGTTGACTTTTTCTTATTCGAAATCTGATTCTCTATAAAATGCACCTAATGGTTTCCTTTTAGCTTGAAATTTTTTTTTCTCGAAAATCCACAGTACCCCCCCTTGGAGCAATGACTCCGAAAAATCCTGGCATTCGAAACAGATTTTGTCGAATTTTTTCTCACGGGTACGGGTCACACGGTTACGGTTGACTTTTTCTTATTCGAAATCTGATTGTGTATAAAATGCACCTAATGGTTTCCTTTTTGCTTGAAATTTTTTTTTCTCGAAAATCCACAGTACCCCTCCTTGGAAAAATGACTCCGAAAAATCATGGCATTCCAAACAGATTTTTTCGATTTTTTTCTCACGAGTACGGATTACGCGGTTACAAATGACTTTTTCTTATTCGAAATCTGCTTCTGTATAAAATGCACCTAATGGTTTCCTTTTAGCTTGAAATTTTTTTTTCTCGAAAATCCACAGTACCCCCCCTTGGAGAAATGACTCCGACAAATCCTGGCATTCGAAACAGATTTTGTCGAATTTTTTCTCACGGGTACGGGTCACACGGTTACGGTTGACTTTTTCTTATTCGAAATCTGATTCTGTATAAAATGCACCTAATGGTTTCCTTTTTGCTTGAAATTTTTTTTTCTCTAAAATCCACAGTACCCTCCCTTGGAAAAATGACTCCGAAAAATCATGGCATTCGAAACAGATTTTTTCGATTTTTTTTCTCACGGGTACGGGTTACGCGGTTACGGTTGACTTTTTCTTATTCGAAATCTGATTCTCTATAAAATGCACCTAATGGTTTCCTTTTTGCTTGAAATTTTTTTTTCTCGAAAATCCACAGTACCCCCCCTTGGAAAAATGACTCCGAAAAATCCTGGCATTCGAAACAGATTTTTTCGATTTTTTTCTCACGAGTAAGTTACGCGGTTACGGTGACTTTTTCTTATTCGAAATCTGATTCTCTATAAAATGCACCTAATGGTTTCCTTTTAGCTTGAAATTTTTTTTTCCCGAAAATCCACAGTACCCCCCCTTGGAAAAATGACTCCGAAAAATCATGGCATTCGAAACAGATTTTTTCGATTTTTTTCTCACGGGTACGGGTTACGCGGTTACGGTTGACTTTTTCTTATTCGAAATCTGATTCTCTATAAAATGCACCTAATGGTTTCCTTTTAGCTTGAAATTTTTTTTTCTCGAAAATCCACAGTACCCCCCCTTGGAAAAATGACTCCGAAAAATCCTGGCATTCGAAACAGATTTTTTCGATTTTTTTCTCACGGGTACGTGTTACGCGGTTACGAATGACTTTTTCTCATTCGAAATCTGCTTCTGTATAAAATGCACCTAATGGTTTCCTTTTAGCTTGAAATTTTTTTTTCCCGAAAATCCACAGTACCCCCCCTTGGAAAAATGACTCCGAAAAATCATGGCATTCGAAACAGATTTTTTCGATTTTTTCTCACGGGTACGGGTTACGCGGTTACGGTTGACTTTTTCTTATTCGAAATCTGATTCTCTATAAAATGCACCTAATGGTTTCCTTTTAGCTTGAAATTTTTTTTTCTCGAAAATCCACAGTACCCCCCCTTGGAAAAATGACTCCGAAAAATCCTGGCATTCGAAACAGATTTTTTCGATTTTTTTCTCACGGGTACGTGTTACGCGGTTACGAATGACTTTTTCTCATTCGAAATCTGCTTCTGTATAAAATGCACCTAATGGTTTCCTTTTAGCTTGAAATTTTTTTTTCTCGAAAATCCACAGTACCCCTCCTTGGAAAAATGACTCCGAAAAATCATGGCATTCCAAACAGATTTTTTCGATTTTTTTCTCACGAGTACGGATTACGCGGTTACAAATGACTTTTTCTTATTCGAAATCTGCTTCTGTATAAAATGCACCTAATGGTTTCCTTTTAGCTTGAAATTTTTTTTTCTCGAAAATCCACAGTACCCCCCCTTGGAGAAATGACTCCGACAAATCCTGGCATTCGAAACAGATTTTGTCGAATTTTTTCTCACGGGTACGGGTCACACGGTTACGGTTGACTTTTTCTTATTCGAAATCTGATTCTGTATAAAATGCACCTAATGGTTTCCTTTTTGCTTGAAATTTTTTTTTCTCTAAAATCCACAGTACCCTCCCTTGGAAAAATGACTCCGAAAAATCATGGCATTCGAAACAGATTTTTTCGATTTTTTTTCTCACGGGTACGGGTTACGCGGTTACGGTTGACTTTTTCTTATTCGAAATCTGATTCTCTATAAAATGCACCTAATGGTTTCCTTTTTGCTTGAAATTTTTTTTTCTCGAAAATCCACAGTACCCCCCCTTGGAAAAATGACTCCGAAAAATCCTGGCATTCGAAACAGATTTTTTCGATTTTTTTCTCACGAGTAAGTTACGCGGTTACGGTGACTTTTTCTTATTCGAAATCTGATTCTCTATAAAATGCACCTAATGGTTTCCTTTTAGCTTGAAATTTTTTTTTCCCGAAAATCCACAGTACCCCCCCTTGGAAAAATGACTCCGAAAAATCATGGCATTCGAAACAGATTTTTTCGATTTTTTTCTCACGGGTACGGGTTACGCGGTTACGGTTGACTTTTTCTTATTCGAAATCTGATTCTCTATAAAATGCACCTAATGGTTTCCTTTTAGCTTGAAATTTTTTTTTCTCGAAAATCCACAGTACCCCCCCTTGGAAAAATGACTCCGAAAAATCCTGGCATTCGAAACAGATTTTTTCGATTTTTTTCTCACGGGTACGTGTTACGCGGTTACGAATGACTTTTTCTCATTCGAAATCTGCTTCTGTATAAAATGCACCTAATGGTTTCCTTTTAGCTTGAAATTTTTTTTTCCCGAAAATCCACAGTACCCCCCCTTGGAAAAATGACTCCGAAAAATCATGGCATTCGAAACAGATTTTTTCGATTTTTTCTCACGGGTACGGGTTACGCGGTTACGGTTGACTTTTTCTTATTCGAAATCTGATTCTCTATAAAATGCACCTAATGGTTTCCTTTTAGCTTGAAATTTTTTTTTCTCGAAAATCCACAGTACCCCCCCTTGGAAAAATGACTCCGAAAAATCCTGGCATTCGAAACAGATTTTTTCGATTTTTTTCTCACGGGTACGTGTTACGCGGTTACGAATGACTTTTTCTCATTCGAAATCTGCTTCTGTATAAAATGCACCTAATGGTTTCCTTTTAGCTTGAAATTTTTTTTTCTCGAAAATCCACAGTACCCCCCCTTGGAAAAATGACTCCGAAAAATCCTGGCATTCGAAACAGATTTTTTCGATTTTTTTCTCACGGGTACGGGTTACACGGTTACGGTTGACTTTTTCTTATTCGAAATCTGATTCTCTATAAAATGCACCTAATGGTTTCCTTTTAGCTTGAAATTTTTTTTTCTCGAAAATCCACAGTACCCTCCCTTGCAAAAATGACTCCGAAAAATCATGGCATTCGAAACAGATTTTTTCGATTTTTTTCTCACGAGTACGAGTTACGCGGTTACGGTGACTTTTTCTTATTCGAAATCTGATTCTCTATAAAATGCACCTAATGGTTTCCTTTTGCTTGAAATTTTTTTTTCTCGAAAATCCACAGTACCCCCCCTTGGAAAAATGACTCCGAAAAATCCTGGCATTCGAAACAGATTTTTTCGATTTTTTTCTCACGGGTACGGATTACGCGGTTACAAATGACTTTTTCTTATTCGAAATCTGCTTCTGTATAAAATGCACCTAATGGTTTCCTTTTAGCTTGAAATTTTTTTTTCTCGAAAATCCACAGTACCCCCCCCCCCTTGGAGAAATGACTCCGAAAAATCCTGGCATTCGAAACAGATTTTTTCGATTTTTTTCTCACGGGTACGGGTTACGCGGTTACGGTTGACTTTTTCTTATTCGAAATCTGATTCTCTATAAAATGCACCTAATGGTTTCCTTTTAGCTTGAAATTTTTTTTTCTCGAAAATCCACAGTACCACTCGTTGGAAAAATGACTCCGAAAAATCATGGCATTCGAAACAGATTTTTTCGATTTTTTTCTCACGGGTACGGGTTACGCGGTTACGGTTGACTTTTTCTTATTCGAAATCTGATTCTCTATAAAATGCACCTAATGGTTTCCTTTTAGCTTGAAATTTTTTTTTCTCGAAAATCCACAGTACCCCCCCTTGGAGCAATGACTCCGAAAAATCCTGGCATTCGAAACAGATTTTGTCGAATTTTTTCTCACGGGTACGGGTCACACGGTTACGGTTGACTTTTTCTTATTCGAAATCTGATTGTGTATAAAATGCACCTAATGGTTTCCTTTTTGCTTGAAATTTTTTTTTCTCGAAAATCCACAGTACCCCTCCTTGGAAAAATGACTCCGAAAAATCATGGCATTCCAAACAGATTTTTTCGATTTTTTTCTCACGAGTACGGATTACGCGGTTACAAATGACTTTTTCTTATTCGAAATCTGCTTCTGTATAAAATGCACCTAATGGTTTCCTTTTAGCTTGAAATTTTTTTTTCTCGAAAATCCACAGTACCCCCCCTTGGAGAAATGACTCCGACAAATCCTGGCATTCGAAACAGATTTTGTCGAATTTTTTCTCACGGGTACGGGTCACACGGTTACGGTTGACTTTTTCTTATTCGAAATCTGATTCTGTATAAAATGCACCTAATGGTTTCCTTTTTGCTTGAAATTTTTTTTTCTCTAAAATCCACAGTACCCTCCCTTGGAAAAATGACTCCGAAAAATCATGGCATTCGAAACAGATTTTTTCGATTTTTTTTCTCACGGGTACGGGTTACGCGGTTACGGTTGACTTTTTCTTATTCGAAATCTGATTCTCTATAAAATGCACCTAATGGTTTCCTTTTTGCTTGAAATTTTTTTTTCTCGAAAATCCACAGTACCCCCCCTTGGAAAAATGACTCCGAAAAATCCTGGCATTCGAAACAGATTTTTTCGATTTTTTTCTCACGAGTACGAGTTACGCGGTTACGGTGACTTTTTCTTATTCGAAATCTGATTCTCTATAAAATGCACCTAATGGTTTCCTTTTAGCTTGAAATTTTTTTTTCCCGAAAATCCACAGTACCCCCCCTTGGAAAAATGACTCCGAAAAATCATGGCATTCGAAACAGATTTTTTCGATTTTTTTCTCACGGGTACGGGTTACGCGGTTACGGTTGACTTTTTCTTATTCGAAATCTGATTCTCTATAAAATGCACCTAATGGTTTCCTTTTAGCTTGAAATTTTTTTTTCTCGAAAATCCACAGTACCCCCCCTTGGAAAAATGACTCCGAAAAATCCTGGCATTCGAAACAGATTTTTTCGATTTTTTTCTCACGGGTACGTGTTACGCGGTTACGAATGACTTTTTCTCATTCGAAATCTGCTTCTGTATAAAATGCACCTAATGGTTTCCTTTTAGCTTGAAATTTTTTTTTCTCGAAAATCCACAGTACCCCCCCTTGGAAAAATGACTCCGAAAAATCCTGGCATTCGAAACAGATTTTTTCGATTTTTTTCTCACGGGTACGGGTTACACGGTTACGGTTGACTTTTTCTTATTCGAAATCTGATTCTCTATAAAATGCACCTAATGGTTTCCTTTTAGCTTGAAATTTTTTTTTCTCGAAAATCCACAGTACCCTCCCTTGCAAAAATGACTCCGAAAAATCATGGCATTCGAAACAGATTTTTTCGATTTTTTTCTCACGAGTACGAGTTACGCGGTTACGGTGACTTTTTCTTATTCGAAATCTGATTCTCTATAAAATGCACCTAATGGTTTCCTTTTGCTTGAAATTTTTTTTTCTCGAAAATCCACAGTACCCCCCCTTGGAAAAATGACTCCGAAAAATCCTGGCATTCGAAACAGATTTTTTCGATTTTTTTCTCACGGGTACGGATTACGCGGTTACAAATGACTTTTTCTTATTCGAAATCTGCTTCTGTATAAAATGCACCTAATGGTTTCCTTTTAGCTTGAAATTTTTTTTTCTCGAAAATCCACAGTACCCCCCCCCCTTGGAGAAATGACTCCGACAAATCCTGGCATTCGAAACAGATTTTGTCGAATTTTTTCTCACGGGTACGGGTCACACGGTTACGGTTGACTTTTTCTTATTCGAAATCTGATTCTGTATAAAATGCACCTAATGGTTTCCTTTTTGCTTGAAATTTTTTTTTCTCTAAAATCCACAGTACCCTCCCTTGGAAAAATGACTCCGAAAAATCATGGCATTCGAAACAGATTTTTTCGATTTTTTTTCTCACGGGTACGGGTTACGCGGTTACGGTTGACTTTTTCTTATTCGAAATCTGATTCTCTATAAAATGCACCTAATGGTTTCCTTTTTGCTTGAAATTTTTTTTTCTCGAAAATCCACAGTACCCCCCCTTGGAAAAATGACTCCGAAAAATCCTGGCATTCGAAACAGATTTTTTCGATTTTTTTCTCACGAGTAAGTTACGCGGTTACGGTGACTTTTTCTTATTCGAAATCTGATTCTCTATAAAATGCACCTAATGGTTTCCTTTTAGCTTGAAATTTTTTTTTCCCGAAAATCCACAGTACCCCCCCTTGGAAAAATGACTCCGAAAAATCATGGCATTCGAAACAGATTTTTTCGATTTTTTTCTCACGGGTACGGGTTACGCGGTTACGGTTGACTTTTTCTTATTCGAAATCTGATTCTCTATAAAATGCACCTAATGGTTTCCTTTTAGCTTGAAATTTTTTTTTCTCGAAAATCCACAGTACCCCCCCTTGGAAAAATGACTCCGAAAAATCCTGGCATTCGAAACAGATTTTTTCGATTTTTTTCTCACGGGTACGTGTTACGCGGTTACGAATGACTTTTTCTCATTCGAAATCTGCTTCTGTATAAAATGCACCTAATGGTTTCCTTTTAGCTTGAAATTTTTTTTTCCCGAAAATCCACAGTACCCCCCCTTGGAAAAATGACTCCGAAAAATCATGGCATTCGAAACAGATTTTTTCGATTTTTTCTCACGGGTACGGGTTACGCGGTTACGGTTGACTTTTTCTTATTCGAAATCTGATTCTCTATAAAATGCACCTAATGGTTTCCTTTTAGCTTGAAATTTTTTTTTCTCGAAAATCCACAGTACCCCCCCTTGGAAAAATGACTCCGAAAAATCCTGGCATTCGAAACAGATTTTTTCGATTTTTTTCTCACGGGTACGTGTTACGCGGTTACGAATGACTTTTTCTCATTCGAAATCTGCTTCTGTATAAAATGCACCTAATGGTTTCCTTTTAGCTTGAAATTTTTTTTTCTCGAAAATCCACAGTACCCCCCCTTGGAAAAATGACTCCGAAAAATCCTGGCATTCGAAACAGATTTTTTCGATTTTTTTCTCACGGGTACGGGTTACACGGTTACGGTTGACTTTTTCTTATTCGAAATCTGATTCTCTATAAAATGCACCTAATGGTTTCCTTTTAGCTTGAAATTTTTTTTTCTCGAAAATCCACAGTACCCTCCCTTGCAAAAATGACTCCGAAAAATCATGGCATTCGAAACAGATTTTTTCGATTTTTTTCTCACGAGTACGAGTTACGCGGTTACGGTGACTTTTTCTTATTCGAAATCTGATTCTCTATAAAATGCACCTAATGGTTTCCTTTTGCTTGAAATTTTTTTTTCTCGAAAATCCACAGTACCCCCCCTTGGAAAAATGACTCCGAAAAATCCTGGCATTCGAAACAGATTTTTTCGATTTTTTTCTCACGGGTACGGATTACGCGGTTACAAATGACTTTTTCTTATTCGAAATCTGCTTCTGTATAAAATGCACCTAATGGTTTCCTTTTAGCTTGAAATTTTTTTTTCTCGAAAATCCACAGTACCCCCCCCCCCTTGGAGAAATGACTCCGAAAAATCCTGGCATTCGAAACAGATTTTGTCGAATTTTTTCTCACGGGTACGGGTCACACGGTTACGGTTGACTTTTTCTTATTCGAAATCTGATTCTCTATAAAATGCACCTAATGGTTTCCTTTTTGCTTGAAATTTTTTTTTCTCTAAAATCCACAGTACCCTCCCTTGGAAAAATGACTCCGAAAAATCATGGCATTCGAAACAGATTTTTTCGATTTTTTTTCTCACGGGTACGGGTTACGCGGTTACGGTTGACTTTTTCTTATTCGAAATCTGATTCTCTATAAAATGCACCTAATGGTTTCCTTTTTGCTTGAAATTTTTTTTTCTCGAAAATCCACAGTACCCCCCCTTGGAAAAATGACTCCGAAAAATCCTGGCATTCGAAACAGATTTTTTCGATTTTTTTCTCACGAGTACGAGTTACGCGGTTACGGTGACTTTTTCTTATTCGAAATCTGATTCTCTATAAAATGCACCTAATGGTTTCCTTTTAGCTTGAAATTTTTTTTTCCCGAAAATCCACAGTACCCCCCCTTGGAAAAATGACTCCGAAAAATCATGGCATTCGAAACAGATTTTTTCGATTTTTTTCTCACGGGTACGGGTTACGCGGTTACGGTTGACTTTTTCTTATTCGAAATCTGATTCTCTATAAAATGCACCTAATGGTTTCCTTTTAGCTTGAAATTTTTTTTTCTCGAAAATCCACAGTACCCCCCCTTGGAAAAATGACTCCGAAAAATCCTGGCATTCGAAACAGATTTTTTCGATTTTTTTCTCACGGGTACGTGTTACGCGGTTACGAATGACTTTTTCTCATTCGAAATCTGCTTCTGTATAAAATGCACCTAATGGTTTCCTTTTAGCTTGAAATTTTTTTTTCTCGAAAATCCACAGTACCCCCCCTTGGAAAAATGACTCCGAAAAATCCTGGCATTCGAAACAGATTTTTTCGATTTTTTTCTCACGGGTACGGGTTACACGGTTACGGTTGACTTTTTCTTATTCGAAATCTGATTCTCTATAAAATGCACCTAATGGTTTCCTTTTAGCTTGAAATTTTTTTTTCTCGAAAATCCACAGTACCCTCCCTTGCAAAAATGACTCCGAAAAATCATGGCATTCGAAACAGATTTTTTCGATTTTTTTCTCACGAGTACGAGTTACGCGGTTACGGTGACTTTTTCTTATTCGAAATCTGATTCTCTATAAAATGCACCTAATGGTTTCCTTTTGCTTGAATTTTTTTTTTCTCGAAAATCCACAGTACCCCCCCTTGGAAAAATGACTCCGAAAAATCCTGGCATTCGAAACAGATTTTTTCGATTTTTTTCTCACGGGTACGGATTACGCGGTTACAAATGACTTTTTCTTATTCGAAATCTGCTTCTGTATAAAATGCACCTAATGGTTTCCTTTTAGCTTGAAATTTTTTTTTCTCGAAAATCCACAGTACCCCCCCCCCCTTGGAGAAATGACTCCGAAAAATCCTGGCATTCGAAACAGATTTTTTCGATTTTTTTCTCACGGGTACGGGTTACGCGGTTACGGTTGACTTTTTCTTATTCGAAATCTGATTCTCTGTAAAATGCACCTAATGGTTTCCTTTTAGCTTGAAATTTTGTTTTCTCGAAAATCCACAGTACCACTCGTTGGAAAAATGACTCCGAAAAATCATGGCATTCGAAACAGATTTTTTCGATTTTTTTCTCACGGGTACGGGTTACGCGGTTACGGTTGACTTTTTCTTATTCGAAATCTGATTCTCTATAAAATGCACCTAATGGTTTCCTTTTAGCTTGAAATTTTTTTTTCTCTGAAATCCACAGTACCCTCCCTTGCAAAAATGACTCCGAAAAATCATTGCATTCGAAAATGATTTCTTCGATTTTTTTCTCACGGGTACGAGTTACGCGGTTACGGTTGACTTTTTCTTATTCGAAATCTGATTCTCTATAAAATGCACCTAATGGTTTCCTTTTTCCTTGAAATTTTTTTTTCTCTAAAATCCACAGTACCACCCGTTGCAAAAATCACTCCGAAAAATCATGGCATTCGAAACAGATTTTTTCGATTTTTTTTCTCACGGGTACGGATTACGCGGTTACAAATGACTTTTTCTTATTCGAAATCTGCTTCTGTATAAAATGCACCTAATGGTTTCCTTTTAGCTTGAAATTTTTTTTTCTCGAAAATCCACAGTACCCCCCCTTGGAGAAATGACTCCGACAAATCCTGGCATTCGAAACAGATTTTTTCGATTTTTTTCTCACGAGTACGAGTTACGCGGTTACGGTGACTTTTTCTTATTCGAAATCTGATTCTCTATAAAATGCACCTAATGGTTTCCTTTTAGCTTGAAATTTTTTTTTCCCGAAAATCCACAGTACCCCCCCTTGGAAAAATGACTCCGAAAAATCATGGCATTCGAAACAGATTTTTTCGATTTTTTTCTCACGGGTACGGGTTACGCGGTTACGGTTGACTTTTTCTTATTCGAAATCTGATTCTCTATAAAATGCACCTAATGGTTTCCTTTTAGCTTGAAATTTTTTTTTCTCGAAAATCCACAGTACCCCCCCTTGGAAAAATGACTCCGAAAAATCCTGGCATTCGAAACAGATTTTTTCGATTTTTTTCTCACGGGTACGTGTTACGCGGTTACGAATGACTTTTTCTCATTCGAAATCTGCTTCTGTATAAAATGCACCTAATGGTTTCCTTTTAGCTTGAAATTTTTTTTTCTCGAAAATCCACAGTACCCCCCCTTGGAAAAATGACTCCGAAAAATCCTGGCATTCGAAACAGATTTTTTCGATTTTTTTCTCACGGGTACGGGTTACACGGTTACGGTTGACTTTTTCTTATTCGAAATCTGATTCTCTATAAAATGCACCTAATGGTTTCCTTTTAGCTTGAAATTTTTTTTTCTCGAAAATCCACAGTACCCTCCCTTGCAAAAATGACTCCGAAAAATCATGGCATTCGAAACAGATTTTTTCGATTTTTTTCTCACGAGTACGAGTTACGCGGTTACGGTGACTTTTTCTTATTCGAAATCTGATTCTCTATAAAATGCACCTAATGGTTTCCTTTTGCTTGAAATTTTTTTTTCTCGAAAATCCACAGTACCCCCCCCTTGGAAAAATGACTCCGAAAAATCCTGGCATTCGAAACAGATTTTTTCGATTTTTTTCTCACGGGTACGGATTACGCGGTTACAAATGACTTTTTCTTATTCGAAATCTGCTTCTGTATAAAATGCACCTAATGGTTTCCTTTTAGCTTGAAATTTTTTTTTCTCGAAAATCCACAGTACCCCCCCCCTTGGAGAAATGACTCCGAAAAATCCTGGCATTCGAAACAGATTTTTTCGATTTTTTTCTCACGGGTACGGGTTACGCGGTTACGGTTGACTTTTTCTTATTCGAAATCTGATTCTCTATAAAATGCACCTAATGGTTTCCTTTTAGCTTGAAATTTTTTTTTCTCGAAAATCCACAGTACCACTCGTTGGAAAAATGACTCCGAAAAATCATGGCATTCGAAACAGATTTTTTCGATTTTTTTCTCACGGGTACGGGTTACGCGGTTACGGTTGACTTTTTCTTATTCGAAATCTGATTCTCTATAAAATGCACCTAATGGTTTCCTTTTAGCTTGAAATTTTTTTTTCTCGAAAATCCACAGTACCCCCCCCTTGGAAAAATGACTCCGAAAAATCATGGCTTTCGAAACAGATTTTTTCGATATTTTTCTCACGGGTACGGGTTACGCGGTTACGGTTGACTTTTTCTTATTCGAAATCTGATTCTCTATAAAATGCACCTAATGGTTTCCTTTTAGCTTGAAATTTTTTTTTCTCTGAAATCCACAGTACCCTCCCTTGCAAAAATGACTCCGAAAAATCATTGCATTCGAAAATGATTTCTTCGATTTTTTTCTCACGGGTACGAGTTACGCGGTTACGGTTGACTTTTTCTTATTCGAAATCTGATTCTCTATAAAATGCACCTAATGGTTTCCTTTTTCCTTGAAATTTTTTTTTCTCTAAAATCCACAGTACCACCCGTTGCAAAAATCACTCCGAAAAATCATGGCATTCGAAACAGATTTTTTCGATTTTTTTCTCACGGGTACGGATTACGCGGTTACAAATGACTTTTTCTTATTCGAAATCTGCTTCTGTATAAAATGCACCTAATGGTTTCCTTTTAGCTTGAAAATTTTTTTTCTCGAAAATCCACAGTACCCCCCCTTGGAGAAATGACTCCGAAAAATCCTGGCATTCGAAACAGATTTTTTCGATTTTTTTCTCACGGGTACGGGTTACGCGGTTACGGTTGACTTTTTCTTATTCGAAATCTGATTCTCTATAAAATGCACCTAATGGTTTCCTGTTGCTTGAAATTTTTTTTTCTCGAAAATCCACAGTACCCCCCCTTGGAAAAATGACTCCGAAAAATCCTGGCATTCGAAACAGATTTTTTCGATTTTTTTCTCACGGGTACGGATTACGCGGTTACAAATGACTTTTTCTTATTCGAAATCTGCTTCTGTATAAAATGCACCTAATGGTTTCCTTTTAGCTTGAAATTTTTTTTTCTCGAAAATCCACAGTACCACTCGTTGGAAAAATGACTCCGAAAAATCATGGCATTCGAAACAGATTTTTTCGATTTTTTTCTCACGGGTACGGGTTACGCGGTTACGGTTGACTTTTTCTTATTCGAAATCTGATTCTCTATAAAATGCACCTAATGGTTTCCTTTTAGCTTGAAATTTTTTTTTCTCGAAAATCCACAGTACCCCCCCCTTGGAAAAATGACTCCGAAAAATCATGGCTTTCGAAACAGATTTTTTCGATATTTTTCTCACGGGTACGGGTTACGCGGTTACGGTTGACTTTTTCTTATTCGAAATCTGATTCTCTATAAAATGCACCTAATGGTTTCCTTTTAGCTTGAAATTTTTTTTTCTCTGAAATCCACAGTACCCTCCCTTGCAAAAATGACTCCGAAAAATCATTGCATTCGAAAATGATTTCTTCGATTTTTTTCTCACGGGTACGAGTTACGCGGTTACGGTTGACTTTTTCTTATTCGAAATCTGATTCTCTATAAAATGCACCTAATGGTTTCCTTTTTCCTTGAAATTTTTTTTTCTCTAAAATCCACAGTACCACCCGTTGCAAAAATCACTCCGAAAAATCATGGCATTCGAAACAGATTTTTTCGATTTTTTTTCTCACGGGTACGGATTACGCGGTTACAAATGACTTTTTCTTATTCGAAATCTGCTTCTGTATAAAATGCACCTAATGGTTTCCTTTTAGCTTGAAATTTTTTTTTCTCGAAAATCCACAGTACCCCCCCTTGGAGAAATGACTCCGACAAATCCTGGCATTCGAAACAGATTTTGTCGAATTTTTTCTCACGGGTACGGGTCACACGGTTACGGTTGACTTTTTCTTATTCGAAATCTGATTCTGTATAAAATGCACCTAATGGTTTCCTTTTTGCTTGAAATTTTTTTTTCTCTAAAATCCACAGTACCCTCCCTTGGAAAAATGACTCCGAAAAATCATGGCATTCGAAACAGATTTTTTCGATTTTTTTTCTCACGGGTACGGGTTACGCGGTTACGGTTGACTTTTTCTTATTCGAAATCTGATTCTCTATAAAATGCACCTAATGGTTTCCTTTTTGCTTGAAATTTTTTTTTCTCGAAAATCCACAGTACCCCCCCTTGGAAAAATGACTCCGAAAAATCCTGGCATTCGAAACAGATTTTTTCGATTTTTTTCTCACGAGTACGAGTTACGCGGTTACGGTGACTTTTTCTTATTCGAAATCTGATTCTCTATAAAATGCACCTAATGGTTTCCTTTTAGCTTGAAATTTTTTTTTCCCGAAAATCCACAGTACCCCCCCTTGGAAAAATGACTCCGAAAAATCATGGCATTCGAAACAGATTTTTTCGATTTTTTTCTCACGGGTACGGGTTACGCGGTTACGGTTGACTTTTTCTTATTCGAAATCTGATTCTCTATAAAATGCACCTAATGGTTTCCTTTTAGCTTGAAATTTTTTTTTCTCGAAAATCCACAGTACCCCCCCTTGGAAAAATGACTCCGAAAAATCCTGGCATTCGAAACAGATTTTTTCGATTTTTTTCTCACGGGTACGTGTTACGCGGTTACGAATGACTTTTTCTCATTCGAAATCTGCTTCTGTATAAAATGCACCTAATGGTTTCCTTTTAGCTTGAAATTTTTTTTTCTCGAAAATCCACAGTACCCCCCCTTGGAAAAATGACTCCGAAAAATCCTGGCATTCGAAACAGATTTTTTCGATTTTTTTCTCACGGGTACGGGTTACACGGTTACGGTTGACTTTTTCTTATTCGAAATCTGATTCTCTATAAAATGCACCTAATGGTTTCCTTTTAGCTTGAAATTTTTTTTTCTCGAAAATCCACAGTACCCTCCCTTGCAAAAATGACTCCGAAAAATCATGGCATTCGAAACAGATTTTTTCGATTTTTTTCTCACGAGTACGAGTTACGCGGTTACGGTGACTTTTTCTTATTCGAAATCTGATTCTCTATAAAATGCACCTAATGGTTTCCTTTTGCTTGAAATTTTTTTTTCTCGAAAATCCACAGTACCCCCCCTTGGAAAAATGACTCCGAAAAATCCTGGCATTCGAAACAGATTTTTTCGATTTTTTTCTCACGGGTACGGATTACGCGGTTACAAATGACTTTTTCTTATTCGAAATCTGCTTCTGTATAAAATGCACCTAATGGTTTCCTTTTAGCTTGAAAATTTTTTTTCTCGAAAATCCACAGTACCCCCCCTTGGAGAAATGACTCCGAAAAATCCTGGCATTCGAAACAGATTTTTTCGATTTTTTTCTCACGGGTACGGGTTACGCGGTTACGGTTGACTTTTTCTTATTCGAAATCTGATTCTCTATAAAATGCACCTAATGGTTTCCTGTTGCTTGAAATTTTTTTTTCTCGAAAATCCACAGTACCCCCCCTTGGAAAAATGACTCCGAAAAATCCTGGCATTCGAAACAGATTTTTTCGATTTTTTTCTCACGGGTACGGATTACGCGGTTACAAATGACTTTTTCTTATTCGAAATCTGCTTCTGTATAAAATGCACCTAATGGTTTCCTTTTAGCTTGAAATTTTTTTTTCTCGAAAATCCACAGTACCCCCCCCCCTTGGAGAAATGACTCCGAAAAATCCTGGCATTCGAAACAGATTTTTTCGATTTTTTTCTCACGGGTACGGGTTACGCGGTTACGGTTGACTTTTTCTTATTCGAAATCTGATTCTCTATAAAATGCACCTAATGGTTTCCTTTTAGCTTGAAATTTTTTTTTCTCGAAAATCCACAGTACCACTCGTTGGAAAAATGACTCCGAAAAATCATGGCATTCGAAACAGATTTTTTCGATTTTTTTCTCACGGGTACGGGTTACGCGGTTACGGTTGACTTTTTCTTATTCGAAATCTGATTCTCTATAAAATGCACCTAATGGTTTCCTTTTAGCTTGAAATTTTTTTTTCTCGAAAATCCACAGTACCCCCCCCTTGGAAAAATGACTCCGAAAAATCATGGCTTTCGAAACAGATTTTTTCGATATTTTTCTCACGGGTACGGGTTACGCGGTTACGGTTGACTTTTTCTTATTCGAAATCTGATTCTCTATAAAATGCACCTAATGGTTTCCTTTTAGCTTGAAATTTTTTTTTCTCTGAAATCCACAGTACCCTCCCTTGCAAAAATGACTCCGAAAAATCATTGCATTCGAAAATGATTTCTTCGATTTTTTTCTCACGGGTACGAGTTACGCGGTTACGGTTGACTTTTTCTTATTCGAAATCTGATTCTCTATAAAATGCACCTAATGGTTTCCTTTTTCCTTGAAATTTTTTTTTCTCTAAAATCCACAGTACCACCCGTTGCAAAAATCACTCCGAAAAATCATGGCATTCGAAACAGATTTTTTCGATTTTTTTTCTCACGGGTACGGATTACGCGGTTACAAATGACTTTTTCTTATTCGAAATCTGCTTCTGTATAAAATGCACCTAATGGTTTCCTTTTAGCTTGAAATTTTTTTTTCTCGAAAATCCACAGTACCCCCCCTTGGAGAAATGACTCCGACAAATCCTGGCATTCGAAACAGATTTTGTCGAATTTTTTCTCACGGGTACGGGTCACACGGTTACGGTTGACTTTTTCTTATTCGAAATCTGATTCTGTATAAAATGCACCTAATGGTTTCCTTTTTGCTTGAAATTTTTTTTTCTCTAAAATCCACAGTACCCTCCCTTGGAGCAATGACTCCGAAAAATCCTGGCATTCGAAACAGATTTTTTCGATTTTTTTCTCACGAGTACGAGTTACGCGGTTACGGTGACTTTTTCTTATTCGAAATCTGATTCTCTATAAAATGCACCTAATGGTTTCCTTTTAGCTTGAAATTTTTTTTTCTCGAAAATCCACAGTACCCCCCCTTGGAAAAATGACTCCGAAAAATCCTGGCATTCGAAACAGATTTTTTCGATTTTTTTCTCACGGGTACGGGTTACACGGTTACGGTTGACTTTTTCTTATTCGAAATCTGATTCTCTATAAAATGCACCTAATGGTTTCCTTTTAGCTTGAAATTTTTTTTTCTCGAAAATCCACAGTACCCTCCCTTGCAAAAATGACTCCGAAAAATCATGGCATTCGAAACAGATTTTTTCGATTTTTTTCTCACGAGTACGAGTTACGCGGTTACGGTGACTTTTTCTTATTCGAAATCTGATTCTCTATAAAATGCACCTAATGGTTTCCTTTTGCTTGAAATTTTTTTTTCTCGAAAATCCACAGTACCCCCCCTTGCAAAAATGACTCCGAAAAATCCTGGCATTCGAAACAGATTTTTTCGATTTTTTTCTCACGGGTACGGATTACGCGGTTACAAATGACTTTTTCTTATTCGAAATCTGCTTCTGTATAAAATGCACCTAATGGTTTCCTTTTAGCTTGAAATTTTTTTTTCTCGAAAATCCACAGTACCCCCCCCCTTGGAGAAATGACTCCGAAAAATCCTGGCATTCGAAACAAATTTTTTCGATTTTTTTCTCACGGGTACGGGTTACGCGGTTACGGTTGACTTTTTCTTATTCGAAATCTGATTCTCTGTAAAATGCACCTAATGGTTTCCTTTTAGCTTGAAATTTTGTTTTCTCGAAAATCCACAGTACCACTCGTTGGAAAAATGACTCCGAAAAATCATGGCATTCGAAACAGATTTTTTCGATTTTTTTCTCACGGGTACGGGTTACGCGGTTACGGTTGACTTTTTCTTATTCGAAATCTGATTCTCTATAAAATGCACCTAATGGTTTCCTTTTAGCTTGAAATTTTTTTTTCTCTGAAATCCACAGTACCCTCCCTTGCAAAAATGACTCCGAAAAATCATTGCATTCGAAAATGATTTCTTCGATTTTTTTCTCACGGGTACGAGTTACGCGGTTACGGTTGACTTTTTCTTATTCGAAATCTGATTCTCTATAAAATGCACCTAATGGTTTCCTTTTTCCTTGAAATTTTTTTTTCTCTAAAATCCACAGTACCACCCGTTGCAAAAATCACTCCGAAAAATCATGGCATTCGAAACAGATTTTTTCGATTTTTTTTCTCACGGGTACGGATTACGCGGTTACAAATGACTTTTTCTTATTCGAAATCTGCTTCTGTATAAAATGCACCTAATGGTTTCCTTTTAGCTTGAAATTTTTTTTTCTCGAAAATCCACAGTACCCCCCCTTGGAGAAATGACTCCGACAAATCCTGGCATTCGAAACAGATTTTGTCGAATTTTTTCTCACGGGTACGGGTCACACGGTTACGGTTGACTTTTTCTTATTCGAAATCTGATTCTGTATAAAATGCACCTAATGGTTTCCTTTTTGCTTGAAATTTTTTTTTCTCTAAAATCCACAGTACCCTCCCTTGGAAAAATGACTCCGAAAAATCCTGGCATTCGAAACAGATTTTTTCGATTTTTTTCTCACGAGTACGAGTTACGCGGTTACGGTGACTTTTTCTTATTCGAAATCTGATTCTCTATAAAATGCACCTAATGGTTTCCTTTTAGCTTGAAATTTTTTTTTCCCGAAAATCCACAGTACCCCCCCTTGGAAAAATGACTCCGAAAAATCATGGCATTCGAAACAGATTTTTTCGATTTTTTTCTCACGGGTACGGGTTACGCGGTTACGGTTGACTTTTTCTTATTCGAAATCTGATTCTCTATAAAATGCACCTAATGGTTTCCTTTTAGCTTGAAATTTTTTTTTCTCGAAAATCCACAGTACCCCCCCTTGGAAAAATGACTCCGAAAAATCCTGGCATTCGAAACAGATTTTTTCGATTTTTTTCTCACGGGTACGTGTTACGCGGTTACGAATGACTTTTTCTCATTCGAAATCTGCTTCTGTATAAAATGCACCTAATGGTTTCCTTTTAGCTTGAAATTTTTTTTTCTCGAAAATCCACAGTACCCCCCCTTGGAAAAATGACTCCGAAAAATCCTGGCATTCGAAACAGATTTTTTCGATTTTTTTCTCACGGGTACGGGTTACACGGTTACGGTTGACTTTTTCTTATTCGAAATCTGATTCTCTATAAAATGCACCTAATGGTTTCCTTTTAGCTTGAAATTTTTTTTTCTCGAAAATCCACAGTACCCTCCCTTGCAAAAATGACTCCGAAAAATCATGGCATTCGAAACAGATTTTTTCGATTTTTTTCTCACGAGTACGAGTTACGCGGTTACGGTGACTTTTTCTTATTCGAAATCTGATTCTCTATAAAATGCACCTAATGGTTTCCTTTTGCTTGAAATTTTTTTTTCTCGAAAATCCACAGTACCCCCCCCTTGGAAAAATGACTCCGAAAAATCCTGGCATTCGAAACAGATTTTTTCGATTTTTTTCTCACGGGTACGGATTACGCGGTTACAAATGACTTTTTCTTATTCGAAATCTGCTTCTGTATAAAATGCACCTAATGGTTTCCTTTTAGCTTGAAATTTTTTTTTCTCGAAAATCCACAGTACCCCCCCCCCTTGGAGAAATGACTCCGAAAAATCCTGGCATTCGAAACAGATTTTTTCGATTTTTTTCTCACGGGTACGGGTTACGCGGTTACGGTTGACTTTTTCTTATTCGAAATCTGATTCTCTATAAAATGCACCTAATGGTTTCCTTTTAGCTTGAAATTTTTTTTTCTCGAAAATCCACAGTACCACTCGTTGGAAAAATGACTCCGAAAAATCATGGCATTCGAAACAGATTTTTTCGATTTTTTTCTCACGGGTACGGGTTACGCGGTTACGGTTGACTTTTTCTTATTCGAAATCTGATTCTCTATAAAATGCACCTAATGGTTTCCTTTTAGCTTGAAATTTTTTTTTCTCGAAAATCCACAGTACCCCCCCCTTGGAAAAATGACTCCGAAAAATCATGGCTTTCGAAACAGATTTTTTCGATATTTTTCTCACGGGTACGGGTTACGCGGTTACGGTTGACTTTTTCTTATTCGAAATCTGATTCTCTATAAAATGCACCTAATGGTTTCCTTTTAGCTTGAAATTTTTTTTTCTCTGAAATCCACAGTACCCTCCCTTGCAAAAATGACTCCGAAAAATCATTGCATTCGAAAATGATTTCTTCGATTTTTTTCTCACGGGTACGAGTTACGCGGTTACGGTTCACTTTTTCTTATTCGAAATCTGATTCTCTATAAAATGCACCTAATGGTTTCCTTTTTCCTTGAAATTTTTTTTTCTCTAAAATCCACAGTACCACCCGTTGCAAAAATCACTCCGAAAAATCATGGCATTCGAAACAGATTTTTTCGATTTTTTTCTCACGGGTACGGATTACGCGGTTACAAATGACTTTTTCTTATTCGAAATCTGCTTCTGTATAAAATGCACCTAATGGTTTCCTTTTAGCTTGAAAATTTTTTTTCTCGAAAATCCACAGTACCCCCCCTTGGAGAAATGACTCCGAAAAATCCTGGCATTCGAAACAGATTTTTTCGATTTTTTTCTCACGGGTACGGGTTACGCGGTTACGGTTGACTTTTTCTTATTCGAAATCTGATTCTCTATAAAATGCACCTAATGGTTTCCTGTTGCTTGAAATTTTTTTTTCTCGAAAATCCACAGTACCCTCCCTTGGAAAAATGACTCCGAAAAATCATGGCATTCGAAACAGATTTTTTCGATTTTTTTTCTCACGGGTACGGGTTACGCGGTTACGGTTGACTTTTTCTTATTCGAAATCTGATTCTCTATAAAATGCACCTAATGGTTTCCTTTTTGCTTGAAATTTTTTTTTCTCGAAAATCCACAGTACCCCCCCTTGGAAAAATGACTCCGAAAAATCCTGGCATTCGAAACAGATTTTTTCGATTTTTTTCTCACGAGTACGAGTTACGCGGTTACGGTGACTTTTTCTTATTCGAAATCTGATTCTCTATAAAATGCACCTAATGGTTTCCTTTTAGCTTGAAATTTTTTTTTCCCGAAAATCCACAGTACCCCCCCTTGGAAAAATGACTCCGAAAAATCATGGCATTCGAAACAGATTTTTTCGATTTTTTTCTCACGGGTACGGGTTACGCGGTTACGGTTGACTTTTTCTTATTCGAAATCTGATTCTCTATAAAATGCACCTAATGGTTTCCTTTTAGCTTGAAATTTTTTTTTCTCGAAAATCCACAGTACCCCCCCTTGGAAAAATGACTCCGAAAAATCCTGGCATTCGAAACAGATTTTTTCGATTTTTTTCTCACGGGTACGTGTTACGCGGTTACGAATGACTTTTTCTCATTCGAAATCTGCTTCTGTATAAAATGCACCTAATGGTTTCCTTTTAGCTTGAAATTTTTTTTTCTCGAAAATCCACAGTACCCCCCCTTGGAAAAATGACTCCGAAAAATCCTGGCATTCGAAACAGATTTTTTCGATTTTTTTCTCACGGGTACGGGTTACACGGTTACGGTTGACTTTTTCTTATTCGAAATCTGATTCTCTATAAAATGCACCTAATGGTTTCCTTTTAGCTTGAAATTTTTTTTTCTCGAAAATCCACAGTACCCTCCCTTGCAAAAATGACTCCGAAAAATCATGGCATTCGAAACAGATTTTTTCGATTTTTTTCTCACGAGTACGAGTTACGCGGTTACGGTGACTTTTTCTTATTCGAAATCTGATTCTCTATAAAATGCACCTAATGGTTTCCTTTTGCTTGAAATTTTTTTTTCTCGAAAATCCACAGTACCCCCCCCTTGGAAAAATGACTCCGAAAAATCCTGGCATTCGAAACAGATTTTTTCGATTTTTTTCTCACGGGTACGGATTACGCGGTTACAAATGACTTTTTCTTATTCGAAATCTGCTTCTGTATAAAATGCACCTAATGGTTTCCTTTTAGCTTGAAATTTTTTTTTCTCGAAAATCCACAGTACCCCCCCCCTTGGAGAAATGACTCCGAAAAATCCTGGCATTCGAAACAGATTTTTTCGATTTTTTTCTCACGGGTACGGGTTACGCGGTTACGGTTGACTTTTTCTTATTCGAAATCTGATTCTCTATAAAATGCACCTAATGGTTTCCTTTTAGCTTGAAATTTTTTTTTCTCGAAAATCCACAGTACCACTCGTTGGAAAAATGACTCCGAAAAATCATGGCATTCGAAACAGATTTTTTCGATTTTTTTCTCACGGGTACGGGTTACGCGGTTACGGTTGACTTTTTCTTATTCGAAATCTGATTCTCTATAAAATGCACCTAATGGTTTCCTTTTAGCTTGAAATTTTTTTTTCTCGAAAATCCACAGTACCCCCCCCTTGGAAAAATGACTCCGAAAAATCATGGCTTTCGAAACAGATTTTTTCGATATTTTTCTCACGGGTACGGGTTACGCGGTTACGGTTGACTTTTTCTTATTCGAAATCTGATTCTCTATAAAATGCACCTAATGGTTTCCTTTTAGCTTGAAATTTTTTTTTCTCTGAAATCCACAGTACCCTCCCTTGCAAAAATGACTCCGAAAAATCATTGCATTCGAAAATGATTTCTTCGATTTTTTTCTCACGGGTACGAGTTACGCGGTTACGGTTGACTTTTTCTTATTCGAAATCTGATTCTCTATAAAATGCACCTAATGGTTTCCTTTTTCCTTGAAATTTTTTTTTCTCTAAAATCCACAGTACCACCCGTTGCAAAAATCACTCCGAAAAATCATGGCATTCGAAACAGATTTTTTCGATTTTTTTCTCACGGGTACGGATTACGCGGTTACAAATGACTTTTTCTTATTCGAAATCTGCTTCTGTATAAAATGCACCTAATGGTTTCCTTTTAGCTTGAAAATTTTTTTTCTCGAAAATCCACAGTACCCCCCCTTGGAGAAATGACTCCGAAAAATCCTGGCATTCGAAACAGATTTTTTCGATTTTTTTCTCACGGGTACGGGTTACGCGGTTACGGTTGACTTTTTCTTATTCGAAATCTGATTCTCTATAAAATGCACCTAATGGTTTCCTGTTGCTTGAAATTTTTTTTTCTCGAAAATCCACAGTACCCCCCCTTGGAAAAATGACTCCGAAAAATCCTGGCATTCGAAACAGATTTTTTCGATTTTTTTCTCACGGGTACGGATTACGCGGTTACAAATGACTTTTTCTTATTCGAAATCTGCTTCTGTATAAAATGCACCTAATGGTTTCCTTTTAGCTTGAAATTTTTTTTTCTCGAAAATCCACAGTACCCCCCCCCCTTGGAGAAATGACTCCGAAAAATCCTGGCATTCGAAACAGATTTTTTCGATTTTTTTCTCACGGGTACGGGTTACGCGGTTACGGTTGACTTTTTCTTATTCGAAATCTGATTCTCTATAAAATGCACCTAATGGTTTCCTTTTAGCTTGAAATTTTTTTTTCTCGAAAATCCACAGTACCACTCGTTGGAAAAATGACTCCGAAAAATCATGGCATTCGAAACAGATTTTTTCGATTTTTTTCTCACGGGTACGGGTTACGCGGTTACGGTTGACTTTTTCTTATTCGAAATCTGATTCTCTATAAAATGCACCTAATGGTTTCCTTTTAGCTTGAAATTTTTTTTTCTCGAAAATCCACAGTACCCCCCCCTTGGAAAAATGACTCCGAAAAATCATGGCTTTCGAAACAGATTTTTTCGATATTTTTCTCACGGGTACGGGTTACGCGGTTACGGTTGACTTTTTCTTATTCGAAATCTGATTCTCTATAAAATGCACCTAATGGTTTCCTTTTAGCTTGAAATTTTTTTTTCTCTGAAATCCACAGTACCCTCCCTTGCAAAAATGACTCCGAAAAATCATTGCATTCGAAAATGATTTCTTCGATTTTTTTCTCACGGGTACGAGTTACGCGGTTACGGTTGACTTTTTCTTATTCGAAATCTGATTCTCTATAAAATGCACCTAATGGTTTCCTTTTTCCTTGAAATTTTTTTTTCTCTAAAATCCACAGTACCACCCGTTGCAAAAATCACTCCGAAAAATCATGGCATTCGAAACAGATTTTTTCGATTTTTTTTCTCACGGGTACGGATTACGCGGTTACAAATGACTTTTTCTTATTCGAAATCTGCTTCTGTATAAAATGCACCTAATGGTTTCCTTTTAGCTTGAAATTTTTTTTTCTCGAAAATCCACAGTACCCCCCCTTGGAGAAATGACTCCGACAAATCCTGGCATTCGAAACAGATTTTGTCGAATTTTTTCTCACGGGTACGGGTCACACGGTTACGGTTGACTTTTTCTTATTCGAAATCTGATTCTGTATAAAATGCACCTAATGGTTTCCTTTTTGCTTGAAATTTTTTTTTCTCTAAAATCCACAGTACCCTCCCTTGGAAAAATGACTCCGAAAAATCATGGCATTCGAAACAGATTTTTTCGATTTTTTTTCTCACGGGTACGGGTTACGCGGTTACGGTTGACTTTTTCTTATTCGAAATCTGATTCTCTATAAAATGCACCTAATGGTTTCCTTTTTGCTTGAAATTTTTTTTTCTCGAAAATCCACAGTACCCCCCCTTGGAAAAATGACTCCGAAAAATCCTGGCATTCGAAACAGATTTTTTCGATTTTTTTCTCACGAGTACGAGTTACGCGGTTACGGTGACTTTTTCTTATTCGAAATCTGATTCTCTATAAAATGCACCTAATGGTTTCCTTTTAGCTTGAAATTTTTTTTTCTCTGAAATCCACAGTACCCTCCCTTGCAAAAATGACTCCGAAAAATCATTGCATTCGAAAATGATTTCTTCGATTTTTTTCTCACGGGTACGAGTTACGCGGTTACGGTTGACTTTTTCTTATTCGAAATCTGATTCTCTATAAAATGCACCTAATGGTTTCCTTTTTCCTTGAAATTTTTTTTTCTCTAAAATCCACAGTACCACCCGTTGCAAAAATCACTCCGAAAAATCATGGCATTCGAAACAGATTTTTTCGATTTTTTTTCTCACGGGTACGGATTACGCGGTTACAAATGACTTTTTCTTATTCGAAATCTGCTTCTGTATAAAATGCACCTAATGGTTTCCTTTTAGCTTGAAATTTTTTTTTCTCGAAAATCCACAGTACCCCCCCTTGGAGAAATGACTCCGACAAATCCTGGCATTCGAAACAGATTTTGTCGAATTTTTTCTCACGGGTACGGGTCACACGGTTACGGTTGACTTTTTCTTATTCGAAATCTGATTCTGTATAAAATGCACCTAATGGTTTCCTTTTTGCTTGAAATTTTTTTTTCTCTAAAATCCACAGTACCCTCCCTTGGAAAAATGACTCCGAAAAATCATGGCATTCGAAACAGATTTTTTCGATTTTTTTTCTCACGGGTACGGGTTACGCGGTTACGGTTGACTTTTTCTTATTCGAAATCTGATTCTCTATAAAATGCACCTAATGGTTTCCTTTTTGCTTGAAATTTTTTTTTCTCGAAAATCCACAGTACCCCCCCTTGGAAAAATGACTCCGAAAAATCCTGGCATTCGAAACAGATTTTTTCGATTTTTTTCTCACGAGTACGAGTTACGCGGTTACGGTGACTTTTTCTTATTCGAAATCTGATTCTCTATAAAATGCACCTAATGGTTTCCTTTTAGCTTGAAATTTTTTTTTCCCGAAAATCCACAGTACCCCCCCTTGGAAAAATGACTCCGAAAAATCATGGCATTCGAAACAGATTTTTTCGATTTTTTTCTCACGGGTACGGGTTACGCGGTTACGGTTGACTTTTTCTTATTCGAAATCTGATTCTCTATAAAATGCACCTAATGGTTTCCTTTTAGCTTGAAATTTTTTTTTCTCGAAAATCCACAGTACCCCCCCTTGGAAAAATGACTCCGAAAAATCCTGGCATTCGAAACAGATTTTTTCGATTTTTTTCTCACGGGTACGTGTTACGCGGTTACGAATGACTTTTTCTCATTCGAAATCTGCTTCTGTATAAAATGCACCTAATGGTTTCCTTTTAGCTTGAAATTTTTTTTTCTCGAAAATCCACAGTACCCCCCCTTGGAAAAATGACTCCGAAAAATCCTGGCATTCGAAACAGATTTTTTCGATTTTTTTCTCACGGGTACGGGTTACACGGTTACGGTTGACTTTTTCTTATTCGAAATCTGATTCTCTATAAAATGCACCTAATGGTTTCCTTTTAGCTTGAAATTTTTTTTTCTCGAAAATCCACAGTACCCTCCCTTGCAAAAATGACTCCGAAAAATCATGGCATTCGAAACAGATTTTTTCGATTTTTTTCTCACGAGTACGAGTTACGCGGTTACGGTGACTTTTTCTTATTCGAAATCTGATTCTCTATAAAATGCACCTAATGGTTTCCTTTTGCTTGAAATTTTTTTTTCTCGAAAATCCACAGTACCCCCCCTTGGAAAAATGACTCCGAAAAATCCTGGCATTCGAAACAGATTTTTTCGATTTTTTTCTCACGGGTACGGATTACGCGGTTACAAATGACTTTTTCTTATTCGAAATCTGCTTCTGTATAAAATGCACCTAATGGTTTCCTTTTAGCTTGAAAATTTTTTTTCTCGAAAATCCACAGTACCCCCCCTTGGAGAAATGACTCCGAAAAATCCTGGCATTCGAAACAGATTTTTTCGATTTTTTTCTCACGGGTACGGGTTACGCGGTTACGGTTGACTTTTTCTTATTCGAAATCTGATTCTCTATAAAATGCACCTAATGGTTTCCTGTTGCTTGAAATTTTTTTTTCTCGAAAATCCACAGTACCCCCCCTTGGAAAAATGACTCCGAAAAATCCTGGCATTCGAAACAGATTTTTTCGATTTTTTTCTCACGGGTACGGATTACGCGGTTACAAATGACTTTTTCTTATTCGAAATCTGCTTCTGTATAAAATGCACCTAATGGTTTCCTTTTAGCTTGAAATTTTTTTTTCTCGAAAATCCACAGTACCCCCCCCCCCTTGGAGAAATGACTCCGAAAAATCCTGGCATTCGAAACAGATTTTTTCGATTTTTTTCTCACGGGTACGGGTTACGCGGTTACGGTTGACTTTTTCTTATTCGAAATCTGATTCTCTATAAAATGCACCTAATGGTTTCCTTTTAGCTTGAAATTTTTTTTTCTCGAAAATCCACAGTACCACTCGTTGGAAAAATGACTCCGAAAAATCATGGCATTCGAAACAGATTTTTTCGATTTTTTTCTCACGGGTACGGGTTACGCGGTTACGGTTGACTTTTTCTTATTCGAAATCTGATTCTCTATAAAATGCACCTAATGGTTTCCTTTTAGCTTGAAATTTTTTTTTCTCGAAAATCCACAGTACCCCCCCCTTGGAAAAATGACTCCGAAAAATCATGGCTTTCGAAACAGATTTTTTCGATATTTTTCTCACGGGTACGGGTTACGCGGTTACGGTTGACTTTTTCTTATTCGAAATCTGATTCTCTATAAAATGCACCTAATGGTTTCCTTTTAGCTTGAAATTTTTTTTTCTCTGAAATCCACAGTACCCTCCCTTGCAAAAATGACTCCGAAAAATCATTGCATTCGAAAATGATTTCTTCGATTTTTTTCTCACGGGTACGAGTTACGCGGTTACGGTTGACTTTTTCTTATTCGAAATCTGATTCTCTATAAAATGCACCTAATGGTTTCCTTTTTCCTTGAAATTTTTTTTTCTCTAAAATCCACAGTACCACCCGTTGCAAAAATCACTCCGAAAAATCATGGCATTCGAAACAGATTTTTTCGATTTTTTTTCTCACGGGTACGGATTACGCGGTTACAAATGACTTTTTCTTATTCGAAATCTGCTTCTGTATAAAATGCACCTAATGGTTTCCTTTTAGCTTGAAATTTTTTTTTCTCGAAAATCCACAGTACCCCCCCTTGGAGAAATGACTCCGACAAATCCTGGCATTCGAAACAGATTTTGTCGAAATTTTTCTCACGGGTACGGGTCACACGGTTACGGTTGACTTTTTCTTATTCGAAATCTGATTCTGTATAAAATGCACCTAATGGTTTCCTTTTTGCTTGAAATTTTTTTTTCTCTAAAATCCACAGTACCCTCCCTTGGAAAAATGACTCCGAAAAATCATGGCATTCGAAACAGATTTTTTCGATTTTTTTTCTCACGGGTACGGGTTACGCGGTTACGGTTGACTTTTTCTTATTCGAAATCTGATTCTCTATAAAATGCACCTAATGGTTTCCTTTTTGCTTGAAATTTTTTTTTCTCGAAAATCCACAGTACCCCCCCTTGGAAAAATGACTCCGAAAAATCATGGCATTCGAAACAGATTTTTTCGATTTTTTTCTCACGGGTACGGGTTACGCGGTTACGGTTGACTTTTTCTTATTCGAAATCTGATTCTCTATAAAATGCACCTAATGGTTTCCTTTTAGCTTGAAATTTTTTTTTCTCGAAAATCCACAGTACCCCCCCTTGGAAAAATGACTCCGAAAAATCCTGGCATTCGAAACAGATTTTTTCGATTTTTTTCTCACGGGTACGTGTTACGCGGTTACGAATGACTTTTTCTCATTCGAAATCTGCTTCTGTATAAAATGCACCTAATGGTTTCCTTTTAGCTTGAAATTTTTTTTTCTCGAAAATCCACAGTACCCCCCCTTGGAAAAATGACTCCGAAAAATCCTGGCATTCGAAACAGATTTTTTCGATTTTTTTCTCACGGGTACGGGTTACACGGTTACGGTTGACTTTTTCTTATTCGAAATCTGATTCTCTATAAAATGCACCTAATGGTTTCCTTTTAGCTTGAAATTTTTTTTTCTCGAAAATCCACAGTACCCTCCCTTGCAAAAATGACTCCGAAAAATCATGGCATTCGAAACAGATTTTTTCGATTTTTTTCTCACGAGTACGAGTTACGCGGTTACGGTGACTTTTTCTTATTCGAAATCTGATTCTCTATAAAATGCACCTAATGGTTTCCTTTTGCTTGAAATTTTTTTTTCTCGAAAATCCACAGTACCCCCCCTTGGAAAAATGACTCCGAAAAATCCTGGCATTCGAAACAGATTTTTTCGATTTTTTTCTCACGGGTACGGATTACGCGGTTACAAATGACTTTTTCTTATTCGAAATCTGCTTCTGTATAAAATGCACCTAATGGTTTCCTTTTAGCTTGAAATTTTTTTTTCTCGAAAATCCACAGTACCCCCCCCCTTGGAGAAATGACTCCGAAAAATCCTGGCATTCGAAACAGATTTTTTCGATTTTTTTCTCACGGGTACGGGTTACGCGGTTACGGTTGACTTTTTCTTATTCGAAATCTGATTCTCTATAAAATGCACCTAATGGTTTCCTTTTAGCTTGAAATTTTTTTTTCTCGAAAATCCACAGTACCACTCGTTGGAAAAATGACTCCGAAAAATCATGGCATTCGAAACAGATTTTTTCGATTTTTTTCTCACGGGTACGGGTTACGCGGTTACGGTTGACTTTTTCTTATTCGAAATCTGATTCTCTATAAAATGCACCTAATGGTTTCCTTTTAGCTTGAAATTTTTTTTTCTCGAAAATCCACAGTACCCCCCCCCTTGGAAAAATGACTCCGAAAAATCATGGCTTTCGAAACAGATTTTTTCGATATTTTTCTCACGGGTACGGGTTACGCGGTTACGGTTGACTTTTTCTTATTCGAAATCTGATTCTCTATAAAATGCACCTAATGGTTTCCTTTTAGCTTGAAATTTTTTTTTCTCTGAAATCCACAGTACCCTCCCTTGCAAAAATGACTCCGAAAAATCATTGCATTCGAAAATGATTTCTTCGATTTTTTTCTCACGGGTACGGATTACGCGGTTACAAATGACTTTTTCTTATTCGAAATCTGCTTCTGTATAAAATGCACCTAATGGTTTCCTTTTAGCTTGAAATTTTTTTTTCTCAAAAATCCACAGTACCACTCGTTGGAAAAATGACTCCGAAAAATCATGGCATTCGAAACAGATTTTTTCGATTTTTTTCTCACGGGTACGGGTTACGCGGTTACGGTTGACTTTTTCTTATTCGAAATCTGATTCTCTATAAAATGCACCTAATGGTTTCCTTTTAGCTTGAAATTTTTTTTTCTCGAAAATCCACAGTACCCCCCCCTTGGAAAAATGACTCCGAAAAATCATGGCTTTCGAAACAGATTTTTTCGATATTTTTCTCACGGGTACGGGTTACGCGGTTACGGTTGACTTTTTCTTATTCGAAATCTGATTCTCTATAAAATGCACCTAATGGTTTCCTTTTAGCTTGAAATTTTTTTTTCTCTGAAATCCACAGTACCCTCCCTTGCAAAAATGACTCCGAAAAATCATTGCATTCGAAAATGATTTCTTCGATTTTTTTCTCACGGGTACGAGTTACGCGGTTACGGTTGACTTTTTCTTATTCGAAATCTGATTCTCTATAAAATGCACCTAATGGTTTCCTTTTTCCTTGAAATTTTTTTTTCTCTAAAATCCACAGTACCACCCGTTGCAAAAATCACTCCGAAAAATCATGGCATTCGAAACAGATTTTTTCGATTTTTTTTCTCACGGGTACGGATTACGCGGTTACAAATGACTTTTTCTTATTCGAAATCTGCTTCTGTATAAAATGCACCTAATGGTTTCCTTTTAGCTTGAAATTTTTTTTTCTCGAAAATCCACAGTACCCCCCCCTTGGAAAAATGACTCCGACAAATCCTGGCATTCGAAACAGATTTTGTCGAATTTTTTCTCACGGGTACGGGTCACACGGTTACGGTTGACTTTTTCTTATTCGAAATCTGATTCTGTATAAAATGCACCTAATGGTTTCCTTTTTGCTTGAAATTTTTTTTTCTCTAAAATCCACAGTACCCTCCCTTGGAAAAATGACTCCGAAAAATCATGGCATTCGAAACAGATTTTTTCGATTTTTTTTCTCACGGGTACGGGTTACGCGGTTACGGTTGACTTTTTCTTATTCGAAATCTGATTCTCTATAAAATGCACCTAATGGTTTCCTTTTTGCTTGAAATTTTTTTTTCTCGAAAATCCACAGTACCCCCCCTTGGAAAAATGACTCCGAAAAATCCTGGCATTCGAAACAGATTTTTTCGATTTTTTTCTCAAGAGTACGAGTTACGCGGTTACGGTGACTTTTTCTTATTCGAAATCTGATTCTCTATAAAATGCACCTAATGGTTTCCTTTTAGCTTGAAATTTTGTTTTCCCGAAAATCCACAGTACCCCCCCTTGGAAAAATGACTCCGAAAAATCATGGCATTCGAAACAGATTTTTTCGATTTTTTTCTCACGGGTACGGGTTACGCGGTTACGGTTGACTTTTTCTTATTCGAAATCTGATTCTCTATAAAATGCACCTAATGGTTTCCTTTTAGCTTGAAATTTTTTTTTCTCGAAAATCCACAGTACCCCCCCTTGGAAAAATGACTCCGAAAAATCCTGGCATTCGAAACAGATTTTTTCGATTTTTTTCTCACGGGTACGTGTTACGCGGTTACGAATGACTTTTTCTCATTCGAAATCTGCTTCTGTATAAAATGCACCTAATGGTTTCCTTTTAGCTTGAAATTTTTTTTTCTCGAAAATCCACAGTACCCCCCCTTGGAAAAATGACTCCGAAAAATCCTGGCATTCGAAACAGATTTTTTCGATTTTTTTCTCACGGGTACGGGTTACACGGTTACGGTTGACTTTTTCTTATTCGAAATCTGATTCTCTATAAAATGCACCTAATGGTTTCCTTTTAGCTTGAAATTTTTTTTTCTCGAAAATCCACAGTACCCTCCCTTGCAAAAATGACTCCGAAAAATCATGGCATTCGAAACAGATTTTTTCGATTTTTTTCTCACGAGTACGAGTTACGCGGTTACGGTGACTTTTTCTTATTCGAAATCTGATTCTCTATAAAATGCACCTAATGGTTTCCTTTTGCTTGAAATTTTTTTTTCTCGAAAATCCACAGTACCCCCCCTTGGAAAAATGACTCCGAAAAATCCTGGCATTCGAAACAGATTTTTTCGATTTTTTTCTCACGGGTACGGATTACGCGGTTACAAATGACTTTTTCTTATTCGAAATCTGCTTCTGTATAAAATGCACCTAATGGTTTCCTTTTAGCTTGAAATTTTTTTTTCTCGAAAATCCACAGTACCCCCCCCCCCTTGGAGAAATGACTCCGAAAAATCCTGGCATTCGAAACAGATTTTTTCGATTTTTTTCTCACGGGTACGGGTTACGCGGTTACGGTTGACTTTTTCTTATTCGAAATCTGATTCTCTATAAAATGCACCTAATGGTTTCCTTTTAGCTTGAAATTTTTTTTTCTCGAAAATCCACAGTACCACTCGTTGGAAAAATGACTCCGAAAAATCATGGCATTCGAAACAGATTTTTTCGATTTTTTTCTCACGGGTACGGGTTACGCGGTTACGGTTGACTTTTTCTTATTCGAAATCTGATTCTCTATAAAATGCACCTAATGGTTTCCTTTTAGCTTGAAATTTTTTTTTCTCGAAAATCCACAGTACCCCCCCCTTGGAAAAATGACTCCGAAAAATCATGGCTTTCGAAACAGATTTTTTCGATATTTTTCTCACGGGTACGGGTTACGCGGTTACGGTTGACTTTTTCTTATTCGAAATCTGATTCTCTATAAAATGCACCTAATGGTTTCCTTTTAGCTTGAAATTTTTCTTTCTCTGAAATCCACAGTACCCTCCCTTGCAAAAATGACTCCGAAAAATCATTGCATTCGAAAATGATTTCTTCGATTTTTTTCTCACGGGTACGGATTACGCGGTTACAAATGACTTTTTCTTATTCGAAATCTGCTTCTGTATAAAATGCACCTAATGGTTTCCTTTTAGCTTGAAATTTTTTTTTCTCAAAAATCCACAGTACCACTCGTTGGAAAAATGACTCCGAAAAATCATGGCATTCGAAACAGATTTTTTCGATTTTTTTCTCACGGGTACGGGTTACGCGGTTACGGTTGACTTTTTCTTATTCGAAATCTGATTCTCTATAAAATGCACCTAATGGTTTCCTTTTAGCTTGAAATTTTTTTTTCTCGAAAATCCACAGTACCCCCCCCTTGGAAAAATGACTCCGAAAAATCATGGCTTTCGAAACAGATTTTTTCGATATTTTTCTCACGGGTACGGGTTACGCGGTTACGGTTGACTTTTTCTTATTCGAAATCTGATTCTCTATAAAATGCACCTAATGGTTTCCTTTTAGCTTGAAATTTTTTTTTCTCTGAAATCCACAGTACCCTCCCTTGCAAAAATGACTCCGAAAAATCATTGCATTCGAAAATGATTTCTTCGATTTTTTTCTCACGGGTACGAGTTACGCGGTTACGGTTGACTTTTTCTTATTCGAAATCTGATTCTCTATAAAATGCACCTAATGGTTTCCTTTTTCCTTGAAATTTTTTTTTCTCTAAAATCCACAGTACCACCCGTTGCAAAAATCACTCCGAAAAATCATGGCATTCGAAACAGATTTTTTCGATTTTTTTTTCTCACGGGTACGGATTACGCGGTTACAAATGACTTTTTCTTATTCGAAATCTGCTTCTGTATAAAATGCACCTAATGGTTTCCTTTTAGCTTGAAATTTTTTTTTCTCGAAAATCCACAGTACCCCCCCCTTGGAGAAATGACTCCGACAAATCCTGGCATTCGAAACAGATTTTGTCGAATTTTTTCTCACGGGTACGGGTCACACGGTTACGGTTGACTTTTTCTTATTCGAAATCTGATTCTGTATAAAATGCACCTAATGGTTTCCTTTTTGCTTGAAATTTTTTTTTCTCTAAAATCCACAGTACCCTCCCTTGGAAAAATGACTCCGAAAAATCATGGCATTCGAAACAGATTTTTTCGATTTTTTTTCTCACGGGTACGGGTTACGCGGTTACGGTTGACTTTTTCTTATTCGAAATCTGATTCTCTATAAAATGCACCTAATGGTTTCCTTTTTGCTTGAAATTTTTTTTTCTCGAAAATCCACAGTACCCCCCCTTGGAAAAATGACTCCGAAAAATCCTGGCATTCGAAACAGATTTTTTCGATTTTTTTCTCACGAGTACGAGTTACGCGGTTACGGTGACTTTTTCTTATTCGAAATCTGATTCTATATAAAATGCACCTAATGGTTTCCTTTTAGCTTGAAATTTTTTTTTCCCGAAAATCCACAGTACCCCCCCTTGGAAAAATGACTCCGAAAAATCATGGCATTCGAAACAGATTTTTTCGATTTTTTTCTCACGGGTACGGGTTACGCGGTTACGGTTGACTTTTTCTTATTCGAAATCTGATTCTCTATAAAATGCACCTAATGGTTTCCTTTTAGCTTGAAATTTTTTTTTCTCGAAAATCCACAGTACCCCCCCTTGGAAAAATGACTCCGAAAAATCCTGGCATTCGAAACAGATTTTTTCGATTTTTTTCTCACGGGTACGTGTTACGCGGTTACGAATGACTTTTTCTCATTCGAAATCTGCTTCTGTATAAAATGCACCTAATGGTTTCCTTTTAGCTTGAAATTTTTTTTTCTCGAAAATCCACAGTACCCCCCCTTGGAAAAATGACTCCGAAAAATCCTGGCATTCGAAACAGATTTTTTCGATTTTTTTCTCACGGGTACGGGTTACACGGTTACGGTTGACTTTTTCTTATTCGAAATCTGATTCTCTATAAAATGCACCTAATGGTTTCCTTTTAGCTTGAAATTTTTTTTTCTCGAAAATCCACAGTACCCTCCCTTGCAAAAATGACTCCGAAAAATCATGGCATTCGAAACAGATTTTTTCGATTTTTTTCTCACGAGTACGAGTTACGCGGTTACGGTGACTTTTTCTTATTCGAAATCTGATTCTCTATAAAATGCACCTAATGGTTTCCTTTTGCTTGAAATTTTTTTTTCTCGAAAATCCACAGTACCCCCCCTTGGAAAAATGACTTCGAAAAATCCTGGCATTCGAAACAGATTTTTTCGATTTTTTTCTCACGGGTACGGATTACGCGGTTACAAATGACTTTTTCTTATTCGAAATCTGCTTCTGTATAAAATGCACCTAATGGTTTCCTTTTAGCTTGAAATTTTTTTTTCTCGAAAATCCACAGTACCCCCCCCCCCTTGGAGAAATGACTCCGAAAAATCCTGGCATTCGAAACAGATTTTTTCGATTTTTTTCTCACGGGTACGGGTTACGCGGTTACGGTTGACTTTTTCTTATTCGAAATCTGATTCTCTATAAAATGCACCTAATGGTTTCCTTTTAGCTTGAAATTTTTTTTTCTCGAAAATCCACAGTACCACTCGTTGGAAAAATGACTCCGAAAAATCATGGCATTCGAAACAGATTTTTTCGATTTTTTTCTCACGGGTACGGGTTACGCGGTTACGGTTGACTTTTTCTTATTCGAAATCTGATTCTCTATAAAATGCACCTAATGGTTTCCTTTTAGCTTGAAATTTTTTTTTCTCTGAAATCCACAGTACCCTCCCTTGCAAAAATGACTCCGAAAAATCATTGCATTCGAAAATGATTTCTTCGATTTTTTTCTCACGGGTACGGATTACGCGGTTACGGTTGACTTTTTCTTATTCGAAATCTGCTTCTGTATAAAATGCACCTAATGGTTTCCTTTTAGCTTGAAATTTTTTTTTCTCGAAAATCCACAGTACCCCCCCCCCCCTTGGAGAAATGACTCCGAAAAATCCTGGCATTCGAAACAGATTTTTTCGATTTTTTTCTCACGGGTACGGGTTACGCGGTTACGGTTGACTTTTTCTTATTCGAAATCTGATTCTCTATAAAATGCACCTAATGGTTTCCTTTTAGCTTGAAATTTTTTTTTCTCGAAAATCCACAGTACCCCTCGTTGGAAAAATGACTCCGAAAAATCATGGCATTCGAAACAGATTTTTTCGATTTTTTTCTCACGGGTACGGGTTACGCGGTTACGGTTGACTTTTTCTTATTCGAAATCTGATTCTCTATAAAATGCACCTAATGGTTTCCTTTTAGCTTGAAATTTTTTTTTCTCGAAAATCCACAGTACCCCCCCCCCCTTGGAGAAATGACTCCGAAAAATCCTGGCATTCGAAACAGATTTTTTCGATTTTTTTCTCACGGGTACGGGTTACGCGGTTACGGTTGACTTTTTCTTATTCGAAATCTGATTCTCTATAAAATGCACCTAATGGTTTCCTTTTAGCTTGAAATTTTTTTTTCTCGAAAATCCACAGTACCACTCGTTGGAAAAATGACTCCGAAAAATCATGGCATTCGAAACAGATTTTTTCGATTTTTTTCTCACGGGTACGGGTTACGCGGTTACGGTTGACTTTTTCTTATTCGAAATCTGATTCTCTATAAAATGCACCTAATGGTTTCCTTTTAGCTTGAAATTTTTTTTTCTCTGAAATCCACAGTACCCTCCCTTGCAAAAATGACTCCGAAAAATCATTGCATTCGAAAATGATTTCTTCGATTTTTTTCTCACGGGTACGGATTACGCGGTTACGGTTGACTTTTTCTTATTCGAAATCTGCTTCTGTATAAAATGCACCTAATGGTTTCCTTTTAGCTTGAAATTTTTTTTTCTCGAAAATCCACAGTACCCCCCCCCCCCTTGGAGAAATGACTCCGAAAAATCCTGGCATTCGAAACAGATTTTTTCGATTTTTTTCTCACGGGTACGGGTTACGCGGTTACGGTTGACTTTTTCTTATTCGAAATCTGATTCTCTATAAAATGCACCTAATGGTTTCCTTTTAGCTTGAAATTTTTTTTTCTCGAAAATCCACAGTACCCCTCGTTGGAAAAATGACTCCGAAAAATCATGGCATTCGAAACAGATTTTTTCGATTTTTTTCTCACGGGTACGGGTTACGCGGTTACGGTTGACTTTTTCTTATTCGAAATCTGATTCTCTATAAAATGCACCTAATGGTTTCCTTTTAGCTTGAAATTTTTTTTTCTCGAAAATCCACAGTACCCCCCCCCTTGGAAAAATGACTCCGAAAAATCATGGCTTTCGAAACAGATTTTTTCGATATTTTTCTCACGGGTACGGGTTACGCGGTTACGGTTGACTTTTTCTTATTCGAAATCTGATTCTCTATAAAATGCACCTAATGGTTTCCTTTTAGCTTGAAATTTTTTTTTCTCTGAAATCCACAGTACCCTCCCTTGCAAAAATGACTCCGAAAAATCATTGCATTCGAAAATGATTTCTTCGATTTTTTTCTCACGGGTACGAGTTACGCGGTTACGGTTGACTTTTTCTTATTCGAAATCTGATTCTCTATAAAATGCACCTAATGGTTTCCTTTTTCCTTGAAATTTTTTTTTCTCTAAAATCCACAGTACCACCCGTTGCAAAAATCACTCCGAAAAATCATGGCATTCGAAACAGATTTTTTCGATTTTTTTTCTCACGGGTATGGATTACGCGGTTACAAATGACTTTTTCTTATTCGAAATCTGCTTCTGTATAAAATGCACCTAATGGTTTCCTTTTAGCTTGAAATTTTTTTTTCTCGAAAATCCACAGTACCCCCCCTTGGAGAAATGACTCCGACAAATCCTGGCATTCGAAACAGATTTTGTCGAATTTTTTCTCACGGGTACGGGTCACACGGTTACGGTTGACTTTTTCTTATTCGAAATCTGATTCTGTATAAAATGCACCTAATGGTTTCCTTTTTGCTTGAAATTTTTTTTTCTCTAAAATCCACAGTACCCTCCCTTGGAAAAATGACTCCGAAAAATCATGGCATTCGAAACAGATTTTTTCGATTTTTTTTCTCACGGGTACGGGTTACGCGGTTACGGTTGACTTTTTCTTATTCGAAATCTGATTCTCTATAAAATGCACCTAATGGTTTCCTTTTTGCTTGAAATTTTTTTTTCTCGAAAATCCACAGTACCCTACCTTGGAAAAATGACTCCGAAAAATCCTGGCATTCGAAACAGATTTTTTCGATTTTTTTCTCACGAGTACGAGTTACGCGGTTACGGTGACTTTTTCTTATTCGAAATCTGATTCTCTATAAAATGCACCTAATGGTTTCCTTTTAGCTTGAAATTTTTTTTTCCCGAAAATCCACAGTACCCCCCCTTGGAAAAATGACTCCGAAAAATCATGGCATTCGAAACAGATTTTTTCGATTTTTTTCTCACGGGTACGGGTTACGCGGTTACGGTTGACTTTTTCTTATTCGAAATCTGATTCTCTATAAAATGCACCTAATGGTTTCCTTTTAGCTTGAAATTTTTTTTTCTCGAAAATCCACAGTACCCCCCCTTGGAAAAATGACTCCGAAAAATCCTGGCATTCGAAACAGATTTTTTCGATTTTTTTCTCACGGGTACGTGTTACGCGGTTACGAATGACTTTTTCTCATTCGAAATCTGCTTCTGTATAAAATGCACCTAATGGTTTCCTTTTAGCTTGAAATTTTTTTTTCTCGAAAATCCACAGTACCCCCCCTTGGAAAAATGACTCCGAAAAATCCTGGCATTCGAAACAGATTTTTTCGATTTTTTTCTCACGGGTACGGGTTACACGGTTACGGTTGACTTTTTCTTATTCGAAATCTGATTCTCTATAAAATGCACCTAATGGTTTCCTTTTAGCTTGAAATTTTTTTTTCTCGAAAATCCACAGTACCCTCCCTTGCAAAAATGACTCCGAAAAATCATGGCATTCGAAACAGATTTTTTCGATTTTTTTCTCACGAGTACGAGTTACGCGGTTACGGTGACTTTTTCTTATTCGAAATCTGATTCTCTATAAAATGCACCTAATGGTTTCCTTTTGCTTGAAATTTTTTTTTCTCGAAAATCCACAGTACCCCCCCTTGGAAAAATGACTCCGAAAAATCCTGGCATTCGAAACAGATTTTTTCGATTTTTTTCTCACGGGTATGGATTACGCGGTTACAAATGACTTTTTCTTATTCGAAATCTGCTTCTGTATAAAATGCACCTAATGGTTTCCTTTTAGCTTGAAATTTTTTTTTCTCGAAAATCCACAGTACCCCCCCCCCCCTTGGAGAAATGACTCCGAAAAATCCTGGCATTCGAAACAGATTTTTTCGATTTTTTTCTCACGGGTACGGGTTACGCGGTTACGGTTGACTTTTTCTTATTCGAAATCTGATTCTCTATAAAATGCACCTAATGGTTTCCTTTTAGCTTGAAATTTTTTTTTCTCGAAAATCCACAGTACCACTCGTTGGAAAAATGACTCCGAAAAATCATGGCATTCGAAACAGATTTTTTCGATTTTTTTCTCACGGGTACGGGTTACGCGGTTACGGTTGACTTTTTCTTATTCGAAATCTGATTCTCTATAAAATGCACCTAATGGTTTCCTTTTAGCTTGAAATTTTTTTTTCTCGAAAATCCACAGTACCCCCCCCCTTGGAAAAATGACTCCGAAAAATCATGGCTTTCGAAACAGATTTTTTCGATATTTTTCTCACGGGTACGGGTTACGCGGTTACGGTTGACTTTTTCTTATTCGAAATCTGATTCTCTATAAAATGCACCTAATGGTTTCCTTTTAGCTTGAAATTTTTTTTTCTCTGAAATCCACAGTACCCTCCCTTGCAAAAATGACTCCGAAAAATCATTGCATTCGAAAATGATTTCTTCGATTTTTTTCTCAGGGGTACGGATTACGCGGTTACAAATGACTTTTTCTTATTCGAAATCTGCTTCTGTATAAAATGCACCTAATGGTTTCCTTTTAGCTTGAAATTTTTTTTTCTCGAAAATCCACAGTACCCCCCCCCCTTGGAGAAATGACTCCGAAAAATCCTGGCATTCGAAACAGATTTTTTCGATTTTTTTCTCACGGGTACGGGTTACGCGGTTACGGTTGACTTTTTCTTATTCGAAATCTGATTCTCTATAAAATGCACCTAATGGTTTCCTTTTAGCTTGAAATTTTTTTTTCTCGAAAATCCACAGTACCCCCCCTTGGAGAAATGACTCCGAAAAATCCTGGCATTCGAAACAGATTTTTTCGATTTTTTTCTCACGGGTACGGGTTACGCGGTTACGGTTGACTTTTTCTTATTCGAAATCTGATTCTCTATAAAATGCACCTAATGGTTTCCTTTTAGCTTGAAATTTTTTTTTCTCGAAAGTCCACAGTACCCCTCGTTGGAAAAATGACTCCGAAAAATCATGGCATTCGAAACAGATTTTTTCGATTTTTTTCTCACGGGTACGGGTTACGCGGTTACGGTTGACTTTTTCTTATTCGAAATCTGATTCTCTATAAAATGCACCTAGTGGTTTCCTTTTAGCTTGAAATTTTTTTTTCCCGAAAATCCACAGTACCCCCCTTGGAAAAATGACTCCGAAATATCATGGCATTCGAAACAGATTTTTTCGATTTTTTTCTCACGGGTACGGGTTACGCGGTTACGGTTGACTTTTTCTTATTCGAAATCTGATTCTCTATAAAATGCACCTAATGGTTTCCTTTTAGCTTGAAATTTTTTTTTCTCGAAAATCCACAGTACCCCCCCTTGGAAAAATGACTCCGAAAAATCCTGGCATTCGAAACAGATTTTTTCGATTTTTTTCTCACGGGTACGTGTTACGCGGTTACGAATGACTTTTTCTCATTCGAAATCTGCTTCTGTATAAAATGCACCTAATGGTTTCCTTTTAGCTTGAAATTTTTTTTTCTCGAAAATCCACAGTATCCCCCCTTGGAAAAATGACTCCGAAAAATCCTGGCATTCGAAACAGATTTTTTCGATTTTTTTCTCACGGGTACGGGTTACACGGTTACGGTTGACTTTTTCTTATTCGAAATCTGACTCTCTATAAAATGCACCTAATGGTTTCCTTTTAGCTTGAAATTTTTTTTTCTCGAAAATCCACAGTACCCTCCCTTGCAAAAATGACTCCGAAAAATCATGGCATTCGAAACAGATTTTTTCGATTTTTTTCTCACGAGTACGAGTTACGCGGTTACGGTGACTTTTTCTTATTCGAAATCTGATTCTCTATAAAATGCACCTAATGGTTTCCTTTTGCTTGAAATTTTTTTTTCTCGAAAATCCACAGTACCCCCCCTTGGAAAAATGACTCCGAAAAATCCTGGCATTCGAAACAGATTTTTTCGATTTTTTTCTCACGGGTACGGATTACGCGGTTACAAATGACTTTTTCTTATTCGAAATCTGCTTCTGTATAAAATGCACCTAATGGTTTCCTTTTAGCTTGAAATTTTTTTTTCTCGAAAATCCACAGTACCCCCCCCCCTTGGAGAAATGACTCCGAAAAATCCTGGCATTCGAAACAGATTTTTTCGATTTTTTTCTCACGGGTACGGGTTACGCGGTTACGGTTGACTTTTTCTTATTCGAAATCTGATTCTCTATAAAATGCACCTAATGGTTTCCTTTTAGCTTGAAATTTTTTTTTCTCGAAAATCCACAGTACCACTCGTTGGAAAAATGACTCCGAAAAATCATGGCATTCGAAACAGATTTTTTCGATTTTTTTCTCACGGGTACGGGTTACGCGGTTACGGTTGACTTTTTCTTATTCGAAATCTGATTCTCTATAAAATGCACCTAATGGTTTCCTTTTAGCTTGAAATTTTTTTTTCTCGAAAATCCACAGTACCCCCCCCCCTTGGAAAAATGACTCCGAAAAATCATGGCTTTCGAAACAGATTTTTTCGATATTTTTCTCACGGGTACGGGTTACGCGGTTACGGTTGACTTTTTCTTATTCGAAATCTGATTCTCTATAAAATGCACCTAATGGTTTCCTTTTAGCTTGAAATTTTTTTTTCTCTGAAATCCACAGTACCCTCCCTTGCAAAAATGACTCCGAAAAATCATTGCATTCGAAAATGATTTCTTCGATTTTTTTCTCACGGGTACGAGTTACGCGGTTACGGTTGACTTTTTCTTATTCGAAATCTGATTCTCTATAAAATGCACCTAATGGTTTCCTTTTTCCTTGAAATTTTTTTTTCTCTAAAATCCACAGTACCACCCGTTGCAAAAATCACTCCGAAAAATCATGGCATTCGAAACAGATTTTTTCGATTTTTTTTCTCACGGGTACGGATTACGCGGTTACAAATGACTTTTTCTTATTCGAAATCTGCTTCTGTATAAAATGCACCTGATGGTTTCCTTTTAGCTTGAAATTTTTTTTTCTCGAAAATCCACAGTACCCCCCCTTGGAGAAATGACTCCGAAAAATCCTGGCATTCGAAACAGATTTTTTCGATTTTTTTCTCACGGGTACGGGTTACGCGGTTACGGTTGACTTTTTCTTATTCGAAATCTGATTCTCTATAAAATGCACCTAATGGTTTCCTTTTAGCTTGAAATTTTTTTTTCTCGAAAATCCACAGTACCCCTCGTTGGAAAAATGACTCCGAAAAATCATGGCATTCGAAACAGATTTTTTCGATTTTTTTCTCACGGGTACGGGTTACGCGGTTACGGTTGACTTTTTCTTATTCGAAATCTGATTCTCTATAAAATGCACCTAGTGGTTTCCTTTTAGCTTGAAATTTTTTTTTCCCGAAAATCCACAGTACCCCCCTTGGAAAAATGACTCCGAAATATCATGGCATTCGAAACAGATTTTTTCGATTTTTTTCTCACGGGTACGGGTTACGCGGTTACGGTTGACTTTTTCTTATTCGAAATCTGATTCTCTATAAAATGCACCTAATGGTTTCCTTTTAGCTTGAAATTTTTTTTTCTCTGAAATCCACAGTACCCTCCCTTGCAAAAATGACTCCGAAAAATCATTGCATTCGAAAATGATTTCTTCGATTTTTTTCTCACGGGTACGGATTACGCGGTTACAAATGACTTTTTCTTATTCGAAATCTGCTTCTGTATAAAATGCACCTAATGGTTTCCTTTTAGCTTGAAATTTTTTTTTCTCGAAAATCCACAGTACCCCCCCCCCTTGGAGAAATGACTCCGAAAAATCCTGGCATTCGAAACAGATTTTTTCGATTTTTTTCTCACGGGTACGGGTTACGCGGTTACGGTTGACTTTTTGTTATTCGAAATCTGATTCTCTATAAAATGCACCTAATGGTTTCCTTTTAGCTTGAAATTTTTTTTTCTCGAAAATCCACAGTACCCCCCCTTGGAGAAATGACTCCGAAAAATCCTGGCATTCGAAACAGATTTTTTCGATTTTTTTCTCACGGGTACGGGTTACGCGGTTACGGTTGACTTTTTCTTATTCGAAATCTGATTCTCTATAAAATGCACCTAATGGTTTCCTTTTAGCTTGAAATTTTTTTTTCTCGAAAATCCACAGTACCCCTCGTTGGAAAAATGACTCCGAAAAATCATGGCATTCGAAACAGATTTTTTCGATTTTTTTCTCACGGGTACGGGTTACGCGGTTACGGTTGACTTTTTCTTATTCGAAATCTGATTCTCTATAAAATGCACCTAGTGGTTTCCTTTTAGCTTGAAATTTTTTTTTCCCGAAAATCCACAGTACCCCCCTTGGAAAAATGACTCCGAAATATCATGGCATTCGAAACAGATTTTTTCGATTTTTTTCTCACGGGTACGGGTTACGCGGTTACGGTTGACTTTTTCTTATTCGAAATCTGATTCTCTATAAAATGCACCTAATGGTTTCCTTTTAGCTTGAAATTTTTTTTTCTCGAAAATCCACAGTACCCCCCCTTGGAAAAATGACTCCGAAAAATCCTGGCATTCGAAACAGATTTTTTCGATTTTTTTCTCACGGGTACGTGTTACGCGGTTACGAATGACTTTTTCTCATTCGAAATCTGCTTCTGTATAAAATGCACCTAATGGTTTCCTTTTAGCTTGAAATTTTTTTTTCTCGAAAATCCACAGTACCCCCCCTTGGAAAAATGACTCCGAAAAATCCTGGCATTCGAAACAGATTTTTTCGATTTTTTTCTCACGGGTACGGGTTACACGGTTACGGTTGACTTTTTCTTATTCGAAATCTGATTCTCTATAAAATGCACCTAATGGTTTCCTTTTAGCTTGAAATTTTTTTTTCTCGAAAATCCACAGTACCCTCCCTTGCAAAAATGACTCCGAAAAATCATGGCATTCGAAACAGATTTTTTCGATTTTTTTCTCACGAGTACGAGTTACGCGGTTACGGTGACTTTTTCTTATTCGAAATCTGATTCTCTATAAAATGCACCTAATGGTTTCCTTTTGCTTGAAATTTTTTTTTCTCGAAAATCCACAGTACCCCCCCTTGGAAAAATGACTCCGAAAAATCCTGGCATTCGAAACAGATTTTTTCGATTTTTTTCTCACGGGTACGGATTACGCGGTTACAAATGACTTTTTCTTATTCGAAATCTGCTTCTGTATAAAATGCACCTAATGGTTTCCTTTTAGCTTGAAATTTTTTTTTCTCGAAAATCCACAGTACCCCCCCCCCTTGGAGAAATGACTCCGAAAAATCCTGGCATTCGAAACAGATTTTTTCGATTTTTTTCTCACGGGTACGGGTTACGCGGTTACGGTTGACTTTTTCTTATTCGAAATCTGATTCTCTATAAAATGCACCTAATGGTTTCCTTTTAGCTTGAAATTTTTTTTTCTCGAAAATCCACAGTACCCCCCCTTGGAAAAATGACTCCGAAAAATCATGGCTTTCGAAACAGATTTTTTCGATATTTTTCTCACGGGTACGGGTTACGCGGTTACGGTTGACTTTTTCTTATTCGAAATCTGATTCTCTATAAAATGCACCTAATGGTTTCCTTTTAGCTTGAAATTTTTTTTTCTCTGAAATCCACAGTACCCTCCCTTGCAAAAATGACTCCGAAAAATCATTGCATTCGAAAATGATTTCTTCGATTTTTTTCTCAGGGGTACGGATTACGCGGTTACAAATGACTTTTTCTTATTCGAAATCTGCTTCTGTATAAAATGCACCTAATGGTTTCCTTTTAGCTTGAAATTTTTTTTTCTCGAAAATCCACAGTACCCCCCCCCCCCCTTGGAGAAATGACTCCGAAAAATCCTGGCATTCGAAACAGATTTTTTCGATTTTTTTCTCACGGGTACGGGTTACGCGGTTACGGTTGACTTTTTCTTATTCGAAATCTGATTCTCTATAAAATGCACCTAATGGTTTCCTTTTAGCTTGAAATTTTTTTTTCTCGAAAATCCACAGTACCCCCCCTTGGAGAAATGACTCCGAAAAATCCTGGCATTCGAAACAGATTTTTTCGATTTTTTTCTCACGGGTACGGGTTACGCGGTTACGGTTGACTTTTTCTTATTCGAAATCTGATTCTCTATAAAATGCACCTAATGGTTTCCTTTTAGCTTGAAATTTTTTTTTCTCGAAAGTCCACAGTACCCCTCGTTGGAAAAATGACTCCGAAAAATCATGGCATTCGAAACAGATTTTTTCGATTTTTTTCTCACGGGTACGGGTTACGCGGTTACGGTTGACTTTTTCTTATTCGAAATCTGATTCTCTATAAAATGCACCTAGTGGTTTCCTTTTAGCTTGAAATTTTTTTTTCTCGAAAATCCACAGTACCCCCCCTTGGAAAAATGACTCCGAAAAATCCTGGCATTCGAAACAGATTTTTTCGATTTTTTTCTCACGGGTACGTGTTACGCGGTTACGAATGACTTTTTCTCATTCGAAATCTGCTTCTGTATAAAATGCACCTAATGGTTTCCTTTTAGCTTGAAATTTTTTTTTCTCGAAAATCCACAGTACCCCCCCTTGGAAAAATGACTCCGAAAAATCCTGGCATTCGAAACAGATTTTTTCGATTTTTTTCTCACGGGTACGGGTTACACGGTTACGGTTGACTTTTTCTTATTCGAAATCTGATTCTCTATAAAATGCACCTAATGGTTTCCTTTTAGCTTGAAATTTTTTTTTCTCGAAAATCCACAGTACCCTCCCTTGCAAAAATGACTCCGAAAAATCATGGCATTCGAAACAGATTTTTTCGATTTTTTTCTCACGAGTACGAGTTACGCGGTTACGGTGACTTTTTCTTATTCGAAATCTGATTCTCTATAAAATGCACCTAATGGTTTCCTTTTGCTTGAAATTTTTTTTTTCTCGAAAATCCACAGTACCCCCCCTTGGAAAAATGACTCCGAAAAATCCTGGCATTCGAAACAGATTTTTTCGATTTTTTTCTCACGGGTACGGATTACGCGGTTACAAATGACTTTTTCTTATTCGAAATCTGCTTCTGTATAAAATGCACCTAATGGTTTCCTTTTAGCTTGAAATTTTTTTTTCTCGAAAATCCACAGTACCCCCACCCCCCTTGGAGAAATGACTCCGAAAAATCCTGGCATTCGAAACAGATTTTTTCGATTTTTTTCTCACGGGTACGGGTTACGCGGTTACGGTTGACTTTTTCTTATTCGAAATCTGATTCTCTATAAAATGCACCTAATGGTTTCCTTTTAGCTTGAAATTTTTTTTTCTCGAAAATCCACAGTACCACTCGTTGGAAAAATGACTCCGAAAAATCATGGCATTCGAAACAGATTTTTTCGATTTTTTTCTCACGGGTACGGGTTACGCGGTTACGGTTGACTTTTTCTTATTCGAAATCTGATTCTCTATAAAATGCACCTAATGGTTTCCTTTTAGCTTGAAATTTTTTTTTCTCGAAAATCCACAGTACCCCCCCCCTTGGAAAAATGACTCCGAAAAATCATGGCTTTCGAAACAGATTTTTTCGATATTTTTCTCACGGGTACGGGTTACGCGGTTACGGTTGACTTTTTCTTATTCGAAATCTGATTCTCTATAAAATGCACCTAATGGTTTCCTTTTAGCTTGAAATTTTTTTTTCTCTGAAATCCACAGTACCCTCCCTTGCAAAAATGACTCCGAAAAATCATTGCATTCGAAAATGATTTCTTCGATTTTTTTCTCACGGGTACGGGTTACGCGGTTACGGTTGACTTTTTCTTATTCGAAATCTGATTCTCTATAAAATGCACCTAGTGGTTTCCTTTTAGCTTGAAATTTTTTTTTCCCGAAAATCCACAGTACCCCCCTTGGAAAAATGACTCCGAAATATCATGGCATTCGAAACAGATTTTTTCGATTTTTTTCTCACGGGTACGGGTTACGCGGTTACGGTTGACTTTTTCTTATTCGAAATCTGATTCTCTATAAAATGCACCTAATGGTTTCCTTTTAGCTTGAAATTTTTTTTTCTCTGAAATCCACAGTACCCTCCCTTGCAAAAATGACTCCGAAAAATCATTGCATTCGAAAATGATTTCTTCGATTTTTTTCTCACGGGTACGGATTACGCGGTTACAAATGACTTTTTCTTATTCGAAATCTGCTTCTGTATAAAATGCACCTAATGGTTTCCTTTTAGCTTGAAATTTTTTTTTCTCGAAAATCCACAGTACCCCCCCCCCTTGGAGAAATGACTCCGAAAAATCCTGGCATTCGAAACAGATTTTTTCGATTTTTTTCTCACGGGTACGGGTTACGCGGTTACGGTTGACTTTTTGTTATTCGAAATCTGATTCTCTATAAAATGCACCTAATGGTTTCCTTTTAGCTTGAAATTTTTTTTTCTCGAAAATCCACAGTACCCCCCCTTGGAGAAATGACTCCGAAAAATCCTGGCATTCGAAACAGATTTTTTCGATTTTTTTCTCACGGGTACGGGTTACGCGGTTACGGTTGACTTTTTCTTATTCGAAATCTGATTCTCTATAAAATGCACCTAATGGTTTCCTTTTAGCTTGAAATTTTTTTTTCTCGAAAATCCACAGTACCCCTCGTTGGAAAAATGACTCCGAAAAATCATGGCATTCGAAACAGATTTTTTCGATTTTTTTCTCACGGGTACGGGTTACGCGGTTACGGTTGACTTTTTCTTATTCGAAATCTGATTCTCTATAAAATGCACCTAGTGGTTTCCTTTTAGCTTGAAATTTTTTTTTCCCGAAAATCCACAGTACCCCCCTTGGAAAAATGACTCCGAAATATCATGGCATTCGAAACAGATTTTTTCGATTTTTTTCTCACGGGTACGGGTTACGCGGTTACGGTTGACTTTTTCTTATTCGAAATCTGATTCTCTATAAAATGCACCTAATGGTTTCCTTTTAGCTTGAAATTTTTTTTTCTCGAAAATCCACAGTACCCCCCCTTGGAAAAATGACTCCGAAAAATCCTGGCATTCGAAACAGATTTTTTCGATTTTTTTCTCACGGGTACGTGTTACGCGGTTACGAATGACTTTTTCTCATTCGAAATCTGCTTCTGTATAAAATGCACCTAATGGTTTCCTTTTAGCTTGAAATTTTTTTTTCTCGAAAATCCACAGTACCCTCCCTTGCAAAAATGACTCCGAAAAATCATGGCATTCGAAACAGATTTTTTCGATTTTTTTCTCACGAGTACGAGTTACGCGGTTACGGTGACTTTTTCTTATTCGAAATCTGATTCTCTATAAAATGCACCTAATGGTTTCCTTTTGCTTGAAATTTTTTTTTCTCGAAAATCCACAGTACCCCCCCTTGGAAAAATGACTCCGAAAAATCCTGGCATTCGAAACAGATTTTTTCGATTTTTTTCTCACGGGTACGGATTACGCGGTTACAAATGACTTTTTCTTATTCGAAATCTGCTTCTGTATAAAATGCACCTAATGGTTTCCTTTTAGCTTGAAATTTTTTTTTCTCGAAAATCCACAGTACCCCCCCCCCTTGGAGAAATGACTCCGAAAAATCCTGGCATTCGAAACAGATTTTTTCGATTTTTTTCTCACGGGTACGGGTTACGCGGTTACGGTTGACTTTTTCTTATTCGAAATCTGATTCTCTATAAAATGCACCTAATGGTTTCCTTTTAGCTTGAAATTTTTTTTTCTCGAAAATCCACAGTACCACTCGTTGGAAAAATGACTCCGAAAAATCATGGCATTCGAAACAGATTTTTTCGATTTTTTTCTCACGGGTACGGGTTACGCGGTTACGGTTGACTTTTTCTTATTCGAAATCTGATTCTCTATAAAATGCACCTAATGGTTTCCTTTTAGCTTGAAATTTTTTTTTCTCGAAAATCCACAGTACCCCCCCCCTTGGAAAAATGACTCCGAAAAATCATGGCTTTCGAAACAGATTTTTTCGATATTTTTCTCACGGGTACGGGTTACGCGGTTACGGTTGACTTTTTCTTATTCGAAATCTGATTCTCTATAAAATGCACCTAATGGTTTCCTTTTAGCTTGAAATTTTTTTTTCTCTGAAATCCACAGTACCCTCCCTTGCAAAAATGACTCCGAAAAATCATTGCATTCGAAAATGATTTCTTCGATTTTTTTCTCACGGGTACGAGTTACGCGGTTACGGTTGACTTTTTCTTATTCGAAATCTGATTCTCTATAAAATGCACCTAATGGTTTCCTTTTTCCTTGAAATTTTTTTTTCTCTAAAATCCACAGTACCACCCGTTGCAAAAATCACTCCGAAAAATCATGGCATTCGAAACAGATTTTTTCGATTTTTTTTCTCACGGGTACGGATTACGCGGTTACAAATGACTTTTTCTTATTCGAAATCTGCTTCTGTATAAAATGCACCTAATGGTTTCCTTTTAGCTTGAAATTTTTTTTTCTCGAAAATCCACAGTACCCCCCCCCCTTGGAGAAATGACTCCGAAAAATCCTGGCATTCGAAACAGATTTTTTCGATTTTTTTCTCACGGGTACGGGTTACGCGGTTACGGTTGACTTTTTGTTATTCGAAATCTGATTCTCTATAAAATGCACCTAATGGTTTCCTTTTAGCTTGAAATTTTTTTTTCTCGAAAATCCACAGTACCCCCCCTTGGAGAAATGACTCCGAAAAATCCTGGCATTCGAAACAGATTTTTTCGATTTTTTTCTCACGGGTACGGGTTACGCGGTTACGGTTGACTTTTTCTTATTCGAAATCTGATTCTCTATAAAATGCACCTAATGGTTTCCTTTTAGCTTGAAATTTTTTTTTCTCGAAAATCCACAGTACCCCTCGTTGGAAAAATGACTCCGAAAAATCATGGCATTCGAAACAGATTTTTTCGATTTTTTTCTCACGGGTACGGGTTACGCGGTTACGGTTGACTTTTTCTTATTCGAAATCTGATTCTCTATAAAATGCACCTAGTGGTTTCCTTTTAGCTTGAAATTTTTTTTTCCCGAAAATCCACAGTACCCCCCTTGGAAAAATGACTCCGAAATATCATGGCATTCGAAACAGATTTTTTCGATTTTTTTTCTCACGGGTACGGGTTACGCGGTTACGGTTGACTTTTTCTTATTCGAAATCTGATTCTCTATAAAATGCACCTAATGGTTTCCTTTTAGCTTGAAATTTTTTTTTCTCGAAAATCCACAGTACCCCCCCTTGGAAAAATGACTCCGAAAAATCCTGGCATTCGAAACAGATTTTTTCGATTTTTTTCTCACGGGTACGTGTTACGCGGTTACGAATGACTTTTTCTCATTCGAAATCTGCTTCTGTATAAAATGCACCTAATGGTTTCCTTTTAGCTTGAAATTTTTTTTTCTCGAAAATCCACAGTACCCCCCCTTGGAAAAATGACTCCGAAAAATCCTGGCATTCGAAACAGATTTTTTCGATTTTTTTCTCACGGGTACGGGTTACACGGTTACGGTTGACTTTTTCTTATTCGAAATCTGATTCTCTATAAAATGCACCTAATGGTTTCCTTTTAGCTTGAAATTTTTTTTTCTCGAAAATCCACAGTACCCTCCCTTGCAAAAATGACTCCGAAAAATCATGGCATTCGAAACAGATTTTTTCGATTTTTTTCTCACGAGTACGAGTTACGCGGTTACGGTGACTTTTTCTTATTCGAAATCTGATTCTCTATAAAATGCACCTAATGGTTTCCTTTTGCTTGAAATTTTTTTTTCTCGAAAATCCACAGTACCCCCCCTTGGAAAAATGACTCCGAAAAATCCTGGCATTCGAAACAGATTTTTTCGATTTTTTTCTCACGGGTACGGATTACGCGGTTACAAATGACTTTTTCTTATTCGAAATCTGCTTCTGTATAAAATGCACCTAATGGTTTCCTTTTAGCTTGAAATTTTTTTTTCTCGAAAATCCACAGTACCCCCCCCCCTTGGAGAAATGACTCCGAAAAATCCTGGCATTCGAAACAGATTTTTTCGATTTTTTTCTCACGGGTACGGGTTACGCGGTTACGGTTGACTTTTTCTTATTCGAAATCTGATTCTCTATAAAATGCACCTAATGGTTTCCTTTTAGCTTGAAATTTTTTTTTCTCGAAAATCCACAGTACCACTCGTTGGAAAAATGACTCCGAAAAATCATGGCATTCGAAACAGATTTTTTCGATTTTTTTCTCACGGGTACGGGTTACGCGGTTACGGTTGACTTTTTCTTATTCGAAATCTGATTCTCTATAAAATGCACCTAATGGTTTCCTTTTAGCTTGAAATTTTTTTTTCTCGAAAATCCACAGTACCCCCCCCCTTGGAAAAATGACTCCGAAAAATCATGGCTTTCGAAACAGATTTTTTCGATATTTTTCTCACGGGTACGGGTTACGCGGTTACGGTTGACTTTTTCTTATTCGAAATCTGATTCTCTATAAAATGCACCTAATGGTTTCCTTTTAGCTTGAAATTTTTTTTTCTCTGAAATCCACAGTACCCTCCCTTGCAAAAATGACTCCGAAAAATCATTGCATTCGAAAATGATTTCTTCGATTTTTTTCTCACGGGTACGAGTTACGCGGTTACGGTTGACTTTTTCTTATTCGAAATCTGATTCTCTATAAAATGCACCTAATGGTTTCCTTTTTCCTTGAAATTTTTTTTTCTCTAAAATCCACAGTACCACCCGTTGCAAAAATCACTCCGAAAAATCATGGCATTCGAAACAGATTTTTTCGATTTTTTTTCTCACGGGTACGGATTACGCGGTTACAAATGACTTTTTCTTATTCGAAATCTGCTTCTGTATAAAATGCACCTGATGGTTTCCTTTTAGCTTGAAATTTTTTTTTCTCGAAAATCCACAGTACCCCCCCTTGGAGAAATGACTCCGAAAAATCCTGGCATTCGAAACAGATTTTTTCGATTTTTTTCTCACGGGTACGGGTTACGCGGTTACGGTTGACTTTTTCTTATTCGAAATCTGATTCTCTATAAAATGCACCTAATGGTTTCCTTTTAGCTTGAAATTTTTTTTTCTCGAAAATCCACAGTACCCCTCGTTGGAAAAATGACTCCGAAATATCATGGCATTCGAAACAGATTTTTTCGATTTTTTTCTCACGGGTACGGGTTACGCGGTTACGGTTGACTTTTTCTTATTCGAAATCTGATTCTCTATAAAATGCACCTAATGGTTTCCTTTTAGCTTGAAATTTTTTTTTCTCGAAAATCCACAGTACCCCCCCTTGGAAAAATGACTCCGAAAAATCCTGGCATTCGAAACAGATTTTTTCGATTTTTTTCTCACGGGTACGGGTTACACGGTTACGGTTGACTTTTTCTTATTCGAAATCTGATTCTCTATAAAATGCACCTAATGGTTTCCTTTTAGCTTGAAATTTTTTTTTCTCGAAAATCCACAGTACCCTCCCTTGCAAAAATGACTCCGAAAAATCATGGCATTCGAAACAGATTTTTTCGATTTTTTTCTCACGAGTACGAGTTACGCGGTTACGGTGACTTTTTCTTATTCGAAATCTGATTCTCTATAAAATGCACCTAATGGTTTCCTTTTGCTTGAAATTTTTTTTTCTCGAAAATCCACAGTACCCCCCCTTGGAAAAATGACTCCGAAAAATCCTGGCATTCGAAACAGATTTTTTCGATTTTTTTCTCACGGGTACGGATTACGCGGTTACAAATGACTTTTTCTTATTCGAAATCTGCTTCTGTATAAAATGCACCTAATGGTTTCCTTTTAGCTTGAAATTTTTTTTTCTCGAAAATCCACAGTACCCCCCCCCCCTTGGAGAAATGACTCCGAAAAATCCTGGCATTCGAAACAGATTTTTTCGATTTTTTTCTCACGGGTACGGGTTACGCGGTTACGGTTGACTTTTTCTTATTCGAAATCTGATTCTCTATAAAATGCACCTAATGGTTTCCTTTTAGCTTGAAATTTTTTTTTCTCGAAAATCCACAGTACCACTCGTTGGAAAAATGACTCCGAAAAATCATGGCATTCGAAACAGATTTTTTCGATTTTTTTCTCACGGGTACGGGTTACGCGGTTACGGTTGACTTTTTCTTATTCGAAATCTGATTCTCTATAAAATGCACCTAATGGTTTCCTTTTAGCTTGAAATTTTTTTTTCTCGAAAATCCACAGTACCCCCCCCCCTTGGAAAAATGACTCCGAAAAATCATGGCTTTCGAAACAGATTTTTTCGATATTTTTCGCACGGGTACGGGTTACGCGGTTACGGTTGACTTTTTCTTATTCGAAATCTGATTCTCTATAAAATGCACCTAATGGTTTCCTTTTAGCTTGAAATTTTTTTTTCTCTGAAATCCACAGTACCCTCCCTTGCAAAAATGACTCCGAAAAATCATTGCATTCGAAAATGATTTCTTCGATTTTTTTCTCACGGGTACGAGTTACGCGGTTACGGTTGACTTTTTCTTATTCGAAATCTGATTCTCTATAAAATGCACCTAATGGTTTCCTTTTTCCTTGAAATTTTTTTTTCTCTAAAATCCACAGTACCACCCGTTGCAAAAATCACTCCGAAAAATCATGGCATTCGAAACAGATTTTTTCGATTTTTTTTCTCACGGGTACGGATTACGCGGTTACAAATGACTTTTTCTTATTCGAAATCTGCTTCTGTATAAAATGCACCTGATGGTTTCCTTTTAGCTTGAAATTTTTTTTTCTCGAAAATCCACAGTACCCCCCCTTGGAGAAATGACTCCGAAAAATCCTGGCATTCGAAACAGATTTTTTCGATTTTTTTCTCACGGGTACGGGTTACGCGGTTACGGTTGACTTTTTCTTATTCGAAATCTGATTCTCTATAAAATGCACCTAATGGTTTCCTTTTAGCTTGAAATTTTTTTTTCTCGAAAATCCACAGTACCCCTCGTTGGAAAAATGACTCCGAAAAATCATGGCATTCGAAACAGATTTTTTCGATTTTTTTCTCACGGGTACGGGTTACGCGGTTACGGTTGACTTTTTCTTATTCGAAATCTGATTCTCTATAAAATGCACCTAGTGGTTTCCTTTTAGCTTGAAATTTTTTTTTCCCGAAAATCCACAGTACCCCCCTTGGAAAAATGACTCCGAAATATCATGGCATTCGAAACAGATTTTTTCGATTTTTTTCTCACGGGTACGGGTTACGCGGTTACGGTTGACTTTTTCTTATTCGAAATCTGATTCTCTATAAAATGCACCTAATGGTTTCCTTTTAGCTTGAAATTTTTTTTTCTCGAAAATCCACAGTACCCCCCCTTGGAAAAATGACTCCGAAAAATCCTGGCATTCGAAACAGATTTTTTCGATTTTTTTCTCACGGGTACGTGTTACGCGGTTACGAATGACTTTTTCTCATTCGAAATCTGCTTCTGTATAAAATGCACCTAATGGTTTCCTTTTAGCTTGAAATTTTTTTTTCTCGAAAATCCACAGTACCCCCCCCTTGGAAAAATGACTCCGAAAAATCCTGGCATTCGAAACAGATTTTTTCGATTTTTTTCTCACGGGTACGGGTTACACGGTTACGGTTGACTTTTTCTTATTCGAAATCTGATTCTCTATAAAATGCACCTAATGGTTTCCTTTTAGCTTGAAATTTTTTTTTCTCGAAAATCCACAGTACCCTCCCTTGCAAAAATGACTCCGAAAAATCATGGCATTCGAAACAGATTTTTTCGATTTTTTTCTCACGAGTACGAGTTACGCGGTTACGGTGACTTTTTCTTATTCGAAATCTGATTCTCTATAAAATGCACCTAATGGTTTCCTTTTGCTTGAAATTTTTTTTTCTCGAAAATCCACAGTACCCCCCCTTGGAAAAATGACTCCGAAAAATCCTGGCATTCGAAACAGATTTTTTCGATTTTTTTCTCACGGGTACGGATTACGCGGTTACAAATGACTTTTTCTTATTCGAAATCTGCTTCTGTATAAAATGCACCTAATGGTTTCCTTTTAGCTTGAAATTTTTTTTTCTCGAAAATCCACAGTACCCCCCCCCCTTGGAGAAATGACTCCGAAAAATCCTGGCATTCGAAACAGATTTTTTCGATTTTTTTCTCACGGGTACGGGTTACGCGGTTACGGTTGACTTTTTCTTATTCGAAATCTGATTCTCTATAAAATGCACCTAATGGTTTCCTTTTAGCTTGAAATTTTTTTTTCTCGAAAATCCACAGTACCACTCGTTGGAAAAATGACTCCGAAAAATCATGGCATTCGAAACAGATTTTTTCGATTTTTTTCTCACGGGTACGGGTTACGCGGTTACGGTTGACTTTTTCTTATTCGAAATCTGATTCTCTATAAAATGCACCTAATGGTTTCCTTTTAGCTTGAAATTTTTTTTTCTCGAAAATCCACAGTACCGCCCCCTTGGAAAAATGACTCCGAAAAATCATGGCTTTCGAAACAGATTTTTTCGATATTTTTCTCACGGGTACGGGTTACGCGGTTACGGTTGACTTTTTCTTATTCGAAATCTGATTGTCTATAAAATGCACCTAATGGTTTCCTTTTAGCTTGAAATTTTTTTTTCTCTGAAATCCACAGTACCCTCCCTTGCAAAAATGACTCCGAAAAATCATTGCATTCGAAAATGATTTTTTCGATTTTTTTCTCACGGGTACGAGTTACGCGGTTACGGTTGACTTTTTCTTATTCGAAATCTGATTCTCTATAAAATGCACCTAATGGTTTCCTTTTTCCTTGAAATTTTTTTTTCTCTAAAATCCACAGTACCACCCGTTGCAAAAATCACTCCGAAAAATCATGGCATTCGAAACAGATTTTTTCGATTTTTTTCTCACGGGTACGGATTACGCGGTTACAAATGACTTTTTCTTATTCGAAATCTGCTTCTGTATAAAATGCACCTAATGGTTTCCTTTTAGCTTGAAATTTTTTTTTCTCGAAAATCCACAGTACCCCCCCTTGGAGAAATGACTCCGAAAAATCCTGGCATTCGAAACAGATTTTTTCGATTTTTTTCTCACGGGTACGGGTTACGCGGTTACGGTTGACTTTTTCTTATTCGAAATCTGATTCTCTATAAAATGCACCTAATGGTTTCCTTTTGCTTGAAATTTTTTTTTCTCGAAAATCCACAGTACCCCCCCTTGGAAAAATGACTCCGAAAAATCCTGGCATTCGAAACAGATTTTTTCGATTTTTTTCTCACGGGTACGGATTACGCGGTTACAAATGACTTTTTCTTATTCGAAATCTGCTTCTGTATAAAATGCACCTAATGGTTTCCTTTTAGCTTGAAATTTTTTTTTCTCGAAAATCCACAGTACCCTCCCTTGCAAAAATGACTCCGAAAAATCATGGCATTCGAAACAGATTTTTTCGATTTTTTTCTCACGAGTACGAGTTACGCGGTTACGGTGACTTTTTCTTATTCGAAATCTGATTCTCTATAAAATGCACCTAATGGTTTCCTTTTGCTTGAAATTTTTTTTTCTCGAAAATCCACAGTACCCCCCCTTGGAAAAATGACTCCGAAAAATCCTGGCATTCGAAACAGATTTTTTCGATTTTTTTCTCACGGGTACGGATTACGCGGTTACAAATGACTTTTTCTTATTCGAAATATGCTTCTGTATAAAATGCACCTAATGGTTTCCTTTTAGCTTGAAATTTTTTTTTCTCGAAAATCCACAGTACCCCCCCCCCTTGGAGAAATGACTCCGAAAAATCCTGGCATTCGAAACAGATTTTTTCGATTTTTTTCTCACGGGTACGGGTTACGCGGTTACGGTTGACTTTTTCTTATTCGAAATCTGATTCTCTATAAAATGCACCTAATGGTTTCCTTTTAGCTTGAAATTTTTTTTTCTCGAAAATCCACAGTACCACTCGTTGGAAAAATGACTCCGAAAAATCATGGCATTCGAAACAGATTTTTTCGATTTTTTTCTCACGGGTACGGGTTACGCGGTTACGGTTGACTTTTTCTTATTCGAAATCTGATTCTCTATAAAATGCACCTAATGGTTTCCTTTTAGCTTGAAATTTTTTTTTCTCGAAAATCCACAGTACCGCCCCCTTGGAAAAATGACTCCGAAAAATCATGGCTTTCGAAACAGATTTTTTCGATATTTTTCTCACGGGTACGGGTTACGCGGTTACGGTTGACTTTTTCTTATTCGAAATCTGATTGTCTATAAAATGCACCTAATGGTTTCCTTTTAGCTTGAAATTTTTTTTTCTCTGAAATCCACAGTACCCTCCCTTGCAAAAATGACTCCGAAAAATCATTGCATTCGAAAATGATTTTTTCGATTTTTTTCTCACGGGTACGGGTTACGCGGTTACGGTTGACTTTTTCTTATTCGAAATCTGATTCTCTATAAAATGCACCTAATGGTTTCCTTTTAGCTTGAAATTTTTTTTTCTCGAAAATCCACAGTACCCCTCGTTGGAAAAATGACTCCGAAAAATCATGGCATTCGAAACAGATTTTTTCGATTTTTTTCTCACGGGTACGGGTTACGCGGTTACGGTTGACTTTTTCTTATTCGAAATCTGATTCTCTATAAAATGCACCTAGTGGTTTCCTTTTAGCTTGAAATTTTTTTTTCCCGAAAATCCACAGTACCCCCCTTGGAAAAATGACTCCGAAATATCATGGCATTCGAAACAGATTTTTTCGATTTTTTTCTCACGGGTACGGGTTACGCGGTTACGGTTGACTTTTTCTTATTCGAAATCTGATTCTCTATAAAATGCACCTAATGGTTTCCTTTTAGCTTGAAATTTTTTTTTCTCGAAAATCCACAGTACCCCCCCTTGGAAAAATGACTCCGAAAAATCCTGGCATTCGAAACAGATTTTTTCGATTTTTTTCTCACGGGTACGTGTTACGCGGTTACGAATGACTTTTTCTCATTCGAAATCTGCTTCTGTATAAAATGCACCTAATGGTTTCCTTTTAGCTTGAAATTTTTTTTTCTCGAAAATCCACAGTACCCCCCCCTTGGAAAAATGACTCCGAAAAATCCTGGCATTCGAAACAGATTTTTTCGATTTTTTTCTCACGGGTACGGGTTACACGGTTACGGTTGACTTTTTCTTATTCGAAATCTGATTCTCTATAAAATGCACCTAATGGTTTCCTTTTAGCTTGAAATTTTTTTTTCTCGAAAATCCACAGTACCCTCCCTTGCAAAAATGACTCCGAAAAATCATGGCATTCGAAACAGATTTTTTCGATTTTTTTCTCACGGGTACGGGTTACGCGGTTACGGTTGACTTTTTCTTATTCGAAATCTGATTCTCTATAAAATGCACCTAATGGTTTCCTTTTAGCTTGAAATTTTTTTTTCTCGAAAATCCACAGTACCGCCCCCTTGGAAAAATGACTCCGAAAAATCATGGCTTTCGAAACAGATTTTTTCGATATTTTTCTCACGGGTACGGGTTACGCGGTTACGGTTGACTTTTTCTTATTCGAAATCTGATTCTCTATAAAATGCACCTAATGGTTTCCTTTTAGCTTGAAATTTTTTTTTCTCTGAAATCCACAGTACCCTCCCTTGCAAAAATGACTCCGAAAAATCATTGCATTCGAAAATGATTTTTTCGATTTTTTTCTCACGGGTACGAGTTACGCGGTTACGGTTGACTTTTTCTTATTCGAAATCTGATTCTCTATAAAATGCACCTAATGGTTTCCTTTTTCCTTGAAATTTTTTTTTCTCTAAAATCCACAGTACCACCCGTTGCAAAAATCACTCCGAAAAATCATGGCATTCGAAACAGATTTTTTCGATTTTTTTCTCACGGGTACGGATTACGCGGTTACAAATGACTTTTTCTTATTCGAAATCTGCTTCTGTATAAAATGCACCTAATGGTTTCCTTTTAGCTTGAAATTTTTTTTTCTCGAAAATCCACAGTACCCCCCCTTGGAGAAATGACTCCGAAAAATCCTGGCATTCGAAACAGATTTTTTCGATTTTTTTCTCACGGGTACGGGTTACGCGGTTACGGTTGACTTTTTCTTATTCGAAATCTGATTCTCTATAAAATGCACCTAATGGTTTCCTTTTAGCTTGAAATTTTTTTTTCTCGAAAATCCACAGTACCCCTCGTTGGAAAAATGACTCCGAAAAATCATGGCATTCGAAACAGATTTTTTCGATTTTTTTCTCACGGGTACGGGTTACGCGGTTACGGTTGACTTTTTCTTATTCGAAATCTGATTCTCTATAAAATGCACCTAATGGTTTCCTTTTAGCTTGAAATTTTTTTTTCTCGAAAATCCACAGTACCCCCCCCCCCCTTGGAAAAATGACTCCGAAAAATCATGGCTTTCGAAACAGATTTTTTCGATTTTTTTCTCACGGGTACGGGTTACGCGGTTACGGTTGACTTTTTCTTATTCGAAATCTGATTCTCTATAAAATGCACCTAATGGTTTCCTTTTAGCTTGAAATTTTTTTTTCTCTGAAATCCACAGTACCCTCCCTTGCAAAAATGACTCCGAAAAATCATTGCATTCGAAAATGATTTTTTCGATTTTTTTCTCACGGGTACGAGTTACGCGGTTACGGTTGACTTTTTCTTATTCGAAATCTGATTCTCTATAAAATGCACCTAATGGTTTCCTGTTAGCTTGAAATTTTTTTTTTCTCGAAAATCCACAGTACCCCTCCTTGGAAAAATGACTCCGAAAAATCCTGGCATTCGAAACAGATTTTTTCGATTTTTTTCTCACGGGTACGGATTACGTGGTTACGAATGACTTTTTCTTATTCGAAATCTGCTTCTGTATAAAATGCACCTAATGGTTTCCTTTTAGCTTGAAATTTTTTTTTCTGGAAAATCCACAGTACCCCCCCTTGGAAAAATGACTCCGAAAAATCCTGGCATTCGAAACAGATTTTTTCGATTTTTTTCTCACGGGTACGGATTACGCGGTTACAAATGACTTTTTCTTATTCGAAATCTGCTTCTGTATAAAATGCACCTAATGGTTTCCTTTTAGCTTGAAATTTTTTTTTCTCGAAAATCCACAGTACCCCCCCCTTGGAGAAATGACTCCGACAAATCCTGGCATTCGAAACAGATTTTTTCGAATTTTTTCTCACGGGTACGGGTTACACGGTTACGGTTGACTTTTTCTTATTCGAAATCTGATTCTCTATAAAATGCACCTAATGGTTTCCTTTTTGCTTGAAATTTTTTTTTCTCGAAAATCCACAGTACCCCTCCTTGGAAAAATGACTCCGAAAAATCATGGCATTCGAAACAGATTTTTTCGATTTTTTTCTCACGGGTACGGGTTACGCGGTTAGGGTTGACTTTTTCTTATTCGAAATCTGATTCTCTATAAAATGCACCTAGTGGTTTCCTTTTAGCTTGAAATTTTTTTTTCCCGAAAATCCACAGTACCCACCTTGGAAAAATGACTCCGAAATATCATGGCATTCGAAACAGATTTTTTCGATTTTTTTCTCACGGGTACGGGTTACGCGGTTACGGTTGACTTTTTCCTATTCGAAATCTGATTCTCTATAAAATGCACCTAATGGTTTCCTTTTAGCTTGAAATTTTTTTTTCTCGAAAATCCACAGTACCCCCCCCCCTTGGAAAAATGACTCCGAAAAATCATGGCTTTCGAAACAGATTTTTTCGATTTTTTTCTCACGGGTACGGGTTACGCGGTTACGGTTGACTTTTTCTTATTCGAAATCTGATTCTCTATAAAATGCACCTAATGGTTTCCTTTTAGCTTGAAATTTTTTTTTCTCGAAAATCCACAGTACCCCCCCCCCCCCTTGGAAAAATGACTCCGAAAAATCATGGCATTCGAAACAGATTTTTTCGATTTTTTTCTCACGGGTACGGGTTACGCGGTTACGGTTGACTTTTTCTTATTCGAAATCTGATTCTCTATAAAATGCACCTAATGGTTTCCTTTTAGCTTGAAATTTTTTTTTCTCGAAAATCCACAGTACCCCTCGTTGGAAAAATGACTCCGAAAAATCATGGCATTCGAAACAGATTTTTTCGATTTTTTTCTCACGGGTACGGGTTACGCGGTTACGGTTGACTTTTTCTTATTCGAAATCTGATTCTCTATAAAATGCACCTAATGGTTTCCTTTTAGCTTGAAATTTTTTTTTCTCGAAAATCCACAGTACCCCCCCCCCCCCTTGGAAAAATGACTCCGAAAAATCATGGCTTTCGAAACAGATTTTTTCGATTTTTTTCTCACGGGTACGGGTTACGCGGTTACGGTTGACTTTTTCTTATTCGAAATCTGATTCTCTATAAAATGCACCTAATGGTTTCCTTTTAGCTTGAAATTTTTTTTTCTCTGAAATCCACAGTACCCTCCCTTGCAAAAATGACTCCGAAAAATCATTGCATTCGAAAATGATTTTTTCGATTTTTTTCTCACGGGTACGAGTTACGCGGTTACGGTTGACTTTTTCTTATTCGAAATCTGATTCTCTATAAAATGCACCTAATGGTTTCCTGTTAGCTTGAAATTTTTTTTTTCTCGAAAATCCACAGTACCCCTCCTTGGAAAAATGACTCCGAAAAATCCTGGCATTCGAAACAGATTTTTTCGATTTTTTTCTCACGGGTACGGATTACGTGGTTACGAATGACTTTTTCTTATTCGAAATCTGCTTCTGTATAAAATGCACCTAATGGTTTCCTTTTAGCTTGAAATTTTTTTTTCTGGAAAATCCACAGTACCCCCCCTTGGAAAAATGACTCCGAAAAATCCTGGCATTCGAAACAGATTTTTTCGATTTTTTTCTCACGGGTACGGATTACGCGGTTACAAATGACTTTTTCTTATTCGAAATCTGCTTCTGTATAAAATGCACCTAATGGTTTCCTTTTAGCTTGAAATTTTTTTTTCTCGAAAATCCACAGTACCCCCCCCTTGGAGAAATGACTCCGACAAATCCTGGCATTCGAAACAGATTTTTTCGAATTTTTTCTCACGGGTACGGGTTACACGGTTACGGTTGACTTTTTCTTATTCGAAATCTGATTCTCTATAAAATGCACCTAATGGTTTCCTTTTTGCTTGAAATTTTTTTTTCTCGAAAATCCACAGTACCCCTCCTTGGAAAAATGACTCCGAAAAATCATGGCATTCGAAACAGATTTTTTCGATTTTTTTCTCACGGGTACGGGTTACGCGGTTAGGGTTGACTTTTTCTTATTCGAAATCTGATTCTCTATAAAATGCACCTAGTGGTTTCCTTTTAGCTTGAAATTTTTTTTTCCCGAAAATCCACAGTACCCCCCTTGGAAAAATGACTCCGAAATATCATGGCATTCGAAACAGATTTTTTCGATTTTTTTCTCACGGGTACGGGTTACGCGGTTACGGTTGACTTTTTCTTATTCGAAATCTGATTCTCTATAAAATGCACCTAATGGTTTCCTTTTAGCTTGAAATTTTTTTTTCTCGAAAATCCACAGTACCCCCCCCCTTGGAAAAATGACTCCGAAAAATCATGGCTTTCGAAACAGATTTTTTCGATTTTTTTCTCACGGGTACGGGTTACGCGGTTACGGTTGACTTTTTCTTATTCGAAATCTGATTCTCTATAAAATGCACCTAATGGTTTCCTTTTAGCTTGAAATTTTTTTTTCTCTGAAATCCACAGTACCCTCCCTTGCAAAAATGACTCCGAAAAATCATTGCATTCGAAAATGATTTTTTCGATTTTTTTCTCACGGGTACGAGTTACGCGGTTACGGTTGACTTTTTCTTATTCGAAATCTGATTCTCTATAAAATGCACCTAATGGTTTCCTGTTAGCTTGAAATTTTTTTTTTCTCGAAAATCCACAGTACCCCTCCTTGGAAAAATGACTCCGAAAAATCCTGGCATTCGAAACAGATTTTTTCGATTTTTTTCTCACGGGTACGGATTACGTGGTTACGAATGACTTTTTCTTATTCGAAATCTGCTTCTGTATAAAATGCACCTAATGGTTTCCTTTTAGCTTGAAATTTTTTTTTCTGGAAAATCCACAGTACCCCCCCTTGGAAAAATGACTCCGAAAAATCCTGGCATTCGAAACAGATTTTTCCGATTTTTTTCTCACGGGTACGGATTACGCGGTTACAAATGACTTTTTCTTATTCGAAATCTGCTTCTGTATAAAATGCACCTAATGGTTTCCTTTTAGCTTGAAATTTTTTTTTCTCGAAAATCCACAGTACCCCCCCTTGGAGAAATGACTCCGACAAATCCTGGCATTCGAAACAGATTTTTTCGATTTTTTTCTCACGGGTACGGGTTACGCGGTTACGGTTGACTTTTTCTTATTCGAAATCTGATTCTCTATAAAATGCACCTAGTGGTTTCCTTTTAGCTTGAAATTTTTTTTTCCCGAAAATCCACAGTACCCCCCTTGGAAAAATGACTCCGAAATATCATGGCATTCGAAACAGATTTTTTCGATTTTTTTCTCACGGGTACGGGTTACGCGGTTACGGTTGACTTTTTCTTATTCGAAATCTGATTCTCTATAAAATGCACCTAATGGTTTCCTTTTAGCTTGAAATTTTTTTTTCCCGAAAATCCACAGTACCCCCCCTTGGAGAAATGACTCCGACAAATCCTGGCATTCGAAACAGATTTTGTCGAATTTTTTCTCACGGGTACGGGTTACACGGTTACGGTTGACTTTTTCTTATTCGAAATCTGATTCTGTATAAAATGCACCTAATGGTTTCCTTTTAGCTTGAAATTTTTTTTTCTCGAAAATCCACAGTACCCCCCCTTGGAGAAATGACTCCGACAAATCCTGGCATTCGAAACAGATTTTTTCGAATTTTTTCTCACGGGTACGGGTTACACGGTTACGGTTGACTTTTTCTTATTCGAAATCTGATTCTCTATAAAATGCACCTAATGGTTTCCTTTTTGCTTGAAATTTTTTTTTCTCGAAAATCCACAGTACCCCTCCTTGGAAAAATGACTCCGAAAAATCATGGCATTCGAAACAGATTTTTTCGATTTTTTTCTCACGGGTACGGGTTACGCGGTTACGGTTGACTTTTTCTTATTCGAAATCTGATTCTCTATAAAATGCACCTAGTGGTTTCCTTTTAGCTTGAAATTTTTTTTTCCCGAAAATCCACAGTACCCCCCTTGGAAAAATGACTCCGAAATATCATGGCATTCGAAACAGATTTTTTCGATTTTTTTCTCACGGGTACGGGTTACGCGGTTACGGTTGACTTTTTCTTATTCGAAATCTGATTCTCTATAAAATGCACCTAATGGTTTCCTTTTAGCTTGAAATTTTTTTTTCTCGAAAATCCACAGTACCCCCCCCCCCCTTGGAAAAATGACTCCGAAAAATCATGGCTTTCGAAACAGATTTTTTCGATTTTTTTCTCACGGGTACGGGTTACGCGGTTACGGTTGACTTTTTCTTATTCGAAATCTGATTCTCTATAAAATGCACCTAATGGTTTCCTTTTAGCTTGAAATTTTTTTTTCTCTGAAATCCACAGTACCCTCCCTTGCAAAAATGACTCCGAAAAATCATTGCATTCGAAAATGATTTTTTCGATTTTTTTCTCACGGGTACGAGTTACGCGGTTACGGTTGACTTTTTCTTATTCGAAATCTGATTCTCTATAAAATGCACCTAATGGTTTCCTGTTAGCTTGAAATTTTTTTTTTTCTCGAAAATCCACAGTACCCCTCCTTGGAAAAATGACTCCGAAAAATCCTGGCATTCGAAACAGATTTTTTCGATTTTTTTCTCACGGGTACGGATTACGTGGTTACGAATGACTTTTTCTTATTCGAAATCTGCTTCTGTATAAAATGCACCTAATGGTTTCCTTTTAGCTTGAAATTTTTTTTTCTGGAAAATCCACAGTACCCCCCCTTGGAAAAATGACTCCGAAAAATCCTGGCATTCGAAACAGATTTTTCCGATTTTTTTCTCACGGGTACGGGTTACGCGGTTACGGTTGACTTTTTCTTATTCGAAATCTGATTCTCTATAAAATGCACCTAGTGGTTTCCTTTTAGCTTGAAATTTTTTTTTCCCGAAAATCCACAGTACCCCCCTTGGAAAAATGACTCCGAAATATCATGGCATTCGAAACAGATTTTTTCGATTTTTTTCTCACGGGTACGGGTTACGCGGTTACGGTTGACTTTTTCTTATTCGAAATCTGATTCTCTATAAAATGCACCTAATGGTTTCCTTTTAGCTTGAAATTTTTTTTTCTCGAAAATCCACAGTACCCCCCCCCCCTTGGAAAAATGACTCCGAAAAATCATGGCTTTCGAAACAGATTTTTTCGATTTTTTTCTCACGGGTACGGGTTACGCGGTTACGGTTGACTTTTTCTTATTCGAAATCTGATTCTCTATAAAATGCACCTAATGGTTTCCTTTTAGCTTGAAATTTTTTTTTCTCTGAAATCCACAGTACCCTCCCTTGCAAAAATGACTCCGAAAAATCATTGCATTCGAAAATGATTTTTTCGATTTTTTTCTCACGGGTACGAGTTACGCGGTTACGGTTGACTTTTTCTTATTCGAAATCTGATTCTCTATAAAATGCACCTAATGGTTTCCTGTTAGCTTGAAATTTTTTTTTTCTCGAAAATCCACAGTACCCCTCCTTGGAAAAATGACTCCGAAAAATCCTGGCATTCGAAACAGATTTTTTCGATTTTTTTCTCACGGGTACGGATTACGTGGTTACGAATGACTTTTTCTTATTCGAAATCTGCTTCTGTATAAAATGCACCTAATGGTTTCCTTTTAGCTTGAAATTTTTTTTTCTGGAAAATCCACAGTACCCCCCCTTGGAAAAATGACTCCGAAAAATCCTGGCATTCGAAACAGATTTTTCCGATTTTTTTCTCACGGGTACGGGTTACGCGGTTACGGTTGACTTTTTCTTATTCGAAATCTGATTCTCTATAAAATGCACCTAGTGGTTTCCTTTTAGCTTGAAATTTTTTTTTCCCGAAAATCCACAGTACCCCCCTTGGAAAAATGACTCCGAAATATCATGGCATTCGAAACAGATTTTTTCGATTTTTTTCTCACGGGTACGGGTTACGCGGTTACGGTTGACTTTTTCTTATTCGAAATCTGATTCTCTATAAAATGCACCTAATGGTTTCCTTTTAGCTTGAAATTTTTTTTTCTCGAAAATCCACAGTACCCCCCCCCCCCTCGAAAAATGACTCCGAAAAATCATGGCTTTCGAAACAGATTTTTTCGATTTTTTTCTCACGGGTACGGGTTACGCGGTTACGGTTGACTTTTTCTTATTCGAAATCTGATTCTCTATAAAATGCACCTAATGGTTTCCTTTTAGCTTGAAATTTTTTTTTCTCTGAAATCCACAGTACCCTCCCTTGCAAAAATGACTCCGAAAAATCATTGCATTCGAAAATGATTTTTTCGATTTTTTTCTCACGGGTACGAGTTACGCGGTTACGGTTGACTTTTTCTTATTCGAAATCTGATTCTCTATAAAATGCACCTAATGGTTTCCTGTTAGCTTGAAATTTTTTTTTTCTCGAAAATCCACAGTACCCCTCCTTGGAAAAATGACTCCGAAAAATCCTGGCATTCGAAACAGATTTTTTCGATTTTTTTCTCACGGGTACGGATTACGTGGTTACGAATGACTTTTTCTTATTCGAAATCTGCTTCTGTATAAAATGCACCTAATGGTTTCCTTTTAGCTTGAAATTTTTTTTTCTGGAAAATCCACAGTACCCCCCCTTGGAAAAATGACTCCGAAAAATCCTGGCATTCGAAACAGATTTTTTCGATTTTTTTCTCACGGGTACGGATTACGCGGTTACAAATGACTTTTTCTTATTCGAAATCTGATTCTCTATAAAATGCACCTAATGGTTTCCTTTTTGCTTGAAATTTTTTTTTCTCGAAAATCCACAGTACCCCTCCTTGGAAAAATGACTCCGAAAAATCATGGCATTCGAAACAGATTTTTTCGATTTTTTTCTCACGGGTACGGGTTACGCGGTTACGGTTGACTTTTTCTTATTCGAAATCTGATTCTCTATAAAATGCACCTAGTGGTTTCATTTTAGCTTGAAATTTTTTTTTCCCGAAAATCCACAGTACCCCCCTTGGAAAAATGACTCCGAAATATCATGGCATTCGAAACAGATTTTTTCGATTTTTTTCTCACGGGTACGGGTTACGCGGTTACGGTTGACTTTTTCTTATTCGAAATCTGATTCTCTATAAAATGCACCTAATGGTTTCCTTTTAGCTTGAAATTTTTTTTTCTCGAAAATCCACAGTACCCCCCCCCTTGGAAAAATGACTCCGAAAAATCATGGCTTTCGAAACAGATTTTTTCGATTTTTTTCTCACGGGTACGGGTTACGCGGTTACGGTTGACTTTTTCTTATTCGAAATCTGATTCTCTATAAAATGCACCTAATGGTTTCCTTTTAGCTTGAAATTTTTTTTTCTCTGAAATCCACAATACCCTCCCTTGCAAAAATGACTCCGAAAAATCATTGCATTCGAAAATGATTTTTTCGATTTTTTTCTCACGGGTACGAGTTACGCGGTTACGGTTGACTTTTTCTTATTCGAAATCTGATTCTCTATAAAATGCACCTAATGGTTTCCTGTTAGCTTGAAATTTTTTTTTTCTCGAAAATCCACAGTACCCCTCCTTGGAAAAATGACTCCGAAAAATCCTGGCATTCGAAACAGATTTTTTCGGTTTTTTTCTCACGGGTACGGATTACGTGGTTACGAATGACTTTTTCTTATTCGAAATCTGCTTCTGTATAAAATGCACCTAATGGTTTCCTTTTAGCTTGAAATTTTTTTTTCTGGAAAATCCACAGTACCCCCCCTTGGAAAAATGACTCCGAAAAATCCTGGCATTCGAAACAGATTTTTCCGATTTTTTTCTCACGGGTACGGGTTACGCGGTTACGGTTGACTTTTTCTTATTCGAAATCTGATTCTCTATAAAATGCACCTAGTGGTTTCCTTTTAGCTTGAAATTTTTTTTTCCCGAAAATCCACAGTACCCCCCTTGGAAAAATGACTCCGAAATATCATGGCATTCGAAACAGATTTTTTCGATTTTTTTCTCACGGGTACGGGTTACGCGGTTACGGTTGACTTTTTCTTATTCGAAATCTGATTCTCTATAAAATGCACCTAATGGTTTCCTTTTAGCTTGAAATTTTTTTTTCTCGAAAATCCACAGTACCCCCCCCCCTTGGAAAAATGACTCCGAAAAATCATGGCTTTCGAAACAGATTTTTTCGATTTTTTTCTCACGGGTACGGGTTACGCGGTTACGGTTGACTTTTTCTTATTCGAAATCTGATTCTCTATAAAATGCACCTAATGGTTTCCTTTTAGCTTGAAATTTTTTTTTCTCTGAAATCCACAGTACCCTCCCTTGCAAAAATGACTCCGAAAAATCATTGCATTCGAAAATGATTTTTTCGATTTTTTTCTCACGGGTACGAGTTACGCGGTTACGGTTGACTTTTTCTTATTCGAAATCTGATTCTCTATAAAATGCACCTAATGGTTTCCTGTTAGCTTGAAATTTTTTTTTTCTCGAAAATCCACAGTACCCCTCCTTGGAAAAATGACTCCGAAAAATCCTGGCATTCGAAACAGATTTTTTCGATTTTTTTCTCACGGGTACGGATTACGTGGTTACGAATGACTTTTTCTTATTCGAAATCTGCTTCTGTATAAAATGCACCTAATGGTTTCCTTTTAGCTTGAAATTTTTTTTTCTGGAAAATCCACAGTACCCCCCCTTGGAAAAATGACTCCGAAAAATCCTGGCATTCGAAACAGATTTTTTCGATTTTTTTCTCACGGGTACGGATTACGCGGTTACAAATGACTTTTTCTTATTCGAAATCTGCTTCTGTATAAAATGCACCTAATGGTTTCCTTTTAGCTTGAAATTTTTTTTTCTCGAAAATCCACAGTACCCCCCCTTGGAGAAATGACTCCGACAAATCCTGGCATTCGAAACAGATTTTTTCGAATTTTTTCTCACGGGTATGGGTTACACGGTTACGGTTGACTTTTTCTTATTCGAAATCTGATTCTCTATAAAATGCACCTAATGGTTTCCTTTTTGCTTGAAATTTTTTTTTCTCGAAAATCCACAGTACCCCTCCTTGGAAAAATGACTCCGAAAAATCATGGCATTCGAAACAGATTTTTTCGATTTTTTTCTCACGGGTACGGGTTACGCGGTTACGGTTGACTTTTTCTTATTCGAAATCTGATTCTCTATAAAATGCACCTAGTGGTTTCCTTTTAGCTTGAAATTTATTTTTCCCGAAAATCCACAGTACCCCCCTTGGAAAAATGACTCCGAAATATCATGGCATTCGAAACAGATTTTTTCGATTTTTTTCTCACGGGTACGGGTTACGCGGTTACGGTTGACTTTTTCTTATTCGAAATCTGATTCTCTATAAAATGCACCTAATGGTTTCCTTTTAGCTTGAAATTTTTTTTTCTCGAAAATCCACAGTACCCCCCCCCTTGGAAAAATGACTCCGAAAAATCATGGCTTTCGAAACAGATTTTTTCGATTTTTTTCTCACGGGTACGGGTTACGCGGTTACGGTTGACTTTTTCTTATTCGAAATCTGATTCTCTATAAAATGCACCTAATGGTTTCCTTTTAGCTTGAAATTTTTTTTTCTCTGAAATCCACAATACCCTCCCTTGCAAAAATGACTCCGAAAAATCATTGCATTCGAAAATGATTTTTTCGATTTTTTTCTCACGGGTACGAGTTACGCGGTTACGGTTGACTTTTTCTTATTCGAAATCTGATTCTCTATAAAATGCACCTAATGGTTTCCTGTTAGCTTGAAATTTTTTTTTTCTCGAAAATCCACAGTACCCCTCCTTGGAAAAATGACTCCGAAAAATCCTGGCATTCGAAACAGATTTTTTCGGTTTTTTTCTCACGGGTACGGATTACGTGGTTACGAATGACTTTTTCTTATTCGAAATCTGCTTCTGTATAAAATGCACCTAATGGTTTCCTTTTAGCTTGAAATTTTTTTTTCTGGAAAATCCACAGTACCCCCCCTTGGAAAAATGACTCCGAAAAATCCTGGCATTCGAAACAGATTTTTCCGATTTTTTTCTCACGGGTACGGATTACGCGGTTACAAATGACTTTTTCTTATTCGAAATCTGCTTCTGTATAAAATGCACCTAATGGTTTCCTTTTAGCTTGAAATTTTTTTTTCTCGAAAATCCACAGTACCCCCCCTTGGAGAAATGACTCCGACAAATCCTGGCATTCGAAACAGATTTTTTCGAATTTTTTCTCACGGGTACGGGTTACACGGTTACGGTTGACTTTTTCTTATTCGAAATCTGATTCTCTATAAAATGCACCTAATGGTTTCCTTTTTGCTTGAAATTTTTTTTTCTCGAAAATCCACAGTACCCCTCCTTGGAAAAATGACTCCGAAAAATCATGGCATTCGAAACAGATTTTTTCGATTTTTTTCTCACGGGTACGGATTACGCGGTTACAAATGACTTTTTCTTATTCGAAATCTGCTTCTGTATAAAATGCACCTAATGGTTTCCTTTTAGCTTGAAATTTTTTTTTCCCGAAAATCCACAGTACCCCCCCTTCGAGAAATGACTCCGACAAATCCTGGCATTCGAAACAGATTTTGTCGAATTTTTTCTCACGGGTACGGGTTACACGGTTACGGTTGACTTTTTCTTATTCGAAATCTGATTCTGTATAAAATGCACCTAATGGTTTCCTTTTTGCTTGAAATTTTTTTTTCTCTAAAATCCACAGTACCCTCCCTTGGAAAAATGACTCCGAAAAATCATGGCATTCGAAACAGATTTTTTCGATTTTTTTTCTCACGGGTACGGGTTACGCGGTTACGGTTGACTTTTTCTTATTCGAAATCTGATTCTCTATAAAATGCACCTAATGGTTTCCTTTTTGCTTGAAATTTTTTTTTCTCTAAAATCCACAGTACCCCCCCTTGGAAAAATGACTCCGAAAAATCCTGGCATTCGAAACAGATTTTTTCGATTTTTTTCTCACGAGTACGAGTTACGCGGTTACGGTTGACTTTTTCTTATTCGAAATCTGATTCTCTATAAAATGCACCTAATGGTTTCCTTTTTGCTTGAAATTTTTTTTTCTCGAAAATCCACAGTACCCCCCCTTGGAAAAATGACTCCGAAAAATCCTGGCATTCGAAACAGATTTTTTCGAATTTTTTCTCACGGGTACGGGTTACACGGTTACGGTTGACTTTTTCTTATTCGAAATCTGATTCTCTATAAAATGCACCTAATGGTTTCCTTTTTGCTTGAAATTTTTTTTTCTCGAAAATCCACAGTACCCCTCCTTGGAAAAATGACTCCGACAAATCCTGGCATTCGAAACAGATTTTGTCGAATTTTTTCTCACGGGTACGGGTCACACGGTTACGGTTGACTTTTTCTTATTCGAAATCTGATTCTGTATAAAATGCACCTAATGGTTTCCTTTTTGCTTGAAATTTTTTTTTCTCTAAAATCCACAGTACCCTCCCTTGGAAAAATGACTCCGAAAAATCATGGCATTCGAAACAGATTTTTTCGATTTTTTTTCTCACGGGTACGGGTTACGCGGTTACGGTTGACTTTTTCTTATTCGAAATCTGATTCTCTATAAAATGCACCTAATGGTTTCCTTTTTGCTTGAAATTTTTTTTTCTCGAAAATCCACAGTACCCCCCCTTGGAAAAATGACTCCGAAAAATCCTGGCATTCGAAACAGATTTTTTCGATTTTTTTCTCACGAGTACGAGTTACGCGGTTACGGTTGACTTTTTCTTATTCGAAATCTGATTCTCTATAAAATGCACCTAATGGTTTCCTTTTAGCTTGAAATTTTTTTTTCTCGAAAATCCACAGTACCCCCCCTTGGAGCAATGACTCCGAAAAATCCTGGCATTCGAAACAGATTTTGTCGAATTTTTTCTCACGGGTACGGGTCACACGGTTACGGTTGACTTTTTCTTATTCGAAATCTGATTGTGTATAAAATGCACCTAATGGTTTCCTTTTTGCTTGAAATTTTTTTTTCTCGAAAATCCACAGTACCCCTCCTTGGAAAAATGACTCCGAAAAATCATGGCATTCCAAACAGATTTTTTCGATTTTTTTCTCACGAGTACGGATTACGCGGTTACAAATGACTTTTTCTTATTCGAAATCTGCTTCTGTATAAAATGCACCTAATGGTTTCCTTTTAGCTTGAAATTTTTTTTTCTCGAAAATCCACAGTACCCCCCCTTGGAGAAATGACTCCGACAAATCCTGGCATTCGAAACAGATTTTGTCGAATTTTTTCTCACGGGTACGGGTTACGCGGTTACGGTTGACTTTTTCTTATTCGAAATCTGATTCTCTATAAAATGCACCTAATGGTTTCCTTTTTGCTTGAAATTTTTTTTTCTCGAAAATCCACAGTACCCCCCCTTGGAAAAATGACTCCGAAAAATCCTGGCATTCGAAACAGATTTTTTCGATTTTTTTCTCACGAGTACGAGTTACGCGGTTACGGTGACTTTTTCTTATTCGAAATCTGATTCTCTATAAAATGCACCTAATGGTTTCCTTTTAGCTTGAAATTTTTTTTTCTCTGAAATCCACAATACCCTCCCTTGCAAAAATGACTCCGAAAAATCATTGCATTCGAAAATGATTTTTTCGATTTTTTTCTCACGGGTACGAGTTACGCGGTTACGGTTGACTTTTTCTTATTCGAAATCTGATTCTCTATAAAATGCACCTAATGGTTTCCTGTTAGCTTGAAATTTTTTTTTTCTCGAAAATCCACAGTACCCCTCCTTGGAAAAATGACTCCGAAAAATCCTGGCATTCGAAACAGATTTTTTCGGTTTTTTTCTCACGGGTACGGATTACGTGGTTACGAATGACTTTTTCTTATTCGAAATCTGCTTCTGTATAAAATGCACCTAATGGTTTCCTTTTAGCTTGAAATTTTTTTTTCTGGAAAATCCACAGTACCCCCCCTTGGAAAAATGACTCCGAAAAATCCTGGCATTCGAAACAGATTTTTCCGATTTTTTTCTCACGGGTACGGATTACGCGGTTACAAATGACTTTTTCTTATTCGAAATCTGCTTCTGTATAAAATGCACCTAATGGTTTCCTTTTAGCTTGAAATTTTTTTTTCTCGAAAATCCACAGTACCCCCCCTTGGAGAAATGACTCCGACAAATCCTGGCATTCGAAACAGATTTTTTCGAATTTTTTCTCACGGGTACGGGTTACACGGTTACGGTTGACTTTTTCTTATTCGAAATCTGATTCTCTATAAAATGCACCTAATGGTTTCCTTTTTGCTTGAAATTTTTTTTTCTCGAAAATCCACAGTACCCCTCCTTGGAAAAATGACTCCGAAAAATCATGGCATTCGAAACAGATTTTTTCGATTTTTTTCTCACGGGTACGGATTACGCGGTTACAAATGACTTTTTCTTATTCGAAATCTGCTTCTGTATAAAATGCACCTAATGGTTTCCTTTTAGCTTGAAATTTTTTTTTCCCGAAAATCCACAGTACCCCCCCTTCGAGAAATGACTCCGACAAATCCTGGCATTCGAAACAGATTTTGTCGAATTTTTTCTCACGGGTACGGGTTACACGGTTACGGTTGACTTTTTCTTATTCGAAATCTGATTCTGTATAAAATGCACCTAATGGTTTCCTTTTTGCTTGAAATTTTTTTTTCTCTAAAATCCACAGTACCCTCCCTTGGAAAAATGACTCCGAAAAATCGTGGCATTCGAAACAGATTTTTTCGATTTTTTTTCTCACGGGTACGGGTTACGCGGTTACGGTTGACTTTTTCTTATTCGAAATCTGATTCTCTATAAAATGCACCTAATGGTTTCCTTTTTGCTTGAAATTTTTTTTTCTCTAAAATCCACAGTACCCCCCCCTTGGAAAAATGACTCCGAAAAATCCTGGCATTCGAAACAGATTTTTTCGATTTTTTTCTCACGAGTACGAGTTACGCGGTTACGGTTGACTTTTTCTTATTCGAAATCTGATTCTCTATAAAATGCACCTAATGGTTTCCTTTTTGCTTGAAATTTTTTTTTCTCGAAAATCCACAGTACCCCCCCTTGGAAAAATGACTCCGAAAAATCCTGGCATTCGAAACAGATTTTTTCGAATTTTTTCTCACGGGTACGGGTTACACGGTTACGGTTGACTTTTTCTTATTCGAAATCTGATTCTCTATAAAATGCACCTAATGGTTTCCTTTTTGCTTGAAATTTTTTTTTCTCGAAAATCCACAGTACCCCTCCTTGGAAAAATGACTCCGACAAATCCTGGCATTCGAAACAGATTTTGTCGAATTTTTTCTCACGGGTACGGGTCACACGGTTACGGTTGACTTTTTCTTATTCGAAATCTGATTCTGTATAAAATGCACCTAATGGTTTCCTTTTTGCTTGAAATTTTTTTTTCTCTAAAATCCACAGTACCCTCCCTTGGAAAAATGACTCCGAAAAATCATGGCATTCGAAACAGATTTTTTCGATTTTTTTTCTCACGGGTACGGGTTACGCGGTTACGGTTGACTTTTTCTTATTCGAAATCTGATTCTCTATAAAATGCACCTAATGGTTTCCTTTTTGCTTGAAATTTTTTTTTCTCGAAAATCCACAGTACCCCCCCTTGGAAAAATGACTCCGAAAAATCCTGGCATTCGAAACAGATTTTTTCGATTTTTTTCTCACGAGTACGAGTTACGCGGTTACGGTTGACTTTTTCTTATTCGAAATCTGATTCTCTATAAAATGCACCTAATGGTTTCCTTTTAGCTTGAAATTTTTTTTTCTCGAAAATCCACAGTACCCCCCCTTGGAGCAATGACTCCGAAAAATCCTGGCATTCGAAACAGATTTTGTCGAATTTTTTCTCACGGGTACGGGTCACACGGTTACGGTTGACTTTTTCTTATTCGAAATCTGATTGTGTATAAAATGCACCTAATGGTTTCCTTTTTGCTTGAAATTTTTTTTTCTCGAAAATCCACAGTACCCCTCCTTGGAAAAATGACTCCGAAAAATCATGGCATTCCAAACAGATTTTTTCGATTTTTTTCTCACGAGTACGGATTACGCGGTTACAAATGACTTTTTCTTATTCGAAATCTGCTTCTGTATAAAATGCACCTAATGGTTTCCTTTTAGCTTGAAATTTTTTTTTCTCGAAAATCCACAGTACCCCCCCTTGGAGAAATGACTCCGACAAATCCTGGCATTCGAAACAGATTTTGTCGAATTTTTTCTCACGGGTACGGGTTACGCGGTTACGGTTGACTTTTTCTTATTCGAAATCTGATTCTCTATAAAATGCACCTAATGGTTTCCTTTTTGCTTGAAATTTTTTTTTCTCGAAAATCCACAGTACCCCCCCTTGGAAAAATGACTCCGAAAAATCCTGGCATTCGAAACAGATTTTTTCGATTTTTTTCTCACGAGTACGAGTTACGCGGTTACGGTGACTTTTTCTTTTTCGAAATCTGATTCTCTATAAAATGCACCTAATGGTTTCCTTTTAGCTTGAAATTTTTTTTTCTCGAAAATCCACAGTACCCCCCATTGGAAAAATGACTCCGAAAAATCCTGGCATTCGAAACAGATTTTTTCGATTTTTTTCTCACGAGTACGAGTTACGCGGTTACGGTTGACTTTTTCTTATTCGAAATCTGATTCTCTATAAAATGCACCTAATGGTTTCCTTTTAGCTTGAAATTTTTTTTTCTCGAAAATCCACAGTACCCCTCCTTGGAAAAATGACTCCGAAAAATCATGTCATTCCAAACAGATTTTTTCGATTTTTTTCTCACGAGTACGGATTACGCGGTTACAAATGACTTTTTCTTATTCGAAATCTGCTTCTGTATAAAATGCACCTAATGGTTTCCTTTTAGCTTGAAATTTTTTTTTCTCGAAAATCCACAGTACCCCCCCTTGGAAAAATGACTCCGAAAAATCCTGGCATTCGAAACAGATTTTGTCGAATTTTTTCTCACGGGTACGGGTCACACGGTTACGGTTGACTTTTTCTTATTCGAAATCTGATTGTGTATAAAATGCACCTAATGGTTTCCTTTTTGCTTGAAATTTTTTTTTCTCGAAAATCCACAGTACCCTCCCTTGCAAAAATGACTCCGAAAAATCATGGCATTCGAAACAGATTTTTTCGATTTTTTTCTCACGAGTACGAGTTACGCGGTTACGGTGACTTTTTCTTATTCGAAATCTGATTCTCTATAAAATGCACCTAATGGTTTCCTTTTGCTTGAAATTTTTTTTTCTCGAAAATCCACAGTACCCCTCCTTGGAAAAATGACTCCGAAAAATCATGTCATTCCAAACAGATTTTTTCGATTTTTTTCTCACGAGTACGGATTACGCGGTTACAAATGACTTTTTCTTATTCGAAATCTGCTTCTGTATAAAATGCACCTAATGGTTTCCTTTTAGCTTGAAATTTTTTTTTCTCGAAAATCCACAGTACCCCCCCCTTGGAGAAATGACTCCGACAAATCCTGGCATTCGAAACAGATTTTGTCGAATTTTTTCTCACGGGTACGGGTTACGCGGTTACGGTTGACTTTTTCTTATTCGAAATCTGATTCTCTATAAAATGCACCTAATGGTTTCCTTTTTGCTTGAAATTTTTTTTTCTCGAAAATCCACAGTACCCCCCCTTGGAAAAATGACTCCGAAAAATCCTGGCATTCGAAACAGATTTTTTCGATTTTTTTCTCACGATTACGAGTTACGCGGTTACGGTGACTTTTTCTTATTCGAAATCTGATTCTCTATAAAATGCACCTAATGGTTTCCTTTTAGCTTGAAATTTTTTTTTCTCGAAAATCCACAGTACCCCCCCTTGGAAAAATGACTCCGAAAAATCCTGGCATTCGAAACAGATTTTTTCGATTTTTTTCTCACGGGTACGGATTACGCGGTTACAAATGACTTTTTCTTATTCGAAATCTGCTTCTGTATAAAATGCACCTAATGGTTTCCTTTTAGCTTGAAATTTTTTTTTCTCGAAAATCCACAGTACCCCCCCCCCCCTTGGAGCAATGACTCCGACAAATCCTGGCATTCGAAACAGATTTTTTCGATTTTTTTCTCACGGGTACGTGTTACACGGTTACGGTTGACTTTTTCTTATTCGAAATCTGATTCTGTATAAAATGCACCTAATGGTTTCCTTTTAGCTTGAAATTTTTTTTCTCGAAAATCCACAGTACCCCTCCTTGGAAAAATGACTCCGAAAAATCCTGGCATTCGAAACAGATTTTTTCGATTTTTTTTCTCACGGGTACGGATTACGTGGTTACGAATGACTTTTTCTTATTCGAAATCTGCTTCTGTATAAAATGCACCTAATGGTTTCCTTTTAGCTTGAAATTTTTTTTCTCGAAAATCCGCAGTACCCCCCCTTGGAGAAATGACTCCGACAAATCCTGGCATTCGAAACAGATTTTTTCGAATTTTTTCTCACGGGTACGGGTTACACGGTTACGGTTGACTTTTTCTTATTCGAAATCTGATTGTCTATAAAATGCACCTAATGGTTTCCTTTTAGCTTGAAATTTTTTTTTCTCGAAAATCCACAGTACCCCCCCTTGGAAAAATGACTCCGAAAAATCCTGGCATTCGAAACAGATTTTTTCGATTTTTTTCTCACGAGTACGAGTTACGCGGTTACGGTGACTTTTTCTTATTCGAAATCTGATTCTCTATAAAATGCACCTAATGGTTTCCTTTTGCTTGAAATTTTTTTTTCTCGAAAATCCACAGTACCCCCCCTTGGAAAAATGACTCCGAAAAATCATGGCATTCGAAACAGATTTTTTCGATTTTTTTCTCACGGGTACGGGTTACGCGGTTACGGTTGACTTTTTCTTATTCGAAATCTGATTCTCTATAAAATGCACCTAATGGTTTCCTTTTAGCTTGAAATTTTTTTTTTCTCGAAAATCCACAGTACCCCCCCCTTGGAAAAATGACTCCGAAAAATCATGGCTTTCGAAACAGATTTTTTCGATATTTTTCTCACGGGTACGGGTTACGCGGTTACGGTTGACTTTTTCTTATTCGAAATCTGATTCTCTATAAAATGCACCTAATGGTTTCCTTTTAGCTTGAAATTTTTTTTTCTCTGAAATGCACAGTACCCTCCCTTGCAAAAATGACTCCGAAAAATCATTGCATTCGAAAATGATTTTTTCGATTTTTTTCTCACGGGTACGAGTTACGCGGTTACGGTTGACTTTTTCTTATTCGAAATCTGATTCTCTATAAAATGCACCTAATGGTTTCCTTTTTCCTTGAAATTTTTTTTTCTCTAAAATCCACAGTACCACCCGTTGCAAAAATCACTCCGAAAAATCATGGCATTCGAAACAGATTTTTTCGATTTTTTTCTCACGGGTACGGATTACGCGGTTACAAATGACTTTTTCTTATTCGAAATCTGCTTCTGTATAAAATGCACCTAATGGTTTCCTTTTAGCTTGAAATTTTTTTTTCTCGAAAATCCACAGTACCCCCCTTGGAGAAATGACTCCGAAAAATCCCGGCATTCGAAACAGATTTTTTCGATTTTTTTCTCACGGGTACGGGTTACGCGGTTACGGTTGACTTTTTCTTATTCGAAATCTGATTCTCTATAAAATGCACCTAATGGTTTCCTTTTAGCTTGAAATTTTTTTTTCTCGAAAATCCACAGTACCCCTCGTTGGAAAAATGACTCCGAAAAATCATGGCATTCGAAACAGATTTTTTCGATTTTTTTCTCACGGGTACGGGTTACGCGGTTACGGTTGACTTTTTCTTATTCGAAATCTGATTCTCTATAAAATGCACCTAGTGGTTTCCTTTTAGCTTGAAATTTTTTTTTCCCGAAAATCCACAGTACCCCCCTTGGAAAAATGACTCCGAAAAATCATGGCATTCGAAACAGATTTTTTCGATTTTTTTCTCACGGGTACGAGTTACGCGGTTACGGTTGACTTTTTCTTATTCGAAATCTGATTCTCTATAAAATGCACCTAATGGTTTCCTGTTAGCTTGAAATTTTTTTTTTCTCGAAAATCCACAGTACCCCTCCTTGGAAAAATGACTCCGAAAAATCCTGGCATTCGAAACAGATTTTTTCGATTTTTTTCTCACGGGTACGGATTACGTGGTTACGAATGACTTTTTCTTATTCGAAATCTGCTTCTGTATAAAATGCACCTAATGGTTTCCTTTTAGCTTGAAATTTTTTTTTCTCGAAAATCCACAGTACCCCCCCTTGGAAAAATGACTCCGAAAAATCCTGGCATTCGAAACAGATTTTTTCGAATTTTTTCTCACGGGTACGGGTTACACGGTTACGGTTGACTTTTTCTTATTCGAAATCTGATTCTCTATAAAATGCACCTAATGGTTTCCTTTTTGCTTGAAATTTTTTTTTCTCGAAAATCCACAGTACCCCTCCTTGGAAAAATGACTCCGAAAAATCATGGCATTCGAAACAGATTTTTTCGATTTTTTTCTCACGAGTACGGATTACGCGGTTACAAATGACTTTTTCTTATTCGAAATCTGCTTCTGTATAAAATGCACCTAATGGTTTCCTTTTAGCTTGAAATTTTTTTTTCTCGAAAATCCACAGTACCCCCCCTTGGAGAAATGACTCCGACAAATCCTGGCATTCGAAACAGATTTTGTCGAATTTTTTCTCACGGGTACGGGTCACACGGTTACGGTTGACTTTTTCTTATTCGAAATCTGATTCTGTATAAAATGCACCTAATGGTTTCCTTTTTGCTTGAAATTTTTTTTTCTCTAAAATCCACAGTACCCTCCCTTGGAAAAATGACTCCGAAAAATCATGGCATTCGAAACAGATTTTTTCGATTTTTTTTCTCACGGGTACGGGTTACGCGGTTACGGTTGACTTTTTCTTATTCGAAATCTGATTCTCTATAAAATGCACCTAATGGTTTCCTTTTTGCTTGAAATTTTTTTTTCTCGAAAATCCACAGTACCCCCCCTTGGAAAAATGACTCCGAAAAATCCTGGCATTCGAAACAGATTTTTTCGATTTTTTTCTCACGAGTACGAGTTACGCGGTTACGGTTGACTTTTTCTTATTCGAAATCTGATTCTCTATAAAATGCACCTAATGGTTTCCTTTTAGCTTGAAATTTTTTTTTCTCGAAAATCCACAGTACCCCCCCTTGGAGCAATGACTCCGAAAAATCCTGGCATTCGAAACAGATTTTGTCGAATTTTTTCTCACGGGTACGGGTCACACGGTTACGGTTGACTTTTTCTTATTCGAAATCTGATTGTGTATAAAATGCACCTAATGGTTTCCTTTTTGCTTGAAATTTTTTTTTCTCGAAAATCCACAGTACCCCTCCTTGGAAAAATGACTCCGAAAAATCATGGCATTCCAAACAGATTTTTTCGATTTTTTTCTCACGAGTACCGATTACGCGGTTACAAATGACTTTTTCTTATTCGAAATCTGCTTCTGTATAAAATGCACCTAATGGTTTCCTTTTAGCTTGAAATTTTTTTTTCTCGAAAATCCACAGTACCCCCCCTTGGAGAAATGACTCCGACAAATCCTGGCATTCGAAACAGATTTTGTCGAATTTTTTCTCACGGGTACGGGTTACGCGGTTACGGTTGACTTTTTCTTATTCGAAATCTGATTCTCTATAAAATGCACCTAATGGTTTCCTTTTTGCTTGAAATTTTTTTTTCTCGAAAATCCACAGTACCCCCCCTTGGAAAAATGACTCCGAAAAATCCTGGCATTCGAAACAGATTTTTTCGATTTTTTTCTCACGAGTACGAGTTACGCGGTTACGGTGACTTTTTCTTATTCGAAATCTGATTCTCTATAAAATGCACCTAATGGTTTCCTTTTAGCTTGAAATTTTTTTTTCTCGAAAATCCACAGTACCCCCCCTTGGAAAAATGACTCCGAAAAATCCTGGCATTCGAAACAGATTTTTTCGATTTTTTTCTCACGAGTACGAGTTACGCGGTTACGGTTGACTTTTTCTTATTCGAAATCTGATTCTCTATAAAATGCACCTAATGGTTTCCTTTTAGCTTGAAATTTTTTTTTCTCGAAAATCCACAGTACCCCTCCTTGGAAAAATGACTCCGAAAAATCATGTCATTCCAAACAGATTTTTTCGATTTTTTTCTCACGAGTACGGATTACGCGGTTACAAATGACTTTTTCTTATTCGAAATCTGCTTCTGTATAAAATGCACCTAATGGTTTCCTTTTAGCTTGAAATTTTTTTTTCTCGAAAATCCACAGTACCCCCCCTTGGAAAAATGACTCCGAAAAATCCTGGCATTCGAAACAGATTTTTTCGATTTTTTTCTCACGAGTACGAGTTACGCGGTTACGGTTGACTTTTTCTTATTCGAAATCTGATTCTCTATAAAATGCACCTAATGGTTTCCTTTTTGCTTGAAATTTTTTTTTCTCGAAAATCCACAGTACCCCCCCTTGGAAAAATGACTCCGAAAAATCCTGGCATTCGAAACAGATTTTTTCGATTTTTTTCTCACGAGTACGAGTTACGCGGTTACGGTTGACTTTTTCTTATTCGAAATCTGATTCTCTATAAAATGCACCTAATGGTTTTCTTTTAGCTTGAAATTTTTTTTTCTCGAAAATCCACAGTACCCCCCCTTGGAGCAATGACTCCGAAAAATCCTGGCATTCGAAACAGATTTTGTCGAATTTTTTCTCACGGGTACGGGTCACACGGTTACGGTTGACTTTTTCTTATTCGAAATCTGATTGTGTATAAAATGCACCTAATGGTTTCCTTTTTGCTTGAAATTTTTTTTTCTCGAAAATCCACAGTACCCCTCCTTGGAAAAATGACTCCGAAAAATCATGGCATTCCAAACAGATTTTTTCGATTTTTTTCTCACGAGTACGCATTACGCGGTTACAAATGACTTTTTCTTATTCGAAATCTGCTTCTGTATAAAATGCAACTAATGGTTTCCTTTTAGCTTGAAATTTTTTTTTCTCGAAAATCCACAGTACCCCCCCTTGGAGAAATGACTCCGACAAATCCTGGCATTCGAAACAGATTTTGTCGAATTTTTTCTCACGGGTACGGGTTACGCGGTTACGGTTGACTTTTTCTTATTCGAAATCTGATTCTCTATAAAATGCACCTAATGGTTTCCTTTTTGCTTGAAATTTTTTTTTCTCGAAAATCCACAGTACCCCCCCTTGGAAAAATGACTCCGAAAAATCCTGGCATTCGAAACAGATTTTTTCGATTTTTTTCTCACGAGTACGAGTTACGCGGTTACGGTGACTTTTTCTTATTCGAAATCTGATTCTCTATAAAATGCACCTAATGGTTTCCTTTTAGCTTGAAATTTTTTTTTCTCGAAAATCCACAGTACCCCCCCTTGGAAAAATGACTCCGAAAAATCCTGGCATTCGAAACAGATTTTTTCGATTTTTTTCTCACGAGTACGAGTTACGCGGTTACGGTTGACTTTTTCTTATTCGAAATCTGATTCTCTATAAAATGCACCTAATGGTTTCCTTTTAGCTTGAAATTTTTTTTTCTCGAAAATCCACAGTACCCCTCCTTGGAAAAATGACTCCGAAAAATCATGTCATTCCAAACAGATTTTTTCGATTTTTTTCTCACGAGTACGGATTACGCGGTTACAAATGACTTTTTCTTATTCGAAATCTGCTTCTGTATAAAATGCACCTAATGGTTTCCTTTTAGCTTGAAATTTTTTTTTCTCGAAAATCCACAGTACCCCCCCTTGGAAAAATGACTCCGAAAAATCCTGGCATTCGAAACAGATTTTGTCGAATTTTTTCTCACGGGTACGGGTCACACGGTTACGGTTGACTTTTTCTTATTCGAAATCTGATTGTGTATAAAATGCACCTAATGGTTTCCTTTTTGCTTGAAATTTTTTTTTCTCGAAAATCCACAGTACCCCCCCTTGGAAAAATGACTCCGAAAAATCCTGGCATTCGAAACAGATTTTTTCGATTTTTTTCTCACGAGTACGAGTTACGCGGTTACGGTTGACTTTTTCTTATTCGAAATCTGATTCTCTATAAAATGCACCTAATGGTTTCCTTTTAGCTTGAAACTTTTTTTTCTCGAAAATCCACAGTACCCCCCCTTGGAGCAATGACTCCGAAAAATCCTGGCATTCGAAACAGATTTTGTCGAATTTTTTCTCACGGGTACGGGTCACACGGTTACGGTTGACTTTTTCTTATTCGAAATCTGATTGTGTATAAAATGCACCTAATGGTTTCCTTTTTGCTTGAAATTTTTTTTTCTCGAAAATCCACAGTACCCCTCCTTGGAAAAATGACTCCGAAAAATCATGGCATTCCAAACAGATTTTTTCGATTTTTTTCTCACGAGTACGGATTACGCGGTTACAAATGACTTTTTCTTATTCGAAATCTGCTTCTGTATAAAATGCACCTAATGGTTTCCTTTTAGCTTGAAATTTTTTTTTCTCGAAAATCCACAGTACCCCCCCTTGGAGAAATGACTCCGACAAATCCTGGCATTCGAAACAGATTTTGTCGAATTTTTTCTCACGGGTACGGGTTACGCGGTTACGGTTGACTTTTTCTTATTCGAAATCTGATTCTCTATAAAATGCACCTAATGGTTTCCTTTTTGCTTGAAATTTTTTTTTCTCGAAAATCCACAGTACCCCCCCTTGGAAAAATGACTCCGAAAAATCCTGGCATTCGAAACAGATTTTTTCGATTTTTTTCTCACGAGTACGAGTTACGCGGTTACGGTTGACTTTTTCTTATTCGAAATCTGATTCTCTATAAAATGCACCTAATGGTTTCCTTTTAGCTTGAAATTTTTTTTTCTCGAAAATCCACAGTACCCCTCCTTGGAAAAATGACTCCGAAAAATCATGTCATTCCAAACAGATTTTTTCGATTTTTTTCTCACGAGTACGGATTACGCGGTTACAAATGACTTTTTCTTATTCGAAATCTGCTTCTGTATAAAATGCACCTAATGGTTTCCTTTTAGCTTGAAATTTTTTTTTCTCGAAAATCCACAGTACCCCCCCTTGGAAAAATGACTCCGAAAAATCCTGGCATTCGAAACAGATTTTGTCGAATTTTTTCTCACGGGTACGGGTCACACGGTTACGGTTGACTTTTTCTTATTCGAAATCTGATTGTGTATAAAATGCACCTAATGGTTTCCTTTTTGCTTGAAATTTTTTTTTCTCGAAAATCCACAGTACCCCTCCTTGGAAAAATGACTCCGAAAAATCATGTCATTCCAAACAGATTTTTTCGATTTTTTTCTCACGAGTACGGATTACGCGGTTACAAATGACTTTTTCTTATTCGAAATCTGCTTCTGTATAAAATGCACCTAATGGTTTCCTTTTAGCTTGAAATTTTTTTTTCTCGAAAATCCACAGTACCCCCCCTTGGAGAAATGACTCCGACAAATCCTGGCATTCGAAACAGATTTTGTCGAATTTTTTCTCACGGGTACGGGTTACGCGGTTACGGTTGACTTTTTCTTATTCGAAATCTGATTCTCTATAAAATGCACCTAATGGTTTCCTTTTTGCTTGAAATTTTTTTTTCTCGAAAATCCACAGTACCCCCCCTTGGAAAAATGACTCCGAAAAATCCTGGCATTCGAAACAGATTTTTTCGATTTTTTTCTCACGAGTACGAGTTACGCGGTTACGGTGACTTTTTCTTATTCGAAATCTGATTCTCTATAAAATGCACCTAATGGTTTCCTTTTAGCTTGAAATTTTTTTTTCTCGAAAATCCACAGTACCCCCCCTTGGAAAAATGACTCCGAAAAATCCTGGCATTCGAAACAGATTTTTTCGATTTTTTTCTCACGAGTACGAGTTACGCGGTTACGGTGACTTTTTCTTATTCGAAATCTGATTCTCTATAAAATGCACCTAATGGTTTCCTTTTAGCTTGAAATTTTTTTTTCTCGAAAATCCACAGTACCCCCCCTTGGAAAAATGACTCCGAAAAATCCTGGCATTCGAAACAGATTTTTTCGATTTTTTTCTCACGAGTACGAGTTACGCGGTTACGGTTGACTTTTTCTTATTCGAAATCTGATTCTCTATAAAATGCACCTAATGGTTTCTTTTTAGCTTGAAATTTTTTTTTCTCGAAAATCCACAGTACCCCTCCTTGGAAAAATGACTCCGAAAAATCATGTCATTCCAAACAGATTTTTTCGATTTTTTTCTCACGAGTACGGATTACGCGGTTACAAATGACTTTTTCTTATTCGAAATCTGCTTCTGTATAAAATGCACCTAATGGTTTCCTTTTAGCTTGAAATTTTTTTTTCTCGAAAATCCACAGTACCCCCCCTTGGAAAAATGACTCCGAAAAATCCTGGCATTCGAAACAGATTTTGTCGAATTTTTTCTCACGGGTACGGGTCACACGGTTACGGTTGACTTTTTCTTATTCGAAATCTGATTGTGTATAAAATGCACCTAATGGTTTCCTTTTTGCTTGAAATTTTTTTTTCTCGAAAATCCACAGTACCCCCCCTTGGAAAAATGACTCCGAAAAATCCTGGCATTCGAAACAGATTTTTTCGATTTTTTTCTCACGAGTACGAGTTACGCGGTTACGGTTGACTTTTTCTTATTCGAAATCTGATTCTCTATAAAATGCACCTAATGGTTTCCTTTTAGCTTGAAACTTTTTTTTCTCGAAAATCCACAGTACCCCCCCTTGGAGCAATGACTCCGAAAAATCCTGGCATTCGAAACAGATTTTGTCGAATTTTTTCTCACGGGTACGGGTCACACGGTTACGGTTGACTTTTTCTTATTCGAAATCTGATTGTGTATAAAATGCACCTAATGGTTTCCTTTTTGCTTGAAATTTTTTTTTCTCGAAAATCCACAGTACCCCTCCTTGGAAAAATGACTCCGAAAAATCATGGCATTCCAAACAGATTTTTTCGATTTTTTTCTCACGAGTACGGATTACGCGGTTACAAATGACTTTTTCTTATTCGAAATCTGCTTCTGTATAAAATGCACCTAATGGTTTCCTTTTAGCTTGAAATTTTTTTTTCTCGAAAATCCACAGTACCCCCCCTTGGAGAAATGACTCCGACAAATCCTGGCATTCGAAACAGATTTTGTCGAATTTTTTCTCACGGGTACGGGTTACGCGGTTACGGTTGACTTTTTCTTATTCGAAATCTGATTCTCTATAAAATGCACCTAATGGTTTCCTTTTTGCTTGAAATTTTTTTTTCTCGAAAATCCACAGTACCCCCCCTTGGAAAAATGACTCCGAAAAATCCTGGCATTCGAAACAGATTTTTTCGATTTTTTTCTCACGAGTACGAGTTACGCGGTTACGGTTGAATTTTTCTTATTCGAAATCTGATTCTCTATAAAATGCACCTAATGGTTTCCTTTTAGCTTGAAATTTTTTTTTCTCGAAAATCCACAGTACCCCTCCTTGGAAAAATGACTCCGAAAAATCATGTCATTCCAAACAGATTTTTTCGATTTTTTTCTCACGAGTACGGATTACGCGGTTACAAATGACTTTTTCTTATTCGAAATCTGCTTCTGTATAAAATGCACCTAATGGTTTCCTTTTAGCTTGAAATTTTTTTTTCTCGAAAATCCACAGTACCCCCCCTTGGAAAAATGACTCCGAAAAATCCTGGCATTCGAAACAGATTTTGTCGAATTTTTTCTCACGGGTACGGGTCACACGGTTACGGTTGACTTTTTCTTATTCGAAATCTGATTGTGTATAAAATGCACCTAATGGTTTCCTTTTTGCTTGAAATTTTTTTTTCTCGAAAATCCACAGTACCCCTCCTTGGAAAAATGACTCCGAAAAATCATGTCATTCCAAACAGATTTTTTCGATTTTTTTCTCACGAGTACGGATTACGCGGTTACAAATGACTTTTTCTTATTCGAAATCTGCTTCTGTATAAAATGCACCTAATGGTTTCCTTTTAGCTTGAAATTTTTTTTTCTCGAAAATCCACAGTACCCCCCCTTGGAGAAATGACTCCGACAAATCCTGGCATTCGAAACAGATTTTGTCGAATTTTTTCTCACGGGTACGGGTTACGCGGTTACGGTTGACTTTTTCTTATTCGAAATCTGATTCTCTATAAAATGCACCTAATGGTTTCCTTTTTGCTTGAAATTTTTTTTTCTCGAAAATCCACAGTACCCCCCCTTGGAAAAATGACTCCGAAAAATCCTGGCATTCGAAACAGATTTTTTCGATTTTTTTCTCACGAGTACGAGTTACGCGGTTACGGTGACTTTTTCTTATTCGAAATCTGATTCTCTATAAAATGCACCTAATGGTTTCCTTTTAGCTTGAAATTTTTTTTTCTCGAAAATCCACAGTACCCCCCCTTGGAAAAATGACTCCGAAAAATCCTGGCATTCGAAACAGATTTTTTCGATTTTTTTCTCACGGGTACGGATTACGCGGTTACAAATGACTTTTTCTTATTCGAAATCTGCTTCTGTATAAAATGCACCTAATGGTTTCCTTTTAGCTTGAAATTTTTTTTTCTCGAAAATCCACAGTACCCCCCCCCCCTTGGAGCAATGACTCCGACAAATCCTGGCATTCGAAACAGATTTTTTCGATTTTTTTCTCACGGGTACGTGTTACACGGTTACGGTTGACTTTTTCTTATTCGAAATCTGATTCTGTATAAAATGCACCTAATGGTTTCCTTTTAGCTTGAAATTTTTTTTCTCGAAAATCCACAGTACCCCTCCTTGGAAAAATGACTCCGAAAAATCCTGGCATTCGAAACAGATTTTTTCGATTTTTTTTCTCACGGGTACGGATTACGTGGTTACGAATGACTTTTTCTTATTCGAAATCTGCTTCTGTATAAAATGCACCTAATGGTTTCCTTTTAGCTTGAAATTTTTTTTCTCGAAAATCCGCAGTACCCCCCCCTTGGAGAAATGACTCCGACAAATCCTGGCATTCGAAACAGATTTTTTCGAATTTTTTCTCACGGGTACGGGTTACACGGTTACGGTTGACTTTTTCTTATTCGAAATCTGATTGTCTATAAAATGCACCTAATGGTTTCCTTTTAGCTTGAAATTTTTTTTTCTCGAAAATCCACAGTACCCCCCCTTGGAAAAATGACTCCGAAAAATCCTGGCATTCGAAACAGATTTTTTCGATTTTTTTCTCACGAGTACGAGTTACGCGGTTACGGTGACTTTTTCTTATTCGAAATCTGATTCTCTATAAAATGCACCTAATGGTTTCCTTTTGCTTGAAATTTTTTTTTCTCGAAAATCCACAGTACCCCCCCTTGGAAAAATGACTCCGAAAAATCATGGCATTCGAAACAGATTTTTTCGATTTTTTTCTCACGGGTACGGGTTACGCGGTTACGGTTGACTTTTTCTTATTCGAAATCTGATTCTCTATAAAATGCACCTAATGGTTTCCTTTTAGCTTGAAATTTTTTTTTCTCTGAAATCCACAGTACCCTCCCTTGCAAAAATGACTCCGAAAAATCATTGCATTCGAAAATGATTTTTTCGATTTTTTTCTCACGGGTACGAGTTACGCGGTTACGGTTGACTTTTTCTTATTCGAAATCTGATTCTCTATAAAATGCACCTAATGGTTTCCTTTTTCCTTGAAATTTTTTTTTCTCTAAAATCCACAGTACCACCCGTTGCAAAAATCACTCCGAAAAATCATGGCATTCGAAACAGATTTTTTCGATTTTTTTCTCACGGGTACGGATTACGCGGTTACAAATGACTTTTTCTTATTCGAAATCTGCTTCTGTATAAAATGCACCTAATGGTTTCCTTTTAGCTTGAAATTTTTTTTTCTCGAAAATCCACAGTACCCCCCCTTGGAGAAATGACTCCGAAAAATCCCGGCATTCGAAACAGATTTTTTCGATTTTTTTCTCACGGGTACGGGTTACGCGGTTACGGTTGACTTTTTCTTATTCGAAATCTGATTCTCTATAAAATGCACCTAATGGTTTCCTTTTAGCTTGAAATTTTTTTTTCTCGAAAATCCACAGTACCCCTCGTTGGAAAAATGACTCCGAAAAATCATGGCATTCGAAACAGATTTTTTCGATTTTTTTCTCACGGGTACGGGTTACGCGGTTACGGTTGACTTTTTCTTATTCGAAATCTGATTCTCTATAAAATGCACCTAGTGGTTTCCTTTTAGCTTGAAATTTTTTTTTCCCGAAAATCCACAGTACCCCCCTTGGAAAAATGACTCCGAAAAATCATGGCATTCGAAACAGATTTTTTCGATTTTTTTCTCACGGGTACGAGTTACGCGGTTACGGTTGACTTTTTCTTATTCGAAATCTGATTCTCTATAAAATGCACCTAATGGTTTCCTTTTTGCTTGAAATTTTTTTTTCTCGAAAATCCACAGTACCCCCCCTTGGAAAAATCCTGGCATTCGAAACAGATTTTTTCGATTTTTTTCTCACGAGTACGAGTTACGCGGTTACGGTTGACTTTTTCTTATTCGAAATCTGATTCTCTATAAAATGCACCTAATGGTTTCCTTTTAGCTTGAAATTTTTTTTTCTCGAAAATCCACAGTACCCCCCCTTGGAGCAATGACTCCGAAAAATCCTGGCATTCGAAACAGATTTTGTCGAATTTTTTCTCACGGGTACGGGTCACACGGTTACGGTTGACTTTTTCTTATTCGAAATCTGATTGTGTATAAAATGCACCTAATGGTTTCCTTTTTGCTTGAAATTTTTTTTTCTCGAAAATCCACAGTACCCCTCCTTGGAAAAATGACTCCGAAAAATCATGGCATTCCAAACAGATTTTTTCGATTTTTTTCTCACGAGTACGGATTACGCGGTTACAAATGACTTTTTCTTATTCGAAATCTGCTTCTGTATAAAATGCACCTAATGGTTTCCTTTTAGCTTGAAATTTTTTTTTCTCGAAAATCCACAGTACCCCCCCTTGGAGAAATGACTCCGACAAATCCTGGCATTCGAAACAGATTTTGTCGAATTTTTTCTCACGGGTACGGGTTACGCGGTTACGGTTGACTTTTTCTTATTCGAAATCTGATTCTCTATAAAATGCACCTAATGGTTTCCTTTTAGCTTGAAATTTTTTTTTCTCGAAAATCCACAGTACCCCTCCTTGGAAAAATGACTCCGAAAAATCATGTCATTCCAAACAGATTTTTTCGATTTTTTTCTCACGAGTACGGATTACGCGGTTACAAATGACTTTTTCTTATTCGAAATCTGCTTCTGTATAAAATGCACCTAATGGTTTCCTTTTAGCTTGAAATTTTTTTTTCTCGAAAATCCACAGTACCCCCCCTTGGAAAAATGACTCCGAAAAATCCTGGCATTCGAAACAGATTTTGTCGAATTTTTTCTCACGGGTACGGGTCACACGGTTACGGTTGACTTTTTCTTATTCGAAATCTGATTGTGTATAAAATGCACCTAATGGTTTCCTTTTAGCTTGAAATTTTTTTTTCTCGAAAATCCACAGTACCCCCCCTTGGAAAAATGACTCCGAAAAATCCTGGCATTCGAAACAGATTTTGTCGAATTTTTTCTCACGGGTACGGGTCACACGGTTACGGTTGACTTTTTCTTATTCGAAATCTGATTCTGTATAAAATGCACCTAATGGTTTCCTTTTAGCTTGAAATTTTTTTTCTCGAAAATCCACAGTACCCCTCCTTGGAAAAATGACTCCGAAAAATCCTGGCATTCGAAACAGATTTTTTCGATTTTTTTTCTCACGGGTACGGATTACGTGGTTACGAATGACTTTTTCTTATTCGAAATCTGCTTCTGTATAAAATGCACCTAATGGTTTCCTTTTAGCTTGAAATTTTTTTTCTCGAAAATCCGCAGTACCCCCCCCTTGGAGAAATGACTCCGACAAATCCTGGCATTCGAAACAGATTTTTTCGAATTTTTTCTCACGGGTACGGGTTACACGGTTACGGTTGACTTTTTCTTATTCGAAATCTGATTGTCTATAAAATGCACCTAATGGTTTCCTTTTAGCTTGAAATTTTTTTTTCTCGAAAATCCACAGTACCCCCCCTTGGAAAAATGACTCCGAAAAATCCTGGCATTCGAAAAAGATTTTTTCGATTTTTTTCTCACGAGTACGAGTTACGCGGTTACGGTGACTTTTTCTTATTCGAAATCTGATTCTCTATAAAATGCACCTAATGGTTTCCTTTTGCTTGAAATTTTTTTTTCTCGAAAATCCACAGTACCCCCCCTTGGAAAAATGACTCCGAAAAATCATGGCATTCGAAACAGATTTTTTCGATTTTTTTCTCACGGGTACGGGTTACGCGGTTACGGTTGACTTTTTCTTATTCGAAATCTGATTCTCTATAAAATGCACCTAATGGTTTCCTTTTAGCTTGAAATTTTTTTTTCTCAGAAATCCACAGTACCCTCCCTTGCAAAAATGACTCCGAAAAATCATTGCATTCGAAAATGATTTTTTCGATTTTTTTCTCACGGGTACGAGTTACGCGGTTACGGTTGACTTTTTCTTATTCGAAATCTGATTCTCTATAAAATGCACCTAATGGTTTCCTTTTTCCTTGAAATTTTTTTTTCTCTAAAATCCACAGTACCACCCGTTGCAAAAATCACTCCGAAAAATCATGGCATTCGAAACAGATTTTTTCGATTTTTTTCTCACGGGTACGGATTACGCGGTTACAAATGACTTTTTCTTATTCGAAATCTGCTTCTGTATAAAATGCACCTAATGGTTTCCTTTTAGCTTGAAATTTTTTTTTCTCGAAAATCCACAGTACCCCCCCTTGGAGAAATGACTCCGAAAAATCCCGGCATTCGAAACAGATTTTTTCGATTTTTTTCTCACGGGTACGGGTTACGCGGTTACGGTTGACTTTTTCTTATTCGAAATCTGATTCTCTATAAAATGCACCTAATGGTTTCCTTTTAGCTTGAAATTTTTTTTTCTCGAAAATCCACAGTACCCCTCGTTGGAAAAATGACTCCGAAAAATCATGGCATTCGAAACAGATTTTTTCGATTTTTTTCTCACGGGTACGGGTTACGCGGTTACGGTTGACTTTTTCTTATTCGAAATCTGATTCTCTATAAAATGCACCTAGTGGTTTCCTTTTAGCTTGAAATTTTTTTTTCCCGAAAATCCACAGTACCCCCCTTGGAAAAATGACTCCGAAAAATCATGGCATTCGAAACAGATTTTTTCGATTTTTTTCTCACGGGTACGAGTTACGCGGTTACGGTTGACTTTTTCTTATTCGAAATCTGATTCTCTATAAAATGCACCTAATGGTTTCCTTTTTGCTTGAAATTTTTTTTTCTCGAAAATCCACAGTACCCCCCCTTGGAAAAATCCTGGCATTCGAAACAGATTTTTTCGATTTTTTTCTCACGAGTACGAGTTACGCGGTTACGGTTGACTTTTTCTTATTCGAAATCTGATTCTCTATAAAATGCACCTAATGGTTTCCTTTTAGCTTGAAATTTTTTTTTCTCGAAAATCCACAGTACCCCCCCTTGGAGCAATGACTCCGAAAAATCCTGGCATTCGAAACAGATTTTGTCGAATTTTTTCTCACGGGTACGGGTCACACGGTTACGGTTGACTTTTTCTTATTCGAAATCTGATTGTGTATAAAATGCACCTAATGGTTTCCTTTTTGCTTGAAATTTTTTTTTCTCGAAAATCCACAGTACCCCTCCTTGGAAAAATGACTCCGAAAAATCATGGCATTCCAAACAGATTTTTTCGATTTTTTTCTCACGAGTACGGATTACGCGGTTACAAATGACTTTTTCTTATTCGAAATCTGCTTCTGTATAAAATGCACCTAATGGTTTCCTTTTAGCTTGAAATTTTTTTTTCTCGAAAATCCACAGTACCCCCCCTTGGAGAAATGACTCCGACAAATCCTGGCATTCGAAACAGATTTTGTCGAATTTTTTCTCACGGGTACGGGTTACGCGGTTACGGTTGACTTTTTCTTATTCGAAATCTGATTCTCTATAAAATGCACCTAATGGTTTCCTTTTAGCTTGAAATTTTTTTTTCTCGAAAATCCACAGTACCCCTCCTTGGAAAAATGACTCCGAAAAATCATGTCATTCCAAACAGATTTTTTCGATTTTTTTCTCACGAGTACGGATTACGCGGTTACAAATGACTTTTTCTTATTCGAAATCTGCTTCTGTATAAAATGCACCTAATGGTTTCCTTTTAGCTTGAAATTTTTTTTTCTCGAAAATCCACAGTACCCCCCCTTGGAAAAATGACTCCGAAAAATCCTGGCATTCGAAACAGATTTTGTCGAATTTTTTCTCACGGGTACGGGTCACACGGTTACGGTTGACTTTTTCTTATTCGAAATCTGATTGTGTATAAAATGCACCTAATGGTTTCCTTTTTGCTTGAAATTTTTTTTTCTCGAAAATCCACAGTACCCCTCCTTGGAAAAATGACTCCGAAAAATCATGTCATTCCAAACAGATTTTTTCGATTTTTTTCTCACGAGTACGGATTACGCGGTTACAAATGACTTTTTCTTATTCGAAATCTGCTTCTGTATAAAATGCACCTAATGGTTTCCTTTTAGCTTGAAATTTTTTTTTCTCGAAAATCCACAGTACCCCCCCTTGGAGAAATGACTCCGACAAATCCTGGCATTCGAAACAGATTTTGTCGAATTTTTTCTCACGGGTACGGGTTACGCGGTTACGGTTGACTTTTTCTTATTCGAAATCTGATTCTCTATAAAATGCACCTAATGGTTTCCTTTTTGCTTGAAATTTTTTTTTCTCGAAAATCCACAGTACCCCCCCTTGGAAAAATGACTCCGAAAAATCCTGGCATTCGAAACAGATTTTTTCGATTTTTTTCTCACGGGTACGGATTACGCGGTTACAAATGACTTTTTCTTATTCGAAATCTGCTTCTGTATAAAATGCACCTAATGGTTTCCTTTTAGCTTGAAATTTTTTTTTCTCGAAAATCCACAGTACCCCCCCCCCCCCCCCCTTGGAGCAATGACTCCGACAAATCCTGGCATTCGAAACAGATTTTTTCGATTTTTTTCTCACGGGTACGTGTTACACGGTTACGGTTGACTTTTTCTTATTCGAAATCTGATTCTGTATAAAATGCACCTAATGGTTTCCTTTTAGCTTGAAATTTTTTTTCTCGAAAATCCACAGTACCCCTCCTTGGAAAAATGACTCCGAAAAATCCTGGCATTCGAAACAGATTTTTTCGATTTTTTTTCTCACGGGTACGGATTACGTGGTTACGAATGACTTTTTCTTATTCGAAATCTGCTTCTGTATAAAATGCACCTAATGGTTTCCTTTTAGCTTGAAATTTTTTTTTCTCGAAAATCCACAGTACCCCTCGTTGGAAAAATGACTCCGAAAAATCATGGCATTCGAAACAGATTTTTTCGATTTTTTTCTCACGGGTACGGGTTACGCGGTTACGGTTGACTTTTTCTTATTCGAAATCTGATTCTCTATAAAATGCACCTAGTGGTTTCCTTTTAGCTTGAAATTTTTTTTTCCCGAAAATCCACAGTACCCCCCTTGGAAAAATGACTCCGAAAAATCATGGCATTCGAAACAGATTTTTTCGATTTTTTTCTCACGGGTACGAGTTACGCGGTTACGGTTGACTTTTTCTTATTCGAAATCTGATTCTCTATAAAATGCACCTAATGGTTTCCTTTTTGCTTGAAATTTTTTTTTCTCGAAAATCCACAGTACCCCCCCTTGGAAAAATCCTGGCATTCGAAACAGATTTTTTCGATTTTTTTCTCACGAGTACGAGTTACGCGGTTACGGTTGACTTTTTCTTATTCGAAATCTGATTCTCTATAAAATGCACCTAATGGTTTCCTTTTAGCTTGAAATTTTTTTTTCTCGAAAATCCACAGTACCCCCCCTTGGAGCAATGACTCCGAAAAATCCTGGCATTCGAAACAGATTTTGTCGAATTTTTTCTCACGGGTACGGGTCACACGGTTACGGTTGACTTTTTCTTATTCGAAATCTGATTGTGTATAAAATGCACCTAATGGTTTCCTTTTTGCTTGAAATTTTTTTTTCTCGAAAATCCACAGTACCCCTCCTTGGAAAAATGACTCCGAAAAATCATGGCATTCCAAACAGATTTTTTCGATTTTTTTCTCACGAGTACGGATTACGCGGTTACAAATGACTTTTTCTTATTCGAAATCTGCTTCTGTATAAAATGCACCTAATGGTTTCCTTTTAGCTTGAAATTTTTTTTTCTCGAAAATCCACAGTACCCCCCCTTGGAGAAATGACTCCGACAAATCCTGGCATTCGAAACAGATTTTGTCGAATTTTTTCTCACGGGTACGGGTTACGCGGTTACGGTTGACTTTTTCTTATTCGAAATCTGATTCTCTATAAAATGCACCTAATGGTTTCCTTTTAGCTTGAAATTTTTTTTTCTCGAAAATCCACAGTACCCCTCCTTGGAAAAATGACTCCGAAAAATCATGTCATTCCAAACAGATTTTTTCGATTTTTTTCTCACGAGTACGGATTACGCGGTTACAAATGACTTTTTCTTATTCGAAATCTGCTTCTGTATAAAATGCACCTAATGGTTTCCTTTTAGCTTGAAATTTTTTTTTCTCGAAAATCCACAGTACCCCCCCTTGGAAAAATGACTCCGAAAAATCCTGGCATTCGAAACAGATTTTGTCGAATTTTTTCTCACGGGTACGGGTCACACGGTTACGGTTGACTTTTTCTTATTCGAAATCTGATTGTGTATAAAATGCACCTAATGGTTTCCTTTTTGCTTGAAATTTTTTTTTCTCGAAAATCCACAGTACCCCTCCTTGGAAAAATGACTCCGAAAAATCATGTCATTCCAAACAGATTTTTTCGATTTTTTTCTCACGAGTACGGATTACGCGGTTACAAATGACTTTTTCTTATTCGAAATCTGCTTCTGTATAAAATGCACCTAATGGTTTCCTTTTAGCTTGAAATTTTTTTTTCTCGAAAATCCACAGTACCCCCCCTTGGAGAAATGACTCCGACAAATCCTGGCATTCGAAACAGATTTTGTCGAATTTTTTCTCACGGGTACGGGTTACGCGGTTACGGTTGACTTTTTCTTATTCGAAATCTGATTCTCTATAAAATGCACCTAATGGTTTCCTTTTTGCTTGAAATTTTTTTTTCTCGAAAATCCACAGTACCCCCCCTTGGAAAAATGACTCCGAAAAATCCTGGCATTCGAAACAGATTTTTTCGATTTTTTTCTCACGGGTACGGATTACGCGGTTACAAATGACTTTTTCTTATTCGAAATCTGCTTCTGTATAAAATGCACCTAATGGTTTCCTTTTAGCTTGAAATTTTTTTTTCTCGAAAATCCACAGTACCCCCCCCCCCCCCTTGGAGCAATGACTCCGACAAATCCTGGCATTCGAAACAGATTTTTTCGATTTTTTTCTCACGGGTACGTGTTACACGGTTACGGTTGACTTTTTCTTATTCGAAATCTGATTCTGTATAAAATGCACCTAATGGTTTCCTTTTAGCTTGAAATTTTTTTTCTCGAAAATCCACAGTACCCCTCCTTGGAAAAATGACTCCGAAAAATCCTGGCATTCGAAACAGATTTTTTCGATTTTTTTTCTCATGGGTACGGATTACGTGGTTACGAATGACTTTTTCTTATTCGAAATCTGCTTCTGTATAAAATGCACCTAATGGTTTCCTTTTAGCTTGAAATTTTTTTTCTCGAAAATCCGCAGTACCCCCCCTTGGAGAAATGACTCCGACAAATCCTGGCATTCGAAACAGATTTTTTCGAATTTTTTCTCACGGGTACGGGTTACACGGTTACGGTTGACTTTTTCTTATTCGAAATCTGACTGTCTATAAAATGCACCTAATGGTTTCCTTTTAGCTTGAAATTTTTTTTTCTCGAAAATCCACAGTACCCCCCCTTGGAAAAATGACTCCGAAAAATCCTGGCATTCGAAACAGATTTTTTCGATTTTTTTCTCACGAGTACGAGTTACGCGGTTACGGTGACTTTTTCTTATTCGAAATCTGATTCTCTATAAAATGCACCTAATGGTTTCCTTTTGCTTGAAATTTTTTTTTCTCGAAAATCCACAGTACCCCCCCTTGGAAAAATGACTCCGAAAAATCATGGTATTCGAAACAGATTTTTTCGATTTTTTTCTCACGGGTACGGGTTACGCGGTTACGGTTGACTTTTTCTTATTCGAAATCTGATTCTCTATAAAATGCACCTAATGGTTTCCTTTTAGCTTGAAATTTTTTTTTCTCTGAAATCCACAGTACCCTCCCTTGCAAAAATGACTCCGAAAAATCATTGCATTCGAAAATGATTTTTTCGATTTTTTTCTCACGGGTACGAGTTACGCGGTTACGGTTGACTTTTTCTTATTCGAAATCTGATTCTCTATAAAATGCACCTAATGGTTTCCTTTTTCCTTGAAATTTTTTTTTCTCTAAAATCCACAGTACCACCCGTTGCAAAAATCACTCCGAAAAATCATGGCATTCGAAACAGATTTTTTCGATTTTTTTCTCACGGGTACGGATTACGCGGTTACAAATGACTTTTTCTTATTCGAAATCTGCTTCTGTATAAAATGCACCTAATGGTTTCCTTTTAGCTTGAAATTTTTTTTTCTCGAAAATCCACAGTACCCCCCCTTGGAGAAATGACTCCGAAAAATCCCGGCATTCGAAACAGATTTTTTCGATTTTTTTCTCACGGGTACGGGTTACGCGGTTACGGTTGACTTTTTCTTATTCGAAATCTGATTCTCTATAAAATGCACCTAATGGTTTCCTTTTAGCTTGAAATTTTTTTTTCTCGAAAATCCACAGTACCCCTCGTTGGAAAAATGACTCCGAAAAATCATGGCATTCGAAACAGATTTTTTCGATTTTTTTCTCACGGGTACGGGTTACGCGGTTACGGTTGACTTTTTCTTATTCGAAATCTGATTCTCTATAAAATGCACCTAGTGGTTTCCTTTTAGCTTGAAATTTTTTTTTCCCGAAAATCCACAGTACCCCCCTTGGAAAAATGACTCCGAAAAATCATGGCATTCGAAACAGATTTTTTCGATTTTTTTCTCACGGGTACGAGTTACGCGGTTACGGTTGACTTTTTCTTATTCGAAATCTGATTCTCTATAAAATGCACCTAATGGTTTCCTGTTAGCTTGAAATTTTTTTTTTCTCGAAAATCCACAGTACCCTCCCTTGCAAAAATGACTCCGAAAAATCATTGCATTCGAAAATGATTTTTTCGATTTTTTTCTCACGGGTACGAGTTACGCGGTTACGGTTGACTTTTTCTTATTCGAAATCTGATTCTCTATAAAATGCACCTAATGGTTTCCTGTTAGCTTGAAATTTTTTTTTTCTCGAAAATCCACAGTACCCCCCCTTGGAAAAATGACTCCGAAAAATCCTGGCATTCGAAACAGATTTTTTCGATTTTTTTCTCACGAGTACGGATTACGCGGTTACAAATGACTTTTTCTTATTCGAAATCTGCTTCTGTATAAAATGCACCTAATGGTTTCCTTTTAGCTTGAAATTTTTTTTTCTCGAAAATCCACAGTACCCCCCCTTGGAGAAATGACTCCGACAAATCCTGGCATTCGAAACAGATTTTGTCGAATTTTTTCTCACGGGTACGTGTTACACGGTTACGGTTGACTTTTTCTTATTCGAAATCTGATTCTGTATAAAATGCACCTAATGGTTTCCTTTTAGCTTGAAATTTTTTTTCTCGAATATCCACAGTACCCCTCCTTGGAAAAATGACTCCGAAAAATCCTGGCATTCGAAACAGATTTTTTCGATTTTTTTTCTCACGGGTACGGATTACGTGGTTACGAATGACTTTTTCTTATTCGAAATCTGCTTCTGTATAAAATGCACCTAATGGTTTCCTTTTAGCTTGAAATTTTTTTTCTCGAAAATCCGCAGTACCCCCCCTTGGAGAAATGACTCCGACAAATCCTGGCATTCGAAACAGATTTTTTCGAATTTTTTCTCACGGGTACGGGTTACACGGTTACGGTTGACTTTTTCTTATTCGAAATCTGATTGTCTATAAAATGCACCTAATGGTTTCCTTTTAGCTTGAAATTTTTTTTTCTCGAAAATCCACAGTACCCCCCCTTGGAAAAATGAGTCCGAAAAATCCTGGCATTCGAAACAGATTTTTTCGATTTTTTTCTCACGAGTACGAGTTACGCGGTTACGGTGACTTTTTCTTATTCGAAATCTGATTCTCTATAAAATGCACCTAATGGTTTCCTTTTGCTTGAAATTTTTTTTTCTCGAAAATCCACAGTACCCCCCCTTGGAAAAATGACTCCGAAAAATCATGGCATTCGAAACAGATTTTTTCGATTTTTTTCTCACGGGTACGGGTTACGCGGTTACGGTTGACTTTTTCTTATTCGAAATCTGATTCTCTATAAAATGCACCTAGTGGTTTCCTTTTAGCTTGAAATTTTTTTTCTCGAAAATCCACAGTACCCCCCCCTTGGAAAAATGACTCCGAAAAATCCTGGCATTCGAAACAGATTTTTTCGATTTTTTTCTCACGAGTACGAGTTACGCGGTTACGGTGACTTTTTCTTATTCGAAATCTGCTTCTGTATAAAATGCACCTAATGGTTTCCTTTTAGCTTGAAATTTTTTTTCTCGAAAATCCGCAGTACCCCCCCTTGGAGAAATGACTCCGACAAATCCTGGCATTCGAAACAGATTTTTTCGAATTTTTTCTCACGGGTACGGGTTACACGGTTACGGTTGACTTTTTCTTATTCGAAATCTGATTGTCTATAAAATGCACCTAATGGTTTCCTTTTAGCTTGAAATTTTTTTTTCTCGAAAATCCACAGTACCCCCCCTTGGAAAAATGACTCCGAAAAATCCTGGCATTCGAAACAGATTTTTTCGATTTTTTTCTCACGAGTACGAGTTACGCGGTTACGGTGACTTTTTCTTATTCGAAATCTGATTCTCTATAAAATGCACCTAATGGTTTCCTTTTGCTTGAAATTTTTTTTTCTCGAAAATCCACAGTACCCCCCCTTGGAAAAATGACTCCGAAAAATCATGGCATTCGAAACAGATTTTTTCGATTTTTTTCTCACGGGTACGGGTTACGCGGTTACGGTTGACTTTTTCTTATTCGAAATCTGATTCTCTATAAAATGCACCTAGTGGTTTCCTTTTAGCTTGAAATTTTTTTTTCCCGAAAATCCACAGTACCCCCCTTGGAAAAATGACTCCGAAAAATCATGGCATTCGAAATAGATTTTTTCGATTTTTTTCTCACGGGTACGAGTTACGCGGTTACGGTTGACTTTTTCTTATTCGAAATCTGATTCTCTATAAAATGCACCTAATGGTTTCCTGTTAGCTTGAAATTTTTTTTTTCTCGAAAATCCACAGTACCCTCCCTTGCAAAAATGACTCCGAAAAATCATTGCATTCGAAAATGATTTTTTCGATTTTTTTCTCACGGGTACGAGTTACGCGGTTACGGTTGACTTTTTCTTATTCGAAATCTGATTCTCTATAAAATGCACCTAATGGTTTCCTGTTAGCTTGAAATTTTTTTTTCTCGAAAATCCACAGTACCCCCCCTTGGAAAAATGACTCCGAAAAATCCTGGCATTCGAAACAGATTTTTTCGATTTTTTTCTCACGAGTACGGATTACGCGGTTACAAATGACTTTTTCTTATTCGAAATCTGCTTCTGTATAAAATGCACCTAATGGTTTCCTTTTAGCTTGAAATTTTTTTTTCTCGAAAATCCACAGTACCCCCCCTTGGAGAAATGACTCCGACAAATCCTGGCATTCGAAACAGATTTTGTCGAATTTTTTCTCACGGGTACGGGTTACGCGGTTACGGTTGACTTTTTCTTATTCGAAATCTGATTCTCTATAAAATGCACCTAATGGTTTCCTTTTTGCTTGAAATTTTTTTTTCTCGAAAATCCACAGTACCCCCCCTTGGAAAAATGACTCCGAAAAATCCTGGCATTCGAAACAGATTTTTTCGATTTTTTTCTCACGAGTACGAGTTACGCGGTTACGGTGACTTTTTCTTATTCGAAATCTGATTGTCTATAAAATGCACCTAATGGTTTCCTTTTAGCTTGAAATTTTTTTTTCTCGAAAATCCACAGTACCCCCCCCCCCTTGGAAAAATGACTCCGAAAAATCATGGCTTTCGAAACAGATTTTTTCGATATTTTTCTCACGGGTACGGGTTACGCGGTTACGGTTGACTTTTTCTTATTCGAAATCTGATTCTCTATAAAATGCACCTAATGGTTTCCTTTTAGCTTGAAATTTTTTTTTCTCTGAAATCCACAGTACCCTCCCTTGCAAAAATGACTCCGAAAAATCATTGCATTCGAAAATGATTTTTTCGATTTTTTTCTCACGGGTACGAGTTACGCGGTTACGGTTGACTTTTTCTTATTCGAAATCTGATTCTCTATAAAATGCACCTAATGGTTTCCTTTTTCCTTGAAATTTTTTTTTCTCTAAAATCCACAGTACCACCCGTTGCAAAAATCACTCCGAAAAATCATGGCATTCGAAACAGATTTTTTCGATTTTTTTCTCACGGGTACGGATTACGCGGTTACAAATGACTTTTTCTTATTCGAAATCTGCTTCTGTATAAAATGCACCTAATGGTTTCCTTTTAGCTTGAAATTTTTTTTTCTCGAAAATCCACAGTACCCCCCCTTGGAGAAATGACTCCGAAAAATCCCGGCATTCGAAACAGATTTTTTCGATTTTTTTCTCACGGGTACGGGTTACGCGGTTACGGTTGACTTTTTCTTATTCGAAATCTGATTCTCTATAAAATGCACCTAATGGTTTCCTTTTAGCTTGAAATTTTTTTTTCTCGAAAATCCACAGTACCCCTCGTTGGAAAAATGACTCCGAAAAATCATGGCATTCGAAACAGATTTTTTCGATTTTTTTCTCACGGGTACGGGTTACGCGGTTACGGTTGACTTTTTCTTATTCGAAATCTGATTCTCTATAAAATGCACCTAGTGGTTTCCTTTTAGCTTGAAATTTTTTTTTCCCGAAAATCCACAGTACCCCCCTTGGAAAAATGACTCCGAAAAATCATGGCATTCGAAACAGATTTTTTCGATTTTTTTCTCACGGGTACGAGTTACGCGGTTACGGTTGACTTTTTCTTATTCGAAATCTGATTCTCTATAAAATGCACCTAATGGTTTCCTGTTAGCTTGAAATTTTTTTTTTCTCGAAAATCCACAGTACCCTCCCTTGCAAAAATGACTCCGAAAAATCCTGGCATTCGAAACAGATTTTTTCGATTTTTTTCTCACGGGTACGGATTACGTGGTTACGAATGACTTTTTCTTATTCGAAATCTGCTTCTGTATAAAATGCACCTAATGGTTTCCTTTTAGCTTGAAATTTTTTTTTCTCTGAAATCCACAGTACCCTCCCTTGCAAAAATGACTCCGAAAAATCATTGCATTCGAAAATGATTTTTTCGAATTTTTTCTCACGGGTACGGGTTACACGGTTACGGTTGACTTTTTCTTATTCGAAATCTGATTCTCTATAAAATGCACCTAATGGTTTCCTTTTTGCTTGAAATTTTTTTTTCTCGAAAATCCACAGTACCCCTCCTTGGAAAAATGACTCCGAAAAATCATGGCATTCGAAACAGATTTTTTCGATTTTTTTCTCACGGGTGCGGATTACGCGGTTACAAATGACTTTTTCTTATTCGAAATCTGCTTCTGTATAAAATGCACCTAATGGTTTCCTTTTAGCTTGAAATTTTTTTTCTCGAAAATCCACAGTACTCCCCCTTGGAGAAATGACTCCGACAAATCCTGGCATTCGAAACAGATTTTGTCGAATTTTTTCTCACGGGTACGGGTTACACGGTTACGGTTGACTTTTTCTTATTCGAAATCTGATTCTGTATAAAATGCACCTAATGGTTTCCTTTTTGCTTGAAATTTTTTTTTCTCTAAAATCCACAGTACCCTCCCTTGGAAAAATGACTCCGAAAAATCATGGCATTCGAAACAGATTTTTTCGATTTTTTTTCTCACGGGTACGGGTTACGCGGTTACGGTTGACTTTTTCTTATTCGAAATCTGATTCTCTATAAAATGCACCTAATGGTTTCCTTTTTGCTTGAAATTTTTTTTTCTCGAAAATCCACAGTACCCCCCCTTGGAAAAATGACTCCGAAAAATCCTGGCATTCGAAACAGATTTTTTCGAATTTTTTCTCACGGGTACGGGTTACACGGTTACGGTTGACTTTTTCTTATTCGAAATCTGATTCTCTATAAAATGCACCTAATGGTTTCCTTTTTGCTTGAAATTTTTTTTTCTCGAAAATCCACAGTACCCCTCCTTGGAAAAATGACTCCGAAAAATCATGGCATTCGAAACAGATTTTTTCGATTTTTTTCTCACGAGTACGGATTACGCGGTTACAAATGACTTTTTCTTATTCGAAATCTGCTTCTGTATAAAATGCACCTAATGGTTTCCTTTTAGCTTGAAATTTTTTTTTCTCGAAAATCCACAGTACCCCCCCTTGGAGAAATGACTCCGACAAATCCTGGCATTCGAAACAGATTTTGTCGAATTTTTTCTCACGGGTACGGGTCACACGGTTACGGTTGACTTTTTCTTATTCGAAATCTGATTCTGTATAAAATGCACCTAATGGTTTCCTTTTTGCTTGAAATTTTTTTTTCTCTAAAATCCACAGTACCCTCCCTTGGAAAAATGACTCCGAAAAATCATGGCATTCGAAACAGATTTTTTCGATTTTTTTTCTCACGGGTACGGGTTACGCGGTTACGGTTGACTTTTTCTTATTCGAAATCTGATTCTCTATAAAATGCACCTAATGGTTTCCTTTTTGCTTGAAATTTTTTTTTCTCGAAAATCCACAGTACCCCCCCTTGGAAAAATGACTCCGAAAAATCCTGGCATTCGAAACAGATTTTTTCGATTTTTTTCTCACGAGTACGAGTTACGCGGTTACGGTGACTTTTTCTTATTCGAAATCTGATTCCCTATAAAATGCACCTAATGGTTTCCTTTTAGCTTGAAATTTTTTTTTCTCGAAAATCCACAGTACCCCCCCTTGGAAAAATGACTCCGAAAAATCCTGGCATTCGAAACAGATTTTTTCGATTTTTTTCTCACGGGTACGGATTACGCGGTTACAAATGACTTTTTCTTATTCGAAATCTGCTTCTGTATAAAATGCACCTAATGGTTTCCTTTTAGCTTGAAATTTTTTTTTCTCGAAAATCCACAGTACCCCCCCTTGGAGCAATGACTCCGACAAATCCTGGCATTCGAAACAGATTTTTTCGATTTTTTTCTCACGGGTACGTGTTACACGGTTACGGTTGACTTTTTCTTATTCGAAATCTGATTCTGTATAAAATGCACCTAATGGTTTCCTTTTAGCTTGAAATTTTTTTTCTCGAAAATCCACAGTACCCCTCCTTGGAAAAATGACTCCGAAAAATCCTGGCATTCGAAACAGATTTTTTCGATTTTTTTTCCCACGGGTACGGATTACGTGGTTACGAATGACTTTTTCTTATTCGAAATCTGCTTCTGTATAAAATGCACCTAATGGTTTCCTTTTAGCTTGAAATTTTTTTTTTCTCGAAAATCCACAGTACCCCCCCTTGGAGAAACGACTCCGACAAATCCTGGCATTCGAAACAGATTTTTTCGATTTTTTTCTCACGGGTACGTGTTACACGGTTACGGTTGACTTTTTCTTATTCGAAATCTGATTCTCTATAAAATGCACCTAATGGTTTCCTTTTAGCTTGAAATTTTTTTTTCTCGAAAATCCACAGTACCCCTCCTTGGAAAAATGACTCCGAAAAATCCTGGCATTCGAAACAGATTTTTTCGATTTTTTTCTCACGGGTACGGATTACGCGGTTACAAATGACTTTTTCTTATTCGAAATCTGCTTCTGTATAAAATGCACCTAATGGTTTCCTTTTAGCTTGAAATTTTTTTTCTCGAAAATCCACAGTACCCCTCCTTGGAAAAATGACTCCGAAAAATCCTGGCATTCGAAACAGATTTTTTCGATTTTTTTCTCACGGGTACGGATTACGTGGTTACGAATGACTTTTTCTTATTCGAAATCAATCTGATTCTCTATAAAATGCACCTAATGGTTTCCTTTTAGCTTGAAATTTTTTTTTCTCGAAAATCCACAGTACCCCCCCTTGGAGAAATGACTCCGACAAATCCTGGCATTCGAAACAGATTTTTTCGAATTTTTTCTCACGGGTACGGGTTACGGTTGACTTTTTCTTATTCGAAATCTGATTCTCTATAAAATGCACCTAATGGTTTCCTTTTAGCTTGAAATTTTTTTTTCTGGAAAATCCACAGTACCCCCCCTTGGAAAAATGACTCCGAAAAATCATGGCATTCGAAACAGATTTTTTCGATTTTTTTTCCCACGGGTACGGATTACGTGGTTACGAATGACTTTTTCTTATTCGAAATCTGCTTCTGTATAAAATGCACCTAATGGTTTCCTTTTAGCTTGAAATTTTTTTTCTCGAAAATCCACAGTACCCCTCCTTGGAAAAATGACTCCGAAAAATCCTGGCATTCGAAACAGATTTTTTCGATTTTTTTTCCCACGGGTACGGATTACGTGGTTACGAATGACTTTTTCTTATTCGAAATCTGCTTCTGTATAAAATGCACCTAATGGTTTCCTTTTAGCTTGAAATTTTTTTTTTCTCGAAAATCCACAGTACCCCCCCTTGGAGAAACGACTCCGACAAATCCTGGCATTCGAAACAGATTTTTTCGATTTTTTTCTCACGGGTACGTGTTACACGGTTACGGTTGACTTTTTCTTATTCGAAATCTGATTCTCTATAAAATGCACCTAATGGTTTCCTTTTAGCTTGAAATTTTTTTTTCTCGAAAATCCACAGTACCCCTCCTTGGAAAAATGACTCCGAAAAATCCTGGCATTCGAAACAGATTTTTTCGATTTTTTTCTCACGGGTACGGATTACGCGGTTACAAATGACTTTTTCTTATTCGAAATCTGCTTCTGTATAAAATGCACCTAATGGTTTCCTTTTAGCTTGAAATTTTTTTTCTCGAAAATCCACAGTACCCCTCCTTGGAAAAATGACTCCGAAAAATCCTGGCATTCGAAACAGATTTTTTCGATTTTTTTCTCACGGGTACGGATTACGTGGTTACGAATGACTTTTTCTTATTCGAAATCAATCTGATTCTCTATAAAATGCACCTAATGGTTTCCTTTTAGCTTGAAATTTTTTTTTCTCGAAAATCCACAGTACCCCCCCTTGGAGAAATGACTCCGACAAATCCTGGCATTCGAAACAGATTTTTTCGAATTTTTTCTCACGGGTACGGGTTACGGTTGACTTTTTCTTATTCGAAATCTGATTCTCTATAAAATGCACCTAATGGTTTCCTTTTAGCTTGAAATTTTTTTTTCTGGAAAATCCACAGTACCCCCCCTTGGAAAAATGACTCCGAAAAATCCTGGCATTCGAAACAGATTTTTTCGATTTTTTTCTCACGGGTACGGATTACGCGGTTACAAATGACTTTTTCTTATTCGAAATCTGCTTCTGTATAAAATGCACCTAATGGTTTCCTTTTAGCTTGAAATTTTTTTTTCTCGAAAATCCACAGTACCCCCCCCCCCTTGGAAAAATGACTCCGAAAAATCATGGCTTTCGAAACAGATTTTTTCGATTTTTTTCTCACGGGTACGGGTTACGCGGTTACGGTTGACTTTTTCTTATTCGAAATCTGATTCTCTATAAAATGCACCTAATGGTTTCCTTTTAGCTTGAAATTTTTTTTCCCCGAAAATCCACAGTACCCCCCCTTGGAAAAATGACTCCGAAAAATCCTGGCATTCGAAACAGATTTTTTCGATTTTTTTCTCACGGGTACGGATTACGCGGTTACGGTGACTTTTTCTTATTCGAAATCTGATTCTCTATAAAATGCACCTAATGGTTTCATTTTGCTTGAAATTTTTTTTTCTCGAAAATCCACAGTACCCCCCCCCCCCCTTGGAGAAATGACTCCGAAAAATCCTGGCATTCGAAACAGATTTTTTCGATTTTTTTCTCACGGGTACGGGTTACGCGGTTACGGTTGACTTTTCCTTATTCGAAATCTGATTCTCTATAAAATGCACCTAATGGTTTCCTTTTAGCTTGAAATTTTTTTTCCCCGAAAATCCACAGTACCACCCGTTGCAAAAATCACTCCGAAAAATCATGGCATTCGAAACAGATTTTTTCGATTTTTTTCTCACGGGTACGGGTTACGCGGTTACGGTTGACTTTTTCTTATTCGAAATCTGATTCTCTATAAAATGCACCTAATGGTTTCCTTTTAGCTTGAAATTTTTTTTTCTCGAAAATCCACAGTACCCCCCCTTGGAGAAATGACTCCGACAAATCCTGGCATTCGAAACAGATTTTTTCGAATTTTTTCTCACGGGTACGGGTTACGGTTGACTTTTTCTTATTCGAAATCTGATTCTCTATAAAATGCACCTAATGGTTTCCTTTTAGCTTGAAATTTTTTTTTCTCGAAAATCCACAGTACCCCCCCTTGGAAAAATGACTCCGAAAAATCCTGGCATTCGAAACAGATTTTTTCGATTTTTTTCTCACGGGTACGGATTACGCGGTTACAAATGACTTTTTCTTATTCGAAATCTGCTTCTGTATAAAATGCACCTAATGGTTTCCTTTTAGCTTGAAATTTTTTTTTCTCGAAAATCCACAGTACCCCCCCTTGGAGCAATGACTCCGACAAATCCTGGCATTCGAAACAGATTTTTTCGATTTTTTTCTCACGGGTACGTGTTACACGGTTACGGTTGACTTTTTCTTATTCGAAATCTGATTCTGTATAAAATGCACCTAATAGTTTCCTTTTAGCTTGAAATTTTTTTTCTCGAAAATCCACAGTACCCCTCCTTGGAAAAATGACTCCGAAAAATCCTGGCATTCGAAACAGATTTTTTCGATTTTTTTTCTCACGGGTACGGATTACGTGGTTACGAATGACTTTTTCTTATTCGAAATCTGCTTCTGTATAAAATGCACCTAATGGTTTCCTTTTAGCTTGAAATTTTTTTTTCTCGAAAATCCACAGTACCCCCCCCTTGGAGAAATGACTCCGACAAATCCTGGCATTCGAAACAGATTTTTTCGATTTTTTTCTCACGGGTACGTGTTACACGGTTACGGTTGACTTTTTCTTATTCGAAATCTGATTCTCTATAAAATGCACCTAATGGTTTCCTTTTAGCTTGAAATTTTTTGTTCCCGAAAATCCACAGTACCCCCCCTTGGAAAAATGACTCCGAAAAATCATGGCATTCGAAACAGATTTTTTCGATTTTTTTCTCACGGGTACGGGTTACGCGGTTACGGTTGACTTTTTCTTATTCGAAATCTGATTCTCTATAAAATGCACCTAATGGTTTCCTTTTAGCTTGAAATTTTTTTTTCTCGAAAATCCACAGTACCCCCCCCCCCTTGGAAAAATGACTCCGAAAAATCATGGCTTTCGAAACAGATTTTTTCGATTTTTTTCTCACGGGTACGGGTTACGCGGTTACGGTTGACTTTTTCTTATTCGAAATCTGATTCTCTATAAAATGCACCTAATGGTTTCCTTTTACCTTGAAATTTTTTTTTCTCGAAAATCCACAGTACCCCCCCTTGGAGAAATGACTCCGACAAATCCTGGCATTCGAAACAGATTTTTTCGAATTTTTTCTCACGGGTACGGGTTACGGTTGACTTTTTCTTATTCGAAATCTGATTCTCTATAAAATGCACCTAATGGTTTCCTTTTAGCTTGAAATTTTTTTTTCTCGAAAATCCACAGTACCCCCCCTTGGAAAAATGACTCCGAAAAATCCTGGCATTCGAAACAGATTTTTTCGATTTTTTTCTCACGGGTACGGATTACGCGGTTACAAATGACTTTTTCTTATTCGAAATCTGCTTCTGTATAAAATGCACCTAATGGTTTCCTTTTAGCTTGAAATTTTTTTTTCTCGAAAATCCACAGTACCCCCCCTTGGAGCAATGACTCCGACAAATCCTGGCATTCGAAACAGATTTTTTCGATTTTTTTCTCACGGGTACGTGTTACACGGTTACGGTTGACTTTTTCTTATTCGAAATCTGATTCTGTATAAAATGCACCTAATGGTTTCCTTTTAGCTTGAAATTTTTTTTCTCGAAAATCCACAGTACCCCTCCTTGTAAAAATGACTCCGAAAAATCCTGGCATTCGAAACAGATTTTTTCGATTTTTTTTCTCACGGGTACGGATTACGTGGTTACGAATGACTTTTTCTTATTCGAAATCTGCTTCTGTATAAAATGCACCTAATGGTTTCCTTTTAGCTTGAAATTTTTTTTTCTCGAAAATCCACAGTACCCCCCCTTGGAGAAATGACTCCGACAAATCCTGGCATTCGAAACAGATTTTTTCGATTTTTTTCTCACGGGTACGTGTTACACGGTTACGGTTGACTTTTTCTTATTCGAAATCTGATTCTCTATAAAATGCACCTAATGGTTTCCTTTTAGCTTGAAATTTTTTTTTCCCGAAAATCCACAGTACCCCCCCTTGGAAAAATGACTCCGAAAAATCATGGCATTCGAAACAGATTTTTTCGATTTTTTTCTCACGGGTACGGGTTACGCGGTTACGGTTGACTTTTTCTTATTCGAAATCTGATTCTCTATAAAATGCACCTAATGGTTTCCTTTTAGCTTGAAATTTTTTTTTCTCGAAAATCCACAGTACCCCCCCCCCTTGGAAAAATGACTCCGAAAAATCATGGCTTTCGAAACAGATTTTTTCGATTTTTTTCTCACGGGTACGGGTTACGCGGTTACGGTTGACTTTTTCTTATTCGAAATCTGATTCTCTATAAAATGCACCTAATGGTTTCCTTTTAGCTTGAAATTTTTTTTCCCCGAAAATCCACAGTACCCCCCCTTGGAAAAATGACTCCGAAAAATCCTGGCATTCGAAACAGATTTTTTCGATTTTTTTCTCACGGGTACGGATTACGCGGTTACGGTGACTTTTTCTTATTCGAAATCTGATTCTCTATAAAATGCACCTAATGGTTTCATTTTGCTTGAAATTTTTTTTTCTCGAAAATCCACAGTACCCCCCCCCCCTTGGAGAAATGAATCCGAAAAATCCTGGCATTCGAAACAGATTTTTTCGATTTTTTTCTCACGGGTACGGGTTACGCGGTTACGGTTGACTTTTCCTTATTCGAAATCTGATTCTCTATAAAATGCACCTAATGGTTTCCTTTTAGCTTGAAATTTTTTTTCCCCGAAAATCCACAGTACCACCCGTTGCAAAAATCACTCCGAAAAATCATGGCATTCGAAACAGATTTTTTCGATTTTTTTCTCACGGGTACGGGTTACGCGGTTACGGTTGACTTTTTCTTATTCGAAATCTGATTCTCTATAAAATGCACCTAATGGTTTCCTTTTAGCTTGAAATTTTTTTTTCTCGAAAATCCACAGTACCCCCCCTTGGAGAAATGACTCCGACAAATCCTGGCATTCGAAACAGATTTTTTCGAATTTTTTCTCACGGGTACGGGTTACGGTTGACTTTTTCTTATTCGAAATCTGATTCTCTATAAAATGCACCTAATGGTTTCCTTTTAGCTTGAAATTTTTTTTTCTCGAAAATCCACAGTACCCCCCCTTGGAAAAATGACTCCGAAAAATCCTGGCATTCGAAACAGATTTTTTCGATTTTTTTCTCACGAGTACGAGTTACGCGGTTACGGTGACTTTTTCTTATTCGAAATCTGATTCTCTATAAAATGCACCTAATGGTTTCCTTTTAGCTTGAAATTTTTTTTTCTCGAAAATCCACAGTACCCCCCCTTGGAGAAATGACTCCGACAAATCCTGGCATTCGAAACAGATTTTTTCGAATTTTTTCTCACGGGTACGGGTTACGGTTGACTTTTTCTTATTCGAAATCTGATTCTCTATAAAATGCACCTAATGGTTTCCTTTTAGCTTGAAATTTTTTTTTCTCGAAAATCCACAGTACCCCCCCTTGGAAAAATGACTCCGAAAAATCCTGGCATTCGAAACAGATTTTTTCGATTTTTTTCTCACGGGTACGGATTACGCGGTTACAAATGACTTTTTCTTATTCGAAATCTGCTTCTGTATAAAATGCACCTAATGGTTTCCTTTTAGCTTGAAATTTTTTTTTCTCGAAAATCCACAGTACCCCCCCTTGGAGCAATGACTCCGACAAATCCTGGCATTCGAAACAGATTTTTTCGATTTTTTTCTCACGGGTACGTGTTACACGGTTACGGTTGACTTTTTCTTATTCGAAATCTGATTCTGTATAAAATGCACCTAATAGTTTCCTTTTAGCTTGAAATTTTTTTTCTCGAAAATCCACAGTACCCCTCCTTGGAAAAATGACTCCGAAAAATCCTGGCATTCGAAACAGATTTTTTCGATTTTTTTTCTCACGGGTACGGATTACGTGGTTACGAATGACTTTTTCTTATTCGAAATCTGCTTCTGTATAAAATGCACCTAATGGTTTCCTTTTAGCTTGAAATTTTTTTTTCTCGAAAATCCACAGTACCCCCCCTTGGAGAAATGACTCCGACAAATCCTGGCATTCGAAACAGATTTTTTCGATTTTTTTCTCACGGGTACGTGTTACACGGTTACGGTTGACTTTTTCTTATTCGAAATCTGATTCTCTATAAAATGCACCTAATGGTTTCCTTTTAGCTTGAAATTTTTTGTTCCCGAAAATCCACAGTACCCCCCCTTGGAAAAATGACTCCGAAAAATCATGGCATTCGAAACAGATTTTTTCGATTTTTTTCTCACGGGTACGGGTTACGCGGTTACGGTTGACTTTTTCTTATTCGAAATCTGATTCTCTATAAAATGCACCTAATGGTTTCCTTTTAGCTTGAAATTTTTTTTTCTCGAAAATCCACAGTACCCCCCCCCCCCCTTGGAAAAATGACTCCGAAAAATCATGGCTTTCGAAACAGATTTTTTCGATTTTTTTCTCACGGGTACGGGTTACGCGGTTACGGTTGACTTTTTCTTATTCGAAATCTGATTCTCTATAAAATGCACCTAATGGTTTCCTTTTACCTTGAAATTTTTTTTTCTCGAAAATCCACAGTACCCCCCCTTGGAGAAATGACTCCGACAAATCCTGGCATTCGAAACAGATTTTTTCGAATTTTTTCTCACGGGTACGGGTTACGGTTGACTTTTTCTTATTCGAAATCTGATTCTCTATAAAATGCACCTAATGGTTTCCTTTTAGCTTGAAATTTTTTTTTCTCGAAAATCCACAGTACCCCCCCTTGGAAAAATGACTCCGAAAAATCCTGGCATTCGAAACAGATTTTTTCGATTTTTTTCTCACGGGTACGGATTACGCGGTTACAAATGACTTTTTCTTATTCGAAATCTGCTTCTGTATAAAATGCACCTAATGGTTTCCTTTTAGCTTGAAATTTTTTTTTCTCGAAAATCCACAGTACCCCCCCTTGGAGCAATGACTCCGACAAATCCTGGCATTCGAAACAGATTTTTTCGATTTTTTTCTCACGGGTACGTGTTACACGGTTACGGTTGACTTTTTCTTATTCGAAATCTGATTCTGTATAAAATGCACCTAATGGTTTCCTTTTAGCTTGAAATTTTTTTTCTCGAAAATCCACAGTACCCCTCCTTGTAAAAATGACTCCGAAAAATCCTGGCATTCGAAACAGATTTTTTCGATTTTTTTTCTCACGGGTACGGATTACGTGGTTACGAATGACTTTTTCTTATTCGAAATCTGCTTCTGTATAAAATGCACCTAATGGTTTCCTTTTAGCTTGAAATTTTTTTTTCTCGAAAATCCACAGTACCCCCCCTTGGAGAAATGACTCCGACAAATCCTGGCATTCGAAACAGATTTTTTCGATTTTTTTCTCACGGGTACGTGTTACACGGTTACGGTTGACTTTTTCTTATTCGAAATCTGATTCTCTATAAAATGCACCTAATGGTTTCCTTTTAGCTTGAAATTTTTTTTTCCCGAAAATCCACAGTACCCCCCCTTGGAAAAATGACTCCGAAAAATCATGGCATTCGAAACAGATTTTTTCGATTTTTTTCTCACGGGTACGGGTTACGCGGTTACGGTTGACTTTTTCTTATTCGAAATCTGATTCTCTATAAAATGCACCTAATGGTTTCCTTTTAGCTTGAAATTTTTTTTTCTCGAAAATCCACAGTACCCCCCCCCCCTTGGAAAAATGACTCCGAAAAATCATGGCTTTCGAAACAGATTTTTTCGATTTTTTTCTCACGGGTACGGGTTACGCGGTTACGGTTGACTTTTTCTTATTCGAAATCTGATTCTCTATAAAATGCACCTAATGGTTTCCTTTTAGCTTGAAATTTTTTTTCCCCGAAAATCCACAGTACCCCCCCTTGGAAAAATGACTCCGAAAAATCCTGGCATTCGAAACAGATTTTTTCGATTTTTTTCTCACGGGTACGGATTACGCGGTTACGGTGACTTTTTCTTATTCGAAATCTGATTCTCTATAAAATGCACCTAATGGTTTCATTTTGCTTGAAATTTTTTTTTCTCGAAAATCCACAGTACCCCCCCCCCTTGGAGAAATGACTCCGAAAAATCCTGGCATTCGAAACAGATTTTTTCGATTTTTTTCTCACGGGTACGGGTTACGCGGTTACGGTTGACTTTTCCTTATTCGAAATCTGATTCTCTATAAAATGCACCTAATGGTTTCCTTTTAGCTTGAAATTTTTTTTCCCCGAAAATCCACAGTACCACCCGTTGCAAAAATCACTCCGAAAAATCATGGCATTCGAAACAGATTTTTTCGATTTTTTTCTCACGGGTACGGGTTACGCGGTTACGGTTGACTTTTTCTTATTCGAAATCTGATTCTCTATAAAATGCACCTAATGGTTTCCTTTTAGCTTGAAATTTTTTTTTCTCGAAAATCCACAGTACCCCCCCTTGGAGAAATGACTCCGACAAATCCTGGCATTCGAAACAGATTTTTTCGAATTTTTTCTCACGGGTACGGGTTACGGTTGACTTTTTCTTATTCGAAATCTGATTCTCTATAAAATGCACCTAATGGTTTCCTTTTAGCTTGAAATTTTTTTTTCTCGAAAATCCACAGTACCCCCCCTTGGAAAAATGACTCCGAAAAATCCTGGCATTCGAAACAGATTTTTTCGATTTTTTTCTCACGAGTACGAGTTACGCGGTTACGGTGACTTTTTCTTATTCGAAATCTGATTCTCTATAAAATGCACCTAATGGTTTCCTTTTAGCTTGAAATTTTTTTTTCTCGAAAATCCACAGTACCCCCCCTTGGAAAAATGACTCCGAAAAATCCTGGCATTCGAAACAGATTTTTTCGATTTTTTTCTCACGGGTACGGATTACGCGGTTACAAATGACTTTTTCTTATTCGAAATCTGCTTCTGTATAAAATGCACCTAATGGTTTCCTTTTAGCTTGAAATTTTTTTTTCTCGAAAATCCACAGTACCCCCCCTTGGAGCAATGACTCCGACAAATCCTGGCATTCGAAACAGATTTTTTCGATTTTTTTCTCACGGGTACGTGTTACACGGTTACGGTTGACTTTTTCTTATTCGAAATCTGATTCTGTATAAAATGCACCTAATGGTTTCCTTTTAGCTTGAAATTTTTTTTCTCGAAAATCCACAGTACCCCTCCTTGGAAAAATGACTCCGAAAAATCCTGGCATTCGAAACAGATTTTTTCGATTTTTTTTCTCACGGGTACGGATTACGTGGTTACGAATGACTTTTTCTTATTCGAAATCTGCTTCTGTATAAAATGCACCTAATGGTTTCCTTTTAGCTTGAAATTTTTTTTTCTCGAAAATCCACAGTACCCCCCCTTGGAGAAATGACTCCGACAAATCCTGGCATTCGAAACAGATTTTTTCGATTTTTTTCTCACGAGTACGAGTTACGCGGTTACGGTGACTTTTTCTTATTCGAAATCTGATTCTCTATAAAATGCACCTAATGGTTTCCTTTTAGCTTGAAATTTTTTTTTCTCGAAAATCCACAGTACCCCCCCTTGGAAAAATGACTCCGAAAAATCCTGGCATTCGAAACAGATTTTTTCGATTTTTTTCTCACGGGTACGGATTACGCGGTTACAAATGACTTTTTCTTATTCGAAATCTGCTTCTGTATAAAATGCACCTAATGGTTTCCTTTTAGCTTGAAATTTTTTTTTCTCGAAAATCCACAGTACCCCCCCTTGGAGCAATGACTCCGACAAATCCTGGCATTCGAAACAGATTTTTTCGATTTTTTTCTCACGGGTACGTGTTACACGGTTACGGTTGACTTTTTCTTATTCGAAATCTGATTCTGTATAAAATGCACCTAATGGTTTCCTTTTAGCTTGAAATTTTTTTTCTCGAAAATCCACAGTACCCCTCCTTGGAAAAATGACTCCGAAAAATCCTGGCATTCGAAACAGATTTTTTCGATTTTTTTTCTCACGGGTACGGATTACGTGGTTACGAATGACTTTTTCTTATTCGAAATCTGCTTCTAAATAAAATGCACCTAATGGTTTCCTTTTAGCTTGAAATTTTTTTTTCTCGAAAATCCACAGTACCCCCCCTTGGAGAAATGACTCCGACAAATCCTGGCATTCGAAACAGATTTTTTCGATTTTTTTCTCACGGGTACGTGTTACACGGTTACGGTTGACTTTTTCTTATTCGAAATCTGATTCTCTATAAAATGCACCTAATGGTTTCCTTTTAGCTTGAAATTTTTTTTTCTCGAAAATCCACAGTACCCCCCCTTGGAGAAATGACTCCGACAAATCCTGGCATTCGAAACAGATTTTTTCGAATTTTTTCTCACGGGTACGGGTTACGGTTGACTTTTTCTTATTCGAAATCTGATTCTCTATAAAATGCACCTAATGGTTTCCTTTTAGCTTGAAATTTTTTTTTCTCGAAAATCCACAGTACCCCCCCTTGGAAAAATGACTCCGAAAAATCCTGGCATTCGAAACAGATTTTTTCGATTTTTTTCTCACGAGTACGAGTTACGCGGTTACGGTGACTTTTTCTTATTCGAAATCTGATTCTCTATAAAATGCACCTAATGGTTTCCTTTTAGCTTGAAATTTTTTTTTCTCGAAAATCCACAGTACCCCCCCTTGGAAAAATGACTCCGAAAAATCCTGGCATTCGAAACAGATTTTTTCGATTTTTTTCTCACGGGTACGGATTACGCGGTTACAAATGACTTTTTCTTATTCGAAATCTGCTTCTGTATAAAATGCACCTAATGGTTTCCTTTTAGCTTGAAATTTTTTTTTCTCGAAAATCCACAGTACCCCCCCCTTGGAGCAATGACTCCGACAAATCCTGGCATTCGAAACAGATTTTTTCGATTTTTTTCTCACGGGTACGTGTTACACGGTTACGGTTGACTTTTTCTTATTCGAAATCTGATTCTGTATAAAATGCACCTAATGGTTTCCTTTTAGCTTGAAATTTTTTTTCTCGAAAATCCACAGTACCCCTCCTTGGAAAAATGACTCCGAAAAATCCTGGCATTCGAAACAGATTTTTTCGATTTTTTTTCTCACGGGTACGGATTACGTGGTTACGAATGACTTTTTCTTATTCGAAATCTGCTTCTGTATAAAATGCACCTAATGGTTTCCTTTTAGCTTGAAATTTTTTTTTCTCGAAAATCCACAGTACCCCCCCTTGGAGAAATGACTCCGACAAATCCTGGCATTCGAAACAGATTTTTTCGATTTTTTTCTCACGGGTACGTGTTACACGGTTACGGTTGACTTTTTCTTATTCGAAATCTGATTCTCTATAAAATGCACCTAATGGTTTCCTTTTAGCTTGAAATTTTTTTTTCCCGAAAATCCACAGTACCCCCCTTTAGAAAAATGACTCCGAAAAATCATGGCATTCGAAACAGATTTTTTCGATTTTTTTCTCACGGGTACGGGTTACGCGGTTACGGTTGACTTTTTCTTATTCGAAATCTGATTCTCTATCAAATGCACCTAATGGTTTCCTTTTAGCTTGAAATTTTTTTTTCTCGAAAATCCACAGTACCCTCCCTTGCAAAAATGACTCCGAAAAATCATTGCATTCGAAAATGATTTTTTCGATTTTTTTCTCACGGGTACGAGTTACGCGGTTACGGTTGACTTTTTCTTATTCGAAATCTGATTCTCTATAAAATGCACCTAATGGTTTCCTTTTTCCTTGAAATTTTTTTTTCTCTAAAATCCACAGTACCACCCGTTGCAAAAATCACTCCGAAAAATCATGGCATTCGAAACAGATTTTTTGGATTTTTTTCTCACGGGTACGGATTACGCGGTTACAAATGACTTTTTCTTATTCGAAATCTGCTTCTGTATAAAATGCACCTAATGGTTTCCTTTTAGCTTGAAATTTTTTTTTCTCGAAAATCCACAGTACCCCCCCTTGGAAAAATGACTCCGAAAAATCCTGGCATTCGAAACAGATTTTTTCGAATTTTTTCTCACGGGTACGGGTTACGGTTGACTTTTTCTTATTCGAAATCTGATTCTCTATAAAATGCACCTAATGGTTTCCTTTTAGCTTGAAATTTTTTTTTCTCGAAAATCCACAGTACCCCCCCTTGGAAAAATGACTCCGAAAAATCCTGGCATTCGAAACAGATTTTTTCGATTTTTTTCTCACGAGTACGAGTTACGCGGTTACGGTGACTTTTTCTTATTCGAAATCTGATTCTCTATAAAATGCACCTAATGGTTTCCTTTTAGCTTGAAATTTTTTTTTCTCGAAAATCCACAGTACCCCCCCTTGGAAAAATGACTCCGAAAAATCCTGGCATTCGAAACAGATTTTTTTCTCACGGGTACGGATTACGCGGTTACAAATGACTTTTTCTTATTCGAAATCTGCTTCTGTATAAAATGCACCTAATGGTTTCCTTTTAGCTTGAAATTTTTTTTTCTCGAAAATCCACAGTACCCCCCCTTGGAGCAATGACTCCGACAAATCCTGGCATTCGAAACAGATTTTTTCGATTTTTTTCTCACGGGTACGTGTTACACGGTTACGGTTGACTTTTTCTTATTCGAAATCTGATTCTGTATAAAATGCACCTAATGGTTTCCTTTTAGCTTGAAATTTTTTTTCTCGAAAATCCACAGTACCCCTCCTTGGAAAAATGACTCCGAAAAATCCTGGCATTCGAAACAGATTTTTTCGATTTTTTTTCTCACGGGTACGGATTACGTGGTTACGAATGACTTTTTCTTATTCGAAATCTGCTTCTGTATAAAATGCACCTAATGGTTTCCTTTTAGCTTGAAATTTTTTTTTCTCGAAAATCCACAGTACCCCCCCCTTGGAGAAATGACTCCGACAAATCCTGGCATTCGAAACAGATTTTTTCGATTTTTTTCTCACGGGTACGTGTTACACGGTTACGGTTGACTTTTTCTTATTCGAAATCTGATTCTCTATAAAATGCACCTAATGGTTTCCTTTTAGCTTGAAATTTTTTTTTCCCGAAAATCCACAGTACCCCCCTTTAGAAAAATGACTCCGAAAAATCATGGCATTCGAAACAGATTTTTTCGATTTTTTTCTCACGGGTACGGGTTACGCGGTTACGGTTGACTTTTTCTTATTCGAAATCTGATTCTCTATAAAATGCACCTAATGGTTTCCTTTTAGCTTGAAATTTTTTTTTCTCGAAAATCCACAGTACCCTCCCTTGCAAAAATGACTCCGAAAAATCATTGCATTCGAAACAGATTTTTTCGATTTTTTTCTCACGGGTACGAGTTACGCGGTTACGGTTGACTTTTTCTTATTCGAAATCTGATTCTCTATAAAATGCACCTAATGGTTTCCTTTTTCCTTGAAATTTTTTTTTCTCTAAAATCCACAGTACCACCCGTTGCAAAAATCACTCCGAATAATCATGGCATTCGAAACAGATTTTTTGGATTTTTTTCTCACGGGTACGGATTACGCGGTTACAAATGACTTTTTCTTATTCGAAATCTGATTCTCTATAAAATGCACCTAATGGTTTCCTTTTAGCTTGAAATTTTTTTTTCTCGAAAATCCACAGTACCCCCCCCCCCCTTGGAAAAATGACTCCGAAAAATCATGGCTTTCGAAACAGATTTTTTCGATTTTTTTCTCACGGGTACGGGTTACGCGGTTACGGTTGACTTTTTCTTATTCGAAATCTGATTCTCTATAAAATGCACCTAATGGTTTCCTTTTAGCTTGAAATTTTTTTTCCCCGAAAATCCACAGTACCCCCCCTTGGAAAAATGACTCCGAAAAATCCTGGCATTCGAAACAGATTTTTTCGATTTTTTTCTCACGGGTACGGATTACGCGGTTACGGTGACTTTTTCTTATTCGAAATCTGATTCTCTATAAAATGCACCTAATGGTTTCCTTTTAGCTTGAAATTTTTTTTCCCCGAAAATCCACAGTACCACCCGTTGCAAAAATCACTCCGAAAAATCATGGCATTCGAAACAGATTTTTTCGATTTTTTTCTCACGGGTACGGGTTACGCGGTTACGGTTGACTTTTTCTTATTCGAAATCTGATTCTCTATAAAATGCACCTAATGGTTTCCTTTTAGCTTGAAATTTTTTTTTCTCGAAAATCCACAGTACCCCCCCTTGGAGAAATGACTCCGACAAATCCTGGCATTCGAAACAGATTTTTTCGAATTTTTTCTCACGGGTACGGGTTACGGTTGACTTTTTCTTATTCGAAATCTGATTCTCTATAAAATGCACCTAATGGTTTCCTTTTAGCTTGAAATTTTTTTTTCTCGAAAATCCACAGTACCCCCCCTTGGAAAAATGACTCCGAAAAATCCTGGCATTCGAAACAGATTTTTTCGATTTTTTTCTCACGAGTACGAGTTACGCGGTTACGGTGACTTTTTCTTATTCGAAATCTGATTCTCTATACAATGCACCTAATGGTTTCCTTTTAGCTTGAAATTTTTTTTTCTCGAAAATCCACAGTACCCCCCCTTGGAAAAATGACTCCGACAAATCCTGGCATTCGAAACAGATTTTTTCGATTTTTTTCTCACGGGTACGTGTTACACGGTTACGGTTGACTTTTTCTTATTCGAAATCTGATTCTGTATAAAATGCACCTAATGGTTTCCTTTTAGCTTGAAATTTTTTTTCTCGAAAATCCACAGTACCCCTCCTTGGAAAAATGACTCCGAAAAATCCTGGCATTCGAAACAGATTTTTTCGATTTTTTTTCTCACGGGTACGGATTACGTGGTTACGAATGACTTTTTCTTATTCGAAATCTGCTTCTGTATAAAATGCACCTAATGGTTTCCTTTTAGCTTGAAATTTTTTTTTCTCGAAAATCCACAGTACCCCCCCTTGGAGAAATGACTCCGACAAATCCTGGCATTCGAAACAGATTTTTTCGATTTTTTTCTCACGGGTACGTGTTACTCGGTTACGGTTGACTTTTTCTTATTCGAAATCTGATTCTCTATAAAATGCACCTAATGGTTTCCTTTTAGCTTGAAATTTTTTTTTCCCGAAAATCCACAGTACCCCCCTTTAGAAAAATGACTCCGAAAAATCATGGCATTCGAAACAGATTTTTTCGATTTTTTTCTCACGGGTACGGGTTACGCGGTTACGGTTGACTTTTTCTTATTCGAAATCTGATTCTCTATAAAATGCACCTAATGGTTTCCTTTTAGCTTGAAATTTTTTTTTCTCGAAAATCCACAGTACCCCCCCCTTGGAAAAATGACTCCGAAAAATCATGGCTTTCGAAACAGATTTTTTCGATTTTTTTCTCACGGGTACGGGTTACGCGGTTACGGTTGACTTTTTCTTATTCGAAATCTGATTCTCTATAAAATGCACCTAATGGTTTCCTTTTAGCTTGAAATTTTTTTTTCTCTGAAATCCACAGTACCCTCCCTTGCAAAAATGACTCCGAAAAATCATTGCATTCGAAAATGATTTTTTCGATTTTTTTCTCACGGGTACGAGTTACGCGGTTACGGTTGACTTTTTCTTATTCGAAATCTGATTCTCTATAAAATGCACCTAATGGTTTCCTTTTTCCTTGAAATTTTTTTTTCTCTAAAATCCACAGTACCACCCGTTGCAAAAATCACTCCGAAAAATCATGGCATTCGAAACAGATTTTTTGGATTTTTTTCTCACGGGTACGGATTACGCGGTTACAAATGACTTTTTCTTATTCGAAATCTGCTTCTGTATAAAATGCACCTAATGGTTTCCTTTTAGCTTGAAATTTTTTTTTCTCGAAAATCCACAGTACCCCCCCTTGGAGAAATGACTCCGAAAAATCATGGCTTTCGAAACAGATTTTTTCGATTTTTTTCTCACGGGTACGGGTTACGCGGTTACGGTTGACTTTTTCTTATTCGAAATCTGATTCTCTATAAAATGCACCTAATGGTTTCCTTTTAGCTTGAAATTTTTTTTTCTCTGAAATCCACAGTACCCTCCCTTGCAAAAATGACTCCGAAAAATCATTGCATTCGAAAATGATTTTTTCGATTTTTTTCTCACGGGTACGTGTTACGCGGTTACGGTTGACTTTTTCTTATTCGAAATCTGATTCTCTATAAAATGCACCTAATGGTTTCCTTTTAGCTTGAAATTTTTTTTTCTCGAAAATCCACAGTACCCTCCCTTGGAAAAATGACTCCGAAAAATCATGGCATTCGAAACAGATTTTTTCGATTTTTTTCTCACGAGTACGAGTTACGCGGTTACGGTGACTTTTTCTTATTCGAAATCTGATTCTCTATAAAATGCACCTAATGGTTTCCTTTTAGCTTGAAATTTTTTTTCCCCGAAAATCCACAGTACCACCCGTTGCAAAAATCACTCCGAAAAATCATGGCATTCGAAACAGATTTTTTCGATTTTTTTCTCACGGGTACGGGTTACGCGGTTACGGTTGACTTTTTCTTATTCGAAATCTGATTCTCTATAAAATGCACCTAATGGTTTCCTTTTAGCTTGAAATTTTTTTTCCCCGAAAATCCACAGTACCACCCGTTGCAAAAATCACTCCGAAAAATCCTGGCATTAGAAACAGATTTTTTCGAATTTTTTCTCACGGGTACGGGTTACGGTTGACTTTTTCTTATTCGAAATCTGATTCTCTATAAAATGCACCTAATGGTTTCCTTTTAGCTTGAAATTTTTTTTTCTCGAAAATCCACAGTACCCCCCCTTGGAAAAATGACTCCGAAAAATCCTGGCATTCGAAACAGATTTTTTCGATTTTTTTCTCACGAGTACGAGTTACGCGGTTACGGTGACTTTTTCTTATTCGAAATCTGATTCTCTATAAAATGCACCTAATGGTTTCCTTTTAGCTTGAAATTTTTTTTTCTCGAAAATCCACAGTACCCCCCCTTGGAAAAATGACTCCGAAAAATCCTGGCATTCGAAACAGATTTTTTCGATTTTTTTCTCACGGGTACGGATTACGCGGTTACAAATGACTTTTTCTTATTCGAAATCTGCTTCTGTATAAAATGCACCTAATGGTTTCCTTTTGCTTGAAATTTTTTTCTCTCGAAAATCCACAGTACCCCCCCTTGGAGCAATGACTCCGACAAATCCTGGCATTCGAAACAGATTTTTTCGATTTTTTTCTCACGGGTACGTGTTACACGGTTACGGTTGACTTTTTCTTATTCGAAATCTGATTCTGTATAAAATGCACCTAATGGTTTCCTTTTAGCTTGAAATTTTTTTTCTCGAAAATCCACAGTACCCCTCCTTGGAAAAATGACTCCGAAAAATCCTGGCATTCGAAACAGATTTTTTCGATTTTTTTTCTCACGGGTACGGATTACGTGGTTACGAATGACTTTTTCTTATTCGAAATCTGCTTCTGTATAAAATGCACCTAATGGTTTCCTTTTAGCTTGAAATTTTTTTTTCTCGAAAATCCACAGTACCCCCCCTTGGAGAAATGACTCCGACAAATCCTGGCATTCGAAACAGATTTTTTCGATTTTTTTCTCACGGGTACGTGTTACACGGTTACGGTTGACTTTTTCTTATTCGAAATCTGATTCTCTATAAAATGCACCTAATGGTTTCCTTTTAGCTTGAAATTTTTTTTTCCCGAAAATCCACAGTACCCCCCTTTAGAAAAATGACTCCGAAAAATCATGGCATTCGAAACAGATTTTTTCGATTTTTTTCTCACGGGTACGGGTTACGCGGTTACGGTTGACTTTTTCTTATTCGAAATCTGATTCTCTATAAAATGCACCTAATGGTTTCCTTTTAGCTTGAAATTTTTTTTTCTCGAAAATCCACAGTACCCTCCCTTGCAAAAATGACTCCGAAAAATCATTGCATTCGAAAATGATTTTTTCGATTTTTTTCTCACGGGTACGAGTTACGCGGTTACGGTTGACTTTTTCTTATTCGAAATCTGATTCTCTATAAAATGCACCTAATGGTTTCCTTTTTCCTTGAAATTTTTTTTTCTCTAAAATCCACAGTACCACCCGTTGCAAAAATCACTCCGAAAAATCATGGCATTCGAAACAGATTTTTTGGATTTTTTTCTCACGGGTACGGATTACGCGGTTACAAATGACTTTTTCTTATTCGAAATCTGCTTCTGTATAAAATGCACCTAATGGTTTCCTTTTAGCTTGAAATTTTTTTTTCTCGAAAATCCACAGTACCCCCCCTTGGAGAAATGACTCCGAAAAATCATGGCTTTCGAAACAGATTTTTTCGATTTTTTTCTCACGGGTACGGGTTACGCGGTTACGGTTGACTTTTTCTTATTCGAAATCTGATTCTCTATAAAATGCACCTAATGGTTTCCTTTTAGCTTGAAATTTTTTTTTCTCTGAAATCCACAGTACCCTCCCTTGCAAAAATGTCTCCGAAAAATCATTGCATTCGAAAATGATTTTTTCGATTTTTTTCTCACGGGTACGTGTTACGCGGTTACGGTTGACTTTTTCTTATTCGAAATCTGATTCTCTATAAAATGCACCTAATGGTTTCCTTTTAGCTTGAAATTTTTTTTTCTCGAAAATCCACAGTACCCTCCCTTGGAAAAATGACTCCGAAAAATCATGGCATTCGAAACAGATTTTTTCGATTTTTTTTCTCACGAGTACGAGTTACGCGGTTACGGTGACTTTTTCTTATTCGAAATCTGATTCTCTATAAAATGCACCTAATGGTTTCCTTTTAGCTTGAAATTTTTTTTTCTCGAAAATCCACAGTACCCCCCCCTTGGAAAAATGACTCAGAAAAATCCTGGCATTCGAAACAGATTTTTTCGATTTTTTTTCTCACGGGTACGGATTACGCGGTTACAAATGACTTTTTCTTATTCGAAATCTGCTTCTGTATAAAATGCACCTAATGGTTTCCTTTTAGCTTGAAATTTTTTTTCTCGAAAATCCACAGTACCCCCCCTTGGAGAAATGGCTCCGACAAATCCTGGCATTCGAAACAGATTTTTTCGATTTTTTTCTCACGGGTACGGGTTACACGGTTACGGTTGACTTTTTCTTATTCGAAATCTGATTCTCTATAAAATGCACCTAATGGTTTCCTGTTAGCTTGAAATTTTTTTTTTCTCGAAAATCCACAGTACCCCTCCTTGGAAAAATGACTCCGAAAAATCCTGGCATTCGAAACAGATTTTTTCGATTTTTTTCTCACGGGTACGGATTACGTGGTTACGAATGACTTTTTCTTATTCGAAATCTGCTTCTGTATAAAATGCACCTAATGGTTTCCTTTTAGCTTGAAATTTTTTTTTCTGGAAAATCCACAGTACCCCCCCTTGGAAAAATGACTCCGAAAAATCCTGGCATTCGAAACAGATTTTTTCGATTTTTTTCCCACGGGTACGTGTTACGCGGTTACGGTTGACTTTTTCTTATTCGAAATCTGCTTCTGTATAAAATGCACCTAATGGTTTCCTTTTAGCTTGAAATTTTTTTTTCTCGAAAATCCACAGTACCCCCCCCTTGGAGAAATGACTCCGACAAATCCTGGCATTCGAAACAGATTTTTTCGAATTTTTTCTCACGGGTACGGGTTACACGGTTACGGTTGACTTTTTCTTATTCGAAATCTGATTCTCTATAAAATGCACCTAATGGTTTCCTTTTTGCTTGAAATTTTTTTTTCTCGAAAATCCACAGTACCCCTCCTTGGAAAAATGACTCCGAAAAATCATGGCATTCGAAACAGATTTTTTCGATTTTTTTCTCACGGGTACGGGTTACGGTTGACTTTTTCTTATTCGAAATCTGATTCTCTATAAAATGCACCTAATGGTTTCCTTTTAGCTTGAAATTTTTTTTTCTCGAAAATCCACAGTACCCCCCCTTGGAAAAATGACTCCGAAAAATCCTGGCATTCGAAACAGATTTTTTCGATTTTTTTTTCTCACGGGTACGGATTACGTGGTTACGAATGACTTTTTCTTATTCGAAATCTGCTTCTGTATAAAATGCACCTAATGGTTTCCTTTTAGCTTGAAATTTTTTTTTCTCGAAAATCCACAGTACCCCCCCTTGGAGAAATGACTCCGACAAATCCTGGCATTCGAAACAGATTTTTTCGATTTTTTTCTCACGGGTACGTGTTACACGGTTACGGTTGACTTTTTCTTATTCGAAATCTGATTCTCTATAAAATGCACCTAATGGTTTCCTTTTAGCTTGAAATTTTTTTTTCCCGAAAATCCACAGTACCCCCCTTGAGAAAAATGACTCCGAAAAATCCTGGCATTCGAAACAGATTTTTTCGATTTTTTTCCCACGGGTACGTGTTACGCGGTTACGGTTGACTTTTTCTTATTCGAAATCTGCTTCTGTATAAAATGCACCTAATGGTTTCCTTTTAGCTTGAAATTTTTTTTTCTCGAAAATCCACAGTACCCCCCCCTTGGAGAAATGACTCCGACAAATCCTGGCATTCGAAACAGATTTTTTCGAATTTTTTCTCACGGGTACGGGTTACACGGTTACGGTTGACTTTTTCTTATTCGAAATCTGATTCTCTATAAAATGCACCTAATGGTTTCCTTTTTGCTTGAAATTTTTTTTTCTCGAAAATCCACAGTACCCCTCCTTGGAAAAATGACTCCGAAAAATCATGGCATTCGAAACAGATTTTTTCGATTTTTTTCTCACGGGTACGGGTTACGGTTGACTTTTTCTTATTCGAAATCTGATTCTCTATAAAATGCACCTAATGGTTTCCTTTTAGCTTGAAATTTTTTTTTCTCGAAAATCCACAGTACCCCCCCTTGGAAAAATGACTCCGAAAAATCCTGGCATTCGAAACAGATTTTTTCGATTTTTTTCTCACGGATACGTGTTACACGGTTACGGTTGACTTTTTCTTATTCGAAATCTGATTCTCTATAAAATGCACCTAATGGTTTCCTTTTAGCTTGAAATTTTTTTTTCCCGAAAATCCACAGTACCCCCCTTGAGAAAAATGACTCCGAAAAATCATGGCATTCGAAACAGATTTTTTCGATTTTTTTCTCACGGGTACGGGTTACGCGGTTACGGTTGACTTTTTCTTATTCGAAATCTGATTCTCTATAAAATGCACCTAATGGTTTCCTTTTAGCTTGAAATTTTTTTTTCTCGAAAATCCACAGTACCCCCCCCCCTTGGAAAAATGACTCCGAAAAATCATGGCTTTCGAAACAGATTTTTTCGATTTTTTTCTCACGGGTACGGGTTGCGCGGTTACGGTTGACTTTTTCTTATTCGAAATCTGATTCTCTATAAAATGCACCTAATGGTTTCCTTTTAGCTTGAAATTTTTTTTTCTCTGAAATCCACAGTACCCTCCCTTGCAAAAATGACTCCGAAAACTCATTGCATTCGAAAATGATTTTTTCGATTTTTTTCTCACGGGTACGAGTTACGCGGTTACGGTTGACTTTTTCTTATTCGAAATCTGATTCTCTATAAAATGCACCTAATGGTTTCCTTTTTCCTTGAAATTTTTTTTTCTCTAAAATCCACAGTACCACCCGTTGCAAAAATCACTCCGAAAAATCATGGCATTCGAAACAGATTTTTTGGATTTTTTTCTCACGGGTACGGATTACGCGGTTACAAATGACTTTTTCTTATTCGAAATCTGCTTCTGTATAAAATGCACCTAATGGTTTCCTTTTAGCTTGAAATTTTTTTTTCTCGAAAATCCACAGTACCCCCCCTTGGAGAAATGACTCCGAAAAATCATGGCTTTCGAAACAGATTTTTTCGATTTTTTTCTCACGGGTACGGGTTACGCGGTTACGGTTGACTTTTTCTTATTCGAAATCTGATTCTCTATAAAATGCACCTAATGGTTTCCTTTTAGCTTGAAATTTTTTTTTCTCTGAAATCCACAGTACCCTCCCTTGCAAAAATGACTCCGAAAAATCATTGCATTCGAAAATGATTTTTTCGATTTTTTTCTCACGGGTACGTGTTACGCGGTTACGGTTGACTTTTTCTTATTCGAAATCTGATTCTCTATAAAATGCACCTAATGGTTTCCTTTTAGCTTGAAATTTTTTTTTCTCGAAAATCCACAGTACCCTCCCTTGGAAAAATGACTCCGAAAAATCATGGCATTCGAAACAGATTTTTTCGATTTTTTTCTCACGAGTACGAGTTACGCGGTTACGGTGACTTTTTCTTATTCGAAATCTGATTCTCTATAAAATGCACCTAATGGTTTCCTTTTAGCTTGAAATTTTTTTTCCCCGAAAATCCACAGTACCACCCGTTGCAAAAATCACTCCGAAAAATCATGGCATTCGAAACAGATTTTTTCGATTTTTTTCTCACGGGTACGGGTTACGCGGTTACGGTTGACTTTTTCTTATTCGAAATCTGATTCTCTATAAAATGCACCTAATGGTTTCCTTTTAGCTTGAAATTTTTTTTTCTCGAAAATCCACAGTACCCCCCCCTTGGAGAAATGACTCCGACAAATCCTGGCATTAGAAACAGATTTTTTCGAATTTTTTCTCACGGGTACGGGTTACGGTTGACTTTTTCTTATTCGAAATCTGATTCTCTATAAAATGCACCTAATGGTTTCCTTTTAGCTTGAAATTTTTTTTTCTCGAAAATCCACAGTACCCCCCCTTGGAAAAATGACTCCGAAAAATCCTGGCATTCGAAACAGATTTTTTCGATTTTTTTCTCACGAGTACGAGTTACGCGGTTACGGTGACTTTTTCTTATTCGAAATCTGATTCTCTATAAAATGCACCTAATGGTTTCCTTTGAGCTTGAAATTTTTTTTTCTCGAAAATCCACAGTACCCCCCCTTGGAAAAATGACTCCGAAAAATCCTGGCATTCGAAACAGATTTTTTCGATTTTTTTCTCACGGGTACGGATTACGCGGTTACAAATGACTTTTTCTTATTCGAAATCTGCTTCTGTATAAAATGCACCTAATGGTTTCCTTTTAGCTTGAAATTTTTTTTTCTCGAAAATCCACAGTACCCCCCCTTGGAGCAATGACTCCGACAAATCCTGGCATTCGAAACAGATTTTTTCGATTTTTTTCTCACGGGTACGTGTTACACGGTTACGGTTGACTTTTTCTTATTCGAAATCTGATTCTGTATAAAATGCACCTAATGGTTTCCTTTTAGCTTGAAATTTTTTTTCTCGAAAATCCACAGTACCCCTCCTTGGAAAAATGACTCCGAAAAATCCTGGCATTCGAAACAGATTTTTTCGATTTTTTTTCTCACGGGTACGGATTACGTGGTTACGAATGACTTTTTCTTATTCGAAATCTGCTTCTGTATAAAATGCACCTAATGGTTTCCTTTTAGCTTGAAATTTTTTTTTCTCGAAAATCCACAGTACCCTCCCTTGCAAAAATGACTCCGAAAAATCATTGCATTCGAAAATGATTTTTTCGATTTTTTTCTCACGGGTACGAGTTACGCGGTTACGGTTGACTTTTTCTTATTCGAAATCTGATTCTCTATAAAATGCACCTAATGGTTTCCTTTTTCCTTGAAATTTTTTTTTCTCTAAAATCCACAGTACCACCCGTTGCAAAAATCACTCCGAAAAATCATGGCATTCGAAACAGATTTTTTGGATTTTTTTCTCACGGGTACGGATTACGCGGTTACAAATGACTTTTTCTTATTCGAAATCTGCTTCTGTATAAAATGCACCTAATGGTTTCCTTTTAGCTTGAAATTTTTTTTTCTCGAAAATCCACAGTACCCCCCCTTGGAGAAATGACTCCGAAAAATCATGGCTTTCGAAACAGATTTTTTCGATTTTTTTCTCACGGGTACGGGTTACGCGGTTACGGTTGACTTTTTCTTATTCGAAATCTGATTCTCTATAAAATGCACCTAATGGTTTCCTTTTAGCTTGAAATTTTTTTTTCTCTGAAATCCACAGTACCCTCCCTTGCAAAAATGACTCCGAAAAATCATTGCATTCGAAAATGATTTTTTCGATTTTTTTCTCACGGGTACGTGTTACGCGGTTACGGTTGACTTTTTCTTATTCGAAATCTGATTCTCTATAAAATGCACCTAACGGTTTCCTTTTAGCTTGAAATTTTTTTTTCTCGAAAATCCACAGTACCCTCCCTTGGAAAAATGACTCCGAAAAATCATGGCATTCGAAACAGATTTTTTCGATTTTTTTCTCACGAGTACGAGTTACGCGGTTACGGTGACTTTTTCTTATTCGAAATCTGATTCTCTATAAAATGCACCTAATGGTTTCCTTTTAGCTTGAAATTTTTTTTTCTCGAAAATCCACAGTACCCCCCCCTTGGAAAAATGACTCAGAAAAATCCTGGCATTCGAAACAGATTTTTTCGATTTTTTTTCTCACGGGTACGGATTACGCGGTTACAAATGACTTTTTCTTATTCGAAATCTGCTTCTGTATAAAATGCACCTAATGGTTTCCTTTTAGCTTGAAATTTTTTTTTCTCGAAAATCCACAGTACCCCCCCTTGGAGAAATGACTCCGACAAATCCTGGCATTCGAAACAGATTTTTTCGATTTTTTTCTCACGGGTACGGGTTACACGGTTACGGTTGACTTTTTCTTATTCGAAATCTGATTCTCTATAAAATGCACCTAATGGTTTCCTGTTAGCTTGAAATTTTTTTTTTCTCGAAAATCCACAGTACCCCTCCTTGGAAAAATGACTCCGAAAAATCCTGGCATTCGAAACAGATTTTTTCGATTTTTTTCTCACGGGTACGGATTACGTGGTTACGAATGACTTTTTCTTATTCGAAATCTGCTTCTGTATAAAATGCACCTAATGGTTTCCTTTTAGCTTGAAATTTTTTTTTCTGGAAAATCCACAGTACCCCCCCTTGGAAAAATGACTCCGAAAAATCCTGGCATTCGAAACAGATTTTTTCGATTTTTTTCCCACGGGTACGTGTTACGCGGTTACGGTTGACTTTTTCTTATTCGAAATCTGCTTCTGTATAAAATGCACCTAATGGTTTCCTTTTAGCTTGAAATTTTTTTTTCTCGAAAATCCACAGTACCCCCCCCTTGGAGAAATGACTCCGACAAATCCTGGCATTCGAAACAGATTTTTTCGAATTTTTTCTCACGGGTACGGGTTACACGGTTACGGTTGACTTTTTCTTATTCGAAATCTGATTCTCTATAAAATGCACCTAATGGTTTCCTTTTTGCTTGAAATTTTTTTTTCTCGAAAATCCACAGTACCCCTCCTTGGAAAAATGACTCCGAAAAATCATGGCATTCGAAACAGATTTTTTCGATTTTTTTCTCACGGGTACGGGTTACGGTTGACTTTTTCTTATTCGAAATCTGATTCTCTATAAAATGCACCTAATGGTTTCCTTTTAGCTTGAAATTTTTTTTTCTCGAAAATCCACAGTACCCCCCCTTGGAAAAATGACTCCGAAAAATCCTGGCATTCGAAACAGATTTTTTCGATTTTTTTCTCACGAGTACGAGTTACGCGGTTACGGTGACTTTTTCTTATTCGAAATCTGATTCTCTATAAAATGCACCTAATGGTTTCCTTTTAGCTTGAAATTTTTTTTTCTCGAAAATCCACAGTACCCCCCCCCCCTTGGAGAAATGACTCCGAAAAATCCTGGCATTCGAAACAGATTTTTTCGATTTTTTTCTCACGGGTACGGGTTACGCGGTTACGGTTGACTTTTCCTTATTCGAAATCTGATTCTCTATAAAATGCACCTAATGGTTTCCTTTTAGCTTGAAATTTTTTTTCCCCGAAAATCCACAGTACCACCCGTTGCAAAAATCACTCCGAAAAATCATGGCATTCGAAACAGATTTTTTCGATTTTTTTCTCACGGGTACGGGTTACGCGGTTACGGTTGACTTTTTCTTATTCGAAATCTGATTCTCTATAAAATGCACCTAATGGTTTCCTTTTAGCTTGAAATTTTTTTTTCTCGAAAATCCACAGTACCCCCCCTTGGAGAAATGACTCCGACAAATCCTGGCATTCGAAACAGATTTTTTCGAATTTTTTCTCACGGGTACGTGTTACACGGTTACGGTTGACTTTTTCTTATTCGAAATCTGATTCTGTATAAAATGCACCTAATGGTTTCCTTTTAGCTTGAAATTTTTTTTCTCGAAAATCCACTGTACCCCTCCTTGGAAAAATGACTCCGAAAAATCCTGGCATTCGAAACAGATTTTTTCGATTTTTTTTCTCACGGGTACGGATTACGTGGTTACGAATGACTTTTTCTTATTCGAAATCTGCTTCTGTATAAAATGCACCTAATGGTTTCCTTTTAGCTTGAAATTTTTTTTTCTCGAAAATCCACAGTACCCCCCCTTGGAGAAATGACTCCGACAAATCCTGGCATTCGAAACAGATTTTTTCGATTTTTTTCTCACGGGTACGTGTTACACGGTTACGGTTGACTTTTTCTTATTCGAAATCTGATTCTGTATAAAATGCACCTAATGGTTTCCTTTTAGCTTGAAATTTTTTTTCTCGAAAATCCACAGTACCCCTCCTTGGAAAAATGACTCCGAAAAATCCTGGCATTCGAAACAGATTTTTTCGATTTTTTTTCTCACGGGTACGGATTACGTGGTTACGAATGACTTTTTCTTATTCGAAATCTGCTTCTGTATAAAATGCACCTAATGGTTTCCTTTTAGCTTGAAATTTTTTTTTCTCGAAAATCCACAGTACCCCCCCTTGGAGAAATGACTCCGACAAATCCTGGCATTCGAAACAGATTTTTTCGATTTTTTTCTCACGGGTACGTGTTACACGGTTACGGTTGACTTTTTCTTATTCGAAATCTGATTCTCTATAAAATGCACCTAATGGTTTCCTTTTAGCTTGAAATTTTTTTTTCCCGAAAATCCACAGTACCCCCCTTTAGAAAAATGACTCCGAAAAATCATGGCATTCGAAACAGATTTTTTCGATTTTTTTCTCACGGGTACGGGTTACGCGGTTACGGTTGACTTTTTCTTATTCGAAATCTGATTCTCTATAAAATGCACCTAATGGTTTCCTTTTAGCTTGAAATTTTTTTTTCTCGAAAATCCACAGTACCCCCCCCTTGGAAAAATGACTCCGAAAAATCATGGCTTTCGAAACAGATTTTTTCGATTTTTTTCTCACGGGTACGGGTTACGCGGTTACGGTTGACTTTTTCTTATTCGAAATCTGATTCTCTATAAAATGCACCTAATGGTTTCCTTTTAGCTTGAAATTTTTTTTTCTCTGAAATCCACAGTACCCTCCCTTGCAAAAATGACTCCGAAAAATCATTGCATTCGAAAATGATTTTTTCGATTTTTTTCTCACGGGTACGAGTTACGCGGTTACGGTTGACTTTTTCTTATTCGAAATCTGATTCTCTATAAAATGCACCTAATGGTTTCCTTTTTCCTTGAAATTTTTTTTTCTCTAAAATCCACAGTACCACCCGTTGCAAAAATCACTCCGAAAAATCATGGCATTCGAAACAGATTTTTTGGATTTTTTTCTCACGGGTACGGATTACGCGGTTACAAATGACTTTTTCTTATTCGAAATCTGCTTCTGTATAAAATGCACCTAATGGTTTCCTTTTAGCTTGAAATTTTTTTTTCTCGAAAATCCACAGTACCCCCCCTTGGAGAAATGACTCCGAAAAATCATGGCTTTCGAAACAGATTTTTTCGATTTTTTTCTCACGGGTACGGGTTACGCGGTTACGGTTGACTTTTTCTTATTCGAAATCTGATTCTCTATAAAATGCACCTAATGGTTTCCTTTTAGCTTGAAATTTTTTTTTCTCTGAAATCCACAGTACCCTCCCTTGCAAAAATGACTCCGAAAAATCATTGCATTCGAAAATGATTTTTTCGATTTTTTTCTCACGGGTACGTGTTACGCGGTTACGGTTGACTTTTTCTTATTCGAAATCTGATTCTCTATAAAATGCACCTAATGGTTTCCTTTTAGCTTGAAATTTTTTTTTCTCGAAAATCCACAGTACCCTCCCTTGGAAAAATGACTCCGAAAAATCATGGCATTCGAAACAGATTTTTTCGATTTTTTTCTCACGAGTACGAGTTACGCGGTTACGGTGACTTTTTCTTATTCGAAATCTGATTCTCTATAAAATGCACCTAATGGTTTCCTTTTAGCTTGAAATTTTTTTTCCCCGAAAATCCACAGTACCACCCGTTGCAAAAATCACTCCGAAAAATCATGGCATTCGAAACAGATTTTTTCGATTTTTTTCTCACGGGTACGGGTTACGCGGTTACGGTTGACTTTTTCTTATTCGAAATCTGATTCTCTATAAAATGCACCTAATGGTTTCCTTTTAGCTTGAAATTTTTTTTTCTCGAAAATCCACAGTACCCCCCCCTTGGAAAAATGACTCCGAAAAATCATGGCTTTCGAAACAGATTTTTTCGATTTTTTTCTCACGGGTACGGGTTACGCGGTTACGGTTGACTTTTTCTTATTCGAAATCTGATTCTCTATAAAATGCACCTAATGGTTTCCTTTTAGCTTGAAATTTTTTTTTCTCTGAAATCCACAGTACCCTCCCTTGCAAAAATGACTCCGAAAAATCATTGCATTCGAAAATGATTTTTTCGATTTTTTTCTCACGGGTACGAGTTACGCGGTTACGGTTGACTTTTTCTTATTCGAAATCTGATTCTCTATAAAATGCACCTAATGGTTTCCTTTTTCCTTGAAATTTTTTTTTCTCTAAAATCCACAGTACCACCCGTTGCAAAAATCACTCCGAAAAATCATGGCATTCGAAACAGATTTTTTGGATTTTTTTCTCACGGGTACGGATTACGCGGTTACAAATGACTTTTTCTTATTCGAAATCTGCTTCTGTATAAAATGCACCTAATGGTTTCCTTTTAGCTTGAAATTTTTTTTTCTCGAAAATCCACAGTACACCCCCTTGGAGAAATGACTCCGAAAAATCATGGCTTTCGAAACAGATTTTTTCGATTTTTTTCTCACGGGTACGGGTTACGCGGTTACGGTTGACTTTTTCTTATTCGAAATCTGATTCTCTATAAAATGCACCTAATGGTTTCCTTTTAGCTTGAAATTTTTTTTTCTCTGAAATCCACAGTACCCTCCCTTGCAAAAATGACTCCGAAAAATCATTGCATTCGAAAATGATTTTTTCGATTTTTTTCTCACGGGTACGTGTTACGCGGTTACGGTTGACTTTTTCTTATTCGAAATCTGATTCTCTATAAAATGCACCTAATGGTTTCCTTTTAGCTTGAAATTTTTTTTTCTCGAAAATCCACAGTACCCTCCCTTGGAAAAATGACTCCGAAAAATCATGGCATTCGAAACAGATTTTTTCGATTTTTTTCTCACGAGTACGAGTTACGCGGTTACGGTGACTTTTTCTTATTCGAAATCTGATTCTCTATAAAATGCACCTAATGGTTTCCTTTTAGCTTGAAATTTTTTTTCCCCGAAAATCCACAGTACCACCCGTTGCAAAAATCACTCCGAAAAATCATGGCATTCGAAACAGATTTTTTCGATTTTTTTCTCACGGGTACGGGTTACGCGGTTACGGTTGACTTTTTCTTATTCGAAATCTGATTCTCTATAAAATGCACCTAATGGTTTCCTTTTAGCTTGAAATTTTTTTTTCTCGAAAATCCACAGTACCCCCCCTTGGAGAAATGACTCCGACAAATCCTGGCATTAGAAACAGATTTTTTCGAATTTTTTCTCACGGGTACGGGTTACGGTTGACTTTTTCTTATTCGAAATCTGATTCTCTATAAAATGCACCTAATGGTTTCCTTTTAGCTTGAAATTTTTTTTTCTCGAAAATCCACAGTACCCCCCCTTGGAAAAATGACTCCGAAAAATCCTGGCATTCGAAACAGATTTTTTCGATTTTTTTCTCACGGGTACGTGTTACACGGTTACGGTTGACTTTTTCTTATTCGAAATCTGATTCTGTATAAAATGCACCTAATGGTTTCCTTTTAGCTTGAAATTTTTTTTCTCGAAAATCCACAGTACCCCTCCTTGGAAAAATGACTCCGAAAAATCCTGGCATTCGAAACAGATTTTTTCGATTTTTTTTCTCACGGGTACGGATTACGTGGTTACGAATGACTTTTTCTTATTCGAAATCTGCTTCTGTATAAAATGCACCTAATGGTTTCCTTTTAGCTTGAAATTTTTTTTTCTCGAAAATCCACAGTACCCCCCCTTGGAGAAATGACTCCGACAAATCCTGGCATTCGAAACAGATTTTTTCGATTTTTTTCTCACGGGTACGTGTTACACGGTTACGGTTGACTTTTTCTTATTCGAAATCTGATTCTCTATAAAATGCACCTAATGGTTTCCTTTTTCCTTGAAATTTTTTTTTCTCTAAAATCCACAGTACCACCCGTTGCAAAAATCACTCCGAAAAATCATGGCATTCGAAACAGATTTTTTGGATTTTTTTCTCACGGGTACGGATTACGCGGTTACAAATGACTTTTTCTTATTCGAAATCTGCTTCTGTATAAAATGCACCTAATGGTTTCCTTTTAGCTTGAAATTTTTTTTTCTCGAAAATCCACAGTACCCCCCCTTGGAGAAATGACTCCGAAAAATCATGGCTTTCGAAACAGATTTTTTCGATTTTTTTCTCACGGGTACGGGTTACGCGGTTACGGTTGACTTTTTCTTATTCGAAATCTGATTCTCTATAAAATGCACCTAATGGTTTCCTTTTAGCTTGAAATTTTTTTTTCTCTGAAATCCACAGTACCCTCCCTTGCAAAAATGACTCCGAAAAATCATTGCATTCGAAAATGATTTTTTCGATTTTTTTCTCACGGGTACGTGTTACGCGGTTACGGTTGACTTTTTCTTATTCGAAATCTGATTCTCTATAAAATGCACCTAATGGTTTCCTTTTAGCTTGAAATTTTTTTTTCTCGAAAATCCACAGTACCCTCCCTTGCAAAAATGACTCCGAAAAATCATGGCATTCGAAACAGATTTTTTCGATTTTTTTCTCACGAGTACGAGTTACGCGGTTACGGTGACTTTTTCTTATTCGAAATCTGATTCTCTATAAAATGCACCTAATGGTTTCCTTTTTCCTTGAAATTTTTTTTTCTCTAAAATCCACAGTACCACCCGTTGCAAAAATCACTCCGAAAAATCATGGCATTCGAAACAGATTTTTTGGATTTTTTTCTCACGGGTACGGATTACGCGGTTACAAATGACTTTTTCTTATTCGAAATCTGCTTCTGTATAAAATGCACCTAATGGTTTCCTTTTAGCTTGAAATTTTTTTTTCTCGAAAATCCACAGTACCCCCCCTTGGAGAAATGACTCCGAAAAATCATGGCTTTCGAAACAGATTTTTTCGATTTTTTTCTCACGGGTACGGGTTACGCGGTTACGGTTGACTTTTTCTTATTCGAAATCTGATTCTCTATAAAATGCACCTAATGGTTTCCTTTTAGCTTGAAATTTTTTTTTCTCTGAAATCCACAGTACCCTCCCTTGCAAAAATGACTCCGAAAAATCATTGCATTCGAAAATGATTTTTTCGATTTTTTTCTCACGGGTACGTGTTACGCGGTTACGGTTGACTTTTTCTTATTCGAAATCTGATTCTCTATAAAATGCACCTAATGGTTTCCTTTTAGCTTGAAATTTTTTTTTCTCGAAAATCCACAGTACCCTCCCTTGGAAAAATGACTCCGAAAAATCATGGCATTCGAAACAGATTTTTTCGATTTTTTTCTCACGAGTACGAGTTACGCGGTTACGGTGACTTTTTCTTATTCGAAATCTGATTCTCTATAAAATGCACCTAATGGTTTCCTTTTAGCTTGAAATTTTTTTTTCTCGAAAATCCACAGTACCCCCCCCTTGGAAAAATGACTCAGAAAAATCCTGGCATTCGAAACAGATTTTTTCGATTTTTTTTCTCACGGGTACGGATTACGCGGTTACAAATGACTTTTTCTTATTCGAAATCTGCTTCTGTATAAAATGCACCTAATGGTTTCCTTTTAGCTTGAAATTTTTTTTTCTCGAAAATCCACAGTACCCCCCCTTGGAGAAATGACTCCGACAAATCCTGGCATTCGAAACAGATTTTTTCGATTTTTTTCTCACGGGTACGGGTTACACGGTTACGGTTGACTTTTTCTTATTCGAAATCTGATTCTCTATAAAATGCACCTAATGGTTTCCTGTTAGCTTGAAATTTTTTTTTTCTCGAAAATCCACAGTACCCCTCCTTGGAAAAATGACTCCGAAAAATCCTGGCATTCGAAACAGATTTTTTCGATTTTTTTCTCACGGGTACGGATTACGTGGTTACGAATGACTTTTTCTTATTCGAAATCTGCTTCTGTATAAAATGCACCTAATGGTTTCCTTTTAGCTTGAAATTTTTTTTTCTGGAAAATCCACAGTACCCCCCCTTGGAAAAATGACTCCGAAAAATCCTGGCATTCGAAACAGATTTTTTCGATTTTTTTCCCACGGGTACGTGTTACGCGGTTACGGTTGACTTTTTCTTATTCGAAATCTGCTTCTGTATAAAATGCACCTAATGGTTTCCTTTTAGCTTGAAATTTTTTTTTCTCGAAAATCCACAGTACCCCCCCCTTGGAGAAATGACTCCGACAAATCCTGGCATTCGAAACAGATTTTTTCGAATTTTTTCTCACGGGTACGGGTTACACGGTTACGGTTGACTTTTTCTTATTCGAAATCTGATTCTCTATAAAATGCACCTAATGGTTTCCTTTTTGCTTGAAATTTCTTTTTCTCGAAAATCCACAGTACCCCTCCTTGGAAAAATGACTCCGAAAAATCATGGCATTCGAAACAGATTTTTTCGATTTTTTTCTCACGGGTACGGGTTACGGTTGACTTTTTCTTATTCGAAATCTGATTCTCTATAAAATGCACCTAATGGTTTCCTTTTAGCTTGAAATTTTTTTTTCTCGAAAATCCACAGTACCCCCCCTTAGAAAAATGACTCCGAAAAATCCTGGCATTCGAAACAGATTTTTTCGATTTTTTTTCTCACGGGTACGGATTACGTGGTTACGAATGACTTTTTCTTATTCGAAATCTGCTTCTGTATAAAATGCACCTAATGGTTTCCTTTGAGCTTGAAATTTTTTTTTCTCGAAAATCCACAGTACCCCCCCTTGGAGAAATGACTCCGACAAATCCTGGCATTCGAAACAGATTTTTTCGATTTTTTTCTCACGGGTACGTGTTACACGGTTACGGTTGACTTTTTCTTATTCGAAATCTGATTCTCTATAAAATGCACCTAATGGTTTCCTTTTAGCTTGAAATTTTTTTTTCCCGAAAATCCACAGTACCCCCCTTTAGAAAAATGACTCCGAAAAATCATGGCATTCGAAACAGATTTTTTCGATTTTTTTCTCACGGGTACGGGTTACGCGGTTACGGTTGACTTTTTCTTATTCGAAATCTGATTCTCTATAAAATGCACCTAATGGTTTCCTTTTAGCTTGAAATTTTTTTTTCTCGAAAATCCACAGTACCCCCCCCCTTGGAAAAATGACTCCGAAAAATCATGGCTTTCGAAACAGATTTTTTCGATTTTTTTCTCACGGGTACGGGTTACGCGGTTACGGTTGACTTTTTCTTATTCGAAATCTGATTCTCTATAAAATGCACCTAATGGTTTCCTTTTAGCTTGAAATTTTTTTTTCTCTGAAATCCACAGTACCCTCCCTTGCAAAAATGACTCCGAAAAATCATTGCATTCGAAAATGATTTTTTCGATTTTTTTCTCACGGGTACGTGTTACGCGGTTACGGTTGACTTTTTCTTATTCGAAATCTGATTCTCTATAAAATGCACCTAATGGTTTCCTTTTAGCTTGAAATTTTTTTTTCTCGAAAATCCACAGTACCCTCCCTTGGAAAAATGACTCCGAAAAATCATGGCATTCGAAACAGATTTTTTCGATTTTTTTCTCACGAGTACGAGTTACGCGGTTACGGTGACTTTTTCTTATTCGAAATCTGATTCTCTATAAAATGCACCTAATGGTTTCCTTTTTCCTTGAAATTTTTTTTTCTCTAAAATCCACAGTACCACCCGTTGCAAAAATCACTCCGAAAAATCATGGCATTCGAAACAGATTTTTTGGATTTTTTTCTCACGGGTACGGATTACGCGGTTACAAATGACTTTTTCTTATTCGAAATCTGCTTCTGTATAAAATGCACCTAATGGTTTCCTTTTAGCTTGAAATTTTTTTTTCTCGAAAATCCACAGTACCCCCCCTTGGAGAAATGACTCCGAAAAATCATGGCTTTCGAAACAGATTTTTTCGATTTTTTTCTCACGGGTACGGGTTACGCGGTTACGGTTGACTTTTTCTTATTCGAAATCTGATTCTCTATAAAATGCACCTAATGGTTTCCTTTTAGCTTGAAATTTTTTTTTCTCTGAAATCCACAGTACCCTCCCTTGCAAAAATGACTCCGAAAAATCATTGCATTCGAAAATGATTTTTTCGATTTTTTTCTCACGGGTACGTGTTACGCGGTTACGGTTGACTTTTTCTTATTCGAAATCTGATTCTCTATAAAATGCACCTAATGGTTTCCTTTTAGCTTGAAATTTTTTTTTCTCGAAAATCCACAGTACCCTCCCTTGGAAAAATGACTCCGAAAAATCATGGCATTCGAAACAGATTTTTTCGATTTTTTTCTCACGAGTACGAGTTACGCGGTTACGGTGACTTTTTCTTATTCGAAATCTGATTCTCTATAAAATGCACCTAATGGTTTCCTTTTAGCTTGAAATTTTTTTTTCTCGAAAATCCACAGTACCCCCCCCTTGGAAAAATGACTCAGAAAAATCCTGGCATTCGAAACAGATTTTTTCGATTTTTTTTCTCACGGGTACGGATTACGCGGTTACAAATGACTTTTTCTTATTCGAAATCTGCTTCTGTATAAAATGCACCTAATGGTTTCCTTTTAGCTTGAAATTTTTTTTTCTCGAAAATCCACAGTACCCCCCCTTGGAGAAATGACTCCGACAAATCCTGGCATTCGAAACAGATTTTTTCGATTTTTTTCTCACGGGTACGGGTTACACGGTTACGGTTGACTTTTTCTTATTCGAAATCTGATTCTCTATAAAATGCACCTAATGGTTTCCTGTTAGCTTGAAATTTTTTTTTTCTCGAAAATCCACAGTACCCCTCCTTGGAAAAATGACTCCGAAAAATCCTGGCATTCGAAACAGATTTTTTCGATTTTTTTCTCACGGGTACGGATTACGTGGTTACGAATGACTTTTTCTTATTCGAAATCTGCTTCTGTATAAAATGCACCTAATGGTTTCCTTTTAGCTTGAAATTTTTTTTTCTGGAAAATCCACAGTACCCCCCCTTGGAAAAATGACTCCGAAAAATCCTGGCATTCGAAACAGATTTTTTCGATTTTTTTCCCACGGGTACGTGTTACGCGGTTACGGTTGACTTTTTCTTATTCGAAATCTGCTTCTGTATAAAATGCACCTAATGGTTTCCTTTTAGCTTGAAATTTTTTTTTCTCGAAAATCCACAGTACCCCCCCCTTGGAGAAATGACTCCGACAAATCCTGGCATTCGAAACAGATTTTTTTCGAATTTTTTCTCACGGGTACGGGTTACACGGTTACGGTTGACTTTTTCTTATTCGAAATCTGATTCTCTATAAAATGCACCTAATGGTTTCCTTTTTGCTTGAAATTTTTTTTTCTCGAAAATCCACAGTACCCCTCCTTGGAAAAATGACTCCGAAAAATCATGGCATTCGAAACAGATTTTTTCGATTTTTTTCTCACGGGTACGGGTTACGGTTGACTTTTTCTTATTCGAAATCTGATTCTCTATAAAATGCACCTAATGGTTTCCTTTTAGCTTGAAATTTTTTTTTCTCGAAAATCCACAGTACCCCCCCTTGGAAAAATGACTCCGAAAAATCCTGGCATTCGAAACAGATTTTTTCGATTTTTTTTCTCACGGGTACGGATTACGTGGTTACGAATGACTTTTTCTTATTCGAAATCTGCTTCTGTATAAAATGCACCTAATGGTTTCCTTTGAGCTTGAAATTTTTTTCTCTCGAAAATCCACAGTACCCCCCCTTGGAGAAATGACTCCGACAAATCCTGGCATTCGAAACAGATTTTTTCGATTTTTTCTCACGGGTACGTGTTACACGGTTACGGTTGACTTTTTCTTATTCGAAATCTGATTCTCTATAAAATGCACCTAATGGTTTCCTTTTAGCTTGAAATTTTTTTTTCCCGAAAATCCACAGTACCCCCCTTTAGAAAAATGACTCCGAAAAATCATGGCATTCGAAACAGATTTTTTCGATTTTTTTCTCACGGGTACGTGTTACGCGGTTACGGTTGACTTTTTCTTATTCGAAATCTGATTCTCTATAAAATGCACCTAATGGTTTCCTTTTAGCTTGAAATTTTTTTTTCTCGAAAATCCACAGTACCCTCCCTTGGAAAAATGACTCCGAAAAATCATGGCATTCGAAACAGATTTTTTCGATTTTTTTCTCACGAGTACGAGTTACGCGGTTACGGTGACTTTTTCTTATTCGAAATCTGATTCTCTATAAAATGCACCTAATGGTTTCCTTTTAGCTTGAAATTTTTTTTTCTCGAAAATCCACAGTACCCCCCCCTTGGAAAAATGACTCAGAAAAATCCTGGCATTCGAAACAGATTTTTTCGATTTTTTTTCTCACGGGTACGGATTACGCGGTTACAAATGACTTTTTCTTATTCGAAATCTGCTTCTGTATAAAATGCACCTAATGGTTTCCTTTTAGCTTGAAATTTTTTTTTCTCGAAAATCCACAGTACCCCCCCTTGGAGAAATGACTCCGACAAATCCTGGCATTCGAAACAGATTTTTTCGATTTTTTTCTCACGGGTACGGGTTACACGGTTACGGTTGACTTTTTCTTATTCGAAATCTGATTCTCTATAAAATGCACCTAATGGTTTCCTGTTAGCTTGAAATTTTTTTTTTTCTCGAAAATCCACAGTACCCCTCCTTGGAAAAATGACTCCGAAAAATCCTGGCATTCGAAACAGATTTTTTCGATTTTTTTCTCACGGGTACGGATTACGTGGTTACGAATGACTTTTTCTTATTCGAAATCTGCTTCTGTATAAAATGCACCTAATGGTTTCCTTTTAGCTTGAAATTTTTTTTTCTGGAAAATCCACAGTACCCCCCCTTGGAAAAATGACTCCGAAAAATCCTGGCATTCGAAACAGATTTTTTCGATTTTTTTCCCACGGGTACGTGTTACGCGGTTACGGTTGACTTTTTCTTATTCGAAATCTGCTTCTGTATAAAATGCACCTAATGGTTTCCTTTTAGCTTGAAATTTTTTTTTCTCGAAAATCCACAGTACCCCCCCCTTGGAGAAATGACTCCGACAAATCCTGGCATTCGAAACAGATTTTTTCGAATTTTTTCTCACGGGTACGGGTTACACGGTTACGGTTGACTTTTTCTTATTCGAAATCTGATTCTCTATAAAATGCACCTAATGGTTTCCTTTTTGCTTGAAATTTTTTTTTCTCGAAAATCCACAGTACCCCTCCTTGGAAAAATGACTCCGAAAAATCATGGCATTCGAAACAGATTTTTTCGATTTTTTTCTCACGGGTACGGGTTACGGTTGACTTTTTCTTATTCGAAATCTGATTCTCTATAAAATGCACCTAATGGTTTCCTTTTAGCTTGAAATTTTTTTTTCTCGAAAATCCACAGTACCCCCCCTTGGAAAAATGACTCCGAAAAATCCTGGCATTCGAAACAGATTTTTTCGATTTTTTTTCTCACGGGTACGGATTACGTGGTTACGAATGACTTTTTCTTATTCGAAATCTGCTTCTGTATAAAATGCACCTAATGGTTTCCTTTGAGCTTGAAATTTTTTTTTCTCGAAAATCCACAGTACCCCCCCTTGGAGAAATGACTCCGACAAATCCTGGCATTCGAAACAGATTTTTTCGATTTTTTTCTCACGGGTACGTGTTACACGGTTACGGTTGACTTTTTCTTATTCGAAATCTGATTCTCTATAAAATGCACCTAATGGTTTCCTTTTAGCTTGAAATTTTTTTTTCCCGAAAATCCACAGTACCCCCCTTTAGAAAAATGACTCCGAAAAATCATGGCATTCGAAACAGATTTTTTCGATTTTTTTCTCACGGGTACGGGTTACGCGGTTACGGTTGACTTTTTCTTATTCGAAATCTGATTCTCTATAAAATGCACCTAATGGTTTCCTTTTAGCTTGAAATTTTTTTTTCTCGAAAATCCACAGTACCCCCCCCCTTGGAAAAATGACTCCGAAAAATCATGGCTTTCGAAACAGATTTTTTCGATTTTTTTCTCACGGGTACGGGTTACGCGGTTACGGTTGACTTTTTCTTATTCGAAATCTGATTCTCTATAAAATGCACCTAATGGTTTCCTTTTAGCTTGAAATTTTTTTTTCTCTGAAATCCACAGTACCCTCCCTTGCAAAAATGACTCCGAAAAATCATTGCATTCGAAAATGATTTTTTCGATTTTTTTCTCACGGGTACGAGTTACGCGGTTACGGTTGACTTTTTCTTATTCGAAATCTGATTCTCTATAAAATGCACCTAATGGTTTCCTTTTTCCTTGAAATTTTTTTTTCTCTAAAATCCACAGTACCACCCGTTGCAAAAATCACTCCGAAAAATCATGGCATTCGAAACAGATTTTTTGGATTTTTTTCTCACGGGTACGGATTACGCGGTTACAAATGACTTTTTCTTATTCGAAATCTGCTTCTGTATAAAATGCACCTAATGGTTTCCTTTTAGCTTGAAATTTTTTTTTCTCGAAAATCCACAGTACCCCCCCTTGGAGAAATGACTCCGAAAAATCATGGCTTTCGAAACAGATTTTTTCGATTTTTTTCTCACGGGTACGGGTTACGCGGTTACGGTTGACTTTTTCTTATTCGAAATCTGATTCTCTATAAAATGCACCTAATGGTTTCCTTTTAGCTTGAAATTTTTTTTTCTCTGAAATCCACAGTACCCTCCCTTGCAAAAATGACTCCGAAAAATCATTGCATTCGAAAATGATTTTTTCGATTTTTTTCTCACGGGTACGTGTTACGCGGTTACGGTTGACTTTTTCTTATTCGAAATCTGATTCTCTATAAAATGCACCTAATGGTTTCCTTTTAGCTTGAAATTTTTTTTTCTCGAAAATCCACAGTACCCTCCCTTGGAAAAATGACTCCGAAAAATCATGGCATTCGAAACAGATTTTTTCGATTTTTTTCTCACGAGTACGAGTTACGCGGTTACGGTGACTTTTTCTTATTCGAAATCTGATTCTCTATAAAATGCACCTAATGGTTTCCTTTTAGCTTGAAATTTTTTTTCCCCGAAAATCCACAGTACCACCCGTTGCAAAAATCACTCCGAAAAATCATGGCATTCGAAACAGATTTTTTCGATTTTTTTCTCACGGGTACGGGTTACGCGGTTACGGTTGACTTTTTCTTATTCGAAATCTGATTCTCTATAAAATGCACCTAATGGTTTCCTTTTAGCTTGAAATTTTTTTTTCTCGAAAATCCACAGTACCCCCCCTTGGAGAAATGACTCCGACAAATCCTGGCATTAGAAACAGATTTTTTCGAATTTTTTCTCACGAGTACGAGTTACGCGGTTACGGTGACTTTTTCTTATTCGAAATCTGATTCTCTATAAAATGCACCTAATGGTTTCCTTTGAGCTTGAAATTTTTTTTTCTCGAAAATCCACAGTACCCCCCCTTGGAAAAATGACTCCGAAAAATCCTGGCATTCGAAACAGATTTTTTCGATTTTTTTCTCACGAGTACGAGTTACGCGGTTACGGTGACTTTTTCTTATTCGAAATCTGATTCTCTATAAAATGCACCTAATGGTTTCCTTTGAGCTTGAAATTTTTTTTTCTCGAAAATCCACAGTACCCCCCCTTGGAAAAATGACTCCGAAAAATCCTGGCATTCGAAACAGATTTTTTCGATTTTTTTCTCACGGGTACGGATTACGCGGTTACAAATGACTTTTTCTTATTCGAAATCTGCTTCTGTATAAAATGCACCTAATGGTTTCCTTTTAGCTTGAAATTTTTTTTTCTCGAAAATCCACAGTACCCCCCCTTGGAGCAATGACTCCGACAAATCCTGGCATTCGAAACAGATTTTTTCGATTTTTTTCTCACGGGTACGTGTTACACGGTTACGGTTGACTTTTTCTTATTCGAAATCTGATTCTGTATAAAATGCACCTAATGGTTTCCTTTTAGCTTGAAATTTTTTTTCTCGAAAATCCACAGTACCCCTCCTTGGAAAAATGACTCCGAAAAATCCTGGCATTCGAAACAGATTTTTTCGATTTTTTTTCTCACGGGTACGGATTACGTGGTTACGAATGACTTTTTCTTATTCGAAATCTGCTTCTGTATAAAATGCACCTAATGGTTTCCTTTTAGCTTGAAATTTTTTTTTCTCGAAAATCCACAGTACCCCCCCTTGGAGAAATGACTCCGACAAATCCTGGCATTCGAAACAGATTTTTTCGATTTTTTTCTCACGGGTACGTGTTACACGGTTACGGTTGACTTTTTCTTATTCGAAATCTGATTCTCTATAAAATGCAGCTAATGGTTTCCTTTTAGCTTGAAATTTTTTTTTCCCGAAAATCCACAGTACCCCCCTTTAGAAAAATGACTCCGAAAAATCATGGCATTCGAAACAGATTTTTTCGATTTTTTTCTCACGGGTACGGGTTACGCGGTTACGGTTGACTTTTTCTTATTCGAAATCTGATTCTCTATAAAATGCACCTAATGGTTTCCTTTTAGCTTGAAATTTTTTTTTCTCGAAAATCCACAGTACCCTCCCTTGCAAAAATGACTCCGAAAAATCATTGCATTCGAAAATGATTTTTTCGATTTTTTTCTCACGGGTACGAGTTACGCGGTTACGGTTGACTTTTTCTTATTCGAAATCTGATTCTCTATAAAATGCACCTAATGGTTTCCTTTTTCCTTGAAATTTTTTTTTCTCTAAAATCCACAGTACCACCCGTTGCAAAAATCACTCCGAAAAATCATGGCATTCGAAACAGATTTTTTGGATTTTTTTCTCACGGGTACGGATTACGCGGTTACAAATGACTTTTTCTTATTCGAAATCTGCTTCTGTATAAAATGCACCTAATGGTTTCCTTTTAGCTTGAAATTTTTTTTTCTCGAAAATCCACAGTACCCCCCCTTGGAGAAATGACTCCGAAAAATCATGGCTTTCGAAACAGATTTTTTCGATTTTTTTCTCACGGGTACGGGTTACGCGGTTACGGTTGACTTTTTCTTATTCGAAATCTGATTCTCTATAAAATGCACCTAATGGTTTCCTTTTAGCTTGAAATTTTTTTTTCTCTGAAATCCACAGTACCCTCCCTTGCAAAAATGACTCCGAAAAATCATTGCATTCGAAAATGATTTTTTCGATTTTTTTCTCACGGGTACGTGTTACGCGGTTACGGTTGACTTTTTCTTATTCGAAATCTGATTCTCTATAAAATGCACCTAACGGTTTCCTTTTAGCTTGAAATTTTTTTTTCTCGAAAATCCACAGTACCCTCCCTTGGAAAAATGACTCCGAAAAATCATGGCATTCGAAACAGATTTTTTCGATTTTTTTCTCACGAGTACGAGTTACGCGGTTACGGTGACTTTTTCTTATTCGAAATCTGATTCTCTATAAAATGCACCTAATGGTTTCCTTTTAGCTTGAAATTTTTTTTTCTCGAAAATCCACAGTACCCCCCCCTTGGAAAAATGACTCAGAAAAATCCTGGCATTCGAAACAGATTTTTTCGATTTTTTTTCTCACGGGTACGGATTACGCGGTTACAAATGACTTTTTCTTATTCGAAATCTGCTTCTGTATAAAATGCACCTAATGGTTTCCTTTTAGCTTGAAATTTTTTTTTCTCGAAAATCCACAGTACCCCCCCTTGGAGAAATGACTCCGACAAATCCTGGCATTCGAAACAGATTTTTTCGATTTTTTTCTCACGGGTACGGGTTACACGGTTACGGTTGACTTTTTCTTATTCGAAATCTGATTCTCTATAAAATGCACCTAATGGTTTCCTGTTAGCTTGAAATTTTTTTTTTCTCGAAAATCCACAGTACCCCTCCTTGGAAAAATGACTCCGAAAAATCCTGGCATTCGAAACAGATTTTTTCGATTTTTTTCTCACGGGTACGGATTACGTGGTTACGAATGACTTTTTCTTATTCGAAATCTGCTTCTGTATAAAATGCACCTAATGGTTTCCTTTTAGCTTGAAATTTTTTTTTCTGGAAAATCCACAGTACCCCCCCTTGGAAAAATGACTCCGAAAAATCCTGGCATTCGAAACAGATTTTTTCGATTTTTTTCCCACGGGTACGTGTTACGCGGTTACGGTTGACTTTTTCTTATTCGAAATCTGCTTCTGTATAAAATGCACCTAATGGTTTCCTTTTAGCTTGAAATTTTTTTTTCTCGAAAATCCACAGTACCCCCCCCTTGGAGAAATGACTCCGACAAATCCTGGCATTCGAAACAGATTTTTTCGAATTTTTTCTCACGGGTACGGGTTACACGGTTACGGTTGACTTTTTCTTATTCGAAATCTGATTCTCTATAAAATGCACCTAATGGTTTCCTTTTTGCTTGAAATTTTTTTTTCTCGAAAATCCACAGTACCCCTCCTTGGAAAAATGACTCCGAAAAATCATGGCATTCGAAACAGATTTTTTCGATTTTTTTCTCACGGGTACGGGTTACGGTTGACTTTTTCTTATTCGAAATCTGATTCTCTATAAAATGCACCTAATGGTTTCCTTTTAGCTTGAAATTTTTTTTTCTCGAAAATCCACAGTACCCCCCCTTGGAAAAATGACTCCGAAAAATCCTGGCATTCGAAACAGATTTTTTCGATTTTTTTCTCACGAGTACGAGTTACGCGGTTACGGTGACTTTTTCTTATTCGAAATCTGATTCTCTATAAAATGCACCTAATGGTTTCCTTTTAGCTTGAAATTTTTTTTTCTCGAAAATCCACAGTACCCCCCCCTTGGAAAAATGACTCCGAAAAATCCTGGCATTCGAAACAGATTTTTTCGATTTTTTTCTCACGGGTACGGATTACGCGGTTACAAATGACTTTTTCTTATTCGAAATCTGCTTCTGTATAAAATGCACCTAATGGTTTCCTTTTAGTTTGAAATTTTTTTTTCTCGAAAATCCACAGTACCCCCCCTTGGAGAAATGACTCCGACAAATCCTCGCATTCGAAACAGATTTTTTCGAATTTTTTCTCACGGGTACGGGTTACACGGTTACGGTTGACTTTTTCTTATTCGAAATCTGATTCTCTATAAAATGCACCTAATGGTTTCCTTTTTGCTTGAAATTTTTTTTTCTCGAAAATCCACAGTACCCCTCCTTGGAAAAATGACTCCGAAAAATCATGGCATTCGAAACAGATTTTTTCGATTTTTTTCTCACGGGTACGGGTTACGCGGTTACGGTTGACTTTTTCTTATTCGAAATCTGATTCTCTATAAAATGCACCTAATGGTTTCCTTTCAGCTTGAAATTTTTTTTTCTCGAAAATCCACAGTACCCCCCCCTTGGAAAAATGACTCCGAAAAATCCTGGCATTCGAAACAGATTTTTTCGATTTTTTTCTCACGGGTACGTGTTACACGGTTACGGTTGACTTTTTCTTATTCGAAATCTGATTCTGTATAAAATGCACCTAATGGTTTCCTTTTAGCTTGAAATTTTTTTTCTCGAAAGTCCACAGTACCCCTCCTTGGAAAAATGACTCCGAAAAATCCTGGCATTCGAAACAGATTTTTTCGATTTTTTTTCTCACGGGTACGGATTACGTGGTTACGAATGACTTTTTCTTATTCGAAATCTGCTTCTGTATAAAATGCACCTAATGGTTTCCTTTTAGCTTGAAATTTTTTTTTCTCGAAAATCCACAGTACCCCCCCTTGGAGAAATGACTCCGACAAATCCTGGCATTCGAAACAGATTTTTTCGAATTTTTTCTCACGGGTACGGGTTACACGGTTACGGTTGACTTTTTCTTATTCGAAATCTGATTCTCTATAAAATGCACCTAATGGTTTCCTTTTTGCTTGAAATTTTTTTTTCTCGAAAATCCACAGTACCCCCCCCCTTGGAAAAATGACTCCGAAAAATCCTGGCATTCGAAACAGATTTTTTCGATTTTTTTCTCACGGGTACGGATTACACGGTTACGGTTGACTTTTTCTTATTCGAAATCTGATTCTCTATAAAATGCACCTAATGGTTTCCTTTTTGCTTGAAATTTTTTTTTCTCGAAAATCCACAGTACCCCTCCTTGGAAAAATGACTCCGAAAAATCCTGGCATTCGAAACAGATTTTTTCGATTTTTTTCTCACGGGTACGTGTTACACGGTTACGGTTGACTTTTTCTTATTCGAAATCTGATTCTGTATAAAATGCACCTAATGGTTTCCTTTTAGCTTGAAATTTTTTTTCTCGAAAATCCACAGTACCCCTCCTTGGAAAAATGACTCCGAAAAATCCTGGCATTCGAAACAGATTTTTTCGATTTTTTTTCTCACGGGTACGGATTACGTGGTTACGAATGACTTTTTCTTATTCGAAATCTGCTTCTGTATAAAATGCACCTAATGGTTTCCTTTTAGCTTGAAATTTTTTTTTCTCGAAAATCCACAGTACCCCCCCTTGGAGAAATGACTCCGACAAATCCTGGCATTCGAAACAGATTTTTTCGAATTTTTTCTCACGGGTACGGGTTACACGGTTACGGTTGACTTTTTCTTATTCGAAATCTGATTCTCTATAAAATGCACCTAATGGTTTCCTTTTTGCTTGAAATTTTTTTTTCTCGAAAATCCACAGTACCCCCCCCTTGGAAAAATGACTCCGAAAAATCCTGGCATTCGAAACAGATTTTTTCGATTTTTTTCTCACGGGTACGGATTACGCGGTTACAAATGACTTTTTCTTATTCGAAATCTGCTTCTGTATAAAATGCACCTAATGGTTTCCTTTTAGCTTGAAATTTTTTTTTCTCGAAAATCCACAGTACCCCCCCTTGGAGAAATGACTCCGACAAATCCTCGCATTCGAAACAGATTTTTTCGAATTTTTTCTCACGGGTACGGGTTACACGGTTACGGTTGACTTTTTCTTATTCGAAATCTGATTCTCTATAAAATGCACCTAATGGTTTCCTTTTTGCTTGAAATTTTTTTTTCTCGAAAATCCACAGTACCCCTCCTTGGAAAAATGACTCCGAAAAATGATGGCATTCGAAACAGATTTTTTCGATTTTTTTCTCACGGGTACGGGTTACGCGGTTACGGTTGACTTTTTCTTATTCGAAATCTGATTTTCTATAAAATGCACCTAATGGTTCCCTTTCAGCTTGAAATTTTTTTTTCTCGAAAATCCACAGTACCCCCCCTTGGAAAAATGACTCCGAAAAATCCTGGCATTCGAAACAGATTTTTTCGATTTTTTTCTCACGAGTACGAGTTACGCGGTTACGGTGACTTTTTCTTATTCGAAATCTGATTCTCTATAAAATGCACCTAATGGTTTTCTTTTAGCTTGAAATTTTTTTTTCTCGAAAATCCACAGTACCCCCCCTTGGAAAAATGACTCCGAAAAATCCTGGCATTCGAAACAGATTTTTTCGATTTTTTTCTCACGGGTACGGATTACGCGGTTACAAATGACTTTTTCTTATTCGAAATCTGCTTCTGTATAAAATGCACCTAATGGTTTCCTTTTAGCTTGAAATTTTTTTTTCTCGAAAATCCACAGTACCCCCCCTTGGAGCAATGACTCCGACAAATCCTGGCATTCGAAACAGATTTTTTCGATTTTTTTCTCACGGGTACGTGTTACACGGTTACGGTTGACTTTTTCTTATTCGAAATCTGATTCTGTATAAAATGCACCTAATGGTTTCCTTTTAGCTTGAAATTTTTTTTCTCGAAAATCCACAGTACCCCTCCTTGGAAAAATGACTCCGAAAAATCCTGGCATTCGAAACAGATTTTTTTCGATTTTTTTTCTCACGGGTACGGATTACGTGGTTACGAATGACTTTTTCTTATTCGAAATCTGCTTCTGTATAAAATGCACCTAATGGTTTCCTTTTAGCTTGAAATTTTTTTTTCTCGAAAATCCACAGTACCCCCCCTTGGAGAAATGACTCCGACAAATCCTGGCATTCGAAACAGATTTTTTCGAATTTTTTCTCACGGGTACGGGTTACACGGTTACGGTTGACTTTTTCTTATTCGAAATCTGATTCTCTATAAAATGCACCTAATGGTTTCCTTTTTGCTTGAAATTTTTTTTTCTCGAAAATCCACAGTACCCCTCCTTGGAAAAATGACTCCGAAAAATCATGGCATTCGAAACAGATTTTTTCGATTTTTTTCTCACGGCTACGGTTTACGCGGTTACGGTTGACTTTTTCTTATTCGAAATCTGATTCTCTATAAAATGCACCTAATGGTTTCCTTTTAGCTTGAAATTTTTTTTTCTCGAAAATCCACAGTACCCCCCCTTGGAAAAATGACTCCGAAAAATCCTGGCATTCGAAACAGATTTTTTCGATTTTTTTCTCACGAGTACGAGTTACGCGGTTACGGTGACTTTTTCTTATTCGAAATCTGATTCTCTATAAAATGCACCTAATGGTTTCCTTTTAGCTTGAAATTTTTTTTTCTCGAAAATCCACAGTACCCCCCCCTTGGAAAAATGACTCCGAAAAATCCTGGCATTCGAAACAGATTTTTTCGATTTTTTTCTCACGGGTACGGATTACGCGGTTACAAATGACTTTTTCTTATTCGAAATCTGCTTCTGTATAAAATGCACCTAATGGTTTCCTTTTAGCTTGAAATTTTTTTTTCTCGAAAATCCACAGTACCCCCCCTTGGAGAAATGACTCCGACAAATCCTGGCATTCGAAACAGATTTTTTCGATTTTTTTCTCACGGGTACGTGTTACACGGTTACGGTTGACTTTTTCTTATTCGAAATCTGATTCTCTATAAAATGCACCTAATGGTTTCCTTTTAGCTTGAAATTTTTTTTTCTCGAAAATCCACAGTACCCCTCCTTGGAAAAATGACTCCGAAAAATCCTGGCATTCGAAACAGATTTTTTCGATTTTTTTCTCACGGGTACGGATTACGCGGTTACAAATGACTTTTTCTTATTCGAAATCTGCTTCTGTATAAAATGCACCTAATGGTTTCCTTTTAGCTTGAAATTTTTTTTTCTCGAAAATCCACAGTACCCCCCCTTGGAGCAATGACTCCGACAAATCCTGGCATTCGAAACAGATTTTTTCGATTTTTTTCTCACGGGTACGTGTTACACGGTTACGGTTGACTTTTTCTTATTCGAAATCTGATTCTCTATAAAATGCACCTAATGGTTTCCTTTTAGCTTGAAATTTTTTTTTCTCGAAAATCCACAGTACCCCCCCCCCTTGGAAAAATGACTCCGAAAAATCCTGGCATTCGAAACAGATTTTTTCGATTTTTTTCTCACGGGTACGGATTACGCGGTTACAAATGACTTTTTCTTATTCGAAATCTGCTTCTCTATAAAATGCACCTAATGGTTTCCTTTTAGCTTGAAATTTTTTTCTCTCGAAAATCCACAGTACCCCCCCTTGGAAAAATGACTCCGAAAAATCCTGGCATTCGAAACAGATTTTTTCGATTTTTTTCTCACGAGTACGAGTTACGCGGTTACGGTGACTTTTTCTTATTCGAAATCTGATTCTCTATAAAATGCACCTAATGGTTTCCTTTTAGCTTGAAATTTTTTTTTCTCGAAAATCCACAGTACCCCCCCCTTGGAAAAATGACTCCGAAAAATCCTGGCATTCGAAACAGATTTTTTCGATTTTTTTCTCACGGGTACGGATTACGCGGTTACAAATGACTTTTTCTTATTCGAAATCTGCTTCTGTATAAAATGCACCTAATGGTTTCCTTTTAGCTTGAAATTTTTTTTTCTCGAAAATCCACAGTACCCCCCCTTGGAGAAATGACTCCGACAAATCCTCGCATTCGAAACAGATTTTTTCGAATTTTTTCTCACGGGTACGGGTTACACGGTTACGGTTGACTTTTTCTTATTCGAAATCTGATTCTCTATAAAATGCACCTAATGGTTTCCTTTTTGCTTGAAATTTTTTTTTCTCGAAAATCCACAGTACCCCTCCTTGGAAAAATGACTCCGAAAAATCATGGCATTCGAAACAGATTTTTTCGATTTTTTTCTCACGGGTACGGGTTACGCGGTTACGGTTGACTTTTTCTTATTCGAAATCTGATTCTCTATAAAATGCACCTAATGGTTTCCTTTCAGCTTGAAATTTTTTTTTCTCGAAAATCCACAGTACCCCCCCTTGGAAAAATGACTCCGAAAAATCCTGGCATTCGAAACAGATTTTTTCGATTTTTTTCTCACGGGTACGTGTTACACGGTTACGGTTGACTTTTTCTTATTCGAAATCTGATTCTGTATAAAATGCACCTAATGGTTTCCTTTTAGCTTGAAATTTTTTTTCTCGAAAATCCACAGTACCCCTCCTTGGAAAAATGACTCCGAAAAATCCTGGCATTCGAAACAGATTTTTTCGATTTTTTTTCTCACGGGTACGGATTACGTGGTTACGAATGACTTTTTCTTATTCGAAATCTGCTTCTGTATAAAATGCACCTAATGGTTTCCTTTTAGCTTGAAATTTTTTTTTCTCGAAAATCCACAGTACCCCCCCTTGGAGAAATGACTCCGACAAATCCTGGCATTCGAAACAGATTTTTTCGAATTTTTTCTCACGGGTACGGGTTACACGGTTACGGTTGACTTTTTCTTATTCGAAATCTGATTCTCTATAAAATGCACCTAATGGTTTCCTTTTTGCTTGAAATTTTTTTTTCTCGAAAATCCACAGTACCCCCCCCTTGGAAAAATGACTCCGAAAAATCCTGGCATTCGAAACAGATTTTTTCGATTTTTTTCTCACGGGTACGGATTACGCGGTTACAAATGACTTTTTCTTATTCGAAATCTGCTTCTGTATAAAATGCACCTAATGGTTTCCTTTTAGCTTGAAATTTTTTTTTCTCGAAAATCCACAGTACCCCCCCTTGGAGAAATGACTCCGACAAATCCTCGCATTCGAAACAGATTTTTTCGAATTTTTTCTCACGGGTACGGGTTACACGGTTACGGTTGACTTTTTCTTATTCGAAATCTGATTCTCTATAAAATGCACCTAATGGTTTCCTTTTTGCTTGAAATTTTTTTTTCTCGAAAATCCACAGTACCCCTCCTTGGAAAAATGACTCCGAAAAATGATGGCATTCGAAACAGATTTTTTCGATTTTTTTCTCACGGGTACGGGTTACGCGGTTACGGTTGACTTTTTCTTATTCGAAATCTGATTTTCTATAAAATGCACCTAATGGTTCCCTTTCAGCTTGAAATTTTTTTTTCTCGAAAATCCACAGTACCCCCCCTTGGAAAAATGACTCCGAAAAATCCTGGCATTCGAAACAGATTTTTTCGATTTTTTTCTCACGAGTACGAGTTACGCGGTTACGGTGACTTTTTCTTATTCGAAATCTGATTCTCTATAAAATGCACCTAATGGTTTTCTTTTAGCTTGAAATTTTTTTTTCTCGAAAATCCACAGTACCCCCCCTTGGAAAAATGACTCCGAAAAATCCTGGCATTCGAAACAGATTTTTTCGATTTTTTTCTCACGGCTACGGATTACGCGGTTACAAATGACTTTTTCTTATTCGAAATCTGCTTCTGTATAAAATGCACCTAATGGTTTCCTTTTAGCTTGAAATTTTTTTTTCTCGAAAATCCACAGTACCCCCCCTTGGAGCAATGACTCCGACAAATCCTGGCATTCGAAACAGATTTTTTCGATTTTTTTCTCACGGGTACGTGTTACACGGTTACGGTTGACTTTTTCTTATTCGAAATCTGATTCTGTATAAAATGCACCTAATGGTTTCCTTTTAGCTTGAAATTTTTTTTCTCGAAAATCCACAGTACCCCTCCTTGGAAAAATGACTCCGAAAAATCCTGGCATTCGAAACAGATTTTTTCGATTTTTTTTCTCACGGGTACGGATTACGTGGTTACGAATGACTTTTTCTTATTCGAAATCTGCTTCTGTATAAAATGCACCTAATGGTTTCCTTTTAGCTTGAAATTTTTTTTTCTCGAAAATCCACAGTACCCCACCTTGGAGAAATGACTCCGACAAATCCTGGCATTCGAAACAGATTTTTTCGAATTTTTTCTCACGGGTACGGGTTACACGGTTACGGTTGACTTTTTCTTATTCGAAATCTGATTCTCTATAAAATGCACCTAATGGTTTCCTTTTTGCTTGAAATTTTTTTTTCTCGAAAATCCACAGTACCCCTCCTTGGAAAAATGACTCCGAAAAATCATGGCATTCGAAACAGATTTTTTCGATTTTTTTCTCACGGCTACGGTTTACGCGGTTACGGTTGACTTTTTCTTATTCGAAATCTGATTCTCTATAAAATGCACCTAATGGTTTCCTTTTAGCTTGAAATTTTTTTTTCTCGAAAATCCACAGTACCCCCCCTTGGAAAAATGACTCCGAAAAATCCTGGCATTCGAAACAGATTTTTTCGATTTTTTTCTCACGAGTACGAGTTACGCGGTTACGGTGACTTTTTCTTATTCGAAATCTGATTCTCTATAAAATGCACCTAATGGTTTCCTTTTAGCTTGAAATTTTTTTTTCTCGAAAATCCACAGTACCCCCCCCTTGGAAAAATGACTCCGAAAAATCCTGGCATTCGAAACAGATTTTTTCGATTTTTTTCTCACGGGTACGGATTACGCGGTTACAAATGACTTTTTCTTATTCGAAATCTGCTTCTGTATAAAATGCACCTAATGGTTTCCTTTTAGCTTGAAATTTTTTTTTCTCGAAAATCCACAGTACCCCCCCTTGGAGAAATGACTCCGAAAAATCATGGCTTTCGAAACAGATTTTTTCGATTTTTTTCTCACGGGTACGGGTTACGCGGTTACGGTTGACTTTTTCTTATTCGAAATCTGATTCTCTATAAAATGCACCTAATGGTTTCCTTTTAGCTTGAAATTTTTTTTTCTCTGAAATCCACAGTACCCTCCCTTGCAAAAATGACTCCGAAAAATCATTGCATTCGAAAATGATTTTTTCGATTTTTTTCTCACGGGTACGTGTTACGCGGTTACGGTTGACTTTTTCTTATTCGAAATCTGATTCTCTATAAAATGCACCTAACGGTTTCCTTTTAGCTTGAAATTTTTTTTTCTCGAAAATCCACAGTACCCTCCCTTGGAAAAATGACTCCGAAAAATCATGGCATTCGAAACAGATTTTTTCGATTTTTTTCTCACGAGTACGAGTTACGCGGTTACGGTGACTTTTTCTTATTCGAAATCTGATTCTCTATAAAATGCACCTAATGGTTTCCTTTTAGCTTGAAATTTTTTTTTCTCGAAAATCCACAGTACCCCCCCCTTGGAAAAATGACTCAGAAAAATCCTGGCATTCGAAACAGATTTTTTCGATTTTTTTTCTCACGGGTACGGATTACGCGGTTACAAATGACTTTTTCTTATTCGAAATCTGCTTCTGTATAAAATGCACCTAATGGTTTCCTTTTAGCTTGAAATTTTTTTTTCTCGAAAATCCACAGTACCCCCCCTTGGAGAAATGACTCCGACAAATCCTGGCATTCGAAACAGATTTTTTCGATTTTTTTCTCACGGGTACGGGTTACACGGTTACGGTTGACTTTTTCTTATTCGAAATCTGATTCTCTATAAAATGCACCTAATGGTTTCCTGTTAGCTTGAAATTTTTTTTTTCTCGAAAATCCACAGTACCCCTCCTTGGAAAAATGACTCCGAAAAATCCTGGCATTCGAAACAGATTTTTTCGATTTTTTTCTCACGGGTACGGATTACGTGGTTACGAATGACTTTTTCTTATTCGAAATCTGCTTCTGTATAAAATGCACCTAATGGTTTCCTTTTAGCTTGAAATTTTTTTTTCTGGAAAATCCACAGTACCCCCCCTTGGAAAAATGACTCCGAAAAATCCTGGCATTCGAAACAGATTTTTTCGATTTTTTTCCCACGGGTACGTGTTACGCGGTTACGGTTGACTTTTTCTTATTCGAAATCTGCTTCTGTATAAAATGCACCTAATGGTTTCCTTTTAGCTTGAAATTTTTTTTTCTCGAAAATCCACAGTACCCCCCCCTTGGAGAAATGACTCCGACAAATCCTGGCATTCGAAACAGATTTTTTCGAATTTTTTCTCACGGGTACGGGTTACACGGTTACGGTTGACTTTTTCTTATTCGAAATCTGATTCTCTATAAAATGCACCTAATGGTTTCCTTTTTGCTTGAAATTTTTTTTTCTCGAAAATCCACAGTACCCCTCCTTGGAAAAATGACTCCGAAAAATCATGGCATTCGAAACAGATTTTTTCGATTTTTTTCTCACGGGTACGGGTTACGGTTGACTTTTTCTTATTCGAAATCTGATTCTCTATAAAATGCACCTAATGGTTTCCTTTTAGCTTGAAATTTTTTTTTCTCGAAAATCCACAGTACCCCCCCTTGGAAAAATGACTCCGAAAAATCCTGGCATTCGAAACAGATTTTTTCGATTTTTTTCTCACGAGTACGAGTTACGCGGTTACGGTGACTTTTTCTTATTCGAAATCTGATTCTCTATAAAATGCACCTAATGGTTTCCTTTTAGCTTGAAATTTTTTTTTCTCGAAAATCCACAGTACCCCCCCCTTGGAAAAATGACTCCGAAAAATCCTGGCATTCGAAACAGATTTTTTCGATTTTTTTCTCACGGGTACGGATTACGCGGTTACAAATGACTTTTTCTTATTCGAAATCTGCTTCTGTATAAAATGCACCTAATGGTTTCCTTTTAGTTTGAAATTTTTTTTTCTCGAAAATCCACAGTACCCCCCCTTGGAGAAATGACTCCGACAAATCCTCGCATTCGAAACAGATTTTTTCGAATTTTTTCTCACGGGTACGGGTTACACGGTTACGGTTGACTTTTTCTTATTCGAAATCTGATTCTCTATAAAATGCACCTAATGGTTTCCTTTTTGCTTGAAATTTTTTTTTCTCGAAAATCCACAGTACCCCTCCTTGGAAAAATGACTCCGAAAAATCATGGCATTCGAAACAGATTTTTTCGATTTTTTTCTCACGGGTACGGGTTACGCGGTTACGGTTGACTTTTTCTTATTCGAAATCTGATTCTCTATAAAATGCACCTAATGGTTTCCTTTCAGCTTGAAATTTTTTTTTCTCGAAAATCCACAGTACCCCCCCCTTGGAAAAATGACTCCGAAAAATCCTGGCATTCGAAACAGATTTTTTCGATTTTTTTCTCACGGGTACGTGTTACACGGTTACGGTTGACTTTTTCTTATTCGAAATCTGATTCTGTATAAAATGCACCTAATGGTTTCCTTTTAGCTTGAAATTTTTTTTCTCGAAAGTCCACAGTACCCCTCCTTGGAAAAATGACTCCGAAAAATCCTGGCATTCGAAACAGATTTTTTCGATTTTTTTTCTCACGGGTACGGATTACGTGGTTACGAATGACTTTTTCTTATTCGAAATCTGCTTCTGTATAAAATGCACCTAATGGTTTCCTTTTAGCTTGAAATTTTTTTTTCTCGAAAATCCACAGTACCCCCCCTTGGAGAAATGACTCCGACAAATCCTGGCATTCGAAACAGATTTTTTCGAATTTTTTCTCACGGGTACGGGTTACACGGTTACGGTTGACTTTTTCTTATTCGAAATCTGATTCTCTATAAAATGCACCTAATGGTTTCCTTTTTGCTTGAAATTTTTTTTTCTCGAAAATCCACAGTACCCCCCCCCTTGGAAAAATGACTCCGAAAAATCCTGGCATTCGAAACAGATTTTTTCGATTTTTTTCTCACGGGTACGGATTACACGGTTACGGTTGACTTTTTCTTATTCGAAATCTGATTCTCTATAAAATGCACCTAATGGTTTCCTTTTTGCTTGAAATTTTTTTTTCTCGAAAATCCACAGTACCCCTCCTTGGAAAAATGACTCCGAAAAATCCTGGCATTCGAAACAGATTTTTTCGATTTTTTTCTCACGGGTACGTGTTACACGGTTACGGTTGACTTTTTCTTATTCGAAATCTGATTCTGTATAAAATGCACCTAATGGTTTCCTTTTAGCTTGAAATTTTTTTTCTCGAAAATCCACAGTACCCCTCCTTGGAAAAATGACTCCGAAAAATCCTGGCATTCGAAACAGATTTTTTCGATTTTTTTTCTCACGGGTACGGATTACGTGGTTACGAATGACTTTTTCTTATTCGAAATCTGCTTCTGTATAAAATGCACCTAATGGTTTCCTTTTAGCTTGAAATTTTTTTTTCTCGAAAATCCACAGTACCCCCCCTTGGAGAAATGACTCCGACAAATCCTGGCATTCGAAACAGATTTTTTCGAATTTTTTCTCACGGGTACGGGTTACACGGTTACGGTTGACTTTTTCTTATTCGAAATCTGATTCTCTATAAAATGCACCTAATGGTTTCCTTTTTGCTTGAAATTTTTTTTTCTCGAAAATCCACAGTACCCCCCCCTTGGAAAAATGACTCCGAAAAATCCTGGCATTCGAAACAGATTTTTTCGATTTTTTTCTCACGGGTACGGATTACGCGGTTACAAATGACTTTTTCTTATTCGAAATCTGCTTCTGTATAAAATGCACCTAATGGTTTCCTTTTAGCTTGAAATTTTTTTTTCTCGAAAATCCACAGTACCCCCCCTTGGAGAAATGACTCCGACAAATCCTCGCATTCGAAACAGATTTTTTCGAATTTTTTCTCACGGGTACGGGTTACACGGTTACGGTTGACTTTTTCTTATTCGAAATCTGATTCTCTATAAAATGCACCTAATGGTTTCCTTTTTGCTTGAAATTTTTTTTTCTCGAAAATCCACAGTACCCCTCCTTGGAAAAATGACTCCGAAAAATGATGGCATTCGAAACAGATTTTTTCGATTTTTTTCTCACGGGTACGGGTTACGCGGTTACGGTTGACTTTTTCTTATTCGAAATCTGATTTTCTATAAAATGCACCTAATGGTTCCCTTTCAGCTTGAAATTTTTTTTTCTCGAAAATCCACAGTACCCCCCCTTGGAAAAATGACTCCGAAAAATCCTGGCATTCGAAACAGATTTTTTCGATTTTTTTCTCACGAGTACGAGTTACGCGGTTACGGTGACTTTTTCTTATTCGAAATCTGATTCTCTATAAAATGCACCTAATGGTTTTCTTTTAGCTTGAAATTTTTTTTTCTCGAAAATCCACAGTACCCCCCCTTGGAAAAATGACTCCGAAAAATCCTGGCATTCGAAACAGATTTTTTCGATTTTTTTCTCACGGGTACGGATTACGCGGTTACAAATGACTTTTTCTTATTCGAAATCTGCTTCTGTATAAAATGCACCTAATGGTTTCCTTTTAGCTTGAAATTTTTTTTTCTCGAAAATCCACAGTACCCCCCCTTGGAGCAATGACTCCGACAAATCCTGGCATTCGAAACAGATTTTTTCGATTTTTTTCTCACGGGTACGTGTTACACGGTTACGGTTGACTTTTTCTTATTCGAAATCTGATTCTGTATAAAATGCACCTAATGGTTTCCTTTTAGCTTGAAATTTTTTTTCTCGAAAATCCACAGTACCCCTCCTTGGAAAAATGACTCCGAAAAATCCTGGCATTCGAAACAGATTTTTTTCGATTTTTTTTCTCACGGGTACGGATTACGTGGTTACGAATGACTTTTTCTTATTCGAAATCTGCTTCTGTATAAAATGCACCTAATGGTTTCCTTTTAGCTTGAAATTTTTTTTTCTCGAAAATCCACAGTACCCCCCCTTGGAGAAATGACTCCGACAAATCCTGGCATTCGAAACAGATTTTTTCGAATTTTTTCTCACGGGTACGGGTTACACGGTTACGGTTGACTTTTTCTTATTCGAAATCTGATTCTCTATAAAATGCACCTAATGGTTTCCTTTTTGCTTGAAATTTTTTTTTCTCGAAAATCCACAGTACCCCTCCTTGGAAAAATGACTCCGAAAAATCATGGCATTCGAAACAGATTTTTTCGATTTTTTTCTCACGGCTACGGTTTACGCGGTTACGGTTGACTTTTTCTTATTCGAAATCTGATTCTCTATAAAATGCACCTAATGGTTTCCTTTTAGCTTGAAATTTTTTTTTCTCGAAAATCCACAGTACCCCCCCTTGGAAAAATGACTCCGAAAAATCCTGGCATTCGAAACAGATTTTTTCGATTTTTTTCTCACGAGTACGAGTTACGCGGTTACGGTGACTTTTTCTTATTCGAAATCTGATTCTCTATAAAATGCACCTAATGGTTTCCTTTTAGCTTGAAATTTTTTTTTCTCGAAAATCCACAGTACCCCCCCCTTGGAAAAATGACTCCGAAAAATCCTGGCATTCGAAACAGATTTTTTCGATTTTTTTCTCACGGGTACGGATTACGCGGTTACAAATGACTTTTTCTTATTCGAAATCTGCTTCTGTATAAAATGCACCTAATGGTTTCCTTTTAGCTTGAAATTTTTTTTTCTCGAAAATCCACAGTACCCCCCCTTGGAGAAATGACTCCGACAAATCCTGGCATTCGAAACAGATTTTTTCGATTTTTTTCTCACGGGTACGTGTTACACGGTTACGGTTGACTTTTTCTTATTCGAAATCTGATTCTCTATAAAATGCACCTAATGGTTTCCTTTTAGCTTGAAATTTTTTTTTCTCGAAAATCCACAGTACCCCTCCTTGGAAAAATGACTCCGAAAAATCCTGGCATTCGAAACAGATTTTTTCGATTTTTTTCTCACGGGTACGGATTACGCGGTTACAAATGACTTTTTCTTATTCGAAATCTGCTTCTGTATAAAATGCACCTAATGGTTTCCTTTTAGCTTGAAATTTTTTTTTCTCGAAAATCCACAGTACCCCCCCTTGGAGCAATGACTCCGACAAATCCTGGCATTCGAAACAGATTTTTTCGATTTTTTTCTCACGGGTACGTGTTACACGGTTACGGTTGACTTTTTCTTATTCGAAATCTGATTCTCTATAAAATGCACCTAATGGTTTCCTTTTAGCTTGAAATTTTTTTTTCTCGAAAATCCACAGTACCCCCCCCCCTTGGAAAAATGACTCCGAAAAATCCTGGCATTCGAAACAGATTTTTTCGATTTTTTTCTCACGGGTACGGATTACGCGGTTACAAATGACTTTTTCTTATTCGAAATCTGCTTCTCTATAAAATGCACCTAATGGTTTCCTTTTAGCTTGAAATTTTTTTCTCTCGAAAATCCACAGTACCCCCCCTTGGAAAAATGACTCCGAAAAATCCTGGCATTCGAAACAGATTTTTTCGATTTTTTTCTCACGAGTACGAGTTACGCGGTTACGGTGACTTTTTCTTATTCGAAATCTGATTCTCTATAAAATGCACCTAATGGTTTCCTTTTAGCTTGAAATTTTTTTTTCTCGAAAATCCACAGTACCCCCCCCCTTGGAAAAATGACTCCGAAAAATCCTGGCATTCGAAACAGATTTTTTCGATTTTTTTCTCACGGGTACGGATTACGCGGTTACAAATGACTTTTTCTTATTCGAAATCTGCTTCTGTATAAAATGCACCTAATGGTTTCCTTTTAGCTTGAAATTTTTTTTTCTCGAAAATCCACAGTACCCCCCCTTGGAGAAATGACTCCGACAAATCCTCGCATTCGAAACAGATTTTTTCGAATTTTTTCTCACGGGTACGGGTTACACGGTTACGGTTGACTTTTTCTTATTCGAAATCTGATTCTCTATAAAATGCACCTAATGGTTTCCTTTTTGCTTGAAATTTTTTTTTCTCGAAAATCCACAGTACCCCTCCTTGGAAAAATGACTCCGAAAAATCATGGCATTCGAAACAGATTTTTTCGATTTTTTTCTCACGGGTACGGGTTACGCGGTTACGGTTGACTTTTTCTTATTCGAAATCTGATTCTCTATAAAATGCACCTAATGGTTTCCTTTCAGCTTGAAATTTTTTTTTCTCGAAAATCCACAGTACCCCCCCTTGGAAAAATGACTCCGAAAAATCCTGGCATTCGAAACAGATTTTTTCGATTTTTTTCTCACGGGTACGTGTTACACGGTTACGGTTGACTTTTTCTTATTCGAAATCTGATTCTGTATAAAATGCACCTAATGGTTTCCTTTTAGCTTGAAATTTTTTTTCTCGAAAATCCACAGTACCCCTCCTTGGAAAAATGACTCCGAAAAATCCTGGCATTCGAAACAGATTTTTTCGATTTTTTTTCTCACGGGTACGGATTACGTGGTTACGAATGACTTTTTCTTATTCGAAATCTGCTTCTGTATAAAATGCACCTAATGGTTTCCTTTTAGCTTGAAATTTTTTTTTCTCGAAAATCCACAGTACCCCCCCTTGGAGAAATGACTCCGACAAATCCTGGCATTCGAAACAGATTTTTTCGAATTTTTTCTCACGGGTACGGGTTACACGGTTACGGTTGACTTTTTCTTATTCGAAATCTGATTCTCTATAAAATGCACCTAATGGTTTCCTTTTTGCTTGAAATTTTTTTTTCTCGAAAATCCACAGTACCCCCCCCTTGGAAAAATGACTCCGAAAAATCCTGGCATTCGAAACAGATTTTTTCGATTTTTTTCTCACGGGTACGGATTACGCGGTTACAAATGACTTTTTCTTATTCGAAATCTGCTTCTGTATAAAATGCACCTAATGGTTTCCTTTTAGCTTGAAATTTTTTTTTCTCGAAAATCCACAGTACCCCCCCTTGGAGAAATGACTCCGACAAATCCTCGCATTCGAAACAGATTTTTTCGAATTTTTTCTCACGGGTACGGGTTACACGGTTACGGTTGACTTTTTCTTATTCGAAATCTGATTCTCTATAAAATGCACCTAATGGTTTCCTTTTTGCTTGAAATTTTTTTTTCTCGAAAATCCACAGTACCCCTCCTTGGAAAAATGACTCCGAAAAATGATGGCATTCGAAACAGATTTTTTCGATTTTTTTCTCACGGGTACGGGTTACGCGGTTACGGTTGACTTTTTCTTATTCGAAATCTGATTTTCTATAAAATGCACCTAATGGTTCCCTTTCAGCTTGAAATTTTTTTTTCTCGAAAATCCACAGTACCCCCCCTTGGAAAAATGACTCCGAAAAATCCTGGCATTCGAAACAGATTTTTTCGATTTTTTTCTCACGAGTACGAGTTACGCGGTTACGGTGACTTTTTCTTATTCGAAATCTGATTCTCTATAAAATGCACCTAATGGTTTTCTTTTAGCTTGAAATTTTTTTTTCTCGAAAATCCACAGTACCCCCCCTTGGAAAAATGACTCCGAAAAATCCTGGCATTCGAAACAGATTTTTTCGATTTTTTTCTCACGGCTACGGATTACGCGGTTACAAATGACTTTTTCTTATTCGAAATCTGCTTCTGTATAAAATGCACCTAATGGTTTCCTTTTAGCTTGAAATTTTTTTTTCTCGAAAATCCACAGTACCCCCCCTTGGAGCAATGACTCCGACAAATCCTGGCATTCGAAACAGATTTTTTCGATTTTTTTCTCACGGGTACGTGTTACACGGTTACGGTTGACTTTTTCTTATTCGAAATCTGATTCTGTATAAAATGCACCTAATGGTTTCCTTTTAGCTTGAAATTTTTTTTCTCGAAAATCCACAGTACCCCTCCTTGGAAAAATGACTCCGAAAAATCCTGGCATTCGAAACAGATTTTTTCGATTTTTTTTCTCACGGGTACGGATTACGTGGTTACGAATGACTTTTTCTTATTCGAAATCTGCTTCTGTATAAAATGCACCTAATGGTTTCCTTTTAGCTTGAAATTTTTTTTTCTCGAAAATCCACAGTACCCCACCTTGGAGAAATGACTCCGACAAATCCTGGCATTCGAAACAGATTTTTTCGAATTTTTTCTCACGGGTACGGGTTACACGGTTACGGTTGACTTTTTCTTATTCGAAATCTGATTCTCTATAAAATGCACCTAATGGTTTCCTTTTTGCTTGAAATTTTTTTTTCTCGAAAATCCACAGTACCCCTCCTTGGAAAAATGACTCCGAAAAATCATGGCATTCGAAACAGATTTTTTCGATTTTTTTCTCACGGCTACGGTTTACGCGGTTACGGTTGACTTTTTCTTATTCGAAATCTGATTCTCTATAAAATGCACCTAATGGTTTCCTTTTAGCTTGAAATTTTTTTTTCTCGAAAATCCACAGTACCCCCCCTTGGAAAAATGACTCCGAAAAATCCTGGCATTCGAAACAGATTTTTTCGATTTTTTTCTCACGAGTACGAGTTACGCGGTTACGGTGACTTTTTCTTATTCGAAATCTGATTCTCTATAAAATGCACCTAATGGTTTCCTTTTAGCTTGAAATTTTTTTTTCTCGAAAATCCACAGTACCCCCCCCTTGGAAAAATGACTCCGAAAAATCCTGGCATTCGAAACAGATTTTTTCGATTTTTTTCTCACGGGTACGGATTACGCGGTTACAAATGACTTTTTCTTATTCGAAATCTGCTTCTGTATAAAATGCACCTAATGGTTTCCTTTTAGCTTGAAATTTTTTTTTCTCGAAAATCCACAGTACCCCCCCTTGGAGAAATGACTCCGACAAATCCTGGCATTCGAAACAGATTTTTTCGAATTTTTTCTCACGGGTACGGGTTACACGGTTACGGTTGACTTTTTCTTATTCGAAATCTGATTCTCTATAAAATGCACCTAATGGTTTCCTTTTTGCTTGAAATTTTTTTTTCTCGAAAATCCACAGTACCCCTCCTTGGAAAAATGACTCTGAAAAATCATGGCATTCGAAACAGATTTTTTCGATTTTTTTCTCACGGCTACGGTTTACGCGGTTACGGTTGACTTTTTCTTATTCGAAATCTGATTCTCTATAAAATGCACCTAATGGTTTCCTTTTAGCTTGAAATTTTTTTTTCTCGAAAATCCACAGTACCCCCCCTTGGAAAAATGACTCCGAAAAATCCTGGCATTCGAAACAGATTTTTTCGATTTTTTTCTCACGAGTACGAGTTACGCGGTTACGGTGACTTTTTCTTATTCGAAATCTGATTCTCTATAAAATGCACCTAATGGTTTCCTTTTAGCTTGAAATTTTTTTTTCTCGAAAATCCACAGTACCCCCCCCTTGGAAAAATGACTCCGAAAAATCCTGGCATTCGAAACAGATTTTTTCGATTTTTTTCTCACGGGTACGGATTACGCGGTTACAAATGACTTTTTCTTATTCGAAATCTGCTTCTGTATAAAATGCACCTAATGGTTTCCTTTTAGCTTGAAATTTTTTTTTCTCGAAAATCCACAGTACCCCCCCTTGGAGAAATGACTCCGACAAATCCTGGCATTCGAAACAGATTTTTTCGATTTTTTTCTCACGGCTACGGTTTACGCGGTTACGGTTGACTTTTTCTTATTCGAAATCTGATTCTCTATAAAATGCACCTAATGGTTTCCTTTTAGCTTGAAATTTTTTTTTCTCGAAAATCCACAGTACCCCCCCTTGGAAAAATGACTCCGAAAAATCCTGGCATTCGAAACAGATTTTTTCGATTTTTTTCTCACGAGTACGAGTTACGCGGTTACGGTGACTTTTTCTTATTCGAAATCTGATTCTCTATAAAATGCACCTAATGGTTTCCTTTTAGCTTGAAATTTTTTTTTCTCGAAAATCCACAGTACCCCCCCCTTGGAAAAATGACTCCGAAAAATCCTGGCATTCGAAACAGATTTTTTCGATTTTTTTCTCACGGGTACGGATTACGCGGTTACAAATGACTTTTTCTTATTCGAAATCTGCTTCTGTATAAAATGCACCTAATGGTTTCCTTTTAGCTTGAAATTTTTTTTTCTCGAAAATCCACAGTACCCCCCCTTGGAGAAATGACTCCGACAAATCCTGGCATTCGAAACAGATTTTTTCGATTTTTTTCTCACGGGTACGTGTTACACGGTTACGGTTGACTTTTTCTTATTCGAAATCTGATTCTCTATAAAATGCACCTAATGGTTTCCTTTTAGCTTGAAATTTTTTTTTCTCGAAAATCCACAGTACCCCTCCTTGGAAAAATGACTCCGAAAAATCCTGGCATTCGAAACAGATTTTTTCGATTTTTTTCTCACGGGTACGGATTACGCGGTTACAAATGACTTTTTCTTATTCGAAATCTGCTTCTGTATAAAATGCACCTAATGGTTTCCTTTTAGCTTGAAATTTTTTTTTCTCGAAAATCCACAGTACCCCCCCTTGGAGCAATGACTCCGACAAATCCTGGCATTCGAAACAGATTTTTTCGATTTTTTTCTCACGGGTACGTGTTACACGGTTACGGTTGACTTTTTCTTATTCGAAATCTGATTCTCTATAAAATGCACCTAATGGTTTCCTTTTAGCTTGAAATTTTTTTTTCTCGAAAATCCACAGTACCCCCCCCCTTGGAAAAATGACTCCGAAAAATCCTGGCATTCGAAACAGATTTTTTCGATTTTTTTCTCACGGGTACGGATTACGCGGTTACAAATGACTTTTTCTTATTCGAAATCTGCTTCTGTATAAAATGCACCTAATGGTTTCCTTTTAGCTTGAAATTTTTTTCTCTCGAAAATCCACAGTACCCCCCCTTGGAGAAATGACTCCGAAAAATCATGGCATTCGAAACAGATTTTTTCGATTTTTTTCTCACGGGTACGGGTTACGGTTGACTTTTTCTTATTCGAAATCTGATTCTCTATAAAATGCACCTAATGGTTTCCTTTTAGCTTGAAATTTTTTTTTCTCGAAAATCCACAGTACCCCCCCTTGGAAAAATGACTCCGAAAAATCCTGGCATTCGAAACAGATTTTTTCGATTTTTTTCTCACGAGTACGAGTTACGCGGTTACGGTGACTTTTTCTTATTCGAAATCTGATTCTCTATAAAATGCACCTAATGGTTTCCTTTTAGCTTGAAATTTTTTTTTCTCGAAAATCCACAGTACCCCCCCCTTGGAAAAATGACTCCGAAAAATCCTGGCATTCGAAACAGATTTTTTCGATTTTTTTCTCACGGGTACGGATTACGCGGTTACAAATGACTTTTTCTTATTCGAAATCTGCTTCTGTATAAAATGCACCTAATGGTTTCCTTTTAGCTTGAAATTTTTTTTTCTCGAAAATCCACAGTACCCCCCCTTGGAGAAATGACTCCGACAAATCCTCGCATTCGAAACAGATTTTTTCGAATTTTTTCTCACGGGTACGGGTTACACGGTTACGGTTGACTTTTTCTTATTCGAAATCTGATTCTCTATAAAATGCACCTAATGGTTTCCTTTTTGCTTGAAATTTTTTTTTCTCGAAAATCCACAGTACCCCTCCTTGGAAAAATGACTCCGAAAAATGATGGCATTCGAAACAGATTTTTTCGATTTTTTTCTCACGGGTACGGGTTACGCGGTTACGGTTGACTTTTTCTTATTCGAAATCTGATTTTCTATAAAATGCACCTAATGGTTCCCTTTCAGCTTGAAATTTTTTTTTCTCGAAAATCCACAGTACCCCCCCTTGGAAAAATGACTCCGAAAAATCCTGGCATTCGAAACAGATTTTTTCGATTTTTTTCTCACGAGTACGAGTTACGCGGTTACGGTGACTTTTTCTTATTCGAAATCTGATTCTCTATAAAATGCACCTAATGGTTTTCTTTTAGCTTGAAATTTTTTTTTCTCGAAAATCCACAGTACCCCCCCTTGGAAAAATGACTCCGACAAATCCTGGCATTCGAAACAGATTTTTTCGATTTTTTTCTCACGGGTACGTGTTACACGGTTACGGTTGACTTTTTCTTATTCGAAATCTGATTCTGTATAAAATGCACCTAATGGTTTCCTTTTAGCTTGAAATTTTTTTTCTCGAAAATCCACAGTACCCCTCCTTGGAAAAATGACTCCGAAAAATCCTGGCATTCGAAACAGATTTTTTCGATTTTTTTTCTCACGGGTACGGATTACGTGGTTACGAATGACTTTTTCTTATTCGAAATCTGCTTCTGTATAAAATGCACCTAATGGTTTCCTTTTAGCTTGAAATTTTTTTTTCTCGAAAATCCACAGTACCCCCCCTTGGAGAAATGACTCCGACAAATCCTGGCATTCGAAACAGATTTTTTCGAATTTTTTCTCACGGGTACGGGTTACACGGTTACGGTTGACTTTTTCTTATTCGAAATCTGATTCTCTATAAAATGCACCTAATGGTTTCCTTTTTGCTTGAAATTTTTTTTTCTCGAAAATCCACAGTACCCCTCCTTGGAAAAATGACTCCGAAAAATCATGGCATTCGAAACAGATTTTTTCGATTTTTTTCTCACGGCTACGGTTTACGCGGTTACGGTTGACTTTTTCTTATTCGAAATCTGATTCTCTATAAAATGCACCTAATGGTTTCCTTTTAGCTTGAAATTTTTTTTTCTCGAAAATCCACAGTACCCCCCCTTGGAAAAATGACTCCGAAAAATCCTGGCATTCGAAACAGATTTTTTCGATTTTTTTCTCACGAGTACGAGTTACGCGGTTACGGTGACTTTTTCTTATTCGAAATCTGATTCTCTATAAAATGCACCTAATGGTTTCCTTTTAGCTTGAAATTTTTTTTTCTCGAAAATCCACAGTACCCCCCCCTTGGAAAAATGACTCCGAAAAATCCTGGCATTCGAAACAGATTTTTTCGATTTTTTTCTCACGGGTACGGATTACGCGGTTACAAATGACTTTTTCTTATTCGAAATCTGCTTCTGTATAAAATGCACCTAATGGTTTCCTTTTAGCTTGAAATTTTTTTTTCTCGAAAATCCACAGTACCCCCCCTTGGAGAAATGACTCCGACAAATCCTGGCATTCGAAACAGATTTTTTCGAATTTTTTCTCACGGGTACGGGTTACACGGTTACGGTTGACTTTTTCTTATTCGAAATCTGATTCTCTATAAAATGCACCTAATGGTTTCCTTTTTGCTTGAAATTTTTTTTTCTCGAAAATCCACAGTACCCCTCCTTGGAAAAATGACTCCGAAAAATCATGGCATTCGAAACAGATTTTTTCGATTTTTTTCTCACGGCTACGGTTTACGCGGTTACGGTTGACTTTTTCTTATTCGAAATCTGATTCTCTATAAAATGCACCTAATGGTTTCCTTTTAGCTTGAAATTTTTTTTTCTCGAAAATCCACAGTACCCCCCCTTGGAAAAATGACTCCGAAAAATCCTGGCATTCGAAACAGATTTTTTCGATTTTTTTCTCACGAGTACGAGTTACGCGGTTACGGTGACTTTTTCTTATTCGAAATCTGATTCTCTATAAAATGCACCTAATGGTTTCCTTTTAGCTTGAAATTTTTTTTTCTCGAAAATCCACAGTACCCCCCCCTTGGAAAAATGACTCCGAAAAATCCTGGCATTCGAAACAGATTTTTTCGATTTTTTTCTCACGGCTACGGTTTACGCGGTTACGGTTGACTTTTTCTTATTCGAAATCTGATTCTCTATAAAATGCACCTAATGGTTTCCTTTTAGCTTGAAATTTTTTTTTCTCGAAAATCCACAGTACCCCCCCTTGGAAAAATGACTCCGAAAAATCCTGGCATTCGAAACAGATTTTTTCGATTTTTTTCTCACGAGTACGAGTTACGCGGTTACGGTGACTTTTTCTTATTCGAAATCTGATTCTCTATAAAATGCACCTAATGGTTTCCTTTTAGCTTGAAATTTTTTTTTCTCGAAAATCCACAGTACCCCCCCCTTGGAAAAATGACTCCGAAAAATCCTGGCATTCGAAACAGATTTTTTCGATTTTTTTCTCACGGGTACGGATTACGCGGTTACAAATGACTTTTTCTTATTCGAAATCTGCTTCTGTATAAAATGCACCTAATGGTTTCCTTTTAGCTTGAAATTTTTTTTTCTCGAAAATCCACAGTACCCCCCCTTGGAGAAATGACTCCGACAAATCCTGGCATTCGAAACAGATTTTTTCGATTTTTTTCTCACGGGTACGTGTTACACGGTTACGGTTGACTTTTTCTTATTCGAAATCTGATTCTCTATAAAATGCACCTAATGGTTTCCTTTTAGCTTGAAATTTTTTTTTCTCGAAAATCCACAGTACCCCTCCTTGGAAAAATGACTCCGAAAAATCCTGGCATTCGAAACAGATTTTTTCGATTTTTTTCTCACGGGTACGGATTACGCGGTTACAAATGACTTTTTCTTATTCGAAATCTGCTTCTGTATAAAATGCACCTAATGGTTTCCTTTTAGCTTGAAATTTTTTTTTCTCGAAAATCCACAGTACCCCCCCTTGGAGCAATGACTCCGACAAATCCTGGCATTCGAAACAGATTTTTTCGATTTTTTTCTCACGGGTACGTGTTACACGGTTACGGTTGACTTTTTCTTATTCGAAATCTGATTCTCTATAAAATGCACCTAATGGTTTCCTTTTAGCTTGAAATTTTTTTTTCTCGAAAATCCACAGTACCCCCCCCCCTTGGAAAAATGACTCCGAAAAATCCTGGCATTCGAAACAGATTTTTTCGATTTTTTTCTCACGGGTACGGATTACGCGGTTACGGTGACTTTTTCTTATTCGAAATCTGATTCTCTATAAAATGCACCTAATGGTTTCCTTTTAGCTTGAAATTTTTTTTTCTCGAAAATCCACAGTACCCCCCCCTTGGAAAAATGACTCCGAAAAATCCTGGCATTCGAAACAGATTTTTTCGATTTTTTTCTCACGGCTACGGTTTACGCGGTTACGGTTGACTTTTTCTTATTCGAAATCTGATTCTCTATAAAATGCACCTAATGGTTTCCTTTTAGCTTGAAATTTTTTTTTCTCGAAAATCCACAGTACCCCCCCTTGGAAAAATGACTCCGAAAAATCCTGGCATTCGAAACAGATTTTTTCGATTTTTTTCTCACGAGTACGAGTTACGCGGTTACGGTGACTTTTTCTTATTCGAAATCTGATTCTCTATAAAATGCACCTAATGGTTTCCTTTTAGCTTGAAATTTTTTTTTCTCGAAAATCCACAGTACCCCCCCCTTGGAAAAATGACTCCGAAAAATCCTGGCATTCGAAACAGATTTTTTCGATTTTTTTCTCACGGGTACGGATTACGCGGTTACAAATGACTTTTTCTTATTCGAAATCTGCTTCTGTATAAAATGCACCTAATGGTTTCCTTTTAGCTTGAAATTTTTTTTTCTCGAAAATCCACAGTACCCCCCCTTGGAGAAATGACTCCGACAAATCCTGGCATTCGAAACAGATTTTTTCGATTTTTTTCTCACGGGTACGTGTTACACGGTTACGGTTGACTTTTTCTTATTCGAAATCTGATTCTCTATAAAATGCACCTAATGGTTTCCTTTTAGCTTGAAATTTTTTTTTCTCGAAAATCCACAGTACCCCTCCTTGGAAAAATGACTCCGAAAAATCCTGGCATTCGAAACAGATTTTTTCGATTTTTTTCTCACGGGTACGGATTACGCGGTTACAAATGACTTTTTCTTATTCGAAATCTGCTTCTGTATAAAATGCACCTAATGGTTTCCTTTTAGCTTGAAATTTTTTTTTCTCGAAAATCCACAGTACCCCCCCTTGGAGCAATGACTCCGACAAATCCTGGCATTCGAAACAGATTTTTTCGATTTTTTTCTCACGGGTACGTGTTACACGGTTACGGTTGACTTTTTCTTATTCGAAATCTGATTCTCTATAAAATGCACCTAATGGTTTCCTTTTAGCTTGAAATTTTTTTTTCTCGAAAATCCACAGTACCCCCCCCCCTTGGAAAAATGACTCCGAAAAATCCTGGCATTCGAAACAGATTTTTTCGATTTTTTTCTCACGGGTACGGATTACGCGGTTACAAATGACTTTTTCTTATTCGAAATCTGCTTCTGTATAAAATGCACCTAATGGTTTCCTTTTAGCTTGAAATTTTTTTCTCTCGAAAATCCACAGTACCCCCCCTTGGAGAAATGACTCCGACAAATCCTGGCATTCGAAACAGATTTTTTCGATTTTTTTCTCACGGGTACGTGTTACACGGTTACGGTTGACTTTTTCTTATTCGAAATCTGATTCTCTATAAAATGCACCTAATGGTTTCCTTTTAGCTTGAATTTTTTTTTTCTCGAAAATCCACAGTACCCCTCCTTGGAAAAATGACTCCGAAAAATCCTGGCATTCGAAACAGATTTTTTCGATTTTTTTCTCACGGGTACGGATTACGCGGTTACAAATGACTTTTTCTTATTCGAAATCTGCTTCTGTATAAAATGCACCTAATGGTTTCCTTTTAGCTTGAAATTTTTTTTTCTCGAAAATCCACAGTACCCCCCCTTGGAGCAATGACTCCGACAAATCCTGGCATTCGAAACAGATTTTTTCGATTTTTTTCTCACGGGTACGTGTTACACGGTTACGGTTGACTTTTTCTTATTCGAAATCTGATTCTCTATAAAATGCACCTAATGGTTTCCTTTTAGCTTGAAATTTTTTTTTCTCGAAAATCCACAGTACCCCCCCCCCCTTGGAAAAATGACTCCGAAAAATCCTGGCATTCGAAACAGATTTTTTCGATTTTTTTCTCACGGGTACGGATTACGCGGTTACAAATGACTTTTTCTTATTCGAAATCTGCTTCTGTATAAAATGCACCTAATGGTTTCCTTTTAGCTTGAAATTTTTTTCTCTCGAAAATCCACAGTACCCCCCCTTGGAGAAATGACTCCGACAAATCCTCGCATTCGAAACAGATTTTTTCGAATTTTTTCTCACGGGTACGGGTTACACGGTTACGGTTGACTTTTTCTTATTCGAAATCTGATTCTCTATAAAATGCACCTAATGGTTTCCTTTTTGCTTGAAATTTTTTTTTCTCGAAAATCCACAGTACCCCTCCTTGGAAAAATGACTCCGAAAAATCCTGGCATTCGAAACAGATTTTTTCGATTTTTTTCTCACGAGTACGAGTTACGCGGTTACGGTGACTTTTTCTTATTCGAAATCTGATTCTCTATAAAATGCACCTAATGGTTTCCTTTTAGCTTGAAATTTTTTTTTCTCGAAAATCCACAGTACCCCCCCCTTGGAAAAATGACTCCGAAAAATCCTGGCATTCGAAACAGATTTTTTCGATTTTTTTCTCACGGGTACGGATTACGCGGTTACAAATGACTTTTTCTTATTCGAAATCTGCTTCTGTATAAAATGCACCTAATGGTTTCCTTTTAGCTTGAAATTTTTTTTTCTCGAAAATCCACAGTACCCCCCCTTGGAGAAATGACTCCGACAAATCCTGGCATTCGAAACAGATTTTTTCGATTTTTTTCTCACGGGTACGTGTTACACGGTTACGGTTGACTTTTTCTTATTCGAAATCTGATTCTCTATAAAATGCACCTAATGGTTTCCTTTTAGCTTGAAATTTTTTTTTCTCGAAAATCCACAGTACCCCCCCCTTGGAAAAATGACTCCGAAAAATCCTGGCATTCGAAACAGATTTTTTCGATTTTTTTCTCACGGGTACGGATTACGCGGTTACAAATGACTTTTTCTTATTCGAAATCTGCTTCTGTATAAAATGCACCTAATGGTTTCCTTTTAGCTTAAAATTTTTTTCTCTCGAAAATCCACAGTACCCCCCCTTGGAGAAATGACTCCGACAAATCCTCGCATTCGAAACAGATTTTTTCGAATTTTTTCTCACGGGTACGGGTTACACGGTTACGGTTGACTTTTTCTTATTCGAAATCTGATTCTCTATAAAATGCACCTAATGGTTTCCTTTTTGCTTGAAATTTTTTTTTCTCGAAAATCCACAGTACCCCTCCTTGGAAAAATGACTCCGAAAAATCATGGCATTCGAAACAGATTTTTTCGATTTTTTTCTCACGGGTACGGGTTACGCGGTTACGGTTGACTTTTTCTTATTCGAAATCTGATTCTCTATAAAATGCACCTAATGGTTTCCTTTTAGCTTGAAATTTTTTTTTCTCGAAAATCCACAGTACCCCCCCTTGGAAAAATGACTCCGAAAAATCCTGGCATTCGAAACAGATTTTTTCGATTTTTTTCTCACGAGTACGAGTTACGCGGTTACGGTGACTTTTTCTTATTCGAAATCTGATTCTCTATAAAATGCACCTAATGGTTTCCTTTTAGCTTGAAATTTTTTTTTCTCGAAAATCCACAGTACCCCCCCCTTGGAAAAATGACTCCGAAAAATCCTGGCATTCGAAACAGATTTTTTCGATTTTTTTCTCACGGGTACGGATTACGCGGTTACAAATGACTTTTTCTTATTCGAAATCTGCTTCTGTATAAAATGCACCTAATGGTTTCCTTTTAGCTTGAAATTTTTTTTTCTCGAAAATCCACAGTACCCCCCCTTGGAGAAATGACTCCGACAAATCCTGGCATTCGAAACAGATTTTTTCGATTTTTTTCTCACGGGTACGTGTTACACGGTTACGGTTGACTTTTTCTTATTCGAAATCTGATTCTCTATAAAATGCACCTAATGGTTTCCTTTTAGCTTGAAATTTTTTTTTCTCGAAAATCCACAGTACCCCTCCTTGGAAAAATGACTCCGAAAAATCCTGGCATTCGAAACAGATTTTTTCGATTTTTTTCTCACGGGTACGGATTACGCGGTTACAAATGACTTTTTCTTATTCGAAATCTGCTTCTGTATAAAATGCACCTAATGGTTTCCTTTTAGCTTGAAATTTTTTTTTCTCGAAAATCCACAGTACCCCCCCTTGGAGCAATGACTCCGACAAATCCTGGCATTCGAAACAGATTTTTTCGATTTTTTTCTCACGGGTACGTGTTACACGGTTACGGTTGACTTTTTCTTATTCGAAATCTGATTCTCTATAAAATGCACCTAATGGTTTCCTTTTAGCTTGAAATTTTTTTTCTCGAAAATCCACAGTACCCCCCCCCCTTGGAAAAATGACTCCGAAAAATCCTGGCATTCGAAACAGATTTTTTCGATTTTTTTCTCACGGGTACGGATTACGCGGTTACAAATGACTTTTTCTTATTCGAAATCTGCTTCTGTATAAAATGCACCTAATGGTTTCCTTTTAGCTTGAAATTTTTTTCTCTCGAAAATCCACAGTACCCCCCCTTGGAGAAATGACTCCGACAAATCCTCGCATTCGAAACAGATTTTTTCGAATTTTTTCTCACGGGTACGGGTTACACGGTTACGGTTGACTTTTTCTTATTCGAAATCTGATTCTCTATAAAATGCACCTAATGGTTTCCTTTTTGCTTGAAATTTTTTTTTCTCGAAAATCCACAGTACCCCTCCTTGGAAAAATGACTCCGAAAAATCATGGCATTCGAAACAGATTTTTTCGATTTTTTTCTCACGGGTACGGGTTACGCGGTTACGGTTGACTTTTTCTTATTCGAAATCTGATTCTCTATAAAATGCACCTAATGGTTTCCTTTTAGCTTGAAATTTTTTTTTCTCGAAAATCCACAGTACCCCCCCTTGGAAAAATGACTCCGAAAAATCCTGGCATTCGAAACAGATTTTTTCGATTTTTTTCTCACGGGTACGGGTTACACGGTTACGGTTGACTTTTTCTTATTCGAAATCTGATTCTCTATAAAATGCACCTAATGGTTTCCTTTTTGCTTGAAATTTTTTTTTCTCGAAAATCCACAGTACCCCTCCTTGGAAAAATGACTCCGAAAAATCCTGGCATTCGAAACAGATTTTTTCGATTTTTTTCTCACGAGTACGAGTTACGCGGTTACGGTGACTTTTTCTTATTCGAAATCTGATTCTCTATAAAATGCACCTAATGGTTTCCTTTTAGCTTGAAATTTTTTTTTCTCGAAAATCCACAGTACCCCCCCTTGGAAAAATGACTCCGAAAAATCCTGGCATTCGAAACAGATTTTTTCGATTTTTTTCTCACGGGTACGGATTACGCGGTTACAAATGACTTTTTCTTATTCGAAATCTGCTTCTGTATAAAATGCACCTAATGGTTTCCTTTTAGTTTGAAATTTTTTTTTCTCGAAAATCCACAGTACCCCCCCTTGGAGAAATGACTCCGACAAATCCTGGCATTCGAAACAGATTTTTTCGATTTTTTTTCTCACGGGTACGGATTACGTGGTTACGAATGACTTTTTCTTATTCGAAATCTGCTTCTGTATAAAATGCACCTAATGGTTTCCTTTTAGCTTGAAATTTTTTTTTCTCGAAAATCCACAGTACCCCCCCTTGGAGAAATGACTCCGACAAACCCTGGCATTCGAAACAGATTTTTTCGAATTTTTTCTCACGGGTACGGGTTACACGGTTACGGTTGACTTTTTCTTATTCGAAATCTGATTCTCTATAAAATGCACCTAATGGTTTCCTTTTAGCTTGAAATTTTTTTTTCTCGAAAATCCACAGTACCCCCCCTTGGAAAAATGACTCCGAAAAATCCTGGCATTCGAAACAGATTTTTTCGATTTTTTTCTCACGGGTACGGATTACGCGGTTACAAATGACTTTTTCTTATTCGAAATCTGCTTCTGTATAAAATGCACCTAATGGTTTCCTTTTAGCTTGAAATTTTTTTTCTCGAAAATCCACAGTACCCCCCCTTGGAGAAATGACTCCGACAAATTCTGGCATTCGAAACAGATTTTTTCGATTTTTTTCTCACGGGTACGGATTACGTGGTTACGAATGACTTTTTCTTATTCGAAATCTGCTTCTGTATAAAATGCACCTAATGGTTTCCTTTTGCTTGAAATTTTTTTTTCTCGAAAATCCACAGTACCCCCTTGGAAAAATGACTCCGACAAATCCTGGCATTCGAAACAGATTTTTTCGAATTTTTTCTCACGGGTACGGGTTACACGGTTACGGTTGACTTTTTCTTATTCGAAATCTGATTCTCTATAAAATGCACCTAATGGTTTCCTTTTTGCTTGAAATTTTTTTTTCTCGAAAATCCACAGTACCCTCCCTTGGAAAAATGACTCCGAAAAATCCTGGCATTCGAAACAGATTTTTTCGAATTTTTTCTCACGGGTACGGGTTACACGGTTACGGTTGACTGTTTCTTATTCGAAATCTGATTCTCTATAAAATGCACCTAATGGTTTCCTTTTAGCTTGAAATTTTTTTTTCTGGAAACTCCACAGTACCCCCCCTTGGAAAAATAACTCCGAAAAATCATGGCATTCGAAACAGATTTTTTCGATTTTTTTCTCACGGGTACGGATTACGCGGTTACAAATGACTTTTTCTTATTCGAAATCTGCTTCTGTATAAAATGCACCTAATGGTTTCCTTTTAGCTTGAAATTTTTTTTTCTCGAAAATCCACAGTACCCCCCCTTGGAGAAATGACTCCGACAAATCCTGGCATTCGAAACAGATTTTGTCGAATTTTTTCTCACGGGTACGGGTTACACGGTTACGGTTGACTGTTTCTTATTCGAAATCTGATTCTGTATAAAATGCACCTAATGGTTTCCTTTTTGCTTGAAATTTTTTTTTCTCTAAAATCCACAGTAAAATCATGGCATTCGAAACAGATTTTTTCGATTTTTTTTCTCACGGGTACGGGTTACGAGGTTACGGTTGACTTTTTCTTATTCGAAATCTGATTCTCTATAAAATGCACCTAATGGTTTCCTTTTTGCTTGAAATTTTTTTTTCTCGAAAATCCACAGTACCCCTCCTTGGAAAAATGACTCCGAAAAATCCTGGCATTCGAAACAGATTTTTTCGATTTTTTTTCTCACGGGTACGGATTACGTGGTTACGAATGACTTTTTCTTATTCGAAATCTGCTTCTGTATAAAATGCACCTAATGGCTTCCTTTTAGCTTGAAATTTTTTTTTCTCGAAAATCCACAGTACCCCCCCTTGGAGAAATGACTCCGACAAATCCTGGCATTCGAAACAGATTTTTTCGATTTTTTTCTCACGGGTACGTGTTACACGGTTACGGTTGACTTTTTCTTATTCGAAATCTGATTCTCTATAAAATGCACCTAATGGTTTCCTTTTAGCTTGAAATTTTTTTTTCTCGAAAATCCACAGTACCCCTCCTTGGAAAAATGACTCCGAAAAATCCTGGCATTCGAAACAGATTTTTTCGATTTTTTTTCTCACGGGTACGGATTACGTGGTTACGAATGACTTTTTCTTATTCGAAATCTGCTTCTGTATAAAATGCACCTAATGGTTTCCTTTTAGCTTGAAATTTTTTTTTCTCGAAAATCCACAGTACCCCCCCTTGGAGAAATGACTCCGACAAACCCTGGCATTCGAAACAGATTTTTTCGAATTTTTTCTCACGGGTACGGGTTACACGGTTACGGTTGACTTTTTCTTATTCGAAATCTGATTCTCTATAAAATGCACCTAATGGTTTCCTTTTAGCTTGAAATTTTTTTTTCTCGAAAATCCACAGTACCCCCCCTTGGAAAAATGACTCCGAAAAATCCTGGCATTCGAAACAGATTTTTTCGATTTTTTTCTCACGGGTACGGATTACGCGGTTACAAATGACTTTTTCTTATTCGAAATCTGCTTCTGTATAAAATGCACCTAATGGTTTCCTTTTAGCTTGAAATTTTTTTTCTCGAAAATCCACAGTACCCCCCCTTGGAGAAATGACTCCGACAAATTCTGGCATTCGAAACAGATTTTTTCGATTTTTTTCTCACGGGTACGGATTACGTGGTTACGAATGACTTTTTCTTATTCGAAATCTGCTTCTGTATAAAATGCACCTAATGGTTTCCTTTTGCTTGAAATTTTTTTTTCTCGAAAATCCACAGTACCCCCTTGGAAAAATGACTCCGACAAATCCTGGCATTCGAAACAGATTTTTTCGAATTTTTTCTCACGGGTACGGGTTACACGGTTACGGTTGACTTTTTCTTATTCGAAATCTGATTCTCTATAAAATGCACCTAATGGTTTCCTTTTTGCTTGAAATTTTTTTTTCTCGAAAATCCACAGTACCCTCCCTTGGAAAAATGACTCCGAAATATCCTGGCATTCGAAACAGATTTTTTCGAATTTTTTCTCACGGGTACGGGTTACACGGTTACGGTTGACTGTTTCTTATTCGAAATCTGATTCTCTATAAAATGCACCTAATGGTTTCCTTTTAGCTTGAAATTTTTTTTTCTGGAAACTCCACAGTACCCCCCCTTGGAAAAATGACTCCGACAAATCCTGGCATTCGAAACAGATTTTTTCGAATTTTTTCTCACGGGTACGGGTTACACGGTTACGGTTGACTTTTTCTTATTCGAAATCTGATTCTCTATAAAATGCACCTAATGGTTTCCTTTTTGCTTGAAATTTTTTTTTCTCGAAAATCCACAGTACCCCCCCTTGGAAAAATGACTCCGAAAAATCCTGGCATTCGAAACAGATTTTTTCGATTTTTTTCTCACGGGTACGGATTACGCGGTTACAAATGACTTTTTCTTATTCGAAATCTGCTTCTGTATAAAATGCACCTAATGGTTTCCTTTTAGCTTGAAATTTTTTTTCTCGAAAATCCACAGTACCCCCCCTTGGAGAAATGACTCCGACAAATTCTGGCATTCGAAACAGATTTTTTCGATTTTTTTCTCACGGGTACGGATTACGTGGTTACGAATGACTTTTTCTTATTCGAAATCTGCTTCTGTATAAAATGCACCTAATGGTTTCCTTTTGCTTGAAATTTTTTTTTCTCGAAAATCCACAGTACCCCCTTGGAAAAATGACTCCGACAAATCCTGGCATTCGAAACAGATTTTTTCGAATTTTTTCTCACGGGTACGGGTTACACGGTTACGGTTGACTTTTTCTTATTCGAAATCTGATTCTCTATAAAATGCACCTAATGGTTTCCTTTTTGCTTGAAATTTTTTTTTCTCGAAAATCCACAGTACCCTCCCTTGGAAAAATGACTCCGAAATATCCTGGCATTCGAAACAGATTTTTTCGAATTTTTTCTCACGGGTACGGGTTACACGGTTACGGTTGACTGTTTCTTATTCGAAATCTGATTCTCTATAAAATGCACCTAATGGTTTCCTTTTAGCTTGAAATTTTTTTTTCTGGAAACTCCACAGTACCCCCCCTTGGAAAAATGACTCCGACAAATCCTGGCATTCGAAACAGATTTTTTCGAATTTTTTCTCACGGGTACGGGTTACACGGTTACGGTTGACTTTTTCTTATTCGAAATCTGATTCTCTATAAAATGCACCTAATGGTTTCCTTTTTGCTTGAAATTTTTTTTTCTCGAAAATCCACAGTACCCCCCCTTGGAAAAATGACTCCGAAAAATCCTGGCATTCGAAACAGATTTTTTCGATTTTTTTCTCACGGGTACGGATTACGCGGTTACAAATGACTTTTTCTTATTCGAAATCTGCTTCTGTATAAAATGCACCTAATGGTTTCCTTTTAGCTTGAAATTTTTTTTCTCGAAAATCCACAGTACCCCCCCTTGGAGAAATGACTCCGACAAATTCTGGCATTCGAAACAGATTTTTTCGATTTTTTTCTCACGGGTACGGATTACGTGGTTACGAATGACTTTTTCTTATTCGAAATCTGCTTCTGTATAAAATGCACCTAATGGTTTCCTTTTGCTTGAAATTTTTTTTTCTCGAAAATCCACAGTACCCCCTTGGAAAAATGACTCCGACAAATCCTGGCATTCGAAACAGATTTTTTCGAATTTTTTCTCACGGGTACGGGTTACACGGTTACGGTTGACTTTTTCTTATTCGAAATCTGATTCTCTATAAAATGCACCTAATGGTTTCCTTTTTGCTTGAAATTTTTTTTTCTCGAAAATCCACAGTACCCTCCCTTGGAAAAATGACTCCGAAAAATCCTGGCATTCGAAACAGATTTTTTCGAATTTTTTCTCACGGGTACGGGTTACACGGTTACGGTTGACTGTTTCTTATTCGAAATCTGATTCTCTATAAAATGCACCTAATGGTTTCCTTTTAGCTTGAAATTTTTTTTTCTGGAAACTCCACAGTACCCCCCCTTGGAAAAATAACTCCGAAAAATCATGGCATTCGAAACAGATTTTTTCGATTTTTTTCTCACGGGTACGGATTACGCGGTTACAAATGACTTTTTCTTATTCGAAATCTGCTTCTGTATAAAATGCACCTAATGGTTTCCTTTTAGCTTGAAATTTTTTTTTCTCGAAAATCCACAGTACCCCCCCTTGGAGAAATGACTCCGACAAATCCTGGCATTCGAAACAGATTTTGTCGAATTTTTTCTCACGGGTACGGGTTACACGGTTACGGTTGACTGTTTCTTATTCGAAATCTGATTCTGTATAAAATGCACCTAATGGTTTCCTTTTTGCTTGAAATTTTTTTTTCTCTAAAATCCACAGTAAAATCATGGCATTCGAAACAGATTTTTTCGATTTTTTTTCTCACGGGTACGGGTTACGAGGTTACGGTTGACTTTTTCTTATTCGAAATCTGATTCTCTATAAAATGCACCTAATGGTTTCCTTTTTGCTTGAAATTTTTTTTTCTCGAAAATCCACAGTACCCCTCCTTGGAAAAATGACTCCGAAAAATCCTGGCATTCGAAACAGATTTTTTCGATTTTTTTTCTCACGGGTACGGATTACGTGGTTACGAATGACTTTTTCTTATTCGAAATCTGCTTCTGTATAAAATGCACCTAATGGCTTCCTTTTAGCTTGAAATTTTTTTTTCTCGAAAATCCACAGTACCCCCCCTTGGAGAAATGACTCCGACAAATCCTGGCATTCGAAACAGATTTTTTCGATTTTTTTCTCACGGGTACGTGTTACACGGTTACGGTTGACTTTTTCTTATTCGAAATCTGATTCTCTATAAAATGCACCTAATGGTTTCCTTTTAGCTTGAAATTTTTTTTTCTCGAAAATCCACAGTACCCCTCCTTGGAAAAATGACTCCGAAAAATCCTGGCATTCGAAACAGATTTTTTCGATTTTTTTTCTCACGGGTACGGATTACGTGGTTACGAATGACTTTTTCTTATTCGAAATCTGCTTCTGTATAAAATGCACCTAATGGTTTCCTTTTAGCTTGAAATTTTTTTTTCTCGAAAATCCACAGTACCCCCCCTTGGAGAAATGACTCCGACAAATCCTGGCATTCGAAACAGATTTTTTCGAATTTTTTCTCACGGGTTACACGGTTACGGTTGACTTTTTCTTATTCGAAATCTGATTCTCTATAAAATGCACCTAATGGTTTCCTTTTTGCTTGAAATTTTTTTTTCTCGAAAATCCACAGTACCCCTCCTTGGAAAAATGACTCCGAAAAATCATGGCATTCGAAACAGATTTTTTCCATTTTTTTCTCACGGGTACGCGGTTACGGTTGACTTTTTCTTATTCGAAATCTGCTTCTGTATAAAATGCACCTAATGGTTTCCTTTCGCTTGAAATTTTTTTTTCTCGAAAATCCACAGTACCCCCCCCTTGGAAAAATGACTCCGAAAAATCCTGGCATTCGAAACAGATTTTTTCGATTTTTTTCTCACGAGTACGAGTTACGCGGTTACGGTGACTTTTTCTTATTCGAAATCTGATTCTCTATAAAATGCACCTAATGGTTTCCTTTTAGCTTGAAATTTTTTTTCTCGAAAATCCACAGTACCCCCCCTTGGAAAAATGACTCCGAAAAATCCTGGCATTCGAAACAGATTTTTTCGATTTTTTTCTCACGGGTACGGATTACGCGGTTACAAATGACTTTTTCTTATTCGAAATCTGCTTCTGTATAAAATGCACCTAATGGTTTCCTTTTAGCTTGAAATTTTTTTTTCTCGAAAATCCACAGTACCCCCCCCTTGGAGCAATGACTCCGACAAATCCTGGCATTCGAAACAGATTTTTTCGATTTTTTCTCACGGGTACGTGTTACACGGTTACGGTTGACTTTTTCTTATTCGAAATCTGATTCTGTATAAAATGCACCTAATGGTTTCCTTTTAGCTTGAAATTTTTTTTTCTCGAAAATCCACAGTACCCCTCCTTGGAAAAATGACTCCGAAAAATCCTGGCATTCGAAACAGATTTTTTCGATTTTTTTTCTCACGGGTACGGATTACGTGGTTACGAATGACTTTTTCTTATTCGAAATCTGCTTCTGTATAAAATGCACCTAATGGCTTCCTTTTAGCTTGAAATTTTTTTTTCTCGAAAATCCACAGTACCCCCCCTTGGAGAAATGGCTCCGACAAATCCTGGCATTCGAAACAGATTTTTTCGATTTTTTTCTCACGGGTACGTGTTACACGGTTACGGCTGACTTTTTCTTATTCGAAATCTGATTCTCTATAAAATGCACCTAATGGTTTCCTTTTAGCTTGAAATTTTTTTTTCTCGAAAATCCACAGTACCCCTCCTTGGAAAAATGACTCCGAAAAATCCTGGCATTCGAAACAGATTTTTTCGATTTTTTTTCTCACGGGTACGGATTACGTGGTTACGAATGACTTTTTCTTATTCGAAATCTGCTTCTGTATAAAATGCACCTAATGGTTTCCTTTTAGCTTGAAATTTTTTTTTCTCGAAAATCCACAGTACCCCCCCTTGGAGAAATGACTCCGACAAATCCTGGCATTCGAAACAGATTTTTTCGAATTTTTTCTCACGGATTACACGGTTACGGTTGACTTTTTCTTATTCGAAATCTGATTCTCTATAAAATGCACCTAATGGTTTCCTTTTTGCTTGAAATTTTTTTTTCTCGAAAATCCACAGTACCCCTCCTTGGAAAAATGACTCCGAAAAATCATGGCATTCGAAACAGATTTTTTCGATTTTTTTCTCACGGGTACGCGGTTACGGTTGACTTTTTCTTATTCGAAATCTGCTTCTGTATAAAATGCACCTAATGGTTTCCTTTTGCTTGAAATTTTTTTTTCTCGAAAATCCACAGTACCCCCTTGGAAAAATGACTCCGACAAATCCTGGCATTCGAAACAGATTTTTTCGAATTTTTTCTCACGGGTACGGGTTACACGGTTACGGTTGACTTTTTCTTATTCGAAATCTGATTCTCTATAAAATGCACCTAATGGTTTCCTTTTTCCTTGAAATTTTTTTTTCTCGAAAATCCACAGTACCCTCCCTTGGAAAAATGACTCCGAAAAATCCTGGCATTCGAAACAGATTTTTTCGAATTTTTTCTCACGGGTACGGGTTACACGGTTACGGTTGACTGTTTCTTATTCGAAATCTGATTCTCTATAAAATGCACCTAATGGTTTCCTGTTAGCTTGAAATTTTTTTTTTCTCGAAAATCCACAGTACCCCTCCTTGGAAAAATGACTCCGAAAAATCCTGGCATTCGAAACAGATTTTTTCGATTTTTTTCTCACGGGTACGGATTACGTGGTTACGAATGACTTTTTCTTATTCGAAATCTGCTTCTGTATAAAATGCACCTAATGGTTTCCTTTTTGCTTGAAATTTTTTTTTCTCGAAAATCCACAGTACCCCCCCCTTGGAAAAATGACTCCGAAAAATCCTGGCATTCGAAACAGATTTTTTCGATTTTTTTCTCACGGGTACGGATTACGTGGTTACGAATGACTTTTTCTTATTCGAAATCTGCTTCTGTATAAAATGCACCTAATGGCTTCCTTTTAGCTTGAAATTTTTTTTTCTCGAAAATCCACAGTACCCCCCCTTGGAGAAATGACTCCGACAAATCCTGGCATTCGAAACAGATTTTTTCGAATTTTTTCTCACGGGTACGGGTTACACGGTTACGGTTGACTTTTTCTTATTCGAAATCTGATTCTCTATAAAATGCACCTAATGGTTTCCTTTTTGCTTGAAATTTTTTTTTCTCGAAAATCCACAGTACCCTCCCTTGGAAAAATGACTCCGAAAAATCCTGGCATTCGAAACAGATTTTTTCGAATTTTTTCTCACGGGTACGGGTTACACGGTTACGGTTGACTGTTTCTTATTCGAAATCTGATTCTCTATAAAATGCACCTAATGGTTTCCTGTTAGCTTGAAATTTTTTTTTTCTCGAAAATCCACAGTACCCCTCCTTGGAAAAATGACTCCGAAAAATCCTGGCATTCGAAACAGATTTTTTCGATTTTTTTCTCACGGGTACGGATTACGTGGTTACGAATGACTTTTTCTTATTCGAAATCTGCTTCTGTATAAAATGCACCTAATGGTTTCCTTTTAGCTTGAAATTTTTTTTTCTGGAAAATCCACAGTACCCCCCCTTGGAAAAATAACTCCGAAAAATCATGGCATTCGAAACAGATTTTTTCGATTTTTTTCTCACGGGTACGGATTACGCGGTTACAAATGACTTTTTCTTATTCGAAATCTGCTTCTGTATAAAATGCACCTAATGGTTTCCTTTTAGCTTGAAATTTTTTTTTCTCGAAAATCCACAGTACCCCCCCTTGGAGAAATGACTCCGGCAAATCCTGGAATTCGAAACTGATTTTGTCGAATTTTTTCTCACGGGTACGGGTTACACGGTTCCGGTTGACTTTTTCTTATTCGAAATCTGATTCTGTATAAAATGCACCTAATGGTTTCCTTTTTGCTTGAAATTTTTTTTTCTCTAAAATCCACAGTAAAATCATGGCATTCGAAACAGATTTTTTCGATTTTTTTTCTCACGGGTACGGGTTACGAGGTTACGGTTGACTTTTTCTTATTCGAAATCTGATTCTCTATAAAATGCACCTAATGGTTTCCTTTTTGCTTGAAATTTTTTTTTCTCGAAAATCCACAGTACCCCCCCCTTGGAAAAATGACTCCGAAAAATCCTGGCATTCGAAACAGATTTTTTCGATTTTTTTCTCACGAGTACGAGTTACGCGGTTACGGTGACTTTTTCTTATTCGAAATCTGATTCTCTATAAAATGCACCTAATGGTTTCCTTTTAGCTTGAAATTTTTTTTCTCGAAAATCCACAGTACCCCCCTTGGAAAAATGATTCCGAAAAATCCTGGCATTCGAAACAGATTTTTTCGATTTTTTTCTCACGGGTACGGATTACGCGGTTACAAATGACTTTTTCTTATTCGAAATCTGCTTCTGTATAAAATGCACCTAATGGTTTCCTTTTAGCTTGAAATTTTTTTTTCTCGAAAATCCACAGTACCCCCCCTTGGAGCAATGACTCCGACAAATCCTGGCATTCGAAACAGATTTTTTCGATTTTTTTCTCACGGGTACGTGTTACACGGTTACGGTTGACTTTTTCTTATTCGAAATCTGATTCTGTATAAAATGCACCTAATGGTTTCCTTTTAGCTTGAAATTTTTTTTTCTCGAAAATCCACAGTACCCCTCCTTGGAAAAATGACTCCGAAAAATCCTGGCATTCGAAACAGATTTTTTCGATTTTTTTTCTCACGGGTACGGATTACGTGGTTACGAATGACTTTTTCTTATTCGAAATCTGCTTCTGTATAAAATGCACCTAATGGCTTCCTTTTAGCTTGAAATTTTTTTTTCTCGAAAATCCACAGTACCCCCCCTTGGAGAAATGACTCCGACAAATCCTGGCATTCGAAACAGATTTTTTCGATTTTTTTCTCACGGGTACGTGTTACACGGTTACGGTTGACTTTTTCTTATTCGAAATCTGATTCTCTATAAAATGCACCTAATGGTTTCCTTTTAGCTTGAAATTTTTTTTTCTCGAAAATCCACAGTACCCCTCCTTGGAAAAATGACTCCGAAAAATCCTGGCATTCGAAACAGATTTTTTCGATTTTTTTTCTCACGGGTACGGATTACGTGGTTACGAATGACTTTTTCTTATTCGAAATCTGCTTCTGTATAAAATGCACCTAATGGTTTCCTTTTAGCTTGAAATTTTTTTTTCTCGAAAATCCACAGTACCCCCCCTTGGAGAAATGACTCCGACAAATCCTGGCATTCGAAACAGATTTTTTCGAATTTTTTCTCACGGGTTACACGGTTACGGTTGACTTTTTCTTATTCGAAATCTGATTCTCTATAAAATGCACCTAATGGTTTCCTTTTTGCTTGAAATTTTTTTTTCTCGAAAATCCACAGTACCCCTCCTTGGAAAAATGACTCCGAAAAATCATGGCATTCGAAACAGATTTTTTCGATTTTTTTCTCACGGGTACGCGGTTACGGTTGACTTTTTCTTATTCGAAATCTGATTCTCTATAAAATGCACCTAATGGTTTCCTTTTTGCTTGAAATTTTTTTTTCTGGAAAATCCACAGTACCCCCCCTTGGAAAAATGACTCCGAAAAATCCTGGCATTCGAAACAGATTTTTTCGATTTTTTTCTCACGAGTACGAGTTACGCGGTTACGGTGACTTTTTCTTATTCGAAATCTGATTCTCTATAAAATGCACCTAATGGTTTCCTTTTAGATTGAAATTTTTTTTTCTCGAAAATCCACAGTACCCCCCCTTGGAAAAATGACTCCGAAAAATCCTGGCATTCGAAACAGATTTTTTCGATTTTTTTCTCACGGGTACGGATTACGCGGTTACAAATGACTTTTTCTTATTCGAAATCTGCTTCTGTATAAAATGCACCTAATGGTTTCCTTTTAGCTTGAAATTTTTTTTTCTCGAAAATCCACAGTACCCCCCCTTGGAGAAATGACTCCGACAAATCCTGGCATTCGAAACAGATTTTTTCGATTTTTTTCTCACGGGTACGTGTTACACGGTTACGGTTGACTTTTTCTTATTCGAAATCTGATTCTCTATAAAATGCACCTAATGGTTTCCTTTTAGCTTGAAATTTTTTTTTCTCGAAAATCCACAGTACCCCTCCTTGGAAAAATGACTCCGAAAAATCCTGGCATTCGAAACAGATTTTTTCGATTTTTTTTCTCACGGGTACGGATTACGTGGTTACGAATGACTTTTTCTTATTCGAAATCTGCTTCTGTATAAAATGCACCTAATGGTTTCCTTTTGCTTGAAATTTTTTTTTCTCGAAAATCCACAGTACCCCCTTGGAAAAATGACTCCGAAAAATCCTGGCATTCGAAACAGATTTTTTCGTTTTTTTTCTCACGGGTACGGATTACGCGGTTACAAATGACTTTTTCTTATTCGAAATCTGCTTCTGTATAAAATGCACCTAATGGTTTCCTTTTAGCTTGAAATTTTTTTTTCTCGAAAATCCACAGTACCCCCCCTTGGAGCAATGACTCCGACAAATCCTGGCATTCGAAACAGATTTTTTCGATTTTTTTCTCACGGGTACGTGTTACACGGTTACGGTTGACTTTTTCTTATTCGAAATCTGATTCTGTATAAAATGCACCTAATGGTTTCCTTTTAGCTTGAAATTTTTTTTTCTCGAAAATCCACAGTACCCCTCCTTGGAAAAATGACTCCGAAAAATCCTGGCATTCGAAACAGATTTTTTCGATTTTTTTTCTCACGGGTACGGATTACGTGGTTACGAATGACTTTTTCTTATTCGAAATCTGCTTCTGTATAAAATGCACCTAATGGCTTCCTTTTAGCTTGAAATTTTTTTTTCTCGAAAATCCACAGTACCCCCCCTTGGAGAAATGACTCCGACAAATCCTGGCATTCGAAACAGATTTTTTCGATTTTTTTCTCACGGGTACGTGTTACACGGTTACGGTTGACTTTTTCTTATTCGAAAACTGATTCTCTATAAAATGCACCTAATGGTTTCCTTTTAGCTTGAAATTTTTTTTTCTTGAAAATCCACAGTACCCCTCCTTGGAAAAATGACTCCGAAAAATCCTGGCATTCGAAACAGATTTTTTCGATTTTTTTTCTCACGGGTACGGATTACGTGGTTACGAATGACTTTTTCTTATTCGAAATCTGCTTCTGTATAAAATGCACCTAATGGTTTCCTTTTAGCTTGAAATTTTTTTTTCTCGAAAATCCACAGTACCCCCCCTTGGAGAAATGACTCCGACAAATCCTGGCATTCGAAACAGATTTTTTCGAATTTTTTCTCACGGGTTACACGGTTACGGTTGACTTTTTCTTATTCGAAATCTGATTCTCTATAAAATGCACCTAATGGTTTCCTTTTTGCTTGAAATTTTTTTTTCTCGAAAATCCACAGTACCCCTCCTTGGAAAAATGACTCCGAAAAATCCTGGCATTCGAAACAGATTTTTTCGATTTTTTTCTCACGGGTACGGATTACGCGGTTACAAATGACTTTTTCTTATTCGAAATCTGCTTCTGTATAAAATGCACCTAATGGTTTCCTTTTAGCTTGAAATTTTTTTTTCTCGAAAATCCACAGTACCCCCCCTTGGAGAAATGACTCCGACAAATCCTGGCATTCGAAACAGATTTTTTCGATTTTTTTCTCACGGGTACGTGTTACACGGTTACGGTTGACTTTTTCTTATTCGAAATCTGATTCTCTATAAAATGCACCTAATGGTTTCCTTTTAGCTTGAAATTTTTTTTTCTCGAAAATCCACAGTACCCCTCCTTGGAAAAATGACTCCGAAAAATCCTGGCATTCGAAACAGATTTTTTCGATTTTTTTTCTCACGGGTACGGATTACGTGGTTACGAATGACTTTTTCTTATTCGAAATCTGCTTCTGTATAAAATGCACCTAATGGTTTCCTTTTGCTTGAAATTTTTTTTTCTCGAAAATCCACAGTACCCCCTTGGAAAAATGACTCCGAAAAATCCTGGCATTCGAAACAGATTTTTTCGTTTTTTTTCTCACGGGTACGGATTACGCGGTTACAAATGACTTTTTCTTATTCGAAATCTGCTTCTGTATAAAATGCACCTAATGGTTTCCTTTTAGCTTGAAATTTTTTTTTCTCGAAAATCCACAGTACCCCCCCTTGGAGCAATGACTCCGACAAATCCTGGCATTCGAAACAGATTTTTTCGATTTTTTTCTCACGGGTACGTGTTACACGGTTACGGTTGACTTTTTCTTATTCGAAATCTGATTCTGTATAAAATGCACCTAATGGTTTCCTTTTAGCTTGAAATTTTTTTTTCTCGAAAATCCACAGTACCCCTCCTTGGAAAAATGACTCCGAAAAATCCTGGCATTCGAAACAGATTTTTTCGATTTTTTTTCTCACGGGTACGGATTACGTGGTTACGAATGACTTTTTCTTATTCGAAATCTGATTCTCTATAAAATGCACCTAATGGTTTCCTTTTTGCTTGAAATTTTTTTTTCTCGAAAATCCACAGTACCCCTCCTTGGAAAAATGACTCCGAAAAATCATGGCATTCGAAACAGATTTTTTCGATTTTTTTCTCACGGGTACGGGTTACGCGGTTACGGTTGACTTTTTCTTATTCGAAATCTGATTCTCTATAAAATGCACCTAATGGTTTCCTTTTTGCTTGAAATTTTTTTTTCTCGAAAATCCACAGTACCCCTCCTTGGAAAAATGACTCCGAAAAATCCTGGCATTCGAAACAGATTTTTTCGATTTTTTTTCTCACGGGTACGGATTACGTGGTTACGAATGACTTTTTCTTATTCGAAATCTGCTTCTGTATAAAATGCACCTAATGGCTTCCTTTTAGCTTGAAATTTTTTTTTCTCGAAAATCCACAGTACCCCCCCTTGGAGAAATGACTCCGACAAATCCTGGCATTCGAAACAGATTTTTTCGATTTTTTTTCTCACGGGTACGGATTACGTGGTTACGAATGACTTTTTCTTATTCGAAATCTGCTTCTGTATAAAATGCACCTAATGGCTTCCTTTTAGCTTGAAATTTTTTTTTCTCGAAAATCCACAGTACCCCCCCTTGGAGAAATGACTCCGACAAATCCTGGCATTCGAAACAGATTTTTTCGATTTTTTTTCTCACGGGTACGGATTACGTGGTTACGAATGACTTTTTCTTATTCGAAATCTGCTTCTGTATAAAATGCACCTAATGGCTTCCTTTTAGCTTGAAATTTTTTTTTCTCGAAAATCCACAGTACCCCCCCTTGGAGAAATGACTCCGACAAATCCTGGCATTCGAAACAGATTTTTTCGATTTTTTTCTCACGGGTACGTGTTACACGGTTACGGTTGACTTTTTCTTATTCGAAATCTGATTCTCTATAAAATGCACCTAATGGTTTCCTTTTAGCTTGAAATTTTTTTTTCTCGAAAATCCACAGTACCCCCCCTTGGAGAAATGACTCCGACAAATCCTGGCATTCGAAACAGATTTTTTCGAATTTTTTCTCACGGGTTACACGGTTACGGTTGACTTTTTCTTATTCGAAATCTGATTCTCTATAAAATGCACCTAATGGTTTCCTTTTTGCTTGAAATTTTTTTTTCTCGAAAATCCACAGTACCCCTCCTTGGAAAAATGACTCCGAAAAATCATGGCATTCGAAACAGATTTTTTCGATTTTTTTCTCACGAGTACGAGTTACGCGGTTACGGTGACTTTTTCTTATTCGAAATCTGATTCTCTATAAAATGCACCTAATGGTTTCCTTTTAGATTGAAATTTTTTTTTCTCGAAAATCCACAGTACCCCCCCTTGGAAAAATGACTCCGAAAAATCCTGGCATTCGAAACAGATTTTTTCGATTTTTTTCTCACGGGTACGGATTACGCGGTTACAAATGACTTTTTCTTATTCGAAATCTGCTTCTGTATAAAATGCACCTAATGGTTTCCTTTTAGCTTGAAATTTTTTTTTCTCGAAAATCCACAGTACCCCCCCTTGGAGAAATGACTCCGACAAATCCTGGCATTCGAAACAGATTTTTTCGATTTTTTTCTCACGGGTACGTGTTACACGGTTACGGTTGACTTTTTCTTATTCGAAATCTGATTCTCTATAAAATGCACCTAATGGTTTCCTTTTAGCTTGAAATTTTTTTTTCTCGAAAATCCACAGTACCCCTCCTTGGAAAAATGACTCCGAAAAATCCTGGCATTCGAAACAGATTTTTTCGATTTTTTTTCTCACGGGTACGGATTACGTGGTTACGAATGACTTTTTCTTATTCGAAATCTGCTTCTGTATAAAATGCACCTAATGGTTTCCTTTTGCTTGAAATTTTTTTTTCTCGAAAATCCACAGTACCCCCTTGGAAAAATGACTCCGAAAAATCCTGGCATTCGAAACAGATTTTTTCGTTTTTTTTCTCACGGGTACGGATTACGCGGTTACAAATGACTTTTTCTTATTCGAAATCTGCTTCTGTATAAAATGCACCTAATGGTTTCCTTTTAGCTTGAAATTTTTTTTTCTCGAAAATCCACAGTACCCCCCCTTGGAGCAATGACTCCGACAAATCCTGGCATTCGAAACAGATTTTTTCGATTTTTTTCTCACGGGTACGTGTTACACGGTTACGGTTGACTTTTTCTTATTCGAAATCTGATTCTGTATAAAATGCACCTAATGGTTTCCTTTTAGCTTGAAATTTTTTTTTCTCGAAAATCCACAGTACCCCTCCTTGGAAAAATGACTCCGAAAAATCCTGGCATTCGAAACAGATTTTTTCGATTTTTTTTCTCACGGGTACGGATTACGTGGTTACGAATGACTTTTTCTTATTCGAAATCTGCTTCTGTATAAAATGCACCTAATGGCTTCCTTTTAGCTTGAAATTTTTTTTTCTCGAAAATCCACAGTACCCCCCCTTGGAGAAATGACTCCGACAAATCCTGGCATTCGAAACAGATTTTTTCGATTTTTTTCTCACGGGTACGTGTTACACGGTTACGGTTGACTTTTTCTTATTCGAAAACTGATTCTCTATAAAATGCACCTAATGGTTTCCTTTTAGCTTGAAATTTTTTTTTCTTGAAAATCCACAGTACCCCTCCTTGGAAAAATGACTCCGAAAAATCCTGGCATTCGAAACAGATTTTTTCGATTTTTTTTCTCACGGGTACGGATTACGTGGTTACGAATGACTTTTTCTTATTCGAAATCTGCTTCTGTATAAAATGCACCTAATGGTTTCCTTTTAGCTTGAAATTTTTTTTTCTCGAAAATCCACAGTACCCCCCCTTGGAGAAATGACTCCGACAAATCCTGGCATTCGAAACAGATTTTTTCGAATTTTTTCTCACGGGTTACACGGTTACGGTTGACTTTTTCTTATTCGAAATCTGATTCTCTATAAAATGCACCTAATGGTTTCCTTTTTGCTTGAAATTTTTTTTTCTCGAAAATCCACAGTACCCCTCCTTGGAAAAATGACTCCGAAAAATCATGGCATTCGAAACAGATTTTTTCGATTTTTTTCTCACGGGTACGGGTTACGCGGTTACGGTTGACTTTTTCTTATTCGAAATCTGATTCTCTATAAAATGCACCTAATGGTTTCCTTTTTGCTTGAAATTTTTTTTTCTGGAAAATCCACAGTACCCCCCCTTGGAAAAATGACTCCGAAAAATCCTGGCATTCGAAACAGATTTTTTCGATTTTTTTCTCACGAGTACGAGTTACGCGGTTACGGTGACTTTTTCTTATTCGAAATCTGATTCTCTATAAAATGCACCTAATGGTTTCCTTTTAGCTTGAAATTTTTTTTTCTCGAAAATCCACAGTACCCCCCCTTGGAAAAATGACTCCGAAAAATCCTGGCATTCGAAACAGATTTTTTCGATTTTTTTCTCACGGGTACGGATTACGCGGTTACAAATGACTTTTTCTTATTCGAAATCTGCTTCTGTATAAAATGCACCTAATGGTTTCCTTTTAGCTTGAAATTTTTTTTTCTCGAAAATCCACAGTAGCCCCCCTTGGAGAAATGACTCCGACAAATCCTGGCATTCGAAACAGATTTTTTCGATTTTTTTCTCACGGGTACGTGTTACACGGTTACGGTTGACTTTTTCTTATTCGAAATCTGATTCTCTATAAAATGCACCTAATGGTTTCCTTTTAGCTTGAAATTTTTTTTTCTCGAAAATCCACAGTACCCCTCCTTGGAAAAATGACTCCGAAAAATCCTGGCATTCGAAACAGATTTTTTCGATTTTTTTTCTCACGGGTACGGATTACGTGGTTACGAATGACTTTTTCTTATTCGAAATCTGCTTCTGTATAAAATGCACCTAATGGTTTCCTTTTGCTTGAAATTTTTTTTTCTCGAAAATCCACAATACCCCCTTGGAAAAATGACTCCGAAAAATCCTGGCATTCGAAACAGATTTTTTCGTTTTTTTTCTCACGGGTACGGATTACGCGGTTACAAATGACTTTTTCTTATTCGAAATCTGCTTCTGTATAAAATGCACCTAATGGTTTCCTTTTAGCTTGAAATTTTTTTTTCTCGAAAATCCACAGTACCCCCCCTTGAAGCAATGAATCCGACAAATCCTGGCATTCGAAACAGATTTTTTCGATTTTTTTCTCACGGGTACGTGTTACACGGTTACGGTTGACTTTTTCTTATTCGAAATCTGATTCTCTATAAAATGCACCTAATGGTTTCCTTTTAGCTTGAAATTTTTTTTTCTCGAAAATCCACAGTACCCCTCCTTGGAAAAATGACTCCGAAAAATCCTGGCATTCGAAACAGATTTTTTCGATTTTTTTTCTCACGGGTACGGATTACGTGGTTACGAATGACTTTTTCTTATTCGAAATCTGCTTCTGTATAAAATGCACCTAATGGTTTCCTTTTGCTTGAAATTTTTTTTTCTCGAAAATCCACAGTACCCCCTTGGAAAAATGACTCCGAAAAATCCTGGCATTCGAAACAGATTTTTTCGTTTTTTTTCTCACGGGTACGGATTACGCGGTTACAAATGACTTTTTCTTATTCGAAATCTGCTTCTGTATAAAATGCACCTAATGGTTTCCTTTTAGCTTGAAATTTTTTTTTCTCGAAAATCCACAGTACCCCCCCTTGGAGCAATGACTCCGACAAATCCTGGCATTCGAAACAGATTTTTTCGATTTTTTTCTCACGGGTACGTGTTACACGGTTACGGTTGACTTTTTCTTATTCGAAATCTGATTCTGTATAAAATGCACCTAATGGTTTCCTTTTAGCTTGAAATTTTTTTTTCTCGAAAATCCACAGTACCCCTCCTTGGAAAAATGACTCCGAAAAATCCTGGCATTCGAAACAGATTTTTTCGATTTTTTTTCTCACGGGTACGGATTACGTGGTTACGAATGACTTTTTCTTATTCGAAATCTGCTTCTGTATAAAATGCACCTAATGGCTTCCTTTTAGCTTGAAATTTTTTTTTCTCGAAAATCCACAGTACCCCTCCTTGGAAAAATGACTCCGAAAAATCCTGGCATTCGAAACAGATTTTTTCGATTTTTTTTCTCACGGGTACGGATTACGTGGTTACGAATGACTTTTTCTTATTCGAAATCTGCTTCTGTATAAAATGCACCTAATGGTTTCCTTTTAGCTTGAAATTTTTTTTTCTCGAAAATCCACAGTACCCCCCCTTGGAGAAATGACTCCGACAAATCCTGGCATTCGAAACAGATTTTTTCGAATTTTTTCTCACGGGTTACACGGTTACGGTTGACATTTCTTATTCGAAATCTGATTCTCTATAAAATGCACCTAATGGTTTCCTTTTAGCTTGAAATTTTTTTTTCTCGAAAATCCACAGTACCCCCCCTTGGAAAAATGACTCCGAAAAATCCTGGCATTCGAAACAGATTTTTTCGATTTTTTTCTCACGGGTACGGATTACGCGGTTACAAATGACTTTTTCTTATTCGAAATCTGCTTCTGTATAAAATGCACCTAATGGTTTCCTTTTAGTTTGAAATTTTTTTTTCTCGAAAATCCACAGTACCCCCCCTTGGAGAAATGACTCCGACAAATCCTGGCATTCGAAACAGATTTTTTCGATTTTTTTTCTCACGGGTACGGATTACGTGGTTACGAATGACTTTTTCTTATTCGAAATCTGCTTCTGTATAAAATGCACCTAATGGTTTCCTTTTAGCTTGAAATTTTTTTTTCTCGAAAATCCACAGTACCCCCCCTTGGAGAAATGTCTCCGACAAACCCTGGCATTCGAAACAGATTTTTTCGAATTTTTTCTGACGGGTACGGGTTACACGGTTACGGTTGACTTTTTCTTATTCGAAATCTGATTCTCTATAAAATGCACCTAATGGTTTCCTTTTAGCTTGAAATTTTTTTTTCTCGAAAATCCACAGTACCCCCCCTTGACGCAATGAATCCGACAAATCCTGGCATTCGAAACAGATTTTTTCGATTTTTTTCTCACGGGTACGTGTTACACGGTTACGGTTGACTTTTTCTTATTCGAAATCTGATTCTCTATAAAATGCACCTAATGGTTTCCTTTTAGCTTGAAATTTTTTTTTCTCGAAAATCCACAGTACCCCTCCTTGGAAAAATGACTCCGAAAAATCCTGGCATTCGAAACAGATTTTTTCGATTTTTTTTCTCACGGGTACGGATTACGTGGTTACGAATGACTTTTTCTTATTCGAAATCTGCTTCTGTATAAAATGCACCTAATGGTTTCCTTTTAGCTTGAAATTTTTTTTTCTCGAAAATCCACAGTACCCCCCCTTGGAGAAATGGCTCCGACAAATCCTGGCATTCGAAACAGATTTTTTCGAATTTTTTCTCACGGGTTACACGGTTACGGTTGACTTTTTCTTATTCGAAATCTGATTCTCTATAAAATGCACCTAATGGTTTCCTTTTTGCTTGAAATTTTTTTTTCTCGAAAATCCACAGTACCCCTCCTTGGAAAAATGACTCCGAAAAATCATGGCATTCGAAACAGATTTTTTCGATTTTTTTCTCACGGGTACGGGTTACGCGGTTACGGTTGACTTTTTCTTATTCGAAATCTGATTCTCTATAAAATGCACCTAATGGTTTCCTTTTTGCTTGAAATTTTTTTTTCTGGAAAATCCACAGTACCCCCCCTTGGAAAAATGACTCCGAAAAATCCTGGCATTCGAAACAGATTTTTTCGATTTTTTTCTCACGAGTACGAGTTACGCGGTTACGGTGACTTTTTCTTATTCGAAATCTGATTCTCTATAAAATGCACCTAATGGTTTCCTTTTAGCTTGAAATTTTTTTTTCTCGAAAATCCACAGTACCCCCCCTTGGAAAAATGACTCCGAAAAATCCTGGCATTCGAAACAGATTTTTTCGATTTTTTTCTCACGGGTACGGATTACGCGGTTACAAATGACTTTTTCTTATTCGAAATCTGCTTCTGTATAAAATGCACCTAATGGTTTCCTTTTAGCTTGAAATTTTTTTTTCTCGAAAATCCACAGTAGCCCCCCTTGGAGAAATGACTCCGACAAATCCTGGCATTCGAAACAGATTTTTTCGATTTTTTTCTCACGGGTACGTGTTACACGGTTACGGTTGACTTTTTCTTATTCGAAATCTGATTCTCTATAAAATGCACCTAATGGTTTCCTTTTAGCTTGAAATTTTTTTTTCTCGAAAATCCACAGTACCCCTCCTTGGAAAAATGACTCCGAAAAATCCTGGCATTCGAAACAGATTTTTTCGATTTTTTTTCTCACGGGTACGGATTACGTGGTTACGAATGACTTTTTCTTATTCGAAATCTGCTTCTGTATAAAATGCACCTAATGGTTTCCTTTTGCTTGAAATTTTTTTTTCTCGAAAATCCACAGTACCCCCTTGGAAAAATGACTCCGAAAAATCCTGGCATTCGAAACAGATTTTTTCGTTTTTTTTCTCACGGGTACGGATTACGCGGTTACAAATGACTTTTTCTTATTCGAAATCTGCTTCTGTATAAAATGCACCTAATGGTTTCCTTTTAGCTTGAAATTTTTTTTTCTCGAAAATCCACAGTACCCCCCCTTGAAGCAATGAATCCGACAAATCCTGGCATTCGAAACAGATTTTTTCGATTTTTTTCTCACGGGTACGTGTTACACGGTTACGGTTGACTTTTTCTTATTCGAAATCTGATTCTCTATAAAATGCACCTAATGGTTTCCTTTTAGCTTGAAATTTTTTTTTCTCGAAAATCCACAGTACCCCTCCTTGGAAAAATGACTCCGAAAAATCCTGGCATTCGAAACAGATTTTTTCGATTTTTTTTCTCACGGGTACGGATTACGTGGTTACGAATGACTTTTTCTTATTCGAAATCTGCTTCTGTATAAAATGCACCTAATGGTTTCCTTTTGCTTGAAATTTTTTTTTCTCGAAAATCCACAGTACCCCCTTGGAAAAATGACTCCGAAAAATCCTGGCATTCGAAACAGATTTTTTCGTTTTTTTTCTCACGGGTACGGATTACGCGGTTACAAATGACTTTTTCTTATTCGAAATCTGCTTCTGTATAAAATGCACCTAATGGTTTCCTTTTAGCTTGAAATTTTTTTTTCTCGAAAATCCACAGTACCCCCCCTTGGAGCAATGACTCCGACAAATCCTGGCATTCGAAACAGATTTTTTCGATTTTTTTCTCACGGGTACGTGTTACACGGTTACGGTTGACTTTTTCTTATTCGAAATCTGATTCTGTATAAAATGCACCTAATGGTTTCCTTTTAGCTTGAAATTTTTTTTTCTCGAAAATCCACAGTACCCCTCCTTGGAAAAATGACTCCGAAAAATCCTGGCATTCGAAACAGATTTTTTCGATTTTTTTTCTCACGGGTACGGATTACGTGGTTACGAATGACTTTTTCTTATTCGAAATCTGCTTCTGTATAAAATGCACCTAATGGCTTCCTTTTAGCTTGAAATTTTTTTTTCTCGAAAATCCACAGTACCCCTCCTTGGAAAAATGACTCCGAAAAATCCTGGCATTCGAAACAGATTTTTTCGATTTTTTTTCTCACGGGTACGGATTACGTGGTTACGAATGACTTTTTCTTATTCGAAATCTGCTTCTGTATAAAATGCACCTAATGGTTTCCTTTTAGCTTGAAATTTTTTTTTCTCGAAAATCCACAGTACCCCCCCTTGGAGAAATGACTCCGACAAATCCTGGCATTCGAAACAGATTTTTTCGAATTTTTTCTCACGGGTTACACGGTTACGGTTGACATTTCTTATTCGAAATCTGATTCTCTATAAAATGCACCTAATGGTTTCCTTTTAGCTTGAAATTTTTTTTTCTCGAAAATCCACAGTACCCCCCCTTGGAAAAATGACTCCGAAAAATCCTGGCATTCGAAACAGATTTTTTCGATTTTTTTCTCACGGGTACGGATTACGCGGTTACAAATGACTTTTTCTTATTCGAAATCTGCTTCTGTATAAAATGCACCTAATGGTTTCCTTTTAGTTTGAAATTTTTTTTTCTCGAAAATCCACAGTACCCCCCCTTGGAGAAATGACTCCGACAAATCCTGGCATTCGAAACAGATTTTTTCGATTTTTTTTCTCACGGGTACGGATTACGTGGTTACGAATGACTTTTTCTTATTCGAAATCTGCTTCTGTATAAAATGCACCTAATGGTTTCCTTTTAGCTTGAAATTTTTTTTTCTCGAAAATCCACAGTACCCCCCCTTGGAGAAATGACTCCGACAAACCCTGGCATTCGAAACAGATTTTTTCGAATTTTTTCTGACGGGTACGGGTTACACGGTTACGGTTGACTTTTTCTTATTCGAAATCTGATTCTCTATAAAATGCACCTAATGGTTTCCTTTTAGCTTGAAATTTTTTTTTCTCGAAAATCCACAGTACCCCCCCTTGAAGCAATGAATCCGACAAATCCTGGCATTCGAAACAGATTTTTTCGATTTTTTTCTCACGGGTACGTGTTACACGGTTACGGTTGACTTTTTCTTATTCGAAATCTGATTCTCTATAAAATGCACCTAATGGTTTCCTTTTAGCTTGAAATTTTTTTTTCTCGAAAATCCACAGTACCCCTCCTTGGAAAAATGACTCCGAAAAATCCTGGCATTCGAAACAGATTTTTTCGATTTTTTTTCTCACGGGTACGGATTACGTGGTTACGAATGACTTTTTCTTATTCGAAATCTGCTTCTGTATAAAATGCACCTAATGGTTTCCTTTTGCTTGAAATTTTTTTTTCTCGAAAATCCACAGTACCCCCTTGGAAAAATGACTCCGAAAAATCCTGGCATTCGAAACAGATTTTTTCGATTTTTTTCTCACGGGTACGTGTTACACGGTTACGGTTGACTTTTTCTTATTCGAAATCTGATTCTGTATAAAATGCACCTAATGGTTTCCTTTTAGCTTGAAATTTTTTTTTCTCGAAAATCCACAGTACCCCTCCTTGGAAAAATGACTCCGAAAAATCCTGGCATTCGAAACAGATTTTTTCGATTTTTTTTCTCACGGGTACGGATTACGTGGTTACGAATGACTTTTTCTTATTCGAAATCTGCTTCTGTATAAAATGCACCTAATGGCTTCCTTTTAGCTTGAAATTTTTTTTTCTCGAAAATCCACAGTACCCCTCCTTGGAAAAATGACTCCGAAAAATCCTGGCATTCGAAACAGATTTTTTCGATTTTTTTTCTCACGGGTACGGATTACGTGGTTACGAATGACTTTTTCTTATTCGAAATCTGCTTCTGTATAAAATGCACCTAATGGTTTCCTTTTAGCTTGAAATTTTTTTTTCTCGAAAATCCACAGTACCCCCCCTTGGAGAAATGTCTCCGACAAATCCTGGCATTCGAAACAGATTTTTTCGAATTTTTTCTCACGGGTTACACGGTTACGGTTGACATTTCTTATTCGAAATCTGATTCTCTATAAAATGCACCTAATGGTTTCCTTTTAGCTTGAAATTTTTTTTTCTCGAAAATCCACAGTACCCACCCTTGGAAAAATGACTCCGAAAAATCCTGGCATTCGAAACAGATTTTTTCGATTTTTTTCTCACGGGTACGGATTACGCGGTTACAAATGACTTTTTCTTATTCGAAATCTGCTTCTGTATAAAATGCACCTAATGGTTTCCTTTTAGTTTGAAATTTTTTTTTCTCGAAAATCCACAGTACCCCCCCTTGGAGAAATGACTCCGACAAATCCTGGCATTCGAAACAGATTTTTTCGATTTTTTTTCTCACGGGTACGGATTACGTGGTTACGAATGACTTTTTCTTATTCGAAATCTGCTTCTGTATAAAATGCACCTAATGGTTTCCTTTTAGCTTGAAATTTTTTTTTCTCGAAAATCCACAGTACCCCCCCTTGGAGAAATGACTCCGACAAACCCTGGCATTCGAAACAGATTTTTTCGAATTTTTTCTGACGGGTACGGGTTACACGGTTACGGTTGACTTTTTCTTATTCGAAATCTGATTCTCTATAAAATGCACCTAATGGTTTCCTTTTTGCTTGAAATTTTTTTTTTCTCGAAAATCCACAGTACCCCTCCTTGGAAAAATGACTCCGAAAAATCCTGGCATTCGAAACAGATTTTTTCGATTTTTTTCTCACGAGTACGAGTTACGCGGTTACGGTGACTTTTTCTTATTCGAAATCTGATTCTCTATAAAATGCACCTAATGGTTTCCTTTTAGCTTGAAATTTTTTTTTCTCGAAAATCCACAGTACCCCCCCTTGGAAAAATGACTCCGAAAAATCCTGGCATTCGAAACAGATTTTTTCGATTTTTTTCTCACGGGTACGGATTACGCGGTTACAAATGACTTTTTCTTATTCGAAATCTGCTTCTGTATAAAATGCACCTAATGGTTTCCTTTTAGCTTGAAATTTTTTTTCTCGAAAATTCACAGTACCCCCCCTTGGAGAAATGACTCCGACAAATCCTGGCATTCGAAACAGATTTTTTCGATTTTTTTCTCACGGGTACGGATTACGTGGTTACGAATGACTTTTTCTTATTCGAAATCTGCTTCTGTATAAAATGCACCTAATGGTTTCCTTTTGCTTGAAATTTTTTTTTCTCGAAAATCCACAGTACCCCCTTGGAAAAATGACTCCGACAAATCCTGGCATTCGAAACAGATTTTTTCGAATTTTTTCTCACGGGTACGGGTTACACGGTTACGGTTGACTTTTTCTTATTCGAAATCTGATTCTCTATAAAATGCACCTAATGGTTTCCTTTTTGCTTGAAATTTTTTTTTCTCGAAAATCCACAGTACCCTCCCTTGGAAAAATGACTCCGAAAAATCCTGGCATTCGAAACAGATTTTTTCGAATTTTTTCTCACGGGTACGGGTTACACGGTTACGGTTGACTGTTTCTTATTCGAAATCTGATTCTCTATAAAATGCACCTAATGGTTTCCTGTTAGCTTGAAATTTTTTTTTCTCGAAAATCCACAGTACCCCTCCTTGGAAAAATGACTCCGAAAAATCCTGGCATTCGAAACAGATTTTTTCGATTTTTTTCTCACGGGTACGGATTACGTGGTTACGAATGACTTTTTCTTATTCGAAATCTGCTTCTGTATAAAATGCACCTAATGGTTTCCTTTTAGCTTGAAATTTTTTTTTCTGGAAACTCCACAGTACCCCCCCTTGGAAAAATAACTCCGAAAAATCATGGCATTCGAAACAGATTTTTTCGATTTTTTTCTCACGGGTACGGATTACGCGGTTACAAATGACTTTTTCTTATTCGAAATCTGCTTCTGTATAAAATGCACCTAATGGTTTCCTTTTAGCTTGAAATTTTTTTTTCTCGAAAATCCACAGTACCCCCCCTTGGAGAAATGACTCCGACAAATCCTGGCATTCGAAACAGATTTTGTCGAATTTTTTCTCACGGGTACGGGTTACACGGTTACGGTTGACTGTTTCTTATTCGAAATCTGATTCTGTATAAAATGCACCTAATGGTTTCCTTTTTGCTTGAAATTTTTTTTTCTCTAAAATCCACAGTAAAATCATGGCATTCGAAACAGATTTTTTCGATTTTTTTCTCACGGGTACGTGTTACACGGTTACGGTTGACTTTTTCTTATTCGAAATCTGATTCTGTATAAAATGCACCTAATGGTTTCCTTTTAGCTTGAAATTTTTTTTTCTCGAAAATCCACAGTACCCCTCCTTGGAAAAATGACTCCGAAAAATCCTGGCATTCGAAACAGATTTTTTCGATTTTTTTTCTCACGGGTACGGATTACGTGGTTACGAATGACTTTTTCTTATTCGAAATCTGCTTCTGTATAAAATGCACCTAATGGCTTCCTTTTAGCTTGAAATTTTTTTTTCTCGAAAATCCACAGTACCCCTCCTTGGAAAAATGACTCCGAAAAATCCTGGCATTCGAAACAGATTTTTTCGATTTTTTTTCTCACGGGTACGGATTACGTGGTTACGAATGACTTTTTCTTATTCGAAATCTGCTTCTGTATAAAATGCACCTAATGGTTTCCTTTTAGCTTGAAATTTTTTTTTCTCGAAAATCCACAGTACCCCCCCTTGGAGAAATGACTCCGACAAATCCTGGCATTCGAAACAGATTTTTTCGAATTTTTTCTCACGGGTTACACGGTTACGGTTGACATTTCTTATTCGAAATCTGATTCTCTATAAAATGCACCTAATGGTTTCCTTTTAGCTTGAAATTTTTTTTTCTCGAAAATCCACAGTACCCCCCCTTGGAAAAATGACTCCGAAAAATCCTGGCATTCGAAACAGATTTTTTCGATTTTTTTCTCACGGGTACGGATTACGCGGTTACAAATGACTTTTTCTTATTCGAAATCTGCTTCTGTATAAAATGCACCTAATGGTTTCCTTTTAGTTTGAAATTTTTTTTTCTCGAAAATCCACAGTACCCCCCCTTGGAGAAATGACTCCGACAAATCCTGGCATTCGAAACAGATTTTTTCGATTTTTTTTCTCACGGGTACGGATTACGTGGTTACGAATGACTTTTTCTTATTCGAAATCTCCTTCTGTATAAAATGCACCTAATGGTTTCCTTTTAGCTTGAAATTTTTTTTTCTCGAAAATCCACAGTACCCCCCCTTGGAGAAATGACTCCGACAAACCCTGGCATTCGAAACAGATTTTTTCGAATTTTTTCTGACGGGTACGGGTTACACGGTTACGGTTGACTTTTTCTTATTCGAAATCTGATTCTCTATAAAATGCACCTAATGGTTTCCTTTTTGCTTGAAATTTTTTTTTCTCGAAAATCCACAGTACCCCTCCTTGGAAAAATGACTCCGAAAAATCCTGGCATTCGAAACAGATTTTTTCGATTTTTTTCTCACGAGTACGAGTTACGCGGTTACGGTGACTTTTTCTTATTCGAAATCTGATTCTCTATAAAATGCACCTAATGGTTTCCTTTTAGCTTGAAATTTTTTTTTCTCGAAAATCCACAGTACCCCCCCTTGGAAAAATGACTCCGAAAAATCCTGGCATTCGAAACAGATTTTTTCGATTTTTTTCTCACGGGTACGGATTACGCGGTTACAAATGACTTTTTCTTATTCGAAATCTGCTTCTGTATAAAATGCACCTAATGGTTTCGTTTTAGCTTGAAATTTTTTTTCTCGAAAATTCACAGTACCCCCCCTTGGAGAAATGACTCCGACAAATCCTGGCATTCGAAACAGATTTTTTCGATTTTTTTCTCACGGGTACGGATTACGTGGTTACGAATGACTTTTTCTTATTCGAAATCTGCTTCTGTATAAAATGCACCTAATGGCTTCCTTTTAGCTTGAAATTTTTTTTTCTCGAAAATCCACAGTACCCCCTTGGAAAAATGACTCCGACAAATCCTAGCATTCGAAACAGATTTTTTCGAATTTTTTCTCACGGGTACGGGTTACACGGTTACGGTTGACTTTTTCTTATTCGAAATCTGATTCTCTATAAAATGCACCTAATGGTTTCCTTTTTGCTTGAAATTTTTTTTTCTCGAAAATCCACAGTACCCTCCCTTGGAAAAATGACTCCGAAAAATCCTGGCATTCGAAACAGATTTTTTCGAATTTTTTCTCACGGGTACGGGTTACACGGTTACGGTTGACTGTTTCTTATTCGAAATCTGATTCTCTATAAAATGCACCTAATGGTTTCCTGTTAGCTTGAAATTTTTTTTTCTCGAAAATCCACAGTACCCCTCCTTGGAAAAATGACTCCGAAAAATCCTGGCATTCGAAACAGATTTTTTCGATTTTTTTCTCACGGGTACGGATTACGTGGTTACGAATGACTTTTTCTTATTCGAAATCTGCTTCTGTATAAAATGCACCTAATGGTTTCCTTTTAGCTTGAAATTTTTTTTTCTGGAAACTCCACAGTACCCCCCCTTTGAAAAATAACTCCGAAAAATCATGGCATTCGAAACAGATTTTTTCGATTTTTTTCTCACGGGTACGGATTACGCGGTTACAAATGACTTTTTCTTATTCGAAATCTGCTTCTGTATAAAATGCACCTAATGGTTTCCTTTTAGCTTGAAATTTTTTTTTCTCGAAAATCCACAGTACCCCCCCTTGGAGAAATGACTCCGACAAATCCTGGCATTCGAAACAGATTTTGTCGAATTTTTTCTCACGGGTACGGGTTACACGGTTACGGTTGACTGTTTCTTATTCGAAATCTGATTCTGTATAAAATGCACCTAATGGTTTCCTTTTTGCTTGAAATTTTTTTTTCTCTAAAATCCACAGTAAAATCATGGCATTCGAAACAGATTTTTTCGATTTTTTTTCTCACGGGTACGGGTTACGAGGTTACGGTTGACTTTTTCTTATTCGAAATCTGATTCTCTATAAAATGCACCTAATGGTTTCCTTTTTGCTTGAAATTTTTTTTTCTCGAAAATCCACAGTACCCCTCCTTGGAAAAATGACTCCGAAAAATCCTGGCATTCGAAACAGATTTTTTCGATTTTTTTTCTCACGGGTACGGATTACGTGGTTACGAATGACTTTTTCTTATTCGAAATCTGCTTCTGTATAAAATGCACCTAATGGTTTCCTTTTGCTTGAAATTTTTTTTTCTCGAAAATCCACAGTACCCCCTTGGAAAAATGACTCCGAAAAATCCTGGCATTCGAAACAGATTTTTTCGTTTTTTTTCTCACGGGTACGGATTACGCGGTTACAAATGACTTTTTCTTATTCGAAATCTGCTTCTGTATAAAATGCACCTAATGGTTTCCTTTTAGCTTGAAATTTTTTTTTCTCGAAAATCCACAGTACCCCCCCTTGGAGCAATGACTCCGACAAATCCTGGCATTCGAAACAGATTTTTTCGATTTTTTTCTCACGGGTACGTGTTACACGGTTACGGTTGACTTTTTCTTATTCGAAATCTGATTCTGTATAAAATGCACCTAATGGTTTCCTTTTAGCTTGAAATTTTTTTTTCTCGAAAATCCACAGTACCCCTCCTTGGAAAAATGACTCCGAAAAATCCTGGCATTCGAAACAGATTTTTTCGATTTTTTTTCTCACGGGTACGGATTACGTGGTTACGAATGACTTTTTCTTATTCGAAATCTGCTTCTGTATAAAATGCACCTAATGGCTTCCTTTTAGCTTGAAATTTTTTTTTCTCGAAAATCCACAGTACCCCCCCTTGGAGAAATGACTCCGACAAATCCTGGCATTCGAAACAGATTTTTTCGATTTTTTTTCTCACGGGTACGGATTACGTGGTTACGAATGACTTTTTCTTATTCGAAATCTGCTTCTGTATAAAATGCACCTAATGGCTTCCTTTTAGCTTGAAATTTTTTTTTCTCGAAAATCCACAGTACCCCCCCTTGGAGAAATGACTCCGACAAATCCTGGCATTCGAAACAGATTTTTTCGATTTTTTTTCTCACGGGTACGGATTACGTGGTTACGAATGACTTTTTCTTATTCGAAATCTGCTTCTGTATAAAATGCACCTAATGGCTTCCTTTTAGCTTGAAATTTTTTTTTCTCGAAAATCCACAGTACCCCCCCTTGGAGAAATGACTCCGACAAATCCTGGCATTCGAAACAGATTTTTTCGATTTTTTTCTCACGGGTACGTGTTACACGGTTACGGTTGACTTTTTCTTATTCGAAATCTGATTCTCTATAAAATGCACCTAATGGTTTCCTTTTAGCTTGAAATTTTTTTTTCTCGAAAATCCACAGTACCCCTCCTTGGAAAAATGACTCCGAAAAATCCTGGCATTCGAAACAGATTTTTTCGATTTTTTTTCTCACGGGTACGGATTACGTGGTTACGAATGACTTTTTCTTATTCGAAATCTGCTTCTGTATAAAATGCACCTAATGGTTTCCTTTTAGCTTGAAATTTTTTTTTCTCGAAAATCCACAGTACCCCCCCTTGGAGAAATGACTCCGACAAATCCTGGCATTCGAAACAGATTTTTTCGAATTTTTTCTCACGGGTTACACGGTTACGGTTGACTTTTTCTTATTCGAAATCTGATTCTCTATAAAATGCACCTAATGGTTTCCTTTTTGCTTGAAATTTTTTTTTCTCGAAAATCCACAGTACCCCTCCTTGGAAAAATGACTCCGAAAAATCATGGCATTCGAAACAGATTTTTTCGATTTTTTTCTCACGGGTACGCGGTTACGGTTGACTTTTTCTTATTCGAAATCTGATTCTCTATAAAATGCACCTAATGGTTTCCTTTTTGCTTGAAATTTTTTTTTCTGGAAAATCCACAGTACCCCCCCTTGGAAAAATGACTCCGAAAAATCCTGGCATTCGAAACAGATTTTTTCGATTTTTTTCTCACGAGTACGAGTTACGCGGTTACGGTGACTTTTTCTTATTCGAAATCTGATTCTCTATAAAATGCACCTAATGGTTTCCTTTTAGATTGAAATTTTTTTTTCTCGAAAATCCACAGTACCCCCCCTTGGAAAAATGACTCCGAAAAATCCTGGCATTCGAAACAGATTTTTTCGATTTTTTTCTCACGGGTACGGATTACGCGGTTACAAATGACTTTTTCTTATTCGAAATCTGCTTCTGTATAAAATGCACCTAATGGTTTCCTTTTAGCTTGAAATTTTTTTTTCTCGAAAATCCACAGTACCCCCCCTTGGAGAAATGACTCCGACAAATCCTGGCATTCGAAACAGATTTTTTCGATTTTTTTCTCACGGGTACGTGTTACACGGTTACGGTTGACTTTTTCTTATTCGAAATCTGATTCTCTATAAAATGCACCTAATGGTTTCCTTTTAGCTTGAAATTTTTTTTTCTCGAAAATCCACAGTACCCCTCCTTGGAAAAATGACTCCGAAAAATCCTGGCATTCGAAACAGATTTTTTCGATTTTTTTTCTCACGGGTACGGATTACGTGGTTACGAATGACTTTTTCTTATTCGAAATCTGCTTCTGTATAAAATGCACCTAATGGTTTCCTTTTGCTTGAAATTTTTTTTTCTCGAAAATCCACAGTACCCCCTTGGAAAAATGACTCCGAAAAATCCTGGCATTCGAAACAGATTTTTTCGTTTTTTTTCTCACGGGTACGGATTACGCGGTTACAAATGACTTTTTCTTATTCGAAATCTGCTTCTGTATAAAATGCACCTAATGGTTTCCTTTTAGCTTGAAATTTTTTTTTCTCGAAAATCCACAGTACCCCCCCTTGGAGCAATGACTCCGACAAATCCTGGCATTCGAAACAGATTTTTTCGATTTTTTTCTCACGGGTACGTGTTACACGGTTACGGTTGACTTTTTCTTATTCGAAATCTGATTCTGTATAAAATGCACCTAATGGTTTCCTTTTAGCTTGAAATTTTTTTTTCTCGAAAATCCACAGTACCCCTCCTTGGAAAAATGACTCCGAAAAATCCTGGCATTCGAAACAGATTTTTTCGATTTTTTTTCTCACGGGTACGGATTACGTGGTTACGAATGACTTTTTCTTATTCGAAATCTGCTTCTGTATAAAATGCACCTAATGGCTTCCTTTTAGCTTGAAATTTTTTTTTCTCGAAAATCCACAGTACCCCCCCTTGGAGAAATGACTCCGACAAATCCTGGCATTCGAAACAGATTTTTTCGATTTTTTTCTCACGGGTACGTGTTACACGGTTACGGTTGACTTTTTCTTATTCGAAAACTGATTCTCTATAAAATGCACCTAATGGTTTCCTTTTAGCTTGAAATTTTTTTTTCTTGAAAATCCACAGTACCCCTCCTTGGAAAAATGACTCCGAAAAATCCTGGCATTCGAAACAGATTTTTTCGATTTTTTTTCTCACGGGTACGGATTACGTGGTTACGAATGACTTTTTCTTATTCGAAATCTGCTTCTGTATAAAATGCACCTAATGGTTTCCTTTTAGCTTGAAATTTTTTTTTCTCGAAAATCCACAGTACCCCCCCTTGGAGAAATGACTCCGACAAATCCTGGCATTCGAAACAGATTTTTTCGAATTTTTTCTCACGGGTTACACGGTTACGGTTGACTTTTTCTTATTCGAAATCTGATTCTCTATAAAATGCACCTAATGGTTTCCTTTTTGCTTGAAATTTTTTTTTCTCGAAAATCCACAGTACCCCTCCTTGGAAAAATGACTCCGAAAAATCATGGCATTCGAAACAGATTTTTTCGATTTTTTTTCTCACGGGTACGGATTACGTGGTTACGAATGACTTTTTCTTATTCGAAATCTGCTTCTGTATAAAATGCACCTAATGGTTTCCTTTTAGCTTGAAATTTTTTTTTCTCGAAAATCCACAGTACCCCCCCTTGGAGAAATGACTCCGACAAATCCTGGCATTCGAAACAGATTTTTTCGAATTTTTTCTCACGGGTTACACGGTTACGGTTGACTTTTTCTTATTCGAAATCTGATTCTCTATAAAATGCACCTAATGGTTTCCTTTTTGCTTGAAATTTTTTTTTCTCGAAAATCCACAGTACCCCTCCTTGGAAAAATGACTCCGAAAAATCATGGCATTCGAAACAGATTTTTTCGATTTTTTTCTCACGGGTACGGGTTACGCGGTTACGGTTGACTTTTTCTTATTCGAAATCTGATTCTCTATAAAATGCACCTAATGGTTTCCTTTTTGCTTGAAATTTTTTTTTCTGGAAAATCCACAGTACCCCCCCTTGGAAAAATGACTCCGAAAAATCCTGGCATTCGAAACAGATTTTTTCGATTTTTTTCTCACGAGTACGAGTTACGCGGTTACGGTGACTTTTTCTTATTCGAAATCTGATTCTCTATAAAATGCACCTAATGGTTTCCTTTTAGCTTGAAATTTTTTTTTCTCGAAAATCCACAGTACCCCCCCTTGGAAAAATGACTCCGAAAAATCCTGGCATTCGAAACAGATTTTTTCGATTTTTTTCTCACGGGTACGGATTACGCGGTTACAAATGACTTTTTCTTATTCGAAATCTGCTTCTGTATAAAATGCACCTAATGGTTTCCTTTTAGCTTGAAATTTTTTTTTCTCGAAAATCCACAGTAGCCCCCCTTGGAGAAATGACTCCGACAAATCCTGGCATTCGAAACAGATTTTTTCGATTTTTTTCTCACGGGTACGTGTTACACGGTTACGGTTGACTTTTTCTTATTCGAAATCTGATTCTCTATAAAATGCACCTAATGGTTTCCTTTTAGCTTGAAATTTTTTTTTCTCGAAAATCCACAGTACCCCTCCTTGGAAAAATGACTCCGAAAAATCCTGGCATTCGAAACAGATTTTTTCGATTTTTTTTCTCACGGGTACGGATTACGTGGTTACGAATGACTTTTTCTTATTCGAAATCTGCTTCTGTATAAAATGCACCTAATGGTTTCCTTTTGCTTGAAATTTTTTTTTCTCGAAAATCCACAATACCCCCTTGGAAAAATGACTCCGAAAAATCCTGGCATTCGAAACAGATTTTTTCGTTTTTTTTCTCACGGGTACGGATTACGCGGTTACAAATGACTTTTTCTTATTCGAAATCTGCTTCTGTATAAAATGCACCTAATGGTTTCCTTTTAGCTTGAAATTTTTTTTTCTCGAAAATCCACAGTACCCCCCCTTGAAGCAATGAATCCGACAAATCCTGGCATTCGAAACAGATTTTTTCGATTTTTTTCTCACGGGTACGTGTTACACGGTTACGGTTGACTTTTTCTTATTCGAAATCTGATTCTCTATAAAATGCACCTAATGGTTTCCTTTTAGCTTGAAATTTTTTTTTCTCGAAAATCCACAGTACCCCTCCTTGGAAAAATGACTCCGAAAAATCCTGGCATTCGAAACAGATTTTTTCGATTTTTTTTCTCACGGGTACGGATTACGTGGTTACGAATGACTTTTTCTTATTCGAAATCTGCTTCTGTATAAAATGCACCTAATGGTTTCCTTTTGCTTGAAATTTTTTTTTCTCGAAAATCCACAGTACCCCCTTGGAAAAATGACTCCGAAAAATCCTGGCATTCGAAACAGATTTTTTCGTTTTTTTTCTCACGGGTACGGATTACGCGGTTACAAATGACTTTTTCTTATTCGAAATCTGCTTCTGTATAAAATGCACCTAATGGTTTCCTTTTAGCTTGAAATTTTTTTTTCTCGAAAATCCACAGTACCCCCCCTTGGAGCAATGACTCCGACAAATCCTGGCATTCGAAACAGATTTTTTCGATTTTTTTCTCACGGGTACGTGTTACACGGTTACGGTTGACTTTTTCTTATTCGAAATCTGATTCTGTATAAAATGCACCTAATGGTTTCCTTTTAGCTTGAAATTTTTTTTTCTCGAAAATCCACAGTACCCCTCCTTGGAAAAATGACTCCGAAAAATCCTGGCATTCGAAACAGATTTTTTCGATTTTTTTTCTCACGGGTACGGATTACGTGGTTACGAATGACTTTTTCTTATTCGAAATCTGCTTCTGTATAAAATGCACCTAATGGCTTCCTTTTAGCTTGAAATTTTTTTTTCTCGAAAATCCACAGTACCCCTCCTTGGAAAAATGACTCCGAAAAATCCTGGCATTCGAAACAGATTTTTTCGATTTTTTTTCTCACGGGTACGGATTACGTGGTTACGAATGACTTTTTCTTATTCGAAATCTGCTTCTGTATAAAATGCACCTAATGGTTTCCTTTTAGCTTGAAATTTTTTTTTCTCGAAAATCCACAGTACCCCCCCTTGGAGAAATGACTCCGACAAATCCTGGCATTCGAAACAGATTTTTTCGAATTTTTTCTCACGGGTTACACGGTTACGGTTGACATTTCTTATTCGAAATCTGATTCTCTATAAAATGCACCTAATGGTTTCCTTTTAGCTTGAAATTTTTTTTTCTCGAAAATCCACAGTACCCCCCCTTGGAAAAATGACTCCGAAAAATCCTGGCATTCGAAACAGATTTTTTCGATTTTTTTCTCACGGGTACGGATTACGCGGTTACAAATGACTTTTTCTTATTCGAAATCTGCTTCTGTATAAAATGCACCTAATGGTTTCCTTTTAGTTTGAAATTTTTTTTTCTCGAAAATCCACAGTACCCCCCCTTGGAGAAATGACTCCGACAAATCCTGGCATTCGAAACAGATTTTTTCGATTTTTTTTCTCACGGGTACGGATTACGTGGTTACGAATGACTTTTTCTTATTCGAAATCTGCTTCTGTATAAAATGCACCTAATGGTTTCCTTTTAGCTTGAAATTTTTTTTTCTCGAAAATCCACAGTACCCCCCCTTGGAGAAATGTCTCCGACAAACCCTGGCATTCGAAACAGATTTTTTCGAATTTTTTCTGACGGGTACGGGTTACACGGTTACGGTTGACTTTTTCTTATTCGAAATCTGATTCTCTATAAAATGCACCTAATGGTTTCCTTTTAGCTTGAAATTTTTTTTTCTCGAAAATCCACAGTACCCCCCCTTGACGCAATGAATCCGACAAATCCTGGCATTCGAAACAGATTTTTTCGATTTTTTTCTCACGGGTACGTGTTACACGGTTACGGTTGACTTTTTCTTATTCGAAATCTGATTCTCTATAAAATGCACCTAATGGTTTCCTTTTAGCTTGAAATTTTTTTTTCTCGAAAATCCACAGTACCCCTCCTTGGAAAAATGACTCCGAAAAATCCTGGCATTCGAAACAGATTTTTTCGATTTTTTTTCTCACGGGTACGGATTACGTGGTTACGAATGACTTTTTCTTATTCGAAATCTGCTTCTGTATAAAATGCACCTAATGGTTTCCTTTTAGCTTGAAATTTTTTTTTCTCGAAAATCCACAGTACCCCCCCTTGGAGAAATGGCTCCGACAAATCCTGGCATTCGAAACAGATTTTTTCGAATTTTTTCTCACGGGTTACACGGTTACGGTTGACTTTTTCTTATTCGAAATCTGATTCTCTATAAAATGCACCTAATGGTTTCCTTTTTGCTTGAAATTTTTTTTTCTCGAAAATCCACAGTACCCCTCCTTGGAAAAATGACTCCGAAAAATCATGGCATTCGAAACAGATTTTTTCGATTTTTTTCTCACGGGTACGGGTTACGCGGTTACGGTTGACTTTTTCTTATTCGAAATCTGATTCTCTATAAAATGCACCTAATGGTTTCCTTTTTGCTTGAAATTTTTTTTTCTGGAAAATCCACAGTACCCCCCCTTGGAAAAATGACTCCGAAAAATCCTGGCATTCGAAACAGATTTTTTCGATTTTTTTCTCACGAGTACGAGTTACGCGGTTACGGTGACTTTTTCTTATTCGAAATCTGATTCTCTATAAAATGCACCTAATGGTTTCCTTTTAGCTTGAAATTTTTTTTTCTCGAAAATCCACAGTACCCCCCCTTGGAAAAATGACTCCGAAAAATCCTGGCATTCGAAACAGATTTTTTCGATTTTTTTCTCACGGGTACGGATTACGCGGTTACAAATGACTTTTTCTTATTCGAAATCTGCTTCTGTATAAAATGCACCTAATGGTTTCCTTTTAGCTTGAAATTTTTTTTTCTCGAAAATCCACAGTAGCCCCCCTTGGAGAAATGACTCCGACAAATCCTGGCATTCGAAACAGATTTTTTCGATTTTTTTCTCACGGGTACGTGTTACACGGTTACGGTTGACTTTTTCTTATTCGAAATCTGATTCTCTATAAAATGCACCTAATGGTTTCCTTTTAGCTTGAAATTTTTTTTTCTCGAAAATCCACAGTACCCCTCCTTGGAAAAATGACTCCGAAAAATCCTGGCATTCGAAACAGATTTTTTCGATTTTTTTTCTCACGGGTACGGATTACGTGGTTACGAATGACTTTTTCTTATTCGAAATCTGCTTCTGTATAAAATGCACCTAATGGTTTCCTTTTGCTTGAAATTTTTTTTTCTCGAAAATCCACAGTACCCCCTTGGAAAAATGACTCCGAAAAATCCTGGCATTCGAAACAGATTTTTTCGTTTTTTTTCTCACGGGTACGGATTACGCGGTTACAAATGACTTTTTCTTATTCGAAATCTGCTTCTGTATAAAATGCACCTAATGGTTTCCTTTTAGCTTGAAATTTTTTTTTCTCGAAAATCCACAGTACCCCCCCTTGAAGCAATGAATCCGACAAATCCTGGCATTCGAAACAGATTTTTTCGATTTTTTTCTCACGGGTACGTGTTACACGGTTACGGTTGACTTTTTCTTATTCGAAATCTGATTCTCTATAAAATGCACCTAATGGTTTCCTTTTAGCTTGAAATTTTTTTTTCTCGAAAATCCACAGTACCCCTCCTTGGAAAAATGACTCCGAAAAATCCTGGCATTCGAAACAGATTTTTTCGATTTTTTTTCTCACGGGTACGGATTACGTGGTTACGAATGACTTTTTCTTATTCGAAATCTGCTTCTGTATAAAATGCACCTAATGGTTTCCTTTTGCTTGAAATTTTTTTTTCTCGAAAATCCACAGTACCCCCCCTTGGAGCAATGACTCCGACAAATCCTGGCATTCGAAACAGATTTTTTCGATTTTTTTCTCACGGGTACGTGTTACACGGTTACGGTTGACTTTTTCTTATTCGAAATCTGATTCTGTATAAAATGCACCTAATGGTTTCCTTTTAGCTTGAAATTTTTTTTTCTCGAAAATCCACAGTACCCCTCCTTGGAAAAATGACTCCGAAAAATCCTGGCATTCGAAACAGATTTTTTCGATTTTTTTTCTCACGGGTACGGATTACGTGGTTACGAATGACTTTTTCTTATTCGAAATCTGCTTCTGTATAAAATGCACCTAATGGCTTCCTTTTAGCTTGAAATTTTTTTTTCTCGAAAATCCACAGTACCCCTCCTTGGAAAAATGACTCCGAAAAATCCTGGCATTCGAAACAGATTTTTTCGATTTTTTTTCTCACGGGTACGGATTACGTGGTTACGAATGACTTTTTCTTATTCGAAATCTGCTTCTGTATAAAATGCACCTAATGGTTTCCTTTTAGCTTGAAATTTTTTTTTCTCGAAAATCCACAGTACCCCCCCTTGGAGAAATGACTCCGACAAATCCTGGCATTCGAAACAGATTTTTTCGAATTTTTTCTCACGGGTTACACGGTTACGGTTGACATTTCTTATTCGAAATCTGATTCTCTATAAAATGCACCTAATGGTTTCCTTTTAGCTTGAAATTTTTTTTTCTCGAAAATCCACAGTACCCCCCCTTGGAAAAATGACTCCGAAAAATCCTGGCATTCGAAACAGATTTTTTCGATTTTTTTCTCACGGGTACGGATTACGCGGTTACAAATGACTTTTTCTTATTCGAAATCTGCTTCTGTATAAAATGCACCTAATGGTTTCCTTTTAGTTTGAAATTTTTTTTTCTCGAAAATCCACAGTACCCCCCCTTGGAGAAATGACTCCGACAAATCCTGGCATTCGAAACAGATTTTTTCGATTTTTTTTCTCACGGGTACGGATTACGTGGTTACGAATGACTTTTTCTTATTCGAAATCTGCTTCTGTATAAAATGCACCTAATGGTTTCCTTTTAGCTTGAAATTTTTTTTTCTCGAAAATCCACAGTACCCCCCCTTGGAGAAATGACTCCGACAAACCCTGGCATTCGAAACAGATTTTTTCGAATTTTTTCTGACGGGTACGGGTTACACGGTTACGGTTGACTTTTTCTTATTCGAAATCTGATTCTCTATAAAATGCACCTAATGGTTTCCTTTTAGCTTGAAATTTTTTTTTCTCGAAAATCCACAGTACCCCCCCTTGAAGCAATGAATCCGACAAATCCTGGCATTCGAAACAGATTTTTTCGATTTTTTTCTCACGGGTACGTGTTACACGGTTACGGTTGACTTTTTCTTATTCGAAATCTGATTCTCTATAAAATGCACCTAATGGTTTCCTTTTAGCTTGAAATTTTTTTTTCTCGAAAATCCACAGTACCCCTCCTTGGAAAAATGACTCCGAAAAATCCTGGCATTCGAAACAGATTTTTTCGATTTTTTTTCTCACGGGTACGGATTACGTGGTTACGAATGACTTTTTCTTATTCGAAATCTGCTTCTGTATAAAATGCACCTAATGGCTTCCTTTTAGCTTGAAATTTTTTTTTCTCGAAAATCCACAGTACCCCTCCTTGGAAAAATGACTCCGAAAAATCCTGGCATTCGAAACAGATTTTTTCGATTTTTTTTCTCACGGGTACGGATTACGTGGTTACGAATGACTTTTTCTTATTCGAAATCTGCTTCTGTATAAAATGCACCTAATGGTTTCCTTTTAGCTTGAAATTTTTTTTTCTCGAAAATCCACAGTACCCCCCCTTGGAGAAATGACTCCGACAAATCCTGGCATTCGAAACAGATTTTTTCGAATTTTTTCTCACGGGTTACACGGTTACGGTTGACATTTCTTATTCGAAATCTGATTCTCTATAAAATGCACCTAATGGTTTCCTTTTAGCTTGAAATTTTTTTTTCTCGAAAATCCACAGTACCCCCCCTTGGAAAAATGACTCCGAAAAATCCTGGCATTCGAAACAGATTTTTTCGATTTTTTTCTCACGGGTACGGATTACGCGGTTACAAATGACTTTTTCTTATTCGAAATCTGCTTCTGTATAAAATGCACCTAATGGTTTCCTTTTAGTTTGAAATTTTTTTTTCTCGAAAATCCACAGTACCCCCCCTTGGAGAAATGACTCCGACAAATCCTGGCATTCGAAACAGATTTTTTCGATTTTTTTTCTCACGGGTACGGATTACGTGGTTACGAATGACTTTTTCTTATTCGAAATCTGCTTCTGTATAAAATGCACCTAATGGTTTCCTTTTAGCTTGAAATTTTTTTTTCTCGAAAATCCACAGTACCCCCCCTTGGAGAAATGACTCCGACAAACCCTGGCATTCGAAACAGATTTTTTCGAATTTTTTCTGACGGGTACGGGTTACACGGTTACGGTTGACTTTTTCTTATTCGAAATCTGATTCTCTATAAAATGCACCTAATGGTTTCCTTTTAGCTTGAAATTTTTTTTTCTCGAAAATCCACAGTACCCCCCCTTGAAGCAATGAATCCGACAAATCCTGGCATTCGAAACAGATTTTTTCGATTTTTTTCTCACGGGTACGTGTTACACGGTTACGGTTGACTTTTTCTTATTCGAAATCTGATTCTCTATAAAATGCACCTAATGGTTTCCTTTTAGCTTGAAATTTTTTTTTCTCGAAAATCCACAGTACCCCTCCTTGGAAAAATGACTCCGAAAAATCCTGGCATTCGAAACAGATTTTTTCGATTTTTTTTCTCACGGGTACGGATTACGTGGTTACGAATGACTTTTTCTTATTCGAAATCTGCTTCTGTATAAAATGCACCTAATGGTTTCCTTTTGCTTGAAATTTTTTTTTCTCGAAAATCCACAGTACCCCCTTGGAAAAATGACTCCGAAAAATCCTGGCATTCGAAACAGATTTTTTCGATTTTTTTCTCACGGGTACGTGTTACACGGTTACGGTTGACTTTTTCTTATTCGAAATCTGATTCTGTATAAAATGCACCTAATGGTTTCCTTTTAGCTTGAAATTTTTTTTTCTCGAAAATCCACAGTACCCCTCCTTGGAAAAATGACTCCGAAAAATCCTGGCATTCGAAACAGATTTTTTCGATTTTTTTTCTCACGGGTACGGATTACGTGGTTACGAATGACTTTTTCTTATTCGAAATCTGCTTCTGTATAAAATGCACCTAATGGCTTCCTTTTAGCTTGAAATTTTTTTTTCTCGAAAATCCACAGTACCCCTCCTTGGAAAAATGACTCCGAAAAATCCTGGCATTCGAAACAGATTTTTTCGATTTTTTTTCTCACGGGTACGGATTACGTGGTTACGAATGACTTTTTCTTATTCGAAATCTGCTTCTGTATAAAATGCACCTAATGGTTTCCTTTTAGCTTGAAATTTTTTTTTCTCGAAAATCCACAGTACCCCCCCTTGGAGAAATGTCTCCGACAAATCCTGGCATTCGAAACAGATTTTTTCGAATTTTTTCTCACGGGTTACACGGTTACGGTTGACATTTCTTATTCGAAATCTGATTCTCTATAAAATGCACCTAATGGTTTCCTTTTAGCTTGAAATTTTTTTTTCTCGAAAATCCACAGTACCCCCCCTTGGAAAAATGACTCCGAAAAATCCTGGCATTCGAAACAGATTTTTTCGATTTTTTTCTCACGGGTACGGATTACGCGGTTACAAATGACTTTTTCTTATTCGAAATCTGCTTCTGTATAAAATGCACCTAATGGTTTCCTTTTAGTTTGAAATTTTTTTTTCTCGAAAATCCACAGTACCCCCCCTTGGAGAAATGACTCCGACAAATCCTGGCATTCGAAACAGATTTTTTCGATTTTTTTTCTCACGGGTACGGATTACGTGGTTACGAATGACTTTTTCTTATTCGAAATCTGCTTCTGTATAAAATGCACCTAATGGTTTCCTTTTAGCTTGAAATTTTTTTTTCTCGAAAATCCACAGTACCCCCCCTTGGAGAAATGACTCCGACAAACCCTGGCATTCGAAACAGATTTTTTCGAATTTTTTCTGACGGGTACGGGTTACACGGTTACGGTTGACTTTTTCTTATTCGAAATCTGATTCTCTATAAAATGCACCTAATGGTTTCCTTTTTGCTTGAAATTTTTTTTTTCTCGAAAATCCACAGTACCCCTCCTTGGAAAAATGACTCCGAAAAATCCTGGCATTCGAAACAGATTTTTTCGATTTTTTTCTCACGAGTACGAGTTACGCGGTTACGGTGACTTTTTCTTATTCGAAATCTGATTCTCTATAAAATGCACCTAATGGTTTCCTTTTAGCTTGAAATTTTTTTTTCTCGAAAATCCACAGTACCCCCCCTTGGAAAAATGACTCCGAAAAATCCTGGCATTCGAAACAGATTTTTTCGATTTTTTTCTCACGGGTACGGATTACGCGGTTACAAATGACTTTTTCTTATTCGAAATCTGCTTCTGTATAAAATGCACCTAATGGTTTCCTTTTAGCTTGAAATTTTTTTTCTCGAAAATTCACAGTACCCCCCCTTGGAGAAATGACTCCGACAAATCCTGGCATTCGAAACAGATTTTTTCGATTTTTTTCTCACGGGTACGGATTACGTGGTTACGAATGACTTTTTCTTATTCGAAATCTGCTTCTGTATAAAATGCACCTAATGGTTTCCTTTTGCTTGAAATTTTTTTTTCTCGAAAATCCACAGTACCCCCTTGGAAAAATGACTCCGACAAATCCTGGCATTCGAAACAGATTTTTTCGAATTTTTTCTCACGGGTACGGGTTACACGGTTACGGTTGACTTTTTCTTATTCGAAATCTGATTCTCTATAAAATGCACCTAATGGTTTCCTTTTTGCTTGAAATTTTTTTTTCTCGAAAATCCACAGTACCCTCCCTTGGAAAAATGACTCCGAAAAATCCTGGCATTCGAAACAGATTTTTTCGAATTTTTTCTCACGGGTACGGGTTACACGGTTACGGTTGACTGTTTCTTATTCGAAATCTGATTCTCTATAAAATGCACCTAATGGTTTCCTGTTAGCTTGAAATTTTTTTTTCTCGAAAATCCACAGTACCCCTCCTTGGAAAAATGACTCCGAAAAATCCTGGCATTCGAAACAGATTTTTTCGATTTTTTTCTCACGGGTACGGATTACGTGGTTACGAATGACTTTTTCTTATTCGAAATCTGCTTCTGTATAAAATGCACCTAATGGTTTCCTTTTAGCTTGAAATTTTTTTTTCTGGAAACTCCACAGTACCCCCCCTTGGAAAAATAACTCCGAAAAATCATGGCATTCGAAACAGATTTTTTCGATTTTTTTCTCACGGGTACGGATTACGCGGTTACAAATGACTTTTTCTTATTCGAAATCTGCTTCTGTATAAAATGCACCTAATGGTTTCCTTTTAGCTTGAAATTTTTTTTTCTCGAAAATCCACAGTACCCCCCCTTGGAGAAATGACTCCGACAAATCCTGGCATTCGAAACAGATTTTGTCGAATTTTTTCTCACGGGTACGGGTTACACGGTTACGGTTGACTGTTTCTTATTCGAAATCTGATTCTGTATAAAATGCACCTAATGGTTTCCTTTTTGCTTGAAATTTTTTTTTCTCTAAAATCCACAGTAAAATCATGGCATTCGAAACAGATTTTTTCGATTTTTTTCTCACGGGTACGTGTTACACGGTTACGGTTGACTTTTTCTTATTCGAAATCTGATTCTGTATAAAATGCACCTAATGGTTTCCTTTTAGCTTGAAATTTTTTTTTCTCGAAAATCCACAGTACCCCTCCTTGGAAAAATGACTCCGAAAAATCCTGGCATTCGAAACAGATTTTTTCGATTTTTTTTCTCACGGGTACGGATTACGTGGTTACGAATGACTTTTTCTTATTCGAAATCTGCTTCTGTATAAAATGCACCTAATGGCTTCCTTTTAGCTTGAAATTTTTTTTTCTCGAAAATCCACAGTACCCCTCCTTGGAAAAATGACTCCGAAAAATCCTGGCATTCGAAACAGATTTTTTCGATTTTTTTTCTCACGGGTACGGATTACGTGGTTACGAATGACTTTTTCTTATTCGAAATCTGCTTCTGTATAAAATGCACCTAATGGTTTCCTTTTAGCTTGAAATTTTTTTTTCTCGAAAATCCACAGTACCCCCCCTTGGAGAAATGACTCCGACAAATCCTGGCATTCGAAACAGATTTTTTCGAATTTTTTCTCACGGGTTACACGGTTACGGTTGACATTTCTTATTCGAAATCTGATTCTCTATAAAATGCACCTAATGGTTTCCTTTTAGCTTGAAATTTTTTTTTCTCGAAAATCCACAGTACCCCCCCTTGGAAAAATGACTCCGAAAAATCCTGGCATTCGAAACAGATTTTTTCGATTTTTTTCTCACGGGTACGGATTACGCGGTTACAAATGACTTTTTCTTATTCGAAATCTGCTTCTGTATAAAATGCACCTAATGGTTTCCTTTTAGTTTGAAATTTTTTTTTCTCGAAAATCCACAGTACCCCCCCTTGGAGAAATGACTCCGACAAATCCTGGCATTCGAAACAGATTTTTTCGATTTTTTTTCTCACGGGTACGGATTACGTGGTTACGAATGACTTTTTCTTATTCGAAATCTGCTTCTGTATAAAATGCACCTAATGGTTTCCTTTTAGCTTGAAATTTTTTTTTCTCGAAAATCCACAGTACCCCCCCTTGGAGAAATGACTCCGACAAACCCTGGCATTCGAAACAGATTTTTTCGAATTTTTTCTGACGGGTACGGGTTACACGGTTACGGTTGACTTTTTCTTATTCGAAATCTGATTCTCTATAAAATGCACCTAATGGTTTCCTTTTTGCTTGAAATTTTTTTTTCTCGAAAATCCACAGTACCCCTCCTTGGAAAAATGACTCCGAAAAATCCTGGCATTCGAAACAGATTTTTTCGATTTTTTTCTCACGAGTACGAGTTACGCGGTTACGGTGACTTTTTCTTATTCGAAATCTGATTCTCTATAAAATGCACCTAATGGTTTCCTTTTAGCTTGAAATTTTTTTTTCTCGAAAATCCACAGTACCCCCCCTTGGAAAAATGACTCCGAAAAATCCTGGCATTCGAAACAGATTTTTTCGATTTTTTTCTCACGGGTACGGATTACGCGGTTACAAATGACTTTTTCTTATTCGAAATCTGCTTCTGTATAAAATGCACCTAATGGTTTCGTTTTAGCTTGAAATTTTTTTTCTCGAAAATTCACAGTACCCCCCCTTGGAGAAATGACTCCGACAAATCCTGGCATTCGAAACAGATTTTTTCGATTTTTTTCTCACGGGTACGGATTACGTGGTTACGAATGACTTTTTCTTATTCGAAATCTGCTTCTGTATAAAATGCACCTAATGGTTTCCTTTTGCTTGAAATTTTTTTTTCTCGAAAATCCACAGTACCCCCTTGGAAAAATGACTCCGACAAATCCTGGCATTCGAAACAGATTTTTTCGAATTTTTTCTCACGGGTACGGGTTACACGGTTACGGTTGACTTTTTCTTATTCGAAATCTGATTCTCTATAAAATGCACCTAATGGTTTCCTTTTTGCTTGAAATTTTTTTTTCTCGAAAATCCACAGTACCCTCCCTTGGAAAAATGACTCCGAAAAATCCTGGCATTCGAAACAGATTTTTTCGAATTTTTTCTCACGGGTACGGGTTACACGGTTACGGTTGACTGTTTCTTATTCGAAATCTGATTCTCTATAAAATGCACCTAATGGTTTCCTGTTAGCTTGAAATTTTTTTTTCTCGAAAATCCACAGTACCCCTCCTTGGAAAAATGACTCCGAAAAATCCTGGCATTCGAAACAGATTTTTTCGATTTTTTTCTCACGGGTACGGATTACGTGGTTACGAATGACTTTTTCTTATTCGAAATCTGCTTCTGTATAAAATGCACCTAATGGTTTCCTTTTAGCTTGAAATTTTTTTTTCTGGAAACTCCACAGTACCCCCCCTTTGAAAAATAACTCCGAAAAATCATGGCATTCGAAACAGATTTTTTCGATTTTTTTCTCACGGGTACGGATTACGCGGTTACAAATGACTTTTTCTTATTCGAAATCTGCTTCTGTATAAAATGCACCTAATGGTTTCCTTTTAGCTTGAAATTTTTTTTTCTCGAAAATCCACAGTACCCCCCCTTGGAGAAATGACTCCGACAAATCCTGGCATTCGAAACAGATTTTGTCGAATTTTTTCTCACGGGTACGGGTTACACGGTTACGGTTGACTGTTTCTTATTCGAAATCTGATTCTGTATAAAATGCACCTAATGGTTTCCTTTTTGCTTGAAATTTTTTTTTCTCTAAAATCCACAGTAAAATCATGGCATTCGAAACAGATTTTTTCGATTTTTTTTCTCACGGGTACGGGTTACGAGGTTACGGTTGACTTTTTCTTATTCGAAATCTGATTCTCTATAAAATGCACCTAATGGTTTCCTTTTTGCTTGAAATTTTTTTTTCTCGAAAATCCACAGTACCCCTCCTTGGAAAAATGACTCCGAAAAATCCTGGCATTCGAAACAGATTTTTTCGATTTTTTTTCTCACGGGTACGGATTACGTGGTTACGAATGACTTTTTCTTATTCGAAATCTGCTTCTGTATAAAATGCACCTAATGGCTTCCTTTTAGCTCGAAATTTTTTTTTCTCGAAAATCCACAGTACCCCCCCTTGGAGAAATAACTCCGACAAATCCTGGCATTCGAAACAGATTTTTTCGATTTTTTTCTCACGGGTACGTGTTACACGGTTACGGTTGACTTTTTCTTATTCGAAATCTGATTCTCTATAAAATGCACCTAATGGTTTCCTTTTAGCTTGAAATTTTTTTTTCTCGAAAATCCACAGTACCCCTCCTTGGAAAAATGACTCCGAAAAATCCTGGCATTCGAAACAGATTTTTTCGATTTTTTTTCTCACGGGTACGGATTACGTGGTTACGAATGACTTTTTCTTATTCGAAATCTGCTTCTGTATAAAATGCACCTAATGGTTTCCTTTTAGCTTGAAATTTTTTTTTCTCGAAAATCCACAGTACCCCCCCTTGGAGAAATGACTCCGACAAATCCTGGCATTCGAAACAGATTTTTTCGAATTTTTTCTCACCGGTTACACGGTTACGGTTGACTTTTTCTTATTCGAAATCTGATTCTCTATAAAATGCACCTAATGGTTTCCTTTTTGCTTGAAATTTTTTTTTCTCGAAAATCCACAGTACCCCCCCTTGGAAAAATGACTCCGAAAAATCCTGGCATTCGAAACAGATTTTTTCGATTTTTTTTCTCACGGGTACGGATTACGTGGTTACGAATGACTTTTTCTTATTCGAAATCTGCTTCTGTATAAAATGCACCTAATGGCTTCCTTTTAGCTTGAAATTTTTTTTTCTCGAAAATCCACAGTACCCCTCCTTGGAAAAATGACTCCGAAAAATCCTGGCATTCGAAACAGATTTTTTCGATTTTTTTTCTCACGGGTACGGATTACGTGGTTACGAATGACTTTTTCTTATTCGAAATCTGCTTCTGTATAAAATGCACCTAATGGTTTCCTTTTAGCTTGAAATTTTTTTTTCTCGAAAATCCACAGTACCCCCCCTTGGAGAAATGACTCCGACAAATCCTGGCATTCGAAACAGATTTTTTCGAATTTTTTCTCACGGGTTACACGGTTACGGTTGACATTTCTTATTCGAAATCTGATTCTCTATAAAATGCACCTAATGGTTTCCTTTTAGCTTGAAATTTTTTTTTCTCGAAAATCCACAGTACCCCCCCTTGGAAAAATGACTCCGAAAAATCCTGGCATTCGAAACAGATTTTTTCGATTTTTTTCTCACGGGTACGGATTACGCGGTTACAAATGACTTTTTCTTATTCGAAATCTGCTTCTGTATAAAATGCACCTAATGGTTTCCTTTTAGTTTGAAATTTTTTTTTCTCGAAAATCCACAGTACCCCCCCTTGGAGAAATGACTCCGACAAATCCTGGCATTCGAAACAGATTTTTTCGATTTTTTTTCTCACGGGTACGGATTACGTGGTTACGAATGACTTTTTCTTATTCGAAATCTGCTTCTGTATAAAATGCACCTAATGGTTTCCTTTTAGCTTGAAATTTTTTTTTCTCGAAAATCCACAGTACCCCCCCTTGGAGAAATGACTCCGACAAACCCTGGCATTCGAAACAGATTTTTTCGAATTTTTTCTGACGGGTACGGGTTACACGGTTACGGTTGACTTTTTCTTATTCGAAATCTGATTCTCTATAAAATGCACCTAATGGTTTCCTTTTTGCTTGAAATTTTTTTTTCTCGAAAATCCACAGTACCCCTCCTTGGAAAAATGACTCCGAAAAATCCTGGCATTCGAAACAGATTTTTTCGATTTTTTTCTCACGAGTACGAGTAACGCGGTTACGGTGACTTTTTCTTATTCGAAATCTGATTCTCTATAAAATGCACCTAATGGTTTCCTTTTAGCTTGAAATTTTTTTTTCTCGAAAATCCACAGTACCCCCCCTTGGAAAAATGACTCCGAAAAATCCTGGCATTCGAAACAGATTTTTTCGATTTTTTTCTCACGGGTACGGATTACGCGGTTACAAATGACTTTTTCTTATTCGAAATCTGCTTCTGTATAAAATGCACCTAATGGTTTCGTTTTAGCTTGAAATTTTTTTTCTCGAAAATTCACAGTACCCCCCCTTGGAGAAATGACTCCGACAAATCCTGGCATTCGAAACAGATTTTTTCGATTTTTTTCTCACGGGTACGGATTACGTGGTTACGAATGACTTTTTCTTATTCGAAATCTGCTTCTGTATAAAATGCACCTAATGGTTTCCTTTTGCTTGAAATTTTTTTTTCTCGAAAATCCACAGTACCCCCTTGGAAAAATGACTCCGACAAATCCTGGCATTCGAAACAGATTTTTTCGAATTTTTTCTCACGGGTACGGGTTACACGGTTACGGTTGACTTTTTCTTATTCGAAATCTGATTCTCTATAAAATGCACCTAATGGTTTCCTTTTTGCTTGAAATTTTTTTTTCTCGAAAATCCACAGTATTTTTCCCTTGGAAAAATGACTCCGAAAAATCCTGGCATTCGAAACAGATTTTTTCGAATTTTTTCTCACGGGTACGGGTTACACGGTTACGGTTGACTGTTTCTTATTCGAAATCTGATTCTCTATAAAATGCACCTAATGGTTTCCTGTTAGCTTGAAATTTTTTTTTCTCGAAAATCCACAGTACCCCTCCTTGGAAAAATGACTCCGAAAAATCCTGGCATTCGAAACAGATTTTTTCGATTTTTTTCTCACGGGTACGGATTACGTGGTTACGAATGACTTTTTCTTATTCGAAATCTGCTTCTGTATAAAATGCACCTAATGGTTTCCTTTTAGCTTGAAATTTTTTTTTCTGGAAACTCCACAGTACCCCCCCTTGGAAAAATAACTCCGAAAAATCATGGCATTCGAAACAGATTTTTTCGATTTTTTTCTCACGGGTACGGATTACGCGGTTACAAATGACTTTTTCTTATTCGAAATCTGCTTCTGTATAAAATGCACCTAATGGTTTCCTTTTAGCTTGAAATTTTTTTTTCTCGAAAATCCACAGTACCCCCCCTTGGAGAAATGACTCCGACAAATCCTGGCATTCGAAACAGATTTTTTCGAATTTTTTCTCACCGGTTACACGGTTACGGTTGACTTTTTCTTATTCGAAATCTGATTCTCTATAAAATGCACCTAATGGTTTCCTTTTTGCTTGAAATTTTTTTTTCTCGAAAATCCACAGTACCCCCCCTTGGAAAAATGACTCCGAAAAATCCTGGCATTCGAAACAGATTTTTTCGATTTTTTTTCTCACGGGTACGGATTACGTGGTTACGAATGACTTTTTCTTATTCGAAATCTGCTTCTGTATAAAATGCACCTAATGGCTTCCTTTTAGCTTGAAATTTTTTTTTCTCGAAAATCCACAGTACCCCTCCTTGGAAAAATGACTCCGAAAAATCCTGGCATTCGAAACAGATTTTTTCGATTTTTTTTCTCACGGGTACGGATTACGTGGTTACGAATGACTTTTTCTTATTCGAAATCTGCTTCTGTATAAAATGCACCTAATGGTTTCCTTTTAGCTTGAAATTTTTTTTTCTCGAAAATCCACAGTACCCCCCCTTGGAGAAATGACTCCGACAAATCCTGGCATTCGAAACAGATTTTTTCGAATTTTTTCTCACGGGTTACACGGTTACGGTTGACATTTCTTATTCGAAATCTGATTCTCTATAAAATGCACCTAATGGTTTCCTTTTAGCTTGAAATTTTTTTTTCTCGAAAATCCACAGTACCCCCCCTTGGAAAAATGACTCCGAAAAATCCTGGCATTCGAAACAGATTTTTTCGATTTTTTTCTCACGGGTACGGATTACGCGGTTACAAATGACTTTTTCTTATTCGAAATCTGCTTCTGTATAAAATGCACCTAATGGTTTCCTTTTAGTTTGAAATTTTTTTTTCTCGAAAATCCACAGTACCCCCCCTTGGAGAAATGACTCCGACAAATCCTGGCATTCGAAACAGATTTTTTCGATTTTTTTTCTCACGGGTACGGATTACGTGGTTACGAATGACTTTTTCTTATTCGAAATCTGCTTCTGTATAAAATGCACCTAATGGTTTCCTTTTAGCTTGAAATTTTTTTTTCTCGAAAATCCACAGTACCCCCCCTTGGAGAAATGACTCCGACAAACCCTGGCATTCGAAACAGATTTTTTCGAATTTTTTCTGACGGGTACGGGTTACACGGTTACGGTTGACTTTTTCTTATTCGAAATCTGATTCTCTATAAAATGCACCTAATGGTTTCCTTTTTGCTTGAAATTTTTTTTTCTCGAAAATCCACAGTACCCCTCCTTGGAAAAATGACTCCGAAAAATCCTGGCATTCGAAACAGATTTTTTCGATTTTTTTCTCACGAGTACGAGTTACGCGGTTACGGTGACTTTTTCTTATTCGAAATCTGATTCTCTATAAAATGCACCTAATGGTTTCCTTTTAGCTTGAAATTTTTTTTTCTCGAAAATCCACAGTACCCCCCCTTGGAAAAATGACTCCGAAAAATCCTGGCATTCGAAACAGATTTTTTCGATTTTTTTCTCACGGGTACGGATTACGCGGTTACAAATGACTTTTTCTTATTCGAAATCTGCTTCTGTATAAAATGCACCTAATGGTTTCGTTTTAGCTTGAAATTTTTTTTCTCGAAAATTCACAGTACCCCCCCTTGGAGAAATGACTCCGACAAATCCTGGCATTCGAAACAGATTTTTTCGATTTTTTTCTCACGGGTACGGATTACGTGGTTACGAATGACTTTTTCTTATTCGAAATCTGCTTCTGTATAAAATGCACCTAATGGTTTCCTTTTGCTTGAAATTTTTTTTTCTCGAAAATCCACAGTACCCCCTTGGAAAAATGACTCCGACAAATCCTGGCATTCGAAACAGATTTTTTCGAATTTTTTCTCACGGGTACGGGTTACACGGTTACGGTTGACTTTTTCTTATTCGAAATCTGATTCTCTATAAAATGCACCTAATGGTTTCCTTTTTGCTTGAAATTTTTTTTTCTCGAAAATCCACAGTACCCTCCCTTGGAAAAATGACTCCGAAAAATCCTGGCATTCGAAACAGATTTTTTCGAATTTTTTCTCACGGGTACGGGTTACACGGTTACGGTTGACTGTTTCTTATTCGAAATCTGATTCTCTATAAAATGCACCTAATGGTTTCCTGTTAGCTTGAAATTTTTTTTTCTCGAAAATCCACAGTACCCCTCCTTGGAAAAATGACTCCGAAAAATCCTGGCATTCGAAACAGATTTTTTCGATTTTTTTCTCACGGGTACGGATTACGTGGTTACGAATGACTTTTTCTTATTCGAAATCTGCTTCTGTATAAAATGCACCTAATGGTTTCCTTTTAGCTTGAAATTTTTTTTTCTGGAAACTCCACAGTACCCCCCCTTGGAAAAATAACTCCGAAAAATCATGGCATTCGAAACAGATTTTTTCGATTTTTTTCTCACGGGTACGGATTACGCGGTTACAAATGACTTTTTCTTATTCGAAATCTGCTTCTGTATAAAATGCACCTAATGGTTTCCTTTTAGCTTGAAATTTTTTTTTCTCGAAAATCCACAGTACCCCCCCTTGGAGAAATGACTCCGACAAATCCTGGCATTCGAAACAGATTTTGTCGAATTTTTTCTCACGGGTACGGGTTACACGGTTACGGTTGACTGTTTCTTATTCGAAATCTGATTCTGTATAAAATGCACCTAATGGTTTCCTTTTTGCTTGAAATTTTTTTTTCTCTAAAATCCACAGTAAAATCATGGCATTCGAAACAGATTTTTTCGATTTTTTTTCTCACGGGTACGGGTTACGAGGTTACGGTTGACTTTTTCTTATTCGAAATCTGATTCTCTATAAAATGCACCTAATGGTTTCCTTTTTGCTTGAAATTTTTTTTTCTCGAAAATCCACAGTACCCCTCCTTGGAAAAATGACTCCGAAAAATCCTGGCATTCGAAACAGATTTTTTCGATTTTTTTTCTCACGGGTACGGATTACGTGGTTACGAATGACTTTTTCTTATTCGAAATCTGCTTCTGTATAAAATGCACCTAATGGCTTCCTTTTAGCTCGAAATTTTTTTTTCTCGAAAATCCACAGTACCCCCCCTTGGAGAAATAACTCCGACAAATCCTGGCATTCGAAACAGATTTTTTCGATTTTTTTCTCACGGGTACGTGTTACACGGTTACGGTTGACTTTTTCTTATTCGAAATCTGATTCTCTATAAAATGCACCTAATGGTTTCCTTTTAGCTTGAAATTTTTTTTTCTCGAAAATCCACAGTACCCCTCCTTGGAAAAATGACTCCGAAAAATCCTGGCATTCGAAACAGATTTTTTCGATTTTTTTTCTCACGGGTACGGATTACGTGGTTACGAATGACTTTTTCTTATTCGAAATCTGCTTCTGTATAAAATGCACCTAATGGTTTCCTTTTAGCTTGAAATTTTTTTTTCTCGAAAATCCACAGTACCCCCCCTTGGAGAAATGACTCCGACAAATCCTGGCATTCGAAACAGATTTTTTCGAATTTTTTCTCACCGGTTACACGGTTACGGTTGACTTTTTCTTATTCGAAATCTGATTCTCTATAAAATGCACCTAATGGTTTCCTTTTTGCTTGAAATTTTTTTTTCTCGAAAATCCACAGTACCCCTCTTTGGAAAAATGACTCCGAAAAATCATGGCATTCGAAACAGATTTTTTCGATTTTTTTCTCACGGGTACGCGGTTACGGTTGACTTTTTCTTATTCGAAATCTGTTTCTGTATAAAATGCACCTAATGGTTTCCTTTTGCTTGAAATTTTTTTTTCTCGAAAATCCACAGTACCCCCCCCTTGGAAAAATGACTCCGAAAAATCCTGGCATTCGAAACAGATTTTTTCGATTTTTTTCTCACGAGTACGAGTTACGCGGTTACGGTGACTTTTTCTTATTCGAAATCTGATTCTCTATAAAATGCACCTAATGGTTTCCTTTTAGCTTGAAATTTTTTTTCTCGAAAATCCACAGTACCCCCCCTTGGAAAAATGACTCCGAAAAATCCTGGCATTCGAAACAGATTTTTTCGATTTTTTTCTCACGGGTACGAGTTACGCGGTTACGGTGACTTTTTCTTATTCGAAATCTGCTTCTGTATAAAATGCACCTAATGGTTTCCTTTTAGCTTGAAATTTTTTTTTCTCGAAAATCCACAGTACCCCCCCTTGGAGCAATGACTCCGACAAATCCTGGCATTCGAAACAGATTTTTTCGATTTTTTCTCACGGGTACGTGTTACACGGTTACGGTTGACTTTTTCTTATTCGAAATCTGATTCTGTATAAAATGCACCTAATGGTTTCCTTTTAGCTTGAAATTTTTTTTTCTCGAAAATCCACAGTACCCCTCCTTGGAAAAATGACTCCGAAAAATCCTGGCATTCGAAACAGATTTTTTCGATTTTTTTTCTCACGGGTACGGATTACGTGGTTACGAATGACTTTTTCTTATTCGAAATCTGCTTCTGTATAAAATGCACCTAATGGCTTCCTTTTAGCTTGAAATTTTTTTTTCTCGAAAATCCACAGTACCCCCCCTTGGAGAAATGACTCCGACAAATCCTGGCATTCGAAACAGATTTTTTCGATTTTTTTCTCACGGGTACGTGTTACACGGTTACGGTTGACTTTTTCTTATTCGAAATCTGATTCTCTATAAAATGCACCTAATGGTTTCCTTTTAGCTTGAAATTTTTTTTTCTCGAAAATCCACAGTACCCCTCCTTGGAAAAATGACTCCGAAAAATCCTGGCATTCGAAACAGATTTTTTCGATTTTTTTTCTCACGGGTACGGATTACGTGGTTACGAATGACTTTTTCTTATTCGAAATCTGCTTCTGTATAAAATGCACCTAATGGTTTCCTTTTAGCTTGAAATTTTTTTTTCTCGAAAATCCACAGTACCCCCCCTTGGAGAAATGACTCCGACAAATCCTGGCATTCGAAACAGATTTTTTCGATTTTTTTCTCACGGGTACGTGTTACACGGTTACGGTTGACTTTTTCTTATTCGAAATCTGATTCTCTATAAAATGCACCTAATGGTTTCCTTTTAGCTTGAAATTTTTTTTTCTCGAAAATCCACAGTACCCCTCCTTGGAAAAATGACTCCGAAAAATCCTGGCATTCGAAACAGATTTTTTCGATTTTTTTTCTCACGGGTACGGATTACGTGGTTACGAATGACTTTTTCTTATTCGAAATCTGCTTCTGTATAAAATGCACCTAATGGTTTCCTTTTAGCTTGAAATTTTTTTTTCTCGAAAATCCACAGTACCCCTCCTTGGAAAAATGACTCCGAAAAATCCTGGCATTCGAAACAGATTTTTTCGATTTTTTTTCTCACGGGTACGGATTACGTGGTTACGAATGACTTTTTCTTATTCGAAATCTGCTTCTGTATAAAATGCACCTAATGGTTTCCTTTTAGCTTGAAATTTTTTTTTCTCGAAAATCCACAGTACCCCCCCTTGGAGAAATGACTCCGACAAATCCTGGCATTCGAAACAGATTTTTTCGAATTTTTTCTCACGGGTTACACGGTTACGGTTGACTTTTTCTTATTCGAAATCTGATTCTCTATAAAATGCACCTAATGGTTTCCTTTTTGCTTGAAATTTTTTTTTCTCGAAAATCCACAGTACCCCTCCTTGGAAAAATGACTCCGAAAAATCATGGCATTCGAAACAGATTTTTTCGATTTTTTTCTCACGGGTACGCGGTTACGGTTGACTTTTTCTTATTCGAAATCTGTTTCTGTATAAAATGCACCTAATGGTTTCCTTTTGCTTGAAATTTTTTTTTCTCGAAAATCCACAGTACCCCCCCCCTTGGAAAAATGACTCCGAAAAATCCTGGCATTCGAAACAGATTTTTTCGATTTTTTTTCTCACGGGTACGGATTACGTGGTTACGAATGACTTTTTCTTATTCGAAATCTGCTTCTGTATAAAATGCACCTAATGGTTTCCTTTTAGCTTGAAATTTTTTTTTCTCGAAAATCCACAGTACCCCCCCTTGGAGAAATGACTCCGACAAATCCTGGCATTCGAAACAGATTTTTTCGAATTTTTTCTCACGGGTTACACGGTTACGGTTGACTTTTTCTTATTCGAAATCTGATTCTCTATAAAATGCACCTAATGGTTTCCTTTTTGCTTGAAATTTTTTTTTCTCGAAAATCCACAGTACCCCTCCTTGGAAAAATGACTCCGAAAAATCATGGCATTCGAAACAGATTTTTTCGATTTTTTTCTCACGGGTACGCGGTTACGGTTGACTTTTTCTTATTCGAAATCTGTTTCTGTATAAAATGCACCTAATGGTTTCCTTTTGCTTGAAATTTTTTTTTCTCGAAAATCCACAGTACCCCCCCCCTTGGAAAAATGACTCCGAAAAATCCTGGCATTCGAAACAGATTTTTTCGATTTTTTTCTCACGAGTACGAGTTACGCGGTTACGGTGACTTTTTCTTATTCGAAATCTGCTTCTGTATAAAATGCACCTAATGGTTTCCTTTTAGCTTGAAATTTTTTTTTCTCGAAAATCCACAGTACCCCCCCTTGGAGAAATGACTCCGACAAATCCTGGCATTCGAAACAGATTTTTTCGATTTTTTTCTCACGGGTACGGATTACGCGGTTACAAATGACTTTTTCTTATTCGAAATCTGCTTCTGTATAAAATGCACCTAATGGTTTCCTTTTAGCTTGAAATTTTTTTTTCTCGAAAATCCACAGTACCCCCCCTTGGAGCAATGACTCCGACAAATCCTGGCATTCGAAACAGATTTTTTCGATTTTTTCTCACGGGTACGTGTTACACGGTTACGGTTGACTTTTTCTTATTCGAAATCTGATTCTGTATAAAATGCACCTAATGGTTTCCTTTTAGCTTGAAATTTTTTTTTCTCGAAAATCCACAGTACCCCTCCTTGGAAAAATGACTCCGAAAAATCCTGGCATTCGAAACAGATTTTTTCGATTTTTTTTCTCACGGGTACGGATTACGTGGTTACGAATGACTTTTTCTTATTCGAAATCTGCTTCTGTATAAAATGCACCTAATGGCTTCCTTTTAGCTTGAAATTTTTTTTTCTCGAAAATCCACAGTACCCCCCCTTGGAGAAATGACTCCGACAAATCCTGGCATTCGAAACAGATTTTTTCGATTTTTTTCTCACGGGTACGTGTTACACGGTTACGGTTGACTTTTTCTTATTCGAAATCTGATTCTCTATAAAATGCACCTAATGGTTTCCTTTTAGCTTGAAATTTTTTTTTCTCGAAAATCCACAGTACCCCTCCTTGGAAAAATGACTCCGAAAAATCCTGGCATTCGAAACAGATTTTTTCGATTTTTTTTCTCACGGGTACGGATTACGTGGTTACGAATGACTTTTTCTTATTCGAAATCTGCTTCTGTATAAAATGCACCTAATGGTTTCCTTTTAGCTTGAAATTTTTTTTTCTCGAAAATCCACAGTACCCCCCCTTGGAGAAATGACTCCGACAAATCCTGGCATTCGAAACAGATTTTTTCGAATTTTTTCTCACGGGTTACACGGTTACGGTTGACTTTTTCTTATTCGAAATCTGATTCTCTATAAAATGCACCTAATGGTTTCCTTTTTGCTTGAAATTTTTTTTTCTCGAAAATCCACAGTACCCCTCCTTGGAAAAATGACTCCGAAAAATCATGGCATTCGAAACAGATTTTTTCGATTTTTTTCTCACGGGTACGCGGTTACGGTTGACTTTTTCTTATTCGAAATCTGCTTCTGTATAAAATGCACCTAATGGTTTCCTTTTGCTTGAAATTTTTTTTTCTCGAAAATCCACAGTACCCCCTTGGAAAAATGACTCCGACAAATCCTGGCATTCGAAACAGATTTTTTCGAATTTTTTCTCACGGGTACGGGTTACACGGTTACGGTTGACTTTTTCTTATTCGAAATCTGATTCTCTATAAAATGCACCTAATGGTTTCCTTTTTCCTTGAAATTTTTTTTTCTCGAAAATCCACAGTACCCTCCCTTGGAAAAATGACTCCGAAAAATCCTGGCATTCGAAACAGATTTTTTCGAATTTTTTCTCACGGGTACGGGTTACACGGTTACGGTTGACTGTTTCTTATTCGAAATCTGATTCTCTATAAAATGCACCTAATGGTTTCCTGTTAGCTTGAAATTTTTTTTTTCTCGAAAATCCACAGTACCCCTCCTTGGAAAAATGACTCCGAAAAATCCTGGCATTCGAAACAGATTTTTTCGATTTTTTTCTCACGGGTACGGATTACGTGGTTACGAATGACTTTTTCTTATTCGAAATCTGCTTCTGTATAAAATGCACCTAATGGTTTCCTTTTTGCTTGAAATTTTTTTTTCTCGAAAATCCACAGTACCCCCCCCTTGGAAAAATGACTCCGAAAAATCCTGGCATTCGAAACAGATTTTTTCGATTTTTTTCTCACGGGTACGGATTACGTGGTTACGAATGACTTTTTCTTATTCGAAATCTGCTTCTGTATAAAATGCACCTAATGGCTTCCTTTTAGCTTGAAATTTTTTTTTCTCGAAAATCCACAGTACCCCCCCTTGGAGAAATGACTCCGACAAATCCTGGCATTCGAAACAGATTTTTTCGAATTTTTTCTCACGGGTACGGGTTACACGGTTACGGTTGACTTTTTCTTATTCGAAATCTGATTCTCTATAAAATGCACCTAATGGTTTCCTTTTTGCTTGAAATTTTTTTTTCTCGAAAATCCACAGTACCCTCCCTTGGAAAAATGACTCCGAAAAATCCTGGCATTCGAAACAGATTTTTTCGAATTTTTTCTCACGGGTACGGGTTACACGGTTACGGTTGACTGTTTCTTATTCGAAATCTGATTCTCTATAAAATGCACCTAATGGTTTCCTGTTAGCTTGAAATTTTTTTTTTCTCGAAAATCCACAGTACCCCTCCTTGGAAAAATGACTCCGAAAAATCCTGGCATTCGAAACAGATTTTTTCGATTTTTTTCTCACGGGTACGGATTACGTGGTTACGAATGACTTTTTCTTATTCGAAATCTGCTTCTGTATAAAATGCACCTAATGGTTTCCTTTTAGCTTGAAATTTTTTTTTCTGGAAAATCCACAGTACCCCCCCTTGGAAAAATAACTCCGAAAAATCATGGCATTCGAAACAGATTTTTTCGATTTTTTTCTCACGGGTACGGATTACGCGGTTACAAATGACTTTTTCTTATTCGAAATCTGCTTCTGTATAAAATGCACCTAATGGTTTCCTTTTAGCTTGAAATTTTTTTTTCTCGAAAATCCACAGTACCCCCCCTTGGAGAAATGACTCCGGCAAATCCTGGAATTCGAAACTGATTTTGTCGAATTTTTGTTCACGGGTACGGGTTACACGGTTCCGGTTGACTTTTTCTTATTCGAAATCTGATTCTGTATAAAATGCACCTAATGGTTTCCTTTTTGCTTGAAATTTTTTTTTCTCTAAAATCCACAGTAAAATCATGGCATTCGAAACAGATTTTTTCGATTTTTTTTCTCACGGGTACGGGTTACGAGGTTACGGTTGACTTTTTCTTATTCGAAATCTGATTCTCTATAAAATGCACCTAATGGTTTCCTTTTTGCTTGAAATTTTTTTTTCTCGAAAATCCACAGTACCCCCCCCTTGGAAAAATGACTCCGAAAAATCCTGGCATTCGAAACAGATTTTTTCGATTTTTTTCTCACGAGTACGAGTTACGCGGTTACGGTGACTTTTTCTTATTCGAAATCTGATTCTCTATAAAATGCACCTAATGGTTTCCTTTTAGCTTGAAATTTTTTTTTCTCGAAAATCCACAGTACCCCCCCTTGGAAAAATGATTCCGAAAAATCCTGGCATTCGAAACAGATTTTTTCGATTTTTTTCTCACGGGTACGGATTACGCGGTTACAAATGACTTTTTCTTATTCGAAATCTGCTTCTGTATAAAATGCACCTAATGGTTTCCTTTTAGCTTGAAATTTTTTTTTCTCGAAAATCCACAGTACCCCCCCTTGGAGCAATGACTCCGACAAATCCTGGCATTCGAAACAGATTTTTTCGATTTTTTTCTCACGGGTACGTGTTACACGGTTACGGTTGACTTTTTCTTATTTGAAATCTGATTCTGTATAAAATGCACCTAATGGTTTCCTTTTAGCTTGAAATTTTTTTTTCTCGAAAATCCACAGTACCCGTCCTTGGAAAAATGACTCCGAAAAATCCTGGCATTCGAAACAGATTTTTTCGATTTTTTTTCTCACGGGTACGGATTACGTGGTTACGAATGACTTTTTCTTATTCGAAATCTGCTTCTGTATAAAATGCACCTAATGGCTTCCTTTTAGCTTGAAATTTTTTTTTCTCGAAAATCCACAGTACCCCCCCTTGGAGAAATGACTCCGACAAATCCTGGCATTCGAAACAGATTTTTTCGATTTTTTTCTCACGGGTACGTGTTACACGGTTACGGTTGACTTTTTCTTATTCGAAATCTGATTCTCTATAAAATGCACCTAATGGTTTCCTTTTAGCTTGAAATTTTTTTTTCTCGAAAATCCACAGTACCCCTCCTTGGAAAAATGACTCCGAAAAATCCTGGCATTCGAAACAGATTTTTTCGATTTTTTTTCTCACGGGTACGGATTACGTGGTTACGAATGACTTTTTCTTATTCGAAATCTGCTTCTGTATAAAATGCACCTAATGGTTTCCTTTTAGCTTGAAATTTTTTTTTCTCGAAAATCCACAGTACCCCCCCTTGGAGAAATGACTCCGACAAATCCTGGCATTCGAAACAGATTTTTTCGAATTTTTTCTCACGGGTTACACGGTTACGGTTGACTTTTTCTTATTCGAAATCTGCTTCTGTATAAAATGCACCTAATGGCTTCCTTTTAGCTTGAAATTTTTTTTTCTCGAAAATCCACAGTACCCCCCCTTGGAGAAATGACTCCGACAAATCCTGGCATTCGAAACAGATTTTTTCGAATTTTTTCTCACGGGTACGGGTTACACGGTTACGGTTGACTTTTTCTTATTCGAAATCTGATTCTCTATAAAATGCACCTAATGGTTTCCTTTTTGCTTGAAATTTTTTTTTCTCGAAAATCCACAGTACCCTCCCTTGGAAAAATGACTCCGAAAAATCCTGGCATTCGAAACAGATTTTTTCGAATTTTTTCTCACGGGTACGGGTTACACGGTTACGGTTGACTGTTTCTTATTCGAAATCTGATTCTCTATAAAATGCACCTAATGGTTTCCTGTTAGCTTGAAATTTTTTTTTTCTCGAAAATCCACAGTACCCCTCCTTGGAAAAATGACTCCGAAAAATCCTGGCATTCGAAACAGATTTTTTCGATTTTTTTCTCACGGGTACGGATTACGTGGTTACGAATGACTTTTTCTTATTCGAAATCTGCTTCTGTATAAAATGCACCTAATGGTTTCCTTTTAGCTTGAAATTTTTTTTTCTGGAAAATCCACAGTACCCCCCCTTGGAAAAATGATTCCGAAAAATCCTGGCATTCGAAACAGATTTTTTCGATTTTTTTCTCACGGGTACGGATTACGCGGTTACAAATGACTTTTTCTTATTCGAAATCTGCTTCTGTATAAAATGCACCTAATGGTTTCCTTTTAGCTTGAAATTTTTTTTTCTCGAAAATCCACAGTACCCCCCCTTGGAGCAATGACTCCGACAAATCCTGGCATTCGAAACAGATTTTTTCGATTTTTTTCTCACGAGTACGAGTTACGCGGTTACGGTGACTTTTTCTTATTCGAAATCTGATTCTCTATAAAATGCACCTAATGGTTTCCTTTTAGCTTGAAATTTTTTTTTCTCGAAAATCCACAGTACCCCCCCTTGGAAAAATTATTCCGAAAAATCCTGGCATTCGAAACAGATTTTTTCGATTTTTTTCTCACGGGTACGGATTACGCGGTTACAAATGACTTTTTCTTATTCGAAATCTGCTTCTGTATAAAATGCACCTAATGGTTTCCTTTTAGCTTGAAATTTTTTTTTCTCGAAAATCCACAGTACCCCCCCTTGGAGCAATGACTCCGACAAATCCTGGCATTCGAAACAGATTTTTTCGATTTTTTTCTCACGGGTACGTGTTACACGGTTACGGTTGACTTTTTCTTATTCGAAATCTGATTCTGTATAAAATGCACCTAATGGTTTCCTTTTAGCTTGAAATTTTTTTTTCTCGAAAATCCACAGTACCCCTCCTTGGAAAAATGACTCCGAAAAATCCTGGCATTCGAAACAGATTTTTTCGATTTTTTTTCTCACGGGTACGGATTACGTGGTTACGAATGACTTTTTCTTATTCGAAATCTGCTTCTGTATAAAATGCACCTAATGGCTTCCTTTTAGCTTGAAATTTTTTTTTCTCGAAAATCCACAGTACCCCCCCTTGGAGAAATGACTCCGACAAATCCTGGCATTCGAAACAGATTTTTTCGATTTTTTTCTCACGGGTACGTGTTACACGGTTACGGTTGACTTTTTCTTATTCGAAATCTGATTCTCTATAAAATGCACCTAATGGTTTCCTTTTAGCTTGAAATTTTTTTTTCTCGAAAATCCACAGTACCCCTCCTTGGAAAAATGACTCCGAAAAATCCTGGCATTCGAAACAGATTTTTTCGATTTTTTTTCTCACGGGTACGGATTACGTGGTTACGAATGACTTTTTCTTATTCGAAATCTGCTTCTGTATAAAATGCACCTAATGGTTTCCTTTTAGCTTGAAATTTTTTTTTCTCGAAAATCCACAGTACCCCCCCTTGGAGAAATGACTCCGACAAATCCTGGCATTCGAAACAGATTTTTTCGAATTTTTTCTCACGGGTTACACGGTTACGGTTGACTTTTTCTTATTCGAAATCTGCTTCTGTATAAAATGCACCTAATGGCTTCCTTTTAGCTTGAAATTTTTTTTTCTCGAAAATCCACAGTACCCCCCCTTGGAGAAATGACTCCGACAAATCCTGGCATTCGAAACAGATTTTTTCGAATTTTTTCTCACGGGTACGGGTTACACGGTTACGGTTGACTTTTTCTTATTCGAAATCTGATTCTCTATAAAATGCACCTAATGGTTTCCTTTTTGCTTGAAATTTTTTTTTCTCGAAAATCCACAGTACCCTCCCTTGGAAAAATGACTCCGAAAAATCCTGGCATTCGAAACAGATTTTTTCGAATTTTTTCTCACGGGTACGGGTTACACGGTTACGGTTGACTGTTTCTTATTCGAAATCTGATTCTCTATAAAATGCACCTAATGGTTTCCTGTTAGCTTGAAATTTTTTTTTTCTCGAAAATCCACAGTACCCCTCCTTGGAAAAATGACTCCGAAAAATCCTGGCATTCGAAACAGATTTTTTCGATTTTTTTCTCACGGGTACGGATTACGTGGTTACGAATGACTTTTTCTTATTCGAAATCTGCTTCTGTATAAAATGCACCTAATGGTTTCCTTTTAGCTTGAAATTTTTTTTTCTGGAAAATCCACAGTACCCCCCCTTGGAAAAATAACTCCGAAAAATCATGGCATTCGAAACAGATTTTTTCGATTTTTTTCTCACGGGTACGGATTACGCGGTTACAAATGACTTTTTCTTATTCGAAATCTGCTTCTGTATAAAATGCACCTAATGGTTTCCTTTTAGCTTGAAATTTTTTTTTCTCGAAAATCCACAGTACCCCCCCTTGGAGAAATGACTCCGGCAAATCCTGGAATTCGAAACTGATTTTGTCGAATTTTTTCTCACGGGTACGGGTTACACGGTTCCGGTTGACTTTTTCTTATTCGAAATCTGATTCTGTATAAAATGCACCTAATGGTTTCCTTTTTGCTTGAAATTTTTTTTTCTCTAAAATCCACAGTAAAATCATGGCATTCGAAACAGATTTTTTCGATTTTTTTTCTCACGGGTACGGGTTACGAGGTTACGGTTGACTTTTTCTTATTCGAAATCTGATTCTCTATAAAATGCACCTAATGGTTTCCTTTTTGCTTGAAATTTTTTTTTCTCGAAAATCCACAGTACCCCCCCCTTGGAAAAATGACTCCGAAAAATCCTGGCATTCGAAACAGATTTTTTCGATTTTTTTCTCACGAGTACGAGTTACGCGGTTACGGTGACTTTTTCTTATTCGAAATCTGATTCTCTATAAAATGCACCTAATGGTTTCCTTTTAGCTTGAAATTTTTTTTTCTCGAAAATCCACAGTACCCCCCCTTGGAAAAATGATTCCGAAAAATCCTGGCATTCGAAACAGATTTTTTCGATTTTTTTCTCACGGGTACGGATTACGCGGTTACAAATGACTTTTTCTTATTCGAAATCTGCTTCTGTATAAAATGCACCTAATGGTTTCCTTTTAGCTTGAAATTTTTTTTTCTCGAAAATCCACAGTACCCCCCCTTGGAGCAATGACTCCGACAAATCCTGGCATTCGAAACAGATTTTTTCGATTTTTTTCTCACGGGTACGTGTTACACGGTTACGGTTGACTTTTTCTTATTCGAAATCTGATTCTGTATAAAATGCACCTAATGGTTTCCTTTTAGCTTGAAATTTTTTTTTCTCGAAAATCCACAGTACCCCTCCTTGGAAAAATGACTCCGAAAAATCCTGGCATTCGAAACAGATTTTTTCGATTTTTTTTCTCACGGGTACGGATTACGTGGTTACGAATGACTTTTTCTTATTCGAAATCTGCTTCTGTATAAAATGCACCTAATGGCTTCCTTTTAGCTTGAAATTTTTTTTTCTCGAAAATCCACAGTACCCCCCCTTGGAGAAATGACTCCGACAAATCCTGGCATTCGAAACAGATTTTTTCGATTTTTTTCTCACGGGTACGTGTTACACGGTTACGGTTGACTTTTTCTTATTCGAAATCTGATTCTGTATAAAATGCACCTAATGGTTTCCTTTTAGCTTGAAATTTTTTTTTCTCGAAAATCCACAGTACCCCTCCTTGGAAAAATGACTCCGAAAAATCCTGGCATTCGAAACAGATTTTTTCGATTTTTTTTCTCACGGGTACGGATTACGTGGTTACGAATGACTTTTTCTTATTCGAAATCTGCTTCTGTATAAAATGCACCTAATGGCTTCCTTTTAGCTTGAAATTTTTTTTTCTCGAAAATCCACAGTACCCCCCCTTGGAGAAATGACTCCGACAAATCCTGGCATTCGAAACAGATTTTTTCGATTTTTTTCTCACGGGTACGTGTTACACGGTTACGGTTGACTTTTTCTTATTCGAAATCTGATTCTCTATAAAATGCACCTAATGGTTTCCTTTTAGCTTGAAATTTTTTTTTCTCGAAAATCCACAGTACCCCTCCTTGGAAAAATGACTCCGAAAAATCCTGGCATTCGAAACAGATTTTTTCGATTTTTTTTCTCACGGGTACGGATTACGTGGTTACGAATGACTTTTTCTTATTCGAAATCTGCTTCTGTATAAAATGCACCTAATGGTTTCCTTTTAGCTTGAAATTTTTTTTTCTCGAAAATCCACAGTACCCCCCCTTGGAGAAATGACTCCGACAAATCCTGGCATTCGAAACAGATTTTTTCGAATTTTTTCTCACGGGTTACACGGTTACGGTTGACTTTTTCTTATTCGAAATCTGCTTCTGTATAAAATGCACCTAATGGCTTCCTTTTAGCTTGAAATTTTTTTTTCTCGAAAATCCACAGTACCCCCCCTTGGAGAAATGACTCCGACAAATCCTGGCATTCGAAACAGATTTTTTCGAATTTTTTCTCACGGGTACGGGTTACACGGTTACGGTTGACTTTTTCTTATTCGAAATCTGATTCTCTATAAAATGCACCTAATGGTTTCCTTTTTGCTTGAAATTTTTTTTTCTCGAAAATCCACAGTACCCTCCCTTGGAAAAATGACTCCGAAAAATCCTGGCATTCGAAACAGATTTTTTCGAATTTTTTCTCACGGGTACGGGTTACACGGTTACGGTTGACTGTTTCTTATTCGAAATCTGATTCTCTATAAAATGCACCTAATGGTTTCCTGTTAGCTTGAAATTTTTTTTTTCTCGAAAATCCACAGTACCCCTCCTTGGAAAAATGACTCCGAAAAATCCTGGCATTCGAAACAGATTTTTTCGATTTTTTTCTCACGGGTACGGATTACGTGGTTACGAATGACTTTTTCTTATTCGAAATCTGCTTCTGTATAAAATGCACCTAATGGTTTCCTTTTAGCTTGAAATTTTTTTTTCTGGAAAATCCACAGTACCCCCCCTTGGAAAAATAACTCCGAAAAATCATGGCATTCGAAACAGATTTTTTCGATTTTTTTCTCACGGGTACGGATTACGCGGTTACAAATGACTTTTTCTTATTCGAAATCTGCTTCTGTATAAAATGCACCTAATGGTTTCCTTTTAGCTTGAAATTTTTTTTTCTCGAAAATCCACAGTACCCCCCCTTGGAGAAATGACTCCGGCAAATCCTGGAATTCGAAACTGATTTTGTCGAATTTTTTCTCACGGGTACGGGTTACACGGTTCCGGTTGACTTTTTCTTATTCGAAATCTGATTCTGTATAAAATGCACCTAATGGTTTCCTTTTTGCTTGAAATTTTTTTTTCTCTAAAATCCACAGTAAAATCATGGCATTCGAAACAGATTTTTTCGATTTTTTTTCTCACGGGTACGGGTTACGAGGTTACGGTTGACTTTTTCTTATTCGAAATCTGATTCTCTATAAAATGCACCTAATGGTTTCCTTTTTGCTTGAAATTTTTTTTTCTCGAAAATCCACAGTACCCCCCCCTTGGAAAAATGACTCCGAAAAATCCTGGCATTCGAAACAGATTTTTTCGATTTTTTTCTCACGAGTACGAGTTACGCGGTTACGGTGACTTTTTCTTATTCGAAATCTGATTCTCTATAAAATGCACCTAATGGTTTCCTTTTAGCTTGAAATTTTTTTTTCTCGAAAATCCACAGTACCCCCCCTTGGAAAAATGATTCCGAAAAATCCTGGCATTCGAAACAGATTTTTTCGATTTTTTTCTCACGGGTACGGATTACGCGGTTACAAATGACTTTTTCTTATTCGAAATCTGCTTCTGTATAAAATGCACCTAATGGTTTCCTTTTAGCTTGAAATTTTTTTTTCTCGAAAATCCACAGTACCCCCCCTTGGAGCAATGACTCCGACAAATCCTGGCATTCGAAACAGATTTTTTCGATTTTTTTCTCACGGGTACGTGTTACACGGTTACGGTTGACTTTTTCTTATTCGAAATCTGATTCTGTATAAAATGCACCTAATGGTTTCCTTTTAGCTTGAAATTTTTTTTTCTCGAAAATCCACAGTACCCCTCCTTGGAAAAATGACTCCGAAAAATCCTGGCATTCGAAACAGATTTTTTCGATTTTTTTTCTCACGGGTACGGATTACGTGGTTACGAATGACTTTTTCTTATTCGAAATCTGCTTCTGTATAAAATGCACCTAATGGCTTCCTTTTAGCTTGAAATTTTTTTTTCTCGAAAATCCACAGTACCCCCCCTTGGAGAAATGACTCCGACAAATCCTGGCATTCGAAACAGATTTTTTCGATTTTTTTCTCACGGGTACGTGTTACACGGTTACGGTTGACTTTTTCTTATTCGAAATCTGATTCTCTATAAAATGCACCTAATGGTTTCCTTTTAGCTTGAAATTTTTTTTTCTCGAAAATCCACAGTACCCCTCCTTGGAAAAATGACTCCGAAAAATCCTGGCATTCGAAACAGATTTTTTCGATTTTTTTTCTCACGGGTACGGATTACGTGGTTACGAATGACTTTTTCTTATTCGAAATCTGCTTCTGTATAAAATGCACCTAATGGTTTCCTTTTAGCTTGAAATTTTTTTTTCTCGAAAATCCACAGTACCCCCCCTTGGAGAAATGACTCCGACAAATCCTGGCATTCGAAACAGATTTTTTCGAATTTTTTCTCACGGGTTACACGGTTACGGTTGACTTTTTCTTATTCGAAATCTGCTTCTGTATAAAATGCACCTAATGGCTTCCTTTTAGCTTGAAATTTTTTTTTCTCGAAAATCCACAGTACCCCCCCTTGGAGAAATGACTCCGACAAATCCTGGCATTCGAAACAGATTTTTTCGAATTTTTTCTCACGGGTACGGGTTACACGGTTACGGTTGACTTTTTCTTATTCGAAATCTGATTCTCTATAAAATGCACCTAATGGTTTCCTTTTTGCTTGAAATTTTTTTTTCTCGAAAATCCACAGTACCCTCCCTTGGAAAAATGACTCCGAAAAATCCTGGCATTCGAAACAGATTTTTTCGAATTTTTTCTCACGGGTACGGGTTACACGGTTACGGTTGACTGTTTCTTATTCGAAATCTGATTCTCTATAAAATGCACCTAATGGTTTCCTGTTAGCTTGAAATTTTTTTTTTCTCGAAAATCCACAGTACCCCTCCTTGGAAAAATGACTCCGAAAAATCCTGGCATTCGAAACAGATTTTTTCGATTTTTTTCTCACGGGTACGGATTACGTGGTTACGAATGACTTTTTCTTATTCGAAATCTGCTTCTGTATAAAATGCACCTAATGGTTTCCTTTTAGCTTGAAATTTTTTTTTCTGGAAAATCCACAGTACCCCCCCTTGGAAAAATAACTCCGAAAAATCATGGCATTCGAAACAGATTTTTTCGATTTTTTTCTCACGGGTACGGATTACGCGGTTACAAATGACTTTTTCTTATTCGAAATCTGCTTCTGTATAAAATGCACCTAATGGTTTCCTTTTAGCTTGAAATTTTTTTTTCTCGAAAATCCACAGTACCCCCCCTTGGAGAAATGACTCCGGCAAATCCTGGAATTCGAAACTGATTTTGTCGAATTTTTTCTCACGGGTACGGGTTACACGGTTCCGGTTGACTTTTTCTTATTCGAAATCTGATTCTGTATAAAATGCACCTAATGGTTTCCTTTTTGCTTGAAATTTTTTTTTCTCTAAAATCCACAGTAAAATCATGGCATTCGAAACAGATTTTTTCGATTTTTTTTCTCACGGGTACGGGTTACGAGGTTACGGTTGACTTTTTCTTATTCGAAATCTGATTCTCTATAAAATGCACCTAATGGTTTCCTTTTTGCTTGAAATTTTTTTTTCTCGAAAATCCACAGTACCCCCCCCTTGGAAAAATGACTCCGAAAAATCCTGGCATTCGAAACAGATTTTTTCGATTTTTTTCTCACGAGTACGAGTTACGCGGTTACGGTGACTTTTTCTTATTCGAAATCTGATTCTCTATAAAATGCACCTAATGGTTTCCTTTTAGCTTGAAATTTTTTTTTCTCGAAAATCCACAGTACCCCCCCTTGGAAAAATGATTCCGAAAAATCCTGGCATTCGAAACAGATTTTTTCGATTTTTTTCTCACGGGTACGGATTACGCGGTTACAAATGACTTTTTCTTATTCGAAATCTGCTTCTGTATAAAATGCACCTAATGGTTTCCTTTTAGCTTGAAATTTTTTTTTCTCGAAAATCCACAGTACCCCCCCTTGGAGCAATGACTCCGACAAATCCTGGCATTCGAAACTGATTTTTTCGATTTTTTTCTCACGGGTACGTGTTACACGGTTACGGTTGACTTTTTCTTATTCGAAATCTGATTCTGTATAAAATGCACCTAATGGTTTCCTTTTAGCTTGAAATTTTTTTTTCTCGAAAATCCACAGTACCCCTCCTTGGAAAAATGACTCCGAAAAATCCTGGCATTCGAAACAGATTTTTTCGATTTTTTTTCTCACGGGTACGGATTACGTGGTTACGAATGACTTTTTCTTATTCGAAATCTGCTTCTGTATAAAATGCACCTAATGGCTTCCTTTTAGCTTGAAATTTTTTTTTCTCGAAAGTCCACAGTACCCCCCCCTTGGAGAAATGACTCCGACAAATCCTGGCATTCGAAACAGATTTTTTCGATTTTTTTCTCACGGGTACGTGTTACACGGTTACGGTTGACTTTTTCTTATTCGAAATCTGATTCTCTATAAAATGCACCTAATGGTTTCCTTTTAGCTTGAAATTTTTTTTTCTCGAAAATCCACAGTACCCCTCCTTGGAAAAATGACTCCGAAAAATCCTGGCATTCGAAACAGATTTTTTCGATTTTTTTTCTCACGGGTACGGATTACGTGGTTACGAATGACTTTTTCTTATTCGAAATCTGCTTCTGTATAAAATGCACCTAATGGTTTCCTTTTAGCTTGAAATTTGTTTTTCTCGAAAATCCACAGTACCCCCCCTTGGAGAAATGACTCCGACAAATCCTGGCATTCGAAACAGATTTTTTCGAATTTTTTCTCACGGGTTACACGGTTACGGTTGACTTTTTCTTATTCGAAATCTGATTCTCTATAAAATGCACCTAATGGTTTCCTTTTTGCTTGAAATTTTTTTTTCTCGAAAATCCACAGTACCCCTCCTTGGAAAAATGACTCCGAAAAATCATGGCATTCGAAACAGATTTTTTCGATTTTTTTCTCACGGGTACGCGGTTACGGTTGACTTTTTCTTATTCGAAATCTGATTCTCTATAAAATGCACCTAATGGTTTCCTTTTTGCTTGAAATTTTTTTTTCTGGAAAATCCACAGTAACCCCCCTTGGAAAAATGACTCCGAAAAATCCTGGCATTCGAAACAGATTTTTTCGATTTTTTTCTCACGGGTACGGGTTACGCGGTTACAAATGACTTTTTCTTATTCGAAATCTGCTTCTGTATAAAATGCACCTAATGGTTTCCTTTTAGCTTGAAATTTTTTTTTCTCGAAAATCCACAGTACCCCCCCTTGGAGCAATGACTCCGACAAATCCTGGCATTCGAAACAGATTTTTTCGATTTTTTTCTCACGAGTACGAGTTACGCGGTTACGGTGACTTTTTCTTATTCGAAATCTGATTCTCTATAAAATGCACCTAATGGTTTCCTTTTAGCTTGAAATTTTTTTTTCTCGAAAATCCACAGTACCCCCCCTTGGAAAAATGATTCCGAAAAATCCTGGCATTCGAAACAGATTTTTTCGATTTTTTTCTCACGGGTACGGATTACGCGGTTACAAATGACTTTTTCTTATTCGAAATCTGCTTCTGTATAAAATGCACCTAATGGTTTCCTTTTAGCTTGAAATTTTTTTTTCTCGAAAATCCACAGTACCCCCCCTTGGAGCAATGACTCCGACAAATCCTGGCATTCGAAACAGATTTTTTCGATTTTTTTCTCACGGGTACGTGTTACACGGTTACGGTTGACTTTTTCTTATTCGAAATCTGATTCTGTATAAAATGCACCTAATGGTTTCCTTTTAGCTTGAAATTTTTTTTTCTCGAAAATCCACAGTACCCCTCCTTGGAAAAATGACTCCGAAAAATCCTGGCATTCGAAACAGATTTTTTCGATTTTTTTTCTCACGGGTACGGATTACGTGGTTACGAATGACTTTTTCTTATTCGAAATCTGCTTCTGTATAAAATGCACCTAATGGCTTCCTTTTAGCTTGAAATTTTTTTTTCTCGAAAATCCACAGTACCCCCCCTTGGAGAAATGACTCCGACAAATCCTGGCATTCGAAACAGATTTTTTCGATTTTTTTCTCACGGGTACGTGTTACACGGTTACGGTTGACTTTTTCTTATTCGAAATCTGATTCTCTATAAAATGCACCTAATGGTTTCCTTTTAGCTTGAAATTTTTTTTTCTCGAAAATCCACAGTACCCCTCCTTGGAAAAATGACTCCGAAAAATCCTGGCATTCGAAACAGATTTTTTCGATTTTTTTTCTCACGGGTACGGATTACGTGGTTACGAATGACTTTTTCTTATTCGAAATCTGCTTCTGTATAAAATGCACCTAATGGTTTCCTTTTAGCTTGAAATTTTTTTTTCTCGAAAATCCACAGTACCCCCCCTTGGAGAAATGACTCCGACAAATCCTGGCATTCGAAACAGATTTTTTCGAATTTTTTCTCACGGGTTACACGGTTACGGTTGACTTTTTCTTATTCGAAATCTGCTTCTGTATAAAATGCACCTAATGGCTTCCTTTTAGCTTGAAATTTTTTTTTCTCGAAAATCCACAGTACCCCCCCTTGGAGAAATGACTCCGACAAATCCTGGCATTCGAAACAGATTTTTTCGAATTTTTTCTCACGGGTACGGGTTACACGGTTACGGTTGACTTTTTCTTATTCGAAATCTGATTCTCTATAAAATGCACCTAATGGTTTCCTTTTTGCTTGAAATTTTTTTTTCTCGAAAATCCACAGTACCCTCCCTTGGAAAAATGACTCCGAAAAATCGTGGCATTCGAAACAGATTTTTTCGAATTTTTTCTCACGGGTACGGGTTACACGGTTACGGTTGACTGTTTCTTATTCGAAATCTGATTCTCCATAAAATGCACCTAATGGTTTCCTATTAGCTTGAAATTTTTTTTTTCTCGAAAATCCACAGTACCCCTCCTTGGAAAAATGACTCCGAAAAATCCTGGCATTCGAAACAGATTTTTTCGATTTTTTTCTCACGGGTACGGATTACGTGGTTACGAATGACTTTTTCTTATTCGAAATCTGCTTCTGTATAAAATGCACCTAATGGTTTCCTTTTAGCTTGAAATTTTTTTTTCTGGAAAATCCACAGTACCCCCCCTTGGAAAAATAACTCCGAAAAATCATGGCATTCGAAACAGATTTTTTCGATTTTTTTCTCACGGGTACGGATTACGCGGTTACAAATGACTTTTTCTTATTCGAAATCTGCTTCTGTATAAAATGCACCTAATGGTTTCCTTTTAGCTTGAAATTTTTTTTTCTCGAAAATCCACAGTACCCCCCCTTGGAGAAATGACTCCGGCAAATCCTGGAATTCGAAACTGATTTTGTCGAATTTTTTCTCACGGGTACGGGTTACACGGTTCCGGTTGACTTTTTCTTATTCGAAATCTGATTCTGTATAAAATGCACCTAATGGTTTCCTTTTTGCTTGAAATTTTTTTTTCTCTAAAATCCACAGTAAAATCATGGCATTCGAAACAGATTTTTTCGATTTTTTTTCTCACGGGTACGGGTTACGAGGTTACGGTTGACTTTTTCTTATTCGAAATCTGATTCTCTATAAAATGCACCTAATGGTTTCCTTTTTGCTTGAAATTTTTTTTTCTCGAAAATCCACAGTACCCCCCCCTTGGAAAAATGACTCCGAAAAATCCTGGCATTCGAAACAGATTTTTTCGATTTTTTTCTCACGAGTACGAGTTACGCGGTTACGGTGACTTTTTCTTATTCGAAATCTGATTCTCTATAAAATGCACCTAATGGTTTCCTTTTAGCTTGAAATTTTTTTTTCTCGAAAATCCACAGTACCCCCCCTTGGAAAAATGATTCCGAAAAATCCTGGCATTCGAAACAGATTTTTTCGATTTTTTTCTCACGGGTACGGATTACGCGGTTACAAATGACTTTTTCTTATTCGAAATCTGCTTCTGTATAAAATGCACCTAATGGTTTCCTTTTAGCTTGAAATTTTTTTTTCTCGAAAATCCACAGTACCCCCCCTTGGAGCAATGACTCCGACAAATCCTGGCATTCGAAACTGATTTTTTCGATTTTTTTCTCACGGGTACGTGTTACACGGTTACGGTTGACTTTTTCTTATTCGAAATCTGATTCTGTATAAAATGCACCTAATGGTTTCCTTTTAGCTTGAAATTTTTTTTTCTCGAAAATCCACAGTACCCCTCCTTGGAAAAATGACTCCGAAAAATCCTGGCATTCGAAACAGATTTTTTCGATTTTTTTTCTCACGGGTACGGATTACGTGGTTACGAATGACTTTTTCTTATTCGAAATCTGCTTCTGTATAAAATGCACCTAATGGTTTCCTTTTAGCTTGAAATTTGTTTTTCTCGAAAATCCACAGTACCCCCCCTTGGAGAAATGACTCCGACAAATCCTGGCATTCGAAACAGATTTTTTCGAATTTTTTCTCACGGGTTACACGGTTACGGTTGACTTTTTCTTATTCGAAATCTGATTCTCTATAAAATGCACCTAATGGTTTCCTTTTTGCTTGAAATTTTTTTTTCTCGAAAATCCACAGTACCCCTCCTTGGAAAAATGACTCCGAAAAATCATGGCATTCGAAACAGATTTTTTCGATTTTTTTCTCACGGGTACGCGGTTACGGTTGACTTTTTCTTATTCGAAATCTGATTCTCTATAAAATGCACCTAATGGTTTCCTTTTTGCTTGAAATTTTTTTTTCTGGAAAATCCACAGTACCCCCCCTTGGAAAAATGACTCCGAAAAATCCTGGCATTCGAAACAGATTTTTTCGATTTTTTTCTCACGGGTACGGGTTACGCGGTTACGGTTGACTTTTTCTTATTCGAAATCTGATTCTCTATAAAATGCACCTAATGGTTTCCTTTTTGCTTGAAATTTTTTTTTCTCGAAAATCCACAGTACCCCCCCTTGGAAAAATGACTCCGAAAAATCCTGGCATTCGAAACAGATTTTTTCGATTTTTTTCTCACGAGTACGAGTTACGCGGTTACGGTGACTTTTTCTTATTCGAAATCTGGTTCTCTATAAAATGCACCTAATGGTTTCCTTTTAGCTTGAAATTTTTTTTTCTCGAAAATCCACAGTACCCCCCCTTGGAAAAATGACTCCGAAAAATCCTGGCATTCGAAACAGATTTTTTCGATTTTTTTCTCACGGGTACGGATTACGCGGTTACAAATGACTTTTTCTTATTCGAAATCTGCTTCTGTATAAAATGCACCTAATGGTTTCCTTTTAGCTTGAAATTTTTTTTTCTCGAAAATCCACAGTAGCCCCCCTTGGAGAAATGACTCCGACAAATCCTGGCATTCGAAACAGATTTTTTCGATTTTTTTCTCACGGGTACGTGTTACACGGTTACGGTTGACTTTTTCTTATTCGAAATCTGATTCTGTATAAAATGCACCTAATGGTTTCCTTTTAGCTTGAAATTTTTTTTTCTCGAAAATCCACAGTACCCCTCCTTGGAAAAATGACTCCGAAAAATCCTGGCATTCGAAACAGATTTTTTCGATTTTTTTTCTCACGGGTACGGATTACGTGGTTACGAATGACTTTTTCTTATTCGAAATCTGCTTCTGTATAAAATGCACCTAATGGCTTCCTTTTAGCTTGAAATTTTTTTTTCTCGAAAATCCACAGTACCCCCCCCTTGGAGAAATGACTCCGACAAATCCTGGCATTCGAAACAGATTTTTTCGATTTTTTTCTCACGGGTACGTGTTACACGGTTACGGTTGACTTTTTCTTATTCGAAATCTGATTCTCTATAAAATGCACCTAATGGTTTCCTTTTAGCTTGAAATTTTTTTTTCTCGAAAATCCACAGTACCCCCCCTTGGAAAAATGACTCCGAAAAATCCTGGCATTCGAAACAGATTTTTTCGATTTTTTTCTCACGAGTACGAGTTACGCGGTTACGGTGACTTTTTCTTATTCGAAATCTGGTTCTCTATAAAATGCACCTAATGGTTTCCTTTTAGCTTGAAATTTTTTTTTCTCGAAAATCCACAGTACCCCCCCTTGGAAAAATGACTCCGAAAAATCCTGGCATTCGAAACAGATTTTTTCGATTTTTTTCTCACGGGTACGGATTACGCGGTTACAAATGACTTTTTCTTATTCGAAATCTGCTTCTGTATAAAATGCACCTAATGGTTTCCTTTTAGCTTGAAATTTTTTTTTCTCGAAAATCCACAGTAGCCCCCCTTGGAGAAATGACTCCGACAAATCCTGGCATTCGAAACAGATTTTTTCGATTTTTTTCTCACGGGTACGTGTTACACGGTTACGGTTGACTTTTTCTTATTCGAAATCTGATTCTGTATAAAATGCACCTAATGGTTTCCTTTTAGCTTGAAATTTTTTTTTCTCGAAAATCCACAGTACCCCTCCTTGGAAAAATGACTCCGAAAAATCCTGGCATTCGAAACAGATTTTTTCGATTTTTTTTCTCACGGGTACGGATTACGTGGTTACGAATGACTTTTTCTTATTCGAAATCTGCTTCTGTATAAAATGCACCTAATGGCTTCCTTTTAGCTTGAAATTTTTTTTTCTCGAAAATCCACAGTACCCCCCCCTTGGAGAAATGACTCCGACAAATCCTGGCATTCGAAACAGATTTTTTCGATTTTTTTCTCACGGGTACGTGTTACACGGTTACGGTTGACTTTTTCTTATTCGAAATCTGATTCTCTATAAAATGCACCTAATGGTTTCCTTTTAGCTTGAAATTTTTTTTTCTCGAAAATCCACAGTACCCCTCCTTGGAAAAATGACTCCGAAAAATCCTGGCATTCGAAACAGATTTTTTCGATTTTTTTTCTCACGGGTACGGATTACGTGGTTACGAATGACTTTTTCTTATTCGAAATCTGCTTCTGTATAAAATGCACCTAATGGTTTCCTTTTAGCTTGAAATTTGTTTTTCTCGAAAATCCACAGTACCCCCCCTTGGAGAAATGACTCCGACAAATCCTGGCATTCGAAACAGATTTTTTCGAATTTTTTCTCACGGGTTACACGGTTACGGTTGACTTTTTCTTATTCGAAATCTGATTCTCTATAAAATGCACCTAATGGTTTCCTTTTTGCTTGAAATTTTTTTTCTCGAAAATCCACAGTACCCCTCCTTGGAAAAATGACTCCGAAAAATCATGGCATTCGAAACAGATTTTTTCGATTTTTTTCTCACGGGTACGCGGTTACGGTTGACTTTTTCTTATTCGAAATCTGATTCTCTATAAAATGCACCTAATGGTTTCCTTTTTGCTTGAAATTTTTTTTTCTGGAAAATCCACAGTACCCCCCCTTGGAAAAATGACTCCGAAAAATCCTGGCATTCGAAACAGATTTTTTCGATTTTTTTCTCACGGGTACGGGTTACGCGGTTACGGTTGACTTTTTCTTATTCGAAATCTGATTCTCTATAAAATGCACCTAATGGTTTCCTTTTTGCTTGAAATTTTTTTTTCTCGAAAATCCACAGTACCCCCCCTTGGAAAAATGACTCCGAAAAATCCTGGCATTCGAAACAGATTTTTTCGATTTTTTTCTCACGAGTACGAGTTACGCGGTTACGGTGACTTTTTCTTATTCGAAATCTGGTTCTCTATAAAATGCACCTAATGGTTTCCTTTTAGCTTGAAATTTTTTTTTCTCGAAAATCCACAGTACCCCCCCTTGGAAAAATGACTCCGAAAAATCCTGGCATTCGAAACAGATTTTTTCGATTTTTTTCTCACGGGTACGGATTACGCGGTTACAAATGACTTTTTCTTATTCGAAATCTGCTTCTGTATAAAATGCACCTAATGGTTTCCTTTTAGCTTGAAATTTTTTTTTCTCGAAAATCCACAGTAGCCCCCCTTGGAGAAATGACTCCGACAAATCCTGGCATTCGAAACAGATTTTTTCGATTTTTTTCTCACGGGTACGTGTTACACGGTTACGGTTGACTTTTTCTTATTCGAAATCTGATTCTCTATAAAATGCACCTAATGGTTTCCTTTTAGCTTGAAATTTTTTTTTCTCGAAAATCCACAGTACCCCTCCTTGGAAAAATGACTCCGAAAAATCCTGGCATTCGAAACAGATTTTTTCGATTTTTTTTCTCACGGGTACGGATTACGTGGTTACGAATGACTTGTTCTTATTCGAAATCTGCTTCTGTATAAAATGCACCTAATGGTTTCCTTTTGCTTGAAATTTTTTTTTCTCGAAAATCCACAGTACCCCCTTGGAAAAATGACTCCGAAAAATCCTGGCATTCGAAACAGATTTTTTCGTTTTTTTTCTCACGGGTACGGATTACGCGGTTACAAATGACTTTTTCTTATTCGAAATCTGCTTCTGTATAAAATGCACCTAATGGTTTCCTTTTAGCTTGAAATTTTTTTTTCTCGAAAATCCACAGTACCCCCCCTTGGAGCAATGACTCCGACAAATCCTGGCATTCGAAACAGATTTTTTCGATTTTTTTCTCACGGGTACGTGTTACACGGTTACGGTTGACTTTTTCTTATTCGAAATCTGATTCTGTATAAAATGCACCTAATGGTTTCCTTTTAGCTTGAAATTTTTTTTTCTCGAAAATCCACAGTACCCCTCCTTGGAAAAATGACTCCGAAAAATCCTGGCATTCGAAACAGATTTTTTCGATTTTTTTTCTCACGGGTACGGATTACGTGGTTACGAATGACTTTTTCTTATTCGAAATCTGCTTCTGTATAAAATGCACCTAATGGCTTCCTTTTAGCTTGAAATTTTTTTTTCTCGAAAATCCACAGTACCCCCCCCTTGGAGAAATGACTCCGACAAATCCTGGCATTCGAAACAGATTTTTTCGATTTTTTTCTCACGGGTACGTGTTACACGGTTACGGTTGACTTTTTCTTATTCGAAATCTGATTCTCTATAAAATGCACCTAATGGTTTCCTTTTAGCTTGAAATTTTTTTTTCTCGAAAATCCACAGTACCCCTCCTTGGAAAAATGACTCCGAAAAATCCTGGCATTCGAAACAGATTTTTTCGATTTTTTTTCTCACGGGTACGGATTACGTGGTTACGAATGACTTTTTCTTATTCGAAATCTGCTTCTGTATAAAATGCACCTAATGGTTTCCTTTTAGCTTGAAATTTGTTTTTCTCGAAAATCCACAGTACCCCCCCTTGGAGAAATGACTCCGACAAATCCTGGCATTCGAAACAGATTTTTTCGAATTTTTTCTCACGGGTTACACGGTTACGGTTGACTTTTTCTTATTCGAAATCTGATTCTCTATAAAATGCACCTAATGGTTTCCTTTTTGCTTGAAATTTTTTTTTCTCGAAAATCCACAGTACCCCTCCTTGGAAAAATGACTCCGAAAAATCATGGCATTCGAAACAGATTTTTTCGATTTTTTTCTCACGGGTACGGGTTACGCGGTTACGGTTGACTTTTTCTTATTCGAAATCTGATTCTCTATAAAATGCACCTAATGGTTTCCTTTTTGCTTGAAATTTTTTTTTCTGGAAAATCCACAGTACCCCCCCTTGGAAAAATGACTCCGAAAAATCCTGGCATTCGAAACAGATTTTTTCGATTTTTTTCTCACGAGTACGAGTTACGCGGTTACGGTGACTTTTTCTTATTCGAAATCTGATTCTCTATAAAATGCACCTAATGGTTTCCTTTTAGCTTGAAATTTTTTTTTCTCGAAAATCCACAGTACCCCCCCTTGGAAAAATGACTCCGAAAAATCCTGGCATTCGAAACAGATTTTTTCGATTTTTTTCTCACGGGTACGGATTACGCGGTTACAAATGACTTTTTCTTATTCGAAATCTGCTTCTGTATAAAATGCACCTAATGGTTTCCTTTTAGCTTGAAATTTTTTTTTCTCGAAAATCCACAGTACCCCCCCTTGGAGAAATGACTCCGACAAATCCTGGCATTCGAAACAGATTTTTTCGATTTTTTTCTCACGGGTACGTGTTATACGGTTACGGTTGACTTTTTCTTATTCGAAATCTGATTCTCTATAAAATGCACCTAATGGTTTCCTTTTAGCTTGAAATTTTTTTTTCTCGAAAATCCACAGTACCCCTCCTTGGAAAAATGACTCCGAAAAATCCTGGCATTCGAAACAGATTTTTTCGATTTTTTTTCTCACGGGTACGGATTACGTGGTTACGAATGACTTTTTCTTATTCGAAATCTGCTTCTGTATAAAATGCACCTAATGGTTTCCTTTTGCTTGAAATTTTTTTTTCTCGAAAATCCACAGTACCCCCTTGGAAAAATGACTCCGAAAAATCCTGGCATTCGAAACAGATTTTTTCGTTTTTTTTCTCACGGGTACGGATTACGCGGTTACAAATGACTTTTTCTTATTCGAAATCTGCTTCTGTATAAAATGCACCTAATGGTTTCCTTTTAGCTTGAAATTTTTTTTTCTCGAAAATCCACAGTACCCCCCCTTGGAGCAATGAATCCGACAAATCCTGGCATTCGAAACAGATTTTTTCGATTTTTTTCTCACGGGTACGTGTTACACGGTTACGGTTGACTTTTTCTTATTCGAAATCTGATTCTGTATAAAATGCACCTAATGGTTTCCTTTTAGCTTGAAATTTTTTTTTCTCGAAAATCCACAGTACCCCTCCTTGGAAAAATGACTCCGAAAAATCCTGGCATTCGAAACAGATTTTTTCGATTTTTTTTCTCACGGGTACGGATTACGTGGTTACGAATGACTTTTTCTTATTCGAAATCTGCTTCTGTATAAAATGCACCTAATGGCTTCCTTTTAGCTTGAAATTTTTTTTTCTCGAAAATCCACAGTAACCCCCCCTTGGAGAAATGACTCCGACAAATCCTGGCATTCGAAACAGATTTTTTCGATTTTTTTCTCACGGGTACGTGTTACACGGTTACGGTTGACTTTTTCTTATTCGAAATCTGATTCTCTATAAAATGCACCTAATGGTTTCCTTTTAGCTTGAAATTTTTTTTTCTCGAAAATCCACAGTACCCCTCCTTGGAAAAATGACTCCGAAAAATCCTGGCATTCGAAACAGATTTTTTCGATTTTTTTTCTCACGGGTACGGATTACGTGGTTACGAATGACTTTTTCTTATTCGAAATCTGCTTCTGTATAAAATGCACCTAATGGTTTCCTTTTAGCTTGAAATTTTTTTTTCTCGAAAATCCACAGTACCCCCCCCTTGGAGAAATGACTCCGACAAATCCTGGCATTCGAAACAGATTTTTTCGATTTTTTTCTCACGGGTACGTGTTACACGGTTACGGTTGACTTCTTCTTATTCGAAATCTGATTCTCTATAAAATGCACCTAATGGTTTCCTTTTAGCTTGAAATTTTTTTTTCTCGAAAATCCACAGTACCCCTCCTTGGAAAAATGACTCCGAAAAATCCTGGCATTCGAAACAGATTTTTTCGATTTTTTTTCTCACGGGTACGGATTACGTGGTTACGAATGACTTTTTCTTATTCGAAATCTGCTTCTGTATAAAATGCACCTAATGGTTTCCTTTTAGCTTGAAATTTTTTTTTCTCGAAAATCCACAGTACCCCCCCTTGGAGAAATGACTCCGACAAATCCTGGCATTCGAAACAGATTTTTTCGATTTTTTTCTCACGGGTACGGGTTACGCGGTTACGGTTGACTTTTTCTTATTCGAAATCTGATTCTCTATAAAATGCACCTAATGGTTTCCTTTTTGCTTGAAATTTTTTTTTCTTGAAAATCCACAGTACCCCCCCTTGGAAAAATGACTCCGAAAAATCCTGGCATTCGAAACAGATTTTTTCGATTTTTTTCTCACGAGTACGAGTTACGCGGTTACGGTGACTTTTTCTTATTCGAAATCTGATTCTCTATAAAATGCACCTAATGGTTTCCTTTTAGCTTGAAATTTTTTTTTCTCGAAAATCCACAGTACCCCCCCTTGGAAAAATGACTCCGAAAAATCCTGGCATTCGAAACAGATTTTTTCGATTTTTTTCTCACGGGTACGGATTACGCGGTTACAAATGACTTTTTCTTATTCGAAATCTGCTTCTGTATAAAATGCACCTAATGGTTTCCTTTTAGCTTGAAATTTTTTTTTCTCGAAAATCCACAGTACCCCCCCTTGGAGAAATGACTCCGACAAATCCTGGCATTCGAAACAGATTTTTTCGATTTTTTTCTCACGGGTACGTGTTACACGGTTACGGTTGACTTTTTCTTATTCGAAATCTGATTCTCTATAAAATGCACCTAATGGTTTCCTTTTAGCTTGAAATTTTTTTTTCTCGAAAATCCACAGTACCCCTCCTTGGAAAAATGACTCCGAAAAATCCTGGCATTCGAAACAGATTTTTTCGATTTTTTTTCTCACGGGTACGGATTACGTGGTTACGAATGACTTTTTCTTATTCGAAATCTGCTTCTGTATAAAATGCACCTAATGGTTTCCTTTTGCTTGAAATTTTTTTTTCTCGAAAATCCACAGTACCCCCTTGGAAAAATGACTCCGAAAAATCCTGGCATTCGAAACAGATTTTTTCGTTTTTTTTCTCACGGGTACGGATTACGCGGTTACAAATGACTTTTTCTTATTCGAAATCTGCTTCTGTATAAAATGCACCTAATGGTTTCCTTTTAGCTTGAAATTTTTTTTTCTCGAAAATCCACAGTACCCCCCCTTGGAGAAATGACTCCGACAAATCCTGGCATTCGAAACAGATTTTTTCGAATTTTTTCTCACGGGTTACACGGTTACGGTTGACTTTTTCTTATTCGAAATCTGATTCTCTATAAAATGCACCTAATGGTTTCCTTTTTGCTTGAAATTTTTTTTTCTCGAAAATCCACAGTACCCCTCCTTGGAAAAATGACTCCGAAAAATCATGGCATTCGAAACAGATTTTTTCGATTTTTTTCTCACGGGTACGGGTTACGCGGTTACGGTTGACTTTTTCTTATTCGAAATCTGCTTCTCTATAAAATGCACCTAATGGTTTCCTTTTAGCTTGAAATTTTTTTTTCTCGAAAATCCACAGTACCCCCCCTTGGAGAAATGACTCCGACAAATCCTGGCATTCGAAACAGATTTTTTCGATTTTTTTCTCACGGGTACGTGTTACGCGGTTACGGTTGACTTTTTCTTATTCGAAATCTGATTCTCTATAAAATGCACCTAATGGTTTCCTTTTTGCTTGAAATTTTTTTTTCTTGAAAATCCACAGTACCCCCCCTTGGAAAAATGACTCCGAAAAATCCTGGCATTCGAAACAGATTTTTTCGATTTTTTTCTCACGAGTACGAGTTACGCGGTTACGGTGACTTTTTCTTATTCGAAATCTGATTCTCTATAAAATGCACCTAATGGTTTCCTTTTAGCTTGAAATTTTTTTTCTCGAAAATCCACAGTACCCCCCCTTGGAAAAATGACTCCGAAAAATCCTGGCATTCGAAACAGATTTTTTCGATTTTTTTCTCACGGGTACGGATTACGCGGTTACAAATGACTTTTTCTTATTCGAAATCTGCTTCTGTATAAAATGCACCTAATGGTTTCCTTTTAGCTTGAAATTTTTTTTTCTCGAAAATCCACAGTACCCCCCCTTGGAGAAATGACTCCGACAAATCCTGGCATTCGAAACAGATTTTTTCGATTTTTTTCTCACGGGTACGTGTTACACGGTTACGGTTGACTTTTTCTTATTCGAAATCTGATTCTCTATAAAATGCACCTAATGGTTTCCTTTTAGCTTGAAATTTTTTTTTCTCGAAAATCCACAGTACCCCTCCTTGGAAAAATGACTCCGAAAAATCCTGGCATTCGAAACAGATTTTTTCGATTTTTTTTCTCACGGGTACGGATTACGTGGTTACGAATGACTTTTTCTTATTCGAAATCTGCTTCTGTATAAAATGCACCTAATGGTTTCCTTTTGCTTGAAATTTTTTTTTCTCGAAAATCCACAGTACCCCCTTGGAAAAATGACTCCGAAAAATCCTGGCATTCGAAACAGATTTTTTCGTTTTTTTTCTCACGGGTACGGATTACGCGGTTACAAATGACTTTTTCTTATTCGAAATCTGCTTCTGTATAAAATGCACCTAATGGTTTCCTTTTAGCTTGAAATTTTTTTTTCTCGAAAATCCACAGTACCCCCCCTTGGAGAAATGACTCCGACAAATCCTGGCATTCGAAACAGATTTTTTCGAATTTTTTCTCACGGGTTACACGGTTACGGTTGACTTTTTCTTATTCGAAATCTGATTCTCTATAAAATGCACCTAATGGTTTCCTTTTTGCTTGAAATTTTTTTTTCTCGAAAATCCACAGTACCCCTCCTTGGAAAAATGACTCCGAAAAATCATGGCATTCGAAACAGATTTTTTCGATTTTTTTCTCACGGGTACGGGTTACGCGGTTACGGTTGACTTTTTCTTATTCGAAATCTGATTCTCTATAAAATGCACCTAATGGTTTCCTTTTTGCTTGAAATTTTTTTTTCTCGAAAATCCACAGTACCCCTCCTTGGAAAAATGACTCCGAAAAATCATGGCATTCGAAACAGATTTTTTCGATTTTTTTCTCACGGGTACGGGTTACGCGGTTACGGTTGACTTTTTCTTATTCGAAATCTGATTCTCTATAAAATGCACCTAATGGTTTCCTTTTTGCTTGAAATTTTTTTTTCTGGAAAATCCACAGTACCCCCCCTTGGAAAAATGACTCCGAAAAATCCTGGCATTCGAAACAGATTTTTTCGATTTTTTTCTCACGAGTACGAGTTACGCGGTTACGGTGACTTTTTCTTATTCGAAATCTGATTCTCTATAAAATGCACCTAATGGTTTCCTTTTAGCTTGAAATTTTTTTTTCTCGAAAATCCACAGTACCCCCCCTTGGAAAAATGACTCCGAAAAATCCTGGCATTCGAAACAGATTTTTTCGATTTTTTTCTCACGGGTACGGATTACGCGGTTACAAATGACTTTTTCTTATTCGAAATCTGCTTCTGTATAAAATGCACCTAATGGTTTCCCTTAAGCTTGAAATTTTTTTTTCTCGAAAATCCACAGTAGCCCCCCTTGGAGAAATGACTCCGACAAATCCTGGCATTCGAAACAGATTTTTTCGATTTTTTTCTCACGGGTACGTGTTACACGGTTACGGTTGACTTTTTCTTATTCGAAATCTGATTCTCTATAAAATGCACCTAATGGTTTCCTTTTAGCTTGAAATTTTTTTTTCTCGAAAATCCACAGTACCCCTCCTTGGAAAAATGACTCCGAAAAATCCTGGCATTCGAAACAGATTTTTTCGATTTTTTTTCTCACGGGTACGGATTACGTGGTTACGAATGACTTTTTCTTATTCGAAATCTGCTTCTGTATAAAATGCACCTAATGGTTTCCTTTTTCTTGAAATTTTTTTTTCTCGAAAATCCACAGTACCCCCTTGGAAAAATGACTCCGAAAAATCCTGGCATTCGAAACAGATTTTTTCGTTTTTTTTCTCACGGGTACGGATTACGCGGTTACAAATGACTTTTTCTTATTCGAAATCTGCTTCTGTATAAAATGCACCTAATGGTTTCCTTTTAGCTTGAAATTTTTTTTTCTCGAAAATCCACAGTACCCCCCCTTGAAGCAATGAATCCGACAAATCCTGGCATTCGAAACAGATTTTTTCGATTTTTTTCTCACGGGTACGTGTTACACGGTTACGGTTGACTTTTTCTTATTCGAAATCTGATTCTCTATAAAATGCACCTAATGGTTTCCTTTTAGCTTGAAATTTTTTTTTCTCGAAAATCCACAGTACCCCTCCTTGGAAAAATGACTCCGAAAAATCCTGGCATTCGAAACAGATTTTTTCGATTTTTTTTCTCACGGGTACGGATTACGTGGTTACGAATGACTTTTTCTTATTCGAAATCTGCTTCTGTATAAAATGCACCTAATGGTTTCCTTTTGCTTGAAATTTTTTTTTCTCGAAAATCCACAGTACCCCCTTGGAAAAATGACTCCGAAAAATCCTGGCATTCGAAACAGATTTTTTCGTTTTTTTTCTCACGGGTACGGATTACGCGGTTACAAATGACTTTTTCTTATTCGAAATCTGCTTCTGTATAAAATGCACCTAATGGTTTCCTTTTAGCTTGAAATTTTTTTTTCTCGAAAATCCACAGTACCCCCCCTTGGAGCAATGACTCCGACAAATCCTGGCATTCGAAACAGATTTTTTCGATTTTTTTCTCACGGGTACGTGTTACACGGTTACGGTTGACTTTTTCTTATTCGAAATCTGATTCTGTATAAAATGCACCTAATGGTTTCCTTTTAGCTTGAAATTTTTTTTTCTCGAAAATCCACAGTACCCCTCCTTGGAAAAATGACTCCGAAAAATCCTGGCATTCGAAACAGATTTTTTCGATTTTTTTTCTCACGGGTACGGATTACGTGGTTACGAATGACTTTTTCTTATTCGAAATCTGCTTCTGTATAAAATGCACCTAATGGCTTCCTTTTAGCTTGAAATTTTTTTTTCTCGAAAATCCACAGTACCCCCCCTTGGAGAAATGACTCCGACAAATCCTGGCATTCGAAACAGATTTTTTCGATTTTTTTCTCACGGGTACGTGTTACACGGTTACGGTTGACTTTTTCTTATTCGAAATCTGATTCTCTATAAAATGCACCTAATGGTTTCCTTTTAGCTTGAAATTTTTTTTTCTCGAAAATCCACAGTACCCCTCCTTGGAAAAATGACTCCGAAAAATCCTGGCATTCGAAACAGATTTTTTCGATTTTTTTTCTCACGGGTACGGATTACGTGGTTACGAATGACTTTTTCTTATTCGAAATCTGCTTCTGTATAAAATGCACCTAATGGTTTCCTTTTAGCTTGAAATTTTTTTTTCTCGAAAATCCACAGTACCCCCCCTTGGAGAAATGACTCCGACAAATCCTGGCATTCGAAACAGATTTTTTCGAATTTTTTCTCACGGGTTACACGGTTACGGTTGACTTTTTCTTATTCGAAATCTGATTCTCTATAAAATGCACCTAATGGTTTCCTTTTTGCTTGAAATTTTTTTTTCTCGAAAATCCACAGTACCCCTCCTTGGAAAAATGACTCCGAAAAATCATGGCATTCGAAACAGATTTTTTCGATTTTTTTCTCACGGGTACGGGTTACGCGGTTACGGTTGACTTTTTCTTATTCGAAATCTGATTCTCTATAAAATGCACCTAATGGTTTCCTTTTTGCTTGAAATTTTTTTTTCTGGAAAATCCACAGTACCCCCCCTTGGAAAAATGACTCCGAAAAATCCTGGCATTCGAAACAGATTTTTTCGATTTTTTTCTCACGAGTACGAGTTACGCGGTTACGGTGACTTTTTCTTATTCGAAATCTGATTCTCTATAAAATGCACCTAATGGTTTCCTTTTAGCTTGAAATTTTTTTTTCTCGAAAATCCACAGTACCCCCCCTTGGAAAAATGACTCCGAAAAATCCTGGCATTCGAAACAGATTTTTTCGATTTTTTTCTCACGGGTACGGATTACGCGGTTACAAATGACTTTTTCTTATTCGAAATCTGCTTCTGTATAAAATGCACCTAATGGTTTCCTTTTAGCTTGAAATTTTTTTTTCTCGAAAATCCACAGTACCCCCCCTTGGAGAAATGACTCCGACAAATCCTGGCATTCGAAACAGATTTTTTCGATTTTTTTCTCACGGGTACGTGTTACACGGTTACGGTTGACTTTTTCTTATTCGAAATCTGATTCTCTATAAAATGCACCTAATGGTTTCCTTTTAGCTTGAAATTTTTTTTTCTCGAAAATCCACAGTACCCCTCCTTGGAAAAATGACTCCGAAAAATCCTGGCATTCGAAACAGATTTTTTCGATTTTTTTTCTCACGGGTACGGATTACGTGGTTACGAATGACTTTTTCTTATTCGAAATCTGCTTCTGTATAAAATGCACCTAATGGTTTCCTTTTGCTTGAAATTTTTTTTTCTCGAAAATCCACAGTACCCCCTTGCAAAAATGACTCCGAAAAATCCTGGCATTCGAAACAGATTTTTTCGTTTTTTTTCTCACGGGTACGGATTACGCGGTTACAAATGACTTTTTCTTATTCGAAATCTGCTTCTGTATAAAATGCACCTAATGGTTTCCTTTTAGCTTGAAATTTTTTTTTCTCGAAAATCCACAGTACCCCCCCTTGGAGCAATGAATCCGACAAATCCTGGCATTCGAAACAGATTTTTTCGATTTTTTTCTCACGAGTACGTGTTACACGGTTACGGTTGACTTTTTCTTATTCGAAATCTGATTCTGTATAAAATGCACCTAATGGTTTCCTTTTAGCTTGAAATTTTTTTTTCTCGAAAATCCACAGTACCCCTCCTTGGAAAAATGACTCCGAAAAATCCTGGCATTCGAAACAGATTTTTTCGATTTTTTTTCTCACGGGTACGGATTACGTGGTTACGAATGACTTTTTCTTATTCGAAATCTGCTTCTGTATAAAATGCACCTAATGGCTTCCTTTTAGCTTGAAATTTTTTTTTCTCGAAAATCCACAGTACCCCCCCTTGGAGAAATGACTCCGACAAATCCTGGCATTCGAAACAGATTTTTTCGATTTTTTTCTCACGGGTACGTGTTACACGGTTACGGTTGACTTTTTCTTATTCGAAATCTGATTCTCTATAAAATGCACCTAATGGTTTCCTTTTAGCTTGAAATTTTTTTTTCACGAAAATCCACAGTACCCCCTTGGAAAAATGACTCCGAAAAATCCTGGCATTCGAAACAGATTTTTTCGTTTTTTTTCTCACGGGTACGGATTACGCGGTTACAAATGACTTTTTCTTATTCGAAATCTGCTTCTGTATAAAATGCACCTAATGGTTTCCTTTTAGCTTGAAATTTTTTTTTCTCGAAAATCCACAGTACCCCCCCTTGGAGCAATGACTCCGACAAATCCTGGCATTCGAAACAGATTTTTTCGATTTTTTTCTCACGGGTACGTGTTACACGGTTACGGTTGACTTTTTCTTATTCGAAATCTGATTCTGTATAAAATGCACCTAATGGTTTCCTTTTAGCTTGAAATTTTTTTTTCTCGAAAATCCACAGTACCCCTCCTTGGAAAAATGACTCCGAAAAATCCTGGCATTCGAAACAGATTTTTTCGATTTTTTTTCTCACGGGTACGGATTACGTGGTTACGAATGACTTTTTCTTATTCGAAATCTGCTTCTGTATAAAATGCACCTAATGGCTTCCTTTTAGCTTGAAATTTTTTTTTCTCGAAAATCCACAGTACCCCCCCTTGGAGAAATGACTCCGACAAATCCTGGCATTCGAAACAGATTTTTTCGATTTTTTTCTCACGGGTACGTGTTACACGGTTACGGTTGACTTTTTCTTATTCGAAATCTGATTCTCTATAAAATGCACCTAATGGTTTCCTTTTAGCTTGAAATTTTTTTTTCTCGAAAATCCACAGTACCCCTCCTTGGAAAAATGACTCCGAAAAATCCTGGCATTCGAAACAGATTTTTTCGATTTTTTTTCTCACGGGTACGGATTACGTGGTTACGAATGACTTTTTCTTATTCGAAATCTGCTTCTGTATAAAATGCACCTAATGGTTTCCTTTTAGCTTGAAATTTTTTTTTCTCGAAAATCCACAGTACCCCCCCTTGGAGAAATGACTCCGACAAATCCTGGCATTCGAAACAGATTTTTTCGAATTTTTTCTCACGGGTTACACGGTTACGGTTGACTTTTTCTTATTCGAAATCTGATTCTCTATAAAATGCACCTAATGGTTTCCTTTTTGCTTGAAATTTTTTTTTCTCGAAAATCCACAGTACCCCTCCTTGGAAAAATGACTCCGAAAAATCATGGCATTCGAAACAGATTTTTTCGATTTTTTTCTCACGGGTACGTGTTACACGGTTACGGTTGACTTTTTCTTATTCGAAATCTGATTCTCTATAAAATGCACCTAATGGTTTCCTTTTAGCTTGAAATTTTTTTTTCTCGAAAATCCACAGTACCCCTCCTTGGAAAAATGACTCCGAAAAATCCTGGCATTCGAAACAGATTTTTTCGATTTTTTTTCTCACGGGTACGGATTACGTGGTTACGAATGACTTTTTCTTATTCGAAATCTGCTTCTGTATAAAATGCACCTAATGGTTTCCTTTTGCTTGAAATTTTTTTTTCTCGAAAATCCACAGTACCCCCTTGGAAAAATGACTCCGAAAAATCCTGGCATTCGAAACAGATTTTTTCGTTTTTTTTCTCACGGGTACGGATTACGCGGTTACAAATGACTTTTTCTTATTCGAAATCTGCTTCTGTATAAAATGCACCTAATGGTTTCCTTTTAGCTTGAAATTTTTTTTTCTCGAAAATCCACAGTACCCCCCCTTGGAGCAATGACTCCGACAAATCCTGGCATTCGAAACAGATTTTTTCGATTTTTTTCTCACGGGTACGTGTTACACGGTTACGGTTGACTTTTTCTTATTCGAAATCTGCTTCTGTATAAAATGCACCTAATGGTTTCCTTTTAGCTTGAAATTTTTTTTTCTCGAAAATCCACAGTACCCCCCCTTGGAGAAATGACTCCGACAAATCCTGGCATTCGAAACAGATTTTTTCGATTTTTTTTCTCACGGGTACGGATTACGTGGTTACGAATGACTTTTTCTTATTCGAAATCTGCTTCTGTATAAAATGCACCTAATGGCTTCCTTTTAGCTTGAAATTTTTTTTTCTCGAAAATCCACAGTACCCCCCCTTGGAGAAATGACTCCGACAAATCCTGGCATTCGAAACAGATTTTTTCGATTTTTTTCTCACGGGTACGGATTACGTGGTTACGAATGACTTTTTCTTATTCGAAATCTGCTTCTGTATAAAATGCACCTAATGGTTTCCTTTTAGCTTGAAATTTTTTTTTCTCGAAAATCCACAGTACCCCCCCTTGGAGAAATGACTCCGACAAATCCTGGCATTCGAAACAGATTTTTTCGATTTTTTTCTCACGGGTACGGGTTACGCGGTTACGGTTGACTTTTTCTTATTCGAAATCTGATTCTCTATAAAATGCACCTAATGGTTTCCTTTTTGCTTGAAATTTTTTTTTCTTGAAAATCCACAGTACCCCCCCTTGGAAAAATGACTCCGAAAAATCCTGGCATTCGAAACAGATTTTTTCGATTTTTTTCTCACGAGTACGAGTTACGCGGTTACGGTGACTTTTTCTTATTCGAAATCTGATTCTCTATAAAATGCACCTAATGGTTTCCTTTTAGCTTGAAATTTTTTTTTCTCGAAAATCCACAGTACCCCCCCTTGGAAAAATGACTCCGAAAAATCCTGGCATTCGAAACAGATTTTTTCGATTTTTTTCTCACGGGTACGGATTACGCGGTTACAAATGACTTTTTCTTATTCGAAATCTGCTTCTGTATAAAATGCACCTAATGGTTTCCTTTTAGCTTGAAATTTTTTTTTCTCGAAAATCCACAGTACCCCCCCTTGGAGAAATGACTCCGACAAATCCTGGCATTCGAAACAGATTTTTTCGATTTTTTTCTCACGGGTACGTGTTACACGGTTACGGTTGACTTTTTCTTATTCGAAATCTGATTCTCTATAAAATGCACCTAATGGTTTCCTTTTAGCTTGAAATTTTTTTTTCTCGAAAATCCACAGTACCCCTCCTTGGAAAAATGACTCCGAAAAATCCTGGCATTCGAAACAGATTTTTTCGATTTTTTTTCTCACGGGTACGGATTACGTGGTTACGAATGACTTTTTCTTATTCGAAATCTGCTTCTGTATAAAATGCACCTAATGGTTTCCTTTTGCTTGAAATTTTTTTTTCTCGAAAATCCACAGTACCCCCTTGGAAAAATGACTCCGAAAAATCCTGGCATTCGAAACAGATTTTTTCGTTTTTTTTCTCACGGGTACGGATTACGCGGTTACAAATGACTTTTTCTTATTCGAAATCTGCTTCTGTATAAAATGCACCTAATGGTTTCCTTTTAGCTTGAAATTTTTTTTTCTCGAAAATCCACAGTACCCCCCCTTGGAGCAATGACTCCGACAAATCCTGGCATTCGAAACAGATTTTTTCGATTTTTTTCTCACGGGTACGTGTTACACGGTTACGGTTGACTTTTTCTTATTCGAAATCTGATTCTGTATAAAATGCACCTAATGGTTTCCTTTTAGCTTGAAATTTTTTTTTCTCGAAAATCCACAGTACCCCTCCTTGGAAAAATCACTCCGAAAAATCATGGCATTCGAAACAGATTTTTGCGATTTTTTTCTCACGGGTACGAGTTACGCGGTTGCGGTTGACTTTTTCTTATTCGAAATCTGATTCTCTATAAAATGCACCTAATGGTTTCCTTTTAGCTTGAAATTTTTTTTTCTCGAAAATCCACAGTACCCTCCCTTGGAAAAATGACTCCGAAAAATCCTGGCATTCGAAACAGATTTTTTCGATTTTTTTCTCACGAGTACGAGTTACGCGGTTACGGTGACTTTTTCTTATTCGAAATCTGATTCTCTATAAAATGCACCTAATGGTTTCCTTTTAGCTTGAAATTTTTTTTTCTCGAAAATCCACAGTAACCCCCCTTGGAAAAATGACTCCGAAAAATCCTGGCATTCGAAACAGATTTTTTCGATTTTTTTCTCACGGGTACGGATTACGCGGTTACAAATGACTTTTTCTTATTCGAAATCTGCTTCTGTATAAAATGCACCTAATGGTTTCCTTTTAGCTTGAAATTTTTTTTTCTCGAAAATCCACAGTACCTCCCCTTGGAGAAATGACTCCGACAAATCCTGGCATTCGAAACAGATTTTTTCGATTTTTTTCTCACGGGTACGTGTTACACGGTTACGGTTGACTTTTTCTTATTCGAAATCTGATTCTCTATAAAATGCACCTAATGGTTTCCTTTTAGCTTGAAATTTTTTTTTCTCGAAAATCCACAGTACCCCTCCTTGGTAAAATGACTCCGAAAAATCCTGGCATTCGAAACAGATTTTTTCGATTTTTTTTCTCACGGGTACGGATTACGTGGTTACGAATGACTTTTTCTTATTCGAAATCTGCTTCTGTATAAAATGCACCTAATGGTTTCCTTTTGCTTGAAATTTTTTTTTCTCGAAAATCCACAGTACCCCCTTGGAAAAATGACTCCGAAACATCCTGGCATTCGAAACAGATTTTTTCGTTTTTTTTCTCACGGGTACGGATTACGCGGTTACAAATGACTTTTTCTTATTCGAAATCTGCTTCTGTATAAAATGCACCTAATGGTTTCCTTTTAGCTTGAAATTTTTTTTTCTCGAAAATCCACAGTACCCCCCCTTGGAGCAATGACTCCGACAAATCCTGGCATTCGAAACAGATTTTTTCGATTTTTTTCTCACGGGTACGTGTTACACGGTTACGGTTGACTTTTTCTTATTCGAAATCTGATTCTGTATAAAATGCACCTAATGGTTTCCTTTTAGCTTGAAATTTTTTTTTCTCGAAAATCCACAGTACCCCCCCTTGGAGAAATGACTCCGACAAATCCTGGCATTCGAAACAGATTTTTTCGATTTTTTTCTCACGGGTACGTGTTACACGGTTACGGTTGACTTTTTCTTATTCGAAATCTGATTCTCTATAAAATGCACCTAATGGTTTCCTTTTAGCTTGAAATTTTTTTTTCTCGAAAATCCACAGTACCCCTCCTTGGAAAAATGACTCCGAAAAATCCTGGCATTCGAAACAGATTTTTTCGATTTTTTTCTCACGGGTACGGATTACGTGGTTACGAACGACTTTTTCTTATTCGAAATCTGCTTCTGTATAAAATGCACCTAATGGTTTCCTTTTAGCTTGAAATTTTTTTTTCTCGAAAATCCACAGTACCCCCCCTTGGAGAAATGACTCCGACAAATCCTGGCATTCGAAACAGATTTTTTCGATTTTTTTCTCACGGGTACGGGTTACGCGGTTACGGTTGACTTTTTCTTATTCGAAATCTGATTCTCTATAAAATGCACCTAATGGTTTCCTTTTTGCTTGAAATTTTTTTTTCTTGAAAATCCACAGTACCCCCCCTTGGAAAAATGACTCCGAAAAATCCTGGCATTCGAAACAGATTTTTTCGATTTTTTTCTCACGAGTACGAGTTACGCGGTTACGGTGACTTTTTCTTATTCGAAATCTGATTCTCTATAAAATGCACCTAATGGTTTCCTTTTAGCTTGAAATTTTTTTTTCTCGAAAATCCACAGTACCCCCCCTTGGAAAAATGACTCCGAAAAATCCTGGCATTCGAAACAGATTTTTTCGATTTTTTTCTCACGGGTACGGATTACGCGGTTACAAATGACTTTTTCTTATTCGAAATCTGCTTCTGTATAAAATGCACCTAATGGTTTCCTTTTAGCTTGAAATTTTTTTTTCTCGAAAATCCACAGTACCCCCCCTTGGAGAAATGACTCCGACAAATCCTGGCATTCGAAACAGATTTTTTCGATTTTTTTCTCACGGGTACGTGTTACACGGTTACGGTTGACTTTTTCTTATTCGAAATCTGATTCTCTATAAAATGCACCTAATGGTTTCCTTTTAGCTTGAAATTTTTTTTTCTCGAAAATCCACAGTACCCCTCCTTGGAAAAATGACTCCGAAAAATCCTGGCATTCGAAACAGATTTTTTCGATTTTTTTTCTCACGGGTACGGATTACGTGGTTACGAATGACTTTTTCTTATTCGAAATCTGCTTCTGTATAAAATGCACCTAATGGTTTCCTTTTGCTTGAAATTTTTTTTTCTCGAAAATCCACAGTACCCCCTTGGAAAAATGACTCCGAAAAATCCTGGCATTCGAAACAGATTTTTTCGTTTTTTTTCTCACGGGTACGGATTACGCGGTTACAAATGACTTTTTCTTATTCGAAATCTGCTTCTGTATAAAATGCACCTAATGGTTTCCTTTTAGCTTGAAATTTTTTTTTCTCGAAAATCCACAGTACCCCCCCTTGGAGCAATGACTCCGACAAATCCTGGCATTCGAAACAGATTTTTTCGATTTTTTTCTCACGGGTACGTGTTACACGGTTACGGTTGACTTTTTCTTATTCGAAATCTGATTCTGTATAAAATGCACCTAATGGTTTCCTTTTAGCTTGAAATTTTTTTTTCTCGAAAATCCACAGTACCCCTCCTTGGAAAAATGACTCCGAAAAATCATGGCATTCGAAACAGATTTTTGCGATTTTTTTCTCACGGGTACGAGTTACGCGGTTGCGGTTGACTTTTTCTTATTCGAAATCTGATTATCTATAAAATGCACCTAATGGTTTGATTTTAGCTTGAAATTTTTTTTTCTCGAAAATCCACAGTACCCTCCCTTGGAAAAATGACTCCGAAAAATCCTGGCATTCGAAACAGATTTTTTCGATTTTTTTCTCACGAGTACGAGTTACGCGGTTACGGTGACTTTTTCTTATTCGAAATCTGATTCTCTATAAAATGCACCTAATGGTTTCCTTTTAGCTTGAAATTTTTTTTTCTCGAAAATCCACAGTAACCCCCCTTGGAAAAATGACTCCGAAAAATCCTGGCATTCGAAACAGATTTTTTCGATTTTTTTCTCACGGGTACGGATTACGCGGTTACAAATGACTTTTTCTTATTCGAAATCTGCTTCTGTATAAAATGCACCTAATGGTTTCCTTTTAGCTTGAAATTTTTTTTTCTCGAAAATCCACAGTACCTCCCCTTGGAGAAATGACTCCGACAAATCCTGGCATTCGAAACAGATTTTTTCGATTTTTTTCTCACGGGTACGTGTTACACGGTTACGGTTGACTTTTTCTTATTCGAAATCTGATTCTCTATAAAATGCACCTAATGGTTTCCTTTTAGCTTGAAATTTTTTTTTCTCGAAAATCCACAGTACCCCTCCTTGGAAAAATGACTCCGAAAAATCCTGGCATTCGAAACAGATTTTTTCGATTTTTTTTCTCACGGGTACGGATTACGTGGTTACGAATGACTTTTTCTTATTCGAAATCTGCTTCTGTATAAAATGCACCTAATGGTTTCCTTTTGCTTGAAATTTTTTTTTCTCGAAAATCCACAGTACCCCCTTGGAAAAATGACTCCGAAAAATCCTGGCATTCGAAACAGATTTTTTCGTTTTTTTTCTCACGGGTACGGATTACGCGGTTACAAATGACTTTTTCTTATTCGAAATCTGCTTCTGTATAAAATGCACCTAATGGTTTCCTTTTAGCTTGAAATTTTTTTTTCTCGAAAATCCACAGTACCCCCCCTTGGAGCAATGACTCCGACAAATCCTGGCATTCCAAAAAGATTTTTTCGATTTTTTTCTCACGGGTACGTGTTACACGGTTACGGTTGACTTTTTCTTATTCGAAATCTGATTCTGTATAAAATGCACCTAATGGTTTCCTTTTAGCTTGAAATTTTTTTTTCTCGAAAATCCACAGTACCCCCCCTTGGAGAAATGACTCCGACAAATCCTGGCATTCGAAACAGATTTTTTCGATTTTTTTCTCACGGGTACGTGTTACACGGTTACGGTTGACTTTTTCTTATTCGAAATCTGATTCTCTATAAAATGCACCTAATGGTTTCCTTTTAGCTTGAAATTTTTTTTTCTCGAAAATCCACAGTACCCCTCCTTGGAAAAATGACTCCGAAAAATCCTGGCATTCGAAACAGATTTTTTCGTTTTTTTTCTCACGGGTACGGATTACGCGGTTACAAATGACTTTTTCTTATTCGAAATCTGCTTCTGTTTAAAATGCACCTAATGGTTTCCTTTTAGGTTGAAATTTTTTTTTCTCGAAAATCCACAGTACCCCCCCTTGGAGCAATGACTCCGACAAATCCTGGCATTCGAAACAGATTTTTTCGATTTTTTTCTCACGGGTACGTGTTACACGGTTACGGTTGACTTTTTCTTATTCGAAATCTGATTCTGTATAAAATGCACCTAATGGTTTCCTTTTAGCTTGAAATTTTTTTTTCTCGAAAATCCACAGTACCCCTCCTTGGAAAAATGACTCCGAAAAATCCTGGCATTCGAAACAGATTTTTTCGATTTTTTTTCTCACGGGTACGGATTACGTGGTTACGGTTGACTTTTTCTTATTCGAAATCTGATTCTCTATAAAATGCACCTAATGGTTTCCTTTTAGCTTGAAATTTTTTTTTCTCGAAAATCCACAGTACTCCCCCTTGGAGCAATGACTCCGACAAATCCTGGCATTCGAAACAGATTTTTTCGATTTTTTTCTCACGGGTACGTGTTACACGGTTACGGTTGACTTTTTCTTATTCGAAATCTGATTCTCTATAAAATGCACCTAATGGTTTCCTTTTAGCTTGAAATTTTTTTTTCTCGAAAATCCACAGTACCCCCCCCCCTTGGAGAAATGACTCCGACAAATCCTGGCATTCGAAACAGATTTTTTCGATTTTTTTCTCACGGGTACGTGTTACACGGTTACGGTTGACTTTTTCTTATTCGAAATCTGATTCTCTATAAAATGCACCTAATGGTTTCCTTTTAGCTTGAAATTTTTTTTTCTCGAAAATCCACAGTACCCCTCCTTGGAAAAATGACTCCGAAAAATCCTGGCATTCGAAACAGATTTTTTCGATTTTTTTTCTCACGGGTACGGATTACGTGGTTACGAATGACTTTTTCTTATTCGAAATCTGCTTCTGTATAAAATGCACCTAATGGTTTCCTTTTAGCTTGAAATTTTTTTTTCTCGAAAATCCACAGTACCCCCCCTTGGAGAAATGACTCCGACAAATCCTGGCATTCGAAACAGATTTTTTCGATTTTTTTCTCACGGGTACGTGTTACACGGTTACGGTTGACTTTTTCTTATTCGAAATCTGATTCTCTATAAAATGCACCTAATGGTTTCCTTTTAGCTTGAAATTTTTTTTTCTCGAAAATCCACAGTACCCCTCCTTGGAAAAATGACTCCGAAAAATCCTGGCATTCGAAACAGATTTTTTCGATTTTTTTCTCACGGGTACGGATTACGCGGTTACAAATGACTTTTTCTTATTCGAAATCTGCTTCTTTATAAAATGCACCTAATGGTTTCCTTTTAGCTTGAAATTTTTTTTTCTCGAAAATCCACAGTACCCCCCCTTGGAGAAATGTCTCCGACAAATCCTGGCATTCGAAACAGATTTTTTCGATTTTTTTCTCACGGGTACGTGTTACACGGTTACGGTTGACTTTTTCTTATTCGAAATCTGATTCTCTATAAAATGCACCTAATGGTTTCCTTTTAGCTTGAAATTTTTTTTTCTCGAAGATCCACAGTACCCCTCCTTGGAAAAATGACTCCGAAAAATCCTGGCATTCGAAACAGATTTTTTCGATTTTTTTTCTCACGGGTACGGATTACGTGGTTACGAATGACTTTTTCTTATTCGAAATCTGCTTCTGTATAAAATGCACCTAATGGTTTCCTTTTGCTTGAAATTTTTTTTTCTCGAAAATCCACAGTACCCCCTTGGAAAAATGACTCCGAAAAATCCTGGCATTCGAAACAGATTTTTTCGATTTTTTTTCTCACGGGTACGGATTACGTGGTTACGAATGACTTTTTCTTATTCGAAATCTGCTTCTGTATAAAATGCACCTAATGGCTTCCTTTTAGCTTGAAATTTTTTTTTCTCGAAAATCCACAGTACCCCCCCTTGGAGAAATGACTCCGACAAATCCTGGCATTCGAAACAGATTTTTTCGATTTTTTTCTCACGGGTACGTGTTACACGGTTACGGTTGACTTTTTCTTATTCGAAATCTGATTCTCTATAAAATGCACCTAATGGTTTCCTTTTAGCTTGAAATTTTTTTTTCTCGAAAATCCACAGTACCCCTCCTTGGAAAAATGACTCCGAAAAATCCTGGCATTCGAAACAGATTTTTTCGATTTTTTTCTCACGGGTACGGATTACGTGGTTACGAATGACTTTTTCTTATTCGAAATCTGCTTCTGTATAAAATGCACCTAATGGTTTCCTTTTAGCTTGAAATTTTTTTTTCTCGAAAATCCACAGTACCCCCCCTTGGAGAAATGACTCCGACAAATCCTGGCATTCGAAACAGATTTTTTCGAATTTTTTCTCACGGGTTACACGGTTACGGTTGACTTTTTCTTATTCGAAATCTGATTCTCTATAAAATGCACCTAATGGTTTCCTTTTTGCTTGAAATTTTTTTTTCTCGAAAATCCACAGTACCCCTCCTTGGAAAAATGACTCCGAAAAATCATGGCATTCGAAACAGATTTTTTCGATTTTTTTCTCACGGGTACGGGTTACGCGGTTACGGTTGACTTTTTCTTATTCGAAATCTGATTCTCTATAAAATGCACCTAATGGTTTCCTTTTTGCTTGAAATTTTTTTTTCTGGAAAATCCACAGTACCCCCCCTTGGAAAAATGACTCCGAAAAATCCTGGCATTCGAAACAGATTTTTTCGATTTTTTTCTCACGAGTACGTGTTACGCGGTTACGGTGACTTTTTCTTATTCGAAATCTGATTCTCTATAAAATGCACCTAATGGTTTCCTTTTAGCTTGAAATTTTTTTTTCTCGAAAATCCACAGTACCCCCCCTTGGAAAAATGACTCCGAAAAATCCTGGCATTCGAAACAGATTTTTTCGATTTTTTTCTCACGGGTACGGATTACGCGGTTACAAATGACTTTTTCTTATTCGAAATCTGCTTCTGTATAAAATGCACCTAATGGTTTCCTTTTAGCTTGAAATTTTTTTTTCTCGAAAATTCACAGTACCCCCCCTTGGAGAAATGACTCCGACAAATCCTGGCATTCGAAACAGATTTTTTCGATTTTTTTCTCACGGGTACGTGTTACACGGTTACGGTTGACTTTTTCTTATTCGAAATCTGATTCTCTATAAAATGCACCTAATGGTTTCCTTTTAGCTTGAAATTTTTTTTTCTCGAAAATCCACAGTACCCCTCCTTGGAAAAATGACTCCGAAAAATCCTGGCATTCGAAACAGATTTTTTCGTTTTTTTTCTCACGGGTACGGATTACGCGGTTACAAATGACTTTTTCTTATTCGAAATCTGCTTCTGTTTAAAATGCACCTAATGGTTTCCTTTTAGCTTGAAATTTTTTTTTCTCGAAAATCCACAGTACCCCCCCTTGGAGCAATGACTCCGACAAATCCTGGCATTCGAAACAGATTTTTTCGATTTTTTTCTCACGGGTACGTGTTACACGGTTACGGTTGACTTTTTCTTATTCGAAATCTGATTCTGTATAAAATGCACCTAATGGTTTCCTTTTAGCTTGAAATTTTTTTTTCTCGAAAATCCACAGTACCCCTCCTTGGAAAAATGACTCCGAAAAATCCTGGCATTCGAAACAGATTTTTTCGATTTTTTTTCTCACGGGTACGGATTACGTGGTTACGGTTGACTTTTTCTTATTCGAAATCTGATTCTCTATAAAATGCACCTAATGGTTTCCTTTTAGCTTGAAATTTTTTTTTCTCGAAAATCCACAGTACTCCCCCTTGGAGCAATGACTCCGACAAATCCTGGCATTCGAAACAGATTTTTTCGATTTTTTTCTCACGGGTACGTGTTACACGGTTACGGTTGACTTTTTCTTATTCGAAATCTGATTCTCTATAAAATGCACCTAATGGTTTCCTTTTAGCTTGAAATTTTTTTTTCTCGAAAATCCACAGTACCCCCCCCCCCTTGGAGAAATGACTCCGACAAATCCTGGCATTCGAAACAGATTTTTTCGATTTTTTTCTCACGGGTACGTGTTACACGGTTACGGTTGACTTTTTCTTATTCGAAATCTGATTCTCTATAAAATGCACCTAATGGTTTCCTTTTAGCTTGAAATTTTTTTTTCTCGAAAATCCACAGTACCCCTGCTTGGAAAAATGACTCCGAAAAATCCTGGCATTCGAAACAGATTTTTTCGATTTTTTTTCTCACGGGTACGGATTACGTGGTTACGAATGACTTTTTCTTATTCGAAATCTGCTTCTGTATAAAATGCACCTAATGGTTTCCTTTTAGCTTGAAATTTTTTTTTCTCGAAAATCCACAGTACCCCCCCTTGGAGAAATGACTCCGACAAATCCTGGCATTCGAAACAGATTTTTTCGATTTTTTTCTCACGGGTACGGGTTACGCGGTTACGGTTGACTTTTTCTTATTCGAAATCTGATTCTCTATAAAATGCACCTAATGGTTTCCTTTTTGCTTGAAATTTTTTTTTCTTGAAAATCCACAGTACCCCCCCTTGGAAAAATGACTCCGAAAAATCCTGGCTTTCGAAACAGATTTTTTCGATTTTTTTCTCACGAGTACGAGTTACGCGGTTACGGTGACTTTTTCTTATTCGAAATCTGATTCTCTATAAAATGCACCTAATGGTTTCCTTTTAGCTTGAAATTTTTTTTTCTCGAAAATCCACAGTACCCCCCCTTGGAGAAATGACTCCGACAAATCCTGGCATTCGAAACAGATTTTTTCGATTTTTTTCTCACGGGTACGTGTTATACGGTTACGGTTGACTTTTTCTTATTCGAAATCTGATTCTCTATAAAATGCACCTAATGGTTTCCTTTTAGCTTGAAATTTTTTTTTCTCGAAAATCCACAGTACCCCTCCTTGGAAAAATGACTCCGAAAAATCCTGGCATTCGAAACAGATTTTTTCGATTTTTTTTCTCACGGGTACGGATTACGTGGTTACGAATGACTTTTTCTTATTCGAAATCTGCTTCTGTATAAAATGCACCTAATGGCTTCCTTTTAGCTTGAAATTTTTTTTTCTCGAAAATCCACAGTACCCCCCCTTGGAGAAATGACTCCGACAAATCCTGGCATTCGAAACAGATTTTTTCGATTTTTTTCTCACGGGTACGTGTTACACGGTTACGGTTGACTTTTTCTTATTCGAAATATGATTCTCTATAAAATGCACCTAATGGTTTCCTTTTAGCTTGAAATTTTTTTTTCTCGAAAATCCACAGTACCCCTCCTTGGAAAAATGACTCCGAAAAATCCTGGCATTCGAAACGGATTTTTTCGATTTTTTTCTCACGGGTACGGATTACGTGGTTACGAATGACTTTTTCTTATTCGAAATCTGCTTCTGTATAAAATGCACCTAATGGTTTCCTTTTAGCTTGAAATTTTTTTTTCTCGAAAATCCACAGTACCCCCCCTTGGAGAAATGACTCCGACAAATCCTGGCATTCGAAACAGATTTTTTCGAATTTTTTCTCACGGGTTACACGGTTACGGTTGACTTTTTCTTATTCGAAATCTGATTCTCTATAAAATGCACCTAATGGTTTCCTTTTTGCTTGAAATTTTTTTTTCTCGAAAATCCACAGTACCCCTCCTTGGAAAAATGACTCCGAAAAATCATGGCATTCGAAACAGATTTTTTCGATTTTTTTCTCACGGGTACGGGTTACGCGGTTACGGTTGACTTTTTCTTATTCGAAATCTGATTCTCTATAAAATGCACCTAATGGTTTCCTTTTTGCTTGAAATTTTTTTTTCTGGAAAATCCACAGTACCCCCCCTTGGAAAAATGACTCCGAAAAATCCTGGCATTCGAAACAGATTTTTTCGATTTTTTTCTCACGAGTACGAGTTACGCGGTTACGGTGACTTTTTCTTATTCGAAATCTGATTCTCTATAAAATGCACCTAATGGTTTCCTTTTAGCTTGAAATTTTTTTTTCTCGAAAATCCACAGTACCCCCCCTTGGAAAAATGACTCCGAAAAATCCTGGCATTCGAAACAGATTTTTTCGATTTTTTTCTCACGGGTACGGATTACGCGGTTACAAATGACTTTTTCTTATTCGAAATCTGCTTCTGTATAAAATGCACCTAATGGTTTCCTTTTAGCTTGAAATTTTTTTTTCTCGAAAATCCACAGTACCCCCCCTTGGAGAAATGACTCCGACAAATCCTGGCATTCGAAACAGATTTTTTCGATTTTTTTCTCACGGGTACGTGTTACACGGTTACGGTTGACTTTTTCTTATTCGAAATCTGATTCTCTATAAAATGCACCTAATGGTTTCCTTTTAGCTTGAAATTTTTTTTTCTCGAAAATCCACAGTACCCCTCCTTGGAAAAATGACTCCGAAAAATCCTGGCATTCGAAACAGATTTTTTCGATTTTTTTTCTCACGGGTACGGATTACGTGGTTACGAATGACTTTTTCTTATTCGAAATCTGCTTCTGTATAAAATGCACCTAATGGTTTCCTTTTGCTTGAAATTTTTTTTTCTCGAAAATCCACAGTACCCCTCCTTGGAAAAATGACTCCGAAAAATCCTGGCATTCGAAACAGATTTTTTCGTTTTTTTTCTCACGGGTACGGATTACGCGGTTACAAATGACTTTTTCTTATTCGAAATCTGCTTCTGTTTAAAATGCACCTAATGGTTTCCTTTTAGCTTGAAATTTTTTTTTCTCCAAAATCCACAGTACCCCCCCTTGGAGCAATGACTCCGACAAATCCTGGCATTCGAAACAGATTTTTTCGATTTTTTTCTCACGGGTACGTGTTACACGGTTACGGTTGACTTTTTCTTATTCGAAATCTGATTCTGTATAAAATGCACCTAATGGTTTCCTTTTAGCTTGAAATTTTTTTTTCTCGAAAATCCACAGTACCCCTCCTTGGAAAAATGACTCCGAAAAATCCTGGCATTCGAAACAGATTTTTTCGATTTTTTTTCTCACGGGTACGGATTACGTGGTTACGGTTGACTTTTTCTTATTCGAAATCTGATTCTCTATAAAATGCACCTAATGGTTTCCTTTTAGCTTGAAATTTTTTTTTCTCGAAAATCCACAGTACTCCCCCTTGGAGCAATGACTCCGACAAATCCTGGCATTCGAAACAGATTTTTTCGATTTTTTTCTCACGGGTACGTGTTACACGGTTACGGTTGACTTTTTCTTATTCGAAATCTGATTCTCTATAAAATGCACCTAATGGTTTCCTTTTAGCTTGAAATTTTTTTTTCTCGAAAATCCACAGTACCCCCCCCCCCTTGGAGAAATGACTCCGACAAATCCTGGCATTCGAAACAGATTTTTTCGATTTTTTTCTCACGGGTACGTGTTACACGGTTACGGTTGACTTTTTCTTATTCGAAATCTGATTCTCTATAAAATGCACCTAATGGTTTCCTTTTAGCTTGAAATTTTTTTTTCTCGAAAATCCACAGTACCCCTCCTTGGAAAAATGACTCCGAAAAATCCTGGCATTCGAAACAGATTTTTTCGATTTTTTTTCTCACGGGTACGGATTACGTGGTTACGAATGACTTTTTCTTATTCGAAATCTGCTTCTGTATAAAATGCACCTAATGGTTTCCTTTTAGCTTGAAATTTTTTTTTCTCGAAAATCCACAGTACCCCCCCTTGGAGAAATGACTCCGACAAATCCTGGCATTCGAAACAGATTTTTTCGATTTTTTTCTCACGGGTACGGGTTACGCGGTTACGGTTGACTTTTTCTTATTCGAAATCTGATTCTCTATAAAATGCACCTAATGGTTTCCTTTTTGCTTGAAATTTTTTTTTCTTGAAAATCCACAGTACCCCCCCTTGGAAAAATGACTCCGAAAAATCCTGGCATTCGAAACAGATTTTTTCGATTTTTTTCTCACGAGTACGAGTTACGCGGTTACGGTGACTTTTTCTTATTCGAAATCTGATTCTCTATAAAATGCACCTAATGGTTTCCTTTTAGCTTGAAATTTTTTTTTCTCGAAAATCCACAGTACCCCCCCTTGGAAAAATGACTCCGAAAAATCCTGGCATTCGAAACAGATTTTTTCGATTTTTTTCTCACGGGTACGGATTACGCGGTTACAAATGACTTTTTCTTATTCGAAATCTGCTTCTTTATAAAATGCACCTAATGGTTTCCTTTTAGCTTGAAATTTTTTTTTCTCGAAAATCCACAGTACCCCCCCTTGGAGAAATGTCTCCGACAAATCCTGGCATTCGAAACAGATTTTTTCGATTTTTTTCTCACGGGTACGTGTTACACGGTTACGGTTGACTTTTTCTTATTCGAAATCTGATTCTCTATAAAATGCACCTAATGGTTTCCTTTTAGCTTGAAATTTTTTTTTCTCGAAGATCCACAGTACCCCTCCTTGGAAAAATGACTCCGAAAAATCCTGGCATTCGAAACAGATTTTTTCGATTTTTTTCTCACGGGTACGTATTACGTGGTTACGAATGACTTTTTCTTATTCGAAATCTGCTTCTGTATAAAATGCACCTAATGGTTTCCTTTTGCTTGAAATTTTTTTTTCTCGAAAATCCACAGTACCCCCTTGGAAAAATGACTCCGAAAAATCCTGGCATTCGAAACAGATTTTTTCGTTTTTTTTCTCACGGGTACGGATTACGCGGTTACAAATGACTTTTTCTTATTCGAAATCTGCTTCTGTATAAAATGCACCTAATGGTTTCCTTTTAGCTTGAAATTTTTTTTTCTCGAAAATCCACAGTACCCCCCCTTGGAGCAATGACTCCTACAAATCCTGGCATTCGAAACAGATTTTTTCGATTTTTTTCTCACGGGTACGTGTTACACGGTTACGGTTGACTTTTTCTTATTCGAAATCTGATTCTGTATAAAATGCACCTAATGGTTTCCTTTTAGCTTGAAATTTTTTTTTCTCGAAAATCCACAGTACCCCTCCTTGGAAAAATGACTCCGAAAAATCCTGGCATTCGAAACAGATTTTTTCGATTTTTTTTCTCACGGGTACGGATTACGTGGTTACGAATGACTTTTTCTTATTCGAAATCTGCTTCTGTATAAAATGCACCTAATGGCTTCCTTTTAGCTTGAAATTTTTTTTTCTCGAAAATCCACAGTACCCCCCCTTGGAGAAATGACTCCGACAAATCCTGGCATTCGAAACAGATTTTTTCGATTTTTTTCTCACGGGTACGTGTTACACGGTTACGGTTGACTTTTTCTTATTCGAAATCTGATTCTCTATAAAATGCACCTAATGGTTTCCTTTTAGCTTGAAATTTTTTTTTCTCGAAAATCCACAGTACCCCTCCTTGGAAAAATGACTCCGAAAAATCCTGGCATTCGAAACAGATTTTTTCGATTTTTTTCTCACGGGTACGGATTACGTGGTTACGAATGACTTTTTCTTATTCGAAATCTGCTTCTGTATAAAATGCACCTAACGGTTTCCTTTTAGCTTGAAATTTTTTTTTCTCGAAAATCCACAGTACCCCCCCTTGGAGAAATGACTCCGACAAATCCTGGCATTCGAAACAGATTTTTTCGAATTTTTTCTCACGGGTTACACGGTTACGGTTGACTTTTTCTTATTCGAAATCTGATTCTCTATAAAATGCACCTAATGGTTTCCTTTTTGCTTGAAATTTTTTTTTCTCGAAAATCCACAGTACCCCTCCTTGGAAAAATGACTCCGAAAAATCATGGCATTCGAAACAGATTTTTTCGATTTTTTTCTCACGGGTACGGGTTACGCGGTTACGGTTGACTTTTTCTTATTCGAAATCTGATTCTCTATAAAATGCACCTAATGGTTTCCTTTTTGCTTGAAATTTTTTTTTCTGGAAAATCCACAGTACCCCCCCTTGGAAAAATGACTCCGAAAAATCCTGGCATTCGAAACAGATTTTTTCGATTTTTTTCTCACGAGTACGAGTTACGCGGTTACGGTGACTTTTTCTTATTCGAAATCTGATTCTCTAGAAAATGCACCTAATGGTTTCCTTTTAGCTTGAAATTTTTTTTTCTCGAAAATCCACAGTACCCCCCCTTGGAAAAATGACTCCGAAAAATCCTGGCATTCGAAACAGATTTTTTCGATTTTTTTCTCACGGGTACGGATTACGCGGTTACAAATGACTTTTTCTTATTCGAAATCTGCTTCTGTATAAAATGCACCTAATGGTTTCCTTTTAGCTTGAAATTTTTTTTTCTCGAAAATCCACAGTACCCCCCCTTGGAGAAATGACTCCGACAACTCCTGGCATTCGAAACAGATTTTTTCGATTTTTTTCTCACGGGTACGTGTTACACGGTTACGGTTGACTTTTTCTTATTCGAAATCTGATTCTCTATAAAATGCACCTAATGGTTTCCTTTTAGCTTGAAATTTTTTTTTCTCGAAAATCCACAGTACCCCTCCTTGGAAAAATGACTCCGAAAAATCCTGGCATTCGAAACAGATTTTTTCGATTTTTTTTCTCACGGGTACGGATTACGTGGTTACGAATGACTTTTTCTTATTCGAAATCTGCTTCTGTATAAAATGCACCTAATGGTTTCCTTTTGCTTGAAATTTTTTTTTCTCGAAAATCCACAGTACCCCCTTGGAAAAATGACTCCGAAAAATCCTGGCATTCGAAACAGATTTTTTCGTTTTTTTTCTCACGGGTACGGATTACGCGGTTACAAATGACTTTTTCTTATTCGAAATCTGCTTCTGTATAAAATGCACCTAATGGTTTCCTTTTAGCTTGAAATTTTTTTTTCTCGAAAATCCACAGTACCCCCCCTTGGAGAAATGACTCCGACAAATCCTGGCATTCGAAACAGATTTTTTCGATTTTTTTCTCACGGGTACGTGTTACACGGTTACGGTTGACTTTTTCTTATTCGAAATCTGATTCTCTATAAAATGCACCTAATGGTTTCCTTTTAGCTTGAAATTTTTTTTTCTCGAAAATCCACAGTACCCCTCCTTGGAAAAATGACTCCGAAAAATCCTGGCATTCGAAACAGATTTTTTCGATTTTTTTTCTCACGGGTACGGATTACGTGGTTACGAATGACTTTTTCTTATTCGAAATCTGCTTCTGTATAAAATGCACCTAATGGTTTCCTTTTGCTTGAAATTTTTTTTTCTCGAAAATCCACAGTACCCCCTTGGAAAAATGACTCCGAAAAATCCTGGCATTCGAAACAGATTTTTTCGTTTTTTTTCTCACGGGTACGGATTACGCGGTTACAAATGACTTTTTCTTATTCGAAATCTGCTTCTGTATAAAATGCACCTAATGGTTTCCTTTTAGCTTGAAATTTTTTTTTCTCGAAAATCCACAGTACCCCCCCTTGGAGCAATGACTCCGACAAATCCTGGCATTCGAAACAGATTTTTTCGATTTTTTTCTCACGGGTACGTGTTACACGGTTACGGTTGACTTTTTCTTATTCGAAATCTGATTCTGTATAAAATGCACCTAATGGTTTCCTTTTAGCTTGAAATTTTTTTTTCTCGAAAATCCACAGTACCCCTCCTTGGAAAAATGACTCCGAAAAATCCTGGCATTCGAAACAGATTTTTTCGATTTTTTTTCTCACGGGTACGGATTACGTGGTTACGAATGACTTTTTCTTATTCGAAATCTGCTTCTGTATAAAATGCACCTAATGGCTTCCTTTTAGCTTGAAATTTTTTTTTCTCGAAAATCCACAGTACCCCCCCTTGGAGAAATGACTCCGACAAATCCTGGCATTCGAAACAGATTTTTTCGATTTTTTTCTCACGGGTACGTGTTACACGGTTACGGTTGACTTTTTCTTATTCGAAATCTGATTCTCTATAAAATGCACCTAATGGTTTCCTTTTTGCTTGAAATTTTTTTTTCTCGAAAATCCACAGTACCCCTCCTTGGAAAAATGACTCCGAAAAATCATGGCATTCGAAACAGATTTTTTCGATTTTTTTCTCACGGGTACGGGTTACGCGGTTACGGTGACTTTTTCTTATTCGAAATCTGATTCTCTATAAAATGCACCTAATGGTTTCCTTTTAGCTTGAAATTTTTTTTTCTCGATAATCCACAGTACCCCCCCTTGGAAAAATGACTCCGAAAAATCCTGGCATTCGAAACAGATTTTTTCGATTTTTTTCTCACGGGTACGGATTACGCGGTTACAAATGACTTTTTCTTATTCGAAATCTGCTTCTGTATAAAATGCACCTAATGGTTTCCTTTTAGCTTGAAATTTTTTTTTCTCGAAAATCCACAGTACCCCCCCCTTGGAGAAATGACTCCGACAAATCCTGGCATTCGAAACAGATTTTTTCGATTTTTTTCTCACGGGTACGTGTTACACGGTTACGGTTGACTTTTTCTTATTCGAAATCTGATTCTCTATAAAATGCACCTAATGGTTTCCTTTTAGCTTGAAATTTTTTTTTCTCGAAAATCCACAGTACCCCTCCTTGGAAAAATGACTCCGAAAAATCCTGGCATTCGAAACAGATTTTTTCGTTTTTTTTCTCACGGGTACGGATTACGCGGTTACAAATGACTTTTTCTTATTCGAAATCTGCTTCTGTATAAAATGCACCTAATGGTTTCCTTTTAGCTTGAAATTTTTTTTTCTCGAAAATCCACAGTACCCCCCCTTGGAGCAATGACTCCGACAAATCCTGGCATTCGAAACAGATTTTTTCGATTTTTTTCTCACGGGTACGTGTTACACGGTTACGGTTGACTTTTTCTTATTCGAAATCTGATTCTGTATAAAATGCACCTAATGGTTTCCTTTTAGCTTGAAATTTTTTTTTCTCGAAAATCCACAGTACCCCTCCTTGGAAAAATGACTCCGAAAAATCCTGGCATTCGAAACAGATTTTTTCGATTTTTTTTCTCACGGGTACGGATTACGTGGTTACGGTTGACTTTTTCTTATTCGAAATCTGATTCTCTATAAAATGCACCTAATGGTTTCCTTTTAGCTTGAAATTTTTTTTTCTCGAAAATCCACAGTACCCCCCCTTGGAGCAATGACTCCGACAAATCCTGGCATTCGAAACAGATTTTTTCGATTTTTTTCTCACGGGTACGTGTTACACGGTTACGGTTGACTTTTTCTTATTCGAAATCTGATTCTCTATAAAATGCACCTAATGGTTTCCTTTTAGCTTGAAATTTTTTTTTCTCGAAAATCCACAGTACCCCTCCTTGGAAAAATGACTCCGAAAAATCCTGGCATTCGAAACAGATTTTTTCGATTTTTTTTCTCACGGGTACGGATTACGTGATTACGAATGACTTTTTCTTATTCGAAATCTGCTTCTGTATAAAATGCACCTAATGGTTTCCTTTTAGCTTGAAATTTTTTTTTCTCGAAAATCCACAGTACCCCCCCCCCCTTGGAGAAATGACTCCGACAAATCCTGGCATTCGAAACAGATTTTTTCGATTTTTTTCTCACGGGTACGTGTTACACGGTTACGGTTGACTTTTTCTTATTCGAAATCTGATTCTCTATAAAATGCACCTAATGGTTTCCTTTTAGCTTGAAATTTTTTTTTCTCGAAAATCCACAGTACCCCTCCTTGGAAAAATGACTCCGAAAAATCCTGGCATTCGAAACAGATTTTTTCGATTTTTTTTCTCACGGGTACGGATTACGTGGTTACGAATGACTTTTTCTTATTCGAAATCTGCTTCTGTATAAAATGCACCTAATGGTTTCCTTTTAGCTTGAAATTTTTTTTTCTCGAAAATCCACAGTACCCCCCCTTGGAGAAATGACTCCGACAAATCCTGGCATTCGAAACAGATTTTTTCGATTTTTTTCTCACGGGTACGTGTTACGCGGTTACGGTTGACTTTTTCTTATTCGAAATCTGATTCTCTATAAAATGCACCTAATGGTTTCCTTTTTGCTTGAAATTTTTTTTTCTTGAAAATCCACAGTACCCCCCCTTGGAAAAATGACTCCGAAAAATCCTGGCATTCGAAACAGATTTTTTCGATTTTTTTCTCACGAGTACGAGTTACGCGGTTACGGTGACTTTTTCTTATTCGAAATCTGATTCTCTATAAAATGCACCTAATGGTTTCCTTTTAGCTTGAAATTTTTTTTTCTCGAAAATCCACAGTACCCCCCCTTGGAAAAATGACTCCGAAAAATCCTGGCATTCGAAACAGATTTTTTCGATTTTTTTCTCACGGGTACGGATTACGCGGTTACAAATGACTTTTTCTTATTCGAAATCTGCTTCTTTATAAAATGCACCTAATGGTTTCCTTTTAGCTTGAAATTTTTTTTTCTCGAAAATCCACAGTACCCCCCCTTGGAGAAATGTCTCCGACAAATCCTGGCATTCGAAACAGATTTTTTCGATTTTTTTCTCACGGGTACGTGTTACACGGTTACGGTTGACTTTTTCTTATTCGAAATCTGATTCTCTATAAAATGCACCTAATGGTTTCCTTTTAGCTTGAAATTTTTTTTTCTCGAAGATCCACAGTACCCCTCCTTGGAAAAATGACTCCGAAAAATCCTGGCATTCGAAACAGATTTTTTCGATTTTTTTTCTCACGGGTACGGATTACGTGGTTACGAATGACTTTTTCTTATTCGAAATCTGCTTCTGTATAAAATGCACCTAATGGTTTCCTTTTGCTTGAAATTTTTTTTTCTCGAAAATCCACAGTACCCCCTTGGAAAAATGACTCCGAAAAATCCTGGCATTCGAAACAGATTTTTTCGTTTTTTTTCTCACGGGTACGGATTACGCGGTTACAAATGACTTTTTCTTATTCGAAATCTGCTTCTGTATAAAATGCACCTAATGGTTTCCTTTTAGCTTGAAATTTTTTTTTCTCGAAAATCCACAGTACCCCCCCTTGGAGCAATGACTCCTACAAATCCTGGCATTCGAAACAGATTTTTTCGATTTTTTTCTCACGGGTACGTGTTACACGGTTACGGTTGACTTTTTCTTATTCGAAATCTGATTCTGTATAAAATGCACCTAATGGTTTCCTTTTAGCTTGAAATTTTTTTTTCTCGAAAATCCACAGTACCCCTCCTTGGAAAAATGACTCCGAAAAATCCTGGCATTCGAAACAGATTTTTTCGATTTTTTTTCTCACGGGTACGGATTACGTGGTTACGAATGACTTTTTCTTATTCGAAATCTGCTTCTGTATAAAATGCACCTAATGGTTTCCTTTTAGCTTGAAATTTTTTTTTCTCGAAAATCCACAGTACCCCCCCCCCCTTGGAGAAATGACTCCGACAAATCCTGGCATTCGAAACAGATTTTTTCGATTTTTTTCTCACGGGTACGTGTTACACGGTTACGGTTGACTTTTTCTTATTCGAAATCTGATTCTCTATAAAATGCACCTAATGGTTTCCTTTTAGCTTGAAATTTTTTTTTCTCGAAAATCCACAGTACCCCTCCTTGGAAAAATGACTCCGAAAAATCCTGGCATTCGAAACAGATTTTTTCGATTTTTTTTCTCACGGGTACGGATTACGTGGTTACGAATGACTTTTTCTTATTCGAAATCTGCTTCTGTATAAAATGCACCTAATGGTTTCCTTTTAGCTTGAAATTTTTTTTTCTCGAAAATCCACAGTACCCCCCCTTGGAGAAATGACTCCGACAAATCCTGGCATTCGAAACAGATTTTTTCGATTTTTTTCTCACGAGTACGAGTTACGCGGTTACGGTGACTTTTTCTTATTCGAAATCTGATTCTCTATAAAATGCACCTAATGGTTTCCTTTTAGCTTGAAATTTTTTTTTCTCGAAGATCCACAGTACCCCTCCTTGGAAAAATGACTCCGAAAAATCCTGGCATTCGAAACAGATTTTTTCGATTTTTTTTCTCACGGGTACGGATTACGTGGTTACGAATGACTTTTTCTTATTCGAAATCTGCTTCTGTATAAAATGCACCTAATGGTTTCCTTTTGCTTGAAATTTTTTTTTCTCGAAAATCCACAGTACCCCCTTGGAAAAATGACTCCGAAAAATCCTGGCATTCGAAACAGATTTTTTCGTTTTTTTTCTCACGGGTACGGATTACGCGGTTACAAATGACTTTTTCTTATTCGAAATCTGCTTCTGTATAAAATGCACCTAATGGTTTCCTTTTAGCTTGAAATTTTTTTTTCTCGAAAATCCACAGTACCCCCCCTTGGAGCAATGACTCCTACAAATCCTGGCATTCGAAACAGATTTTTTCGATTTTTTTCTCACGGGTACGTGTTACACGGTTACGGTTGACTTTTTCTTATTCGAAATCTGATTCTGTATAAAATGCACCTAATGGTTTCCTTTTAGCTTGAAATTTTTTTTTCTCGAAAATCCACAGTACCCCTCCTTGGAAAAATGACTCCGAGAAATCCTGGCATTCGAAACAGATTTTTTCGATTTTTTTTCTCACGGGTACGGATTACGTGGTTACGAATGACTTTTTCTTATTCGAAATCTGCTTCTGTATAAAATGCACCTAATGGCTTCCTTTTAGCTTGAAATTTTTTTTTCTCGAAAATCCACAGTACCCCCCCTTGGAGAAATGACTCCGACAAATCCTGGCATTCGAAACAGATTTTTTCGATTTTTTTCTCACGGGTACGTGTTACACGGTTACGGTTGACTTTTTCTTATTCGAAATCTGATTCTCTATAAAATGCACCTAATGGTTTCCTTTTAGCTTGAAATTTTTTTTCTCGAAAATCCACAGTACCCCTCCTTGGAAAAATGACTCCGAAAAATCCTGGCATTCGAAACAGATTTTTTCGATTTTTTTCTCACGGGTACGGATTACGTGGTTACGAATGACTTTTTCTTATTCGAAATCTGCTTCTGTATAAAATGCACCTAATGGTTTCCTTTTAGCTTGAAATTTTTTTTTCTCGAAAATCCACAGTACCCCCCCTTGGAGAAATGACTCCGACAAATCCTGGCATTCGAAACAGATTTTTTCGAATTTTTTCTCACGGGTTACACGGTTACGGTTGACTTTTTCTTATTCGAAATCTGATTCTCTATAAAATGCACCTAATGGTTTCCTTTTTGCTTGAATTTTTTTTTTCTGGAAAATCCACAGTACCCCCCCTTGGAAAAATGACTCCGAAAAATCCTGGCATTCGAAACAGATTTTTTCGATTTTTTTCTCACGAGTACGAGTTACGCGGTTACGGTGACTTTTTCTTATTCGAAATCTGATTCTCTATAAAATGCACCTAATGGTTTCCTTTTAGCTTGAAATTTTTTTTTCTCGAAAATCCACAGTACCCCCCCTTGGAAAAATGACTCCGAAAAATCCTGGCATTCGAAACAGATTTTTTCGATTTTTTTCTCACGGGTACGGATTACGCGGTTACAAATGACTTTTTCTTATTCGAAATCTGCTTCTGTATAAAATGCACCTAATGGTTTCCTTTTAGCTTGAAATTTTTTTTTCTCGAAAATCCACAGTACCCCCCCTTGGAGAAATGACTCCGACAAATCCTGGCATTCGAAACAGATTTTTTCGATTTTTTTCTCACGGGTACGTGTTACACGGTTACGGTTGACTTTTTCTTATTCGAAATCTGATTCTCTATAAAATGCACCTAATGGTTTCCTTTTAGCTTGAAATTTTTTTTTCTCGAAAATCCACAGTACCCCTCCTTGGAAAAATGACTCCGAAAAATCCTGGCATTCGAAACAGATTTTTTCGATTTTTTTTCTCACGGGTACGGATTACGTGGTTACGAATGACTTTTTCTTATTCGAAATCTGCTTCTGTATAAAATGCACCTAATGGTTTCCTTTTGCTTGAAATTTTTTTTTCTCGAAAATCCACAGTACCCCCTTGGAAAAATGACTCCGAAAAATCCTGGCATTCGAAACAGATTTTTTCGTTTTTTTTCTCACGGGTACGGATTACGCGGTTACAAATGACTTTTTCTTATTCGAAATCTGCTTCTGTATAAAATGCACCTAATGGTTTCCTTTTAGCTTGAAATTTTTTTTTCTCGAAAATCCACAGTACCCCCCCCTTGGAGCAATGACTCCGACAAATCCTGGCATTCGAAACAGATTTTTTCGATTTTTTTCTCACGGGTACGTGTTACACGGTTACGGTTGACTTTTTCTTATTCGAAATCTGATTCTGTATAAAATGCACCTAATGGTTTCCTTTTAGCTTGAAATTTTTTTTTCTCGAAAATCCACAGTACCCCTCCTTGGAAAAATGACTCCGAAAAATCCTGGCATTCGAAACAGATTTTTTCGATTTTTTTTCTCACGGGTACGGATTACGTGGTTACGAATGACTTTTTCTTATTCGAAATCTGCTTCTGTATAAAATGCACCTAATGGCTTCCTTTTAGCTTGAAATTTTTTTTTCTCGAAAATCCACAGTACCCCCCCTTGGAGAAATGACTCCGACAAATCCTGGCATTCGAAACAGATTTTTTCGATTTTTTTCTCACGGGTACGTGTTACACGGTTACGGTTGACTTTTTCTTATTCGAAATCTGATTCTCTATAAAATGCACCTAATGGTTTCCTTTTTGCTTGAAATTTTTTTTTCTCGAAAATCCACAGTACCCCCCCTTGGAGCAATGACTCCGGCAAATCCTGGCATTCGAAACAGATTTTTTCGATTTTTTTCTCACGGGTACGTGTTACACGGTTACGGTTGACTTTTTCTTATTCGAAATCTGATTCTGTATAAAATGCACCTAATGGTTTCCTTTTAGCTTGAAATTTTTTTTTCTCGAAAATCCACAGTACCCCTCCTTGGAAAAATGACTCCGAAAAATCCTGGCATTCGAAACAGATTTTTTCGATTTTTTTTCTCACGGGTACGGATTACGTGGTTACGAATGACTTTTTCTTATTCGAAATCTGCTTCTGTATAAAATGCACCTAATGGCTTCCTTTTAGCTTGAAATTTTTTTTTCTCGAAAATCCACAGTACCCCCCCTTGGAGAAATGACTCCGACAAATCCTGGCATTCGAAACAGATTTTTTCGATTTTTTTCTCACGGGTACGTGTTACACGGTTACGGTTGACTTTTTCTTATTCGAAATCTGATTCTCTATAAAATGCACCTAATGGTTTCCTTTTTGCTTGAAATTTTTTTTTCTCGAAAATCCACAGTACCCCTCCTTGGAAAAATGACTCCAAAAAATCATGGCATTCGAAACAGATTTTTTCGATTTTTTTCTCACGGGTACGGGTTACGCGGTTACGGTTGACTTTTTCTTATTCGAAATCTGATTCTCTATAAAATGCACCTAATGGTTTCCTTTTTGCTTGAAATTTTTTTTTCTCGAAAATCCACAGTACCCCCCCTTGGAGCAATGACTCCGACAAATCCTGGCATTCGAAACAGATTTTTTCGATTTTTTTCTCACGGGTACGTGTTACACGGTTACGGTTGACTTTTTCTTATTCGAAATCTGATTCTCTATAAAATGCACCTAATGGTTTCCTTTTAGCTTGAAATTTTTTTTTCTCGAAAATCCACAGTACCCCTCCTTGGAAAAATGACTCCGAAAAATCCTGGCATTCGAAACAGATTTTTTCGTTTTTTTTCTCACGGGTACGGATTACGCGGTTGCAAATGACTTTTTCTTATTCGAAATCTGCTTCTGTATAAAATGCACCTAATGGTTTCCTTTTAGCTTGAAATTTTTTTTTCTCGAAAATCCACAGTACCCCCCCTTGGAGCAATGACTCCGACAAATCCTGGCATTCGAAACAGATTTTTTCGATTTTTTTCTCACGGGTACGTGTTACACGGTTACGGTTGACTTTTTCTTATTCGAAATCTGATTCTGTATAAAATGCACCTAATGGTTTCCTTTTAGCTTGAAATTTTTTTTTCTCGAAAATCCACAGTACCCCTCCTTGGAAAAATGACTCCGAAAAATCCTGGCATTCGAAACAGATTTTTTCGATTTTTTTTCTCACGGGTACGGATTACGTGGTTACGAATGACTTTTTCTTATTCGAAATCTGCTTCTGTATAAAATGCACCTAATGGCTTCCTTTTAGCTTGAAATTTTTTTTTCTCGAAAATCCACAGTACCCCCCCTTGGAGAAATGACTCCGACAAATCCTGGCATTCGAAACAGATTTTTTCGATTTTTTTCTCACGGGTACGTGTTACACGGTTACGGTTGACTTTTTCTTATTCGAAATCTGATTCTCTATAAAATGCACCTAATGGTTTCCTTTTTGATTGAAATTTTTTTTTCTCGAAAATCCACAGTACCCCTCCTTGGAAAAATGACTCCGAAAAATCATGGCATTCGAAACAGATTTTTTCGATTTTTTTCTCACGGGTACGGGTTACGCGGTTACGGTTGACTTTTTCTTATTCGAAATCTGATTCTCTATAAAATGCACCTAATGGTTTCCTTTTTGATTGAAATTTTTTTTTCTGGAAAATCCACAGTACCCCCCCTTGGAAAAATGACTCCGAAAAATCCTGGCATTCGAAACAGATTTTTTCGATTTTTTTCTCACGAGTACGAGTTACGCGGTTACGGTGACTTTTTCTTATTCGAAATCTGATTCTCTATAAAATGCACCTAATGGTTTCCTTTTAGCTTGAAATTTTTTTTTCTCGAAAATCCACAGTACCCCCCCTTGGAGAAATGACTCCGACAAATCCTGGCATTCGAAACAGATTTTTTCGATTTTTTTCTCACGGGTACGTGTTACACGGTTACGGTTGACTTTTTCTTATTCGAAATCTGATTCTCTATAAAATGCACCTAATGGTTTCCTTTTAGCTTGAAATTTTTTTTTCTCGAAAATCCACAGTACCCCTCCTTGGAAAAATGACTCCGAAAAATCCTGGCATTCGAAACAGATTTTTTCGTTTTTTTTCTCACGGGTACGGATTACGCGGTTGCAAATGACTTTTTCTTATTCGAAATCTGCTTCTGTATAAAATGCACCTAATGGTTTCCTTTTAGCTTGAAATTTTTTTTTCTCGAAAATCCACAGTACCCCCCCTTGGAGCAATGACTCCGACAAATCCTGGCATTCGAAACAGATTTTTTCGATTTTTTTCTCACGGGTACGTGTTACACGGTTACGGTTGACTTTTTCTTATTCGAAATCTGATTCTGTATAAAATGCACCTAATGGTTTCCTTTTAGCTTGAAATTTTTTTTTCTCGAAAATCCACAGTACCCCTCCTTGGAAAAATGACTCCGAAAAATCCTGGCATTCGAAACAGATTTTTTCGATTTTTTTTCTCACGGGTACGGATTACGTGGTTACGAATGACTTTTTCTTATTCGAAATCTGCTTCTGTATAAAATGCACCTAATGGCTTCCTTTTAGCTTGAAATTTTTTTTTCTCGAAAATCCACAGTACCCCCCCTTGGAGAAATGACTCCGACAAATCCTGGCATTCGAAACAGATTTTTTCGATTTTTTTCTCACGGGTACGTGTTACACGGTTACGGTTGACTTTTTCTTATTCGAAATCTGATTCTCTATAAAATGCACCTAATGGTTTCCTTTTTGATTGAAATTTTTTTTTCTCGAAAATCCACAGTACCCCTCCTTGGAAAAATGACTCCGAAAAATCATGGCATTCGAAACAGATTTTTTCGATTTTTTTCTCACGGGTACGGGTTACGCGGTTACGGTTGACTTTTTCTTATTCGAAATCTGATTCTCTATAAAATGCACCTAATGGTTTCCTTTTTGCTTGAAATTTTTTTTTCTGGAAAATCCACAGTACCCCCCCTTGGAAAAATGACTCCGAAAAATCCTGGCATTCGAAACAGATTTTTTCGATTTTTTTCTCACGAGTACGAGTTACGCGGTTACGGTGACTTTTTCTTATTCGAAATCTGATTCTCTATAAAATGCACCTAATGGTTTCCTTTTAGCTTGAAATTTTTTTTTCTCGAAAATCCACAGTACCCCCCCTTGGAAAAATGACTCCGAAAAATCCTGGCATTCGAAACAGATTTTTTCGATTTTTTTCTCACGGGTACGGATTACGCGGTTACAAATGACTTTTTCTTATTCGAAATCTGCTTCTGTATAAAATGCACCTAATGGTTTCCTTTTAGCTTGAAATTTTTTTTCTCGAAAATCCACAGTACCCCCCCTTGGAGAAATGACTCCGACAAATCCTGGCATTCGAAACAGATTTTTTCGATTTTTTTCTCACGGGTACGTGTTACACGGTTACGGTTGACTTTTTCTTATTCGAAATCTGATTCTCTATAAAATGCACCTAATGGTTTCCTTTTAGCTTGAAATTTTTTTTTCTCGAAAATCCACAGTACCCCTCCTTGGAAAAATGACTCCGAAAAATCCTGGCATTCGAAACAGATTTTTTCGATTTTTTTTCTCACGGGTACGGATTACGTGGTTACGAATGACTTTTTCTTATTCGAAATCTGCTTCTGTATAAAATGCACCTAATGGTTTCCTTTTGCTTGAAATTTTTTTTTCTCGAAAATCCACAGTACCTCCCCTTGGAGAAATGACTCCGACAAATCCTGGCATTCGAAACAGATTTTTTCGAATTTTTTCTCACGGGTACGGGTTACACGGTTACGGTTGACTTTTTCTTATTCGAAATCTGATTCTCTATAAAATGCACCTAATGGTTTCCTTTTTGCTTGAAATTTTTTTTTCTCTAAAATCCACAGTACCCTCCCTTGGAAAAATGACTCCGAAAAATCATGGCATTCGAAACAGATTTTTTCGATATTTTTCTTTCGGGTACGGGTTACGCGGTTACGGTTGACTTTCTCTTATTCGAAATCTGATTCTCTATAAAATGCACCTAATGGTTTCCTTTTAGCTTGAAATTTTTTTTTCTCGAAAATCCACAGTACCCCTCCTTGGATAAATGACTCCGAAAAATCATGGCATTCGAAACAGATTTTTTCGATTTTTTTCTCACGGGTACGGGTTACGCGGTTACGGTTGACTTTCTCTTATTCGAAATCTGATTCTCTATAAAATGCACCTAATGGTTTCCTTTTAGCTTGAAATTTTTTTTTCTCGAAAATCCACAGTACCCCTCCTTGGATAAATGACTCCGAAAAATCATGGCATTCGAAACAGATTTTTTCGATTTTTTTCTCACGGGTACGGGTTAGGCGGTTACGAATGACTTTTTCTTATTCGAAATCTGCTTCTGTATAAAATGCACCTAATGGCTTCCTTTTAGCTTGAAATTTTTTTTTCTCGAAAATCCACAGTACCCCCCCTTGGAGAAATGACTCCGACAAATCCTGGCATTCGAAACAGATTTTTTCGATTTTTTTCTCACGGGTACGTGTTACACGGTTACGGTTGACTTTTTCTTATTCGAAATCTGATTCTCTATAAAATGCACCTAATGGTTTCCTTTTAGCTTGAAATTTTTTTTTCTCGAAAATCCACAGTACCCCTCCTTGGAAAAATGACTCCGAAAAATCCTGGCATTCGAAACAGATTTTTTCGATTTTTTTTCTCACGGGTACGGATTACGTGGTTACGAATGACTTTTTCTTATTCGAAATCTGCTTCTGTATAAAATGCACCTAATGGTTTCCTTTTGGCTTGAAATTTTTTTTTCTCGAAAATCCACAGTACCCCCCCCTAGGAGAAATGACTCCGACAAATCCTGGCATTCGAAACAGATTTTTTCGAATATTTTCTCACGGGTTACACTGTTACGGTTGACTTTTTCTTATTCGAAATCTGATTCTCTATAAAATGCACCTAATGGTTTCCTTTTTGCTTGAAATTTTTTTTTCTCGAAAATCCACAGTACCCCTCCTTGGAAAAATGACTCCGAAAAATCATGGCATTCGAAACAGATTTTTTCGATTTTTTTCTCACGGGTACGGGTTACGCGGTTACGGTTGACTTTTTCTTATTCGAAATCTGATTCTCTATAAAATGCACCTAATGGTTTCCTTTTTGCTTGAAATTTTTTTTTCTGGAAAATCCACAGTACCCCCCCTTGGAAAAATGACTCCGAAAAATCCTGGCATTCGAAACAGATTTTTTCGATTTTTTTCTCACGAGTACGAGTTACGCGGTTACGGTGACTTTTTCTTATTCGAAATCTGATTCTCTATAAAATGCACCTAATGGTTTCCTTTTAGCTTGAAATTTTTTTTTCTCGAAAATCCACAGTACCCCCCCTTGGAAAAATGACTCCGAAAAATCCTGGCATTCGAAACAGATTTTTTCGATTTTTTTCTCACGGGTACGTGTTACACGGTTACGGTTGACTTTTTCTTATTCGAAATCTGATTCTCTATAAAATGCACCTAATGGTTTCCTTTTAGCTTGAAATTTTTTTTTCTCGAAAATCCACAGTACCCCTCCTTGGAAAAATGACTCCGAAAAATCCTGGCATTCGAAACAGATTTTTTCGATTTTTTTTCTCACGGGTACGGATTACGTGGTTACGAATGACTTTTTCTTATTCGAAATCTGCTTCTGTATAAAATGCACCTAATGGTTTCCTTTTGGCTTGAAATTTTTTTTTCTCGAAAATCCACAGTACCCCCCCCTAGGAGAAATGACTCCGACAAATCCTGGCATTCGAAACAGATTTTTTCGAATATTTTCTCACGGGTTACACGGTTACGGTTGACTTTTTCTTATTCGAAATCTGATTCTCTATAAAATGCACCTAATGGTTTCCTTTTTGCTTGAAATTTTTTTTTCTCGAAAATCCACAGTACCCCTCCTTGGAAAAATGACTCCGAAAAATCATGGCATTCGAAACAGATTTTTTCGATTTTTTTCTCACGGGTACGGGTTACGCGGTTACGGTTGACTTTTTCTTATTCGAAATCTGATTCTCTATAAAATGCACCTAATGGTTTCCTTTTTGCTTGAAATTTTTTTTTCTGGAAAATCCACAGTACCCCCCCTTGGAAAAATGACTCCGAAAAATCCTGGCATTCGAAACAGATTTTTTCGATTTTTTTCTCACGAGTACGAGTTACGCGGTTACGGTGACTTTTTCTTATTCGAAATCTGATTCTCTATAAAATGCACCTAATGGTTTCCTTTTAGCTTGAAATTTTTTTTTCTCGAAAATCCACAGTACCCCCCCTTGGAAAAATGACTCCGAAAAATCCTGGCATTCGAAACAGATTTTTTCGATTTTTTTCTCACGGGTACGGATTACGCGGTTACATATGACTTTTTCTTATTCGAAATCTGCTTCTGTATAAAATGCACCTAATGGTTTCCTTTTAGCTTGAAATTTTTTTTTCTCGAAAATCCACAGTACCCCCCCTTGGAGAAATGACTCCGACAAATCCTGGCATTCGAAACAGATTTTTTCGATTTTTTTCTCACGGGTACGTGTTACACGGTTACGGTTGACTTTTTCTTATTCGAAATCTGATTCTCTATAAAATGCACCTAATGGTTTCCTTTTAGCTTGAAATTTTTTTTTCTCGAAAATCCACAGTACCCCTCCTTGTAAAAATGACTCCGAAAAATCCTGGCATTCGAAACAGATTTTTTCGATTTTTTTTCTCACGGGTACGGATTACGTGGTTACGAATGACTTTTTCTTATTCGAAATCTGCTTCTGTATAAAATGCACCTAATGGTTTCCTTTTGCTTGAAATTTTTTTTTCTCGAAAATCCACAGTACCCCCTTCGAAAAATGACTCCGAAAAATCCTGGCATTCGAAACAGATTTTTTCGTTTTTTTTCTCACGGGTACGGATTACGCGGTTACAAATGACTTTTTCTTATTCGAAATCTGCTTCTGTATAAAATGCACCTAATGGTTTCCTTTTAGCTTGAAATTTTTTTTTCTCGAAAATCCACAGTACCTCCCCTTGGAGAAATGACTCCGACAAATCCTGGCATTCGAAACAGATTTTTTCGAATTTTTTCTCACGGGTACGGGTTACACGGTTACGGTTGACTTTTTCTTATTCGAAATCTGATTCTCTATAAAATGCACCTAATGGTTTCCTTTTTGCTTGAAATTTTTTTTTCTCGAAAATCCTCAGTACCCCTCCTTGGAAAAATGACTCCGAAAAATCATGGCATTCGAAACAGATTTTTTCGATTTTTTTCTCACGGGTACGGGTTACGCGGTTACGGTTGACTTTTTCTTATTCGAAATCTGATTCTCTATAAAATGCACCTAATGGTTTCCTTTTTGCTTGAAATTTTTTTTTCTGGAAAATCCACAGTACCCCCCCTTGGAAAAATGACTCCGAAAAATCCTGGCATTCGAAACAGATTTTTTCGATTTTTTTCTCACGAGTACGAGTTACGCGGTTACGGTGACTTTTTCTTATTCGAAATCTGATTCTCTATAAAATGCACCTAATGGTTTCCTTTTAGCTTGAAATTTTTTTTTCTCGAAAATCCACAGTACCCCCCCTTGGAAAAATGACTCCGAAAAATCCTGGCATTCGAAACAGATTTTTTCGATTTTTTTCTCACGGGTACGGATTACGCGGTTACAAATGACTTTTTCTTATTCGAAATCTGCTTCTGTATAAAATGCACCTAATGGTTTCCTTTTAGCTTGAAATTTTTTTTTCTCGAAAATCCACAGTACCCCCCCTTGGAGAAATGACTCCGACAAATCCTGGCATTCGAAACAGATTTTTTCGATTTTTTTCTCACGGGTACGTGTTACACGGTTACGGTTGACTTTTTCTTATTCGAAATCTGATTCTCTATAAAATGCACCTAATGGTTTCCTTTTAGCTTGAAATTTTTTTTTCTCGAAAATCCACAGTACCCCTCCTTGTAAAAATGACTCCGAAAAATCCTGGCATTCGAAACAGATTTTTTCGATTTTTTTTCTCACGGGTACGGATTACGTGGTTACGAATGACTTTTTCTTATTCGAAATCTGCTTCTGTATAAAATGCACCTAATGGTTTCCTTTTGCTTGAAATTTTTTTTTCTCGAAAATCCACAGTACCCCCTTCGAAAAATGACTCCGAAAAATCCTGGCATTCGAAACAGATTTTTTCGTTTTTTTTCTCACGGGTACGGATTACGCGGTTACAAATGACTTTTTCTTATTCGAAATCTGCTTCTGTATAAAATGCACCTAATGGTTTCCTTTTAGCTTGAAATTTTTTTTTCTCGAAAATCCACAGTACCTCCCCTTGGAGAAATGACTCCGACAAATCCTGGCATTCGAAACAGATTTTTTCGAATTTTTTCTCACGGGTACGGGTTACACGGTTACGGTTGACTTTTTCTTATTCGAAATCTGATTCTCTATAAAATGCACCTAATGGTTTCCTTTTTGCTTGAAATTTTTTTTTCTCGAAAATCCTCAGTACCCCTCCTTGGAAAAATGACTCCGAAAAATCATGGCATTCGAAACAGATTTTTTCGATATTTTTCTCACGGGTACGGGTTACGCGGTTACGGTTGACTTTCTCTTATTCGAAATCTGATTCTCTATAAAATGCACCTAATGGTTTCCTTTTAGCTTGAAATTTTTTTTTCTCGAAAATCCACAGTACCCCTCCTTGGATAAATGACTCCGAAAAATCATGGCATTCGAAACAGATTTTTTCGATTTTTTTCTCACGGGTACGGGTTACGCGGTTACGGTTGACTTTCTCTTATTCGAAATCTGATTCTCTATAAAATGCACCTAATGGTTTCCTTTTAGCTTGAAATTTTTTTTTTCTCGAAAATCCACAGTACCCCTCCTTGGATAAATGACTCCGACAAATCCTGGCATTCGAAACAGATTTTTTCGATTTTTTTCTCACGGGTACGTGTTACACGGTTACGGTTGACTTTTTCTTATTCGAAATCTGATTCTCTATAAAATGCACCTAATGGTTTCCTTTTAGCTTGAAATTTTTTTTTCTCGAAAATCCACAGTACCCCTCCTTGGAAAAATGACTCCGAAAAATCCTGGCATTCGAAACAGATTTTTTCGATTTTTTTTCTCACGGGTACGGATTACGTGGTTACGAATGACTTTTTCTTATTCGAAATCTGCTTCTGTATAAAATGCACCTAATGGTTTCCTTTTAGCTTGAAATTTTTTTTTCTCGAAAATCCACAGTACCCCCCCTTGGAGAAATGACTCCGACAAATCCTGGCATTCGAAACAGATTTTTTCGAATTTTTTCTCACGGGTACGGGTTACACGGTTACGGTTGACTTTTTCTTATTCGAAATCTGATTCTCTATAAAATGCACCTAATGGTTTCCTTTTTGCTTGAAATTTTTTTTTCTCGAAAATCCACAGTACCCCTCCTTGGATAAATGACTCCGACAAATCCTGGCATTCGAAACAGATTTTTTCGATTTTTTTCTCACGGGTACGTGTTACACGGTTACGGTTGACTTTTTCTTATTCGAAATCTGATTCTCTATAAAATGCACCTAATGGTTTCCTTTTAGCTTGAAATTTTTTTTTCTCGAAAATCCACAGTACCCCTCCTTGGAAAAATGACTCCGAAAAATCCTGGCATTCGAAACAGATTTTTTCGATTTTTTTTCTCACGGGTACGGATTACGTGGTTACGAATGACTTTTTCTTATTCGAAATCTGCTTCTGTATAAAATGCACCTAATGGTTTCCTTTTAGCTTGAAATTTTTTTTTCTCGAAAATCCACAGTACCCCCCCTTGGAGAAATGACTCCGACAAATCCTGGCATTCGAAACAGATTTTTTCGAATTTTTTCTCACGGGTACGGGTTACACGGTTACGGTTGACTTTTTCTTATTCGAAATCTGATTCTCTATAAAATGCACCTAATGGTTTCCTTTTTGCTTGAAATTTTTTTTTCTCGAAAATCCACAGTACCCCTCCTTGGAAAAATGACTCCGAAAAATCATGGCATTCGAAACAGATTTTTTCGATTTTTTTCTCACGGGTACGGGTTACGCGGTTACGGTTGACTTTTTCTTATTCGAAATCTGATTCTCTATAAAATGCACCTAATGGTTTCCTTTTTGCTTGAAATTTTTTTTTCTGGAAAATCCACAGTACCCCCCCTTGGAAAAATGACTCCGAAAAATCCTGGCATTCGAAACAGAATTTTTCGATTTTTTTCTCACGAGTACGAGTTACGCGGTTACAGTGACTTTTCTTATTCGAAATCTGATTGTCTATAAAATGCACCTAATGGTTTCCTTTTAGCTTGAAATTTTTTTTTCTCGAAAATCCACAGTACCCCCCCCCCCCCCCTTGGAAAAATGACTCCGAAAAATCCTGGCATTCGAAACAGATATTTTCGATTTTTTTCTCACGGGTACGGATTACGCGGTTACAAATGACTTTTTCTTATTCGAAATCTGCTTCTGTATAAAATGCACCTAATGGTTTCCTTTTGCTTGAAATTTTTTTTTCTCGAAAATCCACAGTACCCCCTTGGAAAAATGACTCCGAAAAATCCTGGCATTCGAAACAGATTTTTTCGTTTCTTTTCTCACGGGTACGGATTACGCGGTTACAAATGACTTTTTCTTATTCGAAATCTGCTTCTGTATAAAATGCACCTAATGGTTTCCTTTTAGCTTGAAATTTTTTTTTCTCGAAAATCCACAGTACCTCCCCTTGGAGAAATGACTCCGACAAATCCTGGCATTCGAAACAGATTTTTTCGAATTTTTTCTCACGGGTACGGGTTACACGGTTACGGTTGACTTTTTCTTATTCGAAATCTGATTCTCTATAAAATGCACCTAATGGTTTCCTTTTTGCTTGAAATTTTTTTTTCTCTAAAATCCACAGTACCCTCCCTTGGAAAAATGACTCCGAAAAATCCTGGCATTCGAAACAGATTTTTTCGAATTTTTTCTCACGGGTACGGGTTACACGGTTACGGTTGACTTTTTCTTATTCGAAATCTGATTCTCTATAAAATGCACCTAATGGTTTCCTTTTTGCTTGAAATTTTTTTTTCTCGAAAATCCTCAGTACCCCTCCTTGGATAAATGACTCCGAAAAATCATGGCATTCGAAACAGATTTTTTCGATTTTTTTCTCACGGGTACGGGTTAGGCGGTTACGGTTGACTTTTTCTTATTCGAAATCTGCTTCTGTATAAAATGCACCTAATGGTTTCCTTTTAGCTTGAAATTTTTTTTTCTCGAAAATCCACAGTACCCCCCCTTGGAGAAATGACTCCGACAAATCCTGGCATTCGAAACAGATTTTTTCGAATTTTTTCTCACGGGTACGGGTTACACGGTTACGGTTGACTTTTTCTTATTCGAAATCTGATTCTCTATAAAATGCACCTAATGGTTTCCTTTTTGCTTGAAATTTTTTTTCTCGAAAATCCACAGTACCCCTCCTTGGAAAAATGACTCCGAAAAATCATGGCATTCGAAACAGATTTTTTCGATTTTTTTCTCACGGGTACGGGTTACGCGGTTACGGTTGACTTTTTCTTATTCGAAATCTGATTCTCTATAAAATGCACCTAATGGTTTCCTTTTTGCTTGAAATTTTTTTTTCTGGAAAATCCACAGTACCCCCCCTTGGAAAAATGACTCCGAAAAATCCTGGCATTCGAAACAGATTTTTTCGATTTTTTTCTCACGAGTACGAGTTACGCGGTTACGGTGACTTTTCTTATTCGAAATCTGATTCTCTATAAAATGCACCTAATGGTTTCCTTTTAGCTTGAAATTTTTTTTTCTCGAAAATCCACAGTACCCCCCCCCCCTTGGAAAAATGACTCCGAAAAATCCTGGCATTCGAAACAGATATTTTCGATTTTTTTCTCACGGGTACGGATTACGCGGTTACAAATGACTTTTTCTTATTCGAAATCTGCTTCTGTATAAAATGCACCTAATGGTTTCCTTTTAGCTTGAAATTTTTTTTTCTCGAAAATCCACAGTACCCCCCCTTGGAGAAATGACTCCGACAAATCCTGGCATTCGAAACAGATTTTTTCGATTTTTTTCTCACGGGTACGTGTTACACGGTTACGGTTGACTTTTTCTTATTCGAAATCTGATTCTCTATAAAATGCACCTAATGGTTTCCTTTTAGCTTGAAATTTTTTTTTCTCGAAAATCCACAGTACCCCTCCTTGGAAAAATGACTCCGAAAAATCCTGGCATTCGAAACAGATTTTTTCGATTTTTTTTCTCACGGGTACGGATTACGTGGTTACGAATGACTTTTTCTTATTCGAAATCTGCTTCTGTATAAAATGCACCTAATGGTTTCCTTTTAGCTTGAAATTTTTTTTTCTCGAAAATCCACAGTACCTCCCCTTGGAGAAATGACTCCGACAAATCCTGGCATTCGAAACAGATTTTTTCGAATTTTTTCTCACGGGTACGGGTTACACGGTTACGGTTGACTTTTTCTTATTCGAAATCTGATTCTCTATAAAATGCACCTAATGGTTTCCTTTTTGCTTGAAATTTTTTTTTCTCGAAAATCCTCAGTACCCCTCCTTGGATAAATGACTCCGAAAAATCATGGCATTCGAAACAGATTTTTTCGATTTTTTTCTCACGGGTACGGGTTAGGCGGTTACGGTTGACTTTTTCTTATTCGAAATCTGATTCTCTATAAAATGAACCTAATGGTTTCCTTTTAGCTTGAAATTTTTTTTCCCGAAAATCCACAGTACCCCCCCCCCTTGGAAAAATGACTCCGAAAAATCATGGCATTCGAAACAGATTTTTTCGATTTTTTTCTCACGGGTACGGGTTAGGCGGTTACGGTTGACTTTTTCTTATTCGAAATCTGCTTCTGTATAAAATGCACCTAATGGTTTCCTTTTAGCTTGAAATTTTTTTTTCTCGAAAATCCACAGTACCCCCCCTTGGAGAAATGACTCCGACAAATCCTGGCATTCGAAACAGATTTTTTCGAATTTTTTCTCACGGGTACGGGTTACACGGTTACGGTTGACTTTTTCTTATTCGAAATCTGATTCTCTATAAAATGCACCTAATGGTTTCCTTTTTGCTTGAAATTTTTTTTCTCGAAAATCCACAGTACCCCTCCTTGGAAAAATGACTCCGAAAAATCATGGCATTCGAAACAGATTTTTTCGATTTTTTTCTCACGGGTACGGGTTACGCGGTTACGGTTGACTTTTTCTTATTCGAAATCTGATTCTCTATAAAATGCACCTAATGGTTTCCTTTTTGCTTGAAATTTTTTTTTCTGGAAAATCCACAGTACCCCCCCTTGGAAAAATGACTCCGAAAAATCCTGGCATTCGAAACAGATTTTTTCGATTTTTTTCTCACGAGTACGAGTTACGCGGTTACGGTGATTTTCTTATTCGAAATCTGATTCTCTATAAAATGCACCTAATGGTTTCCTTTTAGCTTGAAATTTTTTTTTCTCGAAAATCCACAGTACCCCCCCCCCTTGGAAAAATGACTCCGAAAAATCCTGGCATTCGAAACAGATATTTTCGATTTTTTTCTCACGGGTACGGATTACGCGGTTACAAATGACTTTTTCTTATTCGAAATCTGCTTCTGTATAAAATGCACCTAATGGTTTCCTTTTAGCTTGAAATTTTTTTTTCTCGAAAATCCACAGTACCCCCCCTTGGAGAAATGACTCCGACAAATCCTGGCATTCGAAACAGATTTTTTCGATTTTTTTCTCACGGGTACGTGTTACACGGTTACGGTTGACTTTTTCTTATTCGAAATCTGATTCTCTATAAAATGCACCTAATGGTTTCCTTTTAGCTTGAAATTTTTTTTTCTCGAAAATCCACAGTACCCCTCCTTGGAAAAATGACTCCGAAAAATCCTGGCATTCGAAACAGATATTTTCGATTTTTTTCTCACGGGTACGGATTACGCGGTTACAAATGACTTTTTCTTATTCGAAATCTGCTTCTGTATAAAATGCACCTAATGGTTTCCTTTTAGCTTGAAATTTTTTTTTCTCGAAAATCCACAGTACCTCCCCTTGGAGAAATGACTCCGACAAATCCTGGCATTCGAAACAGATTTTTTCGAATTTTTTCTCACGGGTACGGGTTACACGGTTACGGTTGACTTTTTCTTATTCGAAATCTGATTCTCTATAAAATGCACCTAATGGTTTCCTTTTTGCTTGAAATTTTTTTTTCTCTAAAATCCACAGTACCCTCCCTTGGAAAAATGACTCCGAAAAATCCTGGCATTCGAAACAGATTTTTTCGAATTTTTTCTCACGGGTACGGGTTACACGGTTACGGTTGACTTTTTCTTATTCGAAATCTGATTCTCTATAAAATGCACCTAATGGTTTCCTTTTTGCTTGAAATTTTTTTTTCTCGAAAATCCTCAGTACCCCTCCTTGGATAAATGACTCCGAAAAATCATGGCATTCGAAACAGATTTTTTCGATTTTTTTCTCACGGGTACGGGTTAGGCGGTTACGGTTGACTTTTTCTTATTCGAAATCTGATTCTCTATAAAATGAACCTAATGGTTTCCTTTTAGCTTGAAATTTTTTTTCCCGAAAATCCACAGTACCCCCCCCCCCCTTGGAAAAATGACTCCGAAAAATCATGGCATTCGAAACATATTTTTTCGATTTTTTTCTCACGGGTACGTGTTACGCGGTTACGAATGACTTTTTCTTATTCGAAATGTGCTTCTGTATAAAATGCACCTAATGGTTTCCTTTTAGCTTGAATTTTTTTTTTCTCGAAAATCCACAGTACTCCCCCTTGGAAAAATGACTCCGAAAAATCATGGCATTCGAAACAGATTTTTTCGATTTTTTTCTCACGGGTACGGGTTACGCGGTTACGGTTGACTTTTTCTTATTCGAAATCTGATTCTCTATAAAATGCACCTAATGGTTTCCTTTTTGCTTGAAATTTTTTTTTCTCTAAAATCCACAGTACCCCTGCTTGGAAAAATGACTCCGAAAAATCATGGCATTCGAAACAGATTTTTTCGATTTTTTTCTCACGGGTACGGGTTACGCGGTTACGGTTGACTTTTTCTTATTCGAAAACTGATTCTCTATAAAATGCACCTAATGGTTTCCTTTTAGCTTGAAATTTTTTTTTCTAGAAAATCCACAGTACCCCCCCTTGGAAAAATGATTTCGAAAAATCATGGCATTCGAAACAGATTTTTTCGATTTTTTTCTCACTGGTACGAGTTACGCGGTTACGGTTGACTTTTTCTTATTCGAAATCTGATTCTCTATAAAATGCACCTAATGGTTTCCTTTTTGCTTGAAATTTTTTTTTCTCTAAAATCCACAGTACCCTCCCTTGGAAAAATGACTCCGAAAAATCATGGCATTCGAAACAGATTTTTTCGATTTTTTTTCTCACGGGTACGGGTTAGGCGGTTACGGTTGACTTTTTCTTATTCGAAATCTGATTCTGTATAAAATGCACCTAATGGTTTTGTTTTAGCTTGAAATTTTTTTTTCTCTAAAATCCACAGTAAAATCCCTCCCTTGCAAAAATGCCTCCGAAAAATCATGGCATTCGAAACAGATTTTTTCAATTTTTTCTCACGGGTACGAGTTACGCGGTTACGCTTGACTTTTTCTTATTCGAAATCTGATTCTCTATAAAATGCACCTAATGGTTTCCTTTTAGCTTGAAATTTTTTTTTCTCGAAAATCCACAGTACCCTCCCTTGGAAAAATCACTCCGAAAAATCATGGCATTCGAAACAGATTTTTTCGATTTTTTTCTCACGGGTACGGGTTACGGTTGACTTTTTCTTATTCGAAACCTGATTCTCTATAAAATGCACCTAATGGTTTCCTTTTAGCTTGAAATTTTTTTTTCTCTAAAATCCACAGTACCCTCCCTTGGAAAAATGTCTCCGAAAAATCATGGCATTCGAAACAGATTTTTTCGATTTTTTTCTCACGGGTACGAGTTACGCGGTTACGGTTGACTTTTTCTTATTCGAAATCTGATTCTCTATAAAATGCACCTAATGGTTTCCTCTTAGCTTGACATTTTTTTTTCTCTAAAATCCACAGTACCCTTCCTTGCAAAAATGACTCCGAAAAATCATGGCATTCGAAACAGATTTTTTTCGATTTTTTCCTCACGGGCACGAGTTACGCGGTTACGGTTGACTTTTTCTTATTCGAAATCTGATTCTCTATAAAATGCACCAAAATGGTTTCCTTTTAGCTTGAAATTTTTTTTTCTCTAAAATCCACAGTACCCTCCCTTGGAAAAATGACTCCGAAAAATCATGGCATTCGAAACAGATTTTTTCGATTTTTTTCTCACGGGTACGGGTTACGGTTGACTTTTTCTTATTCGAAATCTGATTCTCTATAAAATGCACCTAATGGTTTTGTTTTAGCTTGAAATTTTTTTTTCTCTAAAATCCACAGTACCCTCCCTTGGAAAAATGACTCCGAAAAATCATAGCATTCGAAACAGATTTTTCCGATTTCTTTCTCACGGGTACGAGTTACGCGGTTACGGTTGACTTTTTCTTATTCGAAATCTGATTCTCTATAAAATGCACCTAATGGTTTCCTTTTAGCTTGAAATTTTTTTTTCTCTAAAGTCCACACCCTTGGAAAAATGACTCCGAAAAATCATGGCATTCGAAACAGATTTTTTCGATTTTTTTCTCACGGGTACGAGTTACTCGGTTACGGTTGACTTTTTCTTATTCGAAATCTGATTCTCTATAAAATGCACCTAATGGTTTTGTTTTAGCTTGAAATTTTTTTTTCTCTAAAATCCACAGTACCCTCCCTTGGAAAAATGACTCCGAAAAATCATAGCATTCGAAACAGATTTTTCCGATTTCTTTCTCACGGGTACGAGTTACGCGGTTACAGTTGACTTTTTCTTATTCGAAATCTGATTCTCTATAAAATGCATCAAAATGGTTTCCTTTTTGCTTGAAATTTTTTTTTCTCGAAAATCCACTGTACCCTCCCTTGGAAAAATGACTCCGAAAAATCATGGCATTCGAAACAGATTTTTTCGATTTTTTTCTCACGGGTACGGGTTACGGTTGACTTTTTCTTATTCGAAACCTGATTCTCTATAAAATGCACCTAATGGTTTCCTCTTAGCTTGACATTTTTTTTTCTCTAAAATCCACAGTACCCTTCCTTGCAGAAATGACTCCGAAAAATCATGGCATTCGAAACAGATTTTTTTCGATTTTTTCCTCACGGCCACGAGTTACGCGGTTACGGTTGACTTTTTCTCATTCGAAATCTGATTCTCTATAAAATGCACCAAAATGGTTTCCTTTTAGCTTGAAATTTTTTTTCTCTAAAATCCACAGTACCCTCCCTTGGAAAAATGACTCCGAAAAATCATGGCATTCGAAACAGATTTTTTCGATTTTTTTCTCACGGGTACGGTTTACGGTTGACTTTTTCTTATTCGAAATCTGATTCTCTATAAAATGCACCTAATGGTTTTGTTTTAGCTTGAAATTTTTTTTTCTCTAAAATCCACAGTACCCTCCCTTGGAAAAATGACTCCGAAAAATCATAGCATTCGAAACAGATTTTTCCGATTTCTTTCTCACGGGCACGAGTTACGCGGTTACGGTTGACTTTTTCTTATTCGAAATCTGATTCTCTATAAAATGCACCAAAATGGTTTCCTTTTAGCTTGAAATTTTTTTTTCTCTAAAATCCACAGTACCCTCCCTTGGAAAAATGACTCCGAAAAATCATGGCATTCGAAACAGATTTTTTCGATTTTTTTCTCACGGGTACGGGTTACGGTTGACTTTTTCTTATTCGAAATCTGATTCTCTATAAAATGCACCTAATGGTTTCCTTTTAGCTTGAAATTTTTTTTTCTCTAAAGTCCACACCCTTGGAAAAATGACTCCGAAAAATCATGGCATTCGAAACAGATTTTTTCGATTTTTTTCTCACGGGTACGAGTTACGCGGTTACGGTTGACTTTTTCTTATTCGAAATCTGATTCTCTATAAAATGCACCTAATGGTTTCCTTTTAGCTTGAAATTTTTTTTTCTCTAAAATCCACAGTACCCTTCCTTGCAAAAATGACTCCGAAAAATCATGGCATTCGAAACAGATTTTTTTCGATTTTTTTCTCACTGGTACGGGTTACGGTTGACTTTTTCTTATTCGAAATCTGATTCTCTATAAAATGCACCTAATGGTTTTGTTTTAGCTTGAAATTTTTTTTTCTCTAAAATCCACAGTACCCTCCCTTGGAAAAATGACTCCGAAAAATCATAGCATTCGAAACAGATTTTTCCGATTTCTTTCTCACGGGTACGAGTTACGCGGTTACAGTTGACTTTTTCTTATTCGAAATCTGATTCTCTATAAAATGCATCAAAATGGTTTCCTTTTAGCTTGAAATTTTTTTTTCTCGAAAATCCACAGTACCCTCCCTTGGAAAAATGACTCCGAAAAATCATGGCATTCGAAACAGATTTTTTCGATTTTTTTCTCACGGGTACGGGTTACGGTTGACTTTTTCTTATTCGAAACCTGATTCTCTATAAAATGCACCTAATGGTTTCCTCTTAGCTTGACATTTTTTTTTCTCTAAAATCCACAGTACCCTTCCTTGCAAAAATGACTCCGAAAAATCATGGCATTCGAAACAGATTTTTTTCGATTTTTTCCTCACGGGCACGAGTTACGCGGTTACGGTTGACTTTTTCTTATTCGAAATCTGATTCTCTATAAAATGCACCAAAATCGTTTCCTTTTAGCTTGAAATTTTTTTTTCTCTAAAATCCACAGTACCCTCCCTTGGAAAAATACTCCGAAAAATCATGGCATTCGAAACAGATTTTTTCGATTTTTTTCTCACGGGTACGGGTTACGGTTGACTTTTTCTTATTCGAAATCTGATTCTCTATAAAATGCACCTAATGGTTTTGTTTTAGCTTGAAATTTTTTTTTCTCTAAAATCCACAGTACCCTCCCTTGGAAAAATGACTCCGAAAAATCATAGCATTCGAAACAGATTTTTCCGATTTCTTTCTCACGGGTACGAGTTACGCGGTTACAGTTGACTTTTTCTTATTCGAAATCTGATTCTCTATAAAATGCATCAAAATGGTTTCCTCTTAGCTTGACATTTTTTTTTCTCTAAAATCCACAGTACCCTTCCTTGCAAAAATGACTCCGAAAAATCATGGCATTCGAAACAGATTTTTTTCGATTTTTTCCTCACGGGCACGAGTTACGCGGTTACGGTTGACTTTTTCTTATTCGAAATCTGATTCTCTATAAAATGCACCAAAATGGTTTCCTTTTAGCTTAAAATTTTTTTTTCTCTAAAATCCACAGTACCCTCCCTTGGAAAAATGACACCTAAGAATCATGCCATTCGAAACAGATATTTCGGGTTTCTTCCGCACATGTAGGAGTGACATGGTTATGGTTTAGTTTTTCTGATTCGAAATCAAATTCCCTATAAAATGCACCTAATGGTTTTCTGATAGCTTGAAAAATAGTTTTTCAAAAATCCACAGTACCCTCCCTTGGAAAAATGACACCCAAGAATCATGGCATTCGAAACAGATTTTTCGGTTTTTTTCCGCACATGTAGGAGCGACATTGTTATGGTTTAGTTTTTCTCATTGCAAATCAAATTTCCTATAAAACGCACCTAAAGTTTTCTTGATAGCTTGAAAATTTTTTTTCCAAAATCCACAGTACCCTGACTTGGAAATATGACACCCAAGAATCATGGCATTTGAAAAAGCTTTTTCGGGTTTCTTCCGCACATGAAGGAGTGACATGGTTATGGTTTAGCTTTTCCGATTCGAAATCAAATTCTCTGTAAAATGCACCAAATGGTTTTCTGATAGCTTGATAAATAGTTTTTCGAAAATCCACAGTACCCTCCCTTCGAAAAATGACACCCAAGAATCATGGGATTTGAAAATGCTTTTTCGGTTTCTTCCGCACATGAAGGAGTGACATGGTTATGGTTTAGTTTTTCTGATTCGAAATCAAATTCCCTATAAAATGCACCTAATGGTTTTCTGATAGCTTGAAAAATAGTTTTTCAAAAATCCACAGTACCCTCCCTTGGAAAAATGACACCCAAGAATCATGGCATTCGAAACAGATTTTTCGGTTTTTTTCCGCACATGTAGGAGCGACATTGTTATGGTTTAGTTTCTCTCATTGCAAATCAAATTTCCTATAAAACGCACCTAAAGTTTTCTTGATAGCTTGAAAAATTTTTTTCCAAAATCCACAGTACCCTGACTTGGAAATATGACACCCAAGAATCATGGCATTTGAAAAAGCTTTTTCGGGTTTCTTCCGCACATGAAGGAGTGACATGGTTATGGTTTAGCTTTTCAGATTCGAAATCAAATTCTCTGTAAAATGCACCAAATGGTTTTCTGATAGCTTGATAAATAGTTTTTCGAAAATCCACAGTACCCTCCCTTCGAAAAATGACACCCAAGAATCATGGGATTTGAAAATGCTTTTTCGGTTTCTTCCGCACATGAAGGAGTGACATGGTTATGGTTTAGTTTTTCTGATTCGAAATCAAATTCCCTATAAAATGCACCTAATGGTTTTCTGATAGCTTGAAAAATAGTTTTTCAAAAATCCACAGTACCCTCCCTTGGAAAAATGACACCCAAGAATCATGGCATTCGAAACAGATTTTTCGGTTTTTTTCCGCACATGTAGGAGCGACATTGTTATGGTTTAGTTTCTCTCATTGCAAATCAAATTTCCTATAAAACGCACCTAAAGTTTTCTTGATAGCTTGAAAAATTTTTTTCCAAAATCCACAGTACCCTGACTTGGAAATATGACACCCAAGAATCATGGCATTTGAAAAAGCTTTTTCGGGTTTCTTCCGCACATGAAGGAGTGACATGGTTATGGTTTAGCTTTTCCGATTCGAAATCAAATTCTCTGTAAAATGCACCAAATGGTTTTCTGATAGCTTGATAAATAGTTTTTCGAAAATCCACAGTACCCTCCCTTCGAAAAATGACACCCAAGAATCATGGGATTTGAAAATGCTTTTTCGGTTTCTTCCGCACATGAAGGAGTGACATGGTTATGGTTTAGTTTTTCTGATTCGAAATCAAATTCCCTATAAAATGCACCTAATGGTTTTCTGATAGCTTGAAAAATAGTTTTTCAAAAATCCACAGTACCCTCCCTTGGAAAAATGACACCCAAGAATCATGGCATTCGAAACAGATTTTTCGGTTTTTTTCCGCACATGTAGGAGCGACATTGTTATGGTTTAGTTTCTCTCATTGCAAATCAAATTTCCTATAAAACGCACCTAAAGTTTTCTTGATAGCTTGAAAAATTTTTTTCCAAAATCCACAGTACCCTGACTTGGAAATATGACACCCAAGAATCATGGCATTTGAAAAAGCTTTTTCGGGTTTCTTCCGCACATGAAGGAGTGACATGGTTATGGTTTAGCTTTTCCGATTCGAAATCAAATTCTCTGTAAAATGCACCAAATGGTTTTCTGATAGCTTGATAAATAGTTTTTCGAAAATCCACAGTACCCTCCCTTCGAAAAATGACACCCAAGAATCATGGGATTTGAAAATGCTTTTTCGGGTTTCTTCCGCACATGTAGGAGTGACATGGTTATGGTTTAGTTTTTCTGATTCGAAATCAAATTCCCTATAAAATGCACCTAATGGTTTTCTGATAGCTTGAAAAATAGTTTTTCAAAAATCCACAGTACCCTCCCTTGGAAAAATGACACCCAAGAATCATGGCATTCGAAACAGATTTTTCGGTTTTTTTCCGCACATGTAGGAGCGACATTGTTATGGTTTAGTTTCTCTCATTGCAAATCAAATTTCTTATAAAACGCACCTAAAGGTTTCTTGATAGCTTGAAAAAATTTTTTCGAAAATCCACAGTACCCTGACTTGGAAATATGACACCCAAGAATCATGGCATTTGAAAAAGCTTTTTCGGGTTTCTTCCGCACATGTAGGAGTGAAATGGTTATGGTTTAGCTTTTCCGATTCGAAATCAAATTCTCTGTAAAATGCACCAAATGGTTTTCTGATAGCTTGATAAATAGTTTTTCGAAAATCCACAGTACCCTCCCTTCGAAAAATGACACCCAAGAATCATGGGATTTGAAAATGCTTTTTCGGGTTTCTTCCGCACATGAAGGAGTGACATGGTTATGGTTTAGTTTTTCTGATTCGAAATCAAATTCCCTATAAAATGCAGATAATGGTTTTCTGATAGCTTGAAAAAAAGTTTTTTCGAAAATCCACAGTACCCTCACTTGGAAAAATGACACCCGAGAATCATGGCATTCGAAACAGATTTTTCGGATTTCTTCCGCACACGTAGGAGTGACATGGTCATGGTTTAGTTTTTCTGATTCGAAATCAAATTCCCTATAAAATGCACATAATGGGTTCCTGATAGCTTGAAAAAAAGTTTTTCCTAATATCCACAGTACCCTGACATGGAAAAATGATACCTACGAATCATGGCATTCGAAACAGATATTTCGGGTTTCTTCCGCACATGTAGGAGTGACATGGTTATGGTTTAGTTTTTCTTATTCGAAATCAAATTCCCTATAAAATGTACCTAATGGTTTTCTGATATCTTGAAAAAAAGTTTTTTCGAAAATCCACAGTACCCTCCCTTTGGAAAAATGACATCCAAAAATCATGGCATTCGCAACAGATTTTTCGGTTTTTTTCTGCACATGTAGGAGCGACAGTGTTATGGTTTAGTTTTTCTCATTGCAAATCAAATTTCGTATAAAACGCACCTAAAGGTTTATTGATAGCTTGAAAAAAAAAAATTTCAAAAATCCACAGTACCCTGACTTGGAAATATGACACCCAAGAATCATGGCATTTGAAAAAGCTTTTTCGGGTTTCTTCTGAACATGTAGGAGTGACATGGTTATGGTTTAGATTTTCTGATTCGAAATCAAATTCTCTGTACAATGCACAAATGGTTTTTTGATAGCTTGATAAATAGTTTTTCGAAAATCCACAGTACCCTCCCTTGGAAAAATGACACCCAAGAATCATGGCATTCGAAACAGATTTTTCGTATTTCTTCCGCACACGTAGCAGTGACATGGTTATGGTTTAGTTTTTCCTATTCGAAATAAAATTCCGTATAAAATGCACATAATGGTTTCCTGATAGCTTGAAAAAAAGTTTTTCCTAATATCCACAGTACCCTGACATGGAAAAATGATACCTAAGGATCATGGCATTCGAAACAGGTATTTCGGGTTTCTTCCGCACATGTAGGAGTGACATGGTTATGGTTTAGTTTTTCCTATTCGAAATAAAATTCCCTATAAAATGCACATAATGGTTTCCTGATAGCTTGAAAAAAAGTTTTTCCTAATATCCACAGTACCCTGACATGGAAAAATGACACCTAAGAATCATGCCATTCGCAACAGATATTTCGGGTTTCTTTCGCACACGCAGGAGTGACATGTTATGGTCTAGTTTTTCTTATTCGAAATCAAATTCCCTATAAAATGCACATAATGGTTTTCTGATAGCTTGATAAACAGTTTTTCGAAAATCCACAGTACCCTTCCTTGGAAAAATGACACCCAAGAATCATGGCATTCGAAACAGATTTTTCGTATTTCTTCCGCACACGTAGCAGTGACATGGTTATGGTTTAGTTTTTCCTATTCGAAATAAAATTCCGTATAAAATGCACATAATGGTTTCCTGATAGCTTGAAAAAAAGTTTTTCCTAATATCCACAGTACCCTGACATGGAAAAATGATACCTAAGGATCATGGCATTCGAAACAGGTATTTCGGGTTTCTTCCGCACATGTAGGAGTGACATGGTTATGGTTTAGTTTTTCCTATTCGAAATAAAATTCCCTATAAAATGCACATAATGGTTTTCTGATAGCTTGATAAACAGTTTTTCGAAAATCCACAGTACCCTTCCTTGGAAAAATGACACCCAAGAATCACGGCATTCGAAACAGATTTTTCGTATTTCTTCCGCACACGTAGGAGTGGCATGGTTATGGTTTAGTTTTTCTTATTCTAAATGAAATTCCCTATAAAATGTACCTAATGGTTTCCTGATAGCTTGAAAAAAAGTTTTTCCTAATATCCACAGTACCCTGACATGGAAAAATGACACCTAAGAATCATGCCATTCGAAACAGATATTTCGGGTTTCTTTCGCACACGCAGGAGTGACATGGTTATGGTTTAGTTTTTCTGATTCGAAATCAAATTCCCTATAAAATGCAGATAATGGTTTTCTGATAGCTTGAAAAAAAGTTTTTTCGAAAATCCACAGTACCCTCCCTTTGGAAAAATGACATCCAAAAATCATGGCATTCGAAACAGATTTTTCGGTTTTTTTCCGCACATGTAGGAGCGACAGTGTTATGGTTTAGTTTTTCTCATTGCAAATCAAATTTCCTATAAAACGCACCTAGAGGTTTCTTGATAGCTTGAAAAAAAATTTTTCAAAAATCCACAGTACCCTGACTTGGAAAAATGACACCCGAGAATCATGGCATTCGAAACAGTTTTTCCGGGTTTCTTCCGCACATGTGGGAGTGACATGGTTATGGTTTAGTTCTTCTTATTCTAAATCAAATTCCCTATAAAATGCACCTAATGGTTTTCTGATAGCTTGAAAAATAGTTTTTCGAAAATCCACAGTACCCTCCCTTGGAAAAATGACACCCAAGAATCATGGCATTTGAAACAGATTTTTCGTATTTCTTCCGCACACGTAGGAGTGACATGGTTATGGTTTAGTTTTTCCTATTCGAAATAAAATTCCGTATAAAATGCACATAATGGTTTCCTGATAGCTTGAAAAAAAGTTTTTCCTAATATCCACAGTACCCTGACATGGAAAAATGACACCTAACAATCATGCCATTCGAAACAGATATTTCGGGTTTCTTTCGCACACGCAGGAGTGACATGTTATGGTTTAGTTTTTCTTATTCGAAATCAAATTCCCTATAAAATGCACATAATGGTTTTCTGATAGCTCGAAAAAAAGTTTTTCGACAATCCACAGTACCCTCCCTTGGAAAAATGACACCCGAGAATCATGGCATTCGAAACAGTTTTTCCGGGTTTCTTCCGCACATGTAGGAGTGACATGGTTATGGTTTAGTTTTTCTTATTCTAAATCAAATTCCCTATAAAATGCACGTAATGGTTTCCTGATAGATTGAAAAAAAGTTTTTTCGAAAATCCACAGTACCCTTCTTTGGAAACATGACACTCAAGAATCATGGCATTCGAAACAGATTTTTCGGATTTCTTCCGCACACGTCGGAGTGACGTGGTTATGGTTTTGTTTTTGTTATTCTAAATCAAATTCCCTATAAAATGCACCTAATTGTTTTCTGATAGCTTGAAAAATAGTTTTTCGAAAATCCACAGTACGCTCCCTTGGAAAAATGACACCCAAGAATCATGGCATTCGAAACAGATTTTTCGTATTTCTTCCGCACACGTAGCAGTGACATGGTTATGGTTTAGTTTTTCCTATTCGAAATAAAATTCCGTATAAAATGCACATAATGGTTTCCTGATAGCTTGAAAAAATGTTTTTCCTAATATCCACAGTACCCTGACATGGAAAAATGATACCTAAGGATCATGGCATTCGAAACAGGTATTTCGGGTTTCTTCCGCACATGTAGGAGTGACATGGTTATGGTTTAGTTTTTCCTATTCGAAATAAAATTCCCTATAAAATGCACATAATGGTTTCCTGATAGCTTGAAAAAAAGTTTTTCCTAATATCCACAGTACCCTGACATGGAAAAATGATACCTAAGGATCATGGCATTCGAAACAGGTATTTCGGGTTTCTTCCGCACATGTAGGAGTGACATGGTTATGGTTTAGTTTTTCCTATTCGAAATAAAATTCCCTATAAAATGCACATAATGGTTTTCTGATAGCTTGATAAACAGTTTTTCGAAAATCCACAGTACCCTTCCTTGGAAAAATGACACCCAAGAATCACGGCATTCGAAACAGATTTTTCGTATTTCTTCCGCACACGTAGGAGTGGCATGGTTATGATTTAGTTTTTCTTATTCTAAATGAAATTCCCTGTAAAATGTACCTAATGGTTTCCTGATAGCTTGAAAAAAAGTTTTTCCTAATATCCACAGTACCCTGACATGGAAAAATGACACCTACGAATCATGCAATTCGAAACAGATATTTCGGGTTTCTTTCGCACACGCAGGAGTGACATGGTTATGGTTTAGTTTTTCTGATTCGAAATCAAATTCCCTATAAAATGCAGATAATGGTTTTCTGATAGCTTGAAAAAAAGTTTTTTCGAAAATCCACAGTACCCTCCCTTTGGAAAAATGACATCCAAAAATCATGGCATTCGAAACAGATTTTTCGTTTTTTTCCCGCACATGTAGGAGCGACAGTGTTATGGTTTAGTTTTTCTCATTGCAAATCAAATTTCCTATAAAACGCACCTAAAGGTTTCTTGATAGCTTGAAAAAAATTTTTTCAAAAATCCACAGTACCCTGACTTGGAAAAATGACACCCGAGAATCATGACATTCGAAACAGTTTTTCCGGGTTTCTTCCGCACATGTAGCAGTGACATGGTTATGGTTTAGTTCTTCTTATTCTAAATCAAATTCCCTATAAAATGCACCTAATGGTTTTCTGATAGCTTGAAAAATAGTTTTTCGAAAATCCACAGTACCCTCCCTTGGAAAAATGACACCCAAGAATCATGGCATTCGAAACAGATTTTTCGTATTTCTTCCGCACACGTAGGAGTGACATGGTTATGGTTTAGTTTTTCCTATTCGAAATAAAATTTCGTATAAAATGCACATAATGGTTTCCTGATAGCTTGAAAAAAAGTTTTTCCTAATATCCACAGTACCCTGACATGGAAAAATGACACCTAACAATCATGCCATTCGAAACAGATATTTCGGGTTTCTTTCGCACACGCAGGAGTGACATGTTATGGTTTAGTTTTTCTTATTCGAAATCAAATTCCCTATAAAATGCACATAATGGTTTTCTGATAGCTCGAAAAAAAGTTTTTCGACAATCCACAGTACCCTTCTTTGGAAAAATGACACCCGAGAATCATGGCATTCGAAACAGTTTTTCCGGGTTTCTTCCGCACATGTAGGAGTGACATGGTTATGGTTTAGTTTTTCTTATTCTAAATCAAATTCCCTATAAAATGCACGTAATGGTTTCCTGATAGATTGAAAAAAAGTTTTTTCGAAAATCCACAGTACCCTTCTTTGGAAACATGACACTCAAGAATCATGGCATTCGAAACAGATTTTTCGGATTTCTTCCGCACACGTCGGAGTGACGTGGTTATGGTTTTGTTTTTGTTATTCTAAATCAAATTCCCTATAAAATGCACCTAATTGTTTTCTGATAGCTTGAAAAATAGTTTTTCGAAAATCCACAGTACGCTCCCTTGGAAAAATGACACCCAAGAATCATGGCATTCGAAACAGATTTTTCGTATTTCTTCCGCACACGTAGCAGTGACATGGTTATGGTTTAGTTTTTCCTATTCGAAATAAAATTCCGTATAAAATGCACATAATGGTTTCCTGATAGCTTGAAAAAAAGTTTTTCCTAATATCCACAGTACCCTGACATGGAAAAATGATACCTAAGGATCATGGCATTCGAAACAGGTATTTCGGGTTTCTTCCGCACATGTAGGAGTGACATGGTTATGGTTTAGTTTTTCCTATTCGAAATAAAATTCCCTATAAAATGCACATAATGGTTTCCTGATAGCTTGAAAAAAAGTTTTTCCTAATATCCACAGTACCCTGACATGGAAAAATGATACCTAAGGATCATGGCATTCGAAACAGGTATTTCGGGTTTCTTCCGCACATGTAGGAGTGACATGGTTATGGTTTAGTTTTTCCTATTCGAAATAAAATTCCCTATAAAATGCACATAATGGTTTTCTGATAGCTTGATAAACAGTTTTTCGAAAATCCACAGTACCCTTCCTTCGAAAAATGACACCCAAGAATCACGGCATTCGAAACAGATTTTTCGTATTTCTTCCGCACACGTAGGAGTGGCATGGTTATGGTTTAGTTTTTCTTATTCTAAATGAAATTCCCTATAAAATGTACCTAATGGTTTCCTGATAGCTTGAAAAAAAGTTTTTCCTAATATCCACAGTACCCTGACATGGAAAAATGACACCTACGAATCATGCAATTCGAAACAGATATTTCGGGTTTCTTTCGCACACGCAGGAGTGACATGGTTATGGTTTAGTTTTTCTGATTCGAAATCAAATTCCCTATAAAATGCAGATAATGGTTTTCTGATAGCTTGAAAAAAAGTTTTTTCGAAAATCCACAGTACCCTCCCTTTGGAAAAATGACATCCAAAAATCATGGCATTCGAAACAGATTTTTCGGTTTTTTCCCGCACATGTAGGAGCGACAGTGTTATGGTTTAGTTTTTCTCATTGCAAATCAAATTTCCTATAAAACGCACCTAAAGGTTTCTTGATAGCTTGAAAAAAAATTTTTCAAAAATCCACAGTACCCTGACTTGGAAAAATGACACCCGAGAATCATGACATTCGAAACAGTTTTTCCGGGTTTCTTCCGCACATGTAGCAGTGACATGGTTATGGTTTAGTTCTTCTTATTCTAAATCAAATTCCCTATAAAATGCACCTAATGGTTTTCTGATAGCTTGAAAAATAGTTTTTCGAAAATCCACAGTACCCTCCCTTGGAAAAATGACACCCAAGAATCATGGCGTTCGAAACAGATTTTTCGTATTTCTTCCGCACACGTAGGAGTGACATGGTTATGGTTTAGTTTTTCCTATTCGAAATAAAATTTCGTATAAAATGCACATAATGGTTTCCTGATAGCTTGAAAAAAAGTTTTTCCTAATATCCACAGTACCCTGACATGGAAAAATGACACCTAACAATCATGCCATTCGAAACAGATATTTCGGGTTTCTTTCGCACACGCAGGAGTGACATGTTATGGTTTAGTTTTTCTTATTCGAAATCAAATTCCCTATAAAATGCACATAATGGTTTTCTGATAGCTCGAAAAAAAGTTTTTCGACAATCCACAGTACCCTTCTTTGGAAACATGACACTCAAGAATCATGGCATTCGAAACAGATTTTTCGGATTTCTTCCGCACACGTCGGAGTGACGTGGTTATGGTTTTGTTTTTGTTATTCTAAATCAAATTCCCTATAAAATGCACCTAATTGTTTTCTGATAGCTTGAAAAATAGTTTTTCGAAAATCCACAGTACGCTCCCTTGGAAAAATGACACCCAAGAATCATGGCATTCGAAACAGATTTTTCGTATTTCTTCCGCACACGTAGCAGTGACATGGTTATGGTTTAGTTTTTCCTATTCGAAATAAAATTCCGTATAAAATGCACATAATGGTTTCCTGATAGCTTGAAAAAAAGTTTTTCCTAATATCCACAGTACCCTGACATGGAAAAATGATACCTAAGGATCATGGCATTCGAAACAGGTATTTCGGGTTTCTTCCGCACATGTAGGAGTGACATGGTTATGGTTTAGTTTTTCCTATACGAAATAAAATTCCCTATAAAATGCACATAATGGTTTCCTGATAGCTTGAAAAAAAGTTTTTCCTAATATCCACAGTACCCTGACATGGAAAAATGACACCTACGAATCATGCCATTCGAAACAGATATTTCGGGTTTCTTTCGCACACGCAGGAGTGACATGGTTATGGTTTAGTTTTTCTGATTCGAAATCAAATTCCCTATAAAATGCACATAATGGTTTTCTGATAGCTTGAAAAAAAGTTTTTCGAAAATCCACAGTACCCTCCCTTTGGAAAAATGACATCCAAAAATCATGGCATTCGAAACAGATTTTTCGGTTTTTTTCCGCACATGTAGGAGCGACAGTGTTATGGTTTAGTTTTTCTCATTGCAAATGAAATTTCCTATAAAACGCACCTAAAGGTTTCTTGATAGCTTGAAAAAAAAAATTTCAAAAATCCACAGTACACTGACTTGGAAAAATGACACCCGAGAATCATGGCATTCGAAACAGTTTTTCCGGGTTTCTTCCGCACATGTAGGAGTGACATGGTTATGGTTTAGTTCTTCTTATTCTAAATCAAATTCCCTATAAAATGCACCTAATGGTTTTCTGATAGCTTGAAAAATAGTTTTTCGAAAATCCACAGTACCCTCCCTTGGAAAAATGACACCCAAAAATCATGGCATTCGAAACAGATTTTTCGTATTTCTTCCGCACACGTAGGAGTGACATGGTTATGGTTTAATTTTTCCTATTCGAAATAAAATTCCGTATAAAATGCACATAATGGTTTCCTGATAGCTTGAAAAAAAGTTTTTCCTAATATCCACAGTACCCTGACATGGAAAAATGACACCTAAGAATCATGCCATTCGAAACAGATATTTCGGGTTTCTTTCGCACACGCAGGAGTGACATGTTATGGTTTAGTTTTTCTTATTCGAAATCAAATTCCCTATAAAATGCAGATAATGGTTTTCTGATAGCTTGAAAAAAAGTTTTTTCGAAAATCCACAGTACCCTCCCTCCCTTTGGAAAAATGACATCCAAAAATCATGGCATTCGAAACAGATTTTTCGGTTTTTTTCCGCACATGTAGGAGCGACAGTGTTATGGTTTAGTTTTTCTCATTGCAAATGAAATTTCCTATAAAACGCACCTAAAGGTTTCTTGATAGCTTGAAAAAAAAAATTTCAAAAATCCACAGTACACTGACTTGGAAAAATGACACCCGAGAATCATGGCATTCGAAACAGTTTTTCCGGGTTTCTTCCGCACATGTAGGAGTGACATGGTTATGGTTTAGTTCTTCTTATTCTAAATCAAATTCCCTATAAAATGCACATAATGGTTTTCTGATAGCTTGAAAAATAGTTTTTCGAAAATCCACAGTACCCTCCCTTGGAAAAATGACACCCAAGAATCATGGCATTCGAAACAGATTTTTCGTATTTCTTCCGCACACGTAGGAGTGACATGGTTATGGTTTAGTTTTTCCTATTCGAAATAAAATTTCGTATAAAATGCACATAATGGTTTCCTGATAGCTTGAAAAAAAGTTTTTCCTAATATCCACAGTACCCTGACATGGAAAAATGACACCTAACAATCATGCCATTCGAAACAGATATTTCGGATTTCTTCCGCACACGTCGGAGTGACGTGGTTATGGTTTTGTTTTTGTTATTCGAAATCAAATTCCCTATAAAATGCACCTAATTGATTTCTGATAGCTTGAAAAATAGTTTTTCGAAAATCCACAGTACGCTCCCTTGGAAAAATGACACCCAAGAATCATGGCATTCGAAACAGATTTTTCGTATTTCTTCCGCACACGTAGCAGTGACATGGTTATGGTTTAGTTTTTCTTATTCTAAATGAAATTCCCTATAAAATGTACCTAATGGTTTCCTGATAGCTTGAAAAAAAGTTTTTCCTAATATCCACAGTACCCTGACATGGAAAAATGACACCTACGAATCATGCCATTCGAAACAGATATTTCGGGTTTCTTTCGCACACGCAGGAGTGACATGGTTATGGTTTAGTTTTTCTGATTCGAAATCAAATTCCCTATAAAATGCAGATAATGGTTTTCTGATAGCTTGAAAAAAAGTTTTTCGAAAATCCACAGTACCCTCCCTTTGGAAAAATGACATCCAAAAATCATGGCATTCGAAACAGATTTTTCGGTTTTTTTCCGCACATGTAGGAGCGACAGTGTTATGGTTTAGTTTTTCTCATTGCAAATCAAATTTCCTATAAAACGCACCTAAAGGTTTCTTGATAGCTTGAAAAAAAATTTTTCAAAAATCCACAGTACCCTGACTTGGAAAAATGACACCCGAGAATCATGGCATTCGAAACAGTTTTTCCGGGTTTCTTCCGCACATGTAGGAGTGACATGGTTATGGTTTAGTTCTTCTTATTCTAAATCAAATTCCCTATAAAATGCACCTAATGGTTTTCTGATAGCTTGAAAAATAGTTTTTCGAAAATCCACAGTACCCTCCCTTGGAAAAATGACACCCAAGAATCATGGCATTCGAAACAGATTTTTCGTATTTCTTCCGCACACGTAGGAGTGACATGGTTATGGTTTAGTTTTTCCTATTCGAAATAAAATTCCGTATAAAATGCACATAATGGTTTCCTGATAGCTTGAAAAAAAGTTTTTCCTAATATCCACAGTACCCTGACATGGAAAAATGACACCTAAGAATCATGCCATTCGAAACAGATATTTCGGGTTTCTTTCGCACACGCAGGAGTGACATGTTATGGTTTAGTTTTTCTTATTCGAAATCAAATTCCCTATAAAATGCAGATAATGGTTTTCTGATAGCTTGAAAAAAAGTTTTTTCGAAAATCCACAGTACCCTCCCTTTGGAAAAATGACATCCAAAAATCATGGCATTCGAAACAGATTTTTCGGTTTTTTTCCGCACATGTAGGAGCGACAGTGTTATGGTTTAGTTTTTCTCATTGCAAATGAAATTTCCTATAAAACGCACCTAAAGGTTTCTTGATAGCTTGAAAAAAAAAATTTCAAAAATCCACAGTACACTGACTTGGAAAAATGACACCCGAGAATCATGGCATTCGAAACAGTTTTTCCGGGTTTCTTCCGCACATGTAGGAGTGACATGGTTATGGTTTAGTTCTTCTTATTCTAAATCAAATTCCCTATAAAATGCACATAATGGTTTTCTGATAGCTTGAAAAATAGTTTTTCGAAAATCCACAGTACCCTCCCTTGGAAAAATGACACCCAAGAATCATGGCATTCGAAACAGATTTTTCGTATTTCTTCCGCACACGTAGGAGTGACATGGTTATGGTTTAGTTTTTCCTATTCGAAATAAAATTTCGTATAAAATGCACATAATGGTTTCCTGATAGCTTGAAAAAAAGTTTTTCCTAATATCCACAGTACCCTGACATGGAAAAATGACACCTAACAATCATGCCATTCGAAACAGATATTTCGGATTTCTTCCGCACACGTCGGAGTGACGTGGTTATGGTTTTGTTTTTGTTATTCGAAATCAAATTCCCTATAAAATGCACCTAATTGATTTCTGATAGCTTGAAAAATAGTTTTTCGAAAATCCACAGTACGCTCCCTTGGAAAAATGACACCCAAGAATCATGGCATTCGAAACAGATTTTTCGTATTTCTTCCGCACACGTAGCAGTGACATGGTTATGGTTTAGTTTTTCTTATTCTAAATGAAATTCCCTATAAAATGTACCTAATGGTTTCCTGATAGCTTGAAAAAAAGTTTTTCCTAATATCCACAGTACCCTGACATGGAAAAATGACACCTACGAATCATGCAATTCGAAACAGATATTTCGGGTTTCTTTCGCACACGCAGGAGTGACATGGTTATGGTTTAGTTTTTCTGATTCGAAATCAAATTCCCTATAAAATGCAGATAATGGTTTTCTGATAGCTTGAAAAAAAGTTTTTTCGAAAATCCACAGTACCCTCCCTTTGGAAAAATGACATCCAAAAATCATGGCATTCGAAACAGATTTTTCGTTTTTTTCCCGCACATGTAGGAGCGACAGTGTTATGGTTTAGTTTTTCTCATTGCAAATCAAATTTCCTATAAAACGCACCTAAAGGTTTCTTGATAGCTTGAAAAAAAATTTTTCAAAAATCCACAGTACCCTGACTTGGAAAAATGACACCCGAGAATCATGACATTCGAAACAGTTTTTCCGGGTTTCTTCCGCACATGTAGCAGTGACATGGTTATGGTTTAGTTCTTCTTATTCTAAATCAAATTCCCTATAAAATGCACCTAATGGTTTTCTGATAGCTTGAAAAATAGTTTTTCGAAAATCCACAGTACCCTCCCTTGGAAAAATGACACCCAAGAATCATGGCATTCGAAACAGATTTTTCGTATTTCTTCCGCACACGTAGGAGTGACATGGTTATGGTTTAGTTTTTCCTATTCGAAATAAAATTTCGTATAAAATGCACATAATGGTTTCCTGATAGCTTGAAAAAAAGTTTTTCCTAATATCCACAGTACCCTGACATGGAAAAATGACACCTAACAATCATGCCATTCGAAACAGATATTTCGGGTTTCTTTCGCACACGCAGGAGTGACATGTTATGGTTTAGTTTTTCTTATTCGAAATCAAATTCCCTATAAAATGCACATAATGGTTTTCTGATAGCTCGAAAAAAAGTTTTTCGACAATCCACAGTACCCTCCCTTGGAAAAATGACACCCGAGAATCATGGCATTCGAAACAGTTTTTCCGGGTTTCTTCCGCACATGTAGGAGTGACATGGTTATGGTTTAGTTTTTCTTATTCTAAATCAAATTCCCTATAAAATGCACGTAATGGTTTCCTGATAGATTGAAAAAAAGTTTTTTCGAAAATCCACAGTACCCTTCTTTGGAAACATGACACTCAAGAATCATGGCATTCGAAACAGATTTTTCGGATTTCTTCCGCACACGTCGGAGTGACGTGGTTATGGTTTTGTTTTTGTTATTCTAAATCAAATTCCCTATAAAATGCACCTAATTGTTTTCTGATAGCTTGAAAAATAGTTTTTCGAAAATCCACAGTACGCTCCCTTGGAAAAATGACACCCAAGAATCATGGCATTCGAAACAGATTTTTCGTATTTCTTCCGCACACGTAGCAGTGACATGGTTATGGTTTAGTTTTTCCTATTCGAAATAAAATTCCGTATAAAATGCACATAATGGTTTCCTGATAGCTTGAAAAAAAGTTTTTCCTAATATCCACAGTACCCTGACATGGAAAAATGATACCTAAGGATCATGGCATTCGAAACAGGTATTTCGGGTTTCTTCCGCACATGTAGGAGTGACATGGTTATGGTTTAGTTTTTCCTATTCGAAATAAAATTCCCTATAAAATGCACATAATGGTTTCCTGATAGCTTGAAAAAAAGTTTTTCCTAATATCCACAGTACCCTGACATGGAAAAATGATACCTAAGGATCATGGCATTCGAAACAGGTATTTCGGGTTTCTTCCGCACATGTAGGAGTGACATGGTTATGGTTTAGTTTTTCCTATTCGAAATAAAATTCCCTATAAAATGCACATAATGGTTTTCTGATAGCTTGATAAACAGTTTTTCGAAAATCCACAGTACCCTTCCTTCGAAAAATGACACCCAAGAATCACGGCATTCGAAACAGATTTTTCGTATTTCTTCCGCACACGTAGGAGTGGCATGGTTATGGTTTAGTTTTTCTTATTCTAAATGAAATTCCCTATAAAATGTACCTAATGGTTTCCTGATAGCTTGAAAAAAAGTTTTTCCTAATATCCACAGTACCCTGACATGGAAAAATGACACCTACGAATCATGCAATTCGAAACAGATATTTCGGGTTTCTTTCGCACACGCAGGAGTGACATGGTTATGGTTTAGTTTTTCTGATTCGAAATCAAATTCCCTATAAAATGCAGATAATGGTTTTCTGATAGCTTGAAAAAAAGTTTTTTCGAAAATCCACAGTACCCTCCCTTTGGAAAAATGACATCCAAAAATCATGGCATTCGAAACAGATTTTTCGGTTTTTTCCCGCACATGTAGGAGCGACAGTGTTATGGTTTAGTTTTTCTCATTGCAAATCAAATTTCCTATAAAACGCACCTAAAGGTTTCTTGATAGCTTGAAAAAAAATTTTTCAAAAATCCACAGTACCCTGACTTGGAAAAATGACACCCGAGAATCATGACATTCGAAACAGTTTTTCCGGGTTTCTTCCGCACATGTAGCAGTGACATGGTTATGGTTTAGTTCTTCTTATTCTAAATCAAATTCCCTATAAAATGCACCTAATGGTTTTCTGATAGCTTGAAAAATAGTTTTTCGAAAATCCACAGTACCCTCCCTTGGAAAAATGACACCCAAGAATCATGGCATTCGAAACAGATTTTTCGTATTTCTTCCGCACACGTAGGAGTGACATGGTTATGGTTTAGTTTTTCCTATTCGAAATAAAATTTCGTATAAAATGCACATAATGGTTTCCTGATAGCTTGAAAAAAAGTTTTTCCTAATATCCACAGTACCCTGACATGGAAAAATGACACCTAACAATCATGCCATTCGAAACAGATATTTCGGGTTTCTTTCGCACACGCAGGAGTGACATGTTATGGTTTAGTTTTTCTTATTCGAAATCAAATTCCCTATAAAATGCACATAATGGTTTTCTGATAGCTCGAAAAAAAGTTTTTCGACAATCCACAGTACCCTTCTTTGGAAACATGACACTCAAGAATCATGGCATTCGAAACAGATTTTTCGGATTTCTTCCGCACACGTCGGAGTGACGTGGTTATGGTTTTGTTTTTGTTATTCTAAATCAAATTCCCTATAAAATGCACCTAATTGTTTTCTGATAGCTTGAAAAATAGTTTTTCGAAAATCCACAGTACGCTCCCTTGGAAAAATGACACCCAAGAATCATGGCATTCGAAACAGATTTTTCGTATTTCTTCCGCACACGTAGCAGTGACATGGTTATGGTTTAGTTTTTCCTATTCGAAATAAAATTCCGTATAAAATGCACATAATGGTTTCCTGATAGCTTGAAAAAAAGTTTTTCCTAATATCCACAGTACCCTGACATGGAAAAATGATACCTAAGGATCATGGCATTCGAAACAGGTATTTCGGGTTTCTTCCGCACATGTAGGAGTGACATGGTTATGGTTTAGTTTTTCCTATACGAAATAAAATTCCCTATAAAATGCACATAATGGTTTCCTGATAGCTTGAAAAAAAGTTTTTCCTAATATCCACAGTACCCTGACATGGAAAAATGACACCTACGAATCATGCCATTCGAAACAGATATTTCGGGTTTCTTTCGCACACGCAGGAGTGACATGGTTATGGTTTAGTTTTTCTGATTCGAAATCAAATTCCCTATAAAATGCACATAATGGTTTTCTGATAGCTTGAAAAAAGTTTTTCGAAAATCCACAGTACCCTCCCTTTGGAAAAATGACATCCAAAAATCATGGCATTCGAAACAGATTTTTCGGTTTTTTTCCGCACATGTAGGAGCGACAGTGTTATGGTTTAGTTTTTCTCATTGCAAATGAAATTTCCTATAAAACGCACCTAAAGGTTTCTTGATAGCTTGAAAAAAAAATTTTCAAAAATCCACAGTACACTGACTTGGAAAAATGACACCCGAGAATCATGGCATTCGAAACAGTTTTTCCGGGTTTCTTCCGCACATGTAGGAGTGACATGGTTATGGTTTAGTTCTTCTTATTCTAAATCAAATTCCCTATAAAATGCACCTAATGGTTTTCTGATAGCTTGAAAAATAGTTTTTCGAAAATCCACAGTACCCTCCCTTGGAAAAATGACACCCAAAAATCATGGCATTCGAAACAGATTTTTCGTATTTCTTCCGCACACGTAGGAGTGACATGGTTATGGTTTAGTTTTTCCTATTCGAAATAAAATTCCGTATAAAATGCACATAATGGTTTCCTGATAGCTTGAAAAAAAGTTTTTCCTAATATCCACAGTACCCTGACATGGAAAAATGACACCTAAGAATCATGCCATTCGAAACAGATATTTCGGGTTTCTTTCGCACACGCAGGAGTGACATGTTATGGTTTAGTTTTTCTTATTCGAAATCAAATTCCCTATAAAATGCAGATAATGGTTTTCTGATAGCTTGAAAAAAAGTTTTTTCGAAAATCCACAGTACCCTCCCTTTGGAAAAATGACATCCAAAAATCATGGCATTCGAAACAGATTTTTCGGATTTCTTTCGCACACGCAGGAGTGACATGTTATGGTTTAGTTTTTCTTATTCGAAATCAAATTCCCTATAAAATGCACATAATGGTTTTCTGATAGCTCGAAAAAAAGTTTTTCGACAATCCACAGTACCCTTCTTTGGAAACATGACACTCAAGAATCATGGCATTCGAAACAGATTTTTCGGATTTCTTCCGCACACGTCGGAGTGACGTGGTTATGGTTTTGTTTTTGTTATTCTAAATCAAATTCCCTATAAAATGCACCTAATTGTTTTCTGATAGCTTGAAAAATAGTTTTTCGAAAATCCACAGTACGCTCCCTTGGAAAAATGACACCCAAGAATCATGGCATTCGAAACAGATTTTTCGTATTTCTTCCGCACACGTAGCAGTGACATGGTTATGGTTTAGTTTTTCCTATTCGAAATAAAATTCCGTATAAAATGCACATAATGGTTTCCTGATAGCTTGAAAAAAAGTTTTTCCTAATATCCACAGTACCCTGACATGGAAAAATGATACCTAAGGATCATGGCATTCGAAACAGGTATTTCGGGTTACTTCCGCACATGTAGGAGTGACATGGTTATGGTTTAGTTTTTCCTATACGAAATAAAATTCCCTATAAAATGCACATAATGGTTTCCTGATAGCTTGAAAAAAAGTTTTTCCTAATATCCACAGTACCCTGACATGGAAAAATGACACCTACGAATCATGCCATTCGAAACAGATATTTCGGGTTTCTTTCGCACACGCAGGAGTGACATGGTTATGGTTTAGTTTTTCTGATTCGAAATCAAATTCCCTATAAAATGCACATAATGGTTTTCTGATAGCTTGAAAAAAAGTTTTTCGAAAATCCACAGTACCCTCCCTTTGGAAAAATGACATCCAAAAATCATGGCATTCGAAACAGATTTTTCGGTTTTTTTCCGCACATGTAGGAGCGACAGTGTTATGGTTTAGTTTTTCTCATTGCAAATGAAATTTCCTATAAAACGCACCTAAAGGTTTCTTGATAGCTTGAAAAAAAAAATTTCAAAAATCCACAGTACACTGACTTGGAAAAATGACACCCGAGAATCATGGCATTCGAAACAGTTTTTCCGGGTTTCTTCCGCACATGTAGGAGTGACATGGTTATGGTTTAGTTCTTCTTATTCTAAATCAAATTCCCTATAAAATGCACCTAATGGTTTTCTGATAGCTTGAAAAATAGTTTTTCGAAAATCCACAGTACCCTCCCTTGGAAAAATGACACCCAAAAATCATGGCATTCGAAACAGATTTTTCGTATTTCTTCCGCACACGTAGGAGTGACATGGTTATGGTTTAGTTTTTCCTATTCGAAATAAAATTCCGTATAAAATGCACATAATGGTTTCCTGATAGCTTGAAAAAAAGTTTTTCCTAATATCCACAGTACCCTGACATGGAAAAATGACACCTAAGAATCATGCCATTCGAAACAGATATTTCGGGTTTCTTTCGCACACGCAGGAGTGACATGTTATGGTTTAGTTTTTCTTATTCGAAATCAAATTCCCTATAAAATGCAGATAATGGTTTTCTGATAGCTTGAAAAAAAGTTTTTTCGAAAATCCACAGTACCCTCCCTTTGGAAAAATGACATCCAAAAATCATGGCATTCGAAACAGATTTTTCGGATTTCTTCCGCACACGTCGGAGTGACGTGGTTATGGTTTTGTTTTTGTTATTCTAAATCAAATTCCCTATAAAATGCACCTAATTGTTTTCTGATAGCTTGAAAAATAGTTTTTCGAAAATCCACAGTACGCTCCCTTGGAAAAATGACACCCAAGAATCATGGCATTCGAAACAGATTTTTCGTATTTCTTCCGCACACGTAGCAGTGACATGGTTATGGTTTAGTTTTTCCTATTCGAAATAAAATTCCGTATAAAATGCACATAATGGTTTCCTGATAGCTTGAAAAAAAGTTTTTCCTAATATCCAAAGTACCCTGTCATGGAAAAATGATACCTAAGGATCATGGCATTCGAAACAGGTATTTCGGGTTTCTTCCGCACATGTAGGAGTGACATGGTTATGGTTTAGTTTTTCCTATACGAAATAAAATTCCCTATAAAATGCACATAATGGTTTCCTGATAGCTTGAAAAAAAGTTTTTCCTAATATCCACAGTACCCTGACATGGAAAAATGACACCTACGAATCATGCCATTCGAAACAGATATTTCGGGTTTCTTTCGCACACGCAGGAGTGACATGGTTATGGTTTAGTTTTTCTGATTCGAAATCAAATTCCCTATAAAATGCACATAATGGTTTTCTGATAGCTTGAAAAAAAGTTTTTCGAAAATCCACAGTACCCTCCCTTTGGAAAAATGACATCCAAAAATCATGGCATTCGAAACAGATTTTTCGGTTTTTTTCCGCACATGTAGGAGCGACAGTGTTATGGTTTAGTTTTTCTCATTGCAAATGAAATTTCCTATAAAACGCACCTAAAGGTTTCTTGATAGCTTGAAAAAAAAAATTTCAAAAATCCACAGTACACTGACTTGGAAAAATGACACCCGAGAATCATGGCATTCGAAACAGTTTTTCCGGGTTTCTTCCGCACATGTAGGAGTGACATGGTTATGGTTTAGTTCTTCTTATTCTAAATCAAATTCCCTATAAAATGCACCTAATGGTTTTCTGATAGCTTGAAAAATAGTTTTTCGAAAATCCACAGTACCCTCCCTTGGAAAAATGACACCCAAAAATCATGGCATTCGAAACAGATTTTTCGTATTTCTTCCGCACACGTAGGAGTGACATGGTTATGGTTTAGTTTTTCCTATTCGAAATAAAATTTCGTATAAAATGCACATAATGGTTTCCTGATAGCTTGAAAAAAAGTTTTTCCTAATATCCACAGTACCCTGACATGGAAAAATGACACCTAACAATCATGCCATTCGAAACAGATATTTCGGATTTCTTCCGCACACGTCGGAGTGACGTGGTTATGGTTTTGTTTTTGTTATTCGAAATCAAATTCCCTATAAAATGCACCTAATTGATTTCTGATAGCTTGAAAAATAGTTTTTCGAAAATCCACAGTACGCTCCCTTGGAAAAATGACACCCAAGAATCATGGCATTCGAAACAGATTTTTCGTATTTCTTCCGCACACGTAGCAGTGACATGGTTATGGTTTAGTGTTTCTTATTCTAAATGAAATTCCCTATAAAATGTACCTAATGGTTTCCTGATAGCTTGAAAAAAAGTTTTTCCTAATATCCACAGTACCCTGACATGGAAAAATGACACCTACGAATCATGCCATTCGAAACAGATATTTCGGGTTTCTTTCGCACACGCAGGAGTGACATGGTTATGGTTTAGTTTTTCTGATTCGAAATCAAATTCCCTATAAAATGCAGATAATGGTTTTCTGATAGCTTGAAAAAAAGTTTTTCGAAAATCCACAGTACCCTCCCTTTGGAAAAATGACATCCAAAAATCATGGCATTCGAAACAGATTTTTCGGTTTTTTTCCGCACATGTAGGAGCGACAGTGTTATGGTTTAGTTTTTCTCATTGCAAATCAAATTTCCTATAAAACGCACCTAAAGGTTTCTTGATAGCTTGAAAAAAAATTTTTCAAAAATCCACAGTACCCTGACTTGGAAAAATGACACCCGAGAATCATGGCATTCGAAACAGTTTTTCCGGGTTTCTTCCGCACATGTAGGAGTGACATGGTTATGGTTTAGTTCTTCTTATTCTAAATCAAATTCCCTATAAAATGCACCTAATGGTTTTCTGATAGCTTGAAAAATAGTTTTTCGAAAATCCACAGTACCCTCCCTTGGAAAAATGACACCCAAGAATCATGGCATTCGAAACAGATTTTTCGTATTTCTTCCGCACACGTAGGAGTGACATGGTTATGGTTTAGTTTTTCCTATTCGAAATAAAATTCCGTATAAAATGCACATAATGGTTTCCTGATAGCTTGAAAAAAAGTTTTTCCTAATATCCACAGTACCCTGACATGGAAAAATGACACCTAACAATCATGCCATTCGAAACAGATATTTCGGGTTTCTTTCGCACACGCAGGAGTGACATGTTATGGTTTAGTTTTTCTTATTCGAAATCAAATTCCCTATAAAATGCAGATAATGGTTTTCTGATAGCTTGAAAAAAAGTTTTTTCGAAAATCCACAGTACCCTCCCTTTGGAAAAATGACATCCAAAAATCATGGCATTCGAAACAGATTTTTCGGTTTTTTTCCGCACATGTAGGAGCGACAGTGTTATGGTTTAGTTTTTCTCATTGCAAATGAAATTTCCTATAAAACGCACCTAAAGGTTTCTTGATAGCTTGAAAAAAAAAATTTCAAAAATCCACAGTACACTGACTTGGAAAAATGACACCCGAGAATCATGGCATTCGAAACAGTTTTTCCGGGTTTCTTCCGCACATGTAGGAGTGACATGGTTATGGTTTAGTTCTTCTTATTCTAAATCAAATTCCCTATAAAATGCACATAATGGTTTTCTGATAGCTTGAAAAATAGTTTTTCGAAAATCCACAGTACCCTCCCTTGGAAAAATGACACCCAAGAATCATGGCATTCGAAACAGATTTTTCGTATTTCTTCCGCACACGTAGGAGTGACATGGTTATGGTTTAGTTTTTCCTATTCGAAATAAAATTTCGTATAAAATGCACATAATGGTTTCCTGATAGCTTGAAAAAAAGTTTTTCCTAATATCCACAGTACCCTGACATGGAAAAATGACACCTAACAATCATGCCATTCGAAACAGATATTTCGGATTTCTTCCGCACACGTCGGAGTGACGTGGTTATGGTTTTGTTTTTGTTATTCGAAATCAAATTCCCTATAAAATGCACCTAATTGATTTCTGATAGCTTGAAAAATAGTTTTTCGAAAATCCACAGTACGCTCCCTTGGAAAAATGACACCCAAGAATCATGGCATTCGAAACAGATTTTTCGTATTTCTTCCGCACACGTAGCAGTGACATGGTTATGGTTTAGTTTTTCTTATTCTAAATGAAATTCCCTATAAAATGTACCTAATGGTTTCCTGATAGCTTGAAAAAAAGTTTTTCCTAATATCCACAGTACCCTGACATGGAAAAATGACACCTACGAATCATGCCATTCGAAACAGATATTTCGGGTTTCTTTCGCACACGCAGGAGTGACATGGTTATGGTTTAGTTTTTCTGATTCGAAATCAAATTCCCTATAAAATGCAGATAATGGTTTTCTGATAGCTTGAAAAAAAGTTTTTCGAAAATCCACAGTACCCTCCCTTTGGAAAAATGACATCCAAAAATCATGGCATTCGAAACAGATTTTTCGGTTTTTTTCCGCACATGTAGGAGCGACAGTGTTATGGTTTAGTTTTTCTCATTGCAAATGAAATTTCCTATAAAACGCACCTAAAGGTTTCTTGATAGCTTGAAAAAAAAAATTTCAAAAATCCACAGTACACTGACTTGGAAAAATGACACCCGAGAATCATGGCATTCGAAACAGTTTTTCCGGGTTTCTTCCGCACATGTAGGAGTGACATGGTTATGGTTTAGTTCTTCTTATTCTAAATCAAATTCCCTATAAAATGCACATAATGGTTTTCTGATAGCTTGAAAAATAGTTTTTCGAAAATCCACAGTACCCTCCCTTGGAAAAATGACACCCAAGAATCATGGCATTCGAAACAGATTTTTCGTATTTCTTCCGCACACGTAGGAGTGACATGGTTATGGTTTAGTTTTTCCTATTCGAAATAAAATTTCGTATAAAATGCACATAATGGTTTCCTGATAGCTTGAAAAAAAGTTTTTCCTAATATCCACAGTACCCTGACATGGAAAAATGACACCTAACAATCATGCCATTCGAAACAGATATTTCGGATTTCTTCCGCACACGTCGGAGTGACGTGGTTATGGTTTTGTTTTTGTTATTCGAAATCAAATTCCCTATAAAATGCACCTAATTGATTTCTGATAGCTTGAAAAATAGTTTTTCGAAAATCCACAGTACGCTCCCTTGGAAAAATGACACCCAAGAATCATGGCATTCGAAACAGATTTTTCGTATTTCTTCCGCACACGTAGCAGTGACATGGTTATGGTTTAGTGTTTCTTATTCTAAATGAAATTCCCTATAAAATGTACCTAATGGTTTCCTGATAGCTTGAAAAAAAGTTTTTCCTAATATCCACAGTACCCTGACATGGAAAAATGACACCTACGAATCATGCCATTCGAAACAGATATTTCGGGTTTCTTTCGCACACGCAGGAGTGACATGGTTATGGTTTAGTTTTTCTGATTCGAAATCAAATTCCCTATAAAATGCAGATAATGGTTTTCTGATAGCTTGAAAAAAAGTTTTTCGAAAATCCACAGTACCCTCCCTTTGGAAAAATGACATCCAAAAATCATGGCATTCGAAACAGATTTTTCGGTTTTTTTCCGCACATGTAGGAGCGACAGTGTTATGGTTTAGTTTTTCTCATTGCAAATCAAATTTCCTATAAAACGCACCTAAAGGTTTCTTGATAGCTTGAAAAAAAATTTTTCAAAAATCCACAGTACCCTGACTTGGAAAAATGACACCCGAGAATCATGGCATTCGAAACAGTTTTTCCGGGTTTCTTCCGCACATGTAGGAGTGACATGGTTATGGTTTAGTTCTTCTTATTCTAAATCAAATTCCCTATAAAATGCACCTAATGGTTTTCTGATAGCTTGAAAAAATAGTTTTTCGAAAATCCACAGTACCCTCCCTTGGAAAAATGACACCCAAGAATCATGGCATTCGAAACAGATTTTTCGTATTTCTTCCGCACACGTAGGAGTGACATGGTTATGGTTTAGTTTTTCCTATTCGAAATAAAATTCCGTATAAAATGCACATAATGGTTTCCTGATAGCTTGAAAAAAAGTTTTTCCTAATATCCACAGTACCCTGACATGGAAAAATGACACCTAACAATCATGCCATTCGAAACAGATATTTCGGGTTTCTTTCGCACACGCAGGAGTGACATGTTATGGTTTAGTTTTTCTTATTCGAAATCAAATTCCCTATAAAATGCAGATAATGGTTTTCTGATAGCTTGAAAAAAAGTTTTTTCGAAAATCCACAGTACCCTCCCTTTGGAAAAATGACATCCAAAAATCATGGCATTCGAAACAGATTTTTCGGTTTTTTTCCGCACATGTAGGAGCGACAGTGTTATGGTTTAGTTTTTCTCATTGCAAATGAAATTTCCTATAAAACGCACCTAAAGGTTTCTTGATAGCTTGAAAAAAAAAATTTCAAAAATCCACAGTACACTGACTTGGAAAAATGACACCCGAGAATCATGGCATTCGAAACAGTTTTTCCGGGTTTCTTCCGCACATGTAGGAGTGACATGGTTATGGTTTAGTTCTTCTTATTCTAAATCAAATTCCCTATAAAATGCACATAATGGTTTTCTGATAGCTTGAAAAATAGTTTTTCGAAAATCCACAGTACCCTCCCTTGGAAAAATGACACCCAAGAATCATGGCATTCGAAACAGATTTTTCGTATTTCTTCCGCACACGTAGGAGTGACATGGTTATGGTTTAGTTTTTCCTATTCGAAATAAAATTTCGTATAAAATGCACATAATGGTTTCCTGATAGCTTGAAAAAAAGTTTTTCCTAATATCCACAGTACCCTGACATGGAAAAATGACACCTAACAATCATGCCATTCGAAACAGATATTTCGGATTTCTTCCGCACACGTCGGAGTGACGTGGTTATGGTTTTGTTTTTGTTATTCGAAATCAAATTCCCTATAAAATGCACCTAATTGATTTCTGATAGCTTGAAAAATAGTTTTTCGAAAATCCACAGTACGCTCCCTTGGAAAAATGACACCCAAGAATCATGGCATTCGAAACAGATTTTTCGTATTTCTTCCGCACACGTAGCAGTGACATGGTTATGGTTTAGTTTTTCTTATTCTAAATGAAATTCCCTATAAAATGTACCTAATGGTTTCCTGATAGCTTGAAAAAAAGTTTTTCCTAATATCCACAGTACCCTGACATGGAAAAATGACACCTACGAATCATGCCATTCGAAACAGATATTTCGGGTTTCTTTCGCACACGCAGGAGTGACATGGTTATGGTTTAGTTTTTCTGATTCGAAATCAAATTCCCTATAAAATGCAGATAATGGTTTTCTGATAGCTTGAAAAAAAGTTTTTCGAAAATCCACAGTACCCTCCCTTTGGAAAAATGACATCCAAAAATCATGGCATTCGAAACAGATTTTTCGGTTTTTTTCCGCACATGTAGGAGCGACAGTGTTATGGTTTAGTTTTTCTCATTGCAAATGAAATTTCCTATAAAACGCACCTAAAGGTTTCTTGATAGCTTGAAAAAAAAAATTTCAAAAATCCACAGTACACTGACTTGGAAAAATGACACCCGAGAATCATGGCATTCGAAACAGTTTTTCCGGGTTTCTTCCGCACATGTAGGAGTGACATGGTTATGGTTTAGTTCTTCTTATTCTAAATCAAATTCCCTATAAAATGCACCTAATGGTTTTCTGATAGCTTGAAAAATAGTTTTTCGAAAATCCACAGTACCCTCCCTTGGAAAAATGACACCCAAGAATCATGGCATTCGAAACAGATTTTTCGTATTTCTTCCGCACACGTAGGAGTGACATGGTTATGGTTTAGTTTTTCCTATTCGAAATAAAATTTCGTATAAAATGCACATAATGGTTTCCTGATAGCTTGAAAAAAAGTTTTTCCTAATATCCACAGTACCCTGACATGGAAAAATGACACCTAACAATCATGCCATTCGAAACAGATATTTCGGGTTTCTTTCGCACACGCAGGAGTGACATGTTATGGTTTAGTTTTTCTTATTCGAAATCAAATTCCCTATAAAATGCACATAATGGTTTTCTGATAGCTTGATAAACAGTTTTTCGAAAATCCACAGTACCCTTCCTTGGAAAAATGACACCCAAGAATCATGGCATTCGAAACAGATTTTTCGTATTTCTTCCGCACACGTAGCAGTGACATGGTTATGGTTTAGTTTTTCCTATTCGAAATAAAATTCCGTATAAAATGCACATAATGGTTTCCTGATAGCTTGAAAAAAAGTTTTTCCTAATATCCACAGTACCCTGACATGGAAAAATGATACCTAAGGATCATGGCATTCGAAACAGGTATTTCGGGTTTCCTCCGCACATGTAGGAGTGACATGGTTATGGTTTAGTTTTTCCTATTCGAAATAAAATTCCCTATAAAATGCACATAATGGTTTCCTGATAGCTTGAAAAAAAGTTTTTCCTAATATCCACAGTACCCTGACATGGAAAAATGACACCTAAGAATCATGCCATTCGAAACAGATATTTCGGGTTTCTTTCGCACACGCAGGAGTGACATGTTATGGTTTAGTTTTTCTTATTCGAAATCAAATTCCCTATAAAATGCACATAATGGTTTTCTGATAGCTTGATAAACAGTTTTTCGAAAATCCACAGTACCCTTCCTTGGAAAAATGACACCCAAGAATCATGGCATTCGAAACAGATTTTTCGTATTTCTTCCGCACACGTAGCAGTGACATGGTTATGGTTTAGTTTTTCCTATTCGAAATAAAATTCCGTATAAAATGCACATAATGGTTTCCTAATAGCTTGAAAAAAAGTTTTTCCTAATATCCACAGTACCCTGACATGGAAAAATGATACCTAAGGATCATGGCATTCGAAACAGGTATTTCGGGTTTCTTCCGCACATGTAGGAGTGACATGGTTATGGTTTAGTTTTTCCTATTCGAAATAAAATTCCCTATAAAATGCACATAATGGTTTTCTGATAGCTTGATAAACAGTTTTTCGAAAATCCACAGTATAACACTGGAAAAATGACACCCAAGAATCATGGCATTCGATAAAATGCACATAATGGTTTCCTGATAGCTTGAAAAAAAGTTTTTCCTAATATCCACAGTACCCTGACATGGAAAAATGACACCCAAGAATCATGGCATTCGAAACAGATTTTTCGTATTTCTTCCGCACACGTAGGAGTGACATGGTTATGGTTTAGTTTTTCTTATTCTAAATGAAATTCCCTATAAAATGTACCTAATGGTTTCCTGATAGCTTGAAAAAAAGTTTTTCCTAATATCCACAGTACCCTGACATGGAAAAATGACACCTAAGAATCATGCCATTCGAAACAGATATTTCGGGTTTCTTTCGCACACGCAGGAGTGACATGTTATGGTTTAGTTTTTCTTATTCGAAATCAAATTCCCTATAAAATGCACATAATGGTTTTCTGATAGCTTGATAAACAGTTTTTCGAAAATCCACAGTACCCTTCCTTGGAAAAATGACACCCAAGAATCATGGCATTCGAAACAGATTTTTCGTATTTCTTCCGCACACGTAGCAGTGACATGGTTATGGTTTAGTTTTTCCTATTCGAAATAAAATTCCGTATAAAATGCACATAATGGTTTCCTGATAGCTTGAAAAAAAGTTTTTCCTAATATCCACAGTACCCTGACATGGAAAAATGATACCTAAGGATCATGGCATTCGAAACAGGTATTTCGGGTTTCTTCCGCACATGTAGGAGTGACATGGTTATGGTTTAGTTTTTCCTATACGAAATAAAATTCCCTATAAAATGCACATAATGATTTCCTGATAGCTTGAAAAAAAGTTTTTCCTAATATCCACAGTACCCTGACATGGAAAAATGACACCTAAGAATCATGCCATTCGAAACAGATATTTCGGGTTTCTTTCGCACACGCAGGAGTGACATGTTATGGTCTAGTTTTTCTTATTCGAAATAAAATTCCCTATAAAATGCACATAATGGTTTTCTGATAGCTTGATAAACAGTTTTTCGAAAATCCACAGTACCCTTCCTTGGAAAAATGACACCCAAGAATCATGGCATTCGAAACAGATTTTTCGTATTTCTTCCGCACACGTAGCAGTGACATGGTTATGGTTTAGTTTTTCCTATTCGAAATAAAATTCCGTATAAAATGCACATAATGGTTTCCTGATAGCTTGAAAAAAAGTTTTTCCTAATATCCACAGTACCCTGACATGGAAAAATGACACCTAACAATCATGCCATTCGAAACAGATATTTCGGATTTCTTCCGCACACGTCGGAGTGACGTGGTTATGGTTTTGTTTTTGTTATTCGAAATCAAATTCCCTATAAAATGCACCTAATTGTTTTCTGATAGCTTGAAAAATAGTTTTTCGAAAATCCACAGTACGCTCCCTTGGAAAAATGACACCCAAGAATCATGGCATTCGAAACAGATTTTTCGTATTTCTTCCGCACACGTAGCAGTGACATGGTTATGGTTTAGTTTTTCTTATTCTAAATGAAATTCCCTATAAAATGTACCTAATGGTTTCCTGATAGCTTGAAAAAAAGTTTTTCCTAATATCCACAGTACCCTGACATGGAAAAATGACACCTACGAATCATGCCATTCGAAACAGATATTTCGGGTTTCTTTCGCACACGCAGGAGTGACATGTTATGGTCTAGTTTTTCTTATTCGAAATAAAATTCCCTATAAAATGCACATAATGGTTTTCTGATAGCTTGATAAACAGTTTTTCGAAAATCCACAGTACCCTTCCTTGGAAAAATGACATCCAAAAATCATGGCATTCGAAACAGATTTTTCGGTTTTTTTCCGCACATGTAGGAGCGACAGTGTTATGGTTTAGTTTTTCTCATTGCAAATCAAATTTCCTATAAAACGCACCTAAAGGTTTCTTGATAGCTTGAAAAAAAAATTTTCAAAAATCCACAGTACCCTGACTTGGAAAAATGACACCCGAGAATCATGGCATTCGAAACAGTTTTTCCGGGTTTCTTCCGCACATGTAGGAGTGACATGGTTATGGTTTAGTTCTTCTTATTCTAAATCAAATTCCCTATAAAATGCACCTAATTGTTTTCTGATAGCTTGAAAAATAGTTTTTCGAAAATCCACAGTACGCTCCCTTGGAAAAATGACACCCAAGAATCATGGCATTCGAAACAGATTTTTCGTATTTCTTCCGCACACGTAGGAGTGACATGGTTATGGTTTAGTTTTTCCTATTCGAAATAAAATTCCGTATAAAATGCACATAATGGTTTCCTGATAGCTTGAAAAAAAGTTTTTCCTAATATCCACAGTACCCTGACATGGAAAAATGACACCTAAGAATCATGCCATTCGAAACAGATATTTCGGGTTTCTTTCGCACACGCAGGAGTGACATGTTATGGTTTAGTTTTTCTTATTCGAAATCAAATTCCCTATAAAATGCAGATAATGGTTTTCTGATAGCTTGAAAAAAAGTTTTTTCGAAAATCCACAGTACCCTCCCTTTGGAAAAATGACATCCAAAAATCATGGCATTCGAAACAGATTTTTCGGTTTTTTTCCGCACATGTAGGAGCGACAGTGTTATGGTTTAGTTTTTCTCATTGCAAATGAAATTTCCTATAAAACGCACCTAAAGGTTTCTTGATAGCTTGAAAAAAAAAATTTCAAAAATCCACAGTACACTGACTTGGAAAAATGACACCCGAGAATCATGGCATTCGAAACAGTTTTTCCGGGTTTCTTCCGCACATGTAGGAGTGACATGGTTATGGTTTAGTTCTTCTTATTCTAAATCAAATTCCCTATAAAATGCACCTAATGGTTTTCTGATAGCTTGAAAAATAGTTTTTCGAAAATCCACAGTACCCTCCCTTGGAAAAATGACACCCAAGAATCATGGCATTCGAAACAGATTTTTCGTATTTCTTCCGCACACGTAGGAGTGACATGGTTATGGTTTAGTTTTTCCTATTCGAAATAAAATTTCGTATAAAATGCACATAATGGTTTCCTGATAGCTTGAAAAAAAGTTTTTCCTAATATCCACAGTACCCTGACATGGAAAAATGACACCTAACAATCATGCCATTCGAAACAGATATTTCGGGTTTCTTCCGCACATGTAGGAGTGACATGGTTATGGTTTAGTTCTTCTTATTCTAAATCAAATTCCCTATAAAATGCACCTAATGGTTTTCTGATAGCTTGAAAAATAGTTTTTCGAAAATCCACAGTACCCTCCCTTGGAAAAATGACACCCAAGAATCATGGCATTCGAAACAGATTTTTCGTATTTCTTCCGCACACGTAGGAGTGACATGGTTATGGTTTAGTTTTTCCTATTCGAAATAAAATTCCGTATAAAATGCACATAATGGTTTCCTGATAGCTTGAAAAAAAGTTTTTCCTAATATCCACAGTACCCTGACATGGAAAAATGACACCTAAGAATCATGCCATTCGAAACAGATATTTCGGGTTTCTTTCGCACACGCAGGAGTGACATGTTATGGTTTAGTTTTTCTTATTCGAAATCAAATTCCCTATAAAATGCAGATAATGGTTTTCTGATAGCTTGAAAAAAAGTTTTTTCGAAAATCCACAGTACCCTCCCTTTGGAAAAATGACATCCAAAAATCATGGCATTCGAAACAGATTTTTCGGTTTTCTTCCGCACATGTAGGAGCGACAGTGTTATGGTTTAGTTTTTCTCATTGCAAATGAAATTTCCTATAAAACGCACCTAAAGGTTTCTTGATAGCTTGAAAAAAAAAATTTCAAAAATCCACAGTACACTGACTTGGAAAAATGACACCCGAGAATCATGGCATTCGAAACAGTTTTTCCGGGTTTCTTCCGCACATGTAGGAGTGACATGGTTATGGTTTAGTTCTTCTTATTCTAAATCAAATTCCCTATAAAATGCACATAATGGTTTTCTGATAGCTTGAAAAATAGTTTTTCGAAAATCCACAGTACCCTCCCTTGGAAAAATGACACCCAAGAATCATGGCATTCGAAACAGATTTTTCGTATTTCTTCCGCACACGTAGGAGTGACATGGTTATGGTTTAGTTTTTCCTATTCGAAATAAAATTTCGTATAAAATGCACATAATGGTTTCCTGATAGCTTGAAAAAAAGTTTTTCCTAATATCCACAGTACCCTGACATGGAAAAATGACACCTAACAATCATGCCATTCGAAACAGATATTTCGGATTTCTTCCGCACACGTCGGAGTGACGTGGTTATGGTTTTGTTTTTGTTATTCGAAATCAAATTCCCTATAAAATGCACCTAATTGATTTCTGATAGCTTGAAAAATAGTTTTTCGAAAATCCACAGTACGCTCCCTTGGAAAAATGACACCCAAGAATCATGGCATTCGAAACAGATTTTTCGTATTTCTTCCGCACACGTAGCAGTGACATGGTTATGGTTTAGTTTTTCTTATTCTAAATGAAATTCCCTATAAAATGTACCTAATGGTTTCCTGATAGCTTGAAAAAAAGTTTTTCCTAATATCCACAGTACCCTGACATGGAAAAATGACACCTACGAATCATGACATTCGAAACAGATATTTCGGGTTTCTTTCGCACACGCAGGAGTGACATGGTTATGGTTTAGTTTTTCTGATTCGAAATCAAATTCCCTATAAAATGCAGATAATGGTTTTCTGATAGCTTGAAAAAAAGTTTTTCGAAAATCCACAGTACCCTCCCTTTGGAAAAATGACATCCAAAAATCATGGCATTCGAAACAGATTTTTCGGTTTTTTTCCGCACATGTAGGAGCGACAGTGTTATGGTTTAGTTTTTCTCATTGCAAATCAAATTTCCTATAAAACGCACCTAAAGGTTTCTTGATAGCTTGAAAAAAAATTTTTCAAAAATCCACAGTACCCTGACTTGGAAAAATGACACCCGAGAATCATGGCATTCGAAACAGTTTTTCCGGGTTTCTTCCGCACATGTAGGAGTGACATGGTTATGGTTTAGTTCTTCTTATTCTAAATCAAATTCCCTATAAAATGCACCTAATGGTTTTCTGATAGCTTGAAAAATAGTTTTTCGAAAATCCACAGTACCCTCCCTTGGAAAAATGACACCCAAGATTCATGGCATTCGAAACAGATTTTTCGTATTTCTTCCGCACACGTAGGAGTGACATGGTTATGGTTTAGTTTTTCCTATTCGAAATAAAATTCCGTATAAAATGCACATAATGGTTTCCTGATAGCTTGAAAAAAAGTTTTTCCTAATATCCACAGTACCCTGACATGGAAAAATGACACCTAAGAATCATGCCATTCGAAACAGATATTTCGGGTTTCTTTCGCACACGCAGGAGTGACATGTTATGGTTTAGTTTTTCTTATTCGAAATCAAATTCCCTATAAAATGCAGATAATGGTTTTCTGATAGCTTGAAAAAAAGTTTTTTCGAAAATCCACAGTACCCTCCCTTTGGAAAAATGACATCCAAAAATCATGGCATTCGAAACAGATTTTTCGGTTTTTTTCCGCACATGTAGGAGCGACAGTGTTATGGTTTAGTTTTTCTCATTGCAAATGAAATTTCCTATAAAACGCACCTAAAGGTTTCTTGATAGCTTGAAAAAAAAAATTTCAAAAATCCACAGTACACTGACTTGGAAAAATGACACCCGAGAATCATGGCATTCGAAACAGTTTTTCCGGGTTTCTTCCGCACATGTAGGAGTGACATGGTTATGGTTTAGTTCTTCTTATTCTAAATCAAATTCCCTATAAAATGCACATAATGGTTTTCTGATAGCTTGAAAAATAGTTTTTCGAAAATCCACAGTACCCTCCCTTGGAAAAATGACACCCAAGAATCATGGCATTCGAAACAGATTTTTCGTATTTCTTCCGCACACGTAGGAGTGACATGGTTATGGTTTAGTTTTTCCTATTCGAAATAAAATTTCGTATAAAATGCACATAATGGTTTCCTGATAGCTTGAAAAAAAGTTTTTCCTAATATCCACAGTACCCTGACATGGAAAAATGACACCTAACAATCATGCCATTCGAAACAGATATTTCGGGTTTCTTTCGCACACGTCGGAGTGACGTGGTTATGGTTTAGTTTTTCTTATTCGAAATCAAATTCCCTATAAAATGCACATAATGGTTTTCTGATAGCTTGATAAACAGTTTTTCGAAAATCCACAGTACCCTTCCTTGGAAAAATGACACCCAAGAATCATGGCATTCGAAACAGATTTTTCGTATTTCTTCCGCACACGTAGCAGTGACATGGTTATGGTTTAGTTTTTCCTATTCGAAATAAAATTCCGTATAAAATGCACATAATGGTTTCCTGATAGCTTGAAAAAAAGTTTTTCCTAATATCCACAGTACCCTGACATGGAAAAATGATACCTAAGGATCATGGCATTCGAAACAGGTATTTCGGGTTTCCTCCGCACATGTAGGAGTGACATGGTTATGGTTTAGTTTTTCCTATTCGAAATAAAATTCCCTATAAAATGCACATAATGGTTTCCTGATAGCTTGAAAAAAAGTTTTTCCTAATATCCACAGTACCCTGACATGGAAAAATGACACCTAAGAATCATGCCATTCGAAACAGATATTTCGGGTTTCTTTCGCACACGCAGGAGTGACATGTTATGGTTTAGTTTTTCTTATTCGAAATCAAATTCCCTATAAAATGCACATAATGGTTTTCTGATAGCTTGATAAACAGTTTTTCGAAAATCCACAGTACCCTTCCTTGGAAAAATGACACCCAAGAATCATGGCATTCGAAACAGATTTTTCGTATTTCTTCCGCACACGTAGCAGTGACATGGTTATGGTTTAGTTTTTCCTATTCGAAATAAAATTCCGTATAAAATGCACATAATGGTTTCCTAATAGCTTGAAAAAAAGTTTTTCCTAATATCCACAGTACCCTGACATGGAAAAATGATACCTAAGGATCATGGCATTCGAAACAGGTATTTCGGGTTTCTTCCGCACATGTAGGAGTGACATGGTTATGGTTTAGTTTTTCCTATTCGAAATAAAATTCCCTATAAAATGCACATAATGGTTTTCTGATAGCTTGATAAACAGTTTTTCGAAAATCCACAGTATAACACTGGAAAAATGACACCCAAGAATCATGGCATTCGATAAAATGCACATAATGGTTTCCTGATAGCTTGAAAAAAAGTTTTTCCTAATATCCACAGTACCCTGACATGGAAAAATGACACCCAAGAATCATGGCATTCGAAACAGATTTTTCGTATTTCTTCCGCACACGTAGGAGTGACATGGTTATGGTTTAGTTTTTCTTATTCTAAATGAAATTCCCTATAAAATGTACCTAATGGTTTCCTGATAGCTTGAAAAAAAGTTTTTCCTAATATCCACAGTACCCTGACATGGAAAAATGACACCTAAGAATCATGCCATTCGAAACAGATATTTCGGGTTTCTTTCGCACACGCAGGAGTGACATGTTATGGTTTAGTTTTTCTTATTCGAAATCAAATTCCCTATAAAATGCACATAATGGTTTTCTGATAGCTTGATAAACAGTTTTTCGAAAATCCACAGTACCCTTCCTTGGAAAAATGACACCCAAGAATCATGGCATTCGAAACAGATTTTTCGTATTTCTTCCGCACACGTAGCAGTGACATGGTTATGGTTTAGTTTTTCCTATTCGAAATAAAATTCCGTATAAAATGCACATAATGGTTTCCTGATAGCTTGAAAAAAAGTTTTTCCTAATATCCACAGTACCCTGACATGGAAAAATGATACCTAAGGATCATGGCATTCGAAACAGGTATTTCGGGTTTCTTCCGCACATGTAGGAGTGACATGGTTATGGTTTAGTTTTTCCTATACGAAATAAAATTCCCTATAAAATGCACATAATGGTTTCCTGATAGCTTGAAAAAAAGTTTTTCCTAATATCCACAGTACCCTGACATGGAAAAATGACACCTAAGAATCATGCCATTCGAAACAGATATTTCGGGTTTCTTTCGCACACGCAGGAGTGACATGTTATGGTCTAGTTTTTCTTATTCGAAATAAAATTCCCTATAAAATGCACATAATGGTTTTCTGATAGCTTGATAAACAGTTTTTCGAAAATCCACAGTACCCTTCCTTGGAAAAATGACACCCAAGAATCATGGCATTCGAAACAGATTTTTCGTATTTCTTCCGCACACGTAGCAGTGACATGGTTATGGTTTAGTTTTTCCTATTCGAAATAAAATTCCGTATAAAATGCACATAATGGTTTCCTGATAGCTTGAAAAAAAGTTTTTCCTAATATCCACAGTACCCTGACATGGAAAAATGACACCTAACAATCATGCCATTCGAAACAGATATTTCGGATTTCTTCCGCACACGTCGGAGTGACGTGGTTATGGTTTTGTTTTTGTTATTCGAAATCAAATTCCCTATAAAATGCACCTAATTGTTTTCTGATAGCTTGAAAAATAGTTTTTCGAAAATCCACAGTACCCTCCCTTGGAAAAATGACACCCAAGAATCATGGCATTCGAAACAGATTTTTCGTATTTCTTCCGCACACGTAGGAGTGACATGGTTATGGTTTAGTTTTTCCTATTCGAAATAAAATTTCGTATAAAATGCACATAATGGTTTCCTGATAGCTTGAAAAAAAGTTTTTCCTAATATCCACATTACCCTGACATGGAAAAATGACACCTAACAATCATGCCATTCGAAACAGATATTTCGGATTTCTTCCGCACACGTCGGAGTGACGTGGTTATGGTTTTGTTTTTGTTATTCGAAATCAAATTCCCTATAAAATGCACCTAATTGATTTCTGATAGCTTGAAAAATAGTTTTTCGAAAATCCACAGTACGCTCCCTTGGAAAAATGACACCCAAGAATCATGGCATTCGAAACAGATTTTTCGTATTTCTTCCGCACACGTAGCAGTGACATGGTTATGGTTTAGTTTTTCTTATTCTAAATGAAATTCCCTATAAAATGTACCTAATGGTTTCCTGATAGCTTGAAAAAAAGTTTTTCCTAATATCCACAGTACCCTGACATGGAAAAATGACACCTACGAATCATGCCATTCGAAACAGATATTTCGGGTTTCTTTCGCACACGCAGGAGTGACATGGTTATGGTTTAGTTTTTCTGATTCGAAATCAAATTCCCTATAAAATGCAGATAATGGTTTTCTGATAGCTTGAAAAAAAGTTTTTCGAAAATCCACAGTACCCTCCCTTTGGAAAAATGACATCCAAAAATCATGGCATTCGAAACAGATTTTTCGGTTTTTTTCCGCACATGTAGGAGCGACAGTGTTATGGTTTAGTTTTTCTCATTGCAAATCAAATTTCCTATAAAACGCACCTAAAGGTTTCTTGATAGCTTGAAAAAAAATTTTTCAAAAATCCACAGTACCCTGACTTGGAAAAATGACACCCGAGAATCATGGCATTCGAAACAGTTTTTCCGGGTTTCTTCCGCACATGTAGGAGTGACATGGTTATGGTTTAGTTCTTCTTATTCTAAATCAAATTCCCTATAAAATGCACCTAATGGTTTTCTGATAGCTTGAAAAATAGTTTTTCGAAAATCCACAGTACCCTCCCTTGGAAAAATGACACCCAAGAATCATGGCATTCGAAACAGATTTTTCGTATTTCTTCCGCACACGTAGGAGTGACATGGTTATGGTTTAGTTTTTCCTATTCGAAATAAAATTCCGTATAAAATGCACATAATGGTTTCCTGATAGCTTGAAAAAAAGTTTTTCCTAATATCCACAGTACCCTGACATGGAAAAATGACACCTAAGAATCATGCCATTCGAAACAGATATTTCGGGTTTCTTTCGCACACGCAGGAGTGACATGTTATGGTTTAGTTTTTCTTATTCGAAATCAAATTCCCTATAAAATGCAGATAATGGTTTTCTGATAGCTTGAAAAAAAGTTTTTTCGAAAATCCACAGTACCCTCCCTTTGGAAAAATGACATCCAAAAATCATGGCATTCGAAACAGATTTTTCGGTTTTTTTCCGCACATGTAGGAGCGACAGTGTTATGGTTTAGTTTTTCTCATTGCAAATGAAATTTCCTATAAAACGCACCTAAAGGTTTCTTGATAGCTTGAAAAAAAAAATTTCAAAAATCCACAGTACACTGACTTGGAAAAATGACACCCGAGAATCATGGCATTCGAAACAGTTTTTCCGGGTTTCTTCCGCACATGTAGGAGTGACATGGTTATGGTTTAGTTCTTCTTATTCTAAATCAAATTCCCTATAAAATGCACCTAATGGTTTTCTGATAGCTTGAAAAATAGTTTTTCGAAAATCCACAGTACCCTCCCTTGGAAAAATGACACCCAAAAATCATGGCATTCGAAACAGATTTTTCGTATTTCTTCCGCACACGTAGGAGTGACATGGTTATGGTTTAGTTTTTCCTATTCGAAATAAAATTCCGTATAAAATGCACATAATGGTTTCCTGATAGCTTGAAAAAAAGTTTTTCCTAATATCCACAGTACCCTGACATGGAAAAATGACACCTAAGAATCATGCCATTCGAAACAGATATTTCGGGTTTCTTTCGCACACGCAGGAGTGACATGTTATGGTTTAGTTTTTCTTATTCGAAATCAAATTCCCTATAAAATGCAGATAATGGTTTTCTGATAGCTTGAAAAAAAGTTTTTTCGAAAATCCACAGTACCCTCCCTTTGGAAAAATGACATCCAAAAATCATGGCATTCGAAACAGGTATTTCGGGTTTCTTCCGCACATGTAGGAGTGACATGGTTATGGTTTAGTTTTTCCTATACGAAATAAAATTCCCTATAAAATGCACATAATGGTTTCCTGATAGCTTGAAAAAAAGTTTTTCCTAATATCCACAGTACCCTGACATGGAAAAATGACACCTAAGAATCATGCCATTCGAAACAGATATTTCGGGTTTCTTTCGCACACGCAGGAGTGACATGTTATGGTCTAGTTTTTCTTATTCGAAATAAAATTCCCTATAAAATGCACATAATGGTTTTCTGATAGCTTGATAAACAGTTTTTCGAAAATCCACAGTACCCTTCCTTGGAAAAATGACACCCAAGAATCATGGCATTCGAAACAGATTTTTCGTATTTCTTCCGCACACGTAGCAGTGACATGGTTATGGTTTAGTTTTTCCTATTCGAAATAAAATTCCGTATAAAATGCACATAATGGTTTCCTGATAGCTTGAAAAAAAGTTTTTCCTAATATCCACAGTACCCTGACATGGAAAAATGACACCTAACAATCATGCCATTCGAAACAGATATTTCGGATTTCTTCCGCACACGTCGGAGTGACGTGGTTATGGTTTTGTTTTTGTTATTCGAAATCAAATTCCCTATAAAATGCACCTAATTGTTTTCTGATAGCTTGAAAAATAGTTTTTCGAAAATCCACAGTACGCTCCCTTGGAAAAATGACACCCAAGAATCATGGCATTCGAAACAGATTTTTCGTATTTCTTCCGCACACGTAGCAGTGACATGGTTATGGTTTAGTTTTTCTTATTCTAAATGAAATTCCCTATAAAATGTACCTAATGGTTTCCTGATAGCTTGAAAAAAAGTTTTTCCTAATATCCACAGTACCCTGACATGGAAAAATGACACCTACGAATCATGCCATTCGAAACAGATATTTCGGGTTTCTTTCGCACACGCAGGAGTGACATGGTTATGGTTTAGTTTTTCTGATTCGAAATCAAATTCCCTATAAAATGCAGATAATGGTTTTCTGATAGCTTGAAAAAAAGTTTTTCGAAAATCCACAGTACCCTCCCTTTGGAAAAATGACATCCAAAAATCATGGCATTCGAAACAGATTTTTCGGTTTTTTTCCGCACATGTAGGAGCGACAGTGTTATGGTTTAGTTTTTCTCATTGCAAATCAAATTTCCTATAAAACGCACCTAAAGGTTTCTTGATAGCTTGAAAAAAAAATTTTCAAAAATCCACAGTACCCTGACTTGGAAAAATGACACCCGAGAATCATGGCATTCGAAACAGTTTTTCCGGGTTTCTTCCGCACATGTAGGAGTGACATGGTTATGGTTTAGTTCTTCTTATTCTAAATCAAATTCCCTATAAAATGCACCTACTGGTTTTCTGATAGCTTGAAAAATAGTTTTTCGAAAATCCACAGTACCCTCCCTTGGAAAAATGACACCCAAGAATCATGCCATTCGAAACAGATATTTCGGGTTTCTTTCGCACACGCAGGAGTGACATGTTATGGTTTAGTTTTTCTTATTCGAAATCAAATTCCCTATAAAATGCACATAATGGTTTTCTGATAGCTTGATAAACAGTTTTTCGAAAATCCACAGTACCCTTCCTTGGAAAAATGACACCCAAGAATCATGGCATTCGAAACAGATTTTTCGTATTTCTTCCGCACACGTAGCAGTGACATGGTTATGGTTTAGTTTTTCCTATTCGAAATAAAATTCCGTATAAAATGCACATAATGGTTTCCTAATAGCTTGAAAAAAAGTTTTTCCTAATATCCACAGTACCCTGACATGGAAAAATGATACCTAAGGATCATGGCATTCGAAACAGGTATTTCGGGTTTCTTCCGCACATGTAGGAGTGACATGGTTATGGTTTAGTTTTTCCTATTCGAAATAAAATTCCCTATAAAATGCACATAATGGTTTTCTGATAGCTTGATAAACAGTTTTTCGAAAATCCACAGTATAACACTGGAAAAATGACACCCAAGAATCATGGCATTCGATAAAATGCACATAATGGTTTCCTGATAGCTTGAAAAAAAGTTTTTCCTAATATCCACAGTACCCTGACATGGAAAAATGACACCCAAGAATCATGGCATTCGAAACAGATTTTTCGTATTTCTTCCGCACACGTAGGAGTGACATGGTTATGGTTTAGTTTTTCTTATTCTAAATGAAATTCCCTATAAAATGTACCTAATGGTTTCCTGATAGCTTGAAAAAAAGTTTTTCCTAATATCCACAGTACCCTGACATGGAAAAATGACACCTAAGAATCATGCCATTCGAAACAGATATTTCGGGTTTCTTTCGCACACGCAGGAGTGACATGTTATGGTTTAGTTTTTCTTATTCGAAATCAAATTCCCTATAAAATGCACATAATGGTTTTCTGATAGCTTGATAAACAGTTTTTCGAAAATCCACAGTACCCTTCCTTGGAAAAATGACACCCAAGAATCATGGCATTCGAAACAGATTTTTCGTATTTCTTCCGCACACGTAGCAGTGACATGGTTATGGTTTAGTTTTTCCTATTCGAAATAAAATTCCGTATAAAATGCACATAATGGTTTCCTGATAGCTTGAAAAAAAGTTTTTCCTAATATCCACAGTACCCTGACATGGAAAAATGATACCTAAGGATCATGGCATTCGAAACAGGTATTTCGGGTTTCTTCCGCACATGTAGGAGTGACATGGTTATGGTTTAGTTTTTCCTATACGAAATAAAATTCCCTATAAAATGCACATAATGGTTTCCTGATAGCTTGAAAAAAAGTTTTTCCTAATATCCACAGTACCCTGACATGGAAAAATGACACCTAAGAATCATGCCATTCGAAACAGATATTTCGGGTTTCTTTCGCACACGCAGGAGTGACATGTTATGGTCTAGTTTTTCTTATTCGAAATAAAATTCCCTATAAAATGCACATAATGGTTTTCTGATAGCTTGATAAACAGTTTTTCGAAAATCCACAGTACCCTTCCTTGGAAAAATGACACCCAAGAATCATGGCATTCGAAACAGATTTTTCGTATTTCTTCCGCACACGTAGCAGTGACATGGTTATGGTTTAGTTTTTCCTATTCGAAATAAAATTTCGTATAAAATGCACATAATGGTTTCCTGATAGCTTGAAAAAAAGTTTTTCCTAATATCCACAGTACCCTGACATGGAAAAATGACACCTAACAATCATGCCATTCGAAACAGATATTTCGGATTTCTTCCGCACACGTCGGAGTGACGTGGTTATGGTTTTGTTTTTGTTATTCGAAATCAAATTCCCTATAAAATGCACCTAATTGTTTTCTGATAGCTTGAAAAATAGTTTTTCGAAAATCCACAGTACGCTCCCTTGGAAAAATGACACCCAAGAATCATGGCATTCGAAACAGATTTTTCGTATTTCTTCCGCACACGTAGCAGTGACATGGTTATGGTTTAGTTTTTCTTATTCTAAATGAAATTCCCTATAAAATGTACCTAATGGTTTCCTGATAGCTTGAAAAAAAGTTTTTCCTAATATCCACAGTACCCTGACATGGAAAAATGACACCTACGAATCATGCCATTCGAAACAGATATTTCGGGTTTCTTTCGCACACGCAGGAGTGACATGGTTATGGTTTAGTTTTTCTGATTCGAAATCAAATTCCCTATAAAATGCAGATAATGGTTTTCTGATAGCTTGAAAAAAAGTTTTTCGAAAATCCACAGTACCCTCCCTTTGGAAAAATGACATCCAAAAATCATGGCATTCGAAACAGATTTTTCGGTTTTTTTCCGCACATGTAGGAGCGACAGTGTTATGCTTTAGTTTTTCTCATTGCAAATGAAATTTCCTATAAAACGCACCTAAAGGTTTCTTGATAGCTTGAAAAAAAAAATTCAAAAATCCACAGTACACTGACTTGGAAAAATGACACCCGAGAATCATGGCATTCGAAACAGTTTTTCCGGGTTTCTTCCGCACATGTAGGAGTGACATGGTTATGGTTTAGTTCTTCTTATTCTAAATCAAATTCCCTATAAAATGCACCTAATGGTTTTCTGATAGCTTGAAAAATAGTTTTTCGAAAATCCACAGTACCCTCCCTTGGAAAAATGACACCCAAGAATCATGGCATTCGAAACAGATTTTTCGTATTTCTTCCGCACACGTAGGAGTGACATGGTTATGGTTTAGTTTTTCCTATTCGAAATAAAATTTCGTATAAAATGCACATAATGGTTTCCTGATAGCTTGAAAAAAAGTTTTTCCTAATATCCACAGTACCCTGACATGGAAAAATGACACCTAACAATCATGCCATTCGAAACAGATATTTCGGGTTTCTTTCGCACACGCAGGAGTGACATGTTATGGTTTAGTTTTTCTTATTCGAAATCAAATTCCCTATAAAATGCACATAATGGTTTTCTGATAGCTTGATAAACAGTTTTTCGAAAATCCACAGTACCCTTCCTTGGAAAAATGACACCCAAGAATCATGGCATTCGAAACAGATTTTTCGTATTTCTTCCGCACACGTAGCAGTGAGATGGTTATGGTTTAGTTTTTCCTATTCGAAATAAAATTCCGTATAAAATGCACATAATGGTTTCCTGATAGCTTGAAAAAAAGTTTTTCCTAATATCCACAGTACCCTGACATGGAAAAATGATACCTAAGGATCATGGCATTCGAAACAGGTATTTCGGGTTTCTTCCGCACATGTAGGAGTGACATGGTTATGGTTTAGTTTTTCCTATTCGAAATAAAATTCCCTATAAAATGCACATAATGGTTTTCTGATAGCTTGATAAACAGTTTTTCGAAAATCCACAGTATAACACTGGAAAAATGACACCCAAGAATCATGGCATTCGATAAAATGCACATAATGGTTTCCTGATAGCTTGAAAAAAAGTTTTTCCTAATATCCACAGTACCCTGACATGGAAAAATGACACCCAAGAATCATGGCATTCGAAACAGATTTTTCGTATTTCTTCCGCACACGTAGGAGTGGCATGGTTATGGTTTAGTTTTTCTTATTCTAAATGAAATTCCCTATAAAATGTACCTAATGGTTTCCTGATAGCTTGAAAAAAAGTTTTTCCTAATATCCACAGAACCCTTCCTTGGAAAAATGACACCCAAGAATCATGGCATTCGAAACAGATTTTTCGTATTTCTTCCGCACACGTAGCAGTGACATGGTTATGGTTTAGTTTTTCCTATTCGAAATAAAATTCCGTATAAAATGCACATAATGGTTTCCTGATAGCTTGAAAAAATGTTTTTCCTAATATCCACAGTACCCTGACATGGAAAAATGATACCTAAGGATCATGGCATTCGAAACAGGTATTTCGGGTTTCTTCCGCACATGTAGGAGTGACATGGTTATGGTTTAGTTTTTCCTATTCGAAATAAAATTCCCTATAAAATGCACCTAATGATTTTCTGATAGCTTGATAAACAGTTTTTCGAAAATCCACAGTACCCTTCCTTGGAAAAATGACACCCAAGAATCATGGCATTCGAAACAGATTTTTCGTATTTCTTCCGCACACGTAGGAGTGACATGGTTATGGTTTAGTTTTTCTTATTCTAAATGAAATTCCCTATAAAATGTACCTAATGGTTTCCTGATAGCTTGAAAAAAAGTTTTTCCTAATATCCACAGTACCCTGACATGGAAAAATGACACCTAAGAATCATGCCATTCGAAACAGATATTTCGGGTTTCTTTCGCACACGCAGGAGTGACATGGTTATGGTTTAGTTTTTCTGATTCGAAATCAAATTCCCTATAAAATGCAGATAATGGTTTTCTGATAGCTTGAAAAAAAGTTTTTTCGAAAATCCACAGTAATGGAAAAATGACATCCAAAAATCATGGCATTCGAAACAGATTTTTCGGTTTTTTTCCGCACATGTAGGAGCGACAGTGTTATGGTTTAGTTTTTCTCATTGCAAATCAAATTTCCTATAAAACGCACCTAAAGGTTTCTTGATAGCTTGAAAAAAAATTTTTCAAAAATCCACAGTACCCTGACTTGGAAAAATGACACCCGAGAATCATGGCATTCGAAACAGTTTTTCCGGGTTTCTTCCGCACATGTAGGAGTGACATGGTTATGGTTTAGTTCTTCTTATTCTAAATCAAATTCCCTATAAAATGCACCTAATGGTTTTCTGATAGCTTGAAAAATAGTTTTTCGAAAATCCACAGTACCCTCCCTTGGAAAAATGACACCCAAAAATCATGGCATTCGAAACAGATTTTTCGTATTTCTTCCGCACACGTAGGAGTGACATGGTTATGGTTTAGTTTTTCCTATTCGAAATAAAATTCCGTATAAAATGCACATAATGGTTTCCTGATAGCTTGAAAAAAAGTTTTTCCTAATATCCACAGTACCCTGACATGGAAAAATGACACCTAAGAATCATGCCATTCGAAACAGATATTTCGGGTTTCTTTCGCACACGCAGGAGTGACATGTTATGGTTTAGTTTTTCTTATTCGAAATCAAATTCCCTATAAAATGCAGATAATGGTTTTCTGATAGCTTGAAAAAAAGTTTTTTCGAAAATCCACAGTACCCTCCCTTTGGAAAAATGACATCCAAAAATCATGGCATTCGAAACAGATTTTTCGGTTTTTTTCCGCACATCTAGGAGCGACAGTGTTATGGTTTAGTTTTTCTCATTGCAAATCAAATTTCCTATAAAACGCACCTAAAGATTTCTTGATAGCTTGAAAAATTTTTTTTCAAAAATCCACAGTACCCTGACTTGGAAAAATGACACCCGAGAATCATGGCATTCGAAACAGTTTTTCCGGGTTTCTTCCGCACATGTAGGATTGACATGCTTATGGTTTAGTTCTTCTTATTCTAAATCAAATTCCCTATAAAATGCACCTAATGGTTTTCTGATAGCTTGAAAAATAGTTTTTCGAAAATCCACAGTACCCTCCCTTGGAAAAATGATATCCAAGAATCATGGCATTCGAAACAGATTTTTCGTATTTCTTCCTCACACGTAGGAGTGACATGGTTATGGTTTAGTTTTTCCTATTCGAAATAAAATTCCGTATAAAATGCACATAATGGTTTCCTGATAGCTTGAAAAAAAATTTTTCCTAATATCCTCAGTACCCTGACATGGAAAAATGACACCTAACAATCATGCCATTCGAAACAGATATTTCGGGTTTCTTTCGCACACGCAGGAGTGACATGTTATGGTTTAGTTTTTCTTATTCGAAATCAAATTCCCTATAAAATGCACATAATGGTTTTCTGATAGCTCGAAAAATAGTTTTTCGAAAATCCACAGTACCCTCCGTTGGAAAAATGACACACAAGAATCATGGCATTCGAAACAGATTTTTCGTATTTCTTCCGCACACGTAGCAGTGACATGGTTATGGTTTAGTTTTTCCTATTCGAAATAAAATTCCGTATAAAATGCACATAATGGTTTCCTGATAGCTTGAAAAAAAGTTTTTCCTAATATCCACAGTACCCTGACATGGAAAAATGATACCTAAGGGCATGGCATTCGAAACAGGTATTTCGGGTTTCCTCCGCACATGTAGGAGTGACATGGTTATGGTTTAGTTTTTCCTATTCGAAATAAAATTCCCTATAAAATGCACATAATGGTTTCCTGATAGCTTGAAAAAAAGTTTTTCCTAATATCCACAGTACCCTGACATGGAAAAATGACACCTAAGAATCATGCCATTCGAAACAGATATTTCGGGTTTCTTTCGCACACGCAGGAGTGACATGTTATGGTTTAGTTTTTCTTATTCGAAATCAAATTCCCTATAAAATGCACATAATGGTTTTCTGATAGCTTGATAAACAGTTTTTCGAAAATCCACAGTACCCTTCCTTGGAAAAATGACACCCAAGAATCATGGCATTCGAAACAGATTTTTCGTATTTCTTCCGCACACGTAGCAGTGACATGGTTATGGTTTAGTTTTTCCTATTCGAAATAAAATTCCGTATAAAATGCACATAATGGTTTCCTAATAGCTTGAAAAAAAGTTTTTCCTAATATCCACAGTACCCTGACATGGAAAAATGATACCTAAGGATCATGGCATTCGAAACAGGTATTTCGGGTTTCTTCCGCACATGTAGGAGTGACATGGTTATGGTTTAGTTTTTCCTATTCGAAATAAAATTCCCTATAAAATGCACATAATGGTTTTCTGATAGCTTGATAAACAGTTTTTCGAAAATCCACAGTATAACACTGGAAAAATGACACCCAAGAATCATGGCATTCGATAAAATGCACATAATGGTTTCCTGATAGCTTGAAAAAAAGTTTTTCCTAATATCCACAGTACCCTGACATGGAAAAATGACACCCAAGAATCATGGCATTCGAAACAGATTTTTCGTATTTCTTCCGCACACGTAGGAGTGACATGGTTATGGTTTAGTTTTTCCTATTCGAAATAAAATTTCGTATAAAATGCACATAATGGTTTCCTGATAGCTTGAAAAAAAGTTTTTCCTAATATCCACAGTACCCTGACATGGAAAAATGACACCTAACAATCATGCCATTCGAAACAGATATTTCGGGTTTCTTTCGCACACGCAGGAGTGACATGTTATGGTTTAGTTTTTCTTATTCGAAATCAAATTCCCTATAAAATGCACATAATGGTTTTCTGATAGCTCGAAAAAAAGTTTTTCGACAATCCACAGTACCCTTCTTTGGAAACATGACACTCAAGAATCATGGCATTCGAAACAGATTTTTCGGATTTCTTCCGCACACGTCGGAGTGACGTGGTTATGGTTTTGTTTTTGTTATTCTAAATCAAATTCCCTATAAAATGCACCTAATTGTTTTCTGATAGCTTGAAAAATAGTTTTTCGAAAATCCACGGTACGCTCCCTTGGAAAAATGACACCCAAGAATCATGGCATTCGAAACAGATTTTTCGTATTTCTTCCGCACACGTAGCAGTGACATGGTTATGGTTTAGTTTTTCCTATTCGAAATAAAATTCCGTATAAAATGCACATAATGGTTTCCTGATAGCTTGAAAAAAAGTTTTTCCTAATATCCACAGTACCCTGACATGGAAAAATGATACCTAAGGATCATGGCATTCGAAACAGGTATTTCGGGTTTCTTCCGCACATGTAGGAGTGACATGGTTATGGTTTAGTTTTTCCTATACGAAATAAAATTCCCTATAAAATGCACATAATGGTTTCCTGATAGCTTGAAAAAAAGTTTTTCCTAATATCCACAGTACCCTGACATGGAAAAATGACACCTAAGAATCATGCCATTCGAAACAGATATTTCGGGTTTCTTTCGCACACGCAGGAGTGACATGTTATGGTCTAGTTTTTCTTATTCGAAATAAAATTCCCTATAAAATGCACATAATGGTTTTCTGATAGCTTGATAAACAGTTTTTCGAAAATCCACAGTACCCTTCCTTGGAAAAATGACACCCAAGAATCATGGCATTCGAAACAGATTTTTCGTATTTCTTCCGCACACGTAGCAGTGACATGGTTATGGTTTAGTTTTTCCTATTCGAAATAAAATTCCGTATAAAATGCACATAATGGTTTCCTGATAGCTTGAAAAAAAGTTTTTCCTAATATCCACAGTACCCTGACATGGAAAAATGACACCTAACAATCATGCCATTCGAAACAGATATTTCGGATTTCTTCCGCACACGTCGGAGTGACGTGGTTATGGTTTTGTTTTTGTTATTCGAAATCAAATTCCCTATAAAATGCACCTAATTGTTTTCTGATAGCTTGAAAAATAGTTTTTCGAAAATCCACAGTACGCTCCCTTGGAAAAATGACACCCAAGAATCATGGCATTCGAAACAGATTTTTCGTATTTCTTCCGCACACGTAGCAGTGACATGGTTATGGTTTAGTTTTTCTTATTCTAAATGAAATTCCCTATAAAATGTACCTAATGGTTTCCTGATAGCTTGAAAAAAAGTTTTTCCTAATATCCACAGTACCCTGACATGGAGAAATGACACCTACGAATCATGCCATTCGAAACAGATATTTCGGGTTTCTTTCGCACACGCAGGAGTGACATGGTTATGGTTTAGTTTTTCTGATTCGAAATCAAATTCCCTATAAAATGCAGATAATGGTTTTCTGATAGCTTGAAAAAAAGTTTTTCGAAAATCCACAGTACCCTCCCTTTGGAAAAATGACATCCAAAAATCATGGCATTCGAAACAGATTTTTCGGTTTTTTTCCGCACATGTAGGAGCGACAGTGTTATGGTTTAGTTTTTCTCATTGCAAATGAAATTTCCTATAAAACGCACCTAAAGGTTTCTTGATAGCTTGAAAAAAAAAATTTCAAAAATCCACAGTACACTGACTTGGAAAAATGACACCCGAGAATCATGGCATTCGAAACAGTTTTTCCGGGTTTATTCCGCACACGTAGGAGTGACATGGTTATGGTTTAGTTTTTCCTATTCGAAATAAAATTTCGTATAAAATGCACATAATGGTTTCCTGATAGCTTGAAAAAAAGTTTTTCCTAATATCCACAGTACCCTGACATGGAAAAATGACACCTAACAATCATGCCATTCGAAACAGATATTTCGGGTTTCTTTCGCACACGCAGGAGTGACATGTTATGGTTTAGTTTTTCTTATTCGAAATCAAATTCCCTATAAAATGCACATAATGGTTTTCTGATAGCTTGATAAACAGTTTTTCGAAAATCCACAGTACCCTTCCTTGGAAAAATGACACCCAAGAATCATGGCATTCGAAACAGATTTTTCGTATTTCTTCCGCACACGTAGCAGTGACATGGTTATGGTTTAGTTTTTCCTATTCGAAATAAAATTCCGTATAAAATGCACATAATGGTTTCCTGATAGCTTGAAAAAAAGTTTTTCCTAATATCCACAGTACCCTGACATGGAAAAATGATACCTAAGGATCATGGCATTCGAAACAGGTATTTCGGGTTTCTTCCGCCCATGTAGGAGTGACATGGTTATGGTTTAGTTTTTCCTATTCGAAATAAAATTCCCTATAAAATGCACATAATGGTTTTCTGATAGCTTGATAAACAGTTTTTCGAAAATCCACAGTATAACACTGGAAAAATGACACCCAAGAATCATGGCATTCGATAAAATGCACATAATGGTTTCCTGATAGCTTGAAAAAAAGTTTTTCCTAATATCCACAGTACCCTGACATGGAAAAATGACACCCAAGAATCATGGCATTCGAAACAGATTTTTCGTATTTCTTCCGCACACGTAGGAGTGGCATGGTTATGGTTTAGTTTTTCTTATTCTAAATGACATTCCCTATAAAATGTACCTAATGGTTTCCTGATAGCTTGAAAAAATGTTTTTCCTAATATCCACAGAACCCTTCCTTGGAAAAATGACACCCAAGAATCATGGCATTCGAAACAGATTTTTCGTATTTCTTCCGCACACGTAGCAGTGACATGGTTATGGTTTAGTTTTTCCTATTCGAAATAAAATTCCGTATAAAATGCACATAATGGTTTCCTGATAGCTTGAAAAAAAGTTTTTCCTAATATCCACAGTACCCTGACATGGAAAAATGATACCTAAGGATCATGGCATTCGAAACAGGTATTTCGGGTTTCTTCCGCACATGTAGGAGTGACATGGTTATGGTTTAGTTTTTCCTATTCGAAATAAAATTCCCTATAAAATGCACCTAATGATTTTCTGATAGCTTGATAAACAGTTTTTCGAAAATCCACAGTACCCTTCCTTGGAAAAATGACACCCAAGAATCATGGCATTCGAAACAGATTTTTCGTATTTCTTCCACACACGTAGGAGTGACATGGTTATGGTTTAGTTTTTCTTATTCTAAATGAAATTCCCTATAAAATGTACCTAATGGTTTCCTGATAGCTTGAAAAAAAGTTTTTCCTAATATCCACAGTACCCTGACATGGAAAAATGACACCTAAGAATCATGCCATTCGAAACAGATATTTCGGGTTTCTTTCGCACACGCAGGAGTGACATGGTTATGGTTTAGTTTTTCTGATTCGAAATCAAATTCCCTATAAAATGCAGATAATGGTTTTCTGATAGCTTGAAAAAAAGTTTTTTCGAAAATCCACAGTAATGGAAAAATGACATCCAAAAATCATGGCATTCGAAACAGATTTTTCGGTTTTTTTCCGCACATGTAGGAGCGACAGTGTTATGGTTTAGTTTTTCTCATTGCAAATCAAATTTCCTATAAAACGCACCTAAAGGTTTCTTGATAGCTTGAAAAAAAATTTTTCAAAAATCCACAGTACCCTGACTTGGAAAAATGACACCCGAGAATCATGGCATTCGAAACAGTTTTTCCGGGTTTCTTCCGCACATGTAGGAGTGACATGGTTATGGTTTAGTTCTTCTTATTCTAAATCAAATTCCCTATAAAATGCACCTAATGGTTTTCTGATAGCTTGAAAAATAGTTTTTCGAAAATCCACAGTACCCTCCCTTGGAAAAATGACACCCAAAAATCATGGCATTCGAAACAGATTTTTCGTATTTCTTCCGCACACGTAGGAGTGACATGGTTATGGTTTAGTTTTTCCTATTCGAAATAAAATTCCGTATAAAATGCACATAATGGTTTCCTGATAGCTTGAAAAAAAGTTTTTCCTAATATCCACAGTACCCTGACATGGAAAAATGACACCTAAGAATCATGCCATTCGAAACAGATATTTCGGGTTTCTTTCGCACACGCAGGAGTGACATGTTATGGTTTAGTTTTTCTTATTCGAAATCAAATTCCCTATAAAATGCAGATAATGGTTTTCTGATAGCTTGAAAAAAAGTTTTTTCGAAAATCCACAGTACCCTCCCTTTGGAAAAATGACATCCAAAAATCATGGCATTCGAAACAGATTTTTCGGTTTTTTTCCGCACATCTAGGAGCGACAGTATTATGGTTTAGTTTTTCTCATTGCAAATCAAATTTCCTATAAAACGCACCTAAAGATTTCTTGATAGCTTGAAAAATTTTTTTTCAAAAATCCACAGTACCCTGACTTGGAAAAATGACACCCGAGAATCATGGCATTCGAAACAGTTTTTCCGGGTTTCTTCCGCACATGTAGGAGTGACATGGTTATGGTTTAGTTCTTCTTATTCTAAATCAAATTCCCTATAAAATGCACCTAATGGTTTTCTGATAGCTTGAAAAATAGTTTTTCGAAAATCCACAGTACCCTCCCTTGGAAAAATGACATCCAAGAATCATGGCATTCGAAACAGATTTTTCGTATTTCTTCCGCACACGTAGCAGTGACATGGTTATGGTTTAGTTTTTCCTATTCGAAATAAAATTCCGTATAAAATGCACATAATGGTTTCCTGATAGCTTGAAAAAAAGTTTTTCCTAATATCCACAGTACCCTGACATGGAAAAATGATACCTAAGGATCATGGCATTCGAAACAGGTATTTCGGGTTTCCTCCGCACATGTAGGAGTGACATGGTTATGGTTTAGTTTTTCCTATTCGAAATAAAATTCCCTATAAAATGCACATAATGGTTTCCTGATAGCTTGAAAAAAAGTTTTTCCTAATATCCACAGTACCCTGACATGGAAAAATGACACCTAAGAATCATGCCATTCGAAACAGATATTTCGGGTTTCTTTCGCACACGCAGGAGTGACATGTTATGGTTTAGTTTTTCTTATTCGAAATCAAATTCCCTATAAAATGCACATAATGGTTTTCTGATAGCTTGATAAACAGTTTTTCGAAAATCCACAGTACCCTTCCTTGGAAAAATGACACCCAAGAATCATGGCATTCGAAACAGATTTTTCGTATTTCTTCCGCACACGTAGCAGTGACATGGTTATGGTTTAGTTTTTCCTATTCGAAATAAAATTCCGTATAAAATGCACATAATGGTTTCCTAATAGCTTGAAAAAAAGTTTTTCCTAATATCCACAGTACCCTGACATGGAAAAATGATACCTAAGGATCATGGCATTCGAAACAGGTATTTCGGGTTTCTTCCGCACATGTAGGAGTGACATGGTTATGGTTTAGTTTTTCCTATTCGAAATAAAATTCCCTATAAAATGCACATAATGGTTTTCTGATAGCTTGATAAACAGTTTTTCGAAAATCCACAGTATAACACTGGAAAAATGACACCCAAGAATCATGGCATTCGATAAAATGCACATAATGGTTTCCTGATAGCTTGAAAAAAAGTTTTTCCTAATATCCACAGTACTCTGACATGGAAAAATGACACCCAAGAATCATGGCATTCGAAACAGATTTTTCGTATTTCTTCCGCACACGTAGGAGTGACATGGTTATGGTTTAGTTTTTCCTATTCGAAATAAAATTTCGTATAAAATGCACATAATGGTTTCCTGATAGCTTGAAAAAAAGTTTTTCCTAATATCCACAGTACCCTGACATGGAAAAATGACACCTAACAATCATGCCATTCGAAACAGATATTTCGGGTTTCTTTCGCACACGCAGGAGTGACATGTTATGGTTTAGTTTTTCTTATTCGAAATCAAATTCCCTATAAAATGCACATAATGGTTTTCTGATAGCTCGAAAAAAAGTTTTTCGACAATCCACAGTACCCTTCTTTGGAAACATGACACTCAAGAATCATGGCATTCGAAACAGATTTTTCGGATTTCTTCCGCACACGTCGGAGTGACGTGGTTATGGTTTTGTTTTTGTTATTCTAAATCAAATTCCCTATAAAATGCACCTAATTGTTTTCTGATAGCTTGAAAAATAGTTTTTCGAAAATCCACAGTACGCTCCCTTGGAAAAATGACACCCAAGAATCATGGCATTCGAAACAGATTTTTCGTATTTCTTCCGCACACGTAGCAGTGACATGGTTATGGTTTAGTTTTTCCTATTCGAAATAAAATTCCGTATAAAATGCACATAATGGTTTCCTGATAGCTTGAAAAAAAGTTTTTCCTAATATCCACAGTACCCTGACATGGAAAAATGATACCTAAGGATCATGGCATTCGAAACAGGTATTTCGGGTTTCTTCCGCACATGTAGGAGTGACATGGTTATGGTTTAGTTTTTCCTATACGAAATAAAATTCCCTATAAAATGCACATAATGGTTTCCTGATAGCTTGAAAAAAAGTTTTTCCTAATATCCACAGTACCCTGACATGGAAAAATGACACCTAAGAATCATGCCATTCGAAACAGATATTTCGGGTTTCTTTCGCACACGCAGGAGTGACATGTTATGGTCTAGTTTTTCTTATTCGAAATAAAATTCCCTATAAAATGCACATAATGGTTTTCTGATAGCTTGATAAACAGTTTTTCGAAAATCCACAGTACCCTTCCTTGGAAAAATGACACCCAAGAATCATGGCATTCGAAACAGATTTTTCGTATTTCTTCCGCACACGTAGCAGTGACATGGTTATGGTTTAGTTTTTCCTATTCGAAATAAAATTCCGTATAAAATGCACATAATGGTTTCCTGATAGCTTGAAAAAAAGTTTTTCCTAATATCCACAGTACCCTGACATGGAAAAATGACACCTAACAATCATGCCATTCGAAACAGATATTTCGGATTTCTTCCGCACACGTCGGAGTGACGTGGTTATGGTTTTGTTTTTGTTATTCGAAATCAAATTCCCTATAAAATGCACCTAATTGTTTTCTGATAGCTTGAAAAATAGTTTTTCGAAAATCCACAGTACGCTCCCTTGGAAAAATGACACCCAAGAATCATGGCATTCGAAACAGATTTTTCGTATTTCTTCCGCACACGTAGCAGTGACATGGTTATGGTTTAGTTTTTCTTATTCTAAATGAAATTCCCTATAAAATGTACCTAATGGTTTCCTGATAGCTTGAAAAAAAGTTTTTCCTAATATCCACAGTACCCTGACATGGAAAAATGACACCTAAGAATCATGCCATTCGAAACAGATATTTCGGGTTTCTTTCGCACACACAGGAGTGACATGTTATGGTTTAGTTTTTCTTATTCGAAATCAAATTCCCTATAAAATGCACATAATGGTTTTCTGATAGCTTGATAAACAGTTTTTCGAAAATCCACAGTACCCTTCCTTGGAAAAATGACACCCAAGAATCATGGCATTCGAAACAGATTTTTCGTATTTCTTCCGCACACGTAGCAGTGACATGGTTATGGTTTAGTTTTTCCTATTCGAAATAAAATTCCGTATAAAATGCACATAATGGTTTCCTGATAGCTTGAAAAAAAGTTTTTCCTAATATCCACAGTACCCTGACATGGAAAAATGATACCTAAGGATCATGGCATTCGAAACAGGTATTTCGGGTTTCTTCCGCACATGTAGGAGTGACATGGTTATGGTTTAGTTTTTCCTATTCGAAATAAAATTCCCTATAAAATGCACCTAATGGTTTTCTGATAGCTTGATAAACAGTTTTTCGAAAATCCACAGTACCCTTCCTTGGAAAAATGACACCCAAGAATCATGGCATTCGAAACAGATTTTTCGTATTTCTTCCGCACACGTAGGAGTGACATGGTTATGGTTTAGTTTTTCTTATTCTAAATGAAATTCCCTATAAAATGTACCTAATGGTTTCCTGATAGCTTGAAAAAAAGTTTTTCCTAATATCCACAGTACCCTGACATGGAAAAATGACACCTAAGAATCATGCCATTCGAAACAGATATTTCGGGTTTCTTTCGCACACGCAGGAGTGACATGGTTATGGTTTAGTTTTTCTGATTCGAAATCAAATTCCCTATAAAATGCAGATAATGGTTTTCTGATAGCTTGAAAAAAAGTTTTTTCGAAAATCCACAGTACCCTCCCTTTGGAAAAATGACATCCAAAAATAATGGCATTCGAAACAGATTTTTCGGTTTTTTTCCGCACATGTAGGAGCGACAGTGTTATGGTTTAGTTTTTCTCATTGCAAATCAAATTTCCTATAAAACGCACCTAAAGGTTTCTTGATAGCTTGAAAAAATTTTTTTCAAAAATCCACAGTACCCTGACTTGGAAAAATGACACCCGAGAATCATGGCATTCGAAACAGTTTTTCCGGGTTTCTTCCGCACATGTAGGAGTGACATGGTTATGGTTTAGTTCTTCTTATTCTAAATCAAATTCCCTATAAAATGCACCTAATGGTTTTCTGATAGCTTGAAAAATAGTTTTTCGAAAATCCACAGTACCCTCCCTTGGAAAAATGACACCCAAGAATCATGGCATTCGAAACAGATTTTTCGTATTTCTTCCGCACACGTAGCAGTGACATGGTTATGGTTTTGTTTTTGTTATTCTAAATCAAATTCCCTATAAAATGCACCTAATTGTTTTCTGATAGCTTGAAAAATAGTTTTTCGAAAATCCACAGTACCCTCCCTTGGAAAAATGACACACAAGAATCATGGCATTCGAAACAGATTTTTCGTATTTCTTCCGCACACGTAGCAGTGACATGGTTATGGTTTAGTTTTTCCTATTCGAAATAAAATTCCGTATAAAATGCACATAATGTTTTCCTGATAGCTTGAAAAAAAGTTTTTCCTAATATCCACAGTACCCTGACATGGAAAAATGATACCTAAGGATCATGGCATTCGAAACAGGTATTTCGGGTTTCTTCCGCACATGTAGGAGTGACATGGTTATGGTTTAGTTCTTCTTATTCTAAATCAAATTCCCTATAAAATGCACCTAATGGTTTTCTGATAGCTTGAAAAATAGTTTTTCGAAAATCCACAGTACCCTCCCTTGGAAAAATGACACCCAAGAATCATGGCATTCGAAACAGATTTTTCGTATTTCTTCCGCACACGTAGGAGTGACATGGTTATGGTTTAGTTTTTCCTATTCGAAATAAAATTCCGTATAAAATGCACATAATGGTTTCCTGATAGCTTGAAAAAAAGTTTTTCCTAATATCCACAGTACCCTGACATGGAAAAATGACACCTAAGAATCATGAAATTCGAAACAGATATTTCGGGTTTCTTTCGCACACGCAGGAGTGACATGTTATGGTTTAGTTTTTCTTATTCGAAATCAAATTCCCTATAAAATGCACATAATGGTTTTCTGATAGCTCGAAAAAAAGTTTTTCGACAATCCACAGTACCCTCCCTTGGAAAAATGACACCCGAGAATCATGGCATTCGAAACAGTTTTTCCGGGTTTCTTCCGCACATGTAGGAGTGACATGGTTATGGTTTAGTTTTTCTTATTCTAAATGAAATTCCCTATAAAATGCACGTAATGGTTTCCTGATAGCTTGAAAAAAAGTTTTTTCGAAAATCCACAGTACCCTTCTTTGGAAACATGACACTCAAGAATCATGGCATTCGAAACAGATTTTTCGGATTTCTTCCGCACACGTCGGAGTGACGTGGTTATGGTTTTGTTTTTGTTATTCTAAATCAAATTCCCTATAAAATGCACCTAATTGTTTTCTGATAGCTTGAAAAATAGTTTTTCGAAAATCCACAGTACCCTCCGTTGGAAAAATGACACACAAGAATCATGGCATTCGAAACAGATTTTTCGTATTTCTTCCACACACGTAGCAGTGACATGGTTATGGTTTAGTTTTTCCTATTCGAAATAAAATTCCGTATAAAATGCACATAATGGTTTCCTGATAGCTTGAAAAAAAGTTTTTCTAATATCCACAGTACCCTGACATGGAAAAATGATACCTAAGGATCATGGCATTCGAAACAGGTATTTCGGGTTTCTTCCGCACATGTAGGAGTGACATGGTTATGGTTTAGTTTTTCCTATTCGAAATAAAATTCCCTATAAAATGCACATAATGGTTTCCTGATAGCTTGAAAAAAAGTTTTTCCTAATATCCACAGTACCCTGACATGGAAAAATGATACCTAAGGATCATGACATTCGAAACAGATATTTCGGGTTTCTTTCGCACACGCAGGAATGACATGTTATGGTTTAGTTTTTCTTATTCGAAATCAAATTCCCTATAAAATGCACATAATGGTTTTCTGATAGCTTGATAAACAGTTTTTCGAAAATCCACAGTACCCTTCCTTGGAAAAATGACACCTAAGAATCATGAGATTCGAAACAGATATTTCGGGTTTCTTTCGCACACGCAGGAGTGACATGGTTATGGTTTAGTTTTTCTGATTCGAAATCAAATTCCCTATAAAATGCAGATAATGGTTTTCTGATAGCTTGAAAAAAAGTTTTTTCGAAAATCCACAGTACCCTCCCTTTGGAAAAATGACATCCAAAAATCATGGCATTCGAAACAGATTTTTCGGTTTTTTTCCGCACATCTAGGAGCGACAGTGTTATGGTTTAGTTTTTCTCATTGCAAATCAAATTTCCTATAAAACGCACCTAAAGATTTCTTGATAGCTTGAAAAAATTTTTTTCAAAAATCCACAGTACCCTGACTTGGAAAAATGACACCCGAGAATCATGGCATTCGAAACAGTTTTTCCGGGTTTCTTCCGCACATGTAGGAGTGACATGGTTATGGTTTAGTTCTTCTTATTCTAAATCAAATTCCCTATAAAATGCACCTAATGGTTTTCTGATAGCTTGAAAAATAGTTTTTCGAAAATCCACAGTACCCTCCCTTGGAAAAATGACACCCAAGAATCATGGCATTCGAAACAGATTTTTCGTATTTCTTCCGCACACGTAGGAGTGACATGGTTATGGTTTAGTTTTTCCTATTCGAAATAAAATTCCGTATAAAATGCACATAATGGTTTCCTGATAGCTTGAAAAAAAGTTTTTCCTAATATCCACAGTACCCTGACATGGAAAAATGACACCTAACAATCATGCCATTCGAAACAGATATTTCGGATTTCTTCCGCACACGTCGGAGTGACGTGGTTATGGTTTTGTTTTTGTTATTCGAAATCAAATTCCCTATAAAATGCACCTAATTGTTTTCTGATAGCTTGAAAAATAGTTTTTCGAAAATCCACAGTACGCTCCCTTGGAAAAATGACATCCAAGAATCATGGCATTCGAAACAGATTTTTCGTATTTCTTCCGCACACGTAGCAGTGACATGGTTATGGTTTAGTTTTTCTTATTCTAAATGAAATTCCCTATAAAATGTACCTAATGGTTTCCTGATAGCTTGAAAAAAAGTTTTTCCTAATATCCACAGTACCCTGACATGGAAAAATGACACCTACGAATCATGCCATTCGAAACAGATATTTCGGGTTTCTTTCGCACACGCAGGAGTGACATGGTTATGGTTTAGTTTTTCTGATTCGAAATCAAATTCCCTATAAAATGCAGATAATGGTTTTCTGATAGCTTGAAAAAAAGTTTTTCGAAAATCCACAGTACCCTCCCTTTGGAAAAATGACATCCAAAAATCATGGCATTCGAAACAGATTTTTCGGTTTTTTTCCGCACATGTAGGAGCGACAGTGTTATGGTTTAGTTTTTCTCATTGCAAATCAAATTTCCTATAAAACGCACCTAAAGGTTTCTTGATAGCTTGAAAAAAATTTTTTCAAAAATCCACAGTACCCTGACTTGGAAAAATGACACCCGAGAATCATGGCATTCGAAACAGTTTTTCCGGGTTTCTTCCGCACATGTAGGAGTGACATGGTTATGGTTTAGTTCTTCTTATTCTAAATCAAATTCCCTATAAAATGCACCTACTGGTTTTCTGATAGCTTGAAAAAAAGTTTTTTCGAAAATCCACAGTACCCTTCTTTGGAAACATGACACTCAAGAATCATGGCATTCGAAACAGATTTTTCGGATTTCTTCCACACACGTAGCAGTGACATGGTTATGGTTTAGTTTTTCCTATTCGAAATAAAATTCCGTATAAAATGCACATAATGGTTTCCTGATAGCTTGAAAAAAAGTTTTTCTAATATCCACAGTACCCTGACATGGAAAAATGATACCTAAGGATCATGGCATTCGAAACAGGTATTTCGGGTTTCTTCCGCACATGTAGGAGTGACATGGTTATGGTTTAGTTTTTCCTATTCGAAATAAAATTCCCTATAAAATGCACATAATGGTTTCCTGATAGCTTGAAAAAAAGTTTTTCCTAATATCCACAGTACCCTGACATGGAAAAATGATACCTAAGGATCATGGCATTCGAAACAGATATTTCGGGTTTCTTTCGCACACGCAGGAATGACATGTTATGGTTTAGTTTTTCTTATTCGAAATCAAATTCCCTATAAAATGCACATAATGGTTTTCTGATAGCTTGATAAACAGTTTTTCGAAAATCCACAGTACCCTTCCTTGGAAAAATGACACCTAAGAATCATGAGATTCGAAACAGATATTTCGGGTTTCTTTCGCACACGCAGGAGTGACATGGTTATGGTTTAGTTTTTCTGATTCGAAATCAAATTCCCTATAAAATGCAGATAATGGTTTTCTGATAGCTTGAAAAAAAGTTTTTTCGAAAATCCACAGTACCCTCCCTTTGGAAAAATGACATCCAAAAATCATGGCATTCGAAACAGATTTTTCGGTTTTTTTCCGCACATCTAGGAGCGACAGTGTTATGGTTTAGTTTTTCTCATTGCAAATCAAATTTCCTATAAAACGCACCTAAAGATTTCTTGATAGCTTGAAAAAATTTTTTTCAAAAATCCACAGTACCCTGACTTGGAAAAATGACACCCGAGAATCATGGCATTCGAAACAGTTTTTCCGGGTTTCTTCCGCACATGTAGGAGTGACATGGTTATGGTTTAGTTCTTCTTATTCTAAATCAAATTCCCTATAAAATGCACCTAATGGTTTTCTGATAGCTTGAAAAATAGTTTTTCGAAAATCCACAGTACCCTCCCTTGGAAAAATGACACCCAAGAATCATGGCATTCGAAACAGATTTTTCGTATTTCTTCCGCACACGTAGGAGTGACATGGTTATGGTTTAGTTTTTCCTATTCGAAATAAAATTCCGTATAAAATGCACATAATGGTTTCCTGATAGCTTGAAAAAAAGTTTTTCCTAATATCCACAGTACCCTGACATGGAAAAATGACACCTAACAATCATGCCATTCGAAACAGATATTTCGGATTTCTTCCGCACACGTCGGAGTGACGTGGTTATGGTTTTGTTTTTGTTATTCGAAATCAAATTCCCTATAAAATGCACCTAATTGTTTTCTGATAGCTTGAAAAATAGTTTTTCGAAAATCCACAGTACGCTCCCTTGGAAAAATGACACCCAAGAATCATGGCATTCGAAACAGATTTTTCGTATTTCTTCCGCACACGTAGCAGTGACATGGTTATGGTTTAGTTTTTCTTATTCTAAATGAAATTCCCTATAAAATGTACCTAATGGTTTCCTGATAGCTTGAAAAAAAGTTTTTCCTAATATCCACAGTACCCTGACATGGAAAAATGACACCTACGAATCATGCCATTCGAAACAGATATTTCGGGTTTCTTTCGCACACGCAGGAGTGACATGGTTATGGTTTAGTTTTTCTGATTCGAAATCAAATTCCCTATAAAATGCAGATAATGGTTTTCTGATAGCTTGAAAAAAAGTTTTTCGAAAATCCACAGTACCCTCCCTTTGGAAAAATGACATCCAAAAATCATGGCATTCGAAACAGATTTTTCGGTTTTTTTCCGCACATGTAGGAGCGACAGTGTTATGGTTTAGTTTTTCTCATTGCAAATGAAATTTCCTATAAAACGCACCTAAAGGTTTCTTGATAGCTTGAAAAAAAAATTTTCAAAAATCCACAGTACACTGACTTGGAAAAATGACACCCGAGAATCATGGCATTCGAAACAGTTTTTCCGGGTTTCTTCCGCACATGTAGGAGTGACATGGTTATGGTTTAGTTCTTCTTATTCTAAATCAAATTCCCTATAAAATGCACCTAATGGTTTTCTGATAGCTTGAAAAATAGTTTTTCGAAAATCCACAGTACCCTCCCTTGGAAAAATGACACCCAAGAATCATGGCATTCGAAACAGATTTTTCGTATTTCTTCCGCACACGTAGGAGTGACATGGTTATGGTTTAGTTTTTCCTATTCGAAATAAAATTTCGTATAAAATGCACATAATGGTTTCCTGATAGCTTGAAAAAAAGTTTTTCCTAATATCCACAGTACCCTGACATGGAAAAATGACACCTAACAATCATGCCATTCGAAACAGATATTTCGGGTTTCTTTCGCACACGCAGGAGTGACATGTTATGGTTTAGTTTTTCTTATTCGAAATCAAATTCCCTATAAAATGCACATAATGGTTTTCTGATAGCTTGATAAACAGTTTTTCGAAAATCCACAGTACGCTTCCTTGGAAAAATGACACCCAAGAATCATGGCATTCGAAACAGATTTTTCGTATTTCTTCCGCACACGTAGCAGTGACATGGTTATGGTTTAGTTTTTCCTATTCGAAATAAAATTCCGTATAAAATGCACATAATGGTTTCCTGATAGCTTGAAAAAAAGTTTTTCCTAATATCCACAGTACCCTGACATGGAAAAATGATACCTAAGGATCATGGCATTCGAAACAGGTATTTCGGGTTTCTTCCGCACATGTAGGAGTGACATGGTTATGGTTTAGTTTTTCCTATTCGAAATAAAATTCCCTATAAAATGCACATAATGGTTTTCTGATAGCTTGATAAACAGTTTTTCGAAAATCCACAGTATAACACTGGAAAAATGACACCCAAGAATCATGGCATTCGATAAAATGCACATAATGGTTTCCTGATAGCTTGAAAAAAAGTTTTTCCTAATATCCACAGTACCCTGACATTGAAAAATGACACCCAAGAATCATGGCATTCGAAACAGATTTTTCGTATTTCTTCCGCACACGTAGGAGTGGCATGGTTATGGTTTAGTTTTTCTTATTCTAAATGAAATTCCCTATAAAATGCACCTAATTGTTTTCTGATAGCTTGAAAAAAAGTTTTTTCGAAAATCCACAGTAATGGAAAAATGACATCCAAAAATCATGGCATTCGAAACAGATTTTTCGGTTTTTTTCCGCACATGTAGGAGCGACAGTGTTATGGTTTAGTTTTTCTCATTGCAAATCAAATTTCCTATAAAACGCACCTAAAGGTTTCTTGATAGCTTGAAAAAATTTTTTTCAAAAATCCACAGTACCCTGACTTGGAAAAATGACACCCGAGAATCATGGCATTCGAAACAGTTTTTCCGGGTTTCTTCCGCACATGTAGGAGTGACATGGTTATGGTTTAGTTCTTCTTATTCTAAATCAAATTCCCTATAAAATGCACCTAATGGTTTTCTGATAGCTTGAAAAATAGTTTTTCGAAAATCCACAGTACCCTCCCTTGGAAAAATGACACCCAAAAATCATGGCATTCGAAACAGATTTTTCGTATTTCTTCCGCACACGTAGGAGTGACATGGTTATGGTTTAGTTTTTCCTATTCGAAATAAAATTCCGTATAAAATGCACATAATGGTTTCCTGATAGCTTGAAAAAAAGTTTTTCCTAATATCCACAGTACCCTGACATGGAAAAATGACACCTAAGAATCATGCCATTCGAAACAGATATTTCGGGTTTCTTTCGCACACGCAGGAGTGACATGTTATGGTTTAGTTTTTCTTATTCGAAATCAAATTCCCTATAAAATGCAGATAATGGTTTTCTGATAGCTTGAAAAAAAGTTTTTTCGAAAATCCACAGTACCCTCCCTTTGGAAAAATGACATCCAAAAATCATGGCATTCGAAACAGATTTTTCGGTTTTTTTCCGCACATCTAGGAGCGACAGTGTTATGGTTTAGTTTTTCTCATTGCAAATCAAATTTCCTATAAAACGCACCTAAAGATTTCTTGATAGCTTGAAAAATTTTTTTTCAAAAATCCACAGTACCCTGACTTGGAAAAATGACACCCGAGAATCATGACATTCGAAACAGTTTTTCCGGGTTTCTTCCGCACATGTAGGAGTGACATGGTTATGGTTTAGTTCTTCTTATTCTAAATCAAATTCCCTATAAAATGCACCTAATGGTTTTCTGATAGCCTGAAAAATAGTTTTTCGAAAATCCACAGTACCCTCCCTTGGAAAAATGACATCCAAGAATCATGGCATTCGAAACAGATTTTTCGTATTTCTTCCGCACACGTAGGAGTGACATGGTTATGGTTTAGTTTTTCCTATTCGAAATAAAATTCCGTATAAAATGCACATAATGGTTTCCTGATAGCTTGAAAAAAAGTTTTTCCTAATATCCACAGTACCCTGACATGGAAAAATGACACCCAAGAATCATGGCATTCGAAACAGATTTTTCGTATTTCTTCCGCACACGTAGGAGTGGCATGGTTATGGTTTAGTTTTTCTTATTCTAAATGAAATTCCCTATAAAATGTACCTAATGGTTTCCTGATAGCTTGAAAAAAAGTTTTTCCTAATATCCACAGAACCCTTCCTTGGAAAAATGACACCCAAGAATCATGGCATTCGAAACAGATTTTTCGTATTTCTTCCGCACACGTAGCAGTGACATGGTTATGGTTTAGTTTTTCCTATACGAAATAAAATTCCCTATAAAATGCACATAATGGTTTCCTGATAGCTTGAAAAAAAGTTTTTCCTAATATCCACAGTACCCTGACATGGAAAAATGACACCTAAGAATCATGCCATTCGAAACAGATATTTCGGGTTTCTTTCGCACACGCAGGAGTGACATGTTATGGTCTAGTTTTTCTTATTCGAAATAAAATTCCCTATAAAATGCACATAATGGTTTTCTGATAGCTTGATAAACAGTTTTTCGAAAATCCACAGTACCCTTCCTTGGAAAAATGACACCCAAGAATCATGGCATTCGAAACAGATTTTTCGTATTTCTTCCGCACACGTAGCAGTGACATGGTTATGGTTTAGTTTTTCCTATTCGAAATAAAATTCCGTATAAAATGCACATAATGGTTTCCTGATAGCTTGAAAAAAAGTTTTTCCTAATATCCACAGTACCCTGACATGGAAAAATGACACCTAACAATCATGCCATTCGAAACAGATATTTCGGATTTCTTCCGCACACGTCGGAGTGACGTGGTTATGGTTTTGTTTTTGTTATTCGAAATCAAATTCCCTATAAAATGCACCTAATTGTTTTCTGATAGCTTGAAAAAAAGTTTTTTCGAAAATCCACAGTAATGGAAAAATGACATCCAAAAATCATGGCATTCGAAACAGATTTTTCGGTTTTTTTTCCGCACATGTAGGAGCGACAGTGTTATGGTTTAGTTTTTCTCATTGCAAATCAAATTTCCTATAAAACGCACCTAAAGGTTTCTTGATAGCTTGAAAAAAATTTTTTCAAAAATCCACAGTACCCTGACTTGGAAAAATGACACCCGAGAATCATGGCATTCGAAACAGTTTTTCCGGGTTTCTTCCGCACATGTAGGAGTGACATGGTTATGGTTTAGTTCTTCTTATTCTAAATCAAATTCCCTATAAAATGCACCTAATGGTTTTCTGATAGCTTGAAAAATAGTTTTTCGAAAATCCACAGTACCCTCCCTTGGAAAAATGACACCCAAAAATCATGGCATTCGAAACAGATTTTTCGTATTTCTTCCGCACACGTAGGAGTGACATGGTTATGGTTTAGTTTTTCCTATTCGAAATAAAATTCCGTATAAAATGCACATAATGGTTTCCTGATAGCTTGAAAAAAAGTTTTTCCTAATATCCACAGTACCCTGACATGGAAAAATGACACCTAAGAATCATGCCATTCGAAACAGATATTTCGGGTTTCTTTCGCACACGCAGGAGTGACATGTTATGGTTTAGTTTTTCTTATTCGAAATCAAATTCCCTATAAAATGCAGATAATGGTTTTCTGATAGCTTGAAAAAAAGTTTTTTCGAAAATCCACAGTACCCTCCCTTTGGAAAAATGACATCCAAAAATCATGGCATTCGAAACAGATTTTTCGGTTTTTTTCCGCACATCTAGGAGCGACAGTGTTATGGTTTAGTTTTTCTCATTGCAAATCAAATTTCCTATAAAACGCACCTAAAGATTTCTTGATAGCTTGAAAAATTTTTTTTCAAAAATCCACAGTACCCTGACTTGGAAAAATGACACCCGAGAATCATGGCATTCGAAACAGTTTTTCCGGGTTTCTTCCGCACATGTAGGAGTGACATGGTTATGGTTTAGTTCTTCTTATTCTAAATCAAATTCCCTATAAAATGCACCTAATGGTTTTCTGATAGCCTGAAAAATAGTTTTTCGAAAATCCACAGTACCCTCCCTTGGAAAAATGACATCCAAGAATCATGGCATTCGAAACAGATTTTTCGTATTTCTTCCGCACACGTAGGAGTGACATGGTTATGGTTTAGTTTTTCCTATTCGAAATAAAATTCCGTATAAAATGCACATAATGGTTTCCTGATAGCTTGAAAAAAGTTTTTCCTAATATCCACAGTACCCTGACATGGAAAAATGACACCTAACAATCATGCCATTCGAAACAGATATTTCGGGTTTCTTTCGCACACGCAGGAGTGACATGTTATGGTTTAGTTTTTCTTATTCGAAATCAAATTCCCTATACAATGCACATAATGGTTTTCTGATAGCTCGAAAAATAGTTTTTCGAAAATCCACAGTACCCTCCGTTGGAAAAATGACACACAAGAATCATGGCATTCGAAACAGATTTTTCGTATTTCTTCCGCACACGTAGCAGTGACATGGTTATGGTTTAGTTTTTCCTATTCGAAATAAAATTCCGTATAAAATGCACATAATGGTTTCCTAATAGCTTGAAAAAAAGTTTTTCCTAATATCCACAGTACCCTGACATGGAAAAATGATACCTAAGGATCATGGCATTCGAAACAGGTATTTCGGGTTTCTTCCGCACATGTAGGAGTGACATGGTTATGGTTTAGTTTTTCCTATTCGAAATAAAATTCCCTATAAAATGCACATAATGGTTTTCTGATAGCTTGATAAACAGTTTTTCGAAAATCCACAGTATAACACTGGAAAAATGACACCCAAGAATCATGGCATTCGATAAAATGCACATAATGGTTTCCTGATAGCTTGAAAAAAAGTTTTTCCTAATATCCACAGTACCCTGACATGGAAAAATGACACCCAAGAATCATGGCATTCGAAACAGGTATTTCGGGTTTCTTCCGCACATGTAGGAGTGACATGGTTATGGTTTAGTTTTTCCTATACGAAATAAAATTCCCTATAAAATGCACATAATGGTTTCCTGATAGCTTGAAAAAAAGTTTTTCCTAATATCCACAGTACCCTGACATGGAAAAATGACACCTAAGAATCATGCCATTCGAAACAGATATTTCGGGTTTCTTTCGCACACGCAGGAGTGACATGTTATGGTCTAGTTTTTCTTATTCGAAATAAAATTCCCTATAAAATGCACATAATGGTTTTCTGATAGCTTGATAAACAGTTTTTCGAAAATCCACAGTACCCTTCCTTGGAAAAATGACACCCAAGAATCATGGCATTCGAAACAGATTTTTCGTATTTCTTCCGCACACGTAGCAGTGACATGGTTATGGTTTAGTTTTTCCTATTCGAAATAAAATTCCGTATAAAATGCACATAATGGTTTCCTGATAGCTTGAAAAAAAGTTTTTCCTAATATCCACAGTACCCTGACATGGAAAAATGACACCTAACAATCATGCCATTCGAAACAGATATTTCGGATTTCTTCCGCACACGTCGGAGTGACGTGGTTATGGTTTTGTTTTTGTTATTCGAAATCAAATTCCCTATAAAATGCACCTAATTGTTTTCTGATAGCTTGAAAAATAGTTTTTCGAAAATCCACAGTACGCTCCCTTGGAAAAATGACACCCAAGAATCATGGCATTCGAAACAGATTTTTCGTATTTCTTCCGCACACGTAGCAGTGACATGGTTATGGTTTAGTTTTTCTTATTCTAAATGAAATTCCCTATAAAATGTACCTAATGGTTTCCTGATAGCTTGAAAAAAAGTTTTTCCTAATATCCACAGTACCCTGACATGGAAAAATGACACCTAAGAATCATGCCATTCGAAACAGATATTTCGGGTTTCTTTCGCACACGCAGGAGTGACATGGTTATGGTTTAGTTTTTCTGATTCGAAATCAAATTCCCTATAAAATGCAGATAATGGTTTTCTGATAGCTTGAAAAAAAGTTTTTCGAAAATCCACAGTACCCTCCCTTTGGAAAAATCACATCCAAAAATCATGGCATTCGAAACAGATTTTTCGGTTTTTTTCCGCACATGTAGGAGCGACAGTGTTATGGTTTAGTTTTTCTCATTGCAAATCAAATTTCCTATAAAACGCACCTAAAGGTTTCTTGATAGCTTGAAAAAAAAATTTTCAAAAATCCACAGTACCCTGACTTGGAAAAATCACACCCGAGAATCATGGCATTCGAAACAGTTTTTCCGGGTTTCTTCCGCACATGTAGGAGTGACATGGTTATGGTTTAGTTCTTCTTATTCTAAATCAAATTCCCTATAAAATGCACCTACTGGTTTTCTGATAGCTTGAAAAATAGTTTTTCGAAAATCCACAGTACCCTCCCTTTGGAAAAATGACATCCAAAAATCATGGCATTCGAAACAGATTTTTCGGTTTTTTTCCGCACATGTAGGAGCGACAGTGTTATGGTTTAGTTTTTCTCATTGCAAATGAAATTTCCTATAAAACGCACCTAAAGGTTTCTTGATAGCTTGAAAAAAAAAATTTCAAAAATCCACAGTACACTGACTTGGAAAAATGACACCCGAGAATCATGGCATTCGAAACAGTTTTTCCGGGTTTCTTCCGCACATGTAGGAGTGACATGGTTATGGTTTAGTTCTTCTTATTCTAAATCAAATTCCCTATAAAATGCACCTAATGGTTTTCTGATAGCTTGAAAAATAGTTTTTCGAAAATCCACAGTACCCTCCCTTGGAAAAATGACACCCAAGAATCATGGCATTCGAAACAGATTTTTCGTATTTCTTCCGCACACGTAGGAGTGACATGGTTATGGTTTAGTTTTTCCTATTCGAAATAAAATTTCGTATAAAATGCACATAATGGTTTCCTGATAGCTTGAAAAAAAGTTTTTCCTAATATCCACAGTACCCTGACATGGAAAAATGACACCTAACAATCATGCCATTCGAAACAGATATTTCGGGTTTCTTTCGCACACGCAGGAGTGGCATGGTTATGGTTTAGTTTTTCTTATTCTAAATGAAATTCCCTATAAAATGTACCTAATGGTTTCCTGATAGCTTGAAAAAAAGTTTTTCCTAATATCCACAGAACCCTTCCTTGGAAAAATGACACCCAAGAATCATGGCATTCGAAACAGATTTTTCGTATTTCTTCCGCACACGTAGCAGTGACATGGTTATGGTTTAGTTTTTCCTATTCGAAATAAAATTCCGTATAAAATGCACATAATGGTTTCCTGATAGCTTGAAAAAAAGTTTTTCCTAATATCCACAGTACCCTGACATGGAAAAATGATACCTAAGGATCATGGCATTCGAAACAGGTATTTCGGGTTTCTTCCGCACATGTAGGAGTGACATGGTTATGGTTTAGTTTTTCCTATTCGAAATAAAATTCCCTATAAAATGCACCTAATGATTTTCTGATAGCTTGATAAACAGTTTTTCGAAAATCCACAGTACCCTTCCTTGGAAAAATGACACCCAAGAATCATGGCATTCGAAACAGATTTTTCGTATTTCTTCCGCACACGTAGCAGTGACATGGTTATGGTTTAGTTTTTCCTATTCGAAATAAAATTCCGTATAAAATGCACATAATGGTTTCCTGATAGCTTGAAAAAAAGTTTTTCCTAATATCCACAGTACCCTGACATGGAAAAATGACACCTAACAATCATGCCATTCGAAACAGATATTTCGGATTTCTTCCGCACACGTCGGAGTGACGTGGTTATGGTTTTGTTTTTGTTATTCGAAATCAAATTCCCTATAAAATGCACCTAATTGTTTTCTGATAGCTTGAAAAATAGTTTTTCGAAAATCCACAGTACGCTCCCTTGGAAAAATGACACCCAAGAATCATGGCATTCGAAACAGATTTTTCGTATTTCTTCCGCACACGTAGCAGTGACATGGTTATGGTTTAGTTTTTCTTATTCTAAATGAAATTCCCTATAAAATGTACCTAATGGTTTCCTGATAGCTTGAAAAAAAGTTTTTCCTAATATCCACAGTACCCTGACATGGAAAAATGACACCTAAGAATCATGCCATTCGAAACAGATATTTCGGGTTTCTTTCGCACACGCAGGAGTGACATGGTTATGGTTTAGTTTTTCTGATTCGAAATCAAATTCCCTATAAAATGCAGATAATGGTTTTCTGATAGCTTGAAAAAAAGTTTTTCGAAAATCCACAGTACCCTCCCTTTGGAAAAATGACATCCAAAAATCATGGCATTCGAAACAGATTTTTCGGTTTTTTTCCGCACATGTAGGAGCGACAGTGTTATGGTTTAGTTTTTCTCATTGCAAATCAAATTTCCTATAAAACGCACCTAAAGGTTTCTTGATAGCTTGAAAAAAAATTTTTCAAAAATCCACAGTACCCTGACTTGGAAAAATCACACCCGAGAATCATGGCATTCGAAACAGTTTTTCCGGGTTTCTTCCGCACATGTAGGAGTGACATGGTTATGGTTTAGTTCTTCTTATTCTAAATCAAATTCCCTATAAAATGCACCTACTGGTTTTCTGATAGCTTGAAAAATAGTTTTTCGAAAATCCACAGTACCCTCCCTTTGGAAAAATGACATCCAAAAATCATGGCATTCGAAACAGATTTTTCGGTTTTTTTCCGCACATGTAGGAGCGACAGTGTTATGGTTTAGTTTTTCTCATTGCAAATGAAATTTCCTATAAAACGCACCTAAAGGTTTCTTGATAGCTTGAAAAAAAAAATTTCAAAAATCCACAGTACACTGACTTGGAAAAATGACACCCGAGAATCATGGCATTCGAAACAGTTTTTCCGGGTTTCTTCCGCACATGTAGGAGTGACATGGTTATGGTTTAGTTCTTCTTATTCTAAATCAAATTCCCTATAAAATGCACCTAATGGTTTTCTGATAGCTTGAAAAATAGTTTTTCGAAAATCCACAGTACCCTCCCTTGGAAAAATGACACCCAAGAATCATGGCATTCGAAACAGATTTTTCGTATTTCTTCCGCACACGTAGGAGTGACATGGTTATGGTTTAGTTTTTCCTATTCGAAATAAAATTTCGTATAAAATGCACATAATGGTTTCCTGATAGCTTGAAAAAAAGTTTTTCCTAATATCCACAGTACCCTGACATGGAAAAATGACACCTAACAATCATGCCATTCGAAACAGATATTTCGGGTTTCTTTCGCACACGCAGGAGTGGCATGGTTATGGTTTAGTTTTTCTTATTCTAAATGAAATTCCCTATAAAATGTACCTAATGGTTTCCTGATAGCTTGAAAAAAAGTTTTTCCTAATATCCACAGAACCCTTCCTTGGAAAAATGACACCCAAGAATCATGGCATTCGAAACAGATTTTTCGTATTTCTTCCGCACACGTAGCAGTGACATGGTTATGGTTTAGTTTTTCCTATTCGAAATAAAATTCCGTATAAAATGCACATAATGGTTTCCTGATAGCTTGAAAAAAAGTTTTTCCTAATATCCACAGTACCCTGACATGGAAAAATGATACCTAAGGATCATGGCATTCGAAACAGGTATTTCGGGTTTCTTCCGCACATGTAGGAGTGACATGGTTATGGTTTAGTTTTTCCTATTCGAAATAAAATTCCCTATAAAATGCACCTAATGATTTTCTGATAGCTTGATAAACAGTTTTTCGAAAATCCACAGTACCCTTCCTTGGAAAAATGACACCCAAGAATCATGGCATTCGAAACAGATTTTTCGTATTTCTTCCGCACACGTAGCAGTGACATGGTTATGGTTTAGTTTTTCCTATTCGAAATAAAATTCCGTATAAAATGCACATAATGGTTTCCTGATAGCTTGAAAAAAAGTTTTTCCTAATATCCACAGTACCCTGACATGGAAAAATGACACCTAACAATCATGCCATTCGAAACAGATATTTCGGATTTCTTCCGCACACGTCGGAGTGACGTGGTTATGGTTTTGTTTTTGTTATTCGAAATCAAATTCCCTATAAAATGCACCTAATTGTTTTCTGATAGCTTGAAAAATAGTTTTTCGAAAATCCACAGTACGCTCCCTTGGAAAAATGACACCCAAGAATCATGGCATTCGAAACAGATTTTTCGTATTTCTTCCGCACACGTAGCAGTGACATGGTTATGGTTTAGTTTTTCTTATTCTAAATGAAATTCCCTATAAAATGTACCTAATGGTTTCCTGATAGCTTGAAAAAAAGTTTTTCCTAATATCCACAGTACCCTGACATGGAAAAATGACACCTAAGAATCATGCCATTCGAAACAGATATTTCGGGTTTCTTTCGCACACGCAGGAGTGACATGGTTATGGTTTAGTTTTTCTGATTCGAAATCAAATTCCCTATAAAATGCAGATAATGGTTTTCTGATAGCTTGAAAAAAAGTTTTTCGAAAATCCACAGTACCCTCCCTTTGGAAAAATGACATCCAAAAATCATGGCATTCGAAACAGATTTTTCGGTTTTTTTCCGCACATGTAGGAGCGACAGTGTTATGGTTTAGTTTTTCTCATTGCAAATCAAATTTCCTATAAAACGCACCTAAAGGTTTCTTGATAGCTTGAAAAAAAAATTTTCAAAAATCCACAGTACCCTGACTTGGAAAAATGACACCCGAGAATCATGGCATTCGAAACAGTTTTTCCGGGTTTCTTCCGCACATGTAGGAGTGACATGGTTATGGTTTAGTTCTTCTTATTCTAAATCAAATTCCCTATAAAATGCACCTACTGGTTTTCTGATAGCTTGAAAAATAGTTTTTCGAAAATCCACAGTACCCTCCCTTGGAAAAATGACACCCAAGAATCATGGCATTCGAAACAGATTTTTCGTATTTCTTCCGCACACGTAGGAGTGACATGGTTATGGTTTAGTTTTTCCTATTCGAAATAAAATTCCGTATAAAATGCACATAATGGTTTCCTGATAGCTTGAAAAAAAGTTTTTCCTAATATCCACAGTACCCTGACATGGAAAAATGACACCTAACAATCATGCCATTCGAAACAGATATTTCGGATTTCTTCCGCACACGTCGGAGTGACGTGGTTATGGTTTTGTTTTTGTTATTCGAAATCAAATTCCCTATAAAATGCACCTAATTGTTTTCTGATAGCTTGAAAAATAGTTTTTCGAAAATCCACAGTACGCTCCCTTGGAAAAATGACACCCAAGAATCATGGCATTCGAAACAGATTTTTCGTATTTCTTCCGCACACGTAGCAGTGACATGGTTATGGTTTAGTTTTTCTTATTCTAAATGAAATTCCCTATAAAATGTACCTAATGGTTTCCTGATAGCTTGAAAAAAAGTTTTTCCTAATATCCACAGTACCCTGACATGGAAAAATGACACCTACGAATCATGCCATTCGAAACAGATATTTCGGGTTTCTTTCGCACACGCAGGAGTGACATGGTTATGGTTTAGTTTTTCTGATTCGAAATCAAATTCCCTATAAAATGCAGATAATGGTTTTCTGATAGCTTGAAAAAAAGTTTTTCGAAAATCCACAGTACCCTCCCTTTGGAAAAATGACATCCAAAAATCATGGCATTCGAAACAGATTTTTCGGTTTTTTTCCGCACATGTAGGAGCGACAGTGTTATGGTTTAGTTTTTCTCATTGCAAATGAAATTTCCTATAAAACGCACCTAAAGGTTTCTTGATAGCTTGAAAAAAAAAATTTCAAAAATCCACAGTACACTGACTTGGAAAAATGACACCCGAGAATCATGGCATTCGAAACAGTTTTTCCGGGTTTCTTCCGCACATGTAGGAGTGACATGGTTATGGTTTAGTTCTTCTTATTCTAAATCAAATTCCCTATAAAATGCACCTAATGGTTTTCTGATAGCTTGAAAAATAGTTTTTCGAAAATCCACAGTACCCTCCCTTGGAAAAATGACACCCAAGAATCATGGCATTCGAAACAGATTTTTCGTATTTCTTCCGCACACGTAGGAGTGACATGGTTATGGTTTAGTTTTTCCTATTCGAAATAAAATTTCGTATAAAATGCACATAATGGTTTCCTGATAGCTTGAAAAAAAGTTTTTCCTAATATCCACAGTACCCTGACATGGAAAAATGACACCTAACAATCATGCCATTCGAAACAGATATTTCGGGTTTCTTTCGCACACGCAGGAGTGGCATGGTTATGGTTTAGTTTTTCTTATTCTAAATGAAATTCCCTATAAAATGTACCTAATGGTTTCCTGATAGCTTGAAAAAAAGTTTTTCCTAATATCCACAGAACCCTTCCTTGGAAAAATGACACCCAAGAATCATGGCATTCGAAACAGATTTTTCGTATTTCTTCCGCACACGTAGCAGTGACATGGTTATGGTTTAGTTTTTCCTATTCGAAATAAAATTCCGTATAAAATGCACATAATGGTTTCCTGATAGCTTGAAAAAAAGTTTTTCCTAATATCCACAGTACCCTGACATGGAAAAATGATACCTAAGGATCATGGCATTCGAAACAGGTATTTCGGGTTTCTTCCGCACATGTAGGAGTGACATGGTTATGGTTTAGTTTTTCCTATTCGAAATAAAATTCCCTATAAAATGCACCTAATGATTTTCTGATAGCTTGATAAACAGTTTTTCGAAAATCCACAGTACCCTTCCTTGGAAAAATGACACCCAAGAATCATGGCATTCGAAACAGATTTTTCGTATTTCTTCCGCACACGTAGGAGTGACATGGTTATGGTTTAGTTTTTCTTATTCTAAATGAAATTCCCTATAAAATGTACCTAATGGTTTCCTGATAGCTTGAAAAAAAGTTTTTCCTAATATCCACAGTACCCTGACATGGAAAAATGACACCTAAGAATCATGCCATTCGAAACAGATATTTCGGGTTTCTTTCGCACACGCAGGAGTGACATGGTTATGGTTTAGTTTTTCTGATTCGAAATCAAATTCCCTATAAAATGCAGATAATGGTTTTCTGATAGCTTGAAAAAAAGTTTTTTCGAAAATCCACAGTAATGGAAAAATGACATCCAAAAATCATGGCATTCGAAACAGATTTTTCGGTTTTTTTCCGCACATGTAGGAGCGACAGTGTTATGGTTTAGTTTTTCTCATTGCAAATCAAATTTCCTATAAAACGCACCTAAAGGTTTCTTGATAGCTTGAAAAAAAATTTTTCAAAAATCCACAGTACCCTGACTTGGAAAAATGACACCCGAGAATCATGGCATTCGAAACAGTTTTTCCGGGTTTCTTCCGCACATGTAGGAGTGACATGGTTATGGTTTAGTTCTTCTTATTCTAAATCAAATTCCCTATAAAATGCACCTAATGGTTTTCTGATAGCTTGAAAAATAGTTTTTCGAAAATCCACAGTACCCTCCCTTGGAAAAATGACACCCAAAAATCATGGCATTCGAAACAGATTTTTCGTATTTCTTCCGCACACGTAGGAGTGACATGGTTATGGTTTAGTTTTTCCTATTCGAAATAAAATTCCGTATAAAATGCACATAATGGTTTCCTGATAGCTTGAAAAAAAGTTTTTCCTAATATCCACAGTACCCTGACATGGAAAAATGACACCTAAGAATCATGCCATTCGAAACAGATATTTCGGGTTTCTTTCGCACACGCAGGAGTGACATGTTATGGTTTAGTTTTTCTTATTCGAAATCAAATTCCCTATAAAATGCAGATAATGGTTTTCTGATAGCTTGAAAAAAAGTTTTTTCGAAAATCCACAGTACCCTCCCTTTGGAAAAATGACATCCAAAAATCATGGCATTCGAAACAGATTTTTCGGTTTTTTTCCGCACATCTAGGAGCGACAGTGTTATGGTTTAGTTTTTCTCATTGCAAATCAAATTTCCTATAAAACGCACCTAAAGATTTCTTGATAGCTTGAAAAAATTTTTTTCAAAAATCCACAGTACCCTGACTTGGAAAAATGACACCCGAGAATCATGGCATTCGAAACAGTTTTTCCGGGTTTCTTCCGCACATGTAGGAGTGACATGGTTATGGTTTAGTTCTTCTTATTCTAAATCAAATTCCCTATAAAATGCACTTAATGGTTTTCTGATAGCTTGAAAAATAGTTTTTCGAAAATCCACAGTACCCTCCCTTGGAAAAATGACATCCAAGAATCATGGCATTCGAAACAGATTTTTCGTATTTCTTCCGCACACGTAGGAGTGACATGGTTATGGTTTAGTTTTTCCTATTCGAAATAAAATTCCGTATAAAATGCACATAATGGTTTCCTGATAGCTTGAAAAAAGTTTTTCCTAATATCCACAGTACCCTGACATGGAAAAATGACACCTAACAATCATGCCATTCGAAACAGATATTTCGGGTTTCTTTCGCACACGCAGGAGTGACATGTTATGGTTTAGTTTTTCTTATTCGAAATCAAATTCCCTATAAAATGCACATAATGGTTTTCTGATAGCTCGAAAAATAGTTTTTCGAAAATCCACAGTACCCTCCGTTGGAAAAATGACACACAAGAATCATGGCATTCGAAACAGATTTTTCGTATTTCTTCCGCACACGTAGCAGTGACATGGTTATGGTTTAGTTTTTCCTATTCGAAATAAAATTCCGTATAAAATGCACATAATGGTTTCCTGATAGCTTGAAAAAAAGTTTTTCCTAATATCCACAGTACCCTGACATGGAAAAATGATACCTAAGGATCATGGCATTCGAAACAGGTATTTCGGGTTTCCTCCGCACATGTAGGAGTGACATGGTTATGGTTTAGTTTTTCCTATTCGAAATAAAATTCCCTATAAAATGCACATAATGGTTTCCTGATAGCTTGAAAAAAAGTTTTTCCTAATATCCACAGTACCCTGACATGGAAAAATGACACCTAAGAATCATGCCATTCGAAACAGATATTTCGGGTTTCTTTCGCACACGCAGGAGTGACATGTTATGGTTTAGTTTTTCTTATTCGAAATCAAATTCCCTATAAAATGCACATAATGGTTTTCTGATAGCTTGATAAACAGTTTTTCGAAAATCCACAGTACCCTTCCTTGGAAAAATGACACCCAAGAATCATGGCATTCGAAACTGATTTTTCGTATTTCTTCCGCACACGTAGCAGTGACATGGTTATGGTTTAGTTTTTCCTATTCGAAATAAAATTCCGTATAAAATGCACATAATGGTTTCCTAATAGCTTGAAAAAAAGTTTTTCCTAATATCCACAGTACCCTGACATGGAAAAATGATACCTAAGGATCATGGCATTCGAAACAGGTATTTCGGGTTTCTTCCGCACATGTAGGAGTGACATGGTTATGGTTTAGTTTTTCCTATTCGAAATAAAATTCCCTATAAAATGCACATAATGGTTTTCTGATAGCTTGATAAACAGTTTTTCGAAAATCCACAGTATAACACTGGAAAAATGACACCCAAGAATCATGGCATTCGATAAAATGCACATAATGGTTTCCTGATAGCTTGAAAAAAAGTTTTTCCTAATATCCACAGTACCCTGACATGGAAAAATGACACCCAAGAATCATGGCATTCGAAACAGATTTTTCGTATTTCTTCCGCACACGTAGGAGTGACATGGTTATGGTTTAGTTTTTCTTATTCTAAATGAAATTCCCTATAAAATGTACCTAATGGTTTCCTGATAGCTTGAAAAAAAGTTTTTCCTAATATCCACAGTACCCTGACATGGAAAAATGACACCTAAGAATCATGCCATTCGAAACAGATATTTCGGGTTTCTTTCGCACACGCAGGAGTGACATGTTATGGTTTAGTTTTTCTTATTCGAAATCAAATTCCCTATAAAATGCACCTAATTGTTTTCTGATAGCTTGAAAAATAGTTTTTCGAAAATCCACAGTACCCTCCCTTGGAAAAATGACACACAAGAATCATGGCATTCGAAACAGATTTTTCGTATTTCTTCCGCACACGTAGCAGTGACATGGTTATGGTTTAGTTTTTCCTATTCGAAATAAAATTCCGTATAAAATGCACATAATGGTTTCCTGATAGCTTGAAAAAAAGTTTTTCCTAATATCCACAGTACCCTGACATGGAAAAATGATACCTAAGGATCATGGCATTCGAAACAGGTATTTCGGGTTTCTTCCGCACATGTAGGAGTGACATGGTTATGGTTTAGTTTTTCCTATTCGAAATAAAATTCCCTATAAAATGCACCTAATGGTTTTCTGATAGCTTGATAAACAGTTTTTCGAAAATCCACAGTACCCTTCCTTGGAAAAATGACACCCAAGAATCATGGCATTCGAAACAGATTTTTCGTATTTCTTCCGCACACGTAGGAGTGACATGGTTATGGTTTAGTTTTTCTTATTCTAAATGAAATTCCCTATAAAATGTACCTAATGGTTTCCTGATAGCTTGAAAAAAAGTTTTTCCTAATATCCACAGTACCCTGACATGGAAAAATGACACCTAAGAATCATGCCATTCGAAACAGATATTTCGGGTTTCTTTCGCACACGCAGGAGTGACATGGTTATGGTTTAGTTTTTCTGATTCGAAATCAAATTCCCTATAAAATGCAGATAATGGTTTTCTGATAGCTTGAAAAAAAGTTTTTTCGAAAATCCACAGTACCCTCCCTTTGGAAAAATGACATCCAAAAATCATGGCATTCGAAACAGATTTTTCGGTTTTTTTCCGCACATGTAGGAGCGACAGTGTTATGGTTTAGTTTTTCTCATTGCAAATCAAATTTCCTATAAAACGCACCTAAAGGTTTCTTGATAGCTTGAAAAAAAATTTTTCAAAAATCCACAGTACCCTGACTTGGAAAAATGACACCCGAGAATCATGGCATTCGAAACAGTTTTTCCGGGTTTCTTCCGCACATGTAGGAGTGACATGGTTATGGTTTAGTTCTTCTTATTCTAAATCAAATTCCCTATAAAATGCACATAATGGTTTTCTGATAGCTTGAAAAATAGTTTTTCGAAAATCCACAGTACCCTCCCTTGGAAAAATGACACCCAAGAATCATGGCATTCGAAACAGATTTTTCGTATTTCTTCCGCACACGTAGCAGTGACATGGTTATGGTTTTGTTTTTGTTATTCTAAATCAAATTCCCTATAAAATGCACCTAATTGTTTTCTGATAGCTTGAAAAATAGTTTTTCGAAAATCCACAGTACCCTCCCTTGGAAAAATGACACACAAGAATCATGGCATTCGAAACAGATTTTTCGTATTTCTTCCGCACACGTAGCAGTGACATGGTTATGGTTTAGTTTTTCCTATTCGAAATAAAATTCCGTATAAAATGCACATAATGGTTTCCTGATAGCTTGAAAAAAAGTTTTTCCTAATATCCACAGTACCCTGACATGGAAAAATGATACCTAAGGATCATGGCATTCGAAACAGGTATTTCGGGTTTCTTCCGCACATGTAGGAGTGACATGGTTATGGTTTAGTTTTTCCTATTCGAAATAAAATTCCCTATAAAATGCACATAATGGTTTCCTGATAGCTTGAAAAAAAGTTTTTCCTAATATCCACAGTACCCTGACATGGAAAAATGATACCTAAGGATCATGGCATTCGAAACAGGTATTTCGGGTTTCTTCCGCACATGTTGGAGTGACATTGTTATGGTTTAGTTTTTCCTATTCGAAATAAAATTCCCTATAAAATGCACATAATGGTTTCCTGATAGCTTGAAAAAAAGTTTTTCCTAATATCCACAGTACCCTGACATGGAAAAATGATACCTAAGGATCATGCCATTCGGAACAGATATTTCGGGTTTCTTTCGCACACGCAGGAGTGACATGTTATGGTTTAGTTTTTCTTATTCGAAATCAAATTCCCTATAAAATGCACATAATGGTTTTCTGATAGCTTGATAAACAGTTTTTCGAAAATCCACAGTACCCTTCCTTGGAAAAATGACACCTAAGAATCATGAGATTCGAAACAGATATTTCGGGTTTCTTTCGCACACGCAGGAGTGACATGGTTATGGTTTAGTTTTTCTGATTCGAAATCAAATTCCCTATAAAATGCAGATAATGGTTTTCTGATAGCTTGAAAAAAAGTTTTTTCGAAAATCCACAGTACCCTCCCTTTGGAAAAATGACATCCAAAAATCATGGCATTCGAAACAGATTTTTCGGTTTTTTTCCGCACATCTAGGAGCGACAGTGTTATGGTTTAGTTTTTCTCATTGCAAATCAAATTTCCTATAAAACGCACCTAAAGATTTCTTGATAGCTTGAAAATTTTTTTTTCAAAAATCCACAGTACCCTGACTTCGAAAAATGACACCCGAGAATCATGGCATTCGAAACTGTTTTTCCGGGTTTCTTCCGCACATGTAGGAGTGACATGGTTATGGTTTAGTTCTTCTTATTCTAAATCAAATTCCCTATAAAATGCACCTAATGGTTTTCTGATAGCTTGAAAAATAGTTTTTCGAAAATCCAAAGTACCCTCCCTTGGAAAAATGACACCCAAGAATCATGGCATTCGAAACAGATTTTTCGTATTTCTTCCGCACACGTAGGAGTGACATGGTTATGGTTTAGTTTTTCCTATTCGAAATAAAATTCCGTATAAAATGCACATAATGGTTTCCTGATAGCTTGCAAAAAAGTTTTTCCTAATATCCACAGTACCCTGACATGGAAAAATGACACCTAAGAATCATGCCATTCGAAACAGATATTTCGGGTTTCTTTCGCACACGCAGGAGTGACATGTTATGGTTTAGTTTTTCTTATTCGAAATCAAATTCCCTATAAAATGCACATAATGGTTTTCTGATAGCTCGAAAAAAAGTTTTTCGACAATCCACAGTACCCTCCCTTGGAAAAATGACACCCGAGAATCATGGCATTCGAAACAGTTTTTCCGGGTTTCTTCCGCACATGTAGGAGTGACATGGTTATGGTTTAGTTTTTCTTATTCTAAATGAAATTCCCTATAAAATGCACGTAATGGTTTCCTGATAGCTTGAAAAAAAGTTTTTTCGAAAATCCACAGTACCCTTCTTTGGAAACATGACACTCAAGAATCATGCAATTCGAAACAGATTTTTCGGATTTCTTCCGCACACGTCGGAGTGACGTGGTTATGGTTTTGTTTTTGTTATTCTAAATCAAATTCCCTATAAAATGCACCTAATTGTTTTCTGATAGCTTGAAAAATAGTTTTTCGAAAATCCACAGTACCCTCCGTTGGAAAAATGACACCCAAGAATCATGGCATTCGAAACAGATTTTTCGTATTTCTTCCGCACACGTAGGAGTGACATGGTTATGGTTTAGTTTTTCCTATTCGAAATAAAATTCCGTATAAAATGCACATAATGGTTTCCTGATAGCTTGAAAAAAGTTTTTCCTAATATCCACAGTACCCTGACATGGAAAAATGACACCTAACAATCATGCCATTCGAAACAGATATTTCGGGTTTCTTTCGCACACGCAGGAGTGACATGTTATGGTTTAGTTTTTCTTATTCGAAATCAAATTCCCTATAAAATGCACATAATGGTTTTCTGATAGCTCGAAAAATAGTTTTTCGAAAATCCACAGTACCCTCCGTTGGAAAAATGACACACAAGAATCATGGCATTCGAAACAGATTTTTCGTATTTCTTCCGCACACGTAGCAGTGACATGGTTATGGTTTAGTTTTTCCTATTCGAAATAAAATTCCGTATAAAATGCACATAATGGTTTCCTGATAGCTTGCAAAAAGTTTTTCCTAAATTCCACAGTACCCTGACATGGAAAAATGATACCTAAGGATCATGGCATTCGAAACAGGTATTTCGGGTTTCCTCCGCACATGTAGGAGTGACATGGTTATGGTTTAGTTTTTCCTATTCGAAATAAAATTCCCTATAAAATGCACATAATGGTTTCCTGATAGCTTGAAAAAAAGTTTTTCCTAATATCCACAGTACCCTGACATGGAAAAATGACACCTAAGAATCATGCCATTCGAAACAGATATTTCGGGTTTCTTTCGCACACGCAGGAGTGACATGTTATGGTTTAGTTTTTCTTATTCGAAATCAAATTCCCTATAAAATGCACATAATGGTTTTCTGATAGCTTGATAAACAGTTTTTCGAAAATCCACAGTACCCTTCCTTGGAAAAATGACACCCAAGAATCATGGCATTCGAAACAGATTTTTCGTATTTCTTCCGCACACGTAGCAGTGACATGGTTATGGTTTAGTTTTTCCTATTCGAAATAAAATTCCGTATAAAATGCACATAATGGTTTCCTAATAGCTTGAAAAAAAGTTTTTCCTAATATCCACAGTACCCTGACATGGAAAAATGATACCTAAGGATCATGGCATTCGAAACAGGTATTTCGGGTTTCTTCCGCACATGTAGGAGTGACATGGTTATGGTTTAGTTTTTCCTATTCGAAATAAAATTCCCTATAAAATGCACATAATGGTTTTCTGATAGCTTGATAAACAGTTTTTCGAAAATCCACAGTATAACACTGGAAAAATGACACCCAAGAATCATGGCATTCGATAAAATGCACATAATGGTTTCCTGATAGCTTGAAAAAAAGTTTTTCCTAATATCCACAGTACCCTGACATGGAAAAATGACACCCAAGAATCATGGCATTCGAAACAGATTTTTCGTATTTCTTCCGCACACGTAGGAGTGACATGGTTATGGTTTAGTTTTTCTTATTCTAAATGAAATTCCCTATAAAATGTACCTAATGGTTTCCTGATAGCTTGAAAAAAAGTTTTTCCTAATATCCACAGTACCCTGACATGGAAAAATGACACCTAAGAATCATGCCATTCGAAACAGATATTTCGGGTTTCTTTCGCACACGCAGGAGTGACATGTTATGGTTTAGTTTTTCTTATTCGAAATCAAATTCCCTATAAAATGCACATAATGGTTTTCTGATAGCTTGATAAACAGTTTTTCGAAAATCCACAGTACCCTTCCTTGGAAAAATGACACCCAAGAATCATGGCATTCGAAACAGATTTTTCGTATTTCTTCCGCACACGTAGCAGTGACATGGTTATGGTTTAGTTTTTCCTATTCGAAATAAAATTCCGTATAAAATGCACATAATGGTTTCCTGATAGCTTGAAAAAAAGTTTTTCCTAATATCCACAGTACCCTGACATGGAAAAATGATACCTAAGGATCATGGCATTCGAAACAGGTATTTCGGGTTTCTTCCGCACATGTAGGAGTGACATGGTTATGGTTTAGTTTTTCCTATTCGAAATAAAATTCCCTATAAAATGCACCTAATGGTTTTCTGATAGCTTGATAAACAGTTTTTCGAAAATCCACAGTACCCTTCCTTGGAAAAATGACACCCAAGAATCATGGCATTCGAAACAGATTTTTCGTATTTCTTCCGCACACGTAGGAGTGACATGGTTATGGTTTAGTTTTTCTTATTCTAAATGAAATTCCCTATAAAATGTACCTAATGGTTTCCTGATAGCTTGAAAAAAAGTTTTTCCTAATATCCACAGTACCCTGACATGGAAAAATGACACCTAAGAATCATGCCATTCGAAACAGATATTTCGGGTTTCTTTCGCACACGCAGGAGTGACATGGTTATGGTTTAGTTTTTCTGATTCGAAATCAAATTCCCTATAAAATGCAGATAATGGTTTTCTGATAGCTTGAAAAAAAGTTTTTTCGAAAATCCACAGTACCCTCCCTTTGGAAAAATGACATCCAAAAATCATGGCATTCGAAACAGATTTTTCGGTTTTTTTCCGCACATGTAGGAGCGACAGTGTTATGGTTTAGTTTTTCTCATTGCAAATCAAATTTCCTATAAAACGCACCTAAAGGTTTCTTGATAGCTTGAAAAAAAATTTTTCAAAAATCCACAGTACCCTGACTTGGAAAAATGACACCCGAGAATCATGGCATTCGAAACAGTTTTTCCGGGTTTCTTCCGCACATGTAGGAGTGACATGGTTATGGTTTAGTTCTTCTTATTCTAAATCAAATTCCCTATAAAATGCACATAATGGTTTTCTGATAGCTTGAAAAATAGTTTTTCGAAAATCCACAGTACCCTCCCTTGGAAAAATGACACCCAAGAATCATGGCATTCGAAACAGATTTTTCGTATTTCTTCCGCACACGTAGCAGTGACATGGTTATGGTTTTGTTTTTGTTATTCTAAATCAAATTCCCTATAAAATGCACCTAATTGTTTTCTGATAGCTTGAAAAATAGTTTTTCGAAAATCCACAGTACCCTCCCTTGGAAAAATGACACACAAGAATCATGGCATTCGAAACAGATTTTTCGTATTTCTTCCGCACACGTAGCAGTGACATGGTTATGGTTTAGTTTTTCCTATTCGAAATAAAATTCCGTATAAAATGCACATAATGGTTTCCTGATAGCTTGAAAAAAAGTTTTTCCTAATATCCACAGTACCCTGACATGGAAAAATGATACCTAAGGATCATGGCATTCGAAACAGGTATTTCGGGTTTCTTCCGCACATGTAGGAGTGACATGGTTATGGTTTAGTTTTTCCTATTCGAAATAAAATTCCCTATAAAATGCACATAATGGTTTCCTGATAGCTTGAAAAAAAGTTTTTCCTAATATCCACAGTACCCTGACATGGAAAAATGATACCTAAGGATCATGGCATTCGAAACAGGTATTTCGGGTTTCTTCCGCACATGTTGGAGTGACATTGTTATGGTTTAGTTTTTCCTATTCGAAATAAAATTCCCTATAAAATGCACATAATGGTTTCCTGATAGCTTGAAAAAAAGTTTTTCCTAATATCCACAGTACCCTGACATGGAAAAATGATACCTAAGGATCATGCCATTCGGAACAGACATTTCGGGTTTCTTTCGCACACGCAGGAGTGACATGTTATGGTTTAGTTTTTCTTATTCGAAATCAAATTCCCTATAAAATGCACATAATGGTTTTCTGATAGCTTGATAAACAGTTTTTCGAAAATCCACAGTACCCTTCCTTGGAAAAATGACACCTAAGAATCATGAGATTCGAAACAGATATTTCGGGTTTCTTTCGCACACGCAGGAGTGACATGGTTATGGTTTAGTTTTTCTGATTCGAAATCAAATTCCCTATAAAATGCAGATAATGGTTTTCTGATAGCTTGAAAAAAAGTTTTTTCGAAAATCCACAGTACCCTCCCTTTGGAAAAATGACATCCAAAAATCATGGCATTCGAAACAGATTTTTCGGTTTTTTTCCGCACATCTAGGAGCGACAGTGTTATGGTTTAGTTTTTCTCATTGCAAATCAAATTTCCTATAAAACGCACCTAAAGATTTCTTGATAGCTTGAAAAATTTTTTTTCAAAAATCCACAGTACCCTGACTTCGAAAAATGACACCCGAGAATCATGGCATTCGAAACTGTTTTTCCGGGTTTCTTCCGCACATGTAGGAGTGACATGGTTATGGTTTAGTTCTTCTTATTCTAAATCAAATTCCCTATAAAATGCACCTAATGGTTTTCTGATAGCTTGAAAAATAGTTTTTCGAAAATCCACAGTACCCTCCCTTGGAAAAATGACACCCAAGAATCATGGCATTCGAAACAGATTTTTCGTATTTCTTCCGCACACGTAGGAGTGACATGGTTATGGTTTAGTTTTTCCTATTCGAAATAAAATTCCGTATAAAATGCACATAATGGTTTCCTGATAGCTTGAAAAAAAGTTTTTCCTAATATCCACAGTACCCTGACATGGAAAAATGACACCTAAGAATCATGCCATTCGAAACAGATATTTCGGGTTTCTTTCGCACACGCAGGAGTGACATGTTATGGTTTAGTTTTTCTTATTCGAAATCAAATTCCCTATAAAATGCACATAATGGTTTTCTGATAGCTCGAAAAAAAGTTTTTCGACAATCCACAGTACCCTCCCTTGGAAAAATGACACCCGAGAATCATGGCATTCGAAACAGATTTTTCGTATTTCTTCCGCACACGTAGCAGTGACATGGTTATGGTTTAGTTTTTCCTATTCGAAATAAAATTCCGTATAAAATGCACATAATGGTTTCCTGATAGCTTGAAAAAAAGTTTTTCCTAATATCCACAGTACCCTGACATGGAAAAATGACACCCAAGAATCATGGCATTCGAAACAGATTTTTCGTATTTCTTCCGCACACGTAGGAGTGACATGGTTATGGTTTAGTTTTTCTTATTCTAAATGAAATTCCCTATAAAATGTACCTAATGGTTTCCTGATAGCTTGAAAAAAAGTTTTTCCTAATATCCACAGTACCCTGACATGGAAAAATGACACCTAAGAATCATGCCATTCGAAACAGATATTTCGGGTTTCTTTCGCACACGCAGGAGTGACATGTTATGGTTTAGTTTTTCTTATTCGAAATCAAATTCCCTATAAAATGCACCTAATTGTTTTCTGATAGCTTGAAAAATAGTTTTTCGAAAATCCACAGTACCCTCCCTTGGAAAAATGACACACCAGAATCATGGCATTCGAAACAGATTTTTCGTATTTCTTCCGCACACGTAGCAGTGACATGGTTATGGTTTAGTTTTTCCTATTCGAAATAAAATTCCGTATAAAATGCACATAATGGTTTTCTGATAGCTCGAAAAAAAGTTTTTCGACAATCCACAGTACCCTCCCTTGGAAAAATGACACCCGAGAATCATGGCATTCGAAACAGTTTTTCCGGGTTTCTTCCGCACATGTAGGAGTGACATGGTTATGGTTTAGTTTTTCTTATTCTAAATGAAATTCCCTATAAAATGCACGTAATGGTTTCCTGATAGCTTGAAAAAAAGTTTTTTCGAAAATCCACAGTACCCTTCTTTGGAAACATGACACTCAAGAATCATGCAATTCGAAACAGATTTTTCGGATTTCTTCCGCACACGTCGGAGTGACGTGGTTATGGTTTTGTTTTTGTTATTCTAAATCAAATTCCCTATAAAATGCACCTAATTGTTTTCTGATAGCTTGAAAAATAGTTTTTCGAAAATCCACAGTACCCTCCGTTGGAAAAATGACACCCAAGAATCATGGCATTCGAAACAGATTTTTCGTATTTCTTCCGCACACGTAGGAGTGACATGGTTATGGTTTAGTTTTTCCTATTCGAAATAAAATTCCGTATAAAATGCACATAATGGTTTCCTGATAGCTTGAAAAAAGTTTTTCCTAATATCCACAGTACCCTGACATGGAAAAATGACACCTAACAATCATGCCATTCGAAACAGATATTTCGGGTTTCTTTCGCACACGCAGGAGTGACATGTTATGGTTTAGTTTTTCTTATTCGAAATCAAATTCCCTATAAAATGCACATAATGGTTTTCTGATAGCTCGAAAAATATTTTTTCGAAAATCCACAGTACCCTCCGTTGGAAAAATGACACACAAGAATCATGGCATTCGAAACAGATTTTTCGTATTTCTTCCGCACACGTAGCAGTGACATGGTTATGGTTTAGTTTTTCCTATTCGAAATAAAATTCCGTATAAAATGCACATAATGGTTTCCTGATAGCTTGCAAAAAGTTTTTCCTAAATTCCACAGTACCCTGACATGGAAAAATGATACCTAAGGATCATGGCATTCGAAACAGGTATTTCGGGTTTCCTCCGCACATGTAGGAGTGACATGGTTATGGTTTAGTTTTTCCTATTCGAAATAAAATTCCCTATAAAATGCACATAATGGTTTCCTGATAGCTTGAAAAAAAGTTTTTCCTAATATCCACAGTACCCTGACATGGAAAAATGACACCTAAGAATCATGCCATTCGAAACAGATATTTCGGGTTTCTTTCGCACACGCAGGAGTGACATGTTATGGTTTAGTTTTTCTTATTCGAAATCAAATTCCCTATAAAATGCACATAATGGTTTTCTGATAGCTTGATAAACAGTTTTTCGAAAATCCACAGTACCCTTCCTTGGAAAAATGACACCCAAGAATCATGGCATTCGAAACAGATTTTTCGTATTTCTTCCGCACACGTAGCAGTGACATGGTTATGGTTTAGTTTTTCCTATTCGAAATAAAATTCCGTATAAAATGCACATAATGGTTTCCTAATAGCTTGAAAAAAAGTTTTTCCTAATATCCACAGTACCCTGACATGGAAAAATGATACCTAAGGATCATGGCATTCGAAACAGGTATTTCGGGTTTCTTCCGCACATGTAGGAGTGACATGGTTATGGTTTAGTTTTTCCTATTCGAAATAAAATTCCCTATAAAATGCACATAATGGTTTTCTGATAGCTTGATAAACAGTTTTTCGAAAATCCACAGTATAACACTGGAAAAATGACACCCAAGAATCATGGCATTCGATAAAATGCACATAATGGTTTCCTGATAGCTTGAAAAAAAGTTTTTCCTAATATCCACAGTACCCTGACATGGAAAAATGACACCCAAGAATCATGGCATTCGAAACAGATTTTTCGTATTTCTTCCGCACACGTAGGAGTGACATGGTTATGGTTTAGTTTTTCTTATTCTAAATGAAATTCCCTATAAAATGTACCTAATGGTTTCCTGATAGCTTGAAAAAAAGTTTTTCCTAATATCCACAGTACCCTGACATGGAAAAATGACACCTAAGAATCATGCCATTCGAAACAGATATTTCGGGTTTCTTTCGCACACGCAGGAGTGACATGTTATGGTTTAGTTTTTCTTATTCGAAATCAAATTCCCTATAAAATGCACATAATGGTTTTCTGATAGCTTGATAAACAGTTTTTCGAAAATCCACAGTACCCTTCCTTGGAAAAATGACACCCAAGAATCATGGCATTCGAAACAGATTTTTCGTATTTCTTCCGCACACGTAGCAGTGACATGGTTATGGTTTAGTTTTTCCTATTCGAAATAAAATTCCGTATAAAATGCACATAATGGTTTCCTGATAGCTTGAAAAAAAGTTTTTCCTAATATCCACAGTACCCTGACATGGAAAAATGATACCTAAGGATCATGGCATTCGAAACAGGTATTTCGGGTTTCTTCCGCACATGTAGGAGTGACATGGTTATGGTTTAGTTTTTCCTATTCGAAATAAAATTCCCTATAAAATGCACCTAATGGTTTTCTGATAGCTTGATAAACAGTTTTTCGAAAATCCACAGTACCCTTCCTTGGAAAAATGACACCCAAGAATCATGGCATTCGAAACAGATTTTTCGTATTTCTTCCGCACACGTAGGAGTGACATGGTTATGGTTTAGTTTTTCTTATTCTAAATGAAATTCCCTATAAAATGTACCTAATGGTTTCCTGATAGCTTGAAAAAAAGTTTTTCCTAATATCCACAGTACCCTGACATGGAAAAATGACACCTAAGAATCATGCCATTCGAAACAGATATTTCGGGTTTCTTTCGCACACGCAGGAGTGACATGGTTATGGTTTAGTTTTTCTGATTCGAAATCAAATTCCCTATAAAATGCAGATAATGGTTTTCTGATAGCTTGAAAAAAAGTTTTTTCGAAAATCCACAGTACCCTCCCTTTGGAAAAATGACATCCAAAAATCATGGCATTCGAAACAGATTTTTCGGTTTTTTTCCGCACATGTAGGAGCGACAGTGTTATGGTTTAGTTTTTCTCATTGCAAATCATATTTCCTATAAAACGCACCTAAAGGTTTCTTGATAGCTTGAAAAAAAATTTTTCAAAAATCCACAGTACCCTGACTTGGAAAAATGACACCCGAGAATCATGGCATTCGAAACAGTTTTTCCGGGTTTCTTCCGCACATGTAGGAGTGACATGGTTATGGTTTAGTTCTTCTTATTCTAAATCAAATTCCCTATAAAATGCACATAATGGTTTTCTGATAGCTTGAAAAATAGTTTTTCGAAAATCCACAGTACCCTCCCTTGGAAAAATGACACCCAAGAATCATGGCATTCGAAACAGATTTTTCGTATTTCTTCCGCACACGTAGCAGTGACATGGTTATGGTTTTGTTTTTGTTATTCTAAATCAAATTCCCTATAAAATGCACCTAATTGTTTTCTGATAGCTTGAAAAATAGTTTTTCGAAAATCCACAGTACCCTCCCTTGGAAAAATGACACACAAGAATCATGGCATTCGAAACAGATTTTTCGTATTTCTTCCGCACACGTAGCAGTGACATGGTTATGGTTTAGTTTTTCCTATTCGAAATAAAATTCCGTATAAAATGCACATAATGGTTTCCTGATAGCTTGAAAAAAAGTTTTTCCTAATATCCACAGTACCCTGACATGGAAAAATGATACCTAAGGATCATGGCATTCGAAACAGGTATTTCGGGTTTCTTCCGCACATGTAGGAGTGACATGGTTATGGTTTAGTTTTTCCTATTCGAAATAAAATTCCCTATAAAATGCACATAATGGTTTCCTGATAGCTTGAAAAAAAGTTTTTCCTAATATCCACAGTACCCTGACATGGAAAAATGATACCTAAGGATCATGGCATTCGAAACAGGTATTTCGGGTTTCTTCCGCACATGTTGGAGTGACATTGTTATGGTTTAGTTTTTCCTATTCGAAATAAAATTCCCTATAAAATGCACATAATGGTTTCCTGATAGCTTGAAAAAAAGTTTTTCCTAATATCCACAGTACCCTGACATGGAAAAATGATACCTAAGGATCATGCCATTCGGAACAGATATTTCGGGTTTCTTTCGCACACGCAGGAGTGACATGTTATGGTTTAGTTTTTCTTATTCGAAATCAAATTCCCTATAAAATGCACATAATGGTTTTCTGATAGCTTGATAAACAGTTTTTCGAAAATCCACAGTACCCTTCCTTGGAAAAATGACACCTAAGAATCATGAGATTCGAAACAGGTATTTCGGGTTTCTTTCGCACACGCAGGAGTGACATGGTTATGGTTTAGTTTTTCTGATTCGAAATCAAATTCCCTATAAAATGCAGATAATGGTTTTCTGATAGCTTGAAAAAAAGTTTTTTCGAAAATCCACAGTACCCTCCCTTTGGAAAAATGACATCCAAAAATCATGGCATTCGAAACAGATTTTTCGGTTTTTTTCCGCACATCTAGGAGCGACAGTGTTATGGTTTAGTTTTTCTCATTGCAAATCAAATTTCCTATAAAACGCACCTAAAGATTTCTTGATAGCTTGAAAAATTTTTTTTCAAAAATCCACAGTACCCTGACTTCGAAAAATGACACCCGAGAATCATGGCATTCGAAACTGTTTTTCCGGGTTTCTTCCGCACATGTAGGAGTGACATGGTTATGGTTTAGTTCTTCTTATTCTAAATCAAATTCCCTATAAAATGCACCTAATGGTTTTCTGATAGCTTGAAAAATAGTTTTTCGAAAATCCACAGTACCCTCCCTTGGAAAAATGACACCCAAGAATCATGGCATTCGAAACAGATTTTTCGTATTTCTTCCGCACACGTAGGAGTGACATGGTTATGGTTTAGTTTTTCCTATTCGAAATAAAATTCCGTATAAAATGCACATAATGGTTTCCTGATAGCTTGAAAAAAAGTTTTTCCTAATATCCACAGTACCCTGACATGGAAAAATGACACCTAAGAATCATGCCATTCGAAACAGATATTTCGGGTTTCTTTCGCACACGCAGGAGTGACATGTTATGGTTTAGTTTTTCTTATTCGAAATCAAATTCCCTATAAAATGCACATAATGGTTTTCTGATAGCTCGAAAAAAAGTTTTTCGACAATCCACAGTACCCTCCCTTGGAAAAATGACACCCGAGAATCATGGCATTCGAAACAGTTTTTCCGGGTTTCTTCCGCACATGTAGGAGTGACATGGTTATGGTTTAGTTTTTCTTATTCTAAATGAAATTCCCTATAAAACGCACGTAATGGTTTCCTGATAGCTTGAAAAAAAGTTTTTTCGAAAATCCACAGTACCCTTCTTTGGAAACATGACACTCAAGAATCATGCAATTCGAAACAGATTTTTCGGATTTCTTCCGCACACGTCGGAGTGACGTGGTTATGGTTTTGTTTTTGTTATTCTAAATCAAATTCCCTATAAAATGCACCTAATTGTTTTCTGATAGCTTGAAAAATAGTTTTTCGAAAATCCACAGTACCCTCCGTTGGAAAAATGACACACAAAAATCATGGCATTCGAAACAGATTTTTCGTATTTCTTCCACACACGTAGCAGTGACATGGTTATGGTTTAGTTTTTCCTATTCGAAATAAAATTCCGTATAAAATGCACATAATGGTTTCCTGATAGCTTGAAAAAAAGTTTTTCTAATATCCACAGTACCCTGACATGGAAAAATGATACCTAAGGATCATGGCATTCGAAACAGGTATTTCGGGTTTCTTCCGCACATGTAGGAGTGACATGGTTATGGTTTAGTTTTTCCTATTCGAAATAAAATTCCCTATAAAATGCACATAATGGTTTCCTGATAGCTTGAAAAAAAGTTTTTCCTAATATCCACAGTACCCTGACATGGAAAAATGATACCTAAGGATCATGGCATTCGAAACAGATATTTCGGGTTTCTTTCGCACACGCAGGAATGACATGTTATGGTTTAGTTTTTCTTATTCGAAATCAAATTCCCTATAAAATGCACATAATGGTTTTCTGATAGCTTGATAAACAGTTTTTCGAAAATCCACAGTACCCTTCCTTGGAAAAATGACACCTAAGAATCATGAGATTCGAAACAGATATTTCGGGTTTCTTTCGCACACGCAGGAGTGACATGGTTATGGTTTAGTTTTTCTGATTCGAAATCAAATTCCCTATAAAATGCAGATAATGGTTTTCTGATAGCTTGAAAAAAAGTTTTTTCGAAAATCCACAGTACCCTCCCTTTGGAAAAATGACATCCAAAAATCATGGCATTCGAAACAGATTTTTCGGTTTTTTTCCGCACATCTAGGAGCGACAGTGTTATGGTTTAGTTTTTCTCATTGCAAATCAAATTTCCTATAAAACGTACCTAAAGATTTCTTGATAGCTTGAAAAAATTTTTTTCAAAAATCCACAGTACCCTGACTTGGAAAAATGACACCCGAGAATCATGGCATTCGAAACAGTTTTTCCGGGTTTCTTCCGCACATGTAGGAGTGACATGGTTATGGTTTAGTTCTTCTTATTCTAAATCAAATTCCCTATAAAATGCACCTAATGGTTTTCTGATAGCTTGAAAAATAGTTTTTCGAAAATCCACAGTACCCTCCCTTGGAAAAATGACACCCAAGAATCATGGCATTCGAAACAGATTTTTCGTATTTCTTCCGCACACGTAGGAGTGACATGGTTATGGTTTAGTTTTTCCTATTCGAAATAAAATTCCGTATAAAATGCACATAATGGTTTCCTGATAGCTTGAAAAAAAGTTTTTCCTAATATCCACAGTACCCTGACATGGAAAAATGACACCTAAGATTCATGCCATTCGAAACAGATATTTCGGGTTTCTTTCGCACACGCAGGAGTGACATGTTATGGTGTAGTTTTTCTTATTCGAAATCAAATTCCCTATAAAATGCACATAATGGTTTTCTGATAGCTCGAAAAAAAGTTTTTCGACAATCCACAGTACCCTCCCTTGGAAAAATGACACCCGAGAATCATGGCATTCGAAACAGTTTTTCCGGGTTTCTTCCGCACATGTAGGAGTGACATGGTTATGGTTTAGTTTTTCTTATTCTAAATGAAATTCCCTATAAAATGCACGTAATGGTTTCCTGATAGCTTGAAAAAAAGTTTTTTCGAAAATCCACAGTACCCTTCTTTGGAAACATGACACCCAAGAATCATGGCATTCGAAACAGATTTTTCGTATTTCTTCCGCACACGTAGCAGTGACATGGTTATGGTTTAGTTTTTCCTATTCGAAATAAAATTCCGTATAAAATGCACATAATGGTTTCCTGATAGCTTGAAAAAAAGTTTTTCCTAATATCCACAGTACCCGGACATGGAAAAATGACACCTAACAATCATGCCATTCGAAACAGATATTTCGGATTTCTTCCGCACACGTCGGAGTGACGTGGTTATGGTTTTGTTTTTGTTATTCGAAATCAAATTCCCTATAAAATGCACCTAATTGTTTTCTGATAGCTTGAAAAATAGTTTTTCGAAAATCCACAGTACGCTCCCTTGGAAAAATGACACCCAAGAATCATGGCATTCGAAACAGATTTTTCGTATTTCTTCCGCACACGTAGCAGTGACATGGTTATGGTTTAGTTTTTCTTATTCTAAATGAAATTCCCTATAAAATGTACCTAATGGTTTCCTGATAGCTTGAAAAAAAGTTTTTCCTAATATCCACAGTACCCTGACATGGAAAAATGACACCTACGAATCATGCCATTCGAAACAGATATTTCGGGTTTCTTTCGCACACGCAGGAGTGACATGGTTATGGTTTAGTTTTTCTGATTCGAAATCAAATTCCCTATAAAATGCAGATAATGGTTTTCTGATAGCTTGAAAAAAAGTTTTTCGAAAATCCACAGTACCCTCCCTTTGGAAAAATGACATCCAAAAATCATGGCATTCGAAACAGATTTTTCGGTTTTTTTCCGCACATGTAGGAGCGACAGTGTTATGGTTTAGTTTTTCTCATTGCAAATCAAATTTCCTATAAAACGCACCTAAAGGTTTCTTGATAGCTTGAAAAAAAAATTTTCAAAAATCCACAGTACCCTGACATGGAAAAATGATACCTAAGGATCATGGCATTCGAAACAGGTATTTCGGGTTTCTTCCGCACATGTAGGAGTGACATGGTTATGGTTTAGTTTTTCCTATTCGAAATAAAATTCCCTATAAAATGCACATAATGGTTTCCTGATAGCTTGAAAAAAAGTTTTTCCTAATATCCACAGTACCCTGACATGGAAAAATGATACCTAAGGATCATGGCATTCGAAACAGGTATTTCGGGTTTCTTCCGCACATGTTGGAGTGACATTGTTATGGTTTAGTTTTTCCTATTCGAAATAAAATTCCCTATAAAATGCACATAATGGTTTCCTGATAGCTTGAAAAAAAGTTTTTCCTAATATCCACAGTACCCTGACATGGAAAAATGATACCTAAGGATCATGCCATTCGGAACAGATATTTCGGGTTTCTTTCGCACACGCAGGAGTGACATGTTATGGTTTAGTTTTTCTTATTCGAAATCAAATTCCCTATAAAATGCACATAATGGTTTTCTGATAGCTTGATAAACAGTTTTTCGAAAATCCACAGTACCCTTCCTTGGAAAAATGACACCTAAGAATCATGAGATTCGAAACAGATATTTCGGGTTTCTTTCGCACACGCAGGAGTGACATGGTTATGGTTTAGTTTTTCTGATTCGAAATCAAATTCCCTATAAAATGCAGATAATGGTTTTCTGATAGCTTGAAAAAAAGTTTTTTCGAAAATCCACAGTACCCTCCCTTTGGAAAAATGACATCCAAAAATCATGGCATTCGAAACAGATTTTTCGGTTTTTTTCCGCACATCTAGGAGCGACAGTGTTATGGTTTAGTTTTTCTCATTGCAAATCAAATTTCCTATAAAACGCACCTAAAGATTTCTTGATAGCTTGAAAAATTTTTTTTCAAAAATCCACAGTACCCTGACTTCGAAAAATGACACCCGAGAATCATGGCATTCGAAACTGTTTTTCCGGGTTTCTTCCGCACATGTAGGAGTGACATGGTTATGGTTTAGTTCTTCTTATTCTAAATCAAATTCCCTATAAAATGCACCTAATGGTTTTCTGATAGCTTGAAAAATAGTTTTTCGAAAATCCACAGTACCCTCCCTTGGAAAAATGACACCCAAGAATCATGGCATTCGAAACAGATTTTTCGTATTTCTTCCGCACACGTAGGAGTGACATGGTTATGGTTTAGTTTTTCCTATTCGAAATAAAATTCCGTATAAAATGCACATAATGGTTTCCTGATAGCTTGAAAAAAAGTTTTTCCTAATATCCACAGTACCCTGACATGGAAAAATGACACCTAAGAATCATGCCATTCGAAACAGATATTTCGGGTTTCTTTCGCACACGCAGGAGTGACATGTTATGGTTTAGTTTTTCTTATTCGAAATCAAATTCCCTATAAAATGCACATAATGGTTTTCTGATAGCTCGAAAAAAAGTTTTTCGACAATCCACAGTACCCTCCCTTGGAAAAATGACACCCGAGAATCATGGCATTCGAAACAGTTTTTCCGGGTTTCTTCCGCACATGTAGGAGTGACATGGTTATGGTTTAGTTTTTCTTATTCTAAATGAAATTCCCTATAAAATGCACGTAATGGTTTCCTGATAGCTTGAAAAAAAGTTTTTTCGAAAATCCACAGTACCCTTCTTTGGAAACATGACACTCAAGAATCATGCAATTCGAAACAGATTTTTCGGATTTCTTCCGCACACGTCGGAGTGACGTGGTTATGGTTTTGTTTTTGTTATTCTAAATCAAATTCCCTATAAAATGCACCTAATTGTTTTCTGATAGCTTGAAAAATAGTTTTTCGAAAATCCACAGTACCCTCCGTTGGAAAAATGACACCCAAGAATCATGGCATTCGAAACAGATTTTTCGTATTTCTTCCGCACACGTAGGAGTGACATGGTTATGGTTTAGTTTTTCCTATTCGAAATAAAATTCCGTATAAAATGCACATAATGGTTTCCTGATAGCTTGAAAAAAGTTTTTCCTAATATCCACAGTACCCTGACATGGAAAAATGACACCTAACAATCATGCCATTCGAAACAGATATTTCGGGTTTCTTTCGCACACGCAGGAGTGACATGTTATGGTTTAGTTTTTCTTATTCGAAATCAAATTCCCTATAAAATGCACATAATGGTTTTCTGATAGCTCGAAAAATAGTTTTTCGAAAATCCACAGTACCCTCCGTTGGAAAAATGACACACAAGAATCATGGCATTCGAAACAGATTTTTCGTATTTCTTCCGCACACGTAGCAGTGACATGGTTATGGTTTAGTTTTTCCTATTCGAAATAAAATTCCGTATAAAATGCACATAATGGTTTCCTGATAGCTTGCAAAAAGTTTTTCCTAAATTCCACAGTACCCTGACATGGAAAAATGATACCTAAGGATCATGGCATTCGAAACAGGTATTTCGGGTTTCCTCCGCACATGTAGGAGTGACATGGTTATGGTTTAGTTTTTCCTATTCGAAATAAAATTCCCTATAAAATGCACATAATGGTTTCCTGATAGCTTGAAAAAAAGTTTTTCCTAATATCCACAGTACCCTGACATGGAAAAATGACACCTAAGAATCATGCCATTCGAAACAGATATTTCGGGTTTCTTTCGCACACGCAGGAGTGACATGTTATGGTTTAGTTTTTCTTATTCGAAATCAAATTCCCTATAAAATGCACATAATGGTTTTCTGATAGCTTGATAAACAGTTTTTCGAAAATCCACAGTACCCTTCCTTGGAAAAATGACACCCAAGAATCATGGCATTCGAAACAGATTTTTCGTATTTCTTCCGCACACGTAGCAGTGACATGGTTATGGTTTAGTTTTTCCTATTCGAAATAAAATTCCGTATAAAATGCACATAATGGTTTCCTAATAGCTTGAAAAAAAGTTTTTCCTAATATCCACAGTACCCTGACATGGAAAAATGATACCTAAGGATCATGGCATTCGAAACAGGTATTTCGGGTTTCTTCCGCACATGTAGGAGTGACATGGTTATGGTTTAGTTTTTCCTATTCGAAATAAAATTCCCTATAAAATGCACATAATGGTTTTCTGATAGCTTGATAAACAGTTTTTCGAAAATCCACAGTATAACACTGGAAAAATGACACCCAAGAATCATGGCATTCGATAAAATGCACATAATGGTTTCCTGATAGCTTGAAAAAAAGTTTTTCCTAATATCCACAGTACCCTGACATGGAAAAATGACACCCAAGAATCATGGCATTCGAAACAGATTTTTCGTATTTCTTCCGCACACGTAGGAGTGACATGGTTATGGTTTAGTTTTTCTTATTCTAAATGAAATTCCCTATAAAATGTACCTAATGGTTTCCTGATAGCTTGAAAAAAAGTTTTTCCTAATATCCACAGTACCCTGACATGGAAAAATGACACCTAAGAATCATGCCATTCGAAACAGATATTTCGGGTTTCTTTCGCACACGCAGGAGTGACATGTTATGGTTTAGTTTTTCTTATTCGAAATCAAATTCCCTATAAAATGCACATAATGGTTTTCTGATAGCTTGATAAACAGTTTTTCGAAAATCCACAGTACCCTTCCTTGGAAAAATGACACCCAAGAATCATGGCATTCGAAACAGATTTTTCGTATTTCTTCCGCACACGTAGCAGTGACATGGTTATGGTTTAGTTTTTCCTATTCGAAATAAAATTCCGTATAAAATGCACATAATGGTTTCCTGATAGCTTGAAAAAAAGTTTTTCCTAATATCCACAGTACCCTGACATGGAAAAATGATACCTAAGGATCATGGCATTCGAAACAGGTATTTCGGGTTTCTTCCGCACATGTAGGAGTGACATGGTTATGGTTTAGTTTTTCCTATTCGAAATAAAATTCCCTATAAAATGCACCTAATGGTTTTCTGATAGCTTGATAAACAGTTTTTCGAAAATCCACAGTACCCTTCCTTGGAAAAATGACACCCAAGAATCATGGCATTCGAAACAGATTTTTCGTATTTCTTCCGCACACGTAGGAGTGACATGGTTATGGTTTAGTTTTTCTTATTCTAAATGAAATTCCCTATAAAATGTACCTAATGGTTTCCTGATAGCTTGAAAAAAAGTTTTTCCTAATATCCACAGTACCCTGACATGGAAAAATGACACCTAAGAATCATGCCATTCGAAACAGATATTTCGGGTTTCTTTCGCACACGCAGGAGTGACATGGTTATGGTTTAGTTTTTCTGATTCGAAATCAAATTCCCTATAAAATGCAGATAATGGTTTTCTGATAGCTTGAAAAAAAGTTTTTTCGAAAATCCACAGTACCCTCCCTTTGGAAAAATGACATCCAAAAATCATGGCATTCGAAACAGATTTTTCGGTTTTTTTCCGCACATGTAGGAGCGACAGTGTTATGGTTTAGTTTTTCTCATTGCAAATCATATTTCCTATAAAACGCACCTAAAGGTTTCTTGATAGCTTGAAAAAAAATTTTTCAAAAATCCACAGTACCCTGACTTGGAAAAATGACACCCGAGAATCATGGCATTCGAAACAGTTTTTCCGGGTTTCTTCCGCACATGTAGGAGTGACATGGTTATGGTTTAGTTCTTCTTATTCTAAATCAAATTCCCTATAAAATGCACATAATGGTTTTCTGATAGCTTGAAAAATAGTTTTTCGAAAATCCACAGTACCCTCCCTTGGAAAAATGACACCCAAGAATCATGGCATTCGAAACAGATTTTTCGTATTTCTTCCGCACACGTAGCAGTGACATGGTTATGGTTTTGTTTTTGTTATTCTAAATCAAATTCCCTATAAAATGCACCTAATTGTTTTCTGATAGCTTGAAAAATAGTTTTTCGAAAATCCACAGTACCCTCCCTTGGAAAAATGACACACAAGAATCATGGCATTCGAAACAGATTTTTCGTATTTCTTCCGCACACGTAGCAGTGACATGGTTATGGTTTAGTTTTTCCTATTCGAAATAAAATTCCGTATAAAATGCACATAATGGTTTCCTGATAGCTTGAAAAAAAGTTTTTCCTAATATCCACAGTACCCTGACATGGAAAAATGATACCTAAGGATCATGGCATTCGAAACAGGTATTTCGGGTTTCTTCCGCACATGTAGGAGTGACATGGTTATGGTTTAGTTTTTCCTATTCGAAATAAAATTCCCTATAAAATGCACATAATGGTTTCCTGATAGCTTGAAAAAAAGTTTTTCCTAATATCCACAGTACCCTGACATGGAAAAATGATACCTAAGGATCATGGCATTCGAAACAGGTATTTCGGGTTTCTTCCGCACATGTTGGAGTGACATTGTTATGGTTTAGTTTTTCCTATTCGAAATAAAATTCCCTATAAAATGCACATAATGGTTTCCTGATAGCTTGAAAAAAAGTTTTTCCTAATATCCACAGTACCCTGACATGGAAAAATGATACCTAAGGATCATGCCATTCGGAACAGATATTTCGGGTTTCTTTCGCACACGCAGGAGTGACATGTTATGGTTTAGTTTTTCTTATTCGAAATCAAATTCCCTATAAAATGCACATAATGGTTTTCTGATAGCTTGATAAACAGTTTTTCGAAAATCCACAGTACCCTTCCTTGGAAAAATGACACCTAAGAATCATGAGATTCGAAACAGATATTTCGGGTTTCTTTCGCACACGCAGGAGTGACATGGTTATGGTTTAGTTTTTCTGATTCGAAATCAAATTCCCTATAAAATGCAGATAATGGTTTTCTGATAGCTTGAAAAAAAGTTTTTTCGAAAATCCACAGTACCCTCCCTTTGGAAAAATGACATCCAAAAATCATGGCATTCGAAACAGATTTTTCGGTTTTTTTCCGCACATCTAGGAGCGACAGTGTTATGGTTTAGTTTTTCTCATTGCAAATCAAATTTCCTATAAAACGCACCTAAAGATTTCTTGATAGCTTGAAAAATTTTTTTTCAAAAATCCACAGTACCCTGACTTCGAAAAATGACACCCGAGAATCATGGCATTCGAAACTGTTTTTCCGGGTTTCTTCCGCACATGTAGGAGTGACATGGTTATGGTTTAGTTCTTCTTATTCTAAATCAAATTCCCTATAAAATGCACCTAATGGTTTTCTGATAGCTTGAAAAATAGTTTTTCGAAAATCCACAGTACCCTCCCTTGGAAAAATGACACCCAAGAATCATGGCATTCGAAACAGATTTTTCGTATTTCTTCCGCACACGTAGGAGTGACATGGTTATGGTTTAGTTTTTCCTATTCGAAATAAAATTCCGTATAAAATGCACATAATGGTTTCCTGATAGCTTGAAAAAAAGTTTTTCCTAATATCCACAGTACCCTGACATGGAAAAATGACACCTAAGAATCATGCCATTCGAAACAGATATTTCGGGTTTCTTTCGCACACGCAGGAGTGACATGTTATGGTTTAGTTTTTCTTATTCGAAATCAAATTCCCTATAAAATGCACATAATGGTTTTCTGATAGCTCGAAAAAAAGTTTTTCGACAATCCACAGTACCCTCCCTTGGAAAAATGACACCCGAGAATCATGGCATTCGAAACAGTTTTTCCGGGTTTCTTCCGCACATGTAGGAGTGACATGGTTATGGTTTAGTTTTTCTTATTCTAAATGAAATTCCCTATAAAACGCACGTAATGGTTTCCTGATAGCTTGAAAAAAAGTTTTTTCGAAAATCCACAGTACCCTTCTTTGGAAACATGACACTCAAGAATCATGCAATTCGAAACAGATTTTTCGGATTTCTTCCGCACACGTCGGAGTGACGTGGTTATGGTTTTGTTTTTGTTATTCTAAATCAAATTCCCTATAAAATGCACCTAATTGTTTTCTGATAGCTTGAAAAATAGTTTTTCGAAAATCCACAGTACCCTCCGTTGGAAAAATGACACACAAGAATCATGGCATTCGAAACAGATTTTTCGTATTTCTTCCACACACGTAGCAGTGACATGGTTATGGTTTAGTTTTTCCTATTCGAAATAAAATTCCGTATAAAATGCACATAATGGTTTCCTGATAGCTTGAAAAAAAGTTTTTCTAATATCCACAGTACCCTGACATGGAAAAATGATACCTAAGGATCATGGCATTCGAAACAGGTATTTCGGGTTTCTTCCGCACATGTAGGAGTGACATGGTTATGGTTTAGTTTTTCCTATTCGAAATAAAATTCCCTATAAAATGCACATAATGGTTTCCTGATAGCTTGAAAAAAAGTTTTTCCTAATATCCACAGTACCCTGACATGGAAAAATGATACCTAAGGATCATGGCATTCGAAACAGATATTTCGGGTTTCTTTCGCACACGCAGGAATGACATGTTATGGTTTAGTTTTTCTTATTCGAAATCAAATTCCCTATAAAATGCACATAATGGTTTTCTGATAGCTTGATAAACAGTTTTTCGAAAATCCACAGTACCCTTCCTTGGAAAAATGACACCTAAGAATCATGAGATTCGAAACAGATATTTCGGGTTTCTTTCGCACACGCAGGAGTGACATGGTTATGGTTTAGTTTTTCTGATTCGAAATCAAATTCCCTATAAAATGCAGATAATGGTTTTCTGATAGCTTGAAAAAAAGTTTTTTCGAAAATCCACAGTACCCTCCCTTTGGAAAAATGACATCCAAAAATCATGGCATTCGAAACAGATTTTTCGGTTTTTTTCCGCACATCTAGGAGCGACAGTGTTATGGTTTAGTTTTTCTCATTGCAAATCAAATTTCCTATAAAACGCACCTAAAGATTTCTTGATAGCTTGAAAAAATTTTTTTCAAAAATCCACAGTACCCTGACTTGGAAAAATGACACCCGAGAATCATGGCATTCGAAACAGTTTTTCCGGGTTTCTTCCGCACATGTAGGAGTGACATGGTTATGGTTTAGTTCTTCTTATTCTAAATCAAATTCCCTATAAAATGCACCTAATGGTTTTCTGATAGCTTGAAAAATAGTTTTTCGAAAATCCACAGTACCCTCCCTTGGAAAAATGACACCCAAGAATCATGGCATTCGAAACAGATTTTTCGTATTTCTTCCGCACACGTAGGAGTGACATGGTTATGGTTTAGTTTTTCCTATTCGAAATAAAATTCCGTATAAAATGCACATAATGGTTTCCTGATAGCTTGAAAAAAAGTTTTTCCTAATATCCACAGTACCCTGACATGGAAAAATGACACCTAAGATTCATGCCATTCGAAACAGATATTTCGGGTTTCTTTCGCACACGCAGGAGTGACATGTTATGGTGTAGTTTTTCTTATTCGAAATCAAATTCCCTATAAAATGCACATAATGGTTTTCTGATAGCTCGAAAAAAAGTTTTTCGACAATCCACAGTACCCTCCCTTGGAAAAATGACACCCGAGAATCATGGCATTCGAAACAGTTTTTCCGGGTTTCTTCCGCACATGTAGGAGTGACATGGTTATGGTTTAGTTTTTCTTATTCTAAATGAAATTCCCTATAAAATGCACGTAATGGTTTCCTGATAGCTTGAAAAAAAGTTTTTTCGAAAATCCACAGTACCCTTCTTTGGAAACATGACACCCAAGAATCATGGCATTCGAAACAGATTTTTCGTATTTCTTCCGCACACGTAGCAGTGACATGGTTATGGTTTAGTTTTTCCTATTCGAAATAAAATTCCGTATAAAATGCACATAATGGTTTCCTGATAGCTTGAAAAAAAGTTTTTCCTAATATCCACAGTACCCGGACATGGAAAAATGACACCTAACAATCATGCCATTCGAAACAGATATTTCGGATTTCTTCCGCACACGTCGGAGTGACGTGGTTATGGTTTTGTTTTTGTTATTCGAAATCAAATTCCCTATAAAATGCACCTAATTGTTTTCTGATAGCTTGAAAAATAGTTTTTCGAAAATCCACAGTACGCTCCCTTGGAAAAATGACACCCAAGAATCATGGCATTCGAAACAGATTTTTCGTATTTCTTCCGCACACGTAGCAGTGACATGGTTATGGTTTAGTTTTTCTTATTCTAAATGAAATTCCCTATAAAATGTACCTAATGGTTTCCTGATAGCTTGAAAAAAAGTTTTTCCTAATATCCACAGTACCCTGACATGGAAAAATGACACCTACGAATCATGCCATTCGAAACAGATATTTCGGGTTTCTTTCGCACACGCAGGAGTGACATGGTTATGGTTTAGTTTTTCTGATTCGAAATCAAATTCCCTATAAAATGCAGATAATGGTTTTCTGATAGCTTGAAAAAAAGTTTTTCGAAAATCCACAGTACCCTCCCTTTGGAAAAATGACATCCAAAAATCATGGCATTCGAAACAGATTTTTCGGTTTTTTTCCGCACATGTAGGAGCGACAGTGTTATGGTTTAGTTTTTCTCATTGCAAATCAAATTTCCTATAAAACGCACCTAAAGGTTTCTTGATAGCTTGAAAAAAAAATTTTCAAAAATCCACAGTACCCTGACTTGGAAAAATGACACCCGAGAATCATGGCATTCGAAACAGTTTTTCCGGGTTTCTTCCGCACATGTAGGAGTGACATGGTTATGGTTTAGTTCTTCTTATTCTAAATCAAATTCCCTATAAAATGCACCTACTGGTTTTCTGATAGCTTGAAAAATAGTTTTTCGAAAATCCACAGTACCCTCCCTTGGAAAAATGACACCCAAGAATCATGGCATTCGAAACAGATTTTTCGTATTTCTTCCGCACACGTAGGAGTGACATGGTTATGGTTTAGTTTTTCCTATTCGAAATAAAATTCCGTATAAAATGCACATAATGGTTTCCTGATAGCTTGAAAAAAAGTTTTTCCTAATATCCACAGTACCCTGACATGGGAAAATGACACCTAACAATCATGCCATTCGAAACAGATATTTCGGCTTTCTTCCGCACACGTCGGAGTGACGTGGTTATGGTTTTGTTTTTGTTATTCGAAATCAAATTCCCTATAAAATGCACCTAATTGTTTTCTGATAGCTTGAAAAATAGTTTTTCGAAAATCCACAGTACGCTCCCTTGGAAAAATGACACCCAAGAATCATGGCATTCGAAACAGATTTTTCGTATTTCTTCCGCACACGTAGCAGTGACATGGTTATGGTTTAGTTTTTCTTATTCTAAATGAAATTCCCTATAAAATGTACCTAATGGTTTCCTGATAGCTTGAAAAAAAGTTTTTCCTAATATCCACAGTACCCTGACATGGAAAAATGACACCTACGAATCATGCCATTCGAAACAGATATTTCGGGTTTCTTTCGCACACGCAGGAGTGACATGGTTATGGTTTAGTTTTTCTGATTCGAAATCAAATTCCCTATAAAATGCAGATAATGGTTTTCTGATAGCTTGAAAAAAAGTTTTTCGAAAATCCACAGTACCCTCCCTTTGGAAAAATGACATCCAAAAATCATGGCATTCGAAACAGATTTTTCGGTTTTTTTCCGCACATGTAGGAGCGACAGTGTTATGGTTTAGTTTTTCTCATTGCAAATCAAATTTCCTATAAAACGCACCTAAAGGTTTCTTGATAGCTTGAAAAAAAAATTTTCAAAAATCCACAGTACCCTGACTTGGAAAAATGACACCCGAGAATCATGGCATTCGAAACAGTTTTTCCGGGTTTCTTCCGCACATGTAGGAGTGACATGGTTATGGTTTAGTTCTTCTTATTCTAAATCAAATTCCCTATAAAATGCACCTACTGGTTTTCTGATAGCTTGAAAAATAGTTTTTCGAAAATCCACAGTACCCTCCCTTGGAAAAATGACACCCAAGAATCATGGCATTCGAAACAGATTTTTCGTATTTCTTCCGCACACGTAGGAGTGACATGGTTATGGTTTAGTTTTTCCTATTCGAAATAAAATTCCGTATAAAATGCACATAATGGTTTCCTGATAGCTTGAAAAAAAGTTTTTCCTAATATCCACAGTACCCTGACATGGGAAAATGACACCTAACAATCATGCCATTCGAAACAGATATTTCGGCTTTCTTCCGCACACGTCGGAGTGACGTGGTTATGGTTTTGTTTTTGTTATTCGAAATCAAATTCCCTATAAAATGCACCTAATTGTTTTCTGATAGCTTGAAAAATAGTTTTTCGAAAATCCACAGTACGCTCCCTTGGAAAAATGACACCCAAGAATCATGGCATTCGAAACAGATTTTTCGTATTTCTTCCGCACACGTAGCAGTGACATGGTTATGGTTTAGTTTTTCTTATTCTAAATGAAATTCCCTATAAAATGTACCTAATGGTTTCCTGATAGCTTGAAAAAAAGTTTTTCCTAATATCCACAGTACCCTGACATGGAAAAATGACACCTACGAATCATGCCATTCGAAACAGATATTTCGGGTTTCTTTCGCACACGCAGGAGTGACATGGTTATGGTTTAGTTTTTCTGATTCGAAATCAAATTCCCTATAAAATGCAGATAATGGTTTTCTGATAGCTTGAAAAAAAGTTTTTCGAAAATCCACAGTACCCTCCCTTTGGAAAAATGACATCCAAAAATCATGGCATTCGAAACAGATTTTTCGGTTTTTTTCCGCACATGTAGGAGCGACAGTGTTATGGTTTAGTTTTTCTCATTGCAAATGAAATTTCCTATAAAACGCACCTAAAGGTTTCTTGATAGCTTGAAAAAAAAATTTTCAAAAATCCACAGTACACTGACTTGGAAAAATGACACCCGAGAACAATGGCATTCGAAACAGTTTTTCCGGGTTTCTTCCGCACATGTAAGAGTGACATGGTTATGGTTTAGTTCTTCTTATTCTAAATCAAATTCCCTATAAAATGCACCTAATGGTTTTCTGATAGCTTGAAAAATAGTTTTTCGAAAATCCACAGTACCCTCCCTTGGAAAAATGACACCCAAGAATCATGGCATTCGAAACAGATTTTTCGTATTTCTTCCGCACACGTAGGAGTGACATGGTTATGGTTTATTTTTTCCTATTCGAAATAAAATTTCGTATAAAATGCACATAATGGTTTCCTGATAGCTTGAAAAAAAGTTTTTCCTAATATCCACAGTACCCTGACATGGAAAAATGACACCTAACAATCATGCCATTCGAAACAGATATTTCGGGTTTCTTTCGCACACGCAGGAGTGACATGTTATGGTTTAGTTTTTCTTATTCGAAATCAAATTCCCTATAAAATGCACATAATGGTTTTCTGATAGCTTGATAAACAGTTTTTCGAAAATCCACAGTACCCTTCCTTGGAAAAATGACACCCAAGAATCATGGCATTCGAAACAGATTTTTCGTATTTCTTCCGCACACGTAGCAGTGACATGGTTATGGTTTAGTTTTTCCTATTCGAAATAAAATTCCGTATAAAATGCACATAATGGTTTCCTGATAGCTTGAAAAAAAGTTTTTCCTAATATCCACAGTACCCTGACATGGAAAAATGATACCTAAGGATCATGGCATTCGAAACAGGTATTTCGGGTTTCTTCCGCACATGTAGGAGTGACATGGTTATGGTTTAGTTTTTCCTATTCGAAATAAAATTCCCTATAAAATGCACATAATGGTTTTCTGATAGCTTGATAAACAGTTTTTCGAAAATCCACAGTATAACACTGGAAAAATGACACCCAAGAATCATGGCATTCGATAAAATGCACATAATGGTTTCCTGATAGCTTGAAAAAAAGTTTTTCCTAATATCCACAGTACCCTGACATGGAAAAATGACACCCAAGAATCATGGCATTCGAAACAGATTTTTCGTATTTCTTCCGCACACGTAGGAGTGGCATGGTTATGGTTTAGTTTTTCTTATTCTAAATGAAATTCCCTATAAAATGTACCTAATGGTTTCCTGATAGCTTGAAAAAAAGTTTTTCCTAATATCCACAGAACCCTTCCTTGGAAAAATGACACCCAAGAATCATGGCATTCGAAACAGATTTTTCGTATTTCTTCCGCACACGTAGCAGTGACATGGTTATGGTTTAGTTCTTCTTATTCTAAATCAAATTCCCTATAAAATGCACCTACTGGTTTTCTGATAGCTTGAAAAATAGTTTTTCGAAAATCCACAGTACCCTCCCTTGGAAAAATGACACCCAAGAATCATGGCATTCGAAACAGATTTTTCGTATTTCTTCCGCACACGTAGGAGTGACATGGTTATGGTTTAGTTTTTCCTATTCGAAATAAAATTCCGTATAAAATGCACATAATGGTTTCCTGATAGCTTGAAAAAAAGTTTTTCCTAATATCCACAGTACCCTGACATGGAAAAATGACACCTAACAATCATGCCATTCGAAACAGATATTTCGGATTTCTTCCGCACACGTCGGAGTGACGTGGTTATGGTTTTGTTTTTGTTATTCGAAATCAAATTCCCTATAAAATGCACCTAATTGTTTTCTGATAGCTTGAAAAATAGTTTTTCGAAAATCCACAGTACGCTCCCTTGGAAAAATGACACCCAAGAATCATGGCATTCGAAACAGATTTTTCGTATTTCTTCCGCACACGTAGCAGTGACATGGTTATGGTTTAGTTTTTCTTATTCTAAATGAAATTCCCTATAAAATGTACCTAATGGTTTCCTGATAGCTTGAAAAAAAGTTTTTCCTAATATCCACAGTACCCTGACATGGAAAAATGACACCTACGAATCATGCCATTCGAAACAGATATTTCGGGTTTCTTTCGCACACGCAGGAGTGACATGGTTATGGTTTAGTTTTTCTGATTCGAAATCAAATTCCCTATAAAATGCAGATAATGGTTTTCTGATAGCTTGAAAAAAAGTTTTTCGAAAATCCACAGTACCCTCCCTTTGGAAAAATGACATCCAAAAATCATGGCATTCGAAACAGATTTTTCGGTTTTTTTCCGCACATGTAGGAGCGACAGTGTTATGGTTTAGTTTTTCTCATTGCAAATGAAATTTCCTATAAAACGCACCTAAAGGTTTCTTGATAGCTTGAAAAAAAAATTTTCAAAAATCCACAGTACACTGACTTGGAAAAATGACACCCGAGAACAATGGCATTCGAAACAGTTTTTCCGGGTTTCTTCCGCACATGTAGGAGTGACATGGTTATGGTTTAGTTCTTCTTATTCTAAATCAAATTCCCTATAAAATGCACCTAATGGTTTTCTGATAGCTTGAAAAATAGTTTTTCGAAAATCCACAGTACCCTCCCTTGGAAAAATGACACCCAAGAATCATGGCATTCGAAACAGATTTTTCGTATTTCTTCCGCACACGTAGGAGTGACATGGTTATGGTTTAGTTTTTCCTATTCGAAATAAAATTTCGTATAAAATGCACATAATGGTTTCCTGATAGCTTGAAAAAAAAGTTTTTCCTAATATCCACAGTACCCTGACATGGAAAAATGACACCTAACAATCATGCCATTCGAAACAGATATTTCGGGTTTCTTTCGCACACGCAGGAGTGACATGTTATGGTTTAGTTTTTCTTATTCGAAATCAAATTCCCTATAAAATGCACATAATGGTTTTCTGATAGCTTGATAAACAGTTTTTCGAAAATCCACAGTACCCTTCCTTGGAAAAATGACACCCAAGAATCATGGCATTCGAAACAGATTTTTCGTATTTCTTCCGCACACGTAGCAGTGACATGGTTATGGTTTAGTTTTTCCTATTCGAAATAAAATTCCGTATAAAATGCACATAATGGTTTCCTGATAGCTTGAAAAAAAGTTTTTCCTAATATCCACAGTACCCTGACATGGAAAAATGATACCTAAGGATCATGGCATTCGAAACAGGTATTTCGGGTTTCTTCCGCACATGTAGGAGTGACATGGTTATGGTTTAGTTTTTCCTATTCGAAATAAAATTCCCTATAAAATGCACATAATGGTTTTCTGATAGCTTGATAAACAGTTTTTCGAAAATCCACAGTATAACACTGGAAAAATGACACCCAAGAATCATGGCATTCGATAAAATGCACATAATGGTTTCCTGATAGCTTGAAAAAAAGTTTTTCCTAATATCCACAGTACCCTGACATGGAAAAATGACACCCAAGAATCATGGCATTCGAAACAGATTTTTCGTATTTCTTCCGCACACGTAGGAGTGGCATGGTTATGGTTTAGTTTTTCTTATTCTAAATGAAATTCCCTATAAAATGTACCTAATGGTTTCCTGATAGCTTGAAAAAAAGTTTTTCCTAATATCCACAGAACCCTTCCTTGGAAAAATGACACCCAAGAATCATGGCATTCGAAACAGATTTTTCGTATTTCTTCCGCACACGTAGCAGTGACATGGTTATGGTTTAGTTTTTCCTATTCGAAATAAAATTCCGTATAAAATGCACATAATGGTTTCCTGATAGCTTGAAAAAAAGTTTTTCCTAATATCCACAGTACCCTGACATGGAAAAATGATACCTAAGGATCATGGCATTCGAAACAGGTATTTCGGGTTTCTTCCGCACATGTAGGAGTGACATGGTTATGGTTTAGTTTTTCCTATTCGAAATAAAATTCCCTATAAAATGCACCTAATGATTTTCTGATTGCTTGAAAAAAAGTTTTTTCGAAAATCCACAGTAATGGAAAAATGACATCCAAAAATCATGGCATTCGAAACAGATTTTTCGGTTTTTTTCCGCACATGTAGGAGCGACAGTGTTATGGTTTAGTTTTTCTCATTGCAAATCAAATTTCCTATAAAACGCACCTAAAGGTTTCTTGATAGCTTGAAAAAAATTTTTTCAAAAATCCACAGTACCCTGACTTGGAAAAATGACACCCGAGAATCATGGCATTCGAAACAGTTTTTCCGGGTTTCTTCCGCACATGTAGGAGTGACATGGTTATGGTTTAGTTCTTCTTATTCTAAATCAAATTCCCTATAAAATGCACCTAATGGTTTTCTGATAGCTTGAAAAATAGTTTTTCGAAAATCCACAGTACCCTCCCTTGGAAAAATGACACCCAAAAATCATGGCATTCGAAACAGATTTTTCGTATTTCTTCCGCACACGTAGGAGTGACATGGTTATGGTTTAGTTTTTCCTATTCGAAATAAAATTCCGTATAAAATGCACATAATGGTTTCCTGATAGCTTGAAAAAAAGTTTTTCCTAATATCCACAGTACCCTGACATGGAAAAATGACACCTAAGAATCATGCCATTCGAAACAGATATTTCGGGTTTCTTTCGCACACGCAGGAGTGACATGTTATGGTTTAGTTTTTCTTATTCGAAATCAAATTCCCTATAAAATGCAGATAATGGTTTTCTGATAGCTTGAAAAAAAGTTTTTTCGAAAATCCACAGTACCCTCCCTTTGGAAAAATGACATCCAAAAATCATGGCATTCGAAACAGATTTTTCGGTTTTTTTCCGCACATCTAGGAGCGACAGTGTTATGGTTTAGTTTTTCTCATTGCAAATCAAATTTCCTATAAAACGCACCTAAAGATTTCTTGATAGCTTGAAAAAATTTTTTTCAAAAATCCACAGTACCCTGACTTGGAAAAATGACACCCGAGAATCATGGCATTCGAAACAGTTTTTCCGGGTTTCTTCCGCACATGTAGGAGTGACATGGTTATGGTTTAGTTCTTCTTATTCTAAATCAAATTCCCTATAAAATGCACCTAATGGTTTTCTGATAGCCTGAAAAATAGTTTTTCGAAAATTTACAGTACCCTCCCTTGGAAAAATGACATCCAAGAATCATGGCATTCGAAACAGATTTTTCGTATTTCTTCCGCACACGTAGGAGTGACATGGTTATGGTTTAGTTTTTCCTATTCGAAATAAAATTCCGTATAAAATGCACATAATGGTTTCCTGATAGCTTGAAAAAAGTTTTTCCTAATATCCACAGTACCCTGACATGGAAAAATGACACCTAACAATCATGCCATTCGAAACAGATATTTCGGGTTTCTTTCGCACACGCAGGAGTGACATGTTATGGTTTAGTTTTTCTTATTCGAAATCAAATTCCCTATAAAATGCACATAATGGTTTTCTGATAGCTCGAAAAATAGTTTTTCGAAAATCCACAGTACCCTCCGTTGGAAAAATGACACACAAGAACCATGGCATTCGAAACAGATTTTTCGTATTTCTTCCGCACACGTAGCAGTGACATGGTTATGGTTTAGTTTTTCCTATTCGAAATAAAATTCCGTATAAAATGCACATAATGGTTTCCTGATAGCTTGAAAAAAAGTTTTTCCTAATATCCACAGTACCCTGACATGGAAAAATGATACCTAAGGATCATGGCATTCGAAACAGGTATTTCGGGTTTCCTCCGCACATGTAGGAGTGACATGGTTATGGTTTAGTTTTTCCTATTCGAAATAAAATTCCCTATAAAATGCACATAATGGTTTCCTGATAGCTTGAAAAAAAGTTTTTCCTAATATCCACAGTACCCTGACATGGAAAAATGACACCTAAGAATCATGCCATTCGAAACAGATATTTCGGGTTTCTTTCGCACACGCAGGAGTGACATGTTATGGTTTAGTTTTTCTTATTCGAAATCAAATTCCCTATAAAATGCACATAATGGTTTTCTGATAGCTTGATAAACAGTTTTTCGAAAATCCACAGTACCCTTCCTTGGAAAAATGACACCCAAGAATCATGGCATTCGAAACAGATTTTTCGTATTTCTTCCGCACACGTAGCAGTGACATGGTTATGGTTTAGTTTTTCCTATTCGAAATAAAATTCCGTATAAAATGCACATAATGGTTTCCTAATAGCTTGAAAAAAAGTTTTTCCTAATATCCACAGTACCCTGACATGGAAAAATGATACCTAAGGATCATGGCATTCGAAACAGGTATTTCGGGTTTCTTCCGCACATGTAGGAGTGACATGGTTATGGTTTAGTTTTTCCTATTCGAAATAAAATTCCCTATAAAATGCACATAATGGTTTTCTGATAGCTTGATAAACAGTTTTTCGAAAATCCACAGTATAACACTGGAAAAATGACACCCAAGAATCATGGCATTCGATAAAATGCACATAATGGTTTCCTGATAGCTTGAAAAAAAGTTTTTCCTAATATCCACAGTACCCTGACATGGAAAAATGACACCCAAGAATCATGGCATTCGAAACAGATTTTTCGTATTTCTTCCGCACACGTAGGAGTGACATGGTTATGGTTTAGTTTTTCTTATTCTAAATGAAATTCCCTATAAAATGTACCTAATGGTTTCCTGATAGCTTGAAAAAAAGTTTTTCCTAATATCCACAGTACCCTGACATGGAAAAATGAGACCTAAGAATCATGCCATTCGAAACAGATATTTCGGGTTTCTTTCGCACACGCAGGAGTGACATGTTATGGTTTAGTTTTTCTTATTCGAAATCAAATTCCCTATAAAATGCACATAATGGTTTTCTGATAGCTTGATAAACAGTTTTTCGAAAATCCACAGTACCCTTCCTTGGAAAAATGACACCCAAGAATCATGGCATTCGAAACAGATTTTTCGTATTTCTTCCGCACACGTAGCAGTGACATGGTTATGGTTTAGTTTTTCCTATTCGAAATAAAATTCCGTATAAAATGCACATAATGGTTTCCTGATAGCTTGAAAAAAAGTTTTTCCTAATATCCACAGTACCCTGACATGGAAAAATGATACCTAAGGATCATGGCATTCGAAACAGGTATTTCGGGTTTCTTCCGCACATGTAGGAGTGACATGGTTATGGTTTAGTTTTTCCTATTCGAAATAAAATTCCCTATAAAATGCACCTAATGGTTTTCTGATAGCTTGATAAACAGTTTTTCGAAAATCCACAGTACCCTTCCTTGGAAAAATGACACCCAAGAATCATGGCATTCGAAACAGATTTTTCGTATTTCTTCCGCACACGTAGGAGTGACATGGTTATGGTTTAGTTTTTCTTATTCTAAATGAAATTCCCTATAAAATGTACCTAATGGTTTCCTGATAGCTTGAAAAAAAGTTTTTCCTAATATCCACAGTACCCTGACATGGAAAAATGAGACCTAAGAATCATGCCATTCGAAACAGATATTTCGGGTTTCTTTCGCACACGCAGGAGTGACATGTTATGGTTTAGTTTTTCTGATTCGAAATCAAATTCCCTATAAAATGCAGATAATGGTTTTCTGATAGCTTGAAAAAAAGTTTTTTCGAAAATCCACAGTACCCTCCCTTTGGAAAAATGACATCCAAAAATCATGGCATTCGAAACAGATTTTTCGGTTTTTTTCCGCACATGTAGGAGCGACAGTGTTATGGTTTAGTTTTTCTCATTGCAAATCAAATTTCCTATAAAACGCACCTAAAGGTTTCTTGATAGCTTGAAAAAAATTTTTTCAAAAATCCACAGTACCCTGACTTGGAAAAATGACACCCGAGAATCATGGCATTCGAAACAGTTTTTCCGGGTTTCTTCCGCACATGTAGGAGTGACATGGTTATGGTTTAGTTCTTCTTATTCTAAATCAAATTCCCTATAAAATGCACCTAATGGTTTTCTGATAGCTTGAAAAATAGTTTTTCGAAAATCCACAGTACCCTCCCTTGGAAAAATGACACCCAAGAATCATGGCATTCGAAACAGATTTTTCGTATTTCTTCCGCACACGTAGCAGTGACATGGTTATGGTTTTGTTTTTGTTATTCTAAATCAAATTCCCTATAAAATGCACCTAATTGTTTTCTGATAGCTTGAAAAATAGTTTTTCGAAAATCCACAGTACCCTCCCTTGGAAAAATGACACACAAGAATCATGGCATTCGAAACAGATTTTTCGTATTTCTTCCGCACACGTAGGAGTGACATGGTTATGGTTTAGTTTTTCCTATTCGAAATAAAATTCCGTATAAAATGCACATAATGGTTTCCTGATAGCTTGAAAAAAGTTTTTCCTAATATCCACAGTACCCTGACATGGAAAAATGACACCTAACAATCATGCCATTCGAAACAGATATTTCGGGTTTCTTTCGCACACGCAGGAGTGACATGTTATGGTTTAGTTTTTCTTATTCGAAATCAAATTCCCTATAAAATGCACATAATGGTTTTCTGATAGCTCGAAAAATAGTTTTTCGAAAATCCACAGTACCCTCCGTTGGAAAAATGACACACAAGAATCATGGCATTCGAAACAGATTTTTCGTATTTCTTCCGCACACGTAGCAGTGACATGGTTATGGTTTAGTTTTTCCTATTCGAAATAAAATTCCGTATAAAATGCACATAATGGTTTCCTGATAGCTTGAAAAAAAGTTTTTCCTAATATCCACAGTACCCTGACATGGAAAAATGATACCTAAGGATCATGGCATTCGAAACAGGTATTTCGGGTTTCCTCCGCACATGTAGGAGTGACATGGTTATGGTTTAGTTTTTCCTATTCGAAATAAAATTCCCTATAAAATGCACATAATGGTTTCCTGATAGCTTGAAAAAAAGTTTTTCCTAATATCCACAGTACCCTGACATGGAAAAATGACACCTAAGAATCATGCCATTCGAAACAGATATTTCGGGTTTCTTTCGCACACGCAGGAGTGACATGTTATGGTTTAGTTTTTCTTATTCGAAATCAAATTCCCTATAAAATGCACATAATGGTTTTCTGATAGCTTGATAAACAGTTTTTCGAAAATCCACAGTACCCTTCCTTGGAAAAATGACACCCAAGAATCATGGCATTTGAAACAGATTTTTCGTATTTCTTCCGCACACGTAGCAGTGACATGGTTATGGTTTAGTTTTTCCTATTCGAAATAAAATTCCGTATAAAATGCACATAATGGTTTCCTAATAGCTTGAAAAAAAGTTTTTCCTAATATCCACAGTACCCTGACATGGAAAAATGATACCTAAGGATCATGGCATTCGAAACAGGTATTTCGGGTTTCTTCCGCACATGTAGGAGTGACATGGTTATGGTTTAGTTTTTCCTATTCGAAATAAAATTCCCTATAAAATGCACATAATGGTTTTCTGATAGCTTGATAAACAGTTTTTCGAAAATCCACAGTATAACACTGGAAAAATGACACCCAAGAATCATGGCATTCGATAAAATGCACATAATGGTTTCCTGATAGCTTGAAAAAAAGTTTTTCCTAATATCCACAGTACCCTGACATGGAAAAATGACACCCAAGAATCATGGCATTCGAAACAGATTTTTCGTATTTCTTCCGCACACGTAAGAGTGACATGGTTATGGTTTAGTTTTTCTTATTCTAAATGAAATTCCCTATAAAATGTACCTAATGGTTTCCTGATAGCTTGAAAAAAAGTTTTTCCTAATATCCACAGTACCCTGACATGGAAAAATGAGACCTAAGAATCATGCCATTCGAAACAGATATTTCGGGTTTCTTTCGCACACGCAGGAGTGACATGTTATGGTTTAGTTTTTCTTATTCGAAATCAAATTCCCTATAAAATGCACATAATGGTTTTCTGATAGCTTGATAAACAGTTTTTCGAAAATCCACAGTACCCTTCCTTGGAAAAATGACACCCAAGAATCATGGCATTCGAAACAGATTTTTCGTATTTCTTCCGCACACGTAGCAGTGACATGGTTATGGTTTAGTTTTTCCTATTCGAAATAAAATTCCGTATAAAATGCACATAATGGTTTCCTGATAGCTTGAAAAAAAGTTTTTCCTAATATCCACAGTACCCTGACATGGAAAAATGATACCTAAGGATCATGGCATTCGAAACAGGTATTTCGGGTTTCTTCCGCACATGTAGGAGTGACATGGTTATGGTTTAGTTTTTCCTATTCGAAATAAAATTCCCTATAAAATGCACCTAATGGTTTTCTGATAGCTTGATAAACAGTTTTTCGAAAATCCACAGTACCCTTCCTTGGAAAAATGACACCCAAGAATCATGGCATTCGAAACAGATTTTTCGTATTTCTTCCGCACACGTAGGAGTGACATGGTTATGGTTTAGTTTTTCTTATTCTAAATGAAATTCCCTATAAAATGTACCTAATGGTTTCCTGATAGCTTGAAAAAAAGTTTTTCCTAATATCCACAGTACCCTGACATGGAAAAATGAGACCTAAGAATCATGCCATTCGAAACAGATATTTCGGGTTTCTTTCGCACACGCAGGAGTGACATGTTATGGTTTAGTTTTTCTGATTCGAAATCAAATTCCCTATAAAATGCAGATAATGGTTTTCTGATAGCTTGAAAAAAAGTTTTTTCGAAAATCCACAGTACCCTCCCTTTGGAAAAATGACATCCAAAAATCATGGCATTCGAAACAGATTTTTCGGTTTTTTTCCGCACATGTAGGAGCGACAGTGTTATGGTTTAGTTTTTCTCATTGCAAATCAAATTTCCTATAAAACGCACCTAAAGGTTTCTTGATAGCTTGAAAAAAAATTTTTCAAAAATCCACAGTACCCTGACTTGGAAAAATGACACCCGAGAATCATGGCATTCGAAACAGTTTTTCCGGGTTTCTTCCGCACATGTAGGAGTGACATGGTTATGGTTTAGTTCTTCTTATTCTAAATCAAATTCCCTATAAAATGCACCTAATGGTTTTCTGATAGCTTGAAAAATAGTTTTTCGAAAATCCACAGTACCCTCCCTTGGAAAAATGACACCCAAGAATCATGGCATTCGAAACAGATTTTTCGTATTTCTTCCGCACACGTAGCAGTGACATGGTTATGGTTTTGTTTTTGTTATTCTAAATCAAATTCCCTATAAAATGCACCTAATTGTTTTCTGATAGCTTGAAAAATAGTTTTTCGAAAATCCACAGTACCCTCCCTTGGAAAAATGACACACAAGAATCATGGCATTCGAAACAGATTTTTCGTATTTCTTCCGCACACGTAGCAGTGACATGGTTATGGTTTAGTTTTCCCTATTCGAAATAAAATTCCGTATAAAATGCACATAATGGTTTCCTGATAGCTTGAAAAAAAGTTTTTCCTAATATCCACAGTACCCTGACATGGAAAAATGATACCTAAGGATCATGGCATTCGAAACAGGTATTTCGGGTTTCTTCCGCACATGTAGGAGTGACATGGTTATGGTTTAGTTTTTCCTATTCGAAATAAAATTCCCTATAAAATGCACATAATGGTTTCCTGATAGCTTGAAAAAAAGTTTTTCCTAATATCCACAGTACCCTGACATGGAAAAATGATACCTAAGGATCATGGCATTCGAAACAGGTATTTCGGGTTTCTTCCGCACATGTTGGAGTGACATTGTTATGGTTTAGTTTTTGCTATTCGAAATAAAATTCCCTATAAAATGCACATAATGGTTTCCTGATAGCTTGAAAAAAAGTTTTTCCTAATATCCACAGTACCCTGACATGGAAAAATGATACCTAAGGATCATGCCATTCGGAACAGATATTTCGGGTTTCTTTCGCACACGCAGGAGTGACATGTTATGGTTTAGTTTTTCTTATTCGAAATCAAATTCCCTATAAAATGCAGATAATGGTTTTCTGATAGCTTGAAAAAAAGTTTTTTCGAAAATCCACAGTACCCTCCCTTTGGAAAAATGACATCCAAAAATCATGGCATTCGAAACAGATTTTTCGGTTTTTTTCCGCACATCTAGGAGCGACAGTGTTATGGTTTAGTTTTTCTCATTGCAAATCAAATTTCCTATAAAACGCACCTAAAGATTTCTTGATAGCTTGAAAAATTTTTTTTCAAAAATCCACAGTACCCTGACTTGGAAAAATGACACCCGAGAATCATGGCATTCGAAACTGTTTTTCCGGGTTTCTTCCGCACATGTAGGAGTGACATGGTTATGGTTTAGTTCTTCTTATTCTAAATCAAATTCCCTATAAAATGCACCTAATGGTTTTCTGATAGCTTGAAAAATAGTTTTTCGAAAATCCACAGTACCCTCCCTTGGAAAAATGACACCCAAGAATCATGGCATTCGAAACAGATTTTTCGTATTTCTTCCGCACACGTAGGAGTGACATGGTTATGGTTTAGTTTTTCCTATTCGAAATAAAATTCCGTATAAAATGCACATAATGGTTTCCTGATAGCTTGAAAAAAAGTTTTTCCTAATATCCACAGTACCCTGACATGGAAAAATGACACCTAAGAATCATGCCATTCGAAACAGATATTTCGGGTTTCTTTCGCACACGCAGGAGTGACATGTTATAGTTTAGTTTTTCTTATTCGAAATCAAATTCCCTATAAAATGCACATAATGGTTTTCTGATAGCTCGAAAAAAAGTTTTTCGACAATCCACAGTACCCTCCCTTGGAAAAATGACACCCGAGAATCATGGCATTCGAAACAGTTTTTCCGGGTTTCTTCCGCACATGTAGGAGTGACATGGTTATGGTTTAGTTTTTCTTATTCTAAATGAAATTCCCTATAAAATGCACGTAATGGTTTCCTGATAGCTTGAAAAAAAGTTTTTTCGAAAATCCACAGTACCCTTCTTTGGAAACATGACACTCAAGAATCATGGCATTCGAAACAGATTTTTCGGATTTCTTCCGCACACGTCGGAGTGACGTGGTTATGGTTTTGTTTTTGTTATTCTAAATCAAATTCCCTATAAAATGCACCTAATTGTTTTCTGATAGCTTGAAAAATAGTTTTTCGAAAATCCACAGTACCCTTCCTTGGAAAAATGACACCCAAGAATCATGGCATTCGAAACAGATTTTTCGTATTTCTTCCGCACACGTAGCAGTGACATGGTTATGGTTTAGTTTTTCCTATTCGAAATAAAATTCCGTATAAAATGCACATAATGGTTTCCTGATAGCTTGAAAAAAAGTTTTTCCTAATATCCACAGTACCCTGACATGGAAAAATGATACCTAAGGATCATGGCATTCGAAACAGGTATTTCGGGTTTCTTCCGCACATGTAGGAGTGACATGGTTATGGTTTAGTTTTTCCTATTCGAAATAAAATTCCCTATAAAATGCACATAATGGTTTCCTGATACCTTGAAAAAAAGTTTTTCCTAATATCCACAGTACCCTGACATGGAAAAATGATACCTAAGGATCATGCCATTCGAAACAGATATTTCGGGTTTCTTTCGCACACGCAGGAGTGACATGTTATGGTTTTGTTTTTCTTATTCGAAATCAAATTCCCTATAAAATGCACATAATGGTTTTCTGATAGCTTGATAAACAGTTTTCCGAAAATCCACAGTACCCTTCCTTGGAGAAATGACACCTAAGAATCATGAGATTCGAAACAGATATTTCGGGTTTCTTTCGCACACGCAGGAGTGACATGGTTATGGTTTAGTTTTTCTGATTCGAAATCAAATTCCCTATAAAATGCAGATAATGGTTTTCTGATAGCTTGAAAAAAAGTTTTTTCGAAAATCCACAGTACCCTCCCTTTGGAAAAATGACATCCAAAAATCATGGCATTCGAAACAGATTTTTCGGTTTTTTTCCGCACATGTAGGAGCGACAGTATTATGGTTTAGTTTTTCTCATTGCAAATCAAATTTCCTATAAAACGCACCTAAAGATTTCTTGATAGCTTGAAAAAAAATTTTTCAAAAATCCACAGTACCCTGACTTGGAAAAATGACACCCGAGAATCATGGCATTCGAAACAGTTTTTCCGGGTTTCTTCCGCACATGTAGGAGTGACATGGTTACGGTTTAGTTCTTCTTATTCTAAATCAAATTCCCTATAAAATGCACCTAATGGTTTTCTGATAGCTTGAAAAATAGTTTTTCGAAAATCCACAGTACCCTTCCTTGGAAAAATGACACCCAAGAATCATGGCATTCGAAACAGATTTTTCGTATTTCTTCCGCACACGTAGGAGTGACATGGTTATGGTTTAGTTTTTCCTATTCGAAATAAAATTCCGTATAAAATGCACATAATGGTTTCCTGATAGCTTGAAAAAAAGTTTTTCCTAATATCCACAGTACCCTGACATGGAAAAATGACACCTAACAATCATGCCATTCGAAACAGATATTTCGGGTTTCTTTCGCACACGCAGGAGTGACATGTTATGGTTTAGTTTTTCTTATTCGAAATCAAATTCCCTATAAAATGCACATAATGGTTTTCTGATAGCTCGAAAAAAAGTTTTTCGACAATCCACAGTACCCTCCCTTGGAAAAATGACACCCGAGAATCATGGCATTCGAAACAGTTTTTCCGGGTTTCTTCCGCACATGTAGGAGTGACATGGTTATGGTTTTGTTTTTGTTATTCTAAATCAAATTCCCTATAAAATGCACCTAATTGTTTTCTGATAGCTTGAAAAATAGTTTTTCGAAAATCCACAGTACCCTCCGTTGGAAAAATGACACACAAGAATCATGGCATTCGAAACAGATTTTTCGTATTTCTTCCGCACACGTAGCAGTGACATGGTTATGGTTTAGTTTTTCCTATTCGAAATAAAATTCCGTATAAAATGCACATAATGGTTTCCTGATAGCTTGAAAAAAAGTTTTTCCTAATATCCACAGTACCCTGACATGGAAAAATGATACCTAAGGATCATGGCATTCGAAACAGGTATTTCGGGTTTCTTCCGCACATGTAGGAGTGACATGGTTATGGTTTAGTTTTTCTTATTCGAAATAAAATTCCCTAGAAAATGCACATAATGGTTTCCTGATAGCTTGAAAAAAAGTTTTTCCTAATATCCACAGTACCCTGACATGGAAAAATGACACCTAAGAATCATGCCATTCGAAACAGATATTTCGGGTTTCTTTCGCACACGCAGGAGTGACATGTTATGGTTTAGTTTTTCTTATTCGAAATCAAATTCCCTATAAAATGCACATAATGGTTTTCTGATAGCTTGATAAACAGTTTTTCGAAAATCCACAGTACCCTTCCTTGGAAAAATGACACCCAAGAATCATGGCATTCGAAACAGATTTTTCGTATTTCTTCCGCACACGTAGCAGTGACATGGTTATGGTTTAGTTTTTCCTATTCGAAATAAAATTCCGTATAAAATGCACATAATGGTTTCCTGATAGCTTGAAAAAAAGTTTTTCCTAATATCCACAGTACCCTGACATGGAAAAATGATACCTAAGGATCATGGCATTCGAAACAGGTATTTCGGGTTTCTTCCGCACATGTAGGAGTGACATGGTTATGGTTTAGTTTTTCCTATTCGAAATAAAATTCCCTATAAAATGCACATAATGGTTTTCTGATAGCTTGATAAACAGTTTTTCGAAAATCCACAGTATAACACTGGAAAAATGACACCCAAGAATCATGGCATTCGATAAAATGCACATAATGGTTTCCTGATAGCTTGAAAAAAAGTTTTTCCTAATATCCACAGTACCCTGACATGGAAAAATGACACTCAAGAATCATGGCATTCGAAACAGATTTTTCGTATTTCTTCCGCACACGTAGGAGTGACATGGTTATGGTTTAGTTTTTCTTATTCTAAATGAAATTCCCTATAAAATGTACCTAATGGTTTCCTGATAGCTTGAAAAAAAGTTTTTCCTAATATCCACAGTACCCTGACATGGAAAAATGACACCTAAGAATCATGCCATTCGAAACAGATATTTCGGGTTTCTTTCGCACACGCAGGAGTGACATGTTATGGTTTAGTTTTTCTTATTCGAAATCAAATTCCCTATAAAATGCACATAATGGTTTTCTGATAGCTTGATAAACAGTTTTTCGAAAATCCACAGTACCCTTCCTTGGAAAAATGACACCCAAGAATCATGGCATTCGAAACAGATTTTTCGTATTTCTTCCGCACACGTAGCAGTGACATGGTTATGGTTTAGTTTTTCCTATTCGAAATAAAATTCCGTATAAAATGCACATAATGGTTTCCTGATAGCTTGAAAAAAAGTTTTTCCTAATATCCACAGTACCCTGACATGGAAAAATGATACCTAAGGATCATGGCATTCGGAACAGGTATTTCGGGTTTCTTCCGCACATGTAGGAGTGACATGGTTATGGTTTAGTTTTTCCTATTCGAAATAAAATTCCCTATAAAATGCACCTAATGGTTTTCTGATAGCTTGATAAACAGTTTTTCGAAAATCCACAGTACCCTTCCTTGGAAAAATGACACCCAAGAATCATGGCATTCGAAACAGATTTTTCGTATTTCTTCCGCACACGTAGGAGTGACATGGTTATGGTTTAGTTTTTCTTATTCTAAATGAAATTCCCTATAAAATGTACCTAATGGTTTCCTGATAGCTTGAAAAAAAGTTTTTCCTAATATCCACAGTACCCTGACATGGAAAAATGACACCTAAGAATCATGCCATTCGAAACAGATATTTCGGGTTTCTTTCGCACACGCAGGAGTGACATGGTTATGGTTTAGTTTTTCTGATTCGAAATCAAATTCCCTATAAAATGCAGATAATGGTTTTCTGATAGCTTGAAAAAAAGTTTTTTCGAAAATCCACAGTACCCTCCCTTTGGAAAAATGACATCCAAAAATCATGGCATTCGAAACAGATTTTTCGGTTTTTTTCCGCACATGTAGGAGCGACAGTGTTATTGTTTAGTTTTTCTCATTGCAAATCAAATTTCCTATAAAACGCACCTAAAGGTTTCTTGATAGCTTGAAAAAAAAATTTTCAAAAATCCACAGTACCCTTCCTTGGAAAAATGACACCCGAGAATCATGGCATTCGAAACAGTTTTTCCGGGTTTCTTCCGCACATGTAGGAGTGACATGGTTATGGTTTAGTTCTTCTTATTCTAAATCAAATTCCCTATAAAATGCACCTAATGGTTTTCTGATAGCTTGAAAAATAGTTTTTCGAAAATCCACAGTACCCTCCCTTGGAAAAATGACACCCAAAAATCATGGCATTCGAAACAGATTTTTCGTATTTCTTCCGCACACGTAGGAGTGACATGGTTATGGTTTAGTTTTTCCTATTCGAAATAAAATTCCGTATAAAATGCACATAATGGTTTCCTGATAGCTTGAAAAAAAGTTTTTCCTAATATCCACAGTACCCTGACATGGAAAAATGACACCTAACAATCATGCCATTCGAAACAGATATTTCGGGTTTCTTTCGCACACGCAGGAGTGACATGGTTATGGTTTAGTTTTTCTGATTCGAAATCAAATTCCCTATAAAATGCAGATAATGGTTTTCTGATAGCTTGAAAAAAAGTTTTTTCGAAAATCCACAGTACCCTCCCTTTGGAAAAATGACATCCAAAAATCATGGCATTCGAAACAGATTTTTCGGTTTTTTTCCGCACATGTAGGAGCGACAGTGTTATGGTTTAGTTTTTCTCATTGCAAATCAAATTTCCTATAAAACGCACCTAAAGATTTCTTGAAAATTTTTTTTTCAAAAATCCACAGTACCCTGACTTGGAAAAATGACACCCGAGAATCATGGCATTCGAAACAGTTTTTCCGGGTTTCTTCCGCACATGTAGGAGTGACATGGTTATGGTTTAGTTCTTCTTATTCTAAATCAAATTCCCTATAAAATGCACCTAATGGTTTTCTGATAGCTTGAAAAATAGTTTTTCGAAAATCCACAGTACCCTCCCTTGGAAAAATGACACCCAAGAATCATGGCATTCGAAACAGATTTTTCGTATTTCTTCCGCACACGTAGGAGTGACATGGCTATGGTTTAGTTTTTCCTATTCGAAATAAAATTCCGTATAAAATGCACATAATGGTTTCCTGATAGCTTGAAAAAAAGTTTTTCCTAATATCCACAGTACCCTGACATGGAAAAATGACACCTAACAATCATGCCATTCGAAACAGATATTTCGGGTTTCTTTCGCACACGCAGGAGTGACATGTTATGGTTTAGTTTTTCTTATTCGAAATCAAATTCCCTATAAAATGCAGATAATGGTTTTCTGATAGCTTGAAAAAAAGTTTTTTCGAAAATCCACAGTACCCTCCCTTGGAAAAATGACACCCGAGAATCATGGCATTCGAAACAGTTTTTCCGGGTTTCTTCCGCACATGTAGGAGTGACATGGTTATGGTTTAGTTTTTGTTATTCTAAATCAAATTCCCTATAAAATGCACCTAATGGTTTTCTGATAGCTTGAAAAATAGTTTTTCGAAAATCCACAGTACCCTCCCTTGGAAAAATGACACCCAAAAATCATGGCATTCGAAACAGATTTTTCGTATTTCTTCCGCACACGTCGGAGTGACGTGGTTATGGTTTAGTTTTTCCTATTCGAAATAAAATTCCGTATAAAATGCACATAATGGTTTCCTGATAGCTTGAAAAAAAGTTTTTCCTAATATCCACAGTACCCTGACATGGAAAAATGACACCTAACAATCATGCCATTCGAAACAGATATTTCGGGTTTCTTTCGCACACGTCGGAGTGACGTGGTTATGGTTTAGTTTTTCCTATTCGAAATAAAATTCCGTATAAAATGCACATAATGGTTTCCTGATAGCTTGAAAAAAAGTTTTTCCTAATATCCACAGTACCCTGACATGGAAAAATGACACCTAACAATCATGCCATTCGAAACAGATATTTCGGGTTTCTTTCGCACACGCAGGAGTGATATGGTTATGGTTTAGTTTTTCTGATTCGAAATCAAATTTCCTATAAAACGCACCTAAAGGTTTCTTGATAGCTTGAAAAAAAAAATTTCAAAAATCCACAGTACCCTGACTTGGAAATATGACACCCAAGAATCATGGCATTTGAAAAATCTTTTTCGGGTTTCTTCCGCACATGTAGGAGTGACATGGTTATGGTTTAGATTTTCTGATTCGGAATCAAATTCTCTGTAAAATGCACCAGATGGTTTTCTGATAGCTTGAAAAATTGTTTTTCGAAAATCCACAGTACCCTCCCTTGGAAAAATGACACCCGAGAATCATGGCATTCGAAACAGTTTTTCCGGGTTTCTTCCGCACATGTAGGAGTGACATGGTTATGGTTTAGTTTTTCTGATTCGAAATCAAATTCCCTATAAAATGCAGATAATGGTTTTCTGATAGCTTGAAAAAAAGTTTTTTCGAAAATCCACAGTACCCTGACTTGGAAATATGACACCCAAGAATCATGGCATTTGAAACAGATTTTTCGGTTTTTTTCCGCACATGTAGGAGCGACAGTGTTATGGTTTAGTTTTTCTCATTGCAAATCAAATTTCCTATAAAACGCACCTAAAGGTTTCTTGATAGCTTGAAAAAAAAATTTTCAAAAATCCACAGTACCCTGACTTGGAAATATGACACCCAAGAATCATGGCATTTGAAAAATCTTTTTCGGGTTTCTTCCGGACATGTAGGAGTGACATGATTATGGTTTAGTTTTTCTTATTCTAAATCAAATTCCCTATAAAATGCATCTAATTGTTTTCTGATAGCTTGAAAAAAGTTTTTTCAAAGCATTGAAATCTGCTGCAATGTGCGGAAGGGTTGCACGTCTGTCACGTTTAACGACTCTCGTCAGTCGTCGTTGGTCCCGTTCTTGCATGATCTTTTTCCGGCCGCAGCGATGTCGTAGATTTAATTTTTTACCGGATTTCTGATATTCACGGTACACTCGTGAAATGGTCGTACGTTAAAATCCGAATTTCATCGTTACCTCGGAGATGCTATGTCCCATCTCTCGTGCGCTGACTATAAAACCACGTTCAAACTCACTTAAATCTCGATAACCTGCCATCGTAGCAGCAGTAACCCATCTAACAACTATGCCAGACACTTGTTGTGTTATATAGGCGTTGCGGACCGCATATACGCATGCCTGAGCCAGTTTTTTTGGCTCATCAGTTTATATTATCAATCATATCTCTTTCAAAGAATTTTCGACTGTTTTACTTTTAATTAGCGTGGTTTCATCTGAATTTTTTTCTTTCAATGATGAAAAATTCAAAAATGAAATTCGTTGGGATCTAACGAGATTTCTGATATGTTCATAAAACAATGGTAAATATCCAATGAGATTCATTCAGAATTGTACGTAAAATAAAATAATACATTGCAATGATTTTTCTCCCGTTGATGCTTACCAGTCTTAATCAAGAAAGAAGTGAGAGTCCTGAGTTTGAAATTATGCAAAATTAAATTTTTTTTTTCAAATTTGGACCTAAATAATATCGCAGTAACATTGCTGATTTGAAAGATAAAGTACAGGTACTTATTTAAAAAAGTAACTAAAATATACACGAAAAATGATCGAGATGAGAAAAAAATTGGAGGTTTGTGTGTATATAATATTACGGTTATTTCTCGAAAAGAAAAGAATCGATTGGTAGTGCACCTATATATGTGCAGTACGTAGCGAGTTTGGTCAGATACACGCTCTTTCTCTCTCGAGCTCTTTTCGTTTACCCCTGCAGGAGATTTTGGGAGCTGTGTTGTGGGGAGTATTATAAGAATTGAAGGTGTCTTTTGATGTGGGAAAGATTTTGAGCCAGAGGCCTTTCATGCCTTTTTACCGACTTATATTACTTTTATTAACCAGTGTCCCGACTCGCCAGACTTTCGTATTTGTTCAACCAGGGCAGCTCGGTGGACTGGGTATGCCCTAGAAGGGCGTCTAATCCGAAGTGAAAGGGCAAAAAAAGTTAGGAGAAATGATTTCTGTTCGCTTTAGGAGGGGCGTCATATCCAAAGTGGAAAGGCAAAATAATTAGGAAAACTTATTTGTGCCCTCTCTAGGAGGGGCGTTAAGTCTGAAGTAAATGGGGAAAATATTGGAAAATGATTTCTGCTCGCTCTAGAAGGAGCGCCAAGGTAAAAGGGCAAAAAAAAAAACATTCGACATGTGATGTGTTATGGCATAAAATATCGCTGTTCCTTTGAACGCATCGAAACGAAGCTATTAAAACAAAAGGGTTTTTTTTCCTAATCGGGGAAGTCAGGGGGGCCCAAAAATAGGTCCCGCTCGGGTAGAGATTTTGTCTCGACCCGCCCCTGAGTGCAACGTATGTATGTGTGTCGAAAATTGTAACGAACGTACATAAACAACTGAACATCTTTTCGGAGTTTCATGGATCATGTTCCAGATATCCGGTGAGTAACAGTAAAGCCTCCTATGAGGCTCGAGCCAGATAGGAGGTTTGGCTCCTAGACATGAATGAGCGCCAGGGGCTCCGTCACCGGGCTTATCCCGTTGCAGAGATCTCTTCCAGCCCAGCTTCATGGCAGAGTCTGGGACAAAGTGCGTGCACCTAACAGTCTGAGTGCGTAGCTAGTGTTGTGTTTGATATTTCAGTGCTGCCATCTATACTTCAAATTGTGAGTGAAGCGTAATGATTGAATATTTGTAACGTTGTAGGCCTGTTGCTCTCGGTGGCGAGACTTTTTAACGGGGAGATCGGCTCGCACACACATTCGTACCTTGAAAACCAACTTCAACCGATCACCACTGTGGCGGCGGTGGGGTTCGAACCCGGATCCCCGCGATGCGAGTCCATCACTGTGGCCACGAGCAACTTGGACCATTAGGATTCTCTTTCAGAGTCCGCACTGTGCGCTGGGTAGCTTCAAAGGCTTCCGCAATTTTGAAGACATCTTCAAGACTGGGGTTCGTATGCTGGAGAGCCGCAGAGCGAACTTCGTCATGAGGAGTATGAAGAACTATGGCATCACGAATTAGAGAGTCCACGAAAGATTGAGAACATCCATCACGACTACATACAAATCTACAGTCCCTTGCAATTCCTCGTAAGTCAGCGACCCATTCCGCGTACGTCTGGCCTGATTGCATATGACATCTGAGAAATTCACATCTAGCAGCAAGCACATGGGTTTTAGATTCGAAATAAGAAGTAAGTTTCTGTACAATGTCCGCATACGAACGAGTTGCGACATCGGCTTCCGCGAACAGTTTCTCAAGTAATCCAAAAGTTTCAACACCGACTCATGACAAGAAATACGCACGTTTCTGCTCGTCTTCGGTGACACCGTGGGCTTCGAAATGTTGATTCAGGCAGCACAGGTACGGGAACAGATGCAGTATGGTCCGCCACGACTTTGGCGACTTTTTTCTCGCGATAAGTCGCCAAGATCGTCATAATGCTTCTCTGGGTTGTCGTATTTTTTTAACACTTTTCCAGTTTCGTTGGGTGATACTAGATGGCGCGAGCTTCGCCAAACAGGATTTTTCTTTTGTTCACCGCGTTTTTTCAAAAATTCTAGGCAGCCGTTGTTCCATTTCTAGCGCGTCTCTCTCTCTTTGATTATTATTCCTCCCTTCTGTAGTTTACGTCATTACGGATTATTATCTACTGCTCAGGTTGTATCATACCGTTTTATTATTTCGTTGTATTTATTAGTTATTCATCCATTGCCATGCCTTCCGTTTTATCAGTTTATTATTTAAAATGAACCTACAGAATTTTTCATGCCCGGATCCGTTTATTAAAAAAAGGGTCCGGGTTTCAGTTTTAGTGCATAGAATATTTATTTATTCAACATGCCCGGATCCGTCGAAACGTTCAAAGAGAGGAATAATAATATTAGGAGGAGTCGACGCAAAATCTCTCCAACAAGAGACCGGAAAATGAAGATTGCCGAAAGTAGCATTACGCACAGATTCATAATGACTGCAATAAAAAAGAAAATGAGAAGCAGTTTCCAAATTGTTACAATGGCTACACAATGGACTATCCGCCCTATTAATGCGATGTAAATACTCAAAAAGAGGAGCCCTGTTACAGAGGAGCTTGTAAAACATATTTTCAAATTTACCGGACGAAAAAAAAGGATGAATACAATTTGCAACAGTCATAAAATGGACGGAAATCAGGAAGTGTATATTAGGAGTGAAATATTTTTTATATCTGGATTTAAAAATTGAGATCAGATCTTCTGGGTAGAGGCTGGAAGGGGTCACACGCTGAGAAGAAGCCGCAGTGCGAACATGACTATCAATAATCTCATTAAAAGTAATGCCAGAGTGACCAGGGACCCAGATAATAGAAATGTGACTGGAAAGACAGCTTGTGAAAACAAGCTGGTAATAAAGAAGAAAAATGACTGTAGGAGAATGGAATGAGAACGCTCGTGCTGCAGAAATAACAGATTTGGAGTCTGAGTTTATGACAATGGGTTGCCGAGAACCAGGAATAAAAAATCGGAGGCCAAGAATGATTGCAAGAGCTTCCCCGGTAAACACAGAAGAGCTAGAATTGATAAACTATGTCTTGACGACGTTAGTTAAGGGACAGAAAGCACCGCAGACAACTTGGTTTTTCTTAAAGGCATCCGTGGCAATGATGATGGAAGATGGGTCCAAGGAGTCTAAATAGTGCTGGAACGAAAGTTGCAAGGAACCATGGGGGAAACTTTTCTGAAAATCCAAGTCATCAGTGATGAAAGAAACGTTTTGAAGATGCCAAGGGTAAAAATCAAAAATAGGTTGAAGAGTGCTTGTAAGATTGAAATCAATAGTATCGGAAAAGTTTTCCATTTTCGTCCTCAGAGGGGGGGGGGGGGGGTAAACGTCTGAAACCCGAGTCCCACAGATTAGAAGGGCCCTGGGAGGGTGACGCCGTTGACCGAATGCAAGCAGAGCCACATCGAGATGAAAGGAGTTCAGTAAGAGTCGGTAATGCCAAAATCATTCTCATTTTATCAATTCTAGTAGATATAGGTAAACCTAAAATCGAACGCAAAGCAGAGTGATAAATAATATTAATTTTAGAAAGAGATGAGCGAGAGGAATTGAACCAAGCATGTGCCCCATAGCATAGAAGACCAGACACCATATTCAAGATAATGGGTTTCGTATACTTGCAAGGAACATTTCGAGAGCGGAATGCGATGGACCGACAAATATTTAAAATAAAAGTGCCTTTAGTTTTAATAGTACTGAGTTGTTTTGCCCAAGTCAGAGAACTATCAAAAAAGACCCCCAGAATTTTTATGAAGGGATCAAAAGGAACAGACACTCCACCAATTGTAAATGTAGGAACATGAAAGGAACGTTTCCTAGTAAAAATTGAAAATTTTGACTTGGGAAGGGAGATAGTGAGACCACTGTCTTCAGCCCATTGCATGGTCTTAGATACAGCGAGAGTAAGAGAAGATTCAGCGGAGGATCCATCCGAACTACTTGCGGCCAATCGTCCGCATACAAGAAGAGATGAATGTTGGGAGGCAAGTATGAAGGTAAATCAATCGTAAATAAAGCGAACAGAAGAGGCGATAAAGAAGAGCTCTTGAAGACCAGTAGTAGGAGAAAACGTACTGGACTTCCTGCCTCTCCAGTGAATAAAATGGAGACGGTTGATGAGGTATTCATAAAGCCACGATAGAAATTTCTTATCGAACCCCATTCGTGCTAACTTGTTAATTATGATCATGACGAACCGAATCATACGCTGCTTTCAAGTCTAAGGCAATGAGATACAAGACATGAGAGTTCTTGAAAGCATCCCAGATAGTGGACACAATGTCTCGTAAGCATGATTCTGAACCAGTTTTGGGGCGAAACCCATAAAAGCAGGAAGAGAACAAATTAAATTTGAATGAAATCCAATTTAATCTAAAAAGAATGAGGCGTTCGAAAATTTTGTTCACAGTGTTAATCAAAGTGAGAGGTCTAAAAGCAGAGGGTTCCGATGTTCAACGGCCAGGTTTTGGAATAAAGACAATTCTGCCTTCCTTAAATGAAGGAGGGATATAATTTGATGACCATAAATCGTTGAACGCATGCAGAAATTCCAGACCTTTTTTTGGAAGACTTTTATAGACTCGTAGTGGGATACTGTCTGGACCCGGAGTACTCGACCTACCAGTCCGAAGAGCTCACAATAATTCTATATTTGTAAACGCCATATCCATATGTTCACCGAATGAATGAGGGGGGCCCACAAAGACATGAGGGGGAACCCTACGACCGCACGGGAAATGATCTCGGAAGAGGTCAATTTGATCAAGAGCGTCGGCAATGAGTTTTGGGCAATGACAAAAATATGATGAGAGTTATCAAAAGATTTGTTTGCGACGTATCTATGCCGTCTTAGTGTTGAATAAATCTTGGAAGGCGGAGAGAAAGGAAGTATCTCATCTGAGAGAAGTTTGACTCTCAGAGTGCGAAGGTGGCACCGAAATTTAGCAGACAACCGTTTGTATGAGACCCAGTTGTCTTGCGAAGGAGAAAACCTAAAACGACGAAAGGCCAGTTTTTTCTCCTTAAGGAGAAGACGCCCATCTTTATCAAGAGAAATACGAGGGCGCCTGGTGATAAAGGAATTATTTTGAACCGTTTCAGAAATGGAAGCATAGAGAGTATCAAACGGTGCGCTAGCGGAAACCCTACTTAAATCTTTAAGTAAGGATGCCCAACGAATTTTGTATGAGCAGTAGATATTAGAACTTGACAATGAGGAGAATGAGATCATAGCAGGAAGATTATCACTACCAAATAATGATGACAACGGTGACCAGGATAGTGAACGATGAACCTCAGGCGATGAAAAACACAAATCCAGATAGGATTGCGTGGTAGCACCATAATAGGTAGGGCAGGTGGGAGGAGTAAGGCAAAAATTATTGGATAAATACCAGTTATAAAGAGCTCGGCCAGCAGTTGAATCAAAATGCGAATTCCACGCAGAGAAATGGGCATTAAAATCACCAAGAAGAACAAAGTCCCCCGGAAATAAACTTGAAAATTTCATTAATAGCTGTGAAAGATAAAAGGAGATGAGGGCCGGTAAGCATTGATGAGGTATAACGGACGATCTGTAAAAAATATTTTGACAATAAGGAGTTCAAACGATGAGTCCACTCTTTTCCAAATAAATTGGGAGGGGTAGATTGAACGAACTGCAAGTACAAGACCACCCCCGAAATCGTCAGGTCTATCAGCACGATAGATATGAAAATCCGGAAGGAAGAAATTTTTTGATGGCTTCAAAAAAGATTCCTGAAAGCATAAAGCATCATAATCTAACATATAATTATGTATCGCTAAATATTTAGATGAAATACCCCTAACATTCCATGAGATAATCTTGATATTACTGTCAACATTATTCATTATATAGCAAATAGTAAAAAAAAAAAAAGTAAGGAAAAAACATAAAAATAACCCAGACTTTAGGGGGGAAAAGAACAACAAAACAAGTTTGAGCACGATAACAATGAAATCTTTTCACTGAATGCAGAAAGAAAAACAAGGGGGGAAAAAAATACGCACATAACAAAGACAAAAAAGACAAAAAACATCGCTATCTACTTGATAACGATCGGGTGCGGGGGGCACTCAAGTTCAGGATTGGGGCTCAGACCCCTTTTTTTGTCTTTTGATTGTTCGGCGTTGCTTCGCTCTTTCCGCGGGCGAAATGGAGAAATCATTACACTAGAATTCACTAGAAACATCGGAGATTAGACCTTTCTCAGATGGTAGTGTGTCATTAACGTTTATACCAGAAGGACCGGAGGCCTCCATGTCCACCGTCTGAAGCTGGCATGCACGTATTTCGGAGTGATGACTGAATTGAGCTCACGATCACCGGTATCAAGGATTTAATTGAGTTGTGGAGAGATTCTTGGAGACTAGCATTTAGCTCCTTGAGAACGATTTCTCTAAGAGCGTTTACCTCTGCATGAACAAGGGATCTGATCTCCTGTTTCAAAGAGTTAATGTCCGACGAAGTTGAAATATTGGCTCGACCAGCATACGACGTATCATTAGATTTGCACCTGGCTCGCGCAATGTTTATGGGGACATAATTTTCAGCTTTGTATTTGAGGACTTTCGCTTCAAAAATAAATGTCGGGCAATTTCGGTCAATAGCAAAGTGAGAAGCTTTGCAGTTTATACAAGAAACAGAGTTTTGACATTGGTCATAGTCATGGTTATTGCCACCACACTTTTTGCAAATTTGATTAGTAGCTCTACAAAACTTTTTTCTGTGCGAATAGTTAAAACACTTTTGGCATTGCTTTGGTTGATCTATGAAACGGCGTGGATGGAAAATTAGGAACCACAATTTGACCTCACTTGGTATACTTTTACCAAGAATCGTGACTAATACCGTCTGCAAGGGATTATTGTCTTTGATGAAACGACGGACACTGATAACCTGGAGGTTTTCACTTTGGAGCTCATCTGCGATTTCGCAAACCGGAATATCAGTAGGGACATTATTAAGAATAAATTTAGATGAGATGGATTCTGTAAGAAGGAAAGGTTTGACAGGAATATCAAATATATTGACTATCTTCAAGATCTCCTTAGCTATTTGTGGATCACCTGTGGTAATCAGAAGCTCACCGGCACGGGTGAAGCGAATTTCATGAATATTTTTGGGGTTTGAAATTTGGCCACAAATGTATTTCTTCAAATCAATGGGTCTTGTTTTCGGAATAGCTTGCGGACCGGAAAGTTTGAGAGTAAACAGACACGCTGGTTCGGAATGATCGATGATATCCATGTCACAAATCGAAGATGACCAAACATTAAAAGGGTTAGGCACCTTACCTGTGCTAGCCGAAGCGAAGGTCTCTGACTTGGCAGAATTCATGGTTGTTTGGAACACTTTGATACTATTAGCCAGAAAATCTATGAAATTATCCTTGTTCTTGAGAAGGGCATTGTAACCACGTGGGAAAACAGAGCCCTTACCTTGAGTCCGAACTTTATAAGATTTCACTTCAAATCGAAAAAATAATTTACGAAATATCAAAATAAATAATCACCGAACCACTAGAAAAGTATAGAATAATCCAAACACGTTGAAAGGAAAAACTAGAAAAAACAAAATTTTTACGAAAAACGCGAATTAACACTAAGGAACTACCACACGTGCCTTCGCGTTTATATATATATATTTAAAAAAAAAAAAAAAAAACCGCCCGCGAAGTAGAAAAAGGTAAACAACAGAAGGAGGACGGCATTGACCACCACAATTTTTAGTTCGTAGTTGTTGTAGTTCTCACAACAGACTGTGACAGCGCGTCTAGTATTAATGCGATTCGTAATCAGCGCACTCCACATGAAAATGCTCGGCGAATACGCAAGCATTTATACAACCATCCGTCTATCAGTATCAAATGGGTCAAAGGCCATGCAGGAATAGCGGGGAATGAAATTGCGGACAGATTGGCCAAAGATGCTCTAACGGCCGTATTCACCAACACAGTTTCAAGTGCAATCGCAGGTGGAAGGATTGAAGATCGAAACGGATTGGTTAAATTAAGGATTTTAACCAATCCGTATCGATCGCTGATCGTTTAACCTGCGCTTGCAGTTGAAACTGTGTTGGTGAATACGGCCGTTAATCTCCCAACGGAAGAACAACTCTTGCTACCACGCAGTCACATCAAACAGGCGCTAAAAAGTGACCTGTTACAAAAGTGGCAACAGCTATGGGACAAGAATGCACATAAAGAATGCATACAAGATACAGAAACGCGTCCGGTGGAATGGTACCATTTGGTCTAGAGAAAGTTATTATGATAACTGAGCAAGGCCCATTACCGACGTATATAGAACGTTTCAAGAAGTCGGACAAACGCCATGTGTGCTTGTGGTGAGATTGGATCTTTATGGCATTACCTGACATCTTGCCCACATACAAAAAAAATTTCATTTTGGTGCTATGCCCGAAAACGGTCAACTGTGTTTCAAAAGAAGAGTTTTAAAGAGCCCTGCGAGCCTTGCTCGGGTGCGGTGGATTATATTGTTCCTCGATAACAACTTACACCGCATACATACAAAGAAAACTGGAAGTGCGCGTCTGAGCGATGACGAAATCAAACCGGCAAGAGCCCCAGTGATTGATCTGAAGAGGAAATATGATCTTCGACCACGTCGGCGTCAACAAGAGTAGCCGATAAATGGAAAACATAAGCAAGTTCACCTGCAATGAGATGAATCAAGTCATTGCATAGCTCCCACAAGGCTCCAGCCCTGGGGCGATTTTCATTATTTTTTGTTTTTTCACGCTGTAAATACATAAGAGAGCCCGTGAAAGTCTGGTCCGGGGGCCCGCAAAAGATCCCAGCCTAGGGCCCTACTCCAGGATGTGGGGGGCCATGAGTCATTGATGGCAAGGACGAATCAAGTGTTATTTACTCGGCTATATAGTGAATTGTGCTGATCTTAGTTCACCCGGTAACGACTTGCGGCCCAGACGATGATGACTGCGACTAATTTACCGTGATTCGAAATTTTATATTCCAAGATTATCGCCAATCAATTGACGATTACTAGATTCTTATGGGATGGAACGGCTATACACCACCATCTTATAATCCCGTTTATGATTTTGATTGCCCATTGCCGTTGATTTATCTGTTATATGGCTTCAGGTTGACGATCAATTTTTATGTTATTTTATTTTTTGCTGCCTTCGTCTGAGGTGGTCATGTTACATTGTTTTTAATAAAACTTTCCGGATACACCCACTCTTCGGGAACGCTTCGATATCTCTCCGAGATGGGAAGCGGGGTGTGTCCGATCTTCAAAGGTCAAAGGCTAACATCTCGTCGGACGAGCTTACAGTGAACCCGTCTTCCGCACATTTCCCAGAGAAGTGAGCCAGATATCAGTAAGACAACAAGTAAAATAATAACTTGAACTTTATTTAAAGTTTATTTTAGGGAGCGTTATGGAGTGGAAGATGATGTAGTGTCGAGGATTGAAAAAGGTATGTTGTGATAGTTTGGATATATATATATATATATATAGAGAGAGAATGGACGAAAAGAGATCGACGAAACACATATACAAGACGAGTGTGGATGGGAGAGTTGGTAGGGGTCGACCTCAGCGAACGTACCTCAATCAGATCGAGGACATTTTTAGCAAAGGATAGCTTAGGAGTACCCCAATTAAGTTAGTAACAATGTACCTACCTATATAATTTAAGTTTGAAAAATTTGGCTCTCAAAACAAAATTCAATCGTTGTACTGTTGATATTTGGCTCTTTTGAATAATGAATTTGCCGACCACTGGTCTAGCCAATGACGAAAAATTGCCAGTTACAGGGACGTAGCCATAGCGCTCAGCTCTTCAAAAACACTACATGCTAAAGATGTCTGTGCCTATGCTCGCACTGAATTTGTTGAGTGTTAGCAAACTTATACACAGTCAGCCTAAGCTATCAGTCATCTTTGATGAGACCGGTTGCAAGATACTAAAAGAGAAACCCATGGTTGACAGCTCATCCGTTTTGGCAACTGCAACAGAGGTGAATGGACTGTATCGTCTCGATAATGAAACAAACTTTGTTTGTACCACTTCAATGAAGCAAGACACCTGTCAGATATGGCACAGGAGACTGGGTCACCTTAATTTTCGTTCCCTAAGAGAGCTGCAAAAGTCACATTATTTCAAGTGTGATTTAAAATCTCATTTTGAGGATTGTGATGTTTGTGTTCGTGCAAAATCATACCGCCAATCCTTTCCAAAATCAAGCAAGACACGTGCAGGAAATCTTCTGGAACTTGTCTCTGTGGCCCCATGCAAATTTAATCAAAAGGTGGAGCTCGTTATTTTCTTACTTTCATTGATGATTTCTCCCGAAAATGCTTTGTATACTTCCTGAAGTCTAAAGATCAAGTTTTTGACAAATTTATTGAATTCAAGACATTTGTGGAAAATCAGATGAAAAGAAAAATCAAAGCCTTACGTTCTGACAATGGTGGAGAATATGTCTCTGGAAAAATGGAAAATTTTCTGAAAGATGCTGAAATATTGCATCAGCGAACTGTGTCACATACACCCGAGCGGAATGGAGTACCTGAACGCCTCAACTGCACTTTGACGGAAGCTGCTCGTGCTATGCATTTCAACTCTAATTTGGACATTGTGTTTTGGGCCGAGGCTGTCTTGACAGCTACCTACATTCGTAACCGATGTCCTACACAAGCACTGAAAAATCGCACTCCCCAAGAACTGTGGTCTGGATGAAAACATAGCATATTGCATCTTTGCATTTTTGGATGTCGAGCCATGGTTCATATTCCCCAGTGTAAAAGAAAGAAGTTGGATTCTAAAGCTTGGGATGGTATCCTTCTTGACTACAGTGACGAAACCAAGGGTTATCACATTTACAACCCCCAAACAGAAGAGGTGCAAATTGTTAGAGGTGTGAAGTTTTTTGAAAACCAGTTTCCATTTGGCAAAATGGATTCACCGAGTCATGATCCATTTCCGTCGCCTGAAAATGCAGAGTACACAGTTTTCAAATGTTACTATTTCCGAGCCATCTCTAGAGACTGAAACATCATTGGAAAGCAGTTCAGAACATTCTTTCTCCTATACTGTAAGGACACCTGATGTTTTGCCAAATGTTCCAATTAGATCCGATCGCTATCCTCAACATACACGCCAACAGAACATTCGTATCTTCAATTATGATTTTGAATCCTTCCAAGCTTCATTGTGTGAATGTCCACCTGAATCATTGACTGAAGCTCTGAACAGCCAGGATGCTGAACATTGGACAAAGACCATTGAGGGGCTGTTCAAGTATTACATAATCAAATTTTTAGCTATTTTTGACCCCCCCCCCCCTTGTCAGCAAAATTTCGTCATCAGCTTCATCTCTCTGAATCCTAACTCATATTTTCATAAGGGGGTGGCTGATGACGTAAGGATTATCCAAACCCCCCCCCCCCCATCGATGATGACATAATACTTGAACGGCCCCCGACGAGGAACTAAAATCGCATGCTGATAATCAAACATGGATTCCAGGTCGGAAACTGACTTGCGACAGTCCAGCTGAACTTCCTCCAGGTCGGAAAGCCATTTCCATGAAATGGGTATTCAAGATTAAGCAGACTGCTGATGGTTCTATTGAAAGGTACAAAGCCCATTTGGTTGCTCGTGGATGCTCCCAAAGCTATGGCCTTGATTATGATGAAACCTTCTCACCGGTCATCCGAACAACTTCGATCAGACTTCTGCTTGCCCTTGCTGCTAAATATGACTGGAATGTTCATCACATGGATGTTGTGACAGCCTTCCTCCATCCGAAGTTGGATGAAGACCTGTACGTCAAGCTTCCATCTGGATCCATTTGTCGTCTTTTGAAATCTGTCTATGGTTTGAAGCAAGCCAGTCGTTCATGGTATATGTTACTACATGATGTTCTTCTCGACCTTGAGTTCACTCTGTCCGAATAAGATTCTTGTGTGTACTTCAAGATCGAAGGGGGGGGGGGTGGGTGGGAATAATCATTGTGGGAATATATGTGGATGACATTCTAATTTTCAGTGATGATAAATCTGCTATTGATGATCTCAAAACTGCCCTTGTCAAAAAGTTTAAGATGAAAGACCTTGGTGAAGTGAACCATTGTTTGGGTATGAGGATCACTCGTGATCGAAAGAACAGAAAAATTTTCATTGATCAAGAAATATATCTGAAGGATGTTAGTGTCCGTTTTGGCATGTCTGATTGTCATGCATAGGCGGAGATAGACTTGGAAGTCTGGGGGGGGGGGCACGATGATGTCAATTCACATATGCATATATACATTAGATCAGTCAACTTCACCTTTGACGCTGGGGAAGGGGGCACGCTGCCCATGTTGTCATGGTGTTGCCACTCCTCTTGAAGTAGGACTTAGTCTATCCAAGAATGATGAACCGAAGACCGTATCTGAAAAGAAAGAGATGTCCAATGTACCTTACAGAGAATTGGTTGGCTCTCTCATCTTCGCTGCATATTCAACGAGGCCTGATATAGCTTTTGCTGTTGGTCATCTAAGCAAGTTCAACAACAACAACCCTGGAAAAGCTCATTGGACTGCACTGAAACGTGTTTTTCAATACATCAAGTCAACTGTTTCTATGAAAATGATGTATGAAGCTGATCACTCTGAACTTTCTGCATATGCTGATGCAGATTGGGGAAATTGTTTGGACACCAGAAAGTCCATATCTGGATATGCATTCATGATGTCAGGAGGAGCTGTCACCTGGATGTCAAAACAGCAACACTCCGTAGCTCTCAGTTCGACCGAAGCTGAATATATGTCTAAGTTCAGCAGCTAAGAAATGTGCCTGGTTGAGAGGAATAATGTGCGAGCTGAAATTGAAAGGACATCAGAAATCCACTGTGATTTATTGTGACAATCAATCTGCAATAAAATCTGCAGAGAACCCAAAATTCCGTGCTCACACTAAACACATTGATGTAAGGCATCATCATGTTAGATCCAAGATCAGAGAAGGGGACATATTCCTTGAATTTGTTCAGGATCAAGATATGATTGCAGATATACTTACGAAAGGATTGCAAAGACCAGCTCATCAAAAGCTTTGCAAAGAACTGGGACTTGTCACCTGATTTCAATGAATTTTGTGTTGTAAGCCAATATAAATATTCAGCTGGTCAAAAAATCAATTTTTTCTCAATGTTTTACTCTATATATTTAGGGGGGGGGGGAATAAAACTGGTTTCGGTAACTCTTATGCCTGTGGTCTAAAAATGTTTAAAAAAATTTTTCTCATGAAAAATTTAAAATAAAGTTTATATAATTTCTTTGCATATAAATTTCAAATGTTAGTGTACACGAATTATTTTTACTCATATTCTGTATGTTTTTGTGAACACTTTAGTGGAAATTTCACTTGAATATTGAAAACCTAAAAAGTAATGATTTTTTCAAACAAAGTTGCTTAAAAATTGAACCTCACAAGTCATCTGTATCATTTTTTGATAAATTTTAACTTAATTTTTTTTCTCAAAAAGTTTTAGAGATATGGAAACAATATTTTACATGGTTAGTAAGGATGTACGGATGGTGAAAGCAATAAATGAAAAAAAAATCAAAATCTGTGACCATGGGTTTCATGGCAGGGTGATTTGGCATGGAATGAACCGAGAGCACAAAGGAGGAAAATGAATCAATATCCTAGAATTGAAAATATATATATTGTTTTCTTTTATTGTATCAGCATGTACAAAAGCTCACAGAAACAAGGTTAAATGTGAAGAATATTCTAGTTTTTTTTTATGAAGAAATAAATATTTTATTATCATCATAATCAATTGATAGTTGAAAAAAATATATTCACAAAAGTCTGTTGAAGTTTTTTCTTACTGCCATTACAAATGCAGAAAGGTCATTTGTGATGTTCAAATCAGCTACCAAGGAGGCAATTTCCTGGATGTTTGGGATACAGTTGACAACTAAAATAGAGGTAAATAATTAAAAACTAGGTTAATCTAGTTCTCAGATCAGAGGTTCTTAACCTGTTTTAAGCCGCAACCGATAACTCTGTTAAATTTACAAAATTATTAAAATCAGTTTGGCAATAAGTGCATTTATAACATGACAGTAATTAGATTTGCACAACCTATCTCAGAAAGCCCTGTGACCAAAATTTATATCATGGCCCATAGGTTAAGAACCCGTCTTACGTTAAGCTAGTTAAATTATCATGTGTAATAAATAATAGATCTAATTCTAAAAAAAAAAATTGTTTCTACACGAAACCTTAAACTCTCCATTCTTTACCAAAAAACAACACATCTATTATTTCTTGCCTTCCTAATGGTCGTATGCACCAAAAGAGTTTAACTGCAATTGCAGGTTAAAGGATTAGTGATAGACACGGATTGGTTAAATTCGGGATTTTAACCAGTCCATGTCGATAGTTTAGGAGCATGTTTAAAAAAAAGTTCCTCCTGAAAGTTTATATTAATTTTGTACATTACAGGGAACATAAAATGTTTGGTGTAAATTTTTAGTTTTACCTTGGGGGTTAAATTATTCAATCACAAGGTAAAATTTCTACTCTTTAAGGGGTCGCATACCCTCTAATATAGAGAAAAGTTAAAATAGCATTAAAATACTATTTTACATTGATTTATTAGAAATTTTTTCACATACTTTTGATTAAGTATACTATCCTAATGCCAGAGTATAAAATTCTACATATCTTTAATACTTAATTTTTTTAAAATTTTCAAAAAAAAAACCCACATTAAAAACAGCTTCCGTGCGTGATAAAATGATATGACAAATGTAACCATTCAATATTGAAATTAAAATGAAGAAAACCGTTCTTTTCATAAAATGAACTAAAACATTTCAGATCCATACATAAATATGTGTCTTATAAAAAAATTAATTTTTGAAAATTTAAATTTTAAATTAAATTCTTAATAAGAATGATTCAATGAAATTTCAGTCTCAGATTCATTTTATGAAATGAACCATTTTCTTCATTTTAATTTCAATATTGTATGGTTACATTTATGCCATGTCATTTTATCATGCACACAAGCTGTTTTTAATTTTTTTTAAACTATTCAAAAAATACATTAAGTATGAGATATAAAAAATTTTATATCGGCACAGGAAGGCATACTAAATAAAAAAATGTGGTGGAAAAACTCTGAAAACCAATGGTTAAATAGTATTTTTAATGATATAACTTTTCCCATGTAAAAGGGTTTGCAACCCCTTAAGACGTTTATTGTTGTAGCAAATAAAGGGAACATTACAAATATTTTGTACAATGATATTTTCCACACTAAAGTAGTTAGAAATTTACATGAATTTAATCTACATTTAGTGTACATAATGTAGCGTGGTGAATAATGCACATTTTGGTTCAGTTAGTCATCATAGTTTGAAAAATCATCAGATACATACAGTACGTGCAATCATGAATTCATGCATTTTTCTTCTACCCCTTCATATTTGCACATTTCTGTATATAGAGTTGCGCAGTAACACCTCCCAGTTTGGCACATGCTAGTATTACAGCCATGCAGTTCTATTATAGCATCAGGAGCAGGTGGTAAGTCAGTAATAACTGGAACAAAACAGTTATCTTTTTTCAACCACACAATTCGGGCGGAGGCAGAGCTGGTATCAGTTCGATATCATTGGCCCAAACTAAAGCTTGATTATGAGCTCTAAGTGCTTGCTGTTTAAGAGTAGCTTGAGTTAGAGGTAGACTTTCAGATTGCAGTCTCTCAAACATATGCCAATGAAGATCTTTAACGTTAGCTATTTGTTTAAGTTATCTGTATAACTGCCACACAAAGAGCACTAAAATGTGTACCCAATAAATGTTTTTTTTCCTAGTGCTGTAAATGCTTCAATGACACATTGTCCAATCTTTAGAAATCCTCGCTAAAATGTTAATTTTCCTTTTCCATTAAACTTGCCTGTTGTGTCACAGCCAGTAAAACTGAAAACCAGGAAGTGTTTAAACTAATTCTGCTCCAAGACAATCATATATTGGCTTGAGAGCAACAATTCATTTTTTTGGTTGTTACGAGTTGTAGAGGCTTCCAGAGAATCCCAGCGGTTGAGACTTCATTCTCAAAAATGGATATTGTCTTAATGCTAGTATGAGTGCATCTGTGTCCAGAGTCTAACTGGGGGGGGGGGGTTAATAGATAAATGCAAAGTAAAAACAAAGTCTAAACAATTATGAAATGCCCTTACAATGAAATTATAATTGAAAACTTACCACAAAAATTTGAAATCTACCACAATATCTCAATTTATAATCCTACTTACACATACAAATAAGATATATACAGGTTATTATCAAAATTTAACCATACCGTACATGGAATCTCTTCCAAATTTTAATAAATCAAACCATTTATATTGTAACTGGTTATTATTTATTAACGAGAACAACAATACCATCCTTGAAATTAGAGGTGTACACAGACTCAACCTTCGAAGGGGGCCCATGAACTTTCTTTCAGAGAAATGCTTAGTTACTAACCTCCAGAAGCATTTTAAATCAACAGATTGATTAAGACAGCAAGTAAAGGGTTTTTTTAAATCGTAATTTTAATTTTTTCACCGAATATTTTAAGATATTTAAAATTTTTTATCGTCTGGGGAAGAAGGCACAGACTGCTATGCCCATCCGGCCCTACACCTGTGAGCAGAGTTAAACTCAGTTCCTTCAATTTATATCCAATTAAATTCAAATGCATCGTCGTTCATTATGTATATTTTTTTAATTACCATTCATAAAAGGCAATTCAAATTCAGTATCTACTAAATATATCTAGAGTACAGTTTAATGCAAAAGTAGGCTTAAATTAGGACATAACACAAAATAAATTATCAATGAAAAATGTATCTACATTTGATCAAGTATGATAGTATGTTTGATAAATGATTGAGACACCTGTGATGGCACTTGTTTGCACAGTTTTCTTATTTCAGGATCAATTGATAATTGCAGACAAATGTCTGGTTCTGCATTCAGGTGGCTTCTGCATTTCGTTTTGGTTCCTGTGTATGCAGAGAATCCTGCTTCACAGAGATATGTGGTTGAGAAAGGCAGCAGTACTAATTTTTCTTTCTCAGACAAGATTTTAAATTCATCTTGTAATTTAAGCCAAAATTTGGGTACGCTTTGGTTTTTGAATGCAATTTTTAGTTCGCTATGTGATGTCAAATCTACCAAGACCTCGTATTCTTCTGAGTTTAGACTGGGTGGTCTTTTATTCCCGCTGAATACATTCAATACCCATTTAAAGTCATCGAGTGTCTTCTCTTGAGCTGTAGAAAAATAATGTTCAAAAGAGTCTTTCAAAGTTTCGAGATGTGCCTGGATAGCTTTTTGCACTGCTTCTTGAATTTTGAGATTATTTTTTTTCAGGAAGCTCTTTGTTAGAGGAAAGTAATCCCTGTCCATGTTTTCAACACATTCCAACCAATACACAAGTTTCCTCTTGAAAGAAGACACTTTGGCACTTGCATCAAAAACTGTGGGTTTTTTTTCCTTGTAATGATAAATTAATTTCATTAATTTTGTTGAAAATATCGGCCAAATATGCAAGTTTGTGAACCCAGTCTCCATCATTCAAACCCGTCGCCAATGAAACGTTCTGATCCATCAAAAATACGGCTCCCTCTGAGCGAAGTTCCATCAAACGTATAAGCGCTTTCCCTCGAGATAACCACTTTACTTTAATGTGCAACAGGAGGGACACATGATGACTTCTCATGTCTTCGCACATTTGTTTGAAGAGCCTGCTTTTAAGAGGCCTCGATTTGATATAGTTTATCATTTTTATAGAATGGTTCAACACAGCCATAACTTCATTTTTCAGAAGGCATTTTTCTCGACGCTAGTGCGTGTCTATGAAGAACGCATGGCTACTGCTACATTTTTTTGCCTTATTTTTAATTCTGGCAATTGCTCCAGCATTGTGGCCCATCATTACCTTTGCACCATCAGCACCATGGCATTTCATTGATGATAAAAATTCGTCCAAAAGATCAAAAATCTCACTTTCTGATGTGTTGGTTGGCAATGGTTTGCAGAAAAGGAGGTCTTCCCGAAAGCTTTGTAAATGAACACATCTAACAAACACCATTAAAACTGCCAACCCGCGACGTCAGTAGACTCATCCATTTGTAGCGCAAATTCGGTGCACCTGATGCGGCTGATGAGTGTATCTTTAACGTCATCAGCCATATCGATGATTCGTTTAGCTATGGTTCCGTTACTTTCAGTTCATTATCTGTTGGGCCAGATACCCCCAGAGGCCATGATCTTTTCCAAGCTGGAAGCCAAAACAGGATTTTGGCAGAGAAGTCTTGAAGGTTGACGACTTTCATCACGCCTTTTGGAAGGTTCAGTTTCTTGAGACTTCCATTTGGAATTTCTTCAGCTCCAGAAGTTTTTTAACGAGACATTACAGACCTTCAACAGGGTATTCCAGCCGTGACGAACCTGACAGATGACACTTTAGTGTGAGGCATCACTCAAGAAGAACATGGCAGACGTCTCAGAGAGGTTCTTTGACGATTCCATGATGCGAACGTCACCCTCAACAAAGACAAGTGTGTCTTCGGCATCACTGAACTAAGGTTCTTAGGTCATCTGATAGACCACATAGGAATCCGGCCTGACCCAATGAAAGAAGAAGCCATAGAAAATCTTCAACCACCAAAAGATCTACGTGAAGCACAACGTTTCATTGGAATGGTGAAATATTTGGCCAGGTTCATACCAAATTTAAATGAAATTTTGACTCCAGTTCAAGCGCTACTGAAAACAGCCAATGACTTTGTGCGAGACTCCGAACAAGCTCGATGCTTCAAGGAAATCAATGCTTGCTTACGTCGGCACCAGTCCTAGCACGGTTTGATCCTAAGCTACTGGTCATCGTCTCTGTGGATGCATCATCTTACGGCTTGGGAAGTGTGTTGCTTCAAGAACACAAGGACGGTACGGTACACCCTGTGGCCTACGTGTCAAGAACTATGTCCATTGCAGAAAGAAGATACACACAAATCGAAAAAGAAGCATTAGCACTCACTCGGGCTTGTGAGAAATTTGAAGACTTCATTATGGGACTCGAAGTGTGTCTTGAGACCGATCACAAACCACTCGTGCCCATATTTTCAACGAAGCAACTGGATGAATTAACGCCTCATTTACAATGCTTCAGGCTATGGATGATGAGATATTCATTCTCAATCTCGTACAGTCCAGGTAAACAGCTCTTAGTAACAGACACCCTTTCAAGAGCCCCTCTTGAGAGTGACAACTTTGGCAAATTGGAGGAAGGGACTAAGACCTATGTGAAACTTGTCATCTCTACACTTCTTGCTTCGGAGGCTAAGATATTAGAGATCAAAGATGGACAGAAGAAAGATGTCACGATCTCGAAGATAATTTCTTTGATTGCTGGCACTTAACCAGATAAGAAGACATTGAGCCAAGCAGAATTACCACACTTCTACGTCAAGGACGAGCTGTTCATCAAGAATGACTTACTGCTACGAAACAGTCGCCTTGCGATTCCACCAGTCTTACAACAAGACATTCTAGAACGACTTCATTGTGGTCACTTGGAAGTGAACTAGTGTCGTGCTCTTGCAAGCGAGTGTGTTTGGTGGCCCGGTCTGTCAACGCAAATTGATGACAGGATCAAGAAATGTGCTGTGTGTTCACAGAATAGGAGCAACAGGCATGATCCACTAATTCAAACAGATTTTCCATGGGAAATGGTAGCCATTGATTTGTTCAAGTTAAACGGAAAATGGTATTTGCTTCTTGCAGATTACTACTCTCGATACCCAGAGTACGAGTTGTTAAACTCGCTCACTTCAGCGAATGTTATTGAGCACTGCAAATCCTTTCCCTCCATGGCATTCCGAAGGAGGTACACAGTGACAATGGGGGTCAATTCGAGAAAGTGAGAAACTCCCAATTCCAAGAATTTGCACAGACGTATGGATTTGAGCACATGACGTAAAGTCCAAGATTTCAGCAAACGAATGGTTCCATCGAATCCATGGTCAAGGTGGCCAAAGGGCTGATGAAGAAAAATTCAGATCCATACCTAGCACTGCTGCAGTACAGGAGCATGCCATTAGAGAATGGCTGTAGTCCAGCTCAGCTGCTGATAGGGCGTCGCCTTAGAACAACAGTTCCGATATACCCTCATCTGCTAAAGCCTTACCAACCCAACGAAGATCGCTTAAGGGGGAAGGAGAAGGCAAGGATTGAGAAGCAGAGGAAAAATTATGATAATTGTTAAAAGGAGGCTTAGAGGCTGAATGTAAACACAACTATTTATTTGTTAAACATGATAACGGTTAGACAACCGTAGTAGTGCTAATACTGTGCACAGGTTTATATACAATCTCGATCGGTGACGTCACAAACAGTAGCGACATACGCGGAATGCTAATGAATACAAGGGTTACGTTAGATGACGTCATAACAATAATCGCCACGGTGTCCGCCAAAGCTGCATTAAGAGTAAGCGTGAACAGTCCTATGGGAAAACCGGAATCCACACATGACATCAGCGCCCTCTCTGTTGAGGAAGGACAAACTCCTACTGCTGGCCTGTGATTGGCTGCTTGCGTCGGGAAGGAATCGTCTTTTTTCCCCTCCACGCCATTTTGTTTACTTTACTCATGTGAAGACGCTTAGCTAGCTATTGCTCTTTATTTTTTTGGCGAATTTTAATCTTTAAAATTCTTAAAAAGATCCTTCTAAGGGCCAACTAAAATTCTCTACATACCTTGTAGCTATATTTATTGAATATGTCCGCGTATCCGAAGTTTTATTGCAGATTTGATGGTTGCAAAATGAACTCAAAAACTGGTGTTCACATGTATAAATTTCCGAAAGACAGCAACAGGTAAGTGAAAAATTTCCTTCATTTTATATTTTATATTATTTTCTAGGACATGATAAAAGAATTGATTTATCAGGGCTATAGTCAGTCATTCTCATCCATAATTTTCATTACACCACATTAGAACCGTAAAAATGCGCGAAATTTCACTGAAGGGGAAAGAGCCTAACATTGGTAGGGGTAATAATAACGTGCTTTGATGATAGAAGGTAATCGATTTTCCACTGCACTTTCACATATATATAATTGTAATATTTCAATTCATTTTCACGGACGTTGAGGGGGTAGACATGTCAGGGCAGCACGTTTTTACTTGTAATTAATGTAAATTCGCAATTAATAAACTATCTAGTTAATGTTAATTTAAATAAAATAATTGGTGATAATGATACTGGGAAAGCTCATGTATAATGTGACAAACAAATGTAAGAAAAAAATATTTCCCATTTCTGGAAGAAAATCTGTTCATGGTCGAGAAAAAAATGTCCCAGATTTTCAATCTGGAACAGGATAATTTTTCTAAAAAAAGGATAAATTTTCCAAAAGTTTTGCTTGGAAAGACATAAAAAATTGAAATTCTTTTGTACACAAATTTTAAAAAATACTATGGTACTCATTGAAATTTTTTAATTTCAAAACATTGTAATTTCATTCATGTGGAGTATAGTTATAGTTTGTCAGTCAAGCCCTGAATCACAAAGATATGTAGACCTCATAAATTTTGTAGAAGCTATTTTTGTACCTGGAAAACCAGGTCCAATAATAATGTTTTTTTCACTTTTCCAGGGCATGTCGACCCTATTTCAAATTCTGTGGTGTCCTAACTCCTAATTATTTCGTCTGATCAAAGAGGAAAACAACTGATTTAGATTATAAAAAAATTGTTCACATTTGTGAAGTGAGTTAAGATTTGTTTAAAATTCACATTTATTTTTATGAAACTATTTTAACAAAATATGTTAACTATAAATTGCTATGGCGGTAATACTTAGTCAACCAAGCTACATTTCTCTGAAAAAAAATCTGTTCAAAAAAATTCTTGCTTACATAAAAATACTATCGAGGAATGGCATTAGTCTCATACTGTTCTGCAGAGTAGACTGGTTAAAATTATGACGTAAAATTTCGGTGATTTGAACAACGGAATTTAGTTGAATAGTTTAAGTAAAAATAACCTAGTGGTATATATGTAAAATTTTGTCGTCAAAGCATGAAAGTCCATGGGAAAAAAACGTAAGAAATGACATTTTAATGTTCACTCTGCTCATGTTACTCCACAGAATTTATTTTCCTAAAATGCTTTTTGTGGCGTGTTTCGATAGTATACACATATGCATTTCAGTTTTGCCTGAAATGTGATTAGAAAGCAAAATAACTTTCTGATAACAAAAAAGGGTGAATTTTGGACATTCATGGTTCTGGCTTCAGGAGACGATATGGGAATGTGATAGTCAGAAACTTCTCAATTAAAAGAAATATAGAAGATATGCTAAATATATATAGAGAATAATATAAGAAAAACTAATTAGTTAAATTTGAAAAATAAGATGAAATAAAAGTTCTTAATAAATATCAAGATTTTCTTGGTAAACAATCAGTTGATTTTTAGTTCACAAAATAATTAATTCAAATCAAAATAATAGTTTGAAAAAAAATCATGATTTTTTTCATACCCTACTGTTGTAATCATAAGTTTTCATTTTTATTTATTTATTTTTTTACTTTCCTTAATGAAAAATAGATTTCTCATGTACAATTTTTTTTTTCTTTGCAGGTGTCAAAAATGAGTAGCTGCCTGTAACAACCCGAAACTCATAGGAATTTCTGCTGAAAAACTACATGCCAATGGTCGTGTTTGTGAGACATTTCCAGGATTGGTGTTTCATGAACATAAAATTAAAAAATAGCTTAGTATGTTAGCACAGAATGGACTGATATTTCACAGTGGAGCATTGGCTGTAATCAGAGCATGGCTTGATATTTTCATTGAAGAATGAACTGATATTTATCAAGATATACAGAAGACTGGATGTTGTGAAGATATTTATTATTTGCGATGTTAATTTTTTAAGGAAGGAAAAAACTCATCTTATCAGTCTTATATTTATCAGTCAATAGTGGGCTGTAATTACCATAGAATGGCCCGATATTTTTACTATAGAATGGTTTGGTATACTTTACTGTTAAGTAAAGTTTTCTGTAATAAAAGTTTTGTTTGAAAATTGTTTTTGTACTTTAAGCATTTTGTCTGAATGAGTTTGGATAGTGATACAATTTACATGCATTAAAAACAAAGTAAATTTTCTTTGCTTTTTTAAAAAATTAGCTCACTACACAATCGCGAAATATTAAAGTTGATCGGGGTGGGTGGGGGGGGGGGGTTATGAAGATAATAAATAGAGTATCGATTGCAAATTGACTGATCTGTATTTTTTAACATAAATGTCTCCTAAGAAAAAATTTGCTGCTTCTCTGAGGAATTTCTCGATTTCGTAGCAATAGACTACAATAATAAAAATGTCAATGATAAAATCGTACTAACGAAAGTAAAGGGGCGTGGAAGCCACGCCCATCAGTCTGAAAGTTTCTTCTTCCGCACTTCAGATGGCGCTGCTATCAATTCCGCGGCCATTCTTTACCATTGAGTGGATACGCTTATCTTTCAAGCGGCTTTGGTGTCCGCACTTGAGAGCAACTGAATGTAGGAGACACAGTGTGGGTGGCGGACATGAAGACGTGGGGTGAAATCGAGCGCAGGGCAGATACCCCGAGATCTTTCATTATCAAGATGCCAAGGGGATCTGTGAAAGGAAATCAGTTCCACCTGAAAAAGACTGAATGCCCTGAGCCTGGTTCAGAATTGTAGAGCTCCCACCTGCTGGTCCGACAGTCCGGGATGACAACACCACGCCAAGAAGGCCAACTGGACAGTCGTTAAGAGGACAAACATCCGTCCCCATTGGAGTAACACGATGCAGTCGTGTGGTGCTGAAGCCCCAGCACTATCCGCTGACTGAAACGATAGACTAGAGTCATTTTTATGAAAAAATAAACATAAAAGGGGGTAAGTGTCGGAAGTGAAATGAAGTGATGTATAATAATGGGATCGAGTGAAAAGGCCATGGAGTTAAAGATGGACAAGTGGTTGACTGTTGGACATGCGACAACGTTTCTGGGCGCTGGACCCGAGGAGCGAAAATTTCATTCTGAAACCTCTCCTTCAACATTACAAGGGGGGGGGGCGTCAAAATGCACACTTGCCCTGGGTGACCAAGCATCTAGTTGCAGCCCTGTTGATATACATGTTTAGAAGATTAATCAAATCTCACCTTTCAATTACAGTACTGACATTGAACAATATTTCTGATTCTCACCGAGATGTTTCATTTCCTTCTTTCTTCCACCTCCAAACCAACACCCTCTTTCGTAATCTACATTATGACATATACCTATACAACTTAAATTTCTTCATTACACACAACTTCCGTTACTGAAATTTCCAATTATAGTATATACATAGATATATTCTTCTTGTCTGTTTTACTTACACCTTCGGCTCTCTACCTCATTTATTTCATAATTGAATTGTTTTTTTTAATTGCACTAACACTGTTTGCATCAAAATTTTTAATTATTAATTTCTTATTTATTTATCACTTCAGGCCTAAAAGTGAAAATTTGGAAAAAAAAGTAGGAAAAATAGGAAGGAAAAAATGGAATTCCCAAATTATCGTGGCATTTAAAAATGTGTCATTGAGATTCACACCTTATATATTTTAATTATAGTATTATCTATTGATATTTCAAGAAACTCAATCACACACTCTCTCTCTCTCTCTCTCTCTCCCCCTAACAAATTTAAATATCTTTCATTTTCACAGAATGTGGGATCAAAAACAATGCAAATGGCAGAACTAAAAAGAAATTAATCAAATTTCTACTGTTACTTGAAAAGTCCACTTAATGATCTTTTGATCCATTCCCCCCTCCCTGCTTTTCGAAGAAAGAAAATCTGTCTAGGTGCCATAGAAATGTAGAGCATGCGTGCTTAACCCATCGCCCACGGGCCGAATGTGGTCCCAGAGTCATCTGTTGTGGCCCACATTTTCAAACCTAATTTTGTAAAAATGAACTAAGCGATACACTTCCAGATCGTTCAAGAGGCCTGTGGCAGTTTCAGGTCATTCAAGTGGCTCGCATCATATTTACAGATCACCACGGCACAGCTCCAGATTACTCAAGTTACCCGAGCTGCTGTTCCACTTCACATAAGTGAGCTGTGGCACATTCCTAGATCACTTGAGTGATCTGCGACACTGTTTACCAACACTTAAGTGACTCACGGCAGAGTTCCAGACCACTCCAAGTGACCCCAGGTACATTTGCACATCATTCAAGTGACCCATGGCATATTTACATGTCATTCAAGTGACCCCACGGGACGTTTTCTGATCATTAAATATTTTGCAGCATATTTAGAGATCACCGTGGCACAGTTCCGGAACACTCAATTGACCCATGAAACTTGTAACACAAACCGAAAGGTTGTAGTGTACCCTATGAGAAAAGTCATCTGTAATAGTCAGAAAATATCGGGTTTTTCCTTTAGAAATAGTAGGAAGAGGCCCGCAAACATCCATATGCAAAAGTTCCAAGGGTTTGGATGATCTTACTTTTGATATGGACTTGAAGGATTTTCTTCTCAATTTTGCCAGTCTACAATCTTCGCAATTTAAATTCTCGTATTTTAGAGCAGGGATGCCCAGGACGCTTCCAGACTGACTCGTCCACGTAATGTACTTCAAATTAATATGACAATATTTTTTATGCCACTCCTTTAAGTTTCCTTCAACTGATAAACTTAGTGCTTTGATTCGTCTGGGATATGTAGGCTTACAGTAATATAGGCCATTTTCTTTGTTTGCTACGAACAATTTCTTCCCAGTTTGTGATGTGATTTCAATCTTATCGTCCTTGCCAACAAAAGTATATCCGAACTGACAACGGGATGGAATTTACACACAATGAATTTTGTGAATTTCTAGACAAGGTATTAAAACTGAACGCACAAACACCTACACGCCCGAGCAAAACAGGGTTAGCGAACGTTTTAATTATACAGCTTTGGATGCCATTAAAACCATGCTGAAAGATGCAGATTTGAGTAACACTTTTTGGGCGGAAGCTCTATTGTGCTTCACGTACACTTGGAACAGAGTATGTCACCATGGACAGACAAAAAGTCCCTTTGAATTATATTGTGGCCAAAAGCCGTCTGTAAAACATTTGAGGATATTTGGTAGCACAGTATACATTGGAGTGCCTAAACAGCTAAGAAATAAATTAAGTTTGAGAGCCAAGAAGGGCATCATGGTGGGCTATGCTTTATACACTCGTGGTTATCGTATCTGGATACCCGACGAGATGCATACAATTGAAACTATAAATGTTACCTTTAAGAACTGTGATCGAGAAACCGTCCTGGACACAAGACCAACATTTATCCACATTAAAAGTGGATCTGAAAGTGATCTTGAAAGTGACTCAGAATGTGATCGTAAACCCGAGAAGTTGGACGATATAAAAGGTGATTCGGAATCTGAGGAGTTAGATGTTGTGAAGAAAGAATTTAAATCCAATTTTGACAATGCCGAAACATCCAATCGAGACACTGCACGTATTTGGGTGAGAAAGGTTATACCTAGAAAAGATAGCTCCCGCATCGACGTATACTACAGGATTGAAGGAACTAATTTGAGATTAAGATCTCATAAAGATGCCGAGCTCATAATATCAAATACGATAAAAACTTTTTTGATTTCAGCGGAAAAAATATATATTCAGGTGTAATGAAAAATAGTGATATTGATTCTAATATTACACCACAAACATATTTTGTTGACATTGATATTCCGAAGAATTATAATGATGCATCAAGATCTCCGCAACAGGAGCAGTTGCATAAAGCCATGATGGATGAAATGCAAATAATGTCAGATAGAAATGTCTGGGATTTAGTGCATAAATCCAATAATACCCCTATTGTGGGAAGCAGGTGGGTCTATACCGTCAAGAGAAATGAAAAACAAGAAATAGTACGGTAAAAGGCACGTCTTGTTGCTCAGGGATATAAACAGCGTAAAGGGGAAACATACGACAAAGTTTTTAGCCCTGTCATCAATTTTTCAATAATACGACTATTTTTTACATTATTAGTCTGCTTGCTTGGCTGGACACACTGTCAACTTGATGTAAAGTGCACATATTTATATGCTAATCTCAATGAAGAAATCTTCATGCATCAACCGCAAGGTTTTACCAGCAACAAGTACCCAAATTATGTCTGTAAGCTGAATAAAGCTATTTACGGATTGTGCCAAAGTGGTCGAGAATGGTTTTTCGAGATTCACAGCGTTTTAGAGAAACTAAACTTTAAAAAAATTGAACTGGTGTAATTGCGTATACACTTATGACGGCAAAGTAGTATTATTACTTTACGTGGATGATATTGTTGTTTTTAGCAAACTAAATCGCGATATTGATGAGATCATATCTAAGTTAAAATCAAAGTTTGATTTTAAAATATTAGGGAAAACTAGGAAACTCCTAGGTGTCAATTTTGAGAAAATTGAAGGAAAGTTTTTCATTCATCAGATAGATTATATCGGTAAAATATGTGATATTTTTAGGAAATTTAAATTTCCTATGTCATCTTTGCCAATAGCTAAGGGAACTTTGTTATCCAAATTAAGCTGTCCTAACTCCGAAGCGGAGACCAGAGAAATGGAAAAATTGCCATATAGAAATGTGATAGGATGTTTATCGTATATCGCTGGTCGCACTAGGCCAGATATCAGTTTCACCGTTAATATCCTCTCACAATTCCAAGAAAATCCCAGATTGATGCATTGGAACTGTCTAATGAAGTTATTAGGTTATGTGGAAAATACAAAGTATTTGAAACTTGATTTGTCTAATATAGAAAATTTTAGTATCAAATGTTACAGCGATTCCGACTTTGCAGCTAACAGAGACGATCGTGTTTCCATGGGCGGTATTATTTTGTTATTGGATAGTGTACCTATCATGTGGAGAACATTTAAACAAAAATGTGTATCTCTTTCAACTATGGAAGCTGAGTACGTCACCTTGACTGAAGCCGCAAAGGAACTTATGTGGATTGCTCAAATAATAAATGAAAGTAATGATCTGAATTTATTTAAACTTTCCTCGAATTACAAAAATGAACTCTTGTGCGACAATCAAGCAGCGATTGATTTTTCAAATTCTCCTATTGAAAATAACAGAACTAAGCACATAGATATAAAATACAATTTTTTAAGAAATCTGGTGTATGAACGAAAATTCGATTTACATCACATTAATGGTAAAAATAATCTAGCCGATATTTTTACGAAACCTTTGTGTAAATATGAATTAAAAAAATTTGTTGATAACATTTTCATGAAAGTTTAAATATTGTGTTTAAAAGAACGATCATTTTATACGATTTTGCTTTGAATATGTTGAATTTGAAAAAAAAAGGATGATCTTGTATTACGATTATAAGCATTTATTTTTTTTTCATGATCATGTGAGGGAGGGCAATTGTTAGGCAGAAATGCTGATTCTTCTTTTCCTATGATCACGCATCCTATGTTGATCTGCTTGCGTCGAGCGATAAAGATTTCCCCCCCCCCTTTTTTTTCTCTCTCTGATACTGATGTTATCTTCATTTTTGAATACGGCGCCGAGTAAACCTGTTTTCATTGGTTGTTTTGTTCGTAGTGCCAGATGGGCGGATTACTGATTGTGTGTGTATATATATAGACTACATGATGTGCTTTTTTTGTATCTTATCTTTTCATTTGCCTTGAATAAAACCGGCTTTGATGCCGATAGATTATTTTTAAACTTGGCCCGACTCGACTTGTTATTTTTCGATCTTAAATTTGATGACTGAACAAGAGTATCGACCAATTTCCATCGCCATATTGGGATGTAGTCAAAGAGTTTTCCCGATATCCTCTGTCCACACATCCAAAAAATATGAAAATTAAAGAGCACAATATCAAGCACTTTATTGAGACTACAGGTCCACCAGTTTTTGCCCGACCTCAGCGGCTTTCCATGGAAAAGTTGAAAGTTACATGAAAAGAGTTCATATTATGCAATAAGGACTTTGTCAGCATTCTAAAAATAGTTGGTCTAGTCCACTTCATATAGTACCAAAGAAATCTGGTAACTGGAGACTAGAGCGCTAAACAAGATCACTGTTTCTCATCGCTACTCGATTCCTTTCCTCACAGATTGCTCAAACATTCTCCATGGTATGGCAATATATTCTTCAATCCACCTGATTAGAGCGTATCAACAAATTCCAGTCAACGAGCCAGACATTCCAAAAACCATAATAACTACACCATTTGGACTCATTGAATTTCTGTATATGACCTTCAAATTATGTGATGCAGCACAGACCTTCCAGAGATTCATGAATGCAGTCTTACAAGGACTGGAATTTGTATTCAGTTACTTGGACGATATTCTGGTTACTTTTCTAGATAAGCAAACTCATCTCCAGCACTTGTGTCAAATATTCAGTCGACTTGACCAATACAGACTGTGCATAAATTTGTCACAATGCATATTTTGCATCCCGACCATCAAATTCTTGGGATATGAAATTAGCAAAAATGGATTGAAATCGTTATTTGCCAAAGTAGATGTAATCAAGAACTTTATGCAACCAACCCACTTTGGCCACTTCCTTGCACCAATTCTTGGGCATGTGAAATTTGTACTACCGGTTCATACATAAGTACATAAGTGTGCAGACCTGCAACGGCCACTCACCGCTATATTAGCAGCGCATGCAAAAAACAGCCGGAAACCACTCAATTGGACTTAACAAGCTTTACAAGCTTTCACCAATGTCAAGGAAGCACTCCACAATGCTACTTTGCTCGTTCATTCGAAACCAAATGCGCACATTTCCCTCGTAAGAGATGCATCTGACAATGTCATCAGTGCAGTGCTACAGCAAGAACATGACAGTGATTCACCCCCAGTTTTTTCATTCCCCTGTAAAATACAAGTAAAATACTGTGCGTATGACAGAACTTATAGCTATTTATAGAGCAGTTAAACATTTCAATGACAACTAGAAAGACGACATTTTACCATTCATATTGATCATTGCTCATTGATGTATGCCTTCAAACAAGACCCAAACAAAGCTTTGCTTCGACAACTACATCGAGTTATATTGCAGAATTTACTACTGATATTAATTATATTCCCAGAGCAAACAATGTAGTTGCTGATACTTTGTCATGCATCAAAACTATTGCTTCTCCATCAACAATCGATTAAGATGCGATTTTTGGCTCTCAATGTGAAAATGAATTGTGTGAACTCGAACAAATCTCACCACTACTACTACTAAACCATGCATGCACCTCATCCATATTCCTCTGCCGAACTCTAATGAATTGGTACATGTTGGAATGTGCATGTCCGTGTTGTGAACCTAATGTGAAGCTTGTTTCTGTGTAATGCTTGTTATAGTGCTGCCACCTGCCTCATATTTTTCAAACTATAAGTGAAGTGTAACGATTGAAGATTTTGCTGTTGTTGGCCTGTTTGTGACATTTCCACGGGACACATCCATCCTTATATTTCAGAACCACACCGAAGACAAGCTTTTGAATCACTCCATACACTTTCAAATCCAGGAGTCAAAGCTACCACCACAAGTTTCTCAACATTTCATCTGGCGCAACATCAAAAAGATAGTAAGACATGGACTAGAATATGCGTTGCATGCCAGTGTTTGAAAGTTCACCAACACACTTGTTCCGCTCTGGCCGAATTCAAAGTACCAAACAATTGATTTCAACGCATCAATCTCGACATAGTTCGCTCACGGTACTTCCTAACGATAATACAGATATTCCAGATGGATTGAAGCTTCACCTATGCCCGACCAAACTTCCAAAACAGTCGCCAAAACCTTAATTGCAACCTGGTTTGCCAGATTTGGCATACCACAAAGGATTACCACAGACCAAGGAAGACAGTTTGAGAGCCATATTTTCCAGACCTTCAGCAGATACCTCGGATTCCAACATCACAAGATTACTGCATATCATCCACAGGTGAATGGAGTCATTGAGAGACAACACTGAAAGCTGCCCTAAGATGCAGAATTCAATCGCATCCAGCTTAGGTTGACGCTATTCCATTAGTGCTGCTAGGCATAAGATCAGCAGTGAAAGATTAAGGGTGCTCTTCTGCAAAAATCCTCTCGGATCACTATTGAAACTGCTTGGTGAGTACTTGTCAGCAATAGAATACATCAAACTATCTGATTTCATCCATCAACTTCAACTAATGGGTTCAATGAAACCCATACCTACAACACCACTCACGCATCTATGCCAACATATATTCTTACAGATGTACAATCCATGTTGAATGTCTTCCTGTGTAAGCCAAACACATATTTGTGTAACGAAGTACCACAATCTGCCTTGCAACCTACTTATCAAGGCTTATTTCTGGTCAAAAATCAATGAGATAAATTCTTTGACATAGACTTAGACAGGACATCCAGGAGAACCTCTATCCATCGGTTGATTCCAGCTTTCCTTAGTGACCATTACAGCCTTCCACGTTGCCCGTCTGTCCAACATATACTGTACCAGCAACTGTGACTCGTTCCCGTCGTCATGTTCACTTCCCCGACAAATACTCTACCACAGAATTTCATTGACACTGGGGGGGGGGGGGAAAGTATAGCGACCTTTAGTTGAACTCACAGTGGCAAAATGATGTCATGTTTCCCATTCCTTTCTTGAAAAAGTTGTTACCTAGCACGCAAGTTACGAAGAAAACAGAATGTTTTTCTAAATAGATGGCAAGAAACCATGTGTATGAGAAGTCCTAAATTTCTCTGCATCCTAATAAATTATGCTGTTTATTCATTAAAACCTTCTGATTTTTATCATCTTTTATAATGCTGCTCAACACCCGGTTATACAGATAGGTATCCAAATTGGTGTCTATAGTATGTTTCAAAAGTAAACAGAGATATCCGCTGTGCAAACAATTTCGCAAACATTTCTGCATCTCGTACTTATGCAGAAGAAAAAAATAATTTCTTAAAATGTTCAGACAGCTCAGTTTGATGCTAAGAGTCTTGCACTGAAAGAATGTGTGAGCTGAAAAAAAAAACCAAGTATAGGTGTTTTTTGAATGAATTTTTTGTTTCGCTTAATCATTTATTTCACACAAAATAGTTCAAAAGCTTTCTGGATGAAAAAAAGGTGTATCTGAAAAGTTATACTGAGGCTGACATAAATTAATCAGGTTTGAAAGAAAGCAATAATGAATGCGTGAAAAATTCAGCTCACAGCCCTGCTGTGTGTGACATCCATGTCACTTGAAATGTTCATAAGCTAATATAGAAATATTCCGAAAAAAAAAAACTTATTGAAAAAGAATTTGTAAGCAGAAGTGCTCATCAACCAAGGTATAATTATTTATTGTTTTTCAATTCCGAAAATTTGAATAAATTTTTTTTATTTTTAAAACAAAAGTTTTTGAGGTATGGAAACGATAACATACTTTTATATATCTGGTTATCCAACCTGATGTCAAAGAAACAACAATGATTTGGACGCTCTTTGTCAAGGTGAGTAAATATGAATGAAACCTGGTCACCTAAAAATTACAAAAAACAAGTATAATTAATAATTGAACAATGAAAATAATTAACACGACACAGTTCCTGAACCAAAAAAATTCAATACTTGAAAAGCTATGGAAGATGTGACACACTGTATGTTTATTTTATGTGAAATTAGTTTTCTGCTTATGTTAATATGAGCGAGTTCATCAGTTATACAATTGTAAACATTGTTATACAATCAATCTGCAAATGGTTATATTCAAGGTGCCTAGACAGCCTTAAAATCAAATGTAAACACTGACATAAATGAGACAATAGGTTTCCAAGATGCTGTTTTGACCAACAATACCATCTGGCCCACATAAGATATGGTATACAAGACTTGGAATTCCATTTCTAAATAACGACAAAGTTTTCATCTTGATGTACTGTAGTCTCTTCAAAATGAGTGTCGTTTTATTTCATATGATTTAATGTACATAATTTTTACTTAATAATCATTTAATGTGTGCAATTTCTACTATCTAAGCAACAATTCAGTGATTAATGCATGAATTTAAGAAATGTACATTTCTCACAGAAAATCAAGCAACTCAGAAATTATGCTCAGGAAAGCATAAATCGAAGTATTACAATATTTGTAAAACCATGAATAGCTTTATTCGATGATCTTATAAAATGTATTTAAACTGAAAGAATCAAAATATAAAAATGAACATACATTCTGATTTCTTTATCTTCATGCCTAGATGATGACGATACAGATTCACAGTTCTATTTGTAGCAGTCTGTGTTTTTTTCTTTGTTTCAGTTTCTTAAAAATATAAGATTTAAAAAACATTAAACTTTTGAGAAAAAAAAAATTTCAAACAAAACAATATGTTAAACCTAAAAAATATTTCTTCTTAACTCTTTCAGGACCATCAAACAGAGGAATACCATGTTTTAGGCATTAAAATTAGTTTATTAGGTATATATTCAACATAAAACATTACTTTGAAGAAAAAATTTATAGGTTTTATAGAATTTTAGAGGGAAACATTTGTCCCAGTGGATTTGAAAAGGTAGCAAATGAATTAAAGTTACTAGCATTCATGTATTGGCTTTAGGGTCAACCAATGTAAATGTTGCACAAAAAATTAAAGTCCGACTTTGAGGCAATGCTGCGAGTAAAAGAGCTGTGAAACAATTTTTCTTATTATTTTGCCTATACAATAATTGAAAAATAATTTTCAATCCAATTTGGGACAAATGTGTCATAGTTTTATCAGAAATCATTATTTTTTGAAAAGCTAGTTGGTATGTCCACTAGCTTTGAATTGGGCCAAGTGCTGTTTAGTTTAGGGTTACAATGTTTTGTAGACAGGCACGTTAGATACAAAGTTAAAGGTGCTGGGAATTCTAGCAAATGTTTTTGTTAGTTTCTGTAAAACAACCAGTATGTTCTCAAATGGAATAGAGGAAATGTATAAGCCATTAAGGAACTCATTTTTTTTAAATTAATTCATACACACATTCAACCCTTCACTTTTACTTAATTTTCAACATATGCTCCTAACAAGATGACTCAAAAATATTGATTAAACTTAGTTCCTTCTACATACAGTCGAAATGTCAACAAAAGTACGTGTGCTATACTCAAAATGATTGGTAGAAGAAAAGAACATTTTACCTCTTTTTTTACAGAGTTTACATTTTTCTTTTTTTACCTCTTTTTTGTTATTATTATAATAAATAGGGGTTTGCTGCTAAGACAAGACAATTTTCTTTTTTTCCACCTCTGCGCTTTGACATACACTTGAGCTTATCGTGGTGAGTGTATGCATTTCCAAAGACTTCACAGCAGGGTTGTTTGGTTTAAACCATGGTTTTATTCAAGTGGTTTTTTCAAAAAATCAAATAAAAGTGGCCTAAATATAATTTTTTCCCCTTGAAAAAATAAATAAATAATATATATATATATATATATATATTGGTTCATTACTAACCAAAATTTTTCATTCTTACCACATTTTATAATCTTGGGCACATTCTGATGGTGTATCTTTAGATGATATAAGTTGTTTTTTTCAATAAGTCTCATAAAAGTAACCTGAATATATATATATATTCTCATATGAAGTATCTTAGTTATTTGAAGTTATATACAGAAGCCAAAATCATTCTCACCACATTTTCTAACCTTTATCTAAATTCTGATGCTCTATCTGTAGCAAATTCATTATTATGGATTGCATCACATCTAAATGTAGCGTGTATTATCTCACAGGGTTTTTTTTTTTTGCTTTGTTCCATCACAAAGAAGCAGCAACAGTAGTGACACCATCATGCTAGGGGCACACACACACAGGTGGCCTTATAATCCAATAAAGACACCAGCTGTCGCTAAAGGACAAAGACCAGTGTACACACTAGTAGTTACATTACCTTAGACATTTTCATTTTCTTTCACATAAGTAGCACATCTCACACTGTATATCACCGTCTCAATGGTGAAAGTATAAAGAAAACTATTGAATATTAAGTCCAGTTAATCAAGGTTCTACTGTATAGTAGTAACAGATTTATGAAAAACTAGCTATAATACCCGGCGTTGCCCAGGTTTTCTTCAATGAGGCTTTATGAACCACGTGATATCTCCCTCTTTCTTTGAGGGACATGCAAACCGTGTCTAAAGATAACCAATATGGCGACGTCCTGCGCGACTCATGAAATAAACAAATCTAAATTTAAAGAAACATAGAAATGAATAGTCCCCTCCCCCTTTTTTTTGATGGGTGCTAGGTATTTCGATTCCCTCCCCCTGAACTTCAAGTTATCTATTTCTGCCTGTTTCAGCTTCCAAAAATACTTAATTAAAGCTGTGGAATTTTTTCGATGCACTTTACGGGGCCCATAACTAATTTTAAAAACATCCTAAACTATATGAATTTATGCAAATAAATATCAAAAGACAATACGGAGACATTAATTTTCATGCTTGAGAAGATATAAATAAAAAGTTGAAATCAATGTTATTGCATGGATATCCAACTCAAAAGTAGATCCGGCTAATTACTTCATACTTAATTTTCTGGGCTTCGTATCTCCAAGCGAATTCAATAATTCAAAAATCGAGAATTCAATTTAATTTTTAAAATTATTGATGTGGCAGGGACCCCACCCCCCCCCCCCCACTAAATTTCCGTATTTATGCGGTTAAATCGGCAATTTTAATACTGATTTCTATGAGGATCACCCTTTTCCTGACCATCAAAGCGATGATGGTGATGATTATGACGTCTATTCAAAAAGCCTCATTACTGAGAGTATTGAAAATGTGGCAAACCATTATAACGGCATAAACTATTATACATAACTGGCAGCATTAAAGAAGTGACAAACCATTGTAATGACATAAACACGTCTGAAACTCATCGCTAGGGAACCACGGTAACCAAAGTAAACGTTCGGAAAGTGATTGTTGAGGGCCAAAAACCATTGTTGCCGGACAGTTTTTTGCCCATTTGCCCTGGTCTGACGAAATTTTAAAGTAGCCTATCATTCAAGTCGGGTTCCATTTGGTATATATGCAAAATTTGGCGACGATCGATCTAAAATTGTAGATTTGTATGGAGAACATACACACACACAGACAGACAGAAAATCAATTTTATATATATAGATAATCTGCTATATACAGGGTGATTATAATTGAAGAGGTTTGATTCTTAAACTGTACAATAAGTACTGGTCAGCATGACTTGAAAATTTACATAGATACTCCTGAAGCAATGGAAATTTCCTTGTCAAAAGAAAAAAAAGAGCAAGTAATGCATAATGTGCAAGTAGATTATGCTGTGCTTAGCCAGCAGTATAGCTCTAATTTGTGCAACCACGTCATTTCGGAACTTCAACAGCACCAGTGTGTGGATAGAACAACTTTTATCAAAATGCACATTGCAATACCAGCAAAGCAGCTGCTGAAGACCCATTTTAACAATAACAGAATGACATGACACATGGCCGGCCATCAGTTCACCTGACCTTAACCCTTGCAACTTCTGGCTGTAGAGGGTACCTCAAAATGTTATGAACAGTGGTCGGATTGCAAACTTTGGTGAATTGCAAGCTCCAGCGCATCCCCTATACATTAGAAGTTCCTCAGGAATATTAAAGTGGGAGTGCGTTAAGTTTAATAAAGGTGAATTGCAAGTGCATCCATATCATGACCATGGCATACTCTTGATCTGCTGGTGAACAATCACACACATTTTTGTGCTTTCACTTCATAGCCAGAACACTGTGGACAACATATTTAACATTTCTTAAGTTGTAATTATTTGTTCAATTACTTCATTTTTGTGGTGTTTCCATGAACTATGAAATCGTGCAATGCTAATTAAGTTATCATTTTGCCCTGACTGGCTATCTTGTCCATTCTGTGAGCAAATTTCCCATGTGTTGGATGAGTACAGTGTCATTACATTTAAATTTTTAAGTATATTTTCCCCTTTGCCATTTAAAATTCAATTTCAGGAATATTCATGTGAATTGTGAAGTCTGACAATGGTACTTTTTTAGTGTTTTTAAAGCAGAACTTTAGTTATAATCACATTTGATCATTTGATCATTTTTGTCGCACCACGGTCATTTTCTGCACACGAGGGCTAATTAGACCGGGACCTACAATTTATTGCCGATTCCGAACGGCAGGCTTGTTTTTCATACTCATCGAGAGGTTGGTGCGCTAACCCCTCGATGGGGGACTCCCTGCGGTAGCAATTTTTGCTGCGGTCAAGTCGCCGTTTTTTGTTGTAACCCTGTGTCAGGAAAGTTTTCTGACAAGGACGAACTGGGTATCGAACTCGCGACACCTCTAAACATCCTTTGGTACTTTAGGCGAGCATCTTATCGACCGGGCTACCACACCCCTAGTTATAATCACAACGTATATCGTAAATCATCGCTAATTAATCTGCATTATTTGTGCTCCATTAAATATATTCACTTTTTAATATAGTTTTTGCAAAATAGCTTTCTAATTAAGAATACTGAAATTAACTGGAGAAAACATCTTTATATATTATATGGTTAATAATAAAATTAAGAATTTTCAATCTCAGTCATTGAGTTATGCAAAAAAAATAAATTGCGAAAGTTGGTTTTTGTTAAAATGTAAGAAATATTTATTGATTAATTAACATGGAAATAGTGTTAATTACATTAATAAACATTTTATTTTAATTACACTTATATTATAAGATCTAATGATTTTTAAGAATTTTATTGTTTTTAATGTTAATGCTATTCAAACCAAAAAAACCGGTTTAAACCAAAGAAACCCAGTTTTTGTTTTTTTTCTTCAAAAAAACCCATTATTTTACCAACCCTGGGGCTCGACCATCTACTTGTCCCCGGTAACGATTTTATCGTTCACTTAGCGATTTCTCGTTATGAGCGATAAAAGGGAAGTTTTTGCGACCATATTCTTCGTGAACGATAAATGCGGATCGCTGGGAGGGACAATTGTGAACGAGAGCCGGGAACCTCTCGTTCAGCGGAAGGACAATTATTTCAGTAGGCTTGACAATGGCGATGGCGTCGACTTACGTGTTGTTAAATGATTATTACGATTCTCAAATGCCTGCACGTGCTCCAGTTTGAAATAGATACGTCATGGATGCGTTTAAGCTGTCGGATAAAGAATTCGTGAACCTTTTTAGGTTGAAGAAAAATGCTACGAGGAAAATGTTCGAGGAATCGCGCCGATGTTGGCCCATAGGTCGGAACTCGAGACACCGGACACCGCTGACAGTTGAGAGAAAGGTAAGTAATAATTAACATTTAAATTAAAATAATTTTAATCAGAAATTATTCATTGTAGTGATGTTTCATTTTGAATGAATGTTTTTTTTATTAATAATGGAAAACGAATCAAGTACTTAACGTAAGCCTATTTAGGCCTATACATTTTTTATGTTCACGATGTTTTCAAGAAATTTTGATATTCATTAAAAAACACTAGGCTTTCAAAATAAAAGTATTTTGAAAAACTCAAGCACAAAATATGTAGTTCTGTGCAGTGCCGTCTTAACACGTGGGGCCCCTTCCGGGCACGACCCGATGTGCATAAGTGGCCTCGTAAGAGAGAGTTGGTGCTATGATTCTTGTGAGGAAAGCATAAAATTTATAAGCTACAGGCCCTTTCAGTTAATTAAGGGGGTCCTAGAATATAACTTTGCCTGAGGCCCATGCATGGTACCCACAAGGGTGGGGCTGAAGGGGCCCGGGGACGATTTCTATCATTTTTCATTGTTTTACACTCTAAATTCACCTTTTCTGGAAAGAACCGGCAAAGATCCAAGCGTAGAGGTCCTGCGGAATGGGGGCACATGGACGCAATGGGTATAAGAAATTGGGCAGGCGCCTAAATATTTTTTCCATTTGTCAAGCCTTGCCTGTGTATATATGTGTGTGTAAAATTAATAAGTACCCTAAACAAGTTTACAGTATTTTGTTTAGATCACCCTTTGTCCATCACAGTTGTTCCAATGAAATATTCACTTAATGGTTTACCTATTTTTGTTAGTACTGAAGCGATTGCACACTCCATGGATAATAATGCTAGTCGCTTGTATGCCTCTCTCACTGAGGTCCAGAACTAGATGCTTGGTCACCCGGGGCAAGCAAGTATTTTGATGCCCCTTTCTAACGTTTTGAAGGAGAGGTATCAGAATGAAATTTGCACCCCCCCCCCTCGGGTCTAGTGCCCGATACCCATCTGCTCCCCCCTCTAGTTGCGGCCCTGCTCTCACTTATGCATGTTTTTCCCTTGTACTTTTGCACTGGGGGGATGAGTGAGAGATACGGTATACAGTCTATATGCTCGTTATAATGACCATTCCATTACTAACCGATAGTTACACTATATGTCATTGTTTTTCATGTTTTGGGGGGTGTTGGTTACATTTTCCGAGAGCGCGTTGGCATTTGTTTCTAACAGAAGTTTCTCGTAGCACTTTACCATAACATTAGTTTATTCAAATATAATAGTTTTACAATATATCTTGAACAACTACCTCATGTTTGATTTAACTTTTGCGCAGGTTCTATGTGCATGTCACTGGTGCCTACCAAAGAAGCCTGAGCCAAGACGTCAGTTTGGGGATGTACGAACAGTCTGTGAGTAACTCTACCCATACAGTTACTGAGGCCATCAATACGTTGATGCTACATAAGTATGTCCCAATATGTCGACCTGCAAGAGAGTTTTTGGGAGAAGCTCAAATTCCTGGGAATTATCTGTGCCATAGACTGTATACACATTCCTGTTGTGGCACCATCAAAGTTTGACAAGAAGTATCCAGAGCCTTCCTACGTCAACGGGAAGCAGTTTCACTCCGTCAACGCACAATTGGTGAGAAATATAGTATTTCAACTTCGTGCCAATAATCATCCTTTATGATTTTGAATTTTGGGAAACGTCTGTGGAAAGTGGGGGGGGGGGGGGATTAATTTTTTAAAAGCGCCAGTTATATGGTTTTTGCATTTATACGACACCATTATTTGAGCCTGAATCCCTCTCTCCAAATTTTCAATGAGTTTATGCCTATGGGTGCCACATGGCATCACTATACCAAACATTAGACAGAAACAAGCTTCACATTAGGTTCACAACACGGACACACACATTCAAATATGTATCAATTTGCTAGTAGTTCCGCAGAGCAATATGGCTGAGGTGCATGTCCGGTTTAGTAGTCATTTATGATACGTTCCATGAAAACTGTCACTATGCAATGACATAAAATAAGAAAAGGTGTGATATCTTTATACAAACTATCAAACAGAATTTATTCTTGTAGTACTATACACGTATGTTGTCTGAACAACATACACACTGTTCTCACCCTTTATGTAAAGAAATTTTTTTTCCATTACTAAATTTCAGGATATTTGTAATGATTTCTGTCTGACACAATGTCAGGTTTTAATAATTCACATGCTTCTATGCAGTCTTTTTAACTATCATTACATAGTTTTTTTATTATTTCAGACAGAACTTCTGACTCTTAACATCGAGGCAATGGATGCTCAGCGGTAATGATGACTATTGCTAGTGAACTGTGTGGCTTTTTTTTTTTTGAGCGGTGAACACTGACTGCAGGTGTGTTTTTCCAACCTATATGTGTGAATGCAGTCAAAAATAAGGAGTGAAAGCATTATTGACCAGAAGGGCATGCACAAATGTTGCGTTTGTCTTCCAAGTTTTATCTTTGTGAATTTTTGATTGTGATGTTTTCAGTTTTTGAATGTAGTATTGCTTATAAAATGTCTTGTTTCGAATGTTTTATGCTGCAATGTATTGTCCTGGCAGTTAAATTCGTGTCATACCTCAAATTTTGCAAGAAAAGAAAATAATAAATGCACAATGAAACTAAATGTAACTAAGAGTTGACTCATTACTTAATCAAGGTGTGAGGAATTCATTGATTTTGGTTTTAAAAAGATATCGGAAATAGTTTTTATTAAAATATTTTTAGTGATCTTAATCCTTCCCTATGTTTGTTCATTTTAACTTTCCAATCTGTTATTTCCTGATCTCTGTTAGCCAATGCATACATTTCATGAATTTTTAAATGGTTGAATTTAACTGTAAACAGGGCCATATTATCCTCCAGTCTCCTGTGGGAGATTAAAAAGTGACCTATCTAAATGAAATACAGCAATACAAATTCAACCAATAAAAAGGAAAAAAAATCAATTTTAATTTTTCTTATATACTTCAATAAAATCTTTAAACATGTAACATAACTGTGATGAAAGATTGTTTATAGAAGTGGGTACTTCTTTGAAGGTTATTGCAGTTTCCTCCTGTGCCTGTATGAGCTCTTCTATAGCATCCTTTTTTTTTTTTCTTCGTTGTGGTGGCGTCCTGTTCAATGAAGCTGAGGCTGTTTCCTCTTGATGGGAAGGAACAGTAAGGGATACATCAACAGGACCTGAAATGTGTATTCAAGTGAAGGAGATTTAACAAATAATACCTCATAATCATATCCATTATGCATCAAACTTTCAGACAGTTATATACAATAATGATACAACCCAATGCCATCATGTCACAACTGTATGTGTTATAAGTTTCTGAAAATGCAGAGCAGTCTCAAACCTGGTGGGGGGGGGGGGGGGCTATGCATTAAGACGGCACTAACTGGAAGACCACAAAACTCAATTGGAAATGTGTGAAACATTTCTGTATGCCAGAGGTAATAGGCACAGTATCCCAAAAGTTAAATTTAATGAGATCACAATGTAAAGAAGCTCTTCGCTTGTGAGAAAATGTGACATTGGATGAAGTAAATTTCACATTTTTTTTCACAGCACTCTTGTAGTGAGTCCATGTCTACACAAAAAGAAATGTTGTGGTTTAAATAATCATCCTATGCATAACTGCCACATTAATTCAACCTTCAAAAACCAGATTCAAAAAGGCCTGTTTGGACCGCTGTTAATTTTTGTAACATTCTACCATTGTTTATATAAACCACATAAAAAACAATTACATTAGATTTTTTTTCCTTTGAGAGATGTTGATTAAAAAAAAAATTTAGTTTAAGCGATTAAATGCAATATTTCCTTATTTCGTTTCTGTAATTTTTCTAACATCAGCAGGAAACAAAACTTTTGGTTTTATAAATGAAACATATTTAATAAATTAACTATATTTCATAAATTACAAGGTAAAATTCAACAAACTTGGAAGTACTCACCTTTTTCGAATCCTTCCCATCTTTGCTGGGACCATACGGAATAGCATTTAATTTTGTCGCCAGCCGTGACCATGTATTTTTGTCGTGACTTGTGAGGTCAGAGGACAGCTTCCCCTGAATTAAAGCATGGCGTTTCTCCAAAAAAAATTATCATCACCTCATACTGAGCGGCGATGGTCTTGGAGCATCGCTTGAGTTGAGCACCATTCATTGCGATAGGGAAAAAAAAACACACGGAAGGGACAGAAAGTAAATAAACAGAATGTTTCTGTTGCCACCGGCAGGAAGAACAATTAAAATAAAAAACATAGTAGTTGTTGTATTTCCTTAACATAGCGCTGATTGGTCAGAAGATGAATTACTCTCGAAGAAGCATTTTCGCGTACTTATCGTATCACGTGGTCTGAACGACAATCTTCAACGAGTGGAAAATGGTCGCTCAGAATTGTCGCTGAGAATTTTGTCCTTCAGCTTGTCTTTCAGAATTGTCCTTCAGCGAGGGACAGGTTGTTATGAACGACAAGTAGATGGTCGAGCCCCTGCTTCACAGTTCCATTTGAGCAGCTTGTTGGGAGACAGTAATATTGGTTTCATCAATGGTGGCGAGATGAAAAAAAGTCTGAAGTTTATCACGAACACATGAAGGTGAAGTTTTGAAAATCTGGTTCAAAAGCATACTGCTCATTTTTGATTCAGTTAGCCTCATTGTGACAGACACTATAGATGCCCTATGGAGTGGCCTGAGAGAAAGTATGGCCAGAGGACCCCAGTAAAGATCCCAGTTCAGAAGCTCTTGCTGCTGGATGGTGAGGTCATGGCTCGCAATGTACGCATGGATAAAAAACCGTATTGTCTTGGCAGAAACAGAATATCAACAGGTTGAAGAAACGAAATACTGGATGACTCATCAAATAGGAACTGCCACAGCCCGTGGATTATTATGAAATATTTAAATATATAGACCCTCAAGAAAAATAAAAAGCGGCAACACAATAACGGTAAGTTGTTCATAATTTGTTTTATATTATGATTAGTAGCATATCCGGCACAGGAAAATCATATGGCATAAATTAGTTCAGAAACAAAATTGTAGAAGTTCGAAAAAAAAGTAATAGGAAAAACTGAGGACTTTCCAGTATCTTCCATAAAATGAGGTCTCTCAAGCTTTTATAATGACCATGGTCACCATATCCAGCAGCAAGGTCTCCTAGGCTGGGATCTTTCGGGGGTCTTCAAACCAAACTATGAAGAGCTCTTCTATAGTAAACTTGTAGCATGAAAAAACAAAAAAATGACAAGAATTATCTGAGGTCCCCAGGTTGGGCCCTGTCATCAACTCTTGAGGAGAGTGCCATGATAAGGACAGAATACCTTATAGATTTTTTTTAGAGATTTTTATTTTAAAGCAGTGTCATTTCAATTAGTGTTATCAACAGGTTTTATTTCAATGAAATTTAGAAAACCGTGAAAATTTTTCTTTTATCTCAGGAAAATTCTTTTATAATGAATTTACAATCTCAAGTTTGAAAAAAAAACTTGTGCTTCATAATATGTAATGAAGGTGCGGGTAAAATTACTTCCAATAGAGATGCAGAGTGATATCAAAAATTGGTAAAGCGGTTAATTTACATCCGGACCCAAGTTATCTGGAACAGACTTTAGATGCATATTTTATTTTATTCCCATAAAACAACAATCTGCATTCTTTTGAGTGTTCAAATCTGCCGGTACATAACATTCACGAGGTGGAAAATGAAAATTTGATTTCTGTAGCAGCAAAAATATTGTTTTTGTAGCACAGTTATTAGTTTAATTTATCAGTTTTGTAGCACTTGAAAATTTTGGCAGTAAATAAAATAGTTTTTATAGGCCTATACATATATGAGGTAGCGTACACAGGATTACTTTTTACTTCAAAAAACAGTGTTATCTCAGCTCAGAAGAGGGTGTTTCCCCCTCCCCACAAGGTACAAAATACATTTTGTAATCAGTTTGATTCAAAATACTTTGAGAGTATTTCTTTTTCCGAGTCATTCTTAAAATATTTATTCAAAATTCTCAGAAATTCAATAGTGATTAAAAATTATAGACTTAGATTATTTTTGATTTAAACTACAGAAATAAAAACTATAGAATAATCATTAAACTATTAGAATTTTAAATAGAATGATTCTATTTTCACAAAAAATTCTATCCGAGTACATATGTTTTCACTGCCAAGAAACAAACTATAGATGTAGCTTCGGGCGAAAATAGTCTTTCTTTTTGGGAGGCTTTCCTTCGGAGGCCTTTGCTCACGAGATCATTTTATAAAATGGAATTTCAGAACCCCTGGAATAACTGTAAAGACAAGAAATTGTCCGGAGACTTTTCATACAAAGAAGCTGCCATTTAAAAAGCAGACAAAGATGTTTTGACCATTCATCAACATTCTTTTGGGTGCTGGTTATGGTGATTGTGTAGTAAATGTAATCCTGGAAGAGGGGAGAAAAATAAAAGTTTGTCAATGTGAGGAGATATTATGGAACATCGTTTTCAAGCAATTACAGACAGATAGCCATCTAGCATAGGGCCAACTCTCCCTAGCCAGACACTGGGTGGTCTGGGAGTCAGAAAATCGAATAAAGAATGATTGCTATGCGTGTTTTTTTTTAACATGACTTTTGAGTGGGGGTGCCAATCCATTGCCTCTGCCAAAATTGCAGAAAAGGAATAGCGGTATGCTATGAAAGCCAAAGAAATTGAATTCCCGTTATCATAATTAGAAAAATAAAAGGAGGAGGAATGGCGTGTGCTGCCTGTCTTTAAGGGATATTTATTCGAACCCCTCCATACCCACCCACGTACCTAGGCTAGCCAATATGGACCTTGAGGCAGTCATAAATACAACTCAAAGAAATAAAAATAATTAATTTGGACCTGTGATTGGGTGGCAGGATAGTTGAATGTCTACTATAAGCATTTGAGTAGTTAAAGATGAAATTTAGTGTAGTTTTGAGCAAGTCTCATATAATCTTTATTAGTTTAATGAAAACAAGCGATTAGTGATTTGTATGTGTGTTTATGTAATTTGTCATAAATTCATACGAGATTGGCAACATTATTATAAGATTTTGAGACAAATGTATATGTATGTATATACGGTGTAATTCTATTGAATCTGACATCTTTTGCAATCTAAAAGGTGGTACGACTTTTTTGTACTACTTTTTTCTCAATTTTAATTTAAAATACGAAATAAAGGCACATTTACACGCACGGTTTTGTCATCCATTCTGGGGTCGAACCAAACAGGTCTGAAAATCGTGGAGCTGTCTACACGCAACGATTTTTCAACCGTTTTTTCTTGCGATCCGGCTTGTGATAGTTGATGTCCACAATGGACGACGCGCTCTTGCTATTCACTGTTTACCTCGTGCAATTATATCAGCTGCAGAAGAGCAGGAAGAAAAATAGAAGAAATCGCAGGTCAGATATAATTTACTATTAAAGAATCAATGAAGTAGAGGGAACCTAATATAAAATCAAAATGTATATGCGTATATATGAATTGACATCCTCATCATCATGCCCCCCAGACTTCCAAGTCTATCTCCGCCTATGCGCAGGGCAAGAAAAATACGTACAATTGATGTCGGTAAAAGGCAAAAAGTGCCCTGAAATATGTCTTCTGATTCATGTATTTTATAGACTCCCTTGAAAGAACACAGACCATTTCAACTTTCGGGGGTCATCGAGAGATGTGCAAGTTTGACCATTTTCTTTGTAATGGTGGACAATGGCATTATCCCTTAATTGTTTACTTAATCGGAGGTCGCATAGGTTAAATCCTCCTCAAATTATCGCGAGACTACTGTAATTCTCTACTTGAGTTAAAATACCACTTTCATAAGTTTCTCGATAAGCAAAACAGATTATAGCGTGCAAAACATTTCGTGCCGCCCTCAGCCTGAAATTTGGTATCTACAAAAAAAAGTTTTAGGCGCCAATAACTGATAAAAAAAAGTTTGACCAGTTCAGCAATTGCAGATCATAAAGTTATAATTCAAAAAAATACTTTATTTATACAGCCAAACACGGTTAAAACGATATAAAAAATTCTGCAAAATTTTTTGGTAGAAATGATTCATCATTACTAGAGCACGGAAGTTCAGGCAAAATGCAATAAATGTCTTTTTTTGCCTATTTTTAAACTTTGTTGGTAAAAATGCCTTTTTTGAAATTTTCGTGCCATAAATGCCTATTTTAGGCATTTTAGTGCTTTTTTACCTGCCTATTTCAACCATTTTTAGTGCCTAAACTTCTGGGCTCTAGTCATTACAAGCGAGGCTGACATACTTGATTTTTTTTTTTATCAAATATGTAATCAGATGCAATCAAATAATGTAAATAAAGTTGTTCATTGACCACAATAAGATCTAGAACGGTACGATGAATTGGGATAATAAATATGAGACCACAAATTTTTGCTAAAAATATAACCAACTGTAGGTAAAATTATCAAAAATTTGGGAAAAATGGGGAATTTTCATAAAAAGACATGTCATAAAAACAAAAGAAAGAAAAAATTAATCGTTGTGATTTCTTTGATGTTGTAAGCAACGTTCATGAAAATTCTTCTGTATGGGAATTGTTGCATATTTGTGTTTATAAACCTTAGGTGGCGCCACTGGAATTTTCGTATGTCTATATATATCCTGTGCAACCCTGTTGTGGGCGCTCTGTTTGCTTGTTTTTCATTATGTCTTCCCCGGTGATGCCCATGTGTGTTCGCGTGCCTGTACGTTTAACTGCATCGTGATTAGTTTCTAATGTATCATTAATGTTCACATTAATGGATTAAACCTTCGTTGTGTTTTCCTGCATACACTGTTGTAGAGTGCTCCTTACCACCCGGTCACAACACTGGCGACGAGAATTATTTAAGTTGACGACAGTAATTTATGAAGATTTTCAATGTTATTTTTGTGAACATGACATTGGGAAGCGTTCAAGCTTTTAATACATCCGTCGACCAGTGGTCACAATATGTTGCGCATTTGAAGCAATATTTCATTGCGAATAAAATTGAGGATGCCCTTCGAGAGTAACATTACCTTGGGCCCCCCCATGGAATAGTCCTAGATCATATCAGTATTGCAAGATTTCATGTCATTGTATTTTTATTCTGAATATTTATGCAAATAGCACTTGCCTTTCCACAGCAGAAGATCACACATCCTGATTGAATGGTGAAGCAGGGGATGCTGGGAATAGCCTTTTAAATAGCGGCGGTATGCTGGAAACGGCGCAAATATACTGAGTCACCAATGCACTGAACTGCTCCTACTAAGGCGTTGTGCCTGGTCGGGTGCACGCCAGACATCGCCTTTTGCATCGTCATGAACCGTTGATTGAGTAGCGGATTTACGCACAGCTCTGCCTGGTTACCGATTGCCTCTACCAACATCATGTGCTAATTCTGGTCATCAGATTTCTTCACATGGCCGTTACGTTACTGATCGAACTGGAAAACATCGATTCTACTGGTACGGAAGTTCATCGGAGATGCCGTTTGCCGCCTGGTTCCCCGCTGCCGCGGTGACATCATCGAATGATGGTTGGGACGAACCTCTCAATTGAACCGTATGACTCTTGTGACGGTGGTCCGATGCTATGTAATTGATGAGATCAAAACTTTTTCTAGAAGCTGTTGTTATAAGAACTTTAACGAAAAATCTAATATTTATAACCAAGGTTGAATGAAATATTAATTGTGTACGATCTGATTCTCGAAATGTTAAAATAAATGTTTTAAAACAAAGAAAAAAGTGTTGATTCATTCTTGTCATCTGTAGTGCAATAATGGGTCAGGAAATCATTAATTGAACCGGGAATGCAACTTTCTTGCGTTGCAATAGAGCCATATTTTTTATGGTAGTAGGCTCAGAAATTTACAGTAGGCTGTCCGATTTGCTTTCTCCTGCGTTACCCACTGACAAAACTTTTGTGCAGTTGGTTCAGCTTCTAACAACATATTTTGAACTGACCCCTTTAGAGACTATTGAGACTCTGAAATTTTTCAAGAGAAATCGTTTGCCAGGGGTATCGATACAAACTTTCATCGTGGAATTGTGTCGCATGTCAAAATATTTCAATTTTGGCAATTTCTTGGATCATATGTTTTGGCAATTTCTTGGATCAAATAGTTTGTGGAATTTAATGTGATGAAAGTACTCTGAAGTTGGTCGCTGAACCAAATTTAACTTTACAACATGCCATCGAAATAGCTGTCGCCATGGATTCAGCTATGCGCAGTGTTGGTGACATTAAAAATTCTACTGCTTCTCCAGGTGTTAACTTCGTACGATCAAGAGATAGAGAATTACAGGAATGACAGCCAGTTAATTCTAGTAAATGCACAACTAAAAATAACTTCTGTAAACATTTCTGTATGCGGTGTGAATCCAATAACCATTTTTCATCTCCGTGTCCGTATATAAAAACTATTTGTCATGAGTGTTCAAAAATCGGACATCTTGCCCGAATATTTCAATCATCACAAAAATCAAATGCCAAGTCAAGAGTTAAAATGTTTGATCCGAAAAATAAAAATGATTCCATGTTGCTAGTTTCAAATCAAACATAAAGTTTACACTCAAACTTTAACGCTACTGATTTGCGATTACTGCAAGCTTTGCCCCCAGCACGTGTGATTCTTTGAGTTGAACAATGCGACCTTGAAATGGAAGTTGATACAGGAGCACCTTATGCTCTCATTTCACAATCTAACTTTGGGCGTTTCAAAACGATGCTCCCTCGTTTGCAAGACACAAACATGGTTTTGAGATCATATGCTACACATGAAATTTCAACTATTAATTGGCATTCAATTTGTTGCTTCAATCCTAAGTATTCTTATGCTATTCCTTTCAGGATTTAAAAGAAAAAAAGAAAAACAATTTCAAGCACATTTAATATTTAAAAAGGTCTTATTTTCGTTGGTTTTACTGATTGGTTTCTATAATGCAGATACAATGTATTGAGACCACCTCTAAGATTAACACCAGCAGCTCTTTAACAGTTTTCTAAAAGAAATAATCAATACTGTACATATGACATGAATGTCGCTCTCCACTTGTTAATATAAGATATACGGAAGACTGGATGTTGTGAAGATATTTAGTATTTGAGATGTTAATTTTTTAAGGAAGGAAAAAACTCATCTCTGCCTCTACCGGGAGTCGAACCCGGGTCCCTCGATTGCCGGACGAGTGCTCTGACCACTAAGCTACAGAGGAGATAGAGATTTTCCTTCGCTAGAGCGTATATATGCCGAACGGAACCGTGCGATGGACGGTGAAACCGATCAGCTAATAGCTCATGGACGACGAGCCACCAGAGGGCTATATATATGACATGAATGTTGCTCTCCACTTGTTAATACAAGATATACAGAAGACTGGATGTTGTGAAGATATTTATTATTTGAGATGTTAATTTCGCTACTCCCGGTAGAGGCAGAGATGAGTTTTTTCCTTCCTTAAAAAATTAACATCTCAAATAATAAATATCTTCACAACATCCAGTCTTCTGTATATCTTGTATTAACAAGTGGAGAGCGACATTCATGTCATATGTACAGTATTGATTATTTCTTTTAGAAAACTGTTAAAGAGCTGCTGGTGTTAATCTTAGAGGTGGTCTCAATACATTGTATCTGCATTATAGAAACCAATCAGTAAAACCATGAGCTATTAGCTGATCGGTTTCACCGTCCATTGCACGGTTCAGTTCGGCATATATATACGCTCTAGCGAAGGAAAATCTCTATCTCCTCTGTAGCTTAGTGGTCAGAGCACTCGTCCGGCAATCGAGGGACCCGGGTTCGACTCCCGGTAGAGGCAGAGATGAGTTTTTTCCTTCCTTAAAAAATTAACATCTCAAATACTAAATATCTTCACAACATCCAGTCTTCTGTATATCTTGTATTAACAAGTGGAGAGCGACATTCATGTCATATATATAGCCCTCTGGTGGCTCGTCGTCCATGAGCTATTAGCTGATCGGTTTCACCGTCCATCGCACGGTTCCGTTCGGCATATATATGCTCTAGCGAAGGAAAATCTCTATCTCCTCTGTAGCTTAGTGGTCAGAGCACTCGTCCGGCAATCGAGGGACCCGGGTTCGACTCCTGGTAGAGGCAGAGATGAGTTTTTTCCTTCCTTAAAAAATTAACATCTCAAATACTAAATATCTTCACAACATCCAGTCTTCCGTATATCTTGTAATACTGTACATATACTGTTCGATACTGGCCTATTATCGATACCGTTCTGATGTATCATCCCAAATAATTTGAATGCATTTTCCTACTCTGCAGGAATAATGTTGTGGACATAAGAAAAATTCTAAAGGGCATATGGCCACATTTTAAATAATTCAAATCCATTTGTTTGAGACTCACAGTGTCTGCTGATTTCTCAAAAAAATGCAATGAATTCTGACCTCAGTGTATATATACATTAAAATGTCTATAGCTGGCTCAATGTGTCTCTTCATATCTGCAAATTTAAAGTTCATGGCTTTTGCTGTGATAATACGAATGAAAAAATTACCCGTTTTCAAAAATTCTGCAAAAATTACAGATTTTATGCATGGGAATAATTTCCATAGATTCCAAATATTTAGAATTCAAGTCAAAGTGAAAATGTCGAATACTGTAATTGAAGTTGCACGTCACACAGTGGTCAGTTTTGCAAAATTGTGACCAAAAAACCCCCCAAAAAAAGGTTTTGCCATTCAACTGATTTTTTCACAGATGAAGACTGAATTAACCCCACCTTCTTGATGCGTTTTTTTTTTTTGGCTCATCATGCGTCTTAGTTTTTGCCCAGAAGGAGCTTTAAGTATACAGCACATCAATCTAAACTTTTGCAAAATCACTTTCATTCAGAAATTCTATAGCTTTCCAGGTAATTTTAGGCAGGTATTTTTTCCTTCGAGTGAGTTAGCAATTTATAAATACATTTTTAATTTTGTTTTTGGTATTTTTATTAAAAAATAAATTATTGTTTCAACCAAATCAAGAATTGAGTATTTTAGAAGCTACTGTTAATTGCTACTAACAACGTGCATGAAAAAATATTTCAGCTGAACAATATCGTGCGGATACAGTCCCTTTGTCAGTTATGGTAGAGAAGAAAAGATGAAAGGGACAGGAAGAAAAAAAGAGATAAATCATTTTTTATCCCTATTTTCTTACTACACATTTTACTGTACCACGTCATCATTGCATCAATACTTTGTGTATCATGATTTTTGCAACATTTGACATTTCAGCATTAATTTTGCACTGTTTTTTTTCTCGTCTTTTCCTATCCACTGCAAATAAGTGATCATAATCTGCAACGTGACATTTTGGATCAACTTTCTGTATAGCTGTTTGTGGAAGAAGGCCCCCGGGCATGGTGCCACTCTATTTTCCTGCATGCTAAATTTCATGTCGCACGTTGCATATAACCATCGATGAATCACATCTTGCTGAATCACATCTTCCGCAAAATGCACTATTGTGGCACAACTGTTTTTTTTTGCACCACACTCTCTGCATGAAGAAGATACCCTGTATCAATTTTTTGTATAGCTGTCTCTCGTGGCCCCAAGAGCATTGACACACCGTCCCTCTCTCTCTCTCTCTCTATATATATATATATATAACTATATTTTATTTTTTATATCGCACATATGTATGTTTATTTTAGAGTTTTTTGCATCACATTCTCAGCATCTATGAATATTTGGAGCAGCTGTTCTCGTCGCCATCAAGCATTGTGCCACACTGTATTTGAGCTTAAGGGTCATTCCATTTCAAATCAACCAGTCTCAAATTTCAATTATGTTTTTTTATTTGTTGCTTTTACCATCCTTATTAATCGTGTGAAATATTATTTGCATATCTCTAAAACTTTTTGAGAAAAAAAATGTTGAAATTTATCAAAAAATACAGATGATGCAGATGACTTTTCCGAGGCTCAATTTTTAAGTGGCATTGTTTGAGAAAATAAATTGTAACTTTTTCAATTTTCAATATATTCAAGTGAAATTTTCACTAAAGTGTTCACAAAAACATACAGAATATGAATAAAAATAATTCATATGCTTACATGTAATTTACATGCAAAAAAATTATGTAAACTTTGTTTTTGTGGACTTTTTCGCTAGAAAAAATACAATTTTTCTAACATATTTTTTTGAACAGAGGCACACAGCAGTTACCAAAAAACAACTTTTATTTTAAATTTCTCCTAAATATATGAAGTAAAATACTGGAGAAAAAAAATAATTGTTTTTTGACCGTTAATATATTTATTCTGGCTCGCAACACAAAATTCATCGAAATAAGACTGGATCACTCCGATTTCAAATCATTCAACTAGATACTGAAATGCAACCAATTATCCCAGATTCCAATTATTATTTTTTTATTTATTACTTCTACCATCCTTGTTAACAATACAAAATTTCATGTACATATATCAAAAACTTTTTGGGAAAAAAAATGTTTTCTAACCTAACAAATGACGTCTCTAAGGCTAACCATTCAAGCAATATTATTTATGAAAATATATCATAACTTTGCAGATTTTCAATACATTCAAAAGAAATTTTCACTAAAATGCTCAGAAAAAAATGCAGATTATGAATACAAAAAAAAAATGTAAACCTTAGAGGAAAAAAGTCATTTGAATTTAATTTTTTTATTTTTAACACAATTTTTTAAACACTTTTTTGGATGCACAGCATTTTTTTTGAATTTTTTTAAAATTTAATCCTATTATATTAAGAAAGAAGACTTTGGAAGAATAAACATTATTTTGACAGTTAATACATTTGAGTAACAAAACACAATTGTACTTATATGACTGACTAATTTGTACATTTTGACTTAATATAATGATTCATGCTTAATAAAAATAAATTTACATTTCATTTTTCATGTACGCTTATATGTTTATTACAGTATTCACTAAATTAAGTTTCATGAGTAGTTAATGCAATAATTCAAAACAATAAATTTTAAAATTCTAGGATTAAATGAATTTATGAAATAATTAGAAATTTTAATGTAATGTAATCAGAGTTGGTGAAAAAAAAAGGATTTTGGTTTAAATTCATACTTACAATAAATTCATTTATTGTTGAATAAAATTTTTTAAATTAAATCATGAAGATTTAATTTAAAAAATTCAGATTCTTAGAAAAATGTTCAAATTCCAAACAATTAAAAGAATAATTAATTTCACTTTCAATTGATCTATAAATATTTTTTATGATGCAACAAAGGCGAACTTTTGCAATCTGATGTTATATGTTTGCATAAAGAATTATTTTGTATTTGATAAATCCAGATATTATTAATCATATACATAGATGTATTTTTGAGTTTTTTCACATGCTTAATTATAAAGTTATTTTACCAAAACAGTGTTAAATTTTTTTTAATTAGTTTGATTTTTACAGCAGATATTTAATATATATGATAAATATGAAATGGTTACATTTGTGTGAAAAAAAAATCTACATTATAATACTTAACACAGGCCTATAGATTTTTCCCAAGAAATTATTTAAAATTGCTGATAAAAAGCCAGAATATGAGGCATCAAATCACAAAGAATGAAATAATTATCAGATACAACCTGATTGTTGTAGCTGAGGCAGATGGAAGAGAGTAGAATTAAAACCCAATGTATATAATGCCGGGTGGTTTGATGTATTAGATGTGATGTTTCTTGTTGTGATGATGATTGTAAAAAATAATAGCTTCTGTGAAGATATAAACTATGGCACACTGGTCTTTGTTCTTCAGAGGGCAGGTGGTGACTTATTTGATTATAAGACTATCATCTCAGCAGGTAATGATAAAGTCACTGCTGCTGCTTCATTGAGAAAACTAAAACAAAAGTGTTAGAACTAAACTGCCCCCCACCCCATCAAATGATACAAGTCTCAATTATGATCTTTCATGTTCCCAGTGTACTGTTCCTGTGATTGATGACTCCTCTCCCTACCATACAATTTTGAAGGAGTTTCCAGAGTTAACTAATCAATCTGAAACATTTTGCTCTGTGAAACACAACACCATTCATTATATTCAGACCACTGGCCCGCCCATACACATCCGACCTCAAAGGTTGAATCCGAGTCAACAAACCGGACATTTAAGAAACTGCTATCATCACTCCTTTTGAACTGTTCAAGTTTCCGTTACTGAATTTTGGTCTGTGCAATTCTGCCCAGTCTTTTCAAAGTTTCATCAATGAAATTCTCTGTGACGTTCCGAACTGTTTCGCTTACCTAGATGACATACTCGTTTTTTCAGACGATGATGATTCACGTGTATCCCATCTCCAACAAATTTTTCGACAGCTAGACCAATATGGTATATAGCTCAACGTATCCAAGTGTGAATTCAAAGTGCCAATAATGTTTCTGCAGCTGGCATTGGACCTTGACGCTCATGATCGACCTCTCACGACCGACGTTCATTTTCTAGGGGCTTCAATATGTCACAACAGCCACGTCTAAATTTTGCATCGGAACTGAACACTGAACATTGTTATTATCATGACCGTTTCAGAAATTTAGCTCGAAAATACAGAGATCCTTGCACTTTCTCGAAGTCAGGAAACGAGTAGCAGCTGCCACTTAGCAGCTAGTAGGTGGTAGATTAACTCTTTCCATAAGTCGCAGGCTACACTTTTACGACAGGACCACAAATCGTCGATATTTGATCGATACCAGCAGTGACGTATCATGCGTTCTGGTAGGCAGGGCTGCAACTAGGGGGGTGCAGGCGGGTCTGGTGTCCCGGGCGACGGACTAGAGGGGGCGCAAATACCGAACCGTGCTACCTGAAAAAGTACAAGTTATCCCAGACTACCTGTTGCCTAAGACCATTAAAGATCTGAGAGAATTTCAAGGACTTTTAAATTGTTATTAAAGGTTCTTTCCACACGCTGCACACAAACAAGCCAGATTAACTGCTTTTCTCAAAGGCTCTAATAAAAACGAAAAAAAGGATATACCTTGGACAGAAGATCAACAAGCGTTCACAGAAACTAAGCAGCAATTAGCTCAAGTGATGCTACTCGTGCACCCTCATCCAGACGCTCAGATAGCCTTGCATGTTGATGCATCGGATTACGCTATTACACTTCACCAATCAATAATAAACTTGAGCCACTCGGTTTTTTCTCGAGAAAACTGAGTGAGACAGAACAAAGGTACAGCGCCTATGACCGAGAATTGCTCGCTGTGTTCGCTGTTACGAAACATTTCCAATTCATGATCGAAGGAAGGCAATTTTGCATACTCACAGACCATAGGCTATTAACGTTTGCCTTCAATCAAAAACTGGAGAAAACTTTGACAGACACGACAGCTTTCGTTCATTTCACAATTTATGACTGACATTCGTTACGTGAAAGATTCTGACAATCAGGTTGCTGATGCTCTCTCCCGAATAAATGTGATCAAACTTTCCAGCCAAATCAATTATGAAGCAATTGCTCAAGCACAGATGACTGATCCAGAGCAGTCCGAGCAGACGAATTCTTCATTGCAGCTTCAGAAGCTTCTCCTACCTGGAACTTCAGCGGAAGTTTTATGCGAAATTTCTGATGGAAGAGTCAGACTGTATATACCGAAGGACTTTCGACAACAAGTCTTCAAGGTAACTCGCACATCCGGGAGTGAAAGCAACGCAACAACTCATCATCTGGCCGTCGGTCAAGAAAGACTGTAAAACATCGGTGACATCATACATACTATGTCAATGGATGAAAGTGCAGCGTCACGCAGTCAGCGACTCCGGAACATTCTTGCTGCCAAACGTAAGGTTTGACCCCGTACACATCAATATCATCGGACCACTTCCACCAAGCCAGGGCAACTGATACACAATAACGATGATTGACAGATTCACACGCTGGCTGGAAGTAGTGCCTGTCGCAGATATCTAGGTGGAAACCACTGCAAGATCTTTCATGTCAACTTGGGTTTCCTGATTTGGCATACCTAGCAGAATCACCACAGACAGAGGTCGACAGTTCGAGGCACAGTTATTCCAAGGACTAGCGCAGCTGCTAGGAATAAAAAAACTTTAAACGACATCATTTCATCCTCAAGGCAACGATTTGGTCAAAAACTTCCATCAGTCACTAAAGGCAGCTCTGACGTGTGAACTCACAGACAGATGGGTGAATGTCTTACCAATTGTTCTCCTTGGCCTCCGTTCAACCTATGCACCCAAGGCCACATGTGCAGAACTGTTCTATGGTGCCACACTGTGGTTACCTGTGGAGTTCTTGGTTCTGAGAACTGAGAAGCCCACGGATCCACCAACATTCGCAGCACAACTAACGAGCACCATGCATAATATTGCGCCCGTTCCTAATGCTAACCACAATAAACTGAAGATCTTCATTCATCCAGTACTACAGACATCCACTCATGTGTTTATGCGCAGAGATATAGTGAAGCCTCCGCTCCAGTGCACCTATGATGGCCCGTTTCAAGTCATGCAGCGGACGCCCAAATACTTTTTGTCACGGATTAAAGATTAACATGAAACGGTGTCCATAAATCGACTAAAGGCAGCATTTTTGCTGCAGGAAGATGTGCTACCACAAAACTCTCAGCCAGTGAAAACGACCACCGAACCTACCACTCGTGGTGGGAGAAAAGTCTGATTCCCTGATCGCTATAAATCGTGACTGAAGCCACTGGTGGGGTGGAGTATACTGTGGGGTTTGCAAGTCAAGTAAAAATCCGACAGATGGCAACACGGATACTGGCAGAAGGAGAAAGAATTTCTGTGAGGACACAGTATATCTGTCGACACCACTAATCTACGAACGTTGTAGTAGTTTGTCTTCAACCGCTGAGTTCACCATGTGCCATTGATGCCGTCGCATTTCTCATTCTTTGTAAATATGTTAAATAAATAATAAAATTCATTACCGCTTTCGCTTCAGAGCCTTTCAGACAATGTGGATTGTGCCCACAACTTCAAAGTTTTCATGCAGGTCCAGATGGCGTCCACATGTGTCAAAACCTAAGTGTGGGATCCGCATCCACACATACAGGTTTTGTACATAAGGTTATATGGAGCTATTCACACGATGTGAGTCCAGGGGGAATTCGTCTGAATCTTTGGCTACTTTTAAAGATGAATTCGCATGGAATGTTTTTAATTAATTGCCATAAATACCCTTAAAAGCACCATATGAAGGTCACTATTCATCAGTAGGATGTACTCACGTACGCCTATTCCTCCGTTTCCTTCTGAGATAAAGGGTATATAGCAACTTAAACTGTCCTTTGTCCATACTTTACAATTTTATACAATAAAACTTGTCAACAACGGCAACTGACGGGACCATGAAAATGTAGCCGCTATTGGGAAGTGGCCATTATTGGGAATGAAATTTTCTGAAAAAAAACAAACCACCACTATAAAATTTGTGATCTATGTAACAAGTAAAAGTATAAGTATAAGCCGTTCAATTCATTACAAATATTTAATTGACTAAATACTTTAATAATTTTTAAATTTAATTAAAAAAAATTTTTTTTTTTAATTTTTAAAATTATTTAAAAAATTATTTTAAATGTTTATTTTCTTAATTTAAATTTTTAAAATTATTTAAAAAATTATTTTAAATGTTTATTTTCTTAATTTAAATTTTTAATCTTTAATTTTTTTAAACTTTTAAAACTACTATATATACTCGTGTATAAGCCGACTCCCCACTTCATTATCACCAAAACCATAATAAATTGAAAACCTGTGTATAAGCAGACCCCAAAAAATCCCTGCATTTTAGAGAAAAAAAATTCTTATATTTTCATGCAAAATAAATAGCTTGCAGAAATTTACAATAGAAAATGATTCAAACTTTTAATCCATTTCTTCTGAGTCTCCAAGCTCATCGCAATCCATCAGATCATCATGGGGGGTTCGGCATCTTAATTTTTATCCTCATCTGGGCTGTCATCGCCATTGTCACTTTCAAAGAGGATATCATGTTCAGTTCCATCCATCGCATTGCTGATGCAACCCCTTTTGAAGGATCGGATGATAATTTGGGTGGAAACAGAATTCCACGCCTCATGCACCCATTGGCACACAAGGCCAATGCCAAGTTTATTCAAAGCATCACTTTTTGTAGTTTCTTTATCATCGGAACTCATCCACATTCGATCCACAAATTCTTCAAATAGTCTTTGAGAGGATTGTTGATGCTCACATCTAAAGGCTGTACAATCGACATTAGCCCACCTGGTATCAAAGCCAATGATGTTTTCAATTTTTTTGCCTCAGCTTTGACATTATCGGTTCTTTGAGGTTTGAATATATCCCATACCAGTAATGCTGGTTTCTCGAACACTGCTACAAAAATGACTAAAAATTGCGGGAATCAATATTTTCTCATCAAAAACTGACCCAAGGCTGTACCCGAGTATAAGCCGACCCCCCCACTTCAGGAACAAATTTTTCCATATAAAAACTCAGCTTATACACAAGTATATACGGTAAATACTTTTATTAAACAATGTTATCCACGTACAGTGTTCACTCAGGGCCAGATAAAGGCCCTAAGCACTTGAATAGTTTTGGTGTCCCCCCCCCCCCCCGATACCTACTTATATATTTTACATGATATTGAGTCTATAAACTAAAATAAGTGAAATTTTATATTTCAGAAGTAACTAATCTAAGGATGGGATTTCACTCTAAAAGGTTTATGAATGTCATTTTATAAAACTTAAAAAAAGCAACCAATAAATTTATCGGTTCAATTCGAGCAAATGCAACCGATCAGCTTATTGGTTGCATTTGTAAAGGAGAATTATAATAAAATGTTTAATAGTGTAATCCAGGCTTAAGACAGAATTGTGATGTGAATATTTCTAAGCACAGACATTTTGAAAATCTCTACCCCTGCCCCTTTTTCTACTTGCAAAGTCTTTGATAACCCCCTTTTTTGGAACATCATTGGAATTTTTCTTTCATATTTTCCAAAAATCTAACATTTATTTTTTCAAAATATTTTAAGATATTTTCTCCCATCAACTACTTGTGAGGATCGAACTGAAGGCATCTTTATACCCATATTCTATGGGGCTCTAGATTAAACCACAAAGAATGGCTCTAGGCTGCACCAAAGAATGGCTAGCACTCTCTGAATCAGGGGTGAAGGAGAAAAACGACAAAAATTGAAAGAAGTTTTTATGCACAAATTTCAAACTAAGAGCGCATTGGACTAAGTGACTCGCAGTGAATAAAACTTTTGAAAAATGAAATACTTTTATTAAACAACGAGCTATGAACGTATGGCATTCACTGGGAGAAAAAATATCTAAAGATGCGGGTGAAACACCCTTTGAAAACCAAACACACCCCGCTTCCAATCTCATTGAGATATCAAAGCGTTCCTGGAGAATGGATGTGTTATAAATTTCTTCAGCATAATAAATAAAAATATTACATATAGATTGCACATATAAATTCACATATAATCAATGTTCATCAATGGACGTATCAGGGTTGTTTGGTTTAAATCACATTGGTTTAAACCATGGTTTTTTTTAAAAAAACCACTTTGGTTTTTTTTTTAAAAACCACTTTGGTTTTTTTCAAAAAATCAAATAAAAGTTGCCTAAATATAATTGTTTTCCTTGAAAAATATCATATTGGTTCATTATTACCCAAAATTTTTCATTTTTACCACATTTTATATCCTTGGGGTACATTCTGATGGTATATCTTTAAATGATCTAAGATTTTATAAGAGGTTTTTTTCAAAAAGTCTCATAAAAGTGGCCAGAATATATATATATATTTTTCATATGAAGTATCTTAGTCATTTAAAGTTATATATAAAAGCCAAAATTTCTCATTCTTACAACATTTTCTAACCTTTGGCTACATTCTGATGCTCTATCTTAAGCAAATTCACGAATAAGGATTGCATCACACATCTAAATGTAGTGGTGTATTATCTCACAGGGTTTCTTTTTCCCTTTTCTCACAAAGAAGCAGCAACAGTAGTGACACCATCATGCTAGGGGCAGGTGGTCCTATAATCCAATAAAGACATCAGCTGTCCTTAAAGGACAAAGACTAGTGTACTAGTTGTTACATTACCTCACATACATTTTCATTTTCTTTCCCATAAGAAGTAGCACATCTCCTACTGTATATCTCCCAGTCTTAATATTCAACAGTTGTTTTTTTTATACTTTCACACACACACACACTGTTAAGCCCAGTTCTACCCAAGGTTTTACTGTATAGTAGTAACAGATTTATGGAAAATAATCAGCTATATACAGGGCGATTATAATTTAAGTTTTGATTCCAAAACTATACAATAAGTACTGATCAGAATGACTTGCATGGATACTCCTGAAGCAATGGAAGTTTCTTTCGCAAAAGAAAAAAGTGCAAAATGTGCAAGTAGATGATGCTGTACTTGGCCAGCAGTATAATCTATTTTGTGCAACCACATCATTTCGGCACTTCCACAGCATCAGTGTGTGAATAGAACTTCTATCAAGATGCACATTGCAATACCAGCAAAGCAGCTGCTGAAGACTTATTTTGACAGGATGCACCTTAACCCTTGCAACTTCTGGCTGTGGGGGTACCTCAAAATTTATAAACAGTGGTCAGATTGGAGACTTTAGTGAATTGCAATCTCCAGCACATTCCCTATATGTTAGAAGTTCCTCAGGAATATTAACGGGGGGGGGGGGGGGCGTTTGGTTTAATAAAGCTGAATTGCAAGCACATCCACATTATGACTATGGGGCAAGAATTTTTGTGCTTTCAACCTCATAACCAGAACACGCGGTGGACAACATATTTAACATTTCTTAAGTAAGTTGTAGTTATTTGTTCAATTACTTCGTTTTTTTGTGATGTTTCCATGAATTATGAAATCGTGAAATGCTATAATTAAGGTATCATTTTGCCATGACTGGCTATCGTTTCCATTCTGCGAGCAAATTTCCCAAATGTTGGATGATGTCATTAATTTTACATTTTTAAGTATTTTTTCCCTTTATCAAATAAAATTGAATTTTTTAAGGAATATTCATGTCAATTTTCAAGTCATTCTGACAATCATTCTTTTTTTACAGTGTTTTGAAATCAGAACCTTAGTTGTAATCACCCTGTATATCGTAAATCATTGCTAATTAATCTGCATTATTTATGCTTCATTAAATACATTATATTCATCTAATTTTTATTACTTATCGCAAAATAGCTTCCTAATTAAGTATACTGAAAGTAAGTGGAGAAAAACCTTATATATATTATATGATTAATAACCACATTAAAAGAATTTTCAAACACACAGTAATCCATTGAGTTAAGCAAAAAATTATTAAATTGCATAAGTTGGTTTTTGTTAAAATGTAATAAATATTTATTGATTAATTAGCATGGGAATAGTGTTAATTACATTAATAAACATTTTATTTTAGTTAATTATTGGAAGTTTGAATAATTTTTTAGAAATTTCATTGTTTTTAATGTTAATACTATTTAAAACGAAAAAACCGGTTTAAACTAAAAAAAACTGGTTTAAACCAAAAAAAAAATTTTTTTACCAACCCTGGGACGTATCATAATATACTGAGGAAGAAATTAAAGAACTCCGAAAGGTACAACCACCAGATCACGCTCATCTTATAGTAAAGAGTTGATTTGAATAATCGTAGTATCGCCAAGACTAATTAAGATTGATTGTCGCTGGAATGTAATCTCAATTTACAAGTTGATTAGACATTCGTCAGTACAAAATGTCGATAGGCGCAACGTCACTTGGCTCTCAGTAGATGAGTTTCAGCGACGAGGCCGCAGATCGTATATTCTAGTAGGGTCCAGGCGAAAGCACCAAGCTGGTACATGGTTGTTATCAGCACCTCGTTTACACTTCGTGCCAACCCATTTGGTATGGATATGATGAAGATTTTTGTCCAGGAATTGGATCAGCTGGCAAAGTCGGCCGAAGTTGATTGGGCTCGTCGCTTTCAGCAAAGCTTTCCATTATCCAGAATGTGGCCGAAATGGAACTGTTTAGTGTGCGAGCAGGAACACAGATAATGCTGTAATGTCCCGACTTGACCACAGAGACACTTGTCATTGTTGGACTTTTTAAAGATTTCTAAATATACTGGTAATGGACCATGCTCTGTAACCATAATAATCTTTTCGCGCGACCAAATGAAAGGATGCCAGCGAACATGCTGTTGGATTCTATATGCGTCCTTCTGGATGTTATGATCCCACTGTGATTGCCACTTTCGTAACAGCTCACTCTTTAATTGGTATTTGACGTGGCTATGTGGCAGTAAGTGTTGTTCCTCTGTGGTCGAACTAGTGGCATCCTTGGCCAGACGATCAGCCATCTCATTACCTGCAATTAATGGGTGAGCTTTTACCCATATTATACTAATCGAATGATGAGAGCAAAGTAGCTGTCGAATCCTACGAATATCCTGATGTGTTGAGCGGGGATCGCAGATAGTTTGAAGGCAAGAAGCGCTATCTGAATGCATAGCTGCCAACTTTTGAAAATGAAAATTCGGGAGATTTTCGCGCACACCCGTATTTTATGCTAAAACCACTCCCTAATAAATACAATAGGGATTTTCCAAACATAAAAGTTGAAGCGTAGGGAATAAAATCCCTACTCAAAAACTGAAGTCAAATTAAAATAGGGATTTTACACACATGGAAGTTAAACACTTGGGAATAAAATTCCTACGCAAAAAACAAGTGAAATTGGAGGTCAAAACTTCAATGATGTAAAAATAAATATTGTGTTCAATCAGAAACGCTGTGAACAAACATTCGGCACGAATGACCCCAAAATCATCGGAAGATGAAGGAAAACACCGTCAGTTTTTGAAGAACACTGACTTTTTGTGACACTTGCTTGATGTTTTTTTTTCACTTCACGACTGATGATGGCAGTCTTTCCATGACCGATGTTTATGTCCGTAACACAACTTGTACAAAAAGGAAAAAATCAGCCCTCTTCTGGAACGTTTGATGAAAGGAAATTCATCGGAATAAGTATCTTTAAAATTGATTAAATATGTTTTTGCTTATCATTATTCATGCTTTGTTATATCGCACGTACGTAACTTCAACAAAAGAAATTTTGACCACATGTGCATCACCATAATCTTCAATTATTATCCAGGACTATTGGCTGCTAAGCCATTTCCCTGCACGATAAGACAAACAACTTTCTTGTTACCGTCAGAGGGTTTGTAAAACTTCCTTAAAAAGGGAATTTCCCCATTTACGTGTGACCCACGTGTGACGTCATTTCGAAAGGGAAAAAAAAGAGGCCTCATGCCCCACAAGAAATTCCTTAGGGATTGTTTTCATAAGCGGGGATTTTTTTAATGAAGTAGGGAATTTTTAGGGACAATTAGGGATTTTTGTGATTTTCGTAAAAATTTGGGAGATTTAAGAACTTTTCGGGAGATCGAGCAATGAAGATAAAATTCGGGAGATCGAGCAATGAAGATAAAATTCGGGAGATTCCCGAAAAATTTGGGAGACTTGGCAGCTATGTGAATGTATAACCACCGGGGAGCTTTGTTGCGAGGCCCAGATGACGGCATTCAAGATTGCATATGCCTCCGCTTGGAATACACTTGCGCCCTGCGTCAGACGACTAGGAACTGCGTTAGAACTAGGAAAGAGGACGCGTGGAAAAAATTTTTATGCATCCTTTTCCGAAATTCTGGGTATTTGGCATGTTATAGCACGTCAATGACATCTCTGGTTCAAGTCGGGTCCCGTTTGGTATATATGCAAAATTTGACGACAATCTAAAATTGTAGATGTGTATAAAGAACATACACACACAGAGACAATTAATTTTATACATGGATTCTTCATAATAAGATGCAAAACAATTCTGCCTCCCTCCAGAATTTTTAGTAATGAGCCACCACTGATATAATAATTACATAAATAATTTCTATAGATTACTAGGTCTATTATATTTATGTAGGTTACAACATAAATAACTTGGTTTTACTCATGCTCTCATATTATAAACCTAAAAATCACCAAAACCCCTAGTGAGCTGGGTTTTTTCTGAAAAACCACTGGCTTTTGGGAACCCTGTTCAGAGTGAACTAGGTGGGGGAAATAGAGCCTGGAATCAAAAATGTTATAGAAAAATAATGGCTCTGCCCCATAAAATGCAGAATGTATTGTGAAATAATGACTTTACTCATACTAAAATGTCCCTTATGACCCTGGATCTGTGCCCCCCCCCCCCCGGCAGTTATTGACAATCTGTACTATTTAACTTTCATATTTAACTGAAAAATAACATGATGGAGAAAGTTGTAAAGGGTTTAAATTGAATAGATAACTTAAAACATCAAAACACATCTTTAACTCTAAGAAAACTTATCGTTAAATCATAGTTTCCATTCTGTTGCATTGCTTGAATTTTTGGAAAATGCAACAGAGTGGACAAATTAGACAATTATTATTTTATTAAAAATTTAAATGATTGATGAAAACTTTTATATTTTAAAATGTATATGCATGAAGCATGTACTAAAAAAAATCGCATTTATGATAATGACATAACAGAGTGGACATCCAACGGAGAAAAATCGGGTACTAAAGACATAACATGAATATTAAGTCGTTTTGCAAAAGTCAAATCAAAAATTGTTGAGCAAGCATTAAAAATAAACCTTTCACTAAGCTCAAAAGTGTTAGATTCAATCTGGTATAAAAATATATTTCGTAAATGACCATCACAGAGTGAACATTTTAAAATGTGAAAAATTTTGGGACAAACAAAAAAGTTTTTAAGGAGAAAAAAAAAATTTCTTCAGAATTTTATTGCCACTTTTATTCATCTACGGTACACATATAAAACGTGATTCCAAGTTTTTTGGAAAAAAAATCCCTGTGATTTACACCAAGTCGCTTTGTTTAACACTTTTTTCAAGCTGGGACAACCATGTTTTGACATTTTGTTACAAGCAATGATTTTTTTAAAAAAGTTGGATACCATCTGAAACAAATTAAGAAATGCCCTATGAAAGAGAATTAAATTAAGAACTAGGAAAAAATCAAAATTACTTCCAGAGTGCTCTGAAATTTTGTAAAAAATTATGAAGTCTCAGAGAAAAAAATATTTACATTTTTTTCTTTTTTTTTTTTGGAATGACCCATATACAGGGGATTATAGGTAACAGAGCAAGCATATGACATTTTACTGGGGAACCGTTGATTCTAGAGGCAAACTTCCAGTTAGAAAACCTATCTAAATAATGTGTAGTACTCAGATATGCAGGGGTGGGAAGTGCCAAAGTCCATTTCGGAGCAGCTTTGGAGCAGCAAAATTCAGGATTCAGAGCAGTTTTGGAGCAGCAAAATATAGGATTCGGAGCAGATATTTATAAATTGGAGCAGCGAAATTAACAAAAATATTTTCGTTAACCCTCACCCCTTTTCAAAATAAAACTGCACTGTCTTTTGTTATCAAACATATTTTCATCAGCTTGTATTTTGTTTTTGGTGTTTCAGGCTTTTGACACCTTGTTTGAAAAAGTGGCTGTCATAAAATTTTTCACACCAGTCTATTTAAGATGATTTTTTCTTACTGAGGGCACTATTTGCTGTCTGGAACAGCAGCCCTTCAAATGGGCTAAAAATTTTTTAGTGTCTCTATAGATATAAATTTTCTATATCAAGTTTTCAATTTTTTTATACTCAGAAAGAAATTGTTGCAAAATGGGAGAGAATTTTGGAAGAATCAATGCGATGGTTGGCGAGTCAGCACTTATTATTTTGCAAGATTGGCGATCTGACACTCGTTATTTGGCGAGATTGGCGGTCTTACTCGTTATTTGGCGATTTAACACTCGTTATTCGGCAAAGTTTCTAAATTAGCGATCGTAATTAAGCGGACATACTTTTTTTACTCCCGGAATGAAATTTCTTTTCACGAAATATCAGGATTTGACGAAATGACCATCGACTACAGTAATTTCTGCTGCTTCTAGTGGTGACTTTTTTTTTGAAAACGGAAACTGACTCGCATTTGCGCTTTAAAGCTGAAAGACCATTGCAAACCATCTTCAGTTGCACGATCACAGATATTATTGGGGTTCCGCGATGGAAAGCCCGATGATGGGCCGATAGTTTAAATACGGAGATAGTTGAAGTACAGTGGAATAAAATACGCTCTTTTCGGAAAGAATCGTTTCGCGGCAAGCAGGAACAAAATTCACTATTTGGCGCAAAAAAATAAGAAAATACCCTATTGGAGCAGGATGTTAATTTTGGCGCAGTGCGGCACAATTGGCACAGAGTTCCCACCCCTGGATATGTGTTTATGTGACAAGGGGTTGAATTATTAAAATAAAAAAAAACTATATTTTTTTTTTATATGGACACCTGTGCCTAAAAAAGCAATTAGAAATTTCTTGCTGTCTCTCCTAGGGTGTCTACCACATGCCAAAAGCAAAATTTTGTGATTTTTTGGTGACTTTTGCGTTTGACATAATGAACCATGGTGGACTGTTTTTTCATATCAGTGGTTCCCAAACTGTGAGTCGCGACACCCTAGGCGGGTTTGTGAGTTAATAAAATTTGGGGGGGGGGGGGGTTGTGAATGAATTTACATTATAGAAGCATAAGAAATCAATATGAATCTTTTGGAACTTTTCATGGGGCATGATGATGTCAATACATATGTTTACAATGTATATGTATACACAATGTATTTTGATCGAACATACAAATATTTGATGTAGGGGGGGGGGGGGTTGCAACCCCTTTATGTTTCATGTATCTCCACCCATAACAAGCACTGTCTTACAACACAAACAGAAATAAAATTTCTTTATCACAGTCTTATTACTGAGAAAATTTTCAATTTGTTCATTTTTGCAGCACCACAGTCATTTTGTGCCCACAATGGTTTATTCAAACGAAACCAAGTAAAGCGAATTACAACTGAGAATTAGAACAATGTCCTTAGTGGTGTTAAAACCATGGGTGCTCAAACACCCATGGTAATAGGTGATAGGTCTCAGTACCCCAGAATTTCTTCAGAAATTAAAATTTCCTATATATAAAGCTCAAGACTAGCAGCACTCACTGATTCAAAATACCTCCAATGCCTCCGCTAGTCCTGTTAAACTAAACATGTTTGTATATATAAAGCACCTCAGCTGTTAGATTGCCATATACAGCACATATGAATCAATAAAATTCAATGGTTTCGAATTGTTTTAAAATCTTTCTCAGGGTGGGTGTCATGTCCTTTCTCATATGCAAACCAATATTATTCCCAAAGCGGCATTCGCACTATGACTGGGTTCCCATGCAGTCAGATAAAAGGTGAAAGATAATAAAAATGTTGTTGGATATATACAGCAAAATGCTATCGGCAACTGGTGTCACTTTTTCCTCTACTTTTGCAGAAATTTCAAAGGAAGACCCTTGGTAGGGGAGAAAACCTCCCATTCGGTCATTATTCTATGACTAGTATTGAAAGACATAAATTATTGTTTCCCCGAGGCTCAAGGAGGATTACTGGACCCCAGTCATAGTGCGAAGGGCCTTAAAGAGGTCTTTAGTCCACTGCTTCAGGGTAATATTGCAGATGTTGAAAGGGTCTAACAAACAAAGAAAAAGTTGTTCTTTTTGTTCATCCAGCTAAATTTTCTCCCTACCCATCCTTTTCCCCAATATACACATTAACAGATAATGCCTCTCTTGATTTTTGTTTACCCATCCACCACCACAGCAAAAAAAAAGCTTAGAGAAAAGAAAAGGAGAAAGAAGAAAAATACTGAATGCCCAGAAAAAGTGATTCAGAAAAAAAACTTGAAAATCTGTGACCTTTGCCGAAATTTTATGACTTTTCCATGATTTTTTCCTTATTCCATGACTTTTCCGTGATGGTGGACACCCTGGTTTCCCTAACAAGGTGGGGAGGGAACTAATGTCCACCTTTTGCTCTATATATAAGCCAATAATTTTTTTAAATAATGAGGGAGAACAGCAATCATCTTTATTGTCCCCCCCCCCCTGTTGTAACATGACAGCCTCCGGGTCATGTTTTTCTTCAATAATCCTAATATCAACAGAGAGTGCTTACCTTTAGACCCCCAGGGACCACTTAGCTACCGGAAACCACAGAAGGTCTCGCTAGCATTCCAGTATGGGCTAATTTGTCAGCTTAGTCATTCGGCTGGAGCGTGGAGTCTTCCAGTTGCTTGACGAGGATGAGACTGCAGGTCGGGCTGCTAATGTCCCACCTAAATAAATCTCTCAGTGATATTACTTTCTTAACCACTTAATCTGTTGGTGCCTCCCAGGAAAGATGTCCCCTGGTCTCATTGGAGGTTGTGTCCTTTTGTATGTTTAACCATAAGTTTTATGTTGTAAACTTAAGTATTTTGTTTGCCGGCGGATGGCCGCGGTCCTCCGTTGGTAAACTTTCCCGATTGTTGTTGGTAGTGTTGGGTGAACCTGGCCAGTTCACCTTGCATGTTGCGAAACGTTAATTTATTGTTTACACTAATATTCTGAAATTATATGTAAATTATGTCAAAGTATACGTTGTGACCTAATAGTTTTCTTGTTAGGACGAAGTGTTCCCGTGGTCCAAGTGTACCAAGAATATTTGTTTCATGATTCGTATAAATACGGGTTATGTTTGTCGAACGTTTACATTGCGTTTCATTTCACCTCACTCATTTTACGACTTCAGTTCTTCGATGTTGTAGCACAGTGGTGCTAGTTTTTCGCTAATCAGATTAAATGTAACGTAACTTCATCTAGCCTTAGGCTTGGAAACGTATCCTGTGATGTTTTTCTAATTTGCATTTGTGTCTTGGCAGGTCCGAACTTCTTTTAAATAGTAGCTTCACATATGAGCGGTGACTTAGCTCTTTTAGCTAAGTGACAACGGAAATGCCTTTACACCTAGAACTCCTGATCTAGTTGGTATCGCCAACCACGTACGATGGATGGGTTGACTATGGCTGTTCTCAACATCTGCCTCATCGCAGCCTGATTTCCAACCTCCTGCATTCATAGGCCCTTGGCACTCTCTGGGCTGACGTCCGATGTTCGTTTCTCCTACGGACTTGCATCACCTGCCCCGCCGGGTTCTCTTCTTGGCCTGATGTTGTGCCAATTCTAGACAGTGCGTCTCGAAATTTGGTGAAACGTCCACCAGCACGCCTCGTCCACTTCGGGACCAATGTGAATTGGCCTCCGTCGGTCTACTACTCACCGGACGTCCACTTCAAAACTGGACTTTGGAAGTCGTGTGGAAACGGTGACTTATCTCTAGTCGTATGCTGAAGTTCCGGACCACATTCAGATAAGTGCAATATGTGAAAAATGTCTCGGTGATATATTTAAATGTTCTTTATTTAACGTTATATTAAATTTTTAATAGAAAGTTTTTAAGTCAATTTTGTGTACAATGTTTACTTTTCTTGTGATTGAATAAATATCTCTATTTGAATTCTGGTATTGACTTATTTCTTTTTGCTGTCAAAAAACTTAAAGTTAAACTCAAAGTTAAAAGTAGAATCTGGGAGTGAACTAAACACGTTGCACTTAATTGGGGGCTCGACCGATTCAGGTTTAAGTTTTGACAGTAGTTGGAAATATATTGAACTGAGACATTTATACATTTGAAGTTATATTTTATTTTTTGGTATGGATCATAGTACGCCTAGAAATATGGACAGTCGATATGTGTTGGTTCAAATTGAACCAGATTGCGTAGATTCGAATATGTCTTATACGAATCCTATTGTTGATTCAAATATGTCTTTTTCTAATCCTGTCGATGGGATTAATCCTGGTAATCCTGCTAATGAGACTCGGGTGATCTTTCCCCTGGTAGTTCCACTTAACCCTAGTAATGCTCTGAATTTTCCAGTTCAGTGGGGTTGGGGAAGTTTAAAATTTTCTGGGCAAAATGAAGATGTTCGAAGTTTTTTACTTAAATGTAAGTCTTATTTTGCATTGTGTAATATACTCAATAGGGTTGAACTGATTGTTAGCACGTTTGAAAGCAGAACGCAATCATGGTGGCAAAATAATGGAAAATATGAGTGGGAGACATGAAGGACGTGATCAATTGTGGGAAAAATTCAAGAATTTGTTATTGCAAACATTCTCAAAGTATCATTCTCGTGTTGAGTTAGCTCGAGCGTTATTTTCGGAAATTTATTCTTCGGGATCGTATCAAGATTTCGTCCTACATAAATTAATTTTTTTTAGTCTTTTGATTTGTCAGTTCCCGTAGCAGAAAAGATTGAATTAATTGTATCACAACTTCCTTATCCGGTCAAGAGTTTTCTTGAAGTGAGGAAACCAACGACCTTACAACATTCGTTTATAATGATAGACCAGTTTTCACAATCATGAGTTTATTTTGTTCCGAATATTCAATCACGTGGGCATGGTAGGTCTACGAATAACGCAATCACAAGATCTAATAACTTTCCGTCAACAATAAGATGTTTTTATTGTAATCAGGTTGGAGATGTCCCTTAAATGATCAAAAAATCGGGGAAACTCTTCTTCAGGTACCTAAAAGGGGGTACTGTGCCCGTTCATCAAAAAAAATCCCCTCCATTGGATTTTTTGTTTCCCGTTGTAAGGATCAACAATGTTTTTGTTAATGCGATCATCGATACTGGCGCCGATCATTCTGTGATCAGTTTAGATCTAGCTCGACAATTGAGTTTAAATCAACATAAAATTCTACCTTATAAAGGGGTTAGTTTTAGATTGGCCTCTGATGAGTATTGCCGACCTATCAGAGTTCTTAAAGCACAGGTTGAAATACATAATAGTATTGTCAACACTGATTTGGTTGTACTCACTAGAGTTCCATTCAAATTTTTGTTGGGTAATGATATTTTGAATCAAGCTGAGATCGTAGTTGATTTTAAAACTCGCGAATTAAAAGAGGTCTCTTGTGTTATAAGGGGAAAATTGATCATGAAAAAATTAAAAACTTGGTTCAAAGTTTGACCCCGATCAGAAAGATCAATTGTTGAATTTGTTGAATAGTTATCAAAATTTGTTTAGAAATGTACCTGGCAGAACTCTAATGATCGAACATAAGATCATTACCGATGGAAAACCAGTTTTTCGTCCACAGTTCTCTCTTCCGCGATTTAAAAAAATATTGATTGAGGAACAGGTTCAGCAAATGTTAAAAGATGATATAATTGAACCCACCTCTATAAATTGGAGCTCTCCTTGTTTCCTTATCAAAAAAAAGACTGGGGATTGGAGGTTTGTAGTTGATTACATAAAATTCAATAAAATCGCAGCACCTGATCGATATCCATTGTCCTGCATTGATCACATTTTGCAACGAGTAGGTGACTCAGCATTTGTCTCTACGTTCGATCTGGCATCCGGGTATTGGCAAGTTCCAGTGAGGCTAGAAGATCGAGATAAAACTGCCTTTATCACTGATTCAGGTATGTACCGATTTAAAGTGATGCCCTTTGGGCTTAACAATGCCCCTGCCACGTTCCAACGCATGACGACCATGATTCTGGATCACCTGGTTGGTAAATATGCAGAGTTTTATTTAGGCAATATTGTGTGTGTGTGGTCCATAGTCCTGATTTTCAGTCTCGCTTAAAAAATTTAGAAAGTGTTTTTTCATGTTGACAAAATGCGGGTTTAACCCTGAAGCCGGAATGTAGTCTATTCAAAAAAGAGTTAGAATACTTGGGTGTCAACTTAACAAGAAAAAGATGAAACGTAAAGCCAAGTCAAACTGCAGTTGTTCAACAATTTAATGTACCCAGAAGCGTTAAGCAGTTACAGCAATTTTTGGGATTGTGCAGTTGGTACCGTCAGTTTGTACCTCATTTTGGGGACATAGCACTTCCCTTTTATAGACATAGCCCATTTCTTTACTGATTGCATTGCAGAGTATAGACAAACATAAAAATTGCAAGAAACGTTTCTTATATATGAAAGCCGAAACCATTGTGTAAGGGTACATAGTCGATTTTCCAATTAGGAGGAAAGCACAGTAGGGGGCTGCTAGGATTCCAGCCCAGGGACCGTAAATGAGATAATTCTCATTTTTGTTTTTCCACACTATAAATTCGCTATACGGGGGCCGTGAACATTTTGGCCTGAGCCCGCCAAATATCTCAGCTTAGGGAACCCTACTGCAGTATATGGGACCAGTGGTTCACAACCTTTGTAATCCTGCGGCACGGTTGATTTTCTTTCTTGATTGGAAGGCCTGGACATATACAACAGTAATGGAAAATAAAATGGGTAAAAATGAAACAATAAAACCACTCACGGCCTGGTTTGGCAGATGCCGGGGTTCGGCGGTTGCGAAACACTGCACTAGACAAACCAAGGGTCCTTCCAAAGCACGGATTTCCTATATTCTTTTTCCTATTCACATTTTTCGAATTCCAATACTAGACGCTTGTTATTTGCTCTACCGTCATGCCTAGGTGTCGGTCTAGATCTCAAGCTTGTCACCATATTCCAACGGTTCTCTTTCGTCAGCTGCCTCCCTTGCATAATTCATGGTTCTACAGCGGCTTCCCAAAAAGTTCAGCGGATATTTTCACCATGTAAAAGAACCACTTCAAAGCATAAATAGGGGCACAAATCAATACTTTCAGCTCACCACAACATTCCTAGGAGCCACGACGCACACTTTTGAAAATACTGTGGTACACCTTTAAATTCGGCCTAAATGCTGCGTCGCAACACAATTAATGGCAAATGAATCTGATGTCTGTCTTCTCTTGAACTCTCTCATTCTGTCACACACGTATACTGTACGATTTCTTTGTTCGCTATAGCTACTCTGTAAAGATCAACGCGATTAAAAATAATGAATGATAATTATTAAAAAAAACAACTTTTTTCCTCCATGGGGAAAAAATTAGTGCCTTTCAAACCTGGCCCCACAAGGATGGGCTGACAGTGCTGCAGCCCAGAGGATCCAGACAATCACCATCATTGTTTGTTTTTTTCATACTGTACAATATCGGCATTTGCTATAGCTAGTTGGTAAAGATCTACGTGATCAAAAAATAAACAAAAATGATTTAAAAAAAAAAAATTTCCTTCCTACGCGGGGGAAAAAATTTTGCCCTTTCATATGGCCCCTCACAAGGATGAAGCTGACATGCTGCTCTAAGGCCCGGGACAATCACCATTATTGTTTTTTCATGACATAAATTCATTACAGAGCCCCACCCAGCAAAAACTCTGGCTTGAGGACCCGCCAAGAATTCAACAGCCCTGCTCCACGATGTGAGGGAAAAATCATGTCCTTTCTACACAAAACCAATATTATTCCCAAGAGGACTCCCTGCTGCTATTACAGTCCCCATCCTCTAAGAATTATCGCGCGATCATGAGAACATTGCTTTTGGGGGAATATTACAGATGTTGAAAGGTCTGGACAAGCAGAGAAAATTCTTGTCCAGTCTAAATAACTTTTTTGCCCCACCCATATAATGTCTGCCCCAATGTAGGGTGGCTACACATTGGCATTGTTCTTTTCTGTTGCTACTCACACATCCATCTCTCCGGAGCAAAGAAAGTAGAAATAAAACCTGAGAAAAGAAAAAATATTGAATGCCACAGCTTCTCCAAAGCCTAGATTTTAGGGAAAAAAATTTTAAAAAAGCCCTCAGAAGAATCAAAAAATCTACGACCTCCACTCAAATTTTATGACTTTTTCGAGACTTCCGTGACCTTTTCTCATTCCGTGACTTCGTGACATTTCTTTCCATAATGGTAGACACCCTGTTTATGAACCATTTTTCTAATGGCGGATTTCAAGTGTAGAATCATTTTGAAATCAGATGATTCTTTCTTAATCACCATATATACAGAAAATCAATGACCATACAACTAGCTACACGAAGCTATGCACCACATAATAAAATATCATCAGTAAACTGTTAATTTATATGAAAAATTTGAATTAACATAATTTTTTTTAATTAGTTTGTCGTGCTTAGATCTACACAGATATTTGGCCAAATACCTAAGTATTATTCGGCCAAACCGAATATTCTGTAAAAGGGCAGAATACGCTGAATATTCGTTCCATCTCTAGACCCAACCTTGAGGGACCACAAACACTTTTCCTTTCGCATGATAATATCAAATTAACTTGCAATTGTTATAATCTATTATTGAAACAGAGATTAAATGAGTGAAGGCAAGATTTCAGCCAATTTTCGGACCCTAGATATTGTAGCTTTTAGTTATTTTTTTTTACCATTAATTTTCAATGCCTTTCTTAGGCATTTTTAGTGCCTTTTTGCCTGAAGTATTCCTTTTTTAGTTTTTGCATGGGCCAGGTCGAACTGACTTTACAGGCTAGAATTAGTGCTCTTTGCTATGGGAGAGGAAGTCGATAAAACTCAGGCTGAATTTTTTTAGTCAAAAACTGACCCGCGTATAAGCCGACATTCATAACTTTAAGATGTTCTCAATGAAAAAAGAAAAGAAAAAAAAAACTCATACACTAACTACTTTTTTTCAAAAATGGTTGCTATAAAAAAAAAGAAAAGAAAGAATGGAGGTTACCTTATACATACAATGATATTTAAATATAGAATGAAAAGATTCATGAGCTAAAATTAACTTTTCACACTTTAAAGTATTTAATCATCAACAATATCCAAATTCACAAATGTAACTTCAGGCACACCTCAAAAATGATTTATGTTATTCAAATCACATTAAAAGCTTATTTTTTTACATGAAAAATATCTTAGTAATGTCAGCCTTTCATTTTAGCAATTAATTTTCAAAAATTCTTTATAGGAGAACAGAAATATTCAGATTTATGTAACTCTAAAAAAGTGACTTCCTTTTTTTATAATGCGAGTCAGGGGTGAAAAAGTATGGCTACAAAAATTATTGTAGAATTATTGTAGTTGAATCCTGATTTAATGAATCAGACAAAATTGATCATTTTATTTGTTAAATCAAAGAAATTGGGGTCAAAATGATCAGGAAAATAAACACACTTGAAACAGCAAATTTTATTAAGCTTGGGGGTTGCTGTTACAACTTATTTCTGACAATTGAAAAAATATACATGAACTTGGGACTAAAGTCAGGCTGCATGAAAAAATTGCTTGATAGAAGTTTGATACATTCAACATTTTTATAAAATTCTGCAATTGTCATTTTTTCGCTAAACGCAAATGTATTTTAAAAGATCAACTTTGCCCCGCCATTCTTTACTTGTCAAGATGGAGTGCAAACTTGAAGTGTATAACTTTACTTAAGGTGTTACAACGATTGCTAAAACCTTCCCATGTACATTTTGAATGGCTTTACTCAAAAAGGAATAGATTTCTCTTCTCTCTTTTCTGGCTGTCCCTAAAGAAGGGTTGAAGGTCAATTCCTGAGAAGTCAAATCTTAAGACTTATGCTTAAAGCATTGCTATTGAAGTTAAATTTTCACTTTATCTCAAAAAGTAGAGCCAACCTGACAAAACTAATGCCTGATTCACATTCAGCACCCCAAAGTCACCCTAAACCACTGAAATATCTTCAGCAATAAAATTAGTATTCAGTAGTGTTATTACTTATTCAAAATAATTCATAGAATCAGTTGACATTTTGGCAAATAAGTAACACAAATAATTTGACAGATTACTGCAGTTGATTCCATTACTTTCATTCAATTATTTCATGACATAAACCAGTTATCTAAACATCAATAAATCTACTGTAAACTATTAATTAAATAAAACCAGGCTTTTTAAAAAAACTAGCCATGATTTCGATGTTTTTGTACCAAACTAATTGGCAGTAATGGTAATTCAAAGGATAACATCCACACCTGTTTTGTTATTAAACAGCTTTTCTAGGTCCAAAATATGCAACAACAAATTTTGTTCTTTAGCTTTGGCTTGCTGAATATCTGCATACAACTTATGGAATTGACAATCACCTGGAATTAAAAATCAATAATTTCATCCTTTAAATGATAAAAATCATAAGATTAAAATTTTTCAAAAAGCTGGCACAAGACAAGGCTTACTACGATAAAGTAAAATCAGGCTGTACTGAACAAACAAATGGAAATCTTCTGCTTAGCTAGTATATGGGCTCATTACATAAGACAAAAAATATCAGGCTGATTACATGGTTCATACTCTTTGAAACTGAAAAAATTCAAAGACAATTCAAGCACTTCTGCAGATAAAATTTAAAAATTCAGACCCTCTATTGTGGTTGATAAAAATCAGTTTTTTTTCCCAAAAAATTAAACTACAGTAGAGCATTGATTATCACAAAAAATTGGGGACTTGGGGGTGTTCGAATAACTGATTTTTTGAATATATCCAATAATTCACAGAAAAAAATTGTACCAGTGTCACAGGAGCAATACAAAATAAAGAAACAGCGGTATTAAACACAAAACTGTATATATTTCGTATCACATGACTTATAAATAACAATACTAGCCTTGTTTGACAAGTTCAAAATGGCCATTGAAGTAGGACTGCAGTTTAGGAAAAGCAGTCCAAAAAGAGCCCTAAGGGCTCCGCAGAGCACCAGTTGAGAACCACTGATTTAGAACATCAAAGATCAATCCTCTAACGCACGGGTTCTCAAACTGTGAGCCTCCAACCTTTGTCAGGGCCACCACCGCAGTGACCCTGACAAAGGTTTTCGAAAATATTCTTTGTTAAACAGCTGCCCTGCTCTAACGTGAAATTATTCTATACAATGTTTTTTTTTTATTAAAACGAAGCGATTCCCTTAAGGCGTCCAAAAATAATAATTTTGTGAATAAAAGAGTTAATGAAAGTAATAATAATAAAAACTATTTTCATTGGCCTTGGCCGAAGCACCAGCCAGCAAAATTGAACTGAAATAATTCAAATATTTATGTTCACTCTATCTATTCAATTAAACAACTTGACAATTCTGGTACAGTCGCTTATACGACGTTCAAGAGGCCGGGTCAAAACGTTTTATAAATGTGTAAGTCAAAGTCGAATAACTGAGCCTTTTTAAAAAATTATTCCCCCCCCCCCCCATACATATAAAATGCTCATACAAGATATACAGAAGACTGGATGTTGTGAAGATATTTATTATTTTAGATGTTAAAAAAAAAAAAAAAAAAAATTAACATCTAAAATAATAAATATCTTCACAACATCCAGTCTTCTGTATATCTTGTATTAACAAGTGAAGAGCAACATTCATGTCATATAAAATGTTATAAAATTTAATGTGTTTGATTGCATTCCAACACTGTTCTAAAAAATATCATTTCATACTTGAGACGAAATTAAATCACATTTCAAATCATTTAAAGAAATAAAATTTAGCACAACATTACCTTTGAGGCACGACATTGGGTACAAAATTGCAACAAAATCTTCTCGACTTGCAAAAATTTCTCCCATCTTGGACCCTGATTTTTTTTTGGCAGTAGATGACTTCAATCAGGAGCTTGCTCTTTGATTTTGTTTCTCTGCTTTATAATCGTTTCAAAAACTTGAAACGAGAATATTCATTTGCAAGATGTGCAAGATGAACTTTCGTTATTAATTTAAAATTCTTGTTGAATTCTTCCAAAATTTCCAGTTTTTTAGAGAGAGAGTTTTTTGTTTTTTCGACATTACGAACGGCGGATTTGACACAGTCAGCAAGCATTGCCGTCTGAACGCATGGCCTCACCCAAGCATGGCCGGGGGCCTCAAGAGAAGAGAAACCTCACAAAAATGGGAACTAATTGAAATTTTCGAGAATTCTCCAGGTTGGGCCCCAAAAAAATCAACTGGCCCGGGGGCCCATGATGCTTTTAAAATGGCCCTGTCAGCAAGCAAAGCACCACATCGAAAGAAAATTCTACAGGAAATGATTGATAGAACTTACTGTGCATTACAGTATCTGTCGCTTTTCGGCAGACCTGTACCCTCCAAATGCTTGCAGTAGACTTTCTCACCCTCTCGGGGGATAACGCTGAAAACATTGGGAGAAAAAAAAATTCTGAAAGGACATATGGCCGTCAAAATAATTGAAACGCATTTCATCGGGACTCGCCACATCTGCATATTTTCAGAAACAAACAATAAACAAATCACCTAAGTGTTCACTCTAAATGGCCATTAGCCATCTCACTGGCAATTTTTGTATACGTCAGCAATCACCCTAAAATTTATGTCTTTTGCGGTGACAATATGCAAGAAGAACTGTTGCAGCAACGCGTTTTCACTGCATAAAAAAATTTTTTTTTTTTTTCAAAAATTTACGAGGTTGAGTCGAAGTGGAAACGTCAAATAATTGAGGTTACACGTTAAATAAATGAATGAATTACTTTAACATTAAAATGTATAGAAACCAATTGCGACCAAAGCGAAACCTCGTATAAACGTGAAAATCGTATAACTGAGTGGTGAACGAGGTAACTCTGTAATTAGTAGATATGACCTATTAAAAATAAGCGTTTTAAACTTTATGAAACACAATTTAACAAACATCGCATCTGGTCTCAAAGGCAGGGCCTAACTCTTCGGACATAGATTTATTATAGTTAGGAGCCATTCAAGTATTACGTAAGCAGATTTTTAGCCATTTTTGACCCCTCCCGTCAACAAAAGTCAGCAAAACACTGACACCCCCCCCCTCAAAAGTCAACAAATCCGAAACCCCCGTGCCCCTTCCCTCAATGCTGACATAATACTTGAATGAGCCCTTAACTCTTAATGCTCAAAATAAAAATTTTACAAAAACTTACATTTTTAGCTTTGCTTACCGTTCTTTTGGGCTAGAACCGTAGGATTCATCCACGTGGGAAAAAAAATTAATCCTTTATGTACGCAAACTCGTTCAACTATTTTACTAAAAGATTTTGAACAACTGTATTTTTGCAGACGCGAACCGTAAATATTTTTCTGTTTAAGCGATCCAACAATGTCGTCTGTGAATAGAAGTTTTCAGGGGAGATGTGTCCTCAAGACAGTACAGCGAATAAAAAAGGGCGATGCGGAATGTAGCCTTTTTTTCAGAAGCAAGGAAAAAACACCTTGATTTGTTCGGACTGGGGGAGGGAGGGGATTATTAGAGGGGCCGTGAGCGAAATCACGTGATTCAGTACACATGCCATTTAATAGCCATTCCGTACAATGATTTTTGCAGGAAAAAGCTTAAACAAGAAATCTCGATGAGTATTAGTAATAAGAGTTGGCACCAGAGAGAGGAAAATAAGTCACACTAAGGAGGAAACTATAAGCGGGATTCGCTGTATTGTGTGCAAAAGCTTGCAGCGAAGCTGTCTCAGTATCATGGCCTGCCCACGAGAGTGGGGTTGGTGGAGCTTCAGGCCTGGGGCCTATACCATTCTTGTCATTTTTTGTCTTTTTTTTTTCAATGTTAGTTCACTATAGAGGGGGCCCGCTGAATAGTGCACCCTACGGGCCCCCCTGTTCCAGGATGTTGTGGGGGGGGGGGGGGGGGGTTCATGTGCTTTATCGGTAAAGGCAATTTCACTGTGGAATGCGAAATCTGTTTATGCCAATTTTCATTCCTTCCAGACATTATGGCCTTCTAGGAACTGAAACAGCAGGGGTCACGCTGTAGCCCTGAGGACACATACAAAATGCCGGTGTCCTTATACGTCAGTAGCCATGACCATCACAATGTCTTTTCTTCCTTCCAGGGGAACGACTGTCATCCGAGAGCAGGGCCCCCCTTGTATATTGTTCTTTTCTTCGTTTCCATTTCTTTTTTGGTTTTTTTTTTCTCGTTTACTTGTACATGTGTACTGTTAAAAAATTGCAATGAGAATAGAAGGTACATAATTCAAAATATCCGTCCATACGAGTAAAAATTGATATGACTGATTAGAGTCCTGTCTATTTGCCTATTTTTCTATGGGACATATCTGAAAGGAAAAAAAAATCGAAAAGACTTTCCCACGGGCCCCCTGACTTCCGGCCCTGTCAGCCCCCCCCCCCCCCCCCCATGTGGGGCCATGGGTTTGAGTGACTTGGGACTATAAGTTTCAGGGGATCTTCCAGTTTCATGGGGGGAACTTTTATTCGCGAGGGACCACACTTTCTTGAGCCACTGGTGCAAATGAACTGCACGCCTCCAAAAATCGAGTGATGGGCGGGGCTTGAGAAAGCGCACCCTCTAATTTGTCACGCAAATTGCGTCATCTAAACTTTTATCCAATCGTATCATGAGGGGCCAACTAAAACTAGAACATGAAACCAAAACAAAAACACCACGGGGTTGATCCGACAAAATGAAAGGACTAAAACAAAGATTTTAACGACAACAATAATTTTCAATATTGTAGCCTCGTAGGGTTGAAACTACTATATTTTTATTTTCAAGGGACTGAAAATTTACATCTGGGGGGAAAAAAATCCGGCTTACGACAACATACACACCGCATGGGCGACATCACAACAACTTCGTTCAAACCACCCTCGAACATGACTGCCACGAGAGCAAATCTCGGGCGCGCCACCTATATTCGTGAATACAGTCGGCTGTGACCGTTACAGACTCCTCCTCTGGTTTCATGAAACCATCTCGGTATGAAACCAGGAAGTCTTCAAACATAAACAATACGGTGCATATAAACAATCAAAAATATTTGACGAACACATTTCAATAGTGGAGGGCAAAAAAAATAAAAATCACATTTTCAAAAATAATATATATATATATATATATATATAGTTCATTCTTCATGAGAACAATGACTTGTAGGTAGATCAATCTACAACTTTTTCGTAGTGCGGCCTCGTCACCGCATAGGCATCACCGGTGTCTGTGCAATGTTTTTGCAAGGTCGAAATTGCTGATGTATGATTCACTCCAAGTGATACCTGAGGTGAAGATGTACTGGCCACATCATGTCTACATGGAGATCTCTGGGACACTGCATAATTTTGGCACTTCGGCAATGAGCGTCTACAGTTTTCGTCTTTTTCTTTCGTCTTGTGGAACTCTACGTGATCCTGGAAGACGGATTCGTCCTCGAAGATCATCTCACAGTATTGACAGATGATCACCTGGACGCGAATCGGCTGCCGCGATTCTGGCAATGACGCTGTCGTTTCCTCGGCGTACGCCTCGTTCATGTGGGTCATGATGTGCTTTATCATCTGCAATTTCCGACTGAATGTGGACCGGCAGATTCCGCAAACGTATGCAGCCTGCAAGCGACTGGCGGACACGACATTGCAGCTGCTTGAAGTTGGTGACTTTGTGGACATGGAATGGTTTTTTGAGTGTTGCTCGTCAACGCGTCTCTGAAACTGACTCTTCTGAACGAACTGGCAGACGTGACATCTGAATAAATATCTGGCATCGAGCGGAGGATTCGCGGCGACCCTTTGTTTCTTTGCATCGTCTTTTCCAGGCATAACTGTTGTTTCTATCAAGGCTTCGACCTTTTTGCGTCCCCTTTCTCTCTGGCTTCGGATGTCCACGAGTCGAGGCGGGACAGGCTTGCGACCCCTCTTGGTTTTCGCTGGATACATTCGGTACTGAGACACAGGTGTTGGTGAACTATTACCAGTGTTGATATGATGTTGAACGAATGGAGTAGGCTCTCCCCCTGGTTTGAAGACATCCTGATGTTCGCTTAGCGGGGCGCTAAGTTGACGCTTTTGCTCGGGAGTCAAATATCTTCCCTCGTCAGCACGCAATCGGTATGAATGCATGAGGTCCACTGATTCTGATACTGCACAATCAGCCGCTGGAAGCTGTGGGAATGAGAATTGGTGATGGGGAGTGTCACTGAAAAACCAACATTTCCTTTTTAGATCCACAGCGATGCCTGCTGCCGTCAGGAAGTCTAATCCCAGCAGCGATCGGTTTCCCTTTGCTTCTGGAAACACTAAAAAGGTGGTATCAATAGTTTGATTTCCAACGCGTACAGGTACTTTGACTTCATAGACCTTGCTGATAGACCGGTTACCATCAGCCAGACAAATAGTCGTGGTGGCACTGTGCATTGGTATATTTTTACTCAGGAAAAGCTTGTATAAGAGTTCCCCTGCAACAGAGTGTGTCGCACCTGTGTCGATACATATGAGACCACGATCTTGACATACTTGAATTTCTATCAGCGGTAGTGATACCTGAGCGTCTGTGGGTTGACAGCTGTACAAAATAGCGTTGTTTGGTGATTTCACAGCTGTCGCAGTCGATGGAGAGCAATTTGGACATTTTGCTTTGATGAACCCTGGCATACGACATCCATAGCAAACGATAGGCGATCTGTAATGAAAAGGTACGGATTTTTGGGGTTGCACAGTTTGACGAACTTGTTCGGGTTTATTCGGAAAATTGTTTCGGTTGAAAATACTTCTGATATTGTCATAGGCATCTAGTTTATCGGCAAGAACAGTGGGTAAGATTACTTCTGTCCACTCATCCATTAGATGCTCTTTGCATTCAGGAGGGACTTTCTTTTTCATCTGGTCAGTGATGATCAAGTCCTTTAACCCATGGAAAGTTGTGATGTTCGATTCAGTTAACCAGTTCTCGAAGAATGACCTGAGCTCGAAATAGTAGTCACGCCAAGTACTGTCTTTCGATTTCTTGTGAGTAGCAAACAGTTGACGGAATTTTTCAGCAGATAATCGGAAACGTTTCAGGAGGACCCCTTTTACATGTTGATAATCAGATGCTTTATCTTCAGGTTCCTGTGTGATGAGCGATGTTACACTACTCGGCAGGACTGTGATGAGGTGGGATACTCAAAATTCTTCAGGGACCTTCGTCAATTTGAGTTGCCGTTCAGCGAGAGATAGAAACACGGATATGTCATCCTTTTGAACATCGAAACTCGGGAGCAGTTTATGAAGTTCAAATATAAGTTCTGGTGACGTTGACACAGAGCTGGCTCTGTTATAAGCGACTTCGGGTTGAAGTTTGAGTTTTTCAAGTTCGAATTGCATTTCCAACTTTCGGATTTCGATTTCCTTTTCCGCTTGAAGCGTGGCTTGTTCCCGTTGATCTTGGCGTTTAGAGTCCAAAATTCTCTCATCTATGACAGTTAGCAGGAATTCTTTCATAAAGTCCTAATCATAATCGTCGTGGTTGATTATTGCAGATTTTATCTGAATGACTGTCATGTCGGTTGACACTGCTACTCCCAATGCTTGAGCTAGAATGATGAGGTCTTGCTTCTTTCCTTTTGCTAAATAAGCCATGTCACACTATATATAAACGAATGTTTCAATAACAATAAAAAAAATTTACACTTTTGAGACGTGCGGAACAACATAAAAAAAAAGAACATTAAACATTTTCACACTCGACGAACACTTCCGTGAATTTCGAAACAGCCGATGCGATGAATTCTTTTCAGATTGAAAACGAACACGTGGGAAATTTCTCATATTCGTGGGAAAAATTGGCCAAAATTTGGCCAAGTGGGAAATTTCTTAGCATTTGTGGGAAATTTTGAGAGTTTACAAGCAAAAGAATTTTTTGAAAAAAATATTAATGCAATGCAATACTTTTCTATTGTAAAATACTTGACTAATTTTCGCCGGTAGATGGCAGCATATTTTTTGGAATACGTGAGAAAAATTTAGTCAAAAAGGAAATTTTGTTGGGAGAGGTTACCATCACGTTCTTTATACATTTCTCTCGGCAAATTTTCTTGCTTTATTTTTCCCATTTTCGATTTTTATCTTTTAAATTTTTAATCTTACGCTTAATTTTATTAATTTAACAAAAGGCGCTTCTCAGGACCAAATCACATTGATCGCAATGGAGGATCTTCCCAGTAATTAGTGTTATAAAATAATCAGAGATGACGAGGAGGGAAAAACCATTATTTTTAGAGTAAAAGATGTGACAAACAAAGAAACCGCTATGGTAGGTACTGTATAGTGTATAGCCTTTCCGTTATATACCAAGAGTCTTCAATGTGTGGCCCGCTGATCATTTTCTGAAAATAGTTGAAAACATTGAAAAACGATTTATTCCAGAGAATTAATTGAAGAAATAATTTCAAAATCAATGAGAAAGTAATTTCAGAATTTATGCAAGAAGAAATAAATACTGTAATTTCGGAATTTATAAAAGAAATAATTCTAGAATAAATGAAGGAAATAATTCCAGGAATGAATGAAAGAAATCTAAAATTTAGTTAAGAAATTATTCCAAAACTAATCGAAAATTCAGAATTAATGATAGAGATAATTCCTAGAGATAAGATTGATGAGAATCCTGAATTATTAGAATAAATAATTCCAGAATCGATTCAGAAATAAAAAAATTTCCTATGTGAAGCTCAAGACAATCACCCACATGATTGAAACACTTCTGACACCATGGAGAAGTGATCAGCCCAGTTTCCCAAACCTTAAATTTTTTCCTCCTTTTCAACCAATAACTTCTGAGGGGGTGATGAAATGGTCCTGAGGAGCGAAGGCTGTAAACAGATTTTTTTGAATTTCCCTATAGATTAATGATTTAAAACTCATCTCGCCTATTGCTTGCTAGCACCCAAGAGTGCTGTTCAACATCCCAATTGGAAACCATTTCAAGAATTACCATTATGCTGGATGTGGTCAAAGCAAGGTCACTGAAAGGGGTAGATTTCTCTCCCCACAGAAAAAATTTCTGGCTATGTAAGAGAACTTCAGATCTTAAACAGCTACCTGAGACGCGGGCGGATGTCTGGCCAAGATTTTTCTGAGGTCCTATCTGACTAAAAATGGTCTGCCTATGAATTTACATGCATACACTAAAGAAAATTTGAAGACGATCCCGCCAGACTCGGGTGAGTTTGTGTTGAGATGACACTTTTACACCCGTGTAAGGCATACATAGACAAGTTCTGGGGGAAGGGCACGATGATATGCAATATATAATGGTCGCCATGACCCCGCAAGGTTAGGTAGGGCCCCGGACAATAATTTCCCTTCATGCTACAAATTCACTGTTGAAGGGCCCATGAAAAGTTTGGTCTGCGGGCCCACAAAATATCCCAGCCTAGGGGCCTTGCTTCAGGCTGTGGGGGCCATGTTGGTCCATAATCACCGGATTTATTACATTTACGGAAACTTACACAAAAAATGTATAGTTACCACACATCCTTCAGCTGGGATGTTTGGCGTCTCATCCCCCACAGTAAGTTTGTTCTGTGAAAAATATAAAAAAGTTAAAAGAATCATCCTGAGCTCTTTCAGACCCGTAATTGTGGGTGGACATGGGTCACCAGAATAGGCGGAGATAGACTTGAACATCTGGGGGAACATGATGACGTCACTTCATATATTATATATATATGCCTACGGCTGGGATCTCAGGCCAGCAACCACTGCCCCCACATGGGCAAGGCTGACAGGGCTCTAGCTCTGGGGCCCAGAGACAATTCTCATAATTTTTTGCTTTTTCACGCTATAAATTAACTATAAAAGGAATCGTGGAAAGTCTGACCGGGGGGCCCCGTAAAAGATACCAGCCTAAGGGCCCTGCTCCAGGATGTGGGGGCCATGGCCGCAACTAGGGGGCAGCAGGTGACTCATAAATGGCCAGGCCTGACCACCCTCTACTAAATTAACCAATCAGGCAACAGAATACGGGCTTCCGAACATTTTGTATGTAGATATCGTGAACATGCGTGGACGACATCACAACAACTTCGTTCGAACCACCCTCGAACACGACTGCCGCGAGAGCGAATCTCGGGCGCGCCACCTCTATTCATGAATACGGTCGGCCTTGAATGTTACAATATAAGATTTCCGGATTAAATGCATTAACCCTCTGAGGATCACAAGATTCACAAAATGGTTTGAAAAAAAGCACTTCACCTTCAACAAAATGTTTTCAAAAGTGGCCAGCTAGAAAATGCTTTCCCTTCCCCCCTTCTGCTCCGCAGGACATCGAGCAAGGGGTGCTAGGGATTTGACTGAAGTGGCATTTGTGTAACGCCCACTTAATGCCTCTATGCTTTCGGCTGAACAATAGTGCACCTCTGGATTTTTGTCAAACATGCTCAATCGTACTGACAGAGTAGAAAGTTATTTACTTGTTCCGGTTTAACTATTTAGAAATATAGATGGAAATATGCTGAAAAATTTGTATTTTAGGTGTTCTGCATATGAGATAATTTATAATTTAGGTGTTAAAAAAATAAAGGAGGAAAAGTGTGTATAGATCTTGAACGTATAATTTATGCTTGATTTTTTTTTAGATCATCAATCTATTTTAGGGGTTCTTATCACATCGGCTTCAGAAATGGGTCATACAAATCCATCTAAATTATAAATATACCTTATATTTGCTGTTCCACTAATTTCACGAACAATGAAAATCGAACATTTTGTTTGTACAAACTTTTTTATAGGCGTTTGTAGTGGTATTTAATAGGCGCTTTCAGATTCAAAATATAAGGCTTCTAAAGTTGATCATTCTGTTGGATTTGTGTTATGGCAAAAAAAAGTCAAAAAACTCCTATTTAATTTAATGCTATGTCAATTCCGTTTTCAAGACTCAAATTTTTTAGTTCGGCGTTTCTCAACCTTTCTGAACCCAAGGACCACTGGAATGTCTCATACAATTTTTCGGACTACATGTGTCACCTATTATGGGACATTCCTGTAATTTTTGTTCCGATTACTTTTTTTATACAATTTGTTCCGTTTTTTTCAACGAGGCTTTATTTAAATTTGTAAATTTACTGAAGTCGTGAATGCACAGACACGCATTCATGTTGCAAGGGGTGCTATAGTTATTAAAATATAAAATTTAACTTTCTATACGGACATACTATGCCCAAAAATCCAACTAGAAAGTTGTTGCCCTGACTCTCCTTATGATGTCAAAAAATTCCACGTTTCCAAGTGGAATATTCACTGAGATATTCGAATTACAAAAATTGGGGAAAAATAGCATTGGAATGTGGGTAAACTGTTTTACCACGTGGAAACGTGGAATTTGTTTTTGTTGGCTGCAGTAGAGACACAGACAGGGTACAACTTTTTAACTTGATTTTCGGGCACAGGGTGTCCGTATAAAAATTAATGTGTTTTATTTTAGTAACTAACAACCTTTTGAAACATGAATGACGTATCTGAGTAGTGCTCGATATTTGGATACTTTTTCTAATTGGGAGTATGCCTCTAGTGACAACGTTCGCCAATAAAATGCTGTGCATACAGTTACCCGTGCCCCCCCCCCCCCGTTTATATTTTATGGTAAATGCAAAAAATTTGGTTATTATGCATAATTCCAGACCATTTTGACAAATTTGTTAAATTTTCCAAATTTATCACATTTCCCGGTGATAAATAGACAAATACCGATGTTCAAGACAAACAGTCAAAAAGTCCGACTCTTTGTCTTGAACAGCAAGTAACTCCAGCTATAAAGATTATTTTGTCTTTCCACTATTTGTCTCTGCTACTGAAGAAGGAACTTCATACAGTTCCGAAACTCATTTAACTGTTGTTCTCTTCTAATTTTTTGTATGTTCACGTTGTTTTCCCTATTATATTGTCTCACCCAAATCATCACCATCATCATTTGGCGTCCCAAAAGGGAAAAACCTAGGCAAATTTTGCCCATTGCTCTAACACTTGTCTCACCCAATAGGTAATTCCAACATTCTAACGATAGCTAACATTACAAGATTGATAATAAGTTATATGTTTTTATCATTATAACATTATTTTCATTTAATTTAATTCCTATTATCAAGTACGGGAAAAACTGATAAGTGGTTGAATTTGGGGATATTTCTGCATGATTTGTTCCATATTTATGTTATTTATCAACCACATTCGGGAATTATGCGTAATCACTGATAAAAGTGATAAATATAGGAAAATTAATTTACTTTATACCGACGCGATTGTTGATTACGCATAATAACTGGCAATTATGGGTAATCACTAATTTTTCATATTTACTGCAACATATACATATGAGTTCATACCATTCTCACAAAATGAATCTTGATAGCTTTTCAATGAAGTATTTTCTCTAACATACAGATGTGGGGTAAACGAAGTACTTGAAAATTATAATGAATATAAGAAAGACACCTGAAGTAGAAATTAAATTTGTGAATTGAACCGATAGTAGAAAAATAAAAGAATGAGAAAAAGTCCCCATAAAAATACAGAGTAGGCTACGAAAATTCAGTAAAATGTTCCGCATTGCAAGGCATTGAGAACTAGCGGCACATTTGCAATATTAATAATATTCTCGCATATTTCTCGAGGATTTCTTGCATTAAGTTTGCACCAGTCCATATTACATCATTTATATCTTCCTCTTACAACTCTGAAACGGATGATTTAGATGATTCATTTTCTGAGCTTGATAAAAGCTCTTCTCTGTCGCTCACTTTTTTTTACTTTGTTTCAATATTGTCGCAAGTGAAAATGAAGGTGATGAAGCAGTCAATTGATGATAGGCAACTGAATAACCGTTTTTGAGAATAGCCGTTTTCTTATCAGGAAAGAAACAATTTTAGCTAACAATAAAAGGAGGGGGAAAAAAAAGAATTCCAACTCTCTTACTGTGGAAGAGGATTTAGAGGGGAAAGGAAAATCTTTATCTCTTTCACTTGCTGGTACTGAAGTTAAGTTTCTTTCAAACTTGCTAGTATAATGAATAGGAATGTATTTTGTACAGGTAATACGGGGTATTTATCTGTATTTGAAGAATGGTCTACTTATCTCAACCAGGGTTGAGTTTTTGACGTGACAAGTGTCAAAAACTGGTTTAAACTGTCAAAAACTGGTTTAAACCGTCAAAAACTGTCAAAAACCATCAAAAACCTAAATGAATGCTTTGGGATGTTTCGAATAGAATAAATATATAACTTAATGATGAGGCACTTCGATATTACAATGTTTCATTTTCAAACACTAATTTATTAAAATTGAAACAGAATATTAATTATAATTTGCGATTTTGAATTTGAGGTACAAATGTCTATAATAGATATATAATTAATAGTATGGTTAATTTTTACCACGCAGCATCCGATAACATGTAACTAATTTTGCGCATTTTTCTACACCTAAACGATTTCTAAGTTTTGAATGGACAAATCCAAAGTTAGAAAATACTCTTTCAATGGAGGCTGAGCGGGCGGGACTGGACAGCAAAAGCATTGCTAGTTTTATGAGTTCAGATGCAGGCTCAGCTGAAAAAGCATTACATTTAGAAAGTCCTTTCCACCAAATCACAGGGTTTGTCATTCTTCCTGCTGCACTGAAATAAGAAGGTGGAAAAGAAGTTTCTTCCGCTTCATATGAAATTAGCAATGGCAGACAACCGTTAATTTTCTCTGTTGCCCATGTGCGAGCCAAATCACTTTGCACATCAGTCAGTCCTTCACCTTTATATTTTGGGTGCAAATTATATGCCAAATAATGAAATGGTCTCAGAATCAGGTCCATCCTGTTTTGTATCTTTTCAATGTGAGGCTGAAGAGCACTTTCTTTGAAAAGGCTTAGCCAAACACTGCATGAGTCAGCTATTGTAGCTGTATCTGTTTGAAGAATGTCCAATGCAACACTTATTGGCTTGAGTTGGAATGAAAGATCTTTACACTGTTTGTATAAATTATAATTGTTGATTAAAATAACAATTCCTTTGTCAATGTCATTTTCGTGATCTTCTACTATTTTCTGAAAAAATGGCCTATTGTGTAAAAATGTTTCAAGACAAGTAAGTGTACTCTTCCATCGAGTATCACCAGGTAATTGGGGTTTTATTGACCCCATATGTTCATTAAGCCATCCCGAAGGCAAATGATGGTTTCTAAAGTATTTTTGTATTTTAACCACCTGTTTGAGCACAGCTTCAGGTGTTAGATCTTGTCCGAGTAAGTTGAGCCAATGAGAAGAGCACCAATATTCTATTAAATTTTGGTCAATCTCATTAAGCAAAAGTTGCCTGGCTTTCTCCATTACTTTCGCATTATCAGTTACAACTGCCTTTACTTAACAAGAATATTTATCGTGGGCCAAACGTATGGAATTGTCAATTATTTGCTTGTGGTAATCTGCATTTTTCATAATAGCACCACACTCAACAGCTTCAAGAAAATAGGATTTACCTTCAGAATGTATACATGTAGCTATGACAATCGTTATGAATATTGCTCCATCCATCTTCAATTAAAGTTACAGCTTTTCCACTGAGATTGTCTTCTGCAGTTTTCTCAACCTCTCTTGTAACTTCATCAAGCAATGACTGAGCCAAAGCTTTTCTACTTGGGGTATTATAACCAGGTCGCAAAGCAGAAACTTGAATGTTCAACAACACTGAATGGGATATTATTGGCATAAAAAAACTTTGCCACTAATAAATCAATTTTTTTAGTTGTAGCAGAATTTGATTTCACAATGAAGTCATCAATTTTTTGCTTCTTTTTTTGAGTGAAAATTTCAGGTTCTGTTGATTCCAACAAAATAGGCTGTGAAGCAGTGGACTCTGTAGATGTTGATGTAGTTCCTTTTTGTACATCAGGTATTTGTTCAACATCATTGCCCCTTCCAATACACAGAGCTATATGGCTCTTCATCCTGTCCACACGATTACATCGCATAACTCCACAATTAATGCATTTTGCATATATCTTTCCATTTTTCTCTACTTTATCAAAATTTTGCCAGGTTATATGCTGTGGCCTTCCACCATGATTCATTATATTTTAAACTAATAATAGACTAACTATTTATGATTTCTTAGAAATTGGTTTCACTAAACATAAAAAAATATCAAATGAAATTTCTGAAATTGGTTTCCATATTAATCCTCACTACTTTACAATTCAAACAATAAATAGCAAAGTTGGACTTTTCTCTAGTACACTGGTCTTTGTCCTCTAAGGGCAGCTGGTGTCTTTATTGGATTATAAGACCATCTGCCCTTAGCATGATAATGCAGTCACTACTGTTGCTGCTTCTTGGTGAAGGAAAAAGAAAAAGAAAACCCTGTGAGATAATATACAACTACATTTAGATCTGTGATGCAATCCCCATTCATGAATTTTTTAAAAATAGAACGTCAGAATGCATAGCCCAAGGTTAGAAAATGTGGTAAGAATTAGCAATTTTGATATTGTAATATAACTTAAGTAACTAAGATACTTTATATAAAAAATATGTATATTCAGGCTACTTTTATAAGGTCTTTTTGAAGGGGAAAAAAACACTTATCATTTAAAAATATACCACCAAATGTAACCCAAGAATAGAAACTGTGGTAACAATGAAAAATTTTGACTAATAATGAACTAATTAATTTTTCAGGGGAAAAATTATTTTAGGATAATTTAGTATTTTGATTGCTGGATATATATATTCTAATGTTATGTACAATAAGAATATTGTTTTAAATATCTGGGATTGTCTAGATAATATAATAACAGAAATCAACATTATATATAGCAAGCATGAAAGAACTTTTTAAACATGTATCTGTTGTAAAAAAAAAAAAAGTAGAGCAGATGTTGATATGCAAATACGGGGCGATTATAAAAAAACTATCCCGACATATGGGCCCCGAACTATCATACCATTCACAGAAACTGAATGAAATTTAGGCATAAGGTATTTTGAGGTATGCGCTCAAGAATGATATGGAAAACAACAGTGTCACTCTAACAGTTACAGTTACAGTGAGAAAATTTCGAAAGTATCAAATGGCAACACCAAGTTTTTTGTATTGGAATGCGATCTCCATACTGAAAAACACTAAATAGCATTGGAATGGCACCTGTAGCACGAAAATCCCCGGAGCTAGGCAAGGAAAAATTAAAAAGGACTTTGCCGTGCACCAGAGCATTAATGTTCTTTTCATTCGTCACACCGTTTCTTCGGCTGAGATCCCAGCCTGATTAGTCCTCCACAAAACGAGAAGAAGAAACCAAGAAATGCAAATTTCAGGTTCTACGTAAGACACAGTCATGACTGACGTCGTCACGCTAGGTGAAAGAAAAGTCACTGCACGTATGTTGCTTTCTGCCATTCCGAACAAGATGCCGCTTTCAGGGAAAGAACGTGGGGAAATCGTAAAGATTTATTACCTGAATGGACAAAATGCCACAGAGACATTGCGTGTTTACCGCAGAAACCATGGATTACGGTGAGGCCCGTGCACTGCCAAAGCTGTACGGGACTTGATTCATAAATTTGAAGAAACTGGTTGCACATGCGATCGACCACGGTCTGGATGACCTTCCGTTCCCGTGGAAGCTGTTGCAGAAGTTCATCAGACGATAAGCATAGTTCATCCCGCAAGTGCACGCAGTGTTTCACATGTTCTGAATCTGCCGAATTCAACTGTCCGCAAGATTCTGCGCTCTGTTCTAAACATGTTTCCGTATCGATTCCAGCATGTCCAGATGTTGGAAGCGGGAGACTATCAATTACGGCTGGATTTTGCGAATCAATTCCTTATCCGGTACGATGAAGATAGCAGCTGGCCTTTACGCATTCTGTGGACAGATGAGGCACATTTCTCGTTAACTGGTAACGTGAATTCGAAAAATTGTGTGCACTGGGCAGACAATAATCCACATGATGTGCTTGCACGTCCATTACACGAGGAAAAAGTGACTGTGTGGTGTAGTATAACGAGTATGTTCATCCTCAGCCCTTACTTTTTTGAAGAGGTTACTGCCGGTGATCTGCAAACATGTACAGTAACGAGTGCTCGCTATCTGGACATGTTAACTTGTTACGCGATTCCCGCATTGCAACTGCAAAATGTTCTATCTGAAGTTGTGAGGATGCAAGATGGCGCTCCTCCACATGTAGGGTCTTCAGTCAAACGTGTCTTAAGTCAACAGTTTGGTGACAGAGTTATCTCCCGTCATTTCCCGCTTCCGTGGCCACCAAGGTCTCCTGATCTCACACCAATGGATTTCTGGCTGTGGGGATATCTGAAATCCAAAGTGTATCAGTTTAGTCCGCAAACTGCATCTGATTTGAAAGATGCCATCAGAATTCCTACTGCCATGGTACGTGCTGCAGTGCTATCCACCATCTGCCGCATGCAAAGTGTCATCGTGTGTGAACGAGGTCATGTGGAAAATTTGTGAAACACAATAAAATGCTTCATTTTATGCTGCTTCTCTGTCCTTATTGGCTGTCCTCACTTTTAGCCTATCTACCGCCGGTGATTTTCATGCTACAGTTGCCGTTCGAACGCTATTTAGGGTTTTTCAGTATGGAGATCACATTCCAATACAAAAAACTTGGTGTTACCATTTGATATTTTCGAAATTTTCTCACTGTAACCGTAACTGTTAGAGTGACACTGTTGTTTTCCATATCATTCTTGAGCGCATACATCAAAATACTGTATGCCAAAATTTCATTCAGTTTCTGTGAATGGTATGATAGTTAGGGGCCCATACGTCAGGATAGTTTTTTTATAATCACCCTGTATATATATATTCATATATAAATAGACAGTTGAAGAAATTTTGGAAGGTTGAAACTATCTTGAATACATTACATATCCTTCCGTAGTTTTATGCTATGACCTCAAATTCTATATTTTACAAGTATATATACATGTATATAATTGTCCAAAATAATTATGTAGGGGGGGGGGAGATTATTAGAGATTATTTTAAAATCACACATTATGTATTGCAGCATAGCCACTTTAAGCATTACATGCAATCAATGTGCGTATTTTCAATGGGAATTTATATGTTGAAAAGCAGTATTTGAGGTTTTTGACAGAGGGTTTTTGACGTGACAGTTTAAACCGTCAAAAACTGACATGCGTCAAAAACCTGCCAACCCTGATCTCAACGCAAAGCTAATAAACCTGAATAAATTCCTAAAAACTATGTTGAACCCCCCACCCCCTGGAACTTCTGTATCCCTGCTCATGACTATATGCAAGATTACAAGAAAAATAAATCTGAGATCAAAGGAGCCACATATGGACCTTTTGTCACCGATGTTCAAATGATGAGAGCGAGAATTTTTTCTCAAAAATTAATTTCTCTTATCACAATCGAAAAACTTCTTCTTTACGGTCACTCCTCTGTTATGGACAAGTTGTTTTATTCCGCAGGGTGTCCGCAAGAAAGGGGATTCACACTGTATTTCATTCATAAGCGGATGCAGGCGCTTCGAACGAGGGGGGCAGGGCAGATTTTCCTCCTCCACTTTCCGCCTATAATAATACAGATTTATTTTTGGGGAAACGGAGGGCGGTAGGAGGCTGGGCCCATGCACCGACCCCCCCCCCCCCAAGCCCATTAAAAATTAGGAAAAAGAAATTATACAGTGAAACTCATCTAAAACAAGAGGTTGGCCGCTGATCGCATACAGAGATGGTCACGAAATAGGGGTTATTTTTGTATTATGTCTATGGAGCCTATTTTCCGTTCCGAGAAAAACTTGCCGCAAAGGTAAGAGAATTGGCCAGAGAATAGGGTTGGCCGCCTATGAAAGTTTCACTAGATTTACGTAAAAAAAATTGAAATATCAAAAGAAAATACTCTTTATATATTATATTTACCAATTTCTGTTAATATAAATGCTTTTTGAAGAGTAGTAACTCTCAGGAAGAAAATTTTTGAAAACTTTTGTTCCCCCCTCACCCCGAAGTCTTTTATGCCTCTCCCGAAAGTTGATCCTGCTTACGCCACTCGGTAGAGGCGACCAGTCCCCCCTGTTTCCGCTCATGATTTTATTGCTCTGCTATAGGTATTTAATTTTCAATTGCAACACACAATTATTGAAAGGTTGCATAAAATTTCTATGATAAACACAACGTTTAATAAAAATTGGCGACATTGATAAACTGACAGAATGAAATATGCTACAGTCTATTAACGCCTTTTACAAGAAAATCTGTTTCCCTTTGTTGACGGGAATTATCTGATATCCAAGAATGCTTCTATTTCACTGCTGAGTTCCTAATACCTCCCCAACCCAAAGTAGTTTTCCTGATAATCCTAGAAGAAAACCGATGTCAAACAACACTCAATTGTTCATTTGTATTCGTCTATGTATGAGTATTTATGTTATCAATGTGTAGGAAGGTACATGTGCCCCACAACTCTTCTTTTCCCGTGTCCTTTTATTTTAGAGATCTTCAAGTGAGGGGCAGTCTGAAAGATTCAAAATGGAGAAAGGAAAGGGGCGTATGACATGGCAGTATTAGTGTCCGGTGCAATACAAAAGATATGGGGGAAGGAACTGGTTTTCTCCGACGCAGATGTGCGTTCCTGGCACTTTCGAAACCATTTTTGGTGAACGCATATGTGAGTTGCTGCCCCTTTTGGTACACTAGCGTTTTGACTCACATATGTGTCGCAGCCCCTCAGCTGGTTAATATTCATCAAAATCAAAAAACATCAACATCATTGCGTGGGGGAAAAATTTTGCTTTCTAACGATATGGGGGTCATTCAAGTATTACGTAAGCAGATTTTCAGCCATTTTTGACCCCCCCCCCCATCAGCAAAACACTGACCCCCCCCCTTGTCAGCAAAATTTTGTCAGCAGCTTAGAATATTGCATATCTTCAAAAAGGGGTGGTTGATGACGTAAGCAACCTTCAAACCCCCCTCCCCCTCTTGTCATCAAAAGTCAGCAAATCCGGAACCCCTTCCCCCCCCCTCGATGCTGACGTAATACTTGAACGACCCCTATTCTACATCATATAAAAATATTCTTGATTCGTGACATGTGAAAAATTTAAATCTAAACAAAGGAAATTCTTAAAAAAATTCAAATTCAACACTTTCTCGATGACAGACAACAATTTCAAGCATATAACATTATTTCAAAGTTTCTCTCCCTCACAATATGTTACAACAGTTTTTTTTTAAATTTATTTAAGCATCGGAAACAGTGGAGAGAAAAGGAAAAAAAATTAAATTTTAAAATTGACAGATTCCCAAGGTCTCAAAATTATTAAACTCTTGATTAACAAAAATGTTCGCTTCCCTTATTTAAAAAAAAAAACAGACTCAGAATATGCTGAAGGCGAAAAATCGGTTTTTCAAGAACAAAAAAAAATATTCAACGGGTTACGAACAGCGAGAGAGAGAAAAAAAAAGAGAAAAGCATCTTCCTTTTACACGTACCGGAAGCATTCGTGCGGGAACAAGAAAACTGACTCACCAATATTGCGATGATATCTTCGATTATCTGTGAATCATTAGGTGTCTCTCTCTCATAAAAGAAAGAATATATTATTCAAAAGAACACACATTTTCTCCTTCAATTTAACTCGGAATTTCCCAAAATTTTACAGGAAGAATCAGAAAAATTCAAGGAATTTGTTGTTGAGCTCAAAAGATTGAGATGTCAAAGCAAAGCATTTAATATTTAGGATTTTCCGACAAACACATACAGTGTGATGCATAAAGAGTGTGTGTCCACAAACGATCGGTGGTTCAGATCATGGACGTTTTAGAATATCGGACGGAATGATAACACAAGTAAAATAAAAATAGACAACCACGAGATTCATCTCAGCCTTCCACAATAAAATAAAGACAGAAGCTCAATAATTATTCACACGACAAACAACACAATTAAATCTACATTTGACGATTTCACTTATTAGACATGACTATTCTGGGTTAAAAATATGTCAGGCTTATTTGTCAAAGGAGGGAAAGTGTCCCACGACTTTTCCCACCTTGACAATTCATTCAGTATATAAGGGACTCAAACCTGTACTCAGGAGGCGAAATGGTACATTGCATTGTATATTCATGTGTTATTGAAGTGGGGGGGGAGGGGCTCAAATGGCATCAGTCCCCAGTTTCTGGCCAGGGCCGGTCTTAGACCAATCGGCGCCTGGTGCAAAACCTACTGTCGATGCCCCCCTCCTCTTCACCCCCCCCCCACCAGTTACAGGAACGAAGTTGGTCAAAGATTGAAAATGTACTGATCCAGTATTTACACATATAATATAAATATTTAAAAAAATGACGCATTTACGGAAAATATAATTAATCACAAAGGCTGTAATTACATTTTTTAATTCTGATTCCCGAAAATAGATTGTGCTTCGTTTAGGAAAAGTTAAAACTCGATAAACCTGCTAAACAACTACATATAAATGAAATACAAAATATATCTGCATAATAAAATATAAAATTAAGGTACTCAATGAAATATACAACTAAAATACATAATGAAATATGCAATTAAATTATTTTAAAAAATATATAATACAAAGTAAAAAATAATATATAATACAAAGTAAAAAATAATACATAATACAAAGTAAACAATAATTATATAATACAAACTCAAAGAAAAGCTACTTTACAAGCTTTCGCCTCGGCGAATTTTTTTAGCAATACTGAAAAGTCCAAGCTATGTGCAATTGAATTCTCAATAGATAGAATTGCTAAAGAAGACAGTCTATCATCTGTCATCGTTGAACGCAGATAGGTCTTTATGAGTTTCAGTTTAGAAAAACTCCTTTTGGCACTTGCCACGGTCACCGGAATGATCAATAAAATCTGCAATGCCACCCACACATTAGGAAAGCAATCCTGAAGATTGGATTCCTTGATGAAGTGGAGAACTTGGATAGGCGAACCCTGACCTGGAGGAATAAAATGCTTCAATTCTTTGAGTTTGTGCTCCAATTCTGTTCCACTAATGTCATCATTGTCCCCTTGCAAAGCTGAATGAAGGGCTCTACAGCGCAAAGTTAAATTTTCATTTGTCAGAATCCACACAAGGCATAATGTTCTTTCAATAGCATGAAGCACTCTTGTAAGGATACAAAAGTTGTATCTAATGTGGGGTAAAAGAATTCATGCTTAAATTTTATCTTCTGGAGTTTTCACTGCTCCCTGGTCTGGTGATTCATATTCGAACAACTTCTTTTTCTTCCTAACTCATACGTCTTCAATGAATTTTGCTTCTATTTCTAAAGATTCTGCTATCTCTTCAGCCTTTTTTCTTGCTTCAGCATATCAGTCTTCTCTATAAGACGAAATACTAGTTAATGTTCCTTCAATCAAGGTATTGACTACAGCTAGGTTGATGTTTTTTTATTGCAAAGTTTTGCTTATGCTGTATATTGGTTACCACACGCAAAGCGAAACTAAAAATTGAAAATCTGAAAGTTGTTCGGCTAGACAGCAGGCTCCATGCCACATACCCGGATCAGATATTTCCGGTATCTCCATCAGCACCTGATAAACCTCTTTCCTCTGAAGTCTGGCAGCTTTGACACTGTCAATGCGACTCTCCCATCGTGTTTCACTCAGAGGTTTAACAGTGAGCAGGAGTGGAAAATGAAAATTTGATTTTTGTAGCAGGAAAAATTATTTTCGTAGCAGCAAAAATGTTGTTTTTGTAGCAGCATTTATCAGTTTTGTAGCACTTTAAATTTTTGGCAGTAAATAAAATACAATTTTTATATACATATATGCAGTAGCATACACAGGATTACACTTTACTTCAAGAAAAAGTGTTATTTCCAGCTCGGAAGAAGAGGGGTGTCTCGTCCCCCCACAAGGTACAAAATACATAGAGACTTCCTCTAGAAGAAATAATTATATTTTTTTTAATCAAAATTTTATTTGAGAAGACTTCTTGAAATTTATATTTTTACATTCTCTAGAATAGTGTTTCCCAACCTTTTGAAGTTCTCAGCACCCTTGGGAATAACGTCAAAATTTGGGGCACCCTTGGGAATAACGTCAAAATTTGGGGCACCCTTCCCCTTGAATACAGAGATATAAAACAAAAATCACAGAGTAAAAATACATCAATAGAGTTTTGTTTGATTAATCATTAATGTGAAACTTTTGACTAATGCTTAGAGCACGGACACTTGATATCAGGCCTTACAGGTGGCAACGAAACACCCATATCGTCCTCAAGGGCTTGCAGTGTATGACGATAAATGTAAAAACTATTGTCTCCATAATCAGAAAAGACTTGCTCTCATATAATATGATGTTGAAAAGGGTGGAAAGTGTGTTAATTGCTTTCTTCATTAGATTAAGATACTCCTCTCTCAATCCAAGCCAAAAAACCGCCACCGACGCCTCACTCTTGGTGAACTTACCTGTGAGCATGGAATCAGCGTAAAGATCAATAAATTCATCTGGTCTGGCAAGCAGTGAAATCTATTTTCTCTGCACTGTCTGCAAAATTAAATGGTGAGACATTGAACATTGAAGGACCGGACACAACCAGCTTCCCATCTCAAGGAGATATCGAAGCGTTCTCAAAAGATGGGTGCATCCGAAATTTTATTAAATGAGTATGTATATATATCTACATAAATTTTTATGACAGAATAACAAGTCCAATTACAGGAGTATAAATCAACGAAATAATTATGTGAATCGAAGAATTAAAATCTAAATTGATATTATATCGTCCTTGGCATGTCTGGACTCAAAGTTCCAATCAAAGTTCCATTGGTGGCGGTCCATCCGCGTTCATTGGATGTCACAAGATATAGTCGTGTAGGCCGTACAAAGACAAATCAATGTCATGTTTGCATCACATGGAGTCCTGGTCCAAGTGTCCAGCTCAGCCAATGTTCGGACACCCAGATGTTTTAGCTCATGCTAGGCGCACATTCCTGTTCCACATCTACAGTAGGTATCTTACATCTTAATTCTCCTGGACAATTAGGAGAATTTCATCATTCCCAAAGCTACATCGTCTGGATTATGGGTGACATTTATTCACCCTTGTTTACATGTTAAGCGTTTATTGTTTCTCCAATAAAGTTTGCCATTTCACGCGATATCAGTTTCATGAATTTTCAGTACTCCTACATGACCGCAAGTTGCAGACTCTCCCTGGTATCAGCTTTACTGGTCTAGAAGGCTGAAATTCATCCTTTTTCTTCCGTAGTCCACCCTTCTTGTCGTGCAGCAAATATAGTTTATGGTCTGAAAATTGAATCAAATTTTGAATGCATGAGAAGTTCATATGACTTTTTAGTATTCTTCTCTTGAATGCCGTCATCTGACTATAACATCTGACCAAAATGAAACGTTGATGTGTGTAGACATTGGCAGACGTAGTGCCATAGCAAGCCCGTAGCACCACACTTACAAGCATTGTAAGATGATCATCCAAAGTACTGCAAGTATGTCGGAAATGGACCATGCTCGGTTAATAGGATAATTTTTGTTCGCGGCCAAATACACTTGTGCAAAACCACTCGACATTGTATCTGGTGAGACAACCCAGTCAAGATTCTCAGTACAAAGAGATGGAAAATACATATCTATTGCATCTTGCACATGGGCGGAGATACGGGGGGGGGGGGGGGACAGCCTATGCTCTTGCAATCTTGATAAGCGTTGAAAAATGAAGTCTTTCAGCTTATCCGAATATGATGTCACCCTCAGCTATTATTATGAAGGTTTCGACAGTTGACTGATGCGAAGATAAATCCGAGAAAGAAAATTCAACTGTCTTTGAGGGAAATTGAACCTACGTCCTCTCACTTGCCGGGTGAGCGCACGAGACTACACAAAGCCAACGAATTATCTTTTCTTAGAGCTCGTGTGCTCTGAACGGGGCTGTACATGGACAGCCAGACTCAGGCAAAAGCTCACATTGCTAACACTGCAACCATAGATGGTGACTTAGTCTGTCATGCATGAGAGTGATTTATTCGACTTGATTTATTTTAAGACCTTAAGTGGGCTAATATTTTTTGATTTATCTCCATAATATCTTGCAGCACCCCTTAGCTGATATCGCAGCACCCGGGGCACACCGGTTGGGAAACACTGCTCTAGAATATCAACAAATGAGAGGCTTTTAACATACAGACGACGTTTCAGATTTAAAAAATAATTTGAAAATGAGTGTTTTTAGATTTAGCTTGAGACTTGATACAATCACTAATTAAAAATGAAATCGCTACAGAGAAGACATTACAGTAATTTGAGAAGTAATTATTGTTTATCTTGTTTTTGCCGCTGATGTAAGTCTAAGTAGAGCATTTGTTCTCTTCAGTTTCAAGCATTTTTGAATGTTTGATCTTGTTTTATTATACCAGAGTTTACCCATTTCATATTTAAAATGATGTGTTTCTCTTTGAGCTTGCCTTGATTATATTACTTCAATTTGATTCGGCATACTTTGAGATGACTTCTTTTCCTGGGTAATTCTTAGAATATTCATTAGAAATTCTCAGAAATTTAATAGTGATTAAAAAAAAACTAGACTTAAATTATTTTTATTTAAACTACAGAAATAAAAACTATAAAATAATGATTAAACTATTAGAAATTTAATAGAATGATATTCTATTTTCACAAAAAATTCAATCCGAGTACATTTGTTTTCGCTCTTTATTTTTAACTGATTTGTGATTGTTCCATGTATTTTATTTTCCAGCATCTTTGACAGATTTTCAGTTTCTCCTTTTACCTTTTTTTGCCCATGGCCCTCCTTTGAAGCATATTTTTTTTTCTCGTGGCTTCCCTGTCTTACCCAGAGTCTTTGACCCTCATCTAGAAGCAAGGTCCTTTATAGTATTGAATTTATTTTTTAGTGAATTTATAGTGAATGAAAATTTTGCAAATAAGATTGGCCTCCAGGCCACTGTGACCTAGAATGTATTGAGCTCCCCGCTAATCTGAGTTCTATTCAGGACCGTCTCAACATCATGGGCCCCCTAGGCAAAGTGATGCTATGGGAGTCCCACACTTAGCCGGAAATAAATAGCCTACATATTTCCTACTTATTAGCAAAATTTATTGTACTATGCAAAATATAAGGTGGGGTTACTTATGGACATGAGACCCCCGGGCATGACCCCTCACAAGAGTGGGACTGACAGAGCTGCAGCACGAGGCCTGATATGGTTTTCATCATTTTTTGTTTTTCACACTATCATTTAATGTAGAGGAAAGGTCTGTGAAAAATTTATCCGGGGGCCTACGAAAAACCCCATACCATGGACAAGCCATCCAGGGGCATCTACATTTTGCTGCAAAATGTAGGCGGTGAGGCCCTGGTGGGTCCATGTCCTAAGACGGTCTTGGTTTTGTTGGATTATGTAAGTGTACAGTCACTAACATAAAATCATTATTTCTTCACACCTTAATTTTTATTCTCAGCTCTCTGCAGCCCCCAAACCACCTGTCATGGTCCCTTTCTAAATTTTCTTCCATGGCCCCCTTGAAGTAAGTATCCCAGTACCACTATGGCCCCTGGTTGAGAACCACTGGTCTAGACCAAATTTTTCTGCAAATTTTAAATTATGACTGTATTGGATGGAATAATTTTCAGAAACCATTGTAATTTATGATTCATCTCATTTAGCTGGAACACAACTCAAGATAGAATAAAATAAATATGTGTAAGTTTATGAAGTAAGTGAATATAAAGCCCACAATAAGAGCTTTAATAACCAAACTATGCCTATGTTATCTCTCACAGGTACGGACCTATGGGGGGGGGGGGGGGGAGTCATCATGATCACCCCCCCCCCCAAATGATGAAATGTGAATATGATAATGTTGCATTCAATAAATCCGTTGAAATTACTCGTATCAATATTTTTGCTTAAATAACAAATTCAAAAAAAACTTAGACTAAAAAATGGAAAAAACCGGGGCATTTTCCTAAAAAAAGTCAGGAAAGAAAGAAAACCATGACTGCCCCAAAAATACGGGAAGTATGGTCACAACAATATAAGGGGGAAAACACCCCTCCCAACAGAGAGCTCTAGATCTGCCCCTGATCTCTCACAATATTACTCATGGCATAAACAAAAATCTGTGTTTCCCCCATATAATTTTACTCATGCGGCTTATATGCCAGAGGGGCGCCAGAATGATGTCTTGCACAGGTGAGAATTTTGTCTCAAGCCTTCCCTGCTCCTTCACATGATTGCATAGGGGCTATATATATTTTTTTAAGAAAGAGACCCGTGCAGAATTGTGACGTAGGTGTCCATAGAAAATAATGACGAGGGCAAACCACATTCCCAGATGTGGATGCCCATAGCTGTCGATATAACTGCTCCATCTAAAAGCACTGTAGCCTGTGTGGGATGACCGTTAAAAAAGGATAGGTCCAGGACAATTTATTTCATAGATTTGTTAGATCAGTGATTCCCAACATGGGCGTTAATGTTAATGTCCCCTGGGGGGGGGGCGATGAAATGTTCCAGGGGGGGGGGCAGTAGAAGCTACGGGTATAACATAGGATCCTATGGGTTAAATTGCTTTGGGGGCGATGGGAGAAAAAAATTTCTGAAGAAGGGGGGCGATGGGACAAAAAAGATTGAGAAACTACGTGTTAGATCATCTCATATTTTATGATACAGACCAATGTTTCTCATAGTATTCAGATCTTGGAAGGGGCCATCACTGTCCTCTGGAACTGCATCTGTTTTGGAATCGGCTATAAACTGCAGATCTCAATACAATTAGCCTAGGTATGCGGAATATGATAATGATGAGACAAAAATGGTCACTGTAGCTGTGAGGAATGCTAGCTTGTTACAATATCATTTTCATTATCAGAGTGTCTACCAAATACCCAAAGAAAAGTTTTGTGAATTTTTGTTGACCTTTGCTTGTCTGCCTAAATAAGCATGGAATCTTACATCAAATACCTTTCAAACCAACCATGACCATGGTAATTTTAATTCATGCGCAACAGCAAACCATTTTCCATTGAACACTAGACATGCTGGTGGATGGTGTAAAAGGAAATGACATATCAAGAGAAAGAATAGCAGAAAAGGAATAATAGTAAACTTGGAAGCAAAACGAGAGACTGAAAATCTGTTAAAGATGCTGGCTAATTCCATTTACGGCCCCCAAGAAATAAAATTGCGAGGAGGACAAATGGCATTATCGAAAAGTCAGATTCTATTGTGACACAACTTCAAAATCCCCTAAGGGAAAATTTTGTTTGTGGTGCAAGATGGCATAGAATTGAAGAATTTCAGCATTTTTGTAACAGTATGTAGCAAATGAGGGGAAAATTGTCAAAGTTATAGCAGAATGTAGCAGACATAGGAAATTGTAGCAATTGTAGCAGATTTCCACTCCTGCAGTAAAGAAAACTCCACCAATGCACAGAAGCTCGGTTTTCCAGATATTTGTTGCCCTCATCGGTTTCGGTTGCTTTCCTTTGGCCCTCATTATTCATTTCTTTCCACTCTTCAGAACTTAAAGCATAATTATCATCATTTCTATGAAAAGTTTGTTCGCAATAGGTGAATTGGCTGATGCGCAAGATTCTACTTCCTCTACAGCATTTTGGACAAGAACAATGGTTTTACCCTGGGCATCAGGCAAAATTGAAACTTCACTTTGCTTGTTAAAATATTTCTGGAAACTATGTGCAGCTTTTTTTTTGCTCTGCCTCTCTTTTTGCTTTCCTTTTACTTTTTTCTGCACCTGACTTTCTTTTTTGAGGAGCCATCAGTGAATTTCACAGCAAAGAAACGCTGGATTTCTGAAACAAAGAGGGGCGAAAATGGATATTCTCAAGATGTAATTTAATTGCTAGTGCACGTGAAAATAATAGGTACGTGCCCAAACGACCAATCAATTTTCATCGTCTCTTGAGCGTCGAAACTTTCAATTTTTTTAAAATCTGAATAACAGAGAACGACGTTAGGACAATATCATATTATATCACAGTAAAAGAGTGATAAATCTGATAAAATCAAACATATCGGTGATTATGCATAATTACTGACCATTTTGGTGAGTCCATTGAATTCTTTCATATACCGAGATACCTCGGCTAACGAAGATAATTCCTTCTGGGATCACATTTGTAAACCAAAACACGATTTTCCATAGGTTTCTATGGAACCGCTGACTTAATGTAAAACTCCTCTTAATACAGCAATATCCTTTACCACAATAAATCAGAGATTTCGAAAACGCTACAAAATTTCTTTATATCTCGATCAAAATGCTTTCAATATGTTTTTAAACTCTTCACTTGCTTTTGTTCTTGTGAGGGTATCAAATAATATCAGTATTTTGGATCAACTGACCGCCGAAAGTATCAATGTAGTTTATTGCTCGTTTCTGTGCATTGTACAGAAATACGATATACCTCTTTACACACAGTGGCCTTTAATTTAACTTTTTGTGGCGAATAAAATACATCCACTGCTGATGATTCTTACTTAACATCACATTCTCACTTGACAAGTGTTTCATTTTAACCTGAAAAATTAAATTGACTATAAGTCTCTTCTTTGATCCAAAACTGCGTGATTTTGGCTCTCAATTAGAGATGCTCATTTTTGACGTTCGGAACTGGTGATTTTGTTCTCAATGTAAATAATCAACCACCCATGAGTGGTTCTATCCATTAAGACAGTGTTTCTCAAAGTGTGCGTCGAGGCTGCCCCGTCGCCAACCTTGTCAGGGGCAGTGTAGTGAGCTGTAAACATTGATTTATTATGTGTCACCCTGAAGTGATTCTTTCATAAGGTAAAATATCTAATAAACTATTCTGGGAAACCGCAGATGAACCATGAAATAGGCAAGGAAGCCATGGGGGACAGAAGTTTGAGTAATTCAGAGCTATCTTAACACATGGGCCCACTCGGGCACGTTACGAAAATTAGATCTGGTTGAAATTGTAAGAACCAGACAAGTAAATTTTCCCATGACACTTTTAAGACAGCCCTGGAACCACTGCATTAAGAGGGTTGGTGCACTATCTTAGTTTTTCGTATGCGTTACACATGCTTTTTCCTATAGGAAACATTTCCTTCCTTTTAGAAACATTTAAACATTTTCTATACACTTTAGGCATTGTTTTTTTTTTCTCAAATACTATGAATGTTTTTATACCATTTAAAGAGAGCGGCTAGTATTTTGATAGTTTTTTTTCTCGAATATTAACTTCAGCAATTTACAGCTTTTTCAAGAAACACTGAAATTTACTCCTACTTTGTGTCATAAAATCTCTTTAAAACATTTTAATAAGAAATCCTCTCGCATTAAGGTATGTAACACCTCAGTGTTGGCAGACACACACAAAGTTTCAAGACATTTGAACACATGATTTTTAAAAAAATATTCTTTATCAGAAAAAAAAACCTCAGTTTTTTCGAGAAAAGAGCATTTTAATGGAAAACATTTAGCCAGAAGTTTATATTTTTTAAAATATGTTAAAAAATACTTCAAGTAGAACAAAAAGGTGAACACAGACGCAAAGTAACACCAGTTACAGTATTTTGAAATTGAAAAATTTGTAAATGTGTTATTTAGAAAATTTGCGTGCACCAACCCCCTTCCCCCGGCGTTTCTCATAATTTTGAAGTCGCATATCTTTGTTACATTTATTGGCGACATCTTGTGGGAGAAAAATATTTTTTCCAACCACAATTTTGATAAAAGTTCAATATTAGATCTGTCTTTGTTCTATACCTGAAGTATTTATATAAATATATCAAGCAACATCTCACAAAAAGTGATATCCTGCCAAAATCCTGAGTTGTATGCTACCTCCCAATTTTATTGCCTCATTCGTTGGCAGTGCTCCTTTCAGTGCTCTTGCATCAACTGATGACACTAGCGCAACTTAACTGTGCGTGCCTTCTCGGGGCGACTTTTAACTCCGTTTGAAAATTATTGAGGGTAAAATTGATGAATGCAGTGAAATTTATCAACACTACCGAGACGATTGGTGATGCATAATAACCGATTTATCACATTTACCACACTATTTTATTATGAATTTTATCAGCTTTAAAATACCTCATTCCACCTCTACGAAGATACTTATATCTGAAATTTATCTTGTTCGAAACGGATTTGCCACTCCCATTCTTTTGTTTTAGATATGTGAGGTACTACTTTATTTTCTGTTTTCCATGGAAATCACAATAAACTTAACGTATTTTCCTGCGTATTATATGCAGATTTTTTTTTTTTTATAAACGTTAAAAATTCCTTTCCCACAGAATTTCTTATTGAGCACTATATACCACTACGTTTGTATCTGCCGAATATTTTTCTTAGAAGTTTGAATTGAAATAAATATTTTTTAAATTAATTTGAAGATTCATCTAGGCATATACATAGAAAAATCGACATTTTTGTTTTTGCAAAAACGGTATAAACAACCCCTTCTATACCTCAAGATTAAATTGGTGAATGGAATTTTTTTCTGGTTGGGGATATATGCCCTGGCAGGGTTAATACAAAATTTCCTAAATAAAAATTAAGGACTTTTTAAGGAGTTTCAAGCAGTTTTTAAGGAGTCATGGCAAACTTAATAACTTTTACAGCAAAAAAAAGGGTGGGGCACATATGCAAATTTATTTTTTATTTGCCAAATTTTCTCTCTTCTCAAAAATATAGACATAGATGTGGTTCAGAAATTACAACTTTTGATTTGTCAGCATCATAAGAATTCATAAAATAATCAATCTACATACATACTTTTCTGTTGTCACCAAAGTGTTCTAAAACTTTGAAGTTTTGGTCAAAAATATAACTCATAACACAACATCACATATATTATAAAAATTCTGAAAGGGATATTCATTCCCTTCCCCCAATTATTCAAAATAAAATCCACAGCTGACAAAGATTTTTCTTGCAAAATTATATTTGCAGCAACTCTTTATTCATCTCTCGCTCAAAGTGGATCAACACATACACAAATTCTCTAAAATTAAGTTTTTCAATTTTCCTTCTTGTTTTTCAGTTGTACTCAGAAAGAAATTGTTGCAAAATGAGAGCAAATTTCAGGACATTCAACACGATGTTTGGCGATTTAGCACTCGTTATTTGGCATCATTGGCGATTTAACACTCATTATTTATCGAAATTTACAAATTAACTCATAATTCGACGGACGAGCTCTTATTCATGAAATGAATTTTTTTTTTCCCCCACGAAACATCGGGATTTGACGCAATGATGATCGACCATAGTAATTTCTGCTGCTTGCAGTGGCGACTTTTTCTTTTTTTGAAAACTGAAACCGCGGTCTGTTGTTGAGAAACACTGAACTAGAGTAAACCATCTTCAGTTGTACGATCAGGGATATGATCAGGGTTTCACGATGAAAAGCCCGATGAGGAGCCGATAATTTGAATAAGGAGCTGCAGTTACCACAATCCGATTTTCGAGGACAAAATTGAGAGCGCTGGAAACTCGACTTTTTCTAGAAACAGCTGGAAGGATTTCAAGGAGTTTTTAAGGGCCCTTAAAAAGGAAATGAAAATTAATGACTTTTTAATGAGTTTTTAAGCACCGTACGAACCCTGACATTCCCAGATTACTTAAATGATCCGCAGCATATAATCACGGATCACTTATACGACGTGCGGCACAGATCTAGAGCACTAAAGCAGTCCGCGACACATTTCCCGATCACTTAAATCGGCTAAGTACTTAGATATCACTAAAGTGGCTCTGTAGGGGACTCAATAGGAAGAATGTTAGTTCAGGTGCCCACAAACTAGTGAAGTTTTATTCGTTTTTCGCGCACCGAGTAAGACGCCATTAAGAATATTTCATATTTTTATAAAGGGTGGTTGATGACGTAAGCAACCATCATCCAAACCCCCGTCATCAAATCAGAAATTAACACCCCCCCCCCCCCCATCGATGCTGACGTAATACTTGAATGACCGCTGACATAAAGATAACCGAAAGTTATTTTCTGAAGGTTAAAAAAAAATGGGTTCAACTAGCGGCAGATCGGCCCGTCTCCCCTCCTGTAAAACCAGACGTGGCTCGGGCTCTGTCACTTAAAGCTGGGTTTTTCTAGAAGCATGTTTTCTGTGCCACGTGCGACATGAATCAGCCATCGCGACACGCAGTCTATTCATCAATAAGAAAAGCAGTATGACTGTTTTCCTACAGAGCACAATACAGCTCACGACAGCGCTTAGCGTCGGGCGTGATTGGCGGACTGCAACTGGAGGAGTTAAGTGTCGCATCGTATGCCGCGCGTTTCAGCGATCTTCTCTTCATTTTCGTGTTGTCTCTCTTCCCTTCAAACCGGAGCATGCAGCCGATAGAGTAGCTGACGCAAGGGTCATATACTATATAGCCGTCCTGAGCTGAAGCGCCACGTTTGGAAAACACAAATGCTTAACATGATTATGTAACACATTTCTGCCGACGCAAAATGATCCAGTTCGGTTCACGCGGAGTCAAAAGCCTACTTATACACTGGTGTAAGAAATTAAGAGAATTCTTTTTTTAACATCAGGGATGTTCAGCCCAAACTTCAAGAACTGTGCGTTATCATTGAAATTAAAGCCGAAGGCCCTGAGGTTAAAAAAAAACTCTACAGTGAAAAAAACAACCCCTTCCCAGTGCCGTCTTAATGCATGGTGCCCACCCGGGAGCGGTCCAGAAGCCTGAAGAGTAGAGGGGCCTCACGAAAATGAGATCTAGTTAAAATTTCCTAGAATTTACTAGGTAGGGCCTTAGAAAAACCACTTGGCCCGTAGGGTACATGATGCTCTTAAGACAGCCCTGCCCCTTCCCAGGGTCGTAGCGTGCTTTCTCGGGAGCAGTCTTTTCTTGGAGTCTCCTTGAAATACACTGGTGTAAGAAATTAAAAGAATTTGCAGACTTGGTGGATTATCTCTAGAACTAATGTACCGATTTTAATGAAATTTGATATGTACATACATTGATACAATACAAAACGAATAACCATTCAATAATTGGAATACACACGCATGATCGTGAGTAACACTCGTTGGAGTCGGAAGGTATGAAACAGCGGTTGCAGAATAAACAAAAAAGTGGGTTAATAGGGGGTATGGTCCCCTCTTACAGATATAATGGTCTCGCAGCGTGATTTCATACTTGAAATAAGGCAGTTTATCATTTCCTGTGGCAATTGGTCCCACTTGTTCAGCAACGCTGTTTTCATTCCCTGGATGGTTCCCGGAGGGGGGTTGCGAGTTGCAATTGCCTTCCCCAGAGCGTCACAGACATGCTCTATAGTGTTAAGGTCTGGAGATCTGGCTGGCCAATCCATCCGGCGAATATTCTAACTCTCTAAAAAATCGTCGAGCAGAAGAGCTCTATGTGGCCTCGCATTATCGTCCATTTAAATGAAGTCAGGGCCAACTGCACCCCTGAAAAGGCAAACATAGGGCTCTAAGACCTCATCTCTATACCTCACACCAGTCACAGCGCCTCTTTCAAAGACATGGAGAGGTGTGCGGCCATCCAACATGATGCCTGCCCAGACCATTAAACCTCCTCTGCCATAATGGTCGATTTCGCGGACATTGGAGGGTAGGTAGCGGGTCCCTGCTTCTCTCCATATGAACGTACGACGAGAATCGGTGCTTAGGCTGAACCGGGACTCATCAATGAAGAGAACGGTTGCCCATTGATCCATACTCCAATCTCTATGCTCTCTGCACCATGATAAACAGATTCTCCTGTCCGTAGAAGTGAGCGGGACGCAAACAGCAGGTCTTCTTGCAAACAACCCTCTCTCATGAAGTCTTTTGGAAACAGTCACCCTTGATACACGGGTTCCTGTGGCTGCATACAAGTCACGAGAGAGCTGAGAAGCTGTAGCACTCCTGTTACGCCTCGCTATAATCGACAAATGGTGATCTTCTCTGGCCGTCGTGGCTCTTGGACGACCTTGCCCAGGCTTTCTCTCGAAGGATCCGGTATCCTGGAACTGTTTCCATAAGTTACACACGACGCTGGGCGTAAAATTGAACTCTCTACAAATCTGGACTTGAGATTGGCCTGCTCCTAGCCTCCCCACACTTCGCCACCTCATTCCATCATCTAAACGTTGGTGGTTACTCATTTTTACTGTTACAAGTTGAAATTAACCGATTGCTGCAAAGAACACAAGAAATTCGCCGAGGTGTGCTAGCGAACCAAATGCGCCTTAACTTACGCGCGCTTATAAAGCCTGTTTCTCTACTGGCTCCGCCTACACACACGTGTACGCTTACATATTTGACGTACAAGATTTGCATTTTTGTCTAGAAGCAGTGGTTTTACATTCAGTTCAGTTCTTTTCATGAAATTCGATAAAATATGCAAATTCTCTTAATTTATTTCACCAGTGTAGAAAAACCTTGCTTCAGGGATGAATGCTCGTTACCGGATCCCAGGAAAGAGAAACCTAGTCTCTCATGGAATCTCTGGTATGTGGATACAGCCTGTACCTCCCTCCTTTTTTTGCCTTTTTATTTACGGTAAGGCGACTTGATAAGAGCCTATTTACGGCAACTAATCTGCGAAATGGATTCGCTTTCCCCACTGGACTGTCAATTTCCAGCACTTTATGGTGCGCCAGCGAAAATATACACTTGACGTCAAACCCCCCTACTCCAGTTGGAACTGAAAAAAAAAAAAATCTTCTTTTCCAGTAGCGAGTTGCGATGTGATAAAACACATAAAAAAAACTGCGGAAAGCAGTCACATTTTGCGGTTTCTCGTAGTGAGATATTGGCTTTAAACAAAAGAAGGGGGGAATAAAACAGGAATAGTAGAAGAGAATTGCGGTAAAAAAGGGCGATTGCGGCGAAAGTAAGAAAATCGTAGGAAAAATAGGAGTGCTGCGAGGTCTGCACTCAGTATATAGGCGGCTCGATACATCGTTTCGCCGCATAAGCTCCAACTCCCAACTCCCAATAAAAACTCCCAGCGGTGTTCAACTTTTTCTCGCCACGGCGTGTGGGGGAATTTTCGGCTACTGGTTCCGCGGAGTGATGTCGTTCTACGGACCATAGATTTCCAACGTTGGCGACATAGGCAGGAAAACGTCAAAATTAACGATTTGGTAAAAAATTGTATTTTTAGAAGCAAAAGCGTATAATCATATTAATTTGCTAAAATTGTACTAAATACGACAAAATCACAACGGTTGGCAGGTATGCACAACCATTGGATGTTCCAATCCTATCCCCCTGCTTTCACATTTCCTATTACAAAGAAGGGGGTTGTTTTTTTCTCTTTTCTCCCTCTTTATATTGGGGGGAAGCTTCCTCTTATTTTTCTAGGCAATGCTATTCATCACCATGGGGAATGCCTATTCTAAGAAAGGTCATCTCTTCAAAGAAAAAAAATAAGGACTTTTTAAGGAGTGGCTGCAAAGAGTTATAAGGGCCCTTCTAGAGGGAAATGAAAAGTTAGGACTTTTTAAGAAGTTTGTAAGGATATGCGAACCTTGCCTGCTACGAAGTTCGCTATCTTTTTCTCCTCAAACTAGCGAAACTCGCATCTGTGGGTTATACGCAAGAAAATACGGAATGAAAATTATTTTTTCGGGTTCGAAGACTGTCGTCCGTTTGAGTTAGTTCTCAACGTTTCCCCAACACTAGTGGTTCGCATCATCGGGACAATAGATAAACTGGATCAAAGTCAAGTTTTCCGGAGTCTCAGGTTGTATTTATGCACATAAGTGGCTTGAACTACACTACTGTTTTGCGATTGGTCAGTTGATTCTATGGCTTGCAGCGTATTGAAAACAGTTTTTATGCTGGTAGAACCTGATTGATCGACAGATGTGGAGTTATCTGATTGGCTGTTGTCGTCATTCTGTTGCTGGATCTTGAAGGGGAAGGTTCTTGTTCTTCTGAGAGCTGGTGTCCAGTATCTGCTCAATTTCAAAGTTTCTTCTCTTCTATTATAGCTGTTTTTGTGCTTGTATATTTCAATAGCCTCTCTGTAGATTCGTGGGAAGAAGTGGTCAACATTAGCTATTACCTGTGTTTTGCTGAACTGTACACTGTGGTTGTCGTAAAGCGCATGCTCTGCCACCGCCGACTTTTCTGTTTGGCCCATTCTGCAGCATCGTTCGTGCTCTTTTATTCTCGTGGCCACAGATCTTTTTGTGGTTCCAATATATACCTGACCACAGGTGCACGGTATTCGGTAGATCCCCGGTGTTGATAGAGGGTCGCGGTGGTCTTTTGCTGATCGCAGCATTTCACATATTTTTCTGGTTGGTTTGAAAATGGTCTTTATATGATGTTTTTTCATGACCTTGCCATCACTCCGGGGATAAAAGGCAGCACAGCTTTTCCAATTTATTGTGACTCCTCATTTTCCGTTGGTGATTCCTTGATGGAGCGTAAGGCTTTTTTGATGTCATCTTTTGTGTACCCATTAGAGCGGAAAACTGATTTTAAGTGCTCAATCTCTTTACCTAGATCTTTACCTTCACATAGTCTTCTTGTCGTCTCGATCAAGGTTTTCCGTATGCCTCGTTTTTGGTGAGGGTGATGATTGGAGAGCTTATGAACATATCTGTTGGTGTGAGTAGGCTTGTGATAGATGCTGTGGCCTAAACGTTGACCTTGACGGATGACCAGAACGTCCAAGAACGGAAGCTGTCCTTCTTTCTCTATTTCCATAGTGAACTTGATGTTCTCATGAATTCCGTTGAGATGGTCCAAGAATCGGTGAAGATTTTCTTCACCATGCCCCCAAACAATGAATGTATCGTCAACGTAGCGGAGCCAAATTGTTGGTTTGAGAGGCGCTGTTGTTACTTCCTGCTTCTCGAATTTTTCCATAAAGATGCTGGCTTCTACCGGGCTCAAGGGGCTTCTCATAGCTACTCCATCCGTCTGCTCATAAATGATGTTGTTCCAGGTGAATAAGGCAAAGCTGGAAACAGCTTACTATATCTTTTTGGAATATTTCATCAAGTAGTGCTAAGATGTCTTTCAGTGGCACTTTGGTGAACAATGATACGATGTCGAAGCTCACCAGTATATCATAAGAGTTGCAAGTGGATATTTCTTATTTTTTCGACGAAGTGACCAGAATCTTTCACAAATGTGCTTGTTTTTCCTATGTGCGGCTGCAAGATGGTGGTTAACACCTTGGCTAGATTGTAGGTGGGAGATCCAATAGAACTCACAATCGGCCGCAACGTAACCAGTTCTTTATGTATTTTCGGCAAACCATAAATGCGAGGAGAAAGTGCTTCTGTTCTGCAGATACCTTTTTTCTCATTTTCAGGTAAAGACAAGGATTTTACCAAACTGTTCATCTTCCTCAGGATCTTTTGTGTTGGGTCTTTTTTGAGCACTCTATACGTTGATGGATCCAAGAGTTCTGTCATTTTACGGCCGTATTCTTCTGTCTTCATTATTACCGTTGCATTTCCCTTGTCTGCTGACAGAATGAGAATATCTTTATCGGAGCTGAGGCTCCTAATCGCTCGTAGTTCGGCTGCTTTTAGATTTTTCCAGGGTGGCTTGGCTCTTGTCAGAATTCTGGATGTTTCTACTCGTATTTCTTCTGCTTGCTCTTCTGGCATGTTTCTCATGGCTGCTTCAACATTTGCGATGATTTCTTCAGTGGGAATTTCGCGTGGGGTGATGGCAAAATTTCCTCCCTTGGCGAGCACTGATACTTTCTTTTCCGTCAGCACTCGATCTGTCAAGTTCACCACAGTCTTTTTCATGTCCATGGGTGGATGCTCAAACCGGCATTAGTTGATCTTATGAAACTTCAATTTTTGACGTTCTGTGTTGCGGTTGATGTGTTCTCCATACTTCTGTACGTGATCCCATCGATTTTATTCCAGTCCTCGGGACTCAGCTTGCTACTCAGTTGATAGAATATATCCAGTATGTTTTTGTCGGTTCTGGCAAGTTCTCTTCGCGTGAAGTGAATGCGTTCGCAAAGCAACGATTTCTCCAATCCGTTGTAGATGCTGTGAGCTTGTGCAGTAACGAAGAGGCGTTTCATCTTCAGAAAGGTGGGAATGATATTCGAATCTCGGCAACGTGACAAGAATGCGAGCGACGACAGCAGTTGCGCATTTGATTTCCTAAGTTTACTTAACTTCTGGTAAGATTGGACAACTCACTCCCCGTAGAGGCAATGTAAATAGTTGATAAGGTTTTTGCGGCCATCATTTGATAAAAATTGTTTTTCGGGTTCGAAGACTGTCATCCGTTTGAGTTAGTTCTCAACGTTTCCCCAACACTAGTGGTTGGCATCATCGGGACAATAGATAAACTGGATCAAAGTCAAGTTTTCCGGAGTCTCAGGTTGTATTTATGCACATAAGTGGCTTGAACTACACTATCGTTTTGCGATTGGTCAGTTGATTCTATGGCTGGCAGCGTATTGAAAACAGTTGTTATGCTGGTAGAACCTGATTGATCGAGAGATGTGGAGTTATCTGATTGGCTGTTGTCGTCATTCTGTTGCTGGATCTTGAAGGGGAAGGTTCTTGTTCTTCTGAGAGCTGGTGTCCAGGATCTGCTCAATTCCAAAGTTTCTTCTCTTCTATTATAGCTGTTTTTGTGCTTGTATATTTCAATAGCCTCTCTGTAGATTTGTGGGAAGAAGGAAGTTCCATTGGATCTCTCACCTACAATCTAGCCAAGGTGTTAACCACCATCTTGCAGCCGCACATAGGAAAAACAAGCACATTTGTGAAAGATTCCGGTCACTTCGTCGAAAAAATAAGAAATATCAACTTGCAACCCTTATGATATACTGGTGAGCTTCGACATCGTATCATTGTTCACCAAAGTGCCACTGAAAGACATCTTAGCACTACTTGATGAAATATTCCAAAAAGATATAGTAAGCCGTTTCCAGCTTTGCCTTATTCACCTGGAACAACATCATTTATGAGCAGACGGATGGAGTAGCTATGAGAAGCCCCTTGAGCCCGGTAGTTGCCAGCATCTTTATGGAAAAATTCGAGAAGCAGGAAGTAACAACAGCGCCTCTCAAACCAACAATTTGGCTCTGCTACGTTGACGATACATTCGTTGTTTGGGGGCATGGTGAAGAAAATCTTCACCGATTCTTGGACCATCTCAACGGAATTCATGAGAACATCAAGTTCACTATGGAAATAGAGAAAGAAGGACAGCTCCCGCTCTTGGACGTTCTGGTCAGCCGTCAAGGTCAACGTTTAGGCCACAGCATCTATCGCAAGCCTACTCACACCAACAGATATGTTCATAAGCTCTCCAATCACCACCCTCACCAAAAACGAGGCATACGGAAAACCTTGATCGAGACGGCAAGAAGACTATGTGAAGGAAAAGATCTAGGTAAAGAGATTGAGCACTTAAAATCAGTTTTCCGCTCTAATGGGTACACAAAAGATGACATCAAAAAAGCCTTACGCTCCATCAAGGAATCACCAACGGAAAATGAGGAGTCACAATCAATTGGAAAAGCTGTGCTGCCTTTTATCCCCGGAGTGATGGCAAGGTCATGAAAAAACATCATATAAAGACCATTTTCAAACCAACCAGAAAAATATGTGAAATGCTGCGATCAGCAAAAGACCACCGCGACCCTCTATCAACACCGGGGATCTACCGAATACCGTGCACCTGTGGTCAGGTATATATTGGAACCACAAAAAGATCTGTGGCCACGAGAATAAAAGAGCACGAACGATGCTGCAGAGCATGCGCTTTACGACAACCACAGTGTACAGTTCAGCAAAACACAGGTAATAGCTAATGTTGACCACTTCTTCCCACGAATCTACAGAGAGACTATTGAAATATACAAGCACAAAAACAGCTATAATAGAAGAGAAGAAACTTTGAAATTGAGCAGATACTGGACACCAGCTCTCAGAAGAACAAGAACCTTCCCCTTCAAGATCCAGCAACAGAATGACAACAACAGCCAATCAGATAACTCCACATCTCTCGAGCAATCAGGTTCTACCAGCATAACAACTGTTTTCAATACGCTGCCAGTCATAGAATCAACTGACCAATTGCAAAACAATAGTGTAGTTCAAGCCACTTATGTGCATAAATACAACCTGAGACTCCGGAAAACTTGACTTTGATCCAGTTTATCTATTCTCCTGATGATGCCAATCACTAGTGTTGGGGAAACGTTGAGAACTAACTCAAACGGACAACTGTCTCCGAACCCGAAAAAACAATTTTTATCAAATGATGGCCGCGAAAACCTTATCAACAAAATATGGTAGAGTTTAGTTTAATTCTTATCCACGACTCACATCCAGGAAAGAAAAAAAAAAGAAAAAAAAGGACTTTCCTATTTTTAGACGTCTGTTAGTTTCTAATAAGGTCTCCGTGAGAGCTTCTCTAGAGTTCCAGAATGCCATAAGCTGTAAAATTTTTCATTGATGTTGATACAAAAACCATCTATGTATATTAGAGTGATATCAGGCGATTTTTGGTTTCCGAAGAAAAGTCTTGTAGCCATCAAAGGCTCAGTGTTAATTTAATCGTGGAACTCTCTGGTCTGATCAATTGCAATGGACCATTGTCTCTGGCCTAATTGTAAAGGTCCAATCTTTTTTTTTTCAAAAGATGCTAAAAAAGCGTATAACTCATAGAAAACTAATACAACAACGATAAAATTTCACTACGATCATCAAATTCATGTTGAACAATTAGGCCCCTCGTGATAAAGGCGGCTGATATATTTTTTTTCAAGCAATCCCAAGTCTTGGTCAAGAATTTGTGCTGCGTTGATTTGTATTTACCATGACGCTTAAAAAATCATTGGCTGACCACTCCAACAAGGCTGTTACAAAACATCCCCTCGAAAGTATATTTCCTTCCCCCCCCCCTTTTACGAATTTAAAGTGACTATAGCAGAGGAATTAGTCTCTTACGATACATCTCTGTTTTACATCTCCTTCTAATGACAATAAAAGACCACCCAATCTTCGCCTGAAAATCCTGCATTTCTTTCAGATATTATCTTTATCGTTTATCTATTACATGTTTCCTTTTCCTACAGCACGGCAATAAAAATCGCCCCAGTTGCCCCCCCCCCCTTTTTTTTTGGTCTGCGGTGCCCTTTGTAAAAAGTTTACCAATTCACAACATAAGCCCACCTAACTACAGTGCAGCTTGATTAATTTCAAGGCAATATGCATTACGTGGGGGGAAAATATAAAAAATACACGTTTTAATAAATCGTCACACAATTAAATTAATAAATTTATTTGGTGAGACGTATCGTATACACCCCCCTCCCCAGCTTACCTAATCGCAGAATAATGCAGCAGAGCATAGTTTTGGAAGAAATATCCTATAAAGCGCTATTCTTCACCTTAAACTTCTTCCTTTATTCATAAACGGAATTGGGAAAATTTGGAATTCTGGTTTCCAAACACAATTATTAAAAAAAAATAAAATTGGATTTTTAACAAAAATTCTTCATCAGTTCCTTGAAAGAAAAGAGAGGAATTTCATTCTTGAGGCCTGGTATGATCACACCTTATGCACAGGACTGTAATCAAGCGAGAGCAGGGGCGTCTGGCCCTCTGGGCGACAACTAAGGGCACTGAGTCAGTTTTTTCTGTTAAACATTGTATTGAGTGGGGCGCTATAATGAAACCTGGCCCAGGCGACAGAGTTAACTTTCCTTCCTAGTTGCGCCCTGCTTACGCACTAAATTAATTCTGGGCCTGGGTACCTGGAACTTCAGTCTATGAAACTCTAAAGGGTGTTCAGTTGTGAATGAGTGGTATGTTATAATTTTTCTGTCCACATACATGCCCTGCTGCACTAGGAAAGTCTGGTGAGCCTGGAGACATACCAGGAGTCCTAAGTAATTTGAGACGCCAAAATGCATGATTTCCCAATGTGAGACATTTTTTTTTCTAATTTGTCCTTGTGAGACGGGCAGAAAAAACAGTGCCCAGCGGAAGATCCCTCTATTCAAACAGGGCCTACAAATAATTATTTTTATTCTCATTCATTTTTGAAAAAATATTTCTTAAGTCAATATTTAAAAAATATACTGTGTTCACAATTGGATTCCATAATTGGGGGGGGGGGGGTCACTAAGAACTTCTAGATGGTCCGGCCTGTCTGGCCATTACCGCAAAAAAATCTCTCTCTCAAGAGGGAAAAACCCACAACTTTCTCTTGACTCCCTGCAACACAGGAAACACCATTGAGGAAGGGGGGAACTCTTTTTCTTGTTAGAAGAAAAATTGGGTGATCGAGGGATACGACTCCAATTCTTATGAGCTCAGGGACAACAAAAGAGGAAGCAAACTGTCTAGTTTGTCCGGGAGGGGCTTGAAAAAAAAAGCTAGCGTTGTGCATTCTTATTTTCACCGAAATTGGTAGACGCTAGAATAGTTGAATGTGCCCCCCCCCCCCATGTGCACTGCTCAGAGTCTTTTTCCCTTTAAAAAATCGTCTTTATACAGTATATACTTGTTTTTTACATGCTGTTGTTTTCCATGTATATTTTGTACAATAATTTTTCTTTTTTAAATATACCTAAAAGATTATTTTCTATTTATGTGAATCTAATTTTTCTACCTTGTTTCGGCGCCCCCCATTATTTTTCGCCCGGTGCAATTGCACCGGTCACACTGCCTGCCCTAAGACCGCACCTGTTTCTGGCGCCTATGGTCAGAGTGTTTGAATATCATTTCGATGTGATAATACAAAGTGATTTGAATGTACATTGCATTGCAAAAAAAATAATAATTCGAAAATAAGACTTTTCGCAGCTGTTACACATAAAACTTAAATACATTGTCGATAAAAAATTACTTAAAGATATATTCTATTCATGGATACATTTAATAGTAAATTACGGAAATCGTGCTGGGGCAAATGGGATTGATAATTGATCACAATTTATTATCTCGATGTGCACCCCCACGCCCCTCGCTGCAAGAAATGGAAATCCCTACAGAAAGTGGGAAGTGCTGCCTATACGATGGAAACTAAATTTTCAAAATTTATTTGATCTCAATTTATTATCTTGGTGTGTTCCCCAACGCCCCTCACTGCGAGAAATGGAAATCCCAACAAAAAGTGGGAAAGGCAGCTTATATGGAAGAAATTAAATTTTAAAAATTTGTTCGATCTCAATATTTATTATTTGGGTAAGCTCCCCAATGCCCCTCACTGCAAGAAATGGAAATCCCGACAGAAATGTGGCTTACATGGTGAAAATTAAATTTTAAAAATTTATTGGATCCCAATTTATTATCTGGGTGTACGTTCCAATGTCCCTCAATGACTTCAATGAATACTTTTCTTCATTTACTAAAAATTAAAACAGAGATGGAAAGGGGGAACATTTCCAATAAATGAGAAAAAAAATTAGTTTCATTTTTTATGCCTAAAGCAACTACCCTATTTATAAGATCATAACAAACATGAATTTTAAAGCAATTCAAATTTGTCGTGACGAAACGACTTGGTACAACTTTGTACAGCAATGGAATGAGTCTGCGTAAAATATTGTACCGCGATGAAATGAGCTTGCGACAAATTCGTACCGCGACAAACTTGTAGCACGACGAATTGACGCTGTCACAAATTGACCTAGACCCGTTTTTGTTAAAGATAATTTTTAAACAGGTATAGTTCTAATTTCAGCTTGTAGACAATATTGAATTCTAAAGGTCTTGCTTTTAAAATAAAAAATTATAGTTTTATCAAAGCACATTTGAGCAGAAATCACTTTATGGTTGAAGCAGGGTTGGGTAGGTTTTTGACACATGGCAGTTTTTGGCGGTTTAAACTGTTACATCAAAAACCTTAAATATTGCTTTTCAATATAAAAATTCCTGCTGAAAATACACACATTCATTGCATGTAATGTTTAAAGTAACTATATTATACAAAGAATAAATACTTATATATAATATGATTGTAAAATAATCTGTTCTTTACAGAATTATTTGGACAATATATATTTGTATTTTTTCTATAAAACATGCAATTTTAATAGAGCATAATATAAAAGCAGTTATAGGGAAAAACTATGGAACTATTTGATATTCTTCAATTCAACATGATATATATATATATATATAGAAATTTTGGAAGGTCAAGAATATATATATATATATTCTCGACCTTCCAAAATTTCTTCCACTGTTTATATATGTGTATTGATATAAATCAGCTGTATTCTTTTCATAACAGATCAGGGTTTAAACTAGATAAAAAATTTCTTTCGCAAAAAAGCGAAAATGGGGAGAAAAGCTTTAACAAAATGCTATAATGCTATTGTAATGATTGACGATTGGATGTCTACTCGTTTTGTACCTCCTGTACGCATTTTTGCGAAAGTGGCTACCACTTATTTCGCATTCTATGATTTTCTTTCGCATTTTATGAAAAATGCGACCGTAGCTTAAACCCTGTAACAGATGGATGTTCAAAAAACTTCTTTTACGCCATATATGTAATGTTTATTTTTGTTATTAAATTATCTAGATAACTACTGATGCTTAAAATGGTATCCTTATTGTGCATAACATTAGAATATAGCTAGCAATAAAAATACTAAATTAAAGGACTAAAATGCTCTTCAATTGAATAGTGCTAATTGCATATGATGCTCAGGAAAAGCTAAAACTAGGAATAAAGTACAAAGTTTACTAGGAGTAGTAAACCTAAAGCACAAAAGTAAGGCATCACGACAGTTCAGCGCAAGACAATTCAGTGCCAACAATTCAGCACGGTGGCAATACAGCGCAAGACAATTCAGCGCAGTGATTATGTTTTGTAAATAAATGAGAAATGTATTAGAATTATGAATCATGTCATAAAAAATAGTTACGCTTGCAGCTGAAAATTCATCTGATGTTCGGTTCTCGTAATTCTGAACTATTTCAAAAATTCTTTTTCCAGTGTCCACAGCTCTTTTACGACGCTTAGTATTTCCTTGACCGAAGATGCACTGCTCTATTTTAATTTGTGAGTTTTTCCTCTTCCTGCAGAGCTCTTACGAATTTCCAAACATTTGGATGATATTATTATTGGTTTTCGCCAAGCCATCAATAGTAGCGTCGAACTGATTCCAGTCCTACGGGAAATTTTGGATCTCTCTGACGATCTCATTGTGTTCACCTCCCAATCCAGGTGTCTTTGAAATAATTTAATATATGTCATGTAAATATTCTTCATTGTCTCTGTAGTACTCGCTATCTAACAAAACCATTATGAGTTATGCATGTTACGTCCCTTTTCACTGATTAAAAATTCCATCATAGAACAAAAAATATCAAATGTATGGCATGGAAAACTGGAAAAAAATGGCAACGCGCTACATTTGACTTAATGCGCTAGAACAACCAAGCAAATTAGACTTAGTACAGTGAGCCAATAAGAGACCAGTTGCAGTTTCCTGTTGATTGTAACAGTAGAACCTGCAGTGCCATCTATTAGGAACATTTAGAGGTAATAAATGAGGTTTATAAACTATATTATTAACCTTTTATTTCCCTTGCACTGAATTGTCGATGCACTAAATAATCTCGCAGTGAACTGTTGTGGATTTCAAAAGTAAGAATGATAACATTTTGACAATAAATTTGACTGTTTTAATACTGAGATAAGTTCAAAAACCTAACCCTGTAATCTCCTATCACACGTATTTTGAATAAACAGTTCCATTTCTCTCAGTAAATTGAATACTGGTAATCAAAAGATAAAATGAACCATAAAATTATATATTATCTGTTCTAGACTCTGTCGGTAGAGAAAGTGAAAATTTCAAATTATAATTAATATTTTGTTTTGATTATTGTAATAAATGTGTTACAAAAATAAATCATAATATACAAAAAATTTCTCATCCATGTTATCAACCCAATGATGTTCGAAATATTATCCAAAAGCATTTACTTAGGTTTTTGACGGTTTCAACCAGTTTTTGATGCTTCGAAAACCCAACTCTGTTTTGAAGCACTATTGAAATGTGCTTTCAATAGAAATATCAGAAACCATATGTACTCTTATATGTAGTGTCCATATGCAGGACCGAAACTAGATAGAAGTAGAGGGGCAACTGCCCCGGGAGACAAAAATCCTAGTTACAGCCCTGACATATTGCAATGTTCCTGCATACGGCCCAAGTTGTAAACCAGAGAATTAGTGTAAAGGTACAGAGGGAGACACAAATGATTAGAACGAGATCTTCAATTTTAACAAAAGTAATTTATTAACATTTTCAGAGGTTATTTAGATTACAATTAAACTGTTAACAATAAAAGAATTCTCAAATAATCATACCAGTCTGCATGCAAGTCCAAAGAGATATCATAGTCCAAAGTTGCAGTTGAAGTTGGACGATTCTACTACATAGGCTGTGACATCATTGACATTGAAAAGAGTGGACAAGGTTGCGATCTGACACGAGACCCAACCTGGCACGAACGCGAGGCGAAACCCATGGCCCCACATACTGGCGCCAGGCCAGGATTTTTCACGGGCCCCCATCAACCCCGGATGGATTATTCTGGATTATTCTTTAAATTTTACGTTCTAACAAGAGTGCCTAGCATCACAACAAAATGAATAAGTTTTCATAGCATCAATCATTATCATATGACTTTAATTTTTTAATGTAAAATTTATCAATTTTTAACAATAATCCTGTTCTATTTTAGCAGCATAATAATCCTTTCTCTAAAAACAAATCTTTGAAAAAGAAATTACTCACTATAAGCAATTCCACTGTATTCTTTCGAAAAATACGTCAGTACTTTGCAGAAATCCCCATACTTGGCAAAAACTTCTGCTGCTTGTTTTTCAATTTGGAATATTTCTCCCCTGTTCATCATGAAGCTCCAAACCACCTGTGAAAGAAAATTGTAGATAATGTACAGTTTAATCTCATGATAATGAATTCCAAGGGACTGAAGAAATCACTTCGTTATAAAAAAATTGTGTTATAAGAGAATTTACGATTTTGCAAATTTTAACATTTATTAAAAAAAAATTTTTCACTATATTTGTTTCAACAAATTACATACTTTTCAAAACAAGTCCAATATGAAAGCACCATTATTTACAAAAATAATACAAGGAAACAGACAGTGTTTCAGAGATGGTGTAGTAAACACAAAAAGAATGGCTGCAGCAGAGGAAAGATTGCCTAATATAGGGCTGAACAAATCTGCAAAGAAGTCTAGGCACCAGAAATTTTTTTTTTTACCATGTCATTATTGCATCAATACTTTGTGTATCATAATTTTCGCAACATTTGACATTTCAGCATTAATTTTGCACTGCTTTTTTTCTCCCCTTTTCCTATCCACTGCACATATGTGATCATTCTCTGCAATGTGACATTTTGGATCAACTCTCTGTATAGCTGTTTGTGGAAGAAGCCCCCCCCCCCGGCAGGGCATGGTGCCACCCTATTTTCCTATTGTTGTAGCTGAGGCAGATGGAAGAGAGTAGAATTAAAACCTAATGTATATAATGCCTGGTGGTTTGATGTATTAGATGTGATGTTTCTTGTTGTGATGATTGTAAAAAAATATAGCTTCTGTGAAGATATAAACTATGGCACACTGGTCTTTGTTCTTCAGAGGGCAGCTGGTGTCTTATTTGATTATAAGACTATCATCCCAGCAGGTGATGATAAAGTCACTGCTGCTGCTTCATTGAGAAAACTAAAACAAAAGTGTTAGAACTAAACTGCCCCCCACCCCATCAAATGATGCATGTCTCAATTATGATCTTGCTGAAGACAGAATGTGCTCCATAGAGTAGCCTACTCCAGGGTTGGCAAATTTTTCTTATGATAACACAATTTCCATTTGAGCTAAATATTTTATATCATTTTGGAATTCAAAGTAAAATGTCAGAAAAGACACTTGAAATTTATAGTGTTAGAAAAGAAACTGGATCTGACTGTCATAAAAAATGTTATGTAAAAGTGGAAAATCTACTACCCATTACATCATTGGACATCAATCTTTTGATCTCCAGGAGTGGAGCAAGTTCTGAACATTTATCTACTGTGTGTAAGCATCATAGAACTTTTTTCTCAAAGTATGAAATACACCCGAAAGCATGCTTTAATCCTTTTAAATGTCATAAAAAATAACAAAAGGTTTAAGTATAGAAAACTGTATAAATGAAATAGATGGTTGTACAAAATCAATTCCAGGGCAAAAAATATGCCATGCCTGTAGGGACAAAGTGAATATAAACATCAATAATTTAGGTGAAGAAACTGAATACCGTGAGGCAAGGTTTTGGGCAGTACGGTAAATACCGTGGTTTTTACTGTCCAAAACCTCCTATTTATAACTATAAGTGAAAAACTTTGCAATTTGATAAAGAGGTAACTTCTATAATCAATTAAACTTCATATTATATAAATTATATTATATTATTAATTACATTAAATATAATAAAATTTTGAAATTCAAAACAGTATATGTAAAGGGTTGGAAACGAAGAGGAAACATGAAGAGTGTAAATTATTTTTCATTTTATAAATTTTTTGTCACTTTCTGAACGTTTTTTTTTTATTTGAAAACAATACAGGGTTTTTCAAAAAGTTAGGCCAAAAGAGAGGTAGTAGAATACTCATTTCAGTACAATAATTTTAATTAAGTGACATGATTTTTTGCTGTGAGGTCAGAAATTAAACTGGCTAGAGGTGTGCAACAAGCACCCATTTGCAGGGCTCCCACTAGTCCTACTTTTCAGTAAAATGTCCTAATTGTTTTGTCCTACTTTTTACCAAATTCTATCAACAAAATTTATGTAACTGATTTTAATTGAGCAGGGAATCCTTGATATATTGTCAAATATTACAAATGTTGGAGATTGCAATTAATGATTCTGCCGAAGCTAAAATTGTATCATTTTAAAGGTTATTTGGGGACGGGGTGTATGTGGACCATTTGGTTTATTAGTTTTTCATTTGCTTAGTTTGAGGGTTCAACAAGTACAGTAGTCATTAAAAACTTCTGCTGGTTGAAAAAAAATAATTTTGTATTACTCTTCATGGTCTTGGACAGTAACTAACATTCATCATTCAAAATTATGGTGCAAATAGGTGAAACAACAGTTTGCATTACAAAGCAGTTGGATACATAGGCCTATTCTAAGTTTGGTGATTCTGATGCTACCCAATAGCATTCAGTTGTCTTCTATATTTTTAAGGCATTAAACAATATTTACCAGGGTCGGCAAGATTTTGGACAGTACGGTAAAATATAAAATCGTACTGTCCAAATCTGTCCAAAACTTCATACTTATAACTAAGTGAAAAACTTTGTAATTTGATGAAGAGGTAACTTCTATAATCAAATAATAAACTTTATATTATATAAATTATATTATAATATTAAAATTACATTAAATATAATTCTGAAATTCAAAACAGTATGTGCAAAGGGTTATATGACTGATATCAGGTTATCAAACAATTGAAACTGAACTGTCTTGAGGTTAGATATTAGATTTATGAAAACATGAAAGATACAAGAATGGAATAAAAAGTTGTTGCATGGAAATTAGAAAAAAAACAATAGATATGACTACAGAATGAAATTAAACTTACGTAATAATCAAGCGCAGCTGTGCCTTTTAACATTCGACAACACATAACTAATTTAGCTGCCCTATCTGTGCCAAAATGATTTCTAAGATAACAAAATTTGAAAATATTCTTTCAATTGATGCATAACTTGGGGGACATGAAAATAAAAAAACAATGTGATAAGCCTTCTTCCAGTGTTTTTCGTATTGTTGTCCCCCATATGATAGAATTGTAAATATAGCTTGAATTTATTCAGTAAAATATTAGCTCCTAGCCTCATAACCACAGCAATTTAAATTTAACAAAAACTTTGGGTCTTGAAGTCTTATCATCATATAGGCGTAATCAGTGTTTGTGAAATTGTGTTCTGTTAGTCATGAGTAGGTGCTAAATAGTGCCCTCATTTTCTTCAGATATATTTTCCTTTATTTATCATTAGTTTTTAAAAATTGAGAATGTAAAATAAAAAGATAAATTTAAAATAAAAGTTTGAAAAGTCAAAACAGAACAATTTGCATCAAATAAACACTACACCATGATATATATTCACATCATTATATTGCTATCTAATAAAAAATAATATTTATGTTGAGTTTCACAATAATGCAATGATTATTAACTGTGACTATACATATTTGGTACCTTCAATATAATGTATTTTTTAAAGAAAAGTGTTTGGGGAGATTCGGCAGGGTTTTGGACAATCACTGTCCTAAATACAGTACCTGCTTCATAATCATACATGAAAAATAAGATGTGAAGTAGAAATAACATTTATAACAAACTAAAAAACTGAAAATAGTGTTTATTTAAACAGTTACATGATATTAATTTACTATCAGATTTCAAACTTAAAACCATCAATTTAGTGAAACAGTTAACTTAGGAAAAAAAAACAAATGGCACCTTTTTGAAATATTTTTGATTGTTTTATTTTCTGCTAGTATTAAACAACATTTTGAAACTTGGAGGTTTTAGACAGTTTCAGACACTTTTGTACAGTTTTAGACAGTTTATCCCGCGTGTCCTGTCCAAAACCAGTTTCGGACGTCCAAAACCCCAACCCTGCTGTGAAGAGATGAACAGTGATATTAATGTATAAATAACTTGGAAATGTCAATTAGTAAACAAGAAGCACTTGAAAAAATAAATTCATCTCTACAGAACATAGAAAAGAGTCTCCAATTAAACTTCATAGGGTAGCTCCACAGTGCAAGTCAAACAATGCCAAAAGGAAAGTTGAATCTGCCAGTAACACTTTAAAATCAAAGGTTTGTAGTACCAGAAAATGAATCTCAAAGCACACTTAATGAAGATATTAAACAGAAAGCAAATGATATGATTATTTTGATAAAGTTAATTAGAAATAAGACTAATAAAATTTAACCATCACAACAAGGGAAAAACTGCAAATTTTAACTCTGGCCCCTGCTTCATGGAACAAGGGAAAAAATCTGTGGAGAGTTCAATGTCACTGAATATGCTGTGCGAAAAACAAAAGAGCTTTTGTAAATGTAAAAGCAAAGGTGAGCAATTGTGTTTTTATTATAAAAAGAATCAAATATTAAATTTTAACTATTTTTTTACAATCTAATTTTTTAATGCAGACGTTTAAATTTTCTTTCTTAGTCATAATCTACATTTTTTTCGTGAGCATTTTAGTAGAAATTTGATTTGAATGAACTAAAAACCTGAAAGTTATATATTTTCACAAATAATATTGCTTGAATGGGGTTAGCTTAAAAGATGTCATTCCTAAGTTAGAAAACATTTTTTTTTCTCTCTAAAAGTTTTTGAGTTACGTACATGAAATTTTGCATGGTCAACATGGATGGTAGAAAAAATAAACAAAAAATAATAATTGGAATCTGGGATGATGGGTTGCATTTCAGTATCTAGTTGAATGATTTGAAATCGGAGCGATCCAGTCTTATTTCGATGAATTTTGTGTTGCGAGCCAGAATAAATATATTAACCAGTCAAGTGGCAATGACGAATATATGGTCAAACTTTTTCCAATCCTTGAGTGGTGATGAAGAATATATGGGTGAAATTTTTTCCAATCCTTGAGCGGTGGTGACGAATATATAGATCACGGAAGACCTGTTCCTTCCACCTTGGCCTATTGTACCTTGATTGACACCTTCAACGCCTCCTAATCCTCACGCCTCCTTAATTCTCACGTTGTAAAAGCTAGTTAAAATGAATGAAGCACTTGGTTGAACAGTTACAATGAATTGGTTCCAGACCATCACAATAAATACAGTCTGTATAGAACAAGGTGTGGTATTTTTCACTGGTATTTTGAAAGTGAAAATGCACGATTGTTAGAATTGAATTTGGGAAGGGTAGTATAGAGAGAGAAAAAGAAAACTATTAATCTTTGTTTTTTCCCCATTATATTCACAACATGTGAAGCTGTACGTAAAAATTATTCTGAAAATTATCGTTTTTTTATTTTAAATTCAGTGAAATCTCGATGTAACGATAATCTGGAGACCACGAAAAATATTGTTGTAGAGGGATTATCGCTATATAGAGAGGCAACAGTTTAATATCAGGCTATAGGCATTGCTAAATAAAATGGAAAAAATATCATTGTAGAGGGATTTATCGTTTTATCGAGTATCATTGTAGCGAGATTTCACTGCATACACGTAAATAAACGTATGCAATCCACTAAAATACAAAGTTCATTGGCTAGAAGATAAACTGAATTTTTTTTTTAGAATTTATTCCAAGTTACATAAATTTAACGTGTGGCTTGCATAATATTTCATACTATTTGTTAATTTCACGCAATGGCTGTATTTTGTTTTACATGTTTTAATTTTATATTAAAAATTTTTTATATGCAGTGAAACCTCACTACAACGATAATCGATAATACGATAAATCCCTCAACAACGATATTTTTTCAAGTTTTGTGCGGGAATGTCAATACTCTAATATTAAATTGCTACCTCTTGATATAGCGATAACCCATATACAATGATATTTCTTTTTTGGTCGGCACACAAATTAGTCACGAAGCCCAAAATTAGACAGTTTGCCCGGCCAATGTCCGAATTTTGTGCTTTGGCCGGCTCCTATGTATTGATTCCTATGATTTAAGTTCATCGCCACGTTGGCGTATTGTTTTGTGATAATTTTGAGCATTTATAATTATGGTTAGAGAAAGTAACTCTAGCGATCAAAGGAATCGGAATATCAATATCCCATACATAGGGATCAATGTATAAAATTTACCACCACCAAAAAAGTTTTTTTTTTTTTGAAAAAACCTACTACATTAGATTTAACTGAGATATGGTGGTTCCAAAGTATCAGAAAGAGGGTTTTTCTCTTTCGAAAGCAATAATAGCCCATGTGAATTGCATAGCTCTGACGGTGTATGCCAAAACCACGATTTTTCTTTATTTTAAAACATATGTGATGTGGCCCTTTTGAAACATTGTGCTGCATGTTTAATTTGTCTTCGAAAGCAAAATCTACTGTTTTATCTGATATCTCAATTTCTTTTATTACACAAGAATTTTTCTGTAAGGTTCAGGAGAAAAGAGGTTGGGAAAAGGCCGAGGAGAAACAGGAGTCGCGAGAGAGAGAAACGAGAACGAGTTGAGACATTCGAAAAAGAAAAAAGTGTAAAAGTTTGTACCGAAGAGACAGGACAGTTCCGTTGGAGGTGTTGGATAATAAATTAAATAAAGTGTTGTTTTCTTCTTTTGGGAGTCTAGAATTCAGTTATTTCGCCCTGAAATTGTGGTGGAGGTATAGCCGAGGACCTACGACAGAGAAAAAGTCGGGGAAAGTTTACTGGCGCAGTCGACAGGATGAGGTCGTGGCTTCAATGACTCAAGATTGTGAGCTGAATTCGAAGAAGAGTGTCCTGGCGATGGTGGAAGCACCCCGGTTCGTATAGAAGGATAGTAGCGGCGTCGAGCACACGCGCTGTTTTTTTTCGTGAAGTCAACCCAACAACCGGTGCTGAGAGGGGCAATCCTGCCCAGGAAAACAGGAGCAAGTGTTGTACGGCAGTATCGAGACGATAAATAAAGATGGCGTATTTAGCAAAAGGGAGCAAGAAGGATCTGGAGACCATGGCCGCCAACTTGGGGGTAGAAGTCCGACCGGAGTTCAACTTAATGCAACTAGTGAGTACCATACAGGAAAGTGAACTGTACAACGAAGCGACATGCAGAGAGATGCTGAAAACGATCATAGGCAATAGGAAAGAGAGAGAAGAGATGGAGGAGAAGCGTAGAGATATAGAGATGGAGGAGAGGCGTAGAGAGAAAGAGATGGAGATGGAGGAGAGGCATAGAGAGAAAGAGATGGAGGAGAGGCATAGAGAGAAAGAGATGGAGGAGAGGCGTAGAGACGAAGAGATGGAGGAGAGGCGTAGAGACAAAGAGATGGAGGAGAGGCGTAGAGACAAAGAGATGGAGGAGAGGCGTAGAGAGATGGAGATGGAACATGAACTCGAAAGACTGAGGATCGAGACAGGAGCCAGAAGAGAGGAGAATAATCAAGCTGGGTGCGGCAGAACCCCCAGCCGGGATTTCCAAAACATGATGCAAAAGTTCAGGATGGAAGAAGACATAAGTCTGTACCTGGTGCTGTTCGAGCGGCAAGCTCGTTGTGTGGCCCTGGCACGGGAAGATTGGTTAGCTGAGCTCTTGGGACTTCTTCCCTACGAGATGAACCAGTTAATTGCCCGCGAACCGGAAGAGCAAGTACAGGACTATAACCAAGTTAAAGAATTATTATTGCGGAGATTCAAACTCACCCCAGGGAAGTTCCGACAGATGTTTTCTTCGCACCACAAGAATCATGAAGGCACTTGGAGAACTGTGTACCTATTTTGATTGATGGACGGCGGCTTTGGGGGTCACGACGTTTGAGTGACTAAGAGATTTAATCATCACCGATCAAATGAAAAAACGCGTCCCAGCAGAATTTAAAGAACACTATCTGAACGAATGGAGTGATATGGTGTTTCCAAGTGAGCTATCGGAGAAACTAGATAGGTTCAATGATGTGAAGAGGACTCTGAGGACAACTCCCCTAGTGACAGAACGAGAACCCCAAGACCTGTTCATCAAAATCCGAGATGGAAAGCCAGCGGAAACCAGAGGCTTCAGGGTGAGTCCTGCCCACCTAGGGCGACGATGGGTTCGAATTCCAGAGAGAGAGCTGCAGTCACTTGTTATGAGTGTGGAGCAGAAGGCCATATGGCAAGGTTTTGTCCTGCAAGAGGCCAGCAGGAGCCATTGAGTCGGGCCCAGGTGAACTCTGTCCAGACAGAAGAGGGGGACACGATTGAAGAAACCACAGTCCTAACAGCACGTATCACGGTGCCGGCAGCTGGTGTTGGTGCGAACATTGACACACCGCAGACCGTGAGTTTGAAATGTGGTCAGAAGACAATAAGAGGCGTAGTCGATTCCGGGACCCAGATCTCAGTCGTTAGATCTGATTTGGTTGAGATCGACAACAGTGAAGGCGAGGGGAGAATAAGGATCAAGTCCGCATTTGGCGAAAGTGAGATTAGCCCCTCTGAAAATATGTATGATGAAGATCAGCGAAGGGTACGTGCCAATTACTTGCGCAGTGTCGAGTCGCTTGATAAATGAAATGTTAATATGTCCGACGGCATACGACAAACTCTTGGGAAATGCACTAGTTCTAAGTCCGATCAATGAGCCAAGCCGTAAGGACGGCGTGTGTACTTCATCTGCCGATGGCAAACAGATGGCCAGTAACGGCAATAACAACGATTTTTGCATACCTAACGAAGAACTTGAAGAGAGGATCATATCCCAAGTCGAGAGCTACTTCACCGACTTCAACATCAGGAAGAACAACTTCCTGCTGAAACAAATAAGGAGAAACAAGGAGGGCTACATCAGCCTGAGGTTGGTCTCATCTTTCAGGAAGTTAAAGACCCTGACCAAGGACTGGAGGGTCGTCCGGTACTGTCTCAGGAACTCGAACAAATTCCAAGTCAACGGAGGAGGCACTAAAGTGCGCCGGATTGTGCCGTACTGGCTTGAGAGACCGGATGCGCTGAAATGATCCCGGTCTGCAGGTCTGCAACATGCCGTCCGAGGAAATGACACCCGAGTCAGTGTCACAGTTTATATCAGAACACGGCGAAGTCGTCGATGCGGCAGTCGTCAATCGAGGATCCAAGATACCAGATGTCTGTACGAGGTGCTGTCCCTACGTCAACGGGAACATGGTGAAGAAGACGCTCGCCCTCGTCAAGTGCAAGACCAATTAGGACGCATCCGAGGGCAAGGCCTCGCATCTCAAGGAGATGAACTCGAAACGATACGACGATGGTCATGCTGTCAACAGGAGGAGATCGGCACCGAACCGGTTATGCAGGAAACGTCCAAGCAATCGGACTGGCAATTGTTTTCGTGTCCATTTGTCAAAGGAATCAACAGGGCTACGAACAGGCAGTCAAAGACCGAGAAACCCAGAAGCCAACCAGCTAAATCTTCAATCGCCAACAACGGCATACTGAAAAATTCATATTGTTCGTGCAAAATGTGTTATTCACTTAATCCTATCATTTTTCAAGCTGGTATGGATATAATGAAATTCGCGTATATTGAATACATTTGCTATTTTTTCCAACTTCATTATAAGCGGGTACAACTGCGTATGTATGCAGTTTTTTTTTCTTCAAATGTGTTTATAGAATCCTATGATAATTCATGTAATTTATGTGAAGCATAAGAATTCAATTATATATGACCAACTGTATGTGACATTACATTGAGATAAACCCTGAAAAGTAGTTATCTTTAATTCAATTAAAATTCTGACAAATATTCCATTTCTTTAGTTATTGTTTGGTCAGTATATCATCACAGAAAGTTAAAAAAAAAAAATTTAATCGAAAGAAAAAAAATTATGTGAGATGCATCGCGTTGCTGAACATGCCATCCAGCGAAACAAAGCTCAAAAATAAGATTTTAAAACGTTTGTATTTATAACGTATCGTAAATTATTAATGGCATCATCATAATATTGCTTCCCTCCATATACATATAAAATCGATATATCAATACATTTCATAATCAGTTAGTTTTTTATATGTGAAGCATAAATCATTTCGTGCCGTATAAATAGATTAAATAAAAACGAAGGTATTTTCCAATTCATTGCATATTTCAAATTTACTCATAAGATATAATATCGATGTTTATGTAATTAAAATCATCGACTATTGTTATTTTCAAATTTCTAGGAAAAATTCAAGGTACACCATATATGTATATTTTTGTGCCTTATCATAATATGTGTTGCTTTCATAGATTTCCTATACTGTTTAAAACTGTGCAGCTTTTTCCCTTGCGATAAAGCAATTTGATTAAACTGAAAAGTATGCATTGGAAAACTGCATCACACTGCTCGGATAAAATGTGCTAAGATCTTTTAGTGATACCACAAAATGATAAGTCACATGCAACGTCTGCGAAAGAGTAACGAAATAATTACAAGGAAGTGAAATTATAAAGTATTGTAATGCCGTGAAACTCTATGTAGACTCAGAACAGGCTTAAATATTTTTTTTTTAATAAAAAAAAAGAAAAACTTTGTTGCGTAATCTCTAATACCCTGTTATAGTGTTGCTATGCATTTAGAGAATAAACTCTTCTTTTCGCCAATAAATTTGTGAGAAAAGTACAGTCTATATACAGTGCAACATCAATATAACGACAGTATGCCGACTAAGAAAAAATATCGCTGTAAAGGGATTATTGCTATATCGAGAGGCAGCCGATTAACATTAGAGAATAGACATTTCCAAACAATACGTGAAAAATATCGTTACATCAAGTGTCATTTTAGCGAGGTTCCATTGCAATAGGAAAAATAAACTTCTAAATATGTTCTGTGAGCACGACAGAAAGAAAAAAAAATAGCCAATACTGTAACAAAAGAACAGGTACTGAAGTTGAGTGTGTATTAGTAAAGAATAGGATCACTTAATGGGTATAGTCAACCTGTCACTTGGATGGACCCTACCAACCACGCCTGCTCTGTTGTCCTGCATGTTTGATGGGGGGATAGCACTACTTGAGATAAAAAAGCCTCACACCATTTTTCAAATAGGAATCAAAAAACCTTTCAGTGCTCAAAAAACAATTATTTTTTTTCTCCAGTATTTTACTTCATATATTTAGGAGAAATCTTATACATAAATGTGAAAGTATGTATGTATGTTCTTTATACAAATCTACAGTTTTAGACCGATCGTCGCCAGATTTTACATATATACCAAACAGGTCTGGGATTGAACCGTATGCTACTTTAAAAATTCGTCAGAGCTGGGCAAATGCCCGAAATGGGCGAAAAACTGCAGGCAACAATAGTTTTAAGGCCTCAACAATTACTTTCGGAATGTTTACTTTGGTTACCGTGGTTTCCAACAATGCGTTTCAGACGTGAATATATGCCTTTACAATGGTTTGTCACACTTTTAATTCTGTTTGACGCATTATTTGAATAGTGTACTTTGAAGTTGAAATTTAATACAATTTATTTCACAGGAATATTAAACATTTTTAAATATAATAATGAGCTGGTTAATGTGACCGACTGGTCTCCAGAGAGTTAAGAGAGAGTGTGTGTGTGTGTCCTTATCTTTTTTCGCTTGCTGGACTAGGCAGGTGCCAGCGAGAAGCAGGTGCAAGCAAGAAGCAGGTGCAAGAGTTCACCACACGTACATTATGAATAGACTACATGTACCGTTGAGTCACTTCAGTACTCCCCCTCCAGTGTCGTAGGACACGAGATGTCTTGGGAAACTCACGTGTCTCCCGGAACGAGTTGTTGTGGTCACGGGTGACTCAGGGGCTTCGCCATTATGTTGACTGTCCTCTTCGGCGACAAAAAAGGCAGGCTTAATCCAATCTACCGATACCGCTTCTTTTTTTCCCTTAATTTTGAGAAACATGTATTTGTCTTTTTTTTTTTAGTATCTCAAATGGGCCATCGTATGTTGGTTGTAGAGGTTTGCGTACCGCGTCGTGGCGCACGAAGACATGTGAACAGCGCGAAAGTTCAAGATGCACAAAAACATTTTCACCCCATGGGAACTTGTTGGTACTGGAGTCAAACGCTGCATGTCATCACGTAGTCTTGAGACCAATGTTGACGGCTGAGCTGCTTCAGTTCTTTGTGGTGCGAGGAAATCACCAGGAAGTCGCAAAGTTGTACCATATACTAATTCTGCACACGTTGCACTAAGGTCATGTCGAAAAGTTGATCTGAAACCCAACAAAACTGTTGGTAGTATATCGACCCATCTGTTCGTATTCTGGCACTTGATTGCGGCCTTCAGCGGACGATGTACGTATTCGATCATGCCATTTGCTTTGGGATTGAATGATGTTGTTCATAATTTTTGAACACCCAAGAGGTTTGATAATTCTTGGAATAACGAAGATTCAAACTGGGGTCCTCTATCGGACATCAGAATCGAGATATCCACACCGACAGGAATGCCTTCGCCACAGTCTCACCAGTAATGTCCACGATCGGTGCCACTTCTGGCCAGCGCGTAAAGCGATCCACCATAGTGAGTGCATAAGAAAACCACGTCAAGGTGGACGTGTTTAAAGCGTTCGGTTGGAAGTTCAAATGAGCCCAAACTGCTAGTTGTATGTCTGTGAACTTTCACTTTCTGGCACGGAATACAAGACTTGACCCATCTGGCGACATCTTTATTAACCGAGGGCCAGAGGAATCGGTCTGTGACCAGTTTGGTAGTGGCTCGGGTTCCCGGGTGTGGTAATTTGTGCACCGCCTGAAAAACCTGGTAACGGAAGTCCTTTGGAACGTAAGGTCTGACTTTTCTGGAAGAAACATCACAATACAGTTTGTGGTCAGAGTCGAGCAGTGTCACTTTTTGAAGTCCAATGAAGTTTGCGTCTATAATAAGTTCATTAGCTCCGTGTCTGTTTCTTGGGCTTCCGCTATTTCAGTGTAATTGATGGGACATGGTGTTGTAATTTCCTCAATTGGTGATAAAGCATCCACAACCAAATTTTCTGATCCTTTAATATGATGTATGTCAGTCGTAAATTGGGAAATGTATTCTGTCTGTTTTGCCTCATAATTTTTCCGATTTTTGGCGAAATGCATATATTAACGGTTTGTGATCAGTTTGGATGCTAAATTGTCGACCTTCCAACATATATCTAAAATATTTTAGCTGGCAAATATAGCAAGCAATTCTCTATCATAAGCGATATAGTTCTTTTCGGTCGAGGAAAGTTTCCGAGAGAAAAAACCAAGGGGTTCTAATGTCTGTCCCACTTGATTCAAGGTTCCCCCTATGGCTACATCTGAAGCATCAACGTTCAAGACCAATTGAGCTGTTGGAGATGGGTGTACTAAAAGTACAGCTTCGGCTAATTGATGTTTACAGTCCTCGAAAGCTGTAGAAGCCTCGTCAGACCAATCAATTTTGTGATTAGAATTTTTAGTCTAGCCCTTTAAAAATTCTGTCAAGACATTTTGTTTTTTCTGCTGCTCGTGGCAGGAACCTTCTGTAAAAATTTTCTAGTCCTAAGAACCGCCTCAATTCTTTTAAGTTGCTAGGTTTATGGTATTCTAAAATGGACTGGACCTTTTCAGGCGCAAGGGCTTGATACCCTTTTCATTTATTACATGACCCAAGAATGTCAATTCTTTAAGGCCTAACTCGCATTTAGAGGCATTAAGTTTGATACCATATTTGTTTAAGCGATTGAATAGCAACTTCAAGTGACGAAGGTGTTCATCAGCGTCCTTAGAAAAAACTAGAATGTCATCAATATAAACAAAGCAAAAATCTAGGTCTCTTAAAACCTCATCCATAAATCTTTGGAACGTCTGAGCTGCATTGCAGAGTCCAAAATTTAGGAATGGGAACTCGTACAGCCCAAATGGTGTGATAACTGCAGTTTTAGGAATATCTTCTTCACGTACTGGAATTATGTGGTAAGCTCGAAAAATATCTAGTTTAGAAAATATTTTCTTGTCATAAAGCGCGTGAGAAAAATCTTGTAAGTGGGGTATAGGGTATCTGTCAGGGACTGACTGAGCATTTAGCTTCCTATAATCTCCCACCGGACGTATACCACCAGCTGGCTTATCTACGACGTGTAAGGGCGATGCCCAGGGGCTCTTTGATGGCCTACAAATGCCTGTTTCTAACATGTATTCAAATTCTTTTTTTGACTAGATCAAATGTTTTAGGATGCAGTCGTCGGACTTTGCAATGAACAGGTGGTCCTGTCGTCTGGATATGATGCTCCGTAGAATGTTTAACTTCCTTAAAATTCAATGCCGGATTTGTGATATCTGGGTATTTTCTCAGGAAGTCATGATATGGAGAAAATCTGTCTATTGTTTTCACCGTGGCTTGAGAGCAAGGCTTGGAATCACTTGCAATGCTGAGATTAGTAGTAGAATCTATGAGCCGTTCCTTTTTAGGTCCACTAATAGACCGAAGTGTTGTAGGAAATCAGCGCCTATTATGGGTACAGATACCTCAGCAATCACAAAGTTCCATTTGAATGATCTACGCAAGCCCAAGGAAAGGTGTAAAAGGGTTGTGCCATATGTTTTTATTTTAGAATGGTTGGCTGCAAAAAGTACCAGATCGGTGGCTCCATGAGCACCTTTTCGTGGTGGTATACACAAAACATCACTTCCTGTATCAATCAAGTAACTACAATTTGTTTGTCTGTCGTATACCTTTAACCGATGGCTGATACTCAAACCCTTATTTTCGCCACCATCTGTATCCGTACAGGCAGTGGCCGCTACTCGTTTCCCTGAGAGAAAAAACACGATTGTTTGCATTTGAAAGAAGAAGCACTGAAACGGTTATGGTAATAACAGAGGCCATTGTTTGAGTTATTAGCATGAGGAAATCGGTGGCCTGAACCATTGCGGTTTCGGTTGCGAGACCAATGGCGTTTATTTTTGAAGCGAGGTCAGTTTCTGTCCCTAGACAGTCGCTCTACTTGCAAGCTTAAGTTTTCGATTTGTTTTTGCAAGGAACCCAAATTAGGTGACGACACAGCGGTCAGTTCTAACTCTGACGGATTTATTGAATAAACCATATGTTCTGCGGATACCTCATGGATTTTGTCAGCTATAATGGCTAATTGGGATAATTCCTCTCTTGAAGCCGAAAGGATGGTTTGAATTTCAGACGGTAGTCTTTGTAGCCAAAGATTTTTCAAAAAATCATTGTTTAATTTATCTTTTGCCAGTTCCCACATTTGCCGCAGTAAAAATGATGGTTTTTTATCCCTTAATTGTAGGTCACTGAGCAATTTTTTTATTTCCCGACTTTCGGAGTCAGCGGACTCGGCTATGAGCAGTTCTTTCAGAGCTTCGTATTTGTTTGTGTCAGGGGGCCGATAGAGTAAATCACTCATGTAATTAAGAGTGTCTGAATCAACCGACGATAATAAACTAGCAAATTTTGTTTCGTCTTGTGTGATGCCTGACATAACGAAAGCTGATTCAACCTGAAAAAACCATAATCTTATGTTTTGTTTCCAAAAAGGTGGGATTCATAACGCGACACGACTGACTTGCGGAGGATCAGCGTTATCTACCAACATGTTTATGAAAAATATGAGTATGGATGCTCGCGAAAAGAAGAAATATAACACACTAACCTCGTACACGTTCTTGTATCTTTGTATTCGTCAGAGCAGAGTTCATCGCCGTTTTTAGCTTTCAATCCAGAGAGGAAATAAATGCACAAATTTATGATGAGACATTTTCTCGGTTCCGCTAGCGATCTGCATTTTGCTTGGTAGATTTTGAACTTTCTTAAATAATCCAAGGTTAAAATTTTGAAGCACACATGGCTTGTTAGTTCAGCTTGCTTTTAGGTTGCACATTATTTGAATAGTGTACTTTGAAGTTGAAATTTAATACAATTTATTTCACAGGAATATTAAACATTTTTAAATATAATAATGGGCTGGTTAATGTGACCACTGGTCTGGAGAGAGTTAAGAGAGTGTGTGTGAGTATCCTTATCTTTTTTCCCTTGCTGGACTACCCAGGTGCCAGCGAGAAGCAGGTGCAAGAGTTTGCCACATGTACATTATGGATAGACTACATGTACATTATGGATAGACTACATGTACATTATGGATAGACTACATGTACCATTGAGTCACCTCATGTTATTATAACAGTTTATTCCTTTATAAGGGTTTGTCACTTTTCCAATCCTACCAGTAATTGAAGAAAACCCAGGAAGCACCAGATAGTTCTGCTTGCCTAGGGGTCATTCAAGTATTACATCAGCATCAATGGGGAAGGGGGGTTTCCCATTTCCTGACTTTTAATGACAAGCGGGAAGGGTGGAAGGGGTGTGGATGATGCTTACGTCATCAACCACCCTTCATGAAGATATGAAATATTCTTAATGGCATCTCATTCGGTGCGCCAAAAACGGAAAACCTTTCGATATTTATTGGACACCTGAAGTAACATTCTACGTATTGATAAGTCCCCTACAGAGCCACTTTAATGATCTCTAAATGTTTCAGGGATCCTTCAAGTGCTCTGGAAATGTTTTCGGGCCGCTTAAGTGCTCTGTGAAACTGTGCTACGCATCACTCAAGTGATCCGTAATTATGCCATGGATCACTTAAGTAATCTGGGAATGTTCCGCGGGTAAATTGAGTGATGTAGAACCGCACTGGGGCCACTTAAGTGCTCTAAAACTGTGCCACATGTCACTCAAGGAATCTCTAAATGTGCCACGGCCACTTAAATGCTCTGGAATTGTGCCACGGGTCATTTAAGCGATTTGTAAATGTACCGCGTAGTTCATTTTAACAAAATTAGGTTTGAGGGGGCCAAGTCACATCAGATAACCTTCAGGGCCACATTTGGTCTGCGTGTCAAGGGTTTACCATATATGGCTTAAAGGGTGGGTCGCAATCAATTTCTTAAAGAGAAATTTTCAGTTCTTACACTTCAAATAGCATTGAAATTAACAGAAATCGATTATAATAACATATAAAGGAATTTTCGAAATTTTAATTTTTTTTAAAAATATTTTTTGCATTAAAAATATTTTTTTTTCGTCTGGGGGGGGGGGGGCACACGAACTCCCTATGCCCCCTCCCGCGTACGTTTCTGATCCTACCAATATGCATTAGGAGGTAAGGGGCAGTGATGACGAAATCTTTCTGACAAGGGTGGGGGAGGGGTTAGAGTTTTGCTTACTTTTGCTGACAAAGGAGGGAGGGGGTCAAAAATGGCAAAAAAATTTTCTTACGTAATACTTGAACGGTCCCCTATATACAGGGTGTTCTGTAAGTGCTAATGTGGCCTCTATCTCATCAACCACCCATCGTAGTGGTATAGTTTCAATTTAAAAAATGCTTAAAAGGCGTTTGCATAATATTCGCTGCACAAGCTGGACGTATGACGTCACTAACAACAGAGAACAATAACTACGACGACAAAACTGATAATACAACTTTTCAAAGCCAGCTGTTGAACTCAATGCTTGCCTCAAATCATCAACACTCTGACACGAAATTAAAAAAATATTATCCACCAACATACGAGTTTCAACTGCAAAATTACTCAGCACTGCTATCATTTTGACATCAAACTTGGTCAAACTTGGCAATGGAAGAATTCCCATAGATCCAAGCACTGGACTGATTACGTTCCAAAATGGATTTGGATTTTGCCAGTTGTTAAACTCAGTTCAAAAACTTACAGACAGTCTTCCCAAACATTCAACAAAAGCACCGAAACCATGTGTGGCTTTGTGAGAGAGAGATTCTGGCACCGAAAAATGACAGTGTGAACAAGATCAACGAAAAAATCCAAAAAATTATTCCGAGAGACTCCACATCTTACAAATCAGTTGACACTGTCACAGACAGTTCTGTATCCTGCAGAATTTCTGAACTCTTTGGATATTCCGGGTGTGCCACCATAAAACTTGACCCTCAAAGTCGGAGCACCTATGCTTTTAAGAAATTTGGAGACACAGAGTCTCTGCGTGAAGAAATTGAACAATTACATCATTGAAGCAACGATTCTAATTGGATGTGCCAAAGGAGAAGACGTCTTCATTTCACTTATACCAATCATCACTGAAGAAATGCCATTCACTTTCAAGCAATTACAGTTACCGGTTCATTTAGCTTTTGCCATGACAATCAACAAAGCGCAAGGCCAGTCGTTAGCAGTGGCAGGTATCAACCTACTTGAGTCCTGTTTTTCACCGTCGCCTGTTCGTGTGTTGGTAATCCCAAAAATTTGTACATCTACACACTAGATGGAAAAACAAAAAATATTGTGTATTCACAAGCGATTGCCTAAAGTTTTTAATTAAAATATTTAAAAATAAAAGTAGTTTTTTCTTACTTGATGCAGAAATTTTTTTGATTAAGAAATAATTAATAAGCTATACGTATATACATTTTTTACGAGGCGGGCAACGTCGCCAGATATCAGCTAGTTTAAAATAAAAGTTGTTTTGGTAACTGCTGTGCCTCTGGTCTAAAAATACGTTAGAAAAATTGCATTTTTTCTAGCGAAAAATTCCACAAAAACAAAGTTTACATAATTTTTTATGTATGTAAATTTAAAATGTAAGCGTATGAATTATTTTTATTCATATTCTGTATGTTTTTGTGAACACTTTAGTGAAAATTTCACTTGAATATATTGAAAATTTAATACTTAAAAACTGAGCCTCGGAAAAGTCATCTGCATCATTTTTTGATAAATTTCAACATTTTTTTTCTCAAAAGGATTTAGAGATAGGCAAATAATATTTCAAACGGTTAATAAGGATGGTAAAAGCAACAAAAATATTTAAAAAAATCATTGAAATCTGAGACTATGGGTGTCATGGCCGGGTGATTTGACATGGAATGACCCTCAGTCATGATTGTCCCATATAACATTTGAACTGTCTCATGGTTCAGCAGTTCTGGTTTGGCATGATTTCTGTATGTAAACTTTGAACCCCCTTATCTTTTTGAAAAAACCACTATTAATAAGTTTTTATATAATGAAATAAAACTACTGACCAAATTTCATAATTGTAGCTTCAGCAGTTTCTGCTCGGTATGATTTCTTTGTTACCTTTGAACCCCCCCCCCCCCTTTATGATCCTCCCAGACGTCGAATTTAAAAAACTCCATTGTTAGTAAGTTTTTACGTAATGAAATTAAACTACGGACAAAATTTCATATTAATAGCTTCAGTGGTTTTGGCTCTGCAATGATGAATCAGTCAGTCAGAACATGTTATACATACAGATAAATTCCAAACAATTTGCGCTGCTCAGTCTGCTACAGAGAAAATTTTAGATACCGATACTAATTTTTTTAGTTGCTATCGTGACCTGGGATTTGTTCAGCCCTGGTCTAATAGTCACGTGACTTTGAACCAAGGGTCTTCAACCACAGATTGTGGGCCAAATTCAAAATTTCTATGAGCCTGCGGAGCACCATACCAAGTCATAGTTTGGTATTTGTAATCATGGGCGTACCCAAAATTTTCTCAAGGATTGGGGGTTTCAACTTTATTCTTCCAAATGGGGGGTTATGGTTTTACTTGTAAAGTAAGACTATAATCTCGGCTTGAGGTGGGGGGGGGGGGGGGTTAAAGCCCCAGCATTGCATACGCAAATGTTTGTAATTATAACATAGAATTTAGATTCACAAGGACTTGACCCATCCAGTGTTACTGACATACTATTATGTCAGAAGTTCTATGGAAGAAATACAAACACCATTTTTTTGCTTGTCAAGTATTTGCACCAATCTAAGATAAGAATGTAACCTTGAGAATTGTGTAAGTATATAAAAACATGTTTTTCACTCGAAATCTTTTCCCTTTTTTTTCTATGTTTATCTTTGCTTGAGGGATCATACATAAGAAAAATTTTACAGAGAGAGGATTTAAAACTGACAAGTGCATTATCGAATTAGAAATGATAGCATGTACAATATGCAAACGCATGAAGTTATTTCAAGTACTGTGTGGGCGGGGGGGGGGGGGGGGGGGGGGGCTAAACCAAATATTTTTTATAGGTATTACTGAGACCATGGCAAATATTAAGTGGGAATAGGCTCATGGACCGGATACAAGTCCACACTTACGATAATTCTGCATTATATAGTTCACTAGCAATTTATTTGACTTCATATATTATTATCTCCCCATTATACCTAATGCTGTAGTTTTTTTCGATAAGATGAAGCTTGAGAATCAATTTCTAATTTTTTATTTGCATAGCTGTCAACTTTGGAAGATTTTTTACAACATTTTAGCGGTCATTAGCAAAAGGGAAATTTTAGGGATATTTTCCCATTGCAAAAACTATGACACCATGCAAGCTATCGCTAATCATGGCCAACCAGTAGGTTGAAGTCCTTGGGTTAAATTACCTCCCAAAAACCAAATCTTGCAAACCAAAAAATCTGTCGGGCCCAAAACAGGATTTGTGAATAAAGCAGATACATGCGATTGTGCCAATTTTGGATTTCGAAAGGTCGGAGATTGACAAATTTTGTGTTTTCTCCCCAAATATGATTTTTTTGTGATTTGACAAAATGGCGACAATTTGCTTATGAAGTAGTTTTTTTCGAGTAAATTCTTTGGGAAATTTTTTTCCCCTAAATGTACAGATTTTTTACACTAACTGGACGAAATTGGGGAGATTTTATGATAAGGTAACAGTTTTGAAGGAGCTGGAATCATTTTATTAGTCCTCCCTTCTCCTGTCGCTTGTGTAACTTTGATTAGTATCTACTGGTCAGGTTGTATCATACCATTTTAGTTTACTATTCATTCTACGTTTTATTATTTCATTATATTTATTACTTATTTATCCATTGTCTTATCGGTTTATTATTTAAAAGGAACCAAGAGAAACTTTCATGCCTGGAATTCTTTATGCCCGATCCGATCCGTCTATTTTTAAAAAAGTCCAGGTTTTATTTTTTTAATACCAATGAAAGAAAGTGATATTTTTGCTATTATTATGCTTGGTGGTTTCTATTATTTTGTTTTGTACGCTGACGTTTTTTTTTTTTTTTTTGGCACCTATAGTATCTGAAGGTCTTGGCGACTTTTCGTTGGGCCATCAGACATGTTTAATGCCAAAAAAAAGTCGCCAAGTGGCGGACCACACAGCAGCTGTTTCAGTGTTTCCAGCAAAATCTGCTCGATCATTTCCCTGACTCTCCCTGGACAAACTCAAAATTTTCCCTGATCAAAAACGCATATACAGGGTTCTAACTCAAAAAATTAGAAAAAGTAGGAGGGGGGGGGGGGTAACCCCTTAGATAACAATCATAGCGTAACATTAAAAAAATCCCTCAAAAATCCTTTTTTTTTAATTCAAAAATAATTTATTTTTTCACAGCACTATTTTAGTATCTTATTAATAAAAAATATCTTATTATATAAGATTTACACAAGCTAAAGCAAAATGACAGGAATGACTTGGCAGCAAAAACAATTTTTGGCCAAAACAGTGTACAAGGTTCATACAAAGTTTTTCAAATGAAAAGTGAGGAGTTTTTAAGGAGTTGTGGGGCCACCTTCCCCCCCCCCCTCAGAAAAAAATTGCACCACTAGACTAAAAACAAAAGAAGCCTGCATGCGGACTGATTTTCACTGAAATGCCTTTTTTTTAATTTCTAGTTTTTTTATTTCTATTTCAATGGTTCCAAGATTTCAACTTTCAGAATTAAAAGTATGATGGGTAGGAATTTCAGCTGCTTTGAAAAGGAAGAAATATGCTGCGACTGTATGCACAAGTAACAAGCGAAATTGTGTTTAACAACACAAATTTCGAACAGCAACAGGGCATAATCAGGATTAGGTATTGAGAAGTGCATTAAGAAAGACTAGAATGAAAGTTGCGGTAGTAGTATTAAAATGATTTTAAGAAATCGGAAGTGATGTACTGAGTCAGCAATAAATTTTGTTTTTATCTTTCTTCAGCCGTGGCCACTTCTGTGAGAGAGATAACAGATGTTAACCAAATAAGAGTTAAATCACTGTAAACTGTTTATGGAAATAAGCTCATAAGCTACAAAATAACTAACAACTTCATTTTTTATTCAAATCCTTTCATATATATACATTGGTTTTTTGGGGTTTTTTCAAAAAAAGCCACAAAATGTATTTTTAAGAAAACTCATTCAGTTTTTCTTCTACAAGTCATGACAGCTTCAAATTATCTGCATTTGTGAATGAGTCAAAAATTATCAAAAATTAAATATCAGGGAAAAGTTTATGAATATAGCTGCCCCCCTATACTGGGGGGGGGGCAAAGTCTTCTTGCACCCTTCGGCAGCAACACCCTTTTTCTCGTCACATCACATCTGGTATATTTTGTCCCACTTTGTCAGAGTGATATGAAAAGTGGCATGTGAAAGCACCAGCTTACTGAGGAATTTTACAATCTTAAAGGAACAAAAAGAAAACCAATGAGATTCATCAAGCACACTTCCGAAATGAATGACTTCCTTCATGAGGGTCTCCAGCCTGGAGCCCTGTTGTACCCCCACCCCATGAGGACCACAAAAAGTTTTAATTCATATTCATTTTACCAACGACTACAATCCAAGGGCCCAACCAAGGTGCGGGAAACCAACATGGTTTTTTTATGGGCCTGATACATGGATTTATAGCCAAGTTTTACTGCTAAAACTACAAAAACAATGAGATTCATCCAGGGCCCCAAAATGAAACCTGCCAACTTCCCCATTGGGGACCCCAACCTGGACGTCTGTCAGACTTCTCTCCCTGTAAGGGCAAAAAAAATTTCATTTGTATTCATTTATCTAAGGAATAAAATCCAGGGTCCCGACACGGGACCCTACTTGCAAATTTTTAGTGGAGGCCCCAGACCGGATTTATCTCAGACTTCTGCTGTTGCAAATTTTACAATGTTAAACAACAAAAAACAATTGAGATTCATCCAGGCCCCCAAAATGAAACCTGTCAACTTCCCCATTGGGGAAGATCCACCTAGAACTGGAACCATATCGACTTTCCCTGCCCCCCCCCCCCCTAAGGGTCACAAAAACGTTTCACTTGTACTAATTTCACAACAAATAAATTCCAGGGCCATCTGACTGGATTTATCTCTGGCTTCCATTGTTTCAAATTTTACAATGTTATATAACAAAAAGAGATTCATCCAGCCCCCCCCCTCCCGAAATGATTGGATTGTTAACGACCCTCCCACACACACAACCAGACATGCCAAACTCTGAAGGAAAAAAAATCCTACTGTATTCATAAAAAGCGTAACACAGCCCTTTTCGAATTCACGGAAAAAAGACGTGAGTTGGGACCCCATACTAAAAATTGATTAGGAAGTTATATAATTACAATTAGAAAAGTAATTGCTGCATGAGAAATGAAGGTATGGTTTAATTTTAAAAAATAAAACGAAAAAAAATGTTTGCTTGTGTATCTTTTGTTCTACTGTAATGTTTCATCTAAAATGAAATATTATTTCACTCACTGGGGGACACAGTCCCCCGATCACATGAAAACAAAAATTCTAATTCCAAAATTACATGGATGCTAAAGGGCTGAAAATCAACTGATATTCATAACTGGAAATTAGACATTCTAGTTACCTGAAGGATCAATATTAATAGAACTATATCAAGAGCAATATTATTTTTTGTTGAAAATTTCTGAAAATCCTAAGTAATCCAAAAAGTAATTTTATAAATTTCAGACATGAAAAAATTGACGATACTCAAATTTCGGAAAATTGTCTATTATTATAAATCTATCAAAAATGCGTGAATTATAAACACAATTTTTGACGCAAGTTCATTTAGAAAATTCAACCTGGATTAAAAATAAATAAAATGCTGTATAATTCATGAAAGCATAAAGGGTTAGGATGGCATGCAAATTTCAGAAAAATATTGATCATCAAACGGATGCTAAAGGATTGAGGCATCACTCAGTATACTGCTTAATATAGGCGCCTGGAGACATTGCTTCGCCGCACCAGTAAAAAAAACTCCCAGCAGTGTTCAACTTTTTCTCACCGCTGAGCATGGGGGAATTTTCGGCTACTGGTTCCGCGGAGTGATGTCGTTCGGCGGACCATCGATTTTTACCGCTGACCAGTTTGTGACATAGGCAGGAAAACGTCATTAGCTATTCTGTAAAAAATCTTATTTTTCAAAGCAAAAGCATATAATCGTATTAATTTGCTAAAATCGCACTAAATACCGTAAAATCGTAACGGTCGACAAGTATGCACGACAATTGGATGTTCCAATCCCATCCCCTTCCTTTCACGTTTTCTATTACACAAGTGAGGTTTTTTCTCTTTTATCCCTCTTTATAGTCCGGAAGCCTCCTCTTATTTTTCTAGGCAATGCTATTCACAGGGGTGGGAAGTGACTAAGTCCATTTCGGAGCAGCCTTGGAACAGCAAAATTCAGGATTCGGAGCAGTTTTGGAACAGCAAATTCAGGATTTGGAGCAGTTTTGGAGCAGCAAATTTGGGATTTGGAGCAGATATTTATAAATTGGAGCAATGAAATTAACAAGAATATTTTCGTTAACCCTCAACCCTTTTCAAAATAAAACTGCACTGTCTTTTGTTATCAAACATCTTTTCATCAGCTTGATTTTTGTTTTTGGTGTTTTAGGCTTTTGACACCTTGTTTGAAAAAGCGGCTGTCATAAAATGTTTTGCACCCGTCTATTTAAGATGATTTTTGCTTACTGAGGACACAATTTGCTGCCTTGAACAGCAGCACTTCAAATGAGCTAAAAAAATATTATAAGTTTTTAATTTTTTTATACTTGGAAAGAAATTGTTGCGAAATGGGAGAGAATTACAAAGAATCAACTCTATGTTTGGCGATTCAGCACTCATTATCTGGCGAGATTGGCGATCTGACTCTCGTTATGTGGCGAGATTGGCGATTTAACGCTCGTTATTTGGCGAGATTGGCGATATTGACGATTTAACACTCGTTATTCGACAACATTGGTGATTTAACGCTCGTTATTTGGCAATATTGGCGATTTAACGCTCGTTATTCGGCAACATTGGCGATATTCGGCAAAGTTTCTAAACTAACATTCGTAATTCGGCGGACATGCGCTTTTTACTTCCGGAATGAAATTTTTTTTCACGAAACATCGGGATTTAACACAATGACAATCGACTACGGAAATTTCTGCTGCTTCCAGTGGCAACTTTTTTTTTTTAAACAGAAACACTCGCATTTGTACTTTAAAGCTGAAAGACATTGCAAACCATCTTCAGTTCCACGATCACGGACAATATCGGGGTTTCGCGATGGAAAGCCTGATGAGGTGCCGATAGTTTAAGTATAGTGGAATAAAACACGCTCTTCTCGGAAAGAATCGTTTCGTGGCTAGCAGGAACAAAAATTTTTTGGCGTCCTTTCCGATATTCCGGGCTACTGAAACGAAATTCGCTATTTGGCGCAGAAAAATGCGAAAATACGCTATTGGAGCAAGATATTAGTTTTGGCGCAGTGCGGCGAATTGGCGCAGAGTTCCCACCCCTGTATTCATCACCATGGGGGAATGCCTATTCTATGCCGATCATCCCTTCAGAAAAAAAATAAGGTCTTTTTCAGGAGTGGCTGCAAAAAGTAAGGAGTTATAAGGGCCCTTCCAGAAGGAAACGAGAAGTTAGGACTTTTTAAGGAGATTGTAAGGATGTAGGAACCATGGCATACAACCACAGATAACATATTGTGAGGGAAGAGACAAAATAATTACCTTCTTTTTTTCAGGAGTCTTCCAAAGTAGTCCATTGTATAAACTCTCTTCCTTGATGCACAACAAATTATGAAGACATGCAAGTTTTTTAAAGAACGACACTCCTTTGCAAACACTTCCAAAATCACAGTGCAAAGTGTGTAAATTACTGGGTGCAATGTCCAGGTGAACTGGATGGTTTTACTGCACTGTCCATCTTTTTTAAAGGGATTTGTTTACATTTCACTGTTCAATGCTAGTGTCACAGTTTGATAAATGAAGCACTTTTATTTCTTGCTCTTTGCAGAGCTTTGTAAACATTGCTTATGCCTTGAAAATGCAGAACACAATATAATGCCATAGCTGCCAACTTTTGAAAATGAAAATTCGGGAGATTTTCGCGCAAACCCGTATTTTATGCTAAAACCACTCACTAATAAATACAATAGGGATTTTTCCAAATAAAATAGGGATTTTCCAAACATAAAAGTTAAAGCGCAGGGAATAAAATCCCTACTCAAAAACTGAAGTCAAATTAAAATAGGGATTTTACACACATGGAAGTTAAACCCTTGGGAATAAAATTCCTACGCAAAAAACAAGTGAAATCGGAGGTCAAAACTTCAATGATGTAAAAATAAATATTGCGTTCAATCAGAAACGCTGTGAACAAACATTCTGAGCGAATGACCCCAAAATCATCGGAAGATGAAGGAAAACACCGTCAATTTTTGAAGAACACTGACTTTTTGTGACACTTGCTTGATGTTTATTTTCACTTCACGACTGATGATGGCAGTCTTTCCATGACCGATGTTTATGTCCGCAACACAACTTGTACAAAAAGGAAAAGTCTGCCCTCCTCTGGAACGTTTGATGAAAGGAAATTCATCGGAATAAGTATCTTTAAAATTTATTAAATATGTTTTTGCTTATCATTATTCATGCTTTGTTATATCGCACGTACGTAACTTAAACAAAAGAAATTTTGACCATATGCGCGTCACTATAATCTTCAATTATTATCCAGGACTATTGGCTGCTAAGCCATTTCCCTGCACGATAAGACAAACAACTTTCTTGTTACCATCAGAGGGTTTGTAAAACTTCTTTAAAAAGGGAATTTCCCCATTTACGACGTGTGACGTCATTTCGAAAGGGAAAAAAAAGAGGCTTCATGCCCCACAAGAAATTCCTTAGGGATTGTTTTCATAAGCGGGGATTTTTTTTAATGAAGTAGGGAATTTTTAGGGACAATTAGGGATTTTCGTAAAAATTCGGGAGATTTAAGAACTTTTCGGGAGATCGAGCGATGAAGCTAAAATTCGGGAGATTCCCGAAAAATTCGGGAGACTTGGCAGCTATGTAATGCTATTGTGTAGCATCAGAGTCACAAAACATATAGTCTGTTTCAGGTTAACTTTGCAGTGAAGAGAAAGGTAGAGAGTATTGCTTCACCGCAAAATATAGTTCCATACAACAGAGGTTTACGATGATCCTTTATACAGAATATTTCAGTTTTTTCTAGGATTTTGAAAAAATACTGAAAAAATATCATTTTGAACCAGTTTTTATTTGTTAAATCTTTAAATTACAAAAAATATTGGTCACCATTATCAAAAATCCATAGCAACGGCAACGACATTCTGGCACGATATCTTAGAAATTTTCCCCGCCAATATATATCACTCTCGTGTTTTTCATTAGACAATTATTTACCATATACAGGGTTGGTCTGATTTTGCCCAACCCAACAAAAACTACACTTACTCGCAAACAGTATATTTTCTAATGATTGGTGTGGCAAATAATCCAAGGTACAGAAAAGATATTTATGCATGACTCTTGGAGAAGCACATGAAAGTTTTTAAAATAAAAACTGTAACATCAAATTTGTTCTAAGTTTTGTGAGTATCGTCCAGCCCACATCTGCTTGAGGCATGAAACACCAAATTTATGTTTGTGTATATATCATGAAAATGTTAGACTTATATTATGGAAGGAATGAGTTTTTTCCTAACCGCATGTCTGATTTTGTTAAACTGATTACATGTGAACTAGAGGAAGTCAAGTTTTATCAGTGGATGAAAGATGAAACAAATGTTGTCACTAAACAAAAAATCTGTTTAACATTGAATGACATATTCACGAAACTGGAAGAAAAATTACCTCAGTTTTTACAGCATATTTATGTAAAACAACAAGAAATGTTTCTTGAGAATGTAAAAAAAAAACCATGAAATCTAATACATTGCTGTTGCATTTTGATTTTAGTGAAAACTATAGTTTCTTTTCGCAACTATAGTTTCTTTATATATATATATATATATATATATATATATATATATATATATATATATATATATATTTGCTTTCTTTTGTGTAATTAACTGTAGAAAAACTATCCGCTGTCGTTTAAACTGGTAATGAAAATATTGACAATAACTTTTAAGTTAGAAAATTAGAAAAAAGTGTAACGTTTGGGTTTTACGTGGCCCAGGGTGTGCGTCTGGTGCGCCGCCCTTAAATCCGCTTCTGTTTCGGGCCACCAAAAATCCCAGCCAACAGGATGTGAGGGCATAGCCCAGTCAAAAAAATTTTAACAAATATTCACTGACAAACGGTTGAGGCTGTCAAACAGAAATGAGGAAAAGTGATTTCCGCTGCGAAAGTGAGCCGCTCTTAGGAATGTGTGACAGGAGCGGTCGCACTGGGCACTGTGCTTTGTGGGCCCCAGCACCAGGGTTCACCCTGACTTTTTATCAATTGTAGCAATTTGGCTAATCAGATGAAAAAAGTTGTAGCCAAATGAGAGAGAACCTTAGCCAAATTGACGCGTCGTAAAATGCGGATTCCAAAACAACTCGTATCAAGTTCAAGATGAAAATATAAATCAAAATGCAAATCATGTGTAAATAAAAATTGTTTAATATAAAATGTAAATTTTTTTTACAGTACAAAAAATATTTCAGTTCTCCAGAATTTGTGCAGAGATTTTTTTTTTTGCTGTCCACAATTCAAAAGCATTTTCGAAATTCAATTGTTGCCTACTGGGACCATTAACAGAAATACTGTTATTTATATTTTTTTACATTTATTCTATTCCGCATTCTGTGTTTCAATGAGATTCATGATACTCTACATACATATTCATCTATTAGAGGGAAACTTTTTTCCTGACTTATATTCATTTTGATTGATGTATGATCACTTGTCAACATTTTTATACTGTGTTTAACACTTCTATGTCTTATTCATGAAGAAAAGCCAATTATATAAATATAATAAAGTAAGAATTATAAGCAATATAAATATAACTAATTATATATATATATATATATAGTATATATTAACTAATTATTATACATAATAGAGCTAATAAATATAAGCAACTAAAATAAATGTGAACATAATAACTGGAGGGGGAAGGAATTAGGATACCTTTGATGAAAATCCAAAATTTGCATTGTTCTTATTGCTCGTCGGCGGCATCTCTGCTGAGGGAAGGATTATCATCGAGTAAAGGGTTCACTAACAACAGGTTGTTTTTTGCATGCAGGCTCTTCGGGGTGCGCTCAACTATTAACGCTTCTATAGTCCGTTTCAGGTTAACTTTGCAGTGAAGGGGAAGCTACGAGGGAACCGCATCACTCGTTGCTATGGGGACGAATGCCTCTTAACCAATGTATCGATGCGCGACCTTGGTAAGGTATGGCCGATTCTCGTCAATCTCACTGAGAAAAATGTTTTTTACATGTAACGTAATGGCACAGATAAATTAGTAATAATTATAGAATTTTAAAAAAAAACCATTGCCGATACTTTCAGAAATTAAAGTGATGTTCTTGAAATCATTTGTTTTGTTTTTTGATTAGAAAGTGTTTTAAAATTTATAAAAAATAATTATTTTCTATCAGCGTGTCACTTACTCTTCATTGATGTGCCGTAAGTAACACTAAAAATTTCAAAAAACGTAGTAATATTTTTCTGCAATATTTCCCTTCCCTTAGCTGAAATTTATTTACAAAAAAAATCCAAATAGTATTATGAAAGCAACGTATAATTTCAAAATACTGTATGGCTCTAAAAAAACTTAGGGATTTTTCATTTTTTCTCCAATTTATATGGATAAAACTAATGTTAAATAAAATTTTTAAAGCCAATCAAAAAAAATAAAAATAAATTAAGAAGAAGCAGATTAACTATTTTCATGTGTAAATGCAAGAATAGCACCAAATAATAATAACGATACGGAAAAGTTTAGAATTTTTTACTCACTTTGCTTGCCGAAATTTCCGTCGCTCGACCTTCCCCCCCCCCCTTTTTCCCGAACGGTATACGTCGATGTCACTTGTTTTCACGCCAGTTTTAATATTTTCTTACGGTTGATGTGCTGCTCATGGTTATTACCACAGAGTAAGAATAATTTATATCTTTAGTCTATGGTTATTACGGATGATTCTTATCGAGTTTTGTTTACAGCGAGTATTCAAAAACCAAAAATGTAGTATTCAGGAATGGAAGAGCAGTGAACTTTCGCGTGGCTATCTCCGGTGAAAATAAAGATACAACTGTCACATAAATGATGAAAGCCCAAACCACTGTGGACCCGTCTCTCTCTCTGTTATTTTATCTGAAGAGACAGTAAAGGCAAGGGGCATCTGGAGAAACAGGTGGGTGGAAGATGGCGTCCGTTCGTGTGAGTGGAAGACACGACTCGTGTCAACACTCTCCGTGATCGGAAACTAAAACTATCCCATAAACATGGCAAAAAATAAATAATTAAAAAAAAGGAGGACCAAAACCAAAACTTCTGCACCCATAGAGGGCCTCTCACGATAGTATCGGCACTCTCGTGGAAGAGAAACACTTGTAATCTATGAGTGAATATCTGAACTCTATTTTTGAGAGAAAATAAACCTGGGGCTCGACCATCTACTTGTCCCTGGTAACGATTCTATCGTTCACTCAGCGATTTCTTGTTATGAGCGATAAAAGGGAAGTTTTTGCGACCATATTCTTCGTGAACGATAAATGCGGATAGCTGGGAGGGACAATTGTGAACGAGAGCCAGGAACCTCTCGTTCAGCGGAAGGACAATTATTTCAGTAGGCTTAACAATGGCGATGGCGTCGACTTACGTGTTGTTAAATGATTTTTACGATTCTCAAATGCCTGCACGTGCTCCGGTTTGAAATAGATACGTCATGGATGGGTTTGAGCTGTCGGATAAAGAATTCGTGAACCTTTTTAGGTTGAAGAAAAATGCTACGAGGAAAGTGTTCGAGGAATTGCGCCGATGTTGGCCCATAGGTCGGAACTCGAGACACCGGGCACCGCTGACAGTTGAGAGAAAGTTAAGTAATAATTAATGTTTAAATTAAAATAATTATAATCAGAAATTATTCGTTGTAGTGGTGTTTCATTTTCAATGTGGTGTTTAAATTTTGAATGAATGTTTTTTTATTAATAATGGAAAACGAATCAAGTACTTAACGTAAGCCTATTTAGGCCTATACATTTTTTATGTTCACAATGTTTTCAGGTAATTTTGATATTCATTAAAAAACACTAGGCTTTCAAAATAAAAGTATTTTGAAAAACTCATGCACAAAATATGTAGTTCTGTGCAGTGCCGTCTTAACACGTGGGGCCCCCTTCCGGGCACGACCCGATGTGCATAAATGGCCTCGTAAGAGAGAGTTGGTGCTATTGATTCTCGCGAGGAAAGCATAAAATTTATAATCTACAGGCCCTTTCAGTTAATTAAGGGGGTCCTAGAATATAACTTTGCCTGAGGCCCATGCATGGTACCCACAAGGTTGGGGCTGAAGGGGCCCCGGGAACGATTTCTATCATTTTTCATTGTTTTACACTCTAAATTCACCTTTTCTGGAAAGGACCGGCAAAGATTCAAGCGTAGGGGTCCTGCGGAATGGGGGCACATGGACCCATTGCGTTCTTGAGACAACCCCAGACCTGTGAATCCCAAATTTTGCAGGGCAGCTAAGAAATTGGGCTGGCGCCTAAATATTTTTTCCATTTGTCAAGCCTTGCCTGTGTATATGTGTGTGTGTAAAATTAATAAGTACCCTAAACAAGTTTACAGTATTTTGTTTAGATCACCCTTTGTCCATCACAGTTGTTCCAATGAAATATTCACTTAATGGTTTACCTATTTTTGTGAGTACTGAAGCGATTGCACACTGCATGGATAATAATGCTATTCACTTGTATGCCTCTCTCACTGAGGGCCACAACTAGATGCTTGGTCACCCGGAGCAAGCGAGTATTTTGACGCCCCTTTGTAACGTTTTGAAGGAGAGGTATCAATGAAATTTGCACCCCCCTTGGGTCTAGTGCCCGAGACCCATCTGCTCCCCCCCCCCCCCTAGTTGCGGCCCTGCTCTCACTTATGCATGTTTTTCCCTTGTACTTTTATACAGGTATACAGTCTATATGCTCGTTATAATGACCTTATTTAATGGCAACCATTCCATTACTAACTGATAGCCACACTATATGTCATTGTTTTTCATGTTTTGGGGGGGGGGGGGTGGTTACATTTTCCGTGAGCGCGTTAGCATTTGTTTCTAACAGTTTCTCGTAACACTTTACCATAACATTAGTTTATTCAAATATAATAGTTTTACAATATATCTTGAACAACTACCTCATGTTTGATTTAACTTTTGCGCAGGTTCTATGTGCATGCCACTGGTGCCTACCAAAGAAGCCTGAGCCAAGACGTCTGTTTGGGGATGTACGAACAGTCTGTGAGTAACTCTATCCATACAGTTACTGAGGCCATCAATACGTTGATGCTACATAAGTATGTGAGATGTCCCAATATGTCGACCTGCAAGAGAGTTTTTGGGAGAAGCTCAAATTCCTGGGAGTTATCTGTGCCATAGACTGTATACGCATTCCTGTTGTGGCACCAACGTTTGACAAGAAGTATCCAGAGCCTTCTTACGTCAACGGGAAGCAGTTTCACTCCGTCAATGCACAATTGGTGAGAAATATAGTATTTAAACTTCTTGCCAATAGTCATCCTTTATGATTTTGAATTTTGGGAAACGTCTGTGCAAAGTGGGGGGGGGGGTTAATTTTTTAAAAGCACCAGTTATATGGTTTTTGCATTTATACGACACCATCATTTGAGCCTGAACCCCTCCCTCCAAATTTTCAATGAGTGCCACATGACATCACTATAACAAACATTAGACAGAAACAAGCTTCACATTAGGTTCACAACACGGACATGCACATTCAAACATGTATCAATTTGCTAGAAGTTCCGCAGAGCAATATGGCTGAGGTGCATGTCTGGTTAAGTAGTCATTTATGATACGTTCCATGAAAACTGTCACTATGCAATGACATAAAATAAGAAAAGGTGTGATATCTTTATACAAACTATCAAACAGAATTTGTTCTTGTAGTACTATACACGTATGTTGTCTGAACACTGTTCTCAACCTTTACGTAAAGAAAATTTTTTTTCCATTACTAAATTTCAGGATATTTGTAACGATTTCTGTCTGACACAATGTCAGGTTTCAGTAATTCACATGCTTCTATGCAGTCTTTTAACTATCATTACATAGTTTTTTTATTATTTGAGACAGAACTTCTGACTCTTAACATCGAGGCAATGGATGCTCAGCGGTAATGATGACTATTGCTAGTGAACTGTGTGGCTTTTTTTTTTGAGCGGTGAACACTGACTGCGGGTGTGTTTTTCCAACCTATATGTGTGAATGCAGTCAAAAATAGGGAGGGAAAGCGTTATTGACCAGAAGGGCATGCACAAATGTTGCGTTTGTCTTCCAAGTTTTATCTTTGTGAATTTTTGATTGTGATGTTTTCAGTTTTTGAATATAGTATTGCTTATAAAATGTCTTGTGTTTTGAATGTTTTATGCTGCAATGTATTGTCCTGGCAGTTAAATTCTTGCCATACCTCAAATTTTGCAAGAAAATAAAATAAATGCACAATGAAACTAAATGTAACTGAGAGTTGACTCATTATTTAATCAAGGTGTGAGGAATTCATTGATTTTGGTTTTAAAAGGATATCGGAAATAGTTTTAGTGATCTTGATCCTTCCCTATGTTTATTTTAACTTTCCAATCTGTTATTATTTCCTGATCTCTGTTAGCCAATGCATACATACATTTCATGAATTTTTAAATGGTTGAATTTATCTAAATAAATATAATCTATCTAAATGAAATACAGCAATACAAATTCAATCAATAAAAAGGAAAAAAATCACAATTTTAATTTTTCTCATATACTTCAATAAAATCTTTAAACACGTTACATAACTGTGATGAAAGATTGTTTATAGAAGTGGGTATTTCTTTGAAGGTTATTGCAGTTTCCTCCTGTGCCTGTATGAGCTCTTCTATCGCTTTTTTTTTTCGTTGTGGCATCCTGTTCAATGAAGCTGAGGCTGTTTCCTCTTGATGGGAAGGTACAGTAAGGGATACATCAACAGGACCTGAAATGTGTATTCAAGTGAAGGAGATTTAACAAATAATACCTCATAATCATATCCATTATGCATCAAACTTTCAGACAGTTATATACAATAATGATACAACCCAATGCCATCATGTCACAACTGTTTTATAAGTTTCTGAAAATGCAGGGCAGTCTCAAACCTGGTGGGGGGCCTATGCATTAAGACGGCACTAACTGGAAGACTACAAAACTCAATTGGAAATGCGTGAAACATTTCTGTATGCCAGAGGTAATAGGCACAGTGTCCCAAAAGTTAAATTTAATGAGATCACAATGTAAAGAAGCTCTTCGCTTGTGAGAAAATGTGGCATTGGATGAAGTGAATTTCACTTTTTTTTTTTCACAGCACTCTTGTAGTGAGTCCATATCTACACAAAAAGAAATGTTCTGGTTTAAATAATCATCCTATGCATAACTGCCACATTAATTCAACCTTCAAAAACCAGATTCAAAAAGGCCTGTTTGGACCGCTGTTAATTTTTGTAACATTCTACCATTGTTTATATAAACCACATAAAAAACAATTACATTAGATTTTTTTTCCTTTGAGAGATGTTGATAAAAAAAAAAATTTAGTTTAAGCGATTAAATGCAATATTTCCTTATTTCGTTTCTGTAATTTTTCTAACATCAGCAGGAAACAAAACTTTTGGTTTTATAAACGAAACATATTTAATAAATTAACTATATTTCATAAATTACAAGGTAAAATTCAACAAACTTGGAAGTACTCACCTTTTTCCAATCCTTCCCATCTTTGCTGGGACCATACGGAATGGCATTTAATTTTGTCGCCAGCCGTGACCATGTTGTATTTTTGTCGTGACTTGTGAGGTCAGAGAACAGCTTCCCCTCAATTATAAAGCCTGGCGTTTCTCCAAAAAAATTATCATCACCTCATACTGAGCGGCGATGGTCTTAGAACATCGCTTGGGTTGAGCACCATTCATTGCGATAGAGAAAAAAAAGCACACGGAAGAGACAGAAAGTAAATAAACAGAATGTTTCTGTTGCCACCGGCAGGAAGAACAATTAAAATAAAAAACATAGTAGTAGTTGTATTTCCTTAACATAGCGCTGATTGGTCAGAAGATGAATTACTCTCGAAGAAGCATTTTTGCGTACTTATCGTATCACGTGGTCTGAACGACAATCTTCAACGAGTGGAAAATGGTCGCTGAGAATTTTGTCCTTCAGCTTGTCTTTCAGAATTGTCCTTCACCGAGGGACAGGTTGTTATGAACGACAAGTAGATGGCCGAGCCCCTGATTGAATATTTGTGTTTATGTGTCAGCCTGTAACTGCATGTAAAACTGAATGAAAAATTGTATCGTTATGGAAAATTCAACCTAATAACGAAAAAAAATATGTATATATAGCATATAATTGTGCGACGGAAAAAACACGGCAGTGATATTGGCAGGGAAAATTTTTAGGATATCGCGCCAGAATGTCGTTGCCGTTGCCATGGATTTATAATAATGGTAACCAATATTTTTTATAATTTAAAGATTTTAAACAAGTAAACATCGGTTCAAAACGATATTTTTTGAGTATTTTTTTCAAAATTATAGAAAAAATTGAAATATTCTGTATAAAGGGTCATCGTAAACCTCCGATTTATATTTTGCGGCGAAGGAATACACTCTCTACCTTTCTCTTCACTGCAAAGTTAACCTGAAACAGACTATAGATGAGGTTCATCGTCCCTGTCAAACCCCCTCCCCCCTCTCTGGAACCGTACCTAAAGTAACTGAACATTGTTCGCGATGGGCCAACAAAAATTTCCACTTACGAATTCTCGCACATGCATCAAATGGCCGATATGACTATCAAGAGGCCGAATGGACACTCACGATTTGGCGAACTCGATCTTTGCTTTATTCGCTAAATGAAATATTTTGTCGCGATTTGGCGCAATGGCGATTGGCAGCGCGAACCCTGCCCTACACTCACGGTAAACTATTTGAGGCTGTCGTGAATTCTGAAATTACTTCTTGCATTAATTCTGAAGTTTCATCAATTTTGGAATTATTTCTTTCAACAATACTGAAAAATTTTCCCCCCGCAACTTCTGAATTGGTACAGCAATTATTTCTTTCAATTATTTTTGATTCATCAAGTCTAAAATTTTTATCAGTTTCAGGATTTTTGATTTTCTTTCATTAATTTAAAATTACCTTCAGCACTGAATTTCGCCAGTTTTTGTGTTAATATATTGAATTGTGTATTTAACATTTTATATATGGACATTTCACAGCACTCTTGCATATTTTGAAATAATGGATGCCGATTCCTCAGAGACGTAGCCAGAATTTCTTTCGGCAGGAACCAAAGTGATAGAACAATTGATTTCACCATCTTTTCCCCTTTTTTCGGTCATTTCGGGAGGGAAACAGACCCCCAAGTCCCCCTCCTCACTACGCCCTTGCGATTCCTACTCACAATATATAAAATCGGGCAAATATTTTTCGCGTCCAAAACTATTCAGACGCACTGGGCCCCTCAGGTATAGTCCACCGATCACGAGAAGAACACTGGCTACGTCACGTCGGACGATTCTATTATTTACTTTTAGTAACTGTCCATCGAGAATAGCGCATTAGCAACGCCGCTTTCCCGTTTGGCGTCTTTAGTGCTATTTTGGCCTCCTAGAAATTTCACTAAAAGCGCCACTGCAGTGCTTTCGATAACGTCGTCATCGCAGTGTTTTTATTGCATAAACACCAGCTGTTCGACAGTGTCGTCTTAAGGCATTGTCACATTAGATTCACAAAAATAAGATCTGGTTGAAATTTTCCAGAATTTACGTGGTAGGGGCCTCAGAAAAATCTCTTGGCCCGTGATGCTCTTAAGACGGCCCTGCTGCTCAAGCACTTACGGCACATTATTTTAATACAAAAATATATTTTTTATTCTGCAGAAGGGATCGAAAACTCCAGCCTTTTTTTAATAATCAGTTCTATGCATCAAGCTGAAGCCGAACACTGCTCGTATAAAACATTTTCGACCATAGCCCCCAGAAGGATGGGCTACTACACCGCATACCAACTCCGGTCGTGTATCGCCATACGATAATTTCCAACGAGTGGAGTTGGGTGGGAAATGGAGGCTCCATCCATCGGTGGTCGCCCTAGGCTCGGTAGGTAAAGAACTTGCTTCGAATATTCTATGCCCGAGTGCGAACCCATGGACCTTGATGGTAACCTTCGTAGTGGCAGACGAGCTGAAGACGAAGGATGGGCTGACAAAATCCAGCCTATAGAAGAATTCTTAAAATTTTCTCTTTTTTTCCACACTGTAAATTCAGAATGGACGTCCGGTGAGAGATCCCAGCCAGGATCCCTGCTGCAGCATGAGAGGACCATTCTTCCGATGCCCTTAAGCATTGCCCCCATATCTTGCAGCCGGGCTCTCAGATTGGAATCTTCGACGGGTCACTCTAAAATGAATTTATAGTTGTAAAAAATGATTAGAATCATCCAGGGCTGGATCCCTGTCAGCCCTGCCCTTGGGGGGGGGGGGGGACATGCCCTTAAGGTGGCTGTAACTGCAGATTTGACAAGCAGGCATGCTCAATCTTTTTATTTGTCACCTATTTAAAAAGCCCATATGAGTAGCTTCTGTCGAGAAAGTAAAAAAGGAAAAAAGACGATGATATGGCTATAAGAGAAGGTAAACAGAAGAATGGCTAATTGCTAGCAGGTGGCCTTCTCTTGCAGCCGTCTTTGCAGCTGCGTAGCATTCTCTGTTCTGTTTCGACGGGCTGTTAACCATATATACCGGTCATCAGTTGCTGTAGTGGCGCGTGGCTGACCTTGCCCTGGTCGACGTCTAACATTTCCTGTTTCTTGGAATCGATTCCACAGAATTGCAACAACACTTCTGGCGACTCCAACAGCGTCAGCGACACTACATTGTGTTTGCCCGGATTCCAGTCTGCCTATAACACGCCATGCCATGGACTCCGGTAAATCACGTTGTTGAGACATCCTCAAGTCACCTTGTCTCAAAAAAAAAATACTGCGCAATCGAATTTCACAGTGACGGCAGTAAAACAGACGTTTCTACAACATCCCGATATCTCCTTTTTCTGGTTTTTGACGTCATGAACTTTGATTTGCATACGAAGTTTTCTTCTTCCATTTCCTGCTAGGCTTTAAATTATGGATGATTCATTTTATGTTACTTATCGGTATACATCTTTGCGTAATTTTGTTAAAACCATGTGCTCCCCTAATTGTTTTGAGCAGCGTATGTGTTAAGAGTAAATTTCAATGTGTACATAGATATATTAAGAATAAAGACTAAAGATTTATTTATGGGTAAGTTATGTATATTTCCACTTAAATCTATAAATTTTACAAAAATGTCAATTTTTTTAGTGAAATATGTATTTTTGAAATTTTATAAAGTAGTAAACCCATGACAGTCCCACTTTCATACTTAGGGAATCAGTTAACAATAATGTGAAGTGTTGTATATAATTTTTTGCAAATTTTTGAAGATGCGCTTTTTGATAAATTCAAAATTTAAATTTTAATTTAAATTAAAAAAAAAAACATTTTATCTCAAACCCATATTATGTTGTATATCATAGGAAAGCCCATAAAAAATGCTGCAAAATGACACCTGTCCCATCATTTTAGCTTAATTAGGAGAGTTGCAACAGCAATTTGAAATTATGGCCGTGGGGTGTTTTTTGGTGAATTTTGACAACTTCACATCACTATATTTTCAAAATGGGTTGACGTATTTTAATGAAATTGGGTAGTTTTCTTTATCTACATGTAGGCTACCTCTGTGCCAAGTTTCATCAAAATCTGAGATGGGGAGTAAAATCACTGTGCTGACTTGACACGGAATGACCCGCATTATGTATTTGTATCACTTTCTGTTTTCTATGTAAGCTTAACCAATATTCTGAAACCACTTTACTCAAATGACCCGCAACGTTACTGCGTGATGATGGTTGTCAATTTAAATTATCGGGAAACTTGAAATGGGAATTCAACTAAATCATCAACAATCCAATCATTGATTAAAAACTGTAAAATGCATATGATAGAACTATATGATTTCAGAATACGCATTAACATGGTTTTAAAGAATTGATGATCAAAACGATCATTGATTGATGATTAAACCCATTTTCCACCACTTTATCGGTTTATAATAGAATTTCACAGTTTTATGTGAATATTATGAGGGGGGGGGGACTCAGGGCATCTGTCCTAGAGACATTTTGAATTTATTACCTTCAAAAAACATTTTAAATTAACAGAAATTGAAAAATATAACACATAAAGGAATTTTCTTTCAATATTTTAATTTATTCAAAAAAATAATTTTAATTTTTGATTGTCTTGAGCAGGGCTGTCTTTAGAGCATCATGGGCCCCAGGGCCAAGCGATTTTTCTGAGATCCCACCTGGCAAATCTTCGAAAATTTTAACTTGTTCTCATTTTGTGAGACCTGCGTTCTCTTGAGGCCCCCGGGCCTTGCCCAGGTGGGCCCATGCATTAAGACGGTACTGGTATTGGGGCAGACACGGGACCCCTATACCCCTCCTGCATAGGTTTGTTACATTTTACTGTAGTAAAAATCTTACCACTACTACAAAAGTAGGTTGAAGAACGGGTCATCGCTAAAATCAAATAAATTCGAAAAAAAAGGACACTACTTCAAAAAAGGGACGTATGGTCAAAGCGAAAATATATGTAAATATTATGACCTGTACAGAGAAATGACTCGCATACTTTGAGCAACACCAATCATTTCTGACTCCCGGCATCCCTGTCCATATTGTATATTTCAGAGCATACAGTTGAAAAAGAGAAAAGTCACTTAGATCACTTGTGCTCCCCGAGAGGGAATGAAATCTTTTCTATCCCTAATACAAGAAAACTGCATTGTTTCATAAAAGTTGCAGATTTTGTGTTGAAGGCAGCTAATGCGTCTTCAAAACCAAAACATTTCACTATAATAAACCTACAAACTGGAGAAGTTCAAGCAGAACAGCATAATGATGAGCCAGCAGGAGAAAAGTGTGAAATAAATGTTGGCAACTAGAGTTTAGTTCCATTTCCAGGGAAATGCAAAATGAAGTATTTTGCAGGCCAAGTTGTTCACAAACAGAAAATGTCAGTTAAAGTAAAGTTTCTGCAAAAAAAGGGAGCTGTTTTACTTGGCCATCAAAAGACGATATTTGTGATGTTGATACTGATATGAACATTAAAAAACTGCCAGAGCCTAATTTTGACTGTAGATGTTACTTGACATTTGAAAATTGATTTTTCCAACTATGTAATGGGTTGATATAGTTGTTATAGACACCGTTGTTGCTTTAATTTATAAATGGTAATTGTGTAGTGAAAGTTACGTGAAGAAATTTAATTAAAGAATGAATTGAGTTCTTAAAATCTTTTGAATTTTATTTCCTGTAATGTAGAACTTTTCAGCACAATTATGATACAGCAATTTTTCTCACTGATGAGACAATCAGAAGAAATTAGAGTTTAAAAACAAATCTAAAAAATGAGTTCCGTTCAGGTAATGTAAGTCACAGTTACAGAATTTAAAAAAAAAAATTTATAAATAAAATAAATCAGTTGCAAAGATTTTTTTATTTGCTAAAAATAATATGCATACCTATAGGAAAGTATTGATACACAAAAAAAAGTTTTTTACTGCTGAGTGTGTTTTTTTAATTCACACTATAATGCCTGAAAAATTGATGCCGTAAGTCAAGCATGGAATTACCCATCTCTTAAAACTTCAATTACTTGCAAACAGTATACTTTGTAATGATGTTATTGCATTGTCATACCTTTATGGGGGCCACAGATAGAGTGTGATTTTATTGCATTGTCTATATGTACTCTGTGGCCCCCCACGAGGGTGGGGCTTGCAGGACTCCACCCTCGGGCAAATATTATTTTCGATTTTTTTTTACACTAAAAATTCGTTACAGAGGGGCCCCACAAAAGATCTCCACCAAGGGGGTCCTGGCTCTGGGATGTGTGGAGGGGTTATGACTATCCTAAGAAAGACAAATAAATCTGCATTCAATGCTTATTTAAATTATATTTCTTCCCATTATATTTTAAATGTTTTTTTACAAGTAAAGAAAATAAACATTTTCATAGAGATGTAAAATTCTCGAGAATAATCTTTCGGAGAATATTCTCATCGAGGAGAATATTCTCTGGTAGGACTACTATTATAAGTAACTTGAGAATATTCTTATAAGTTCTTGATGAGAATATTCTCCTGTTATTTATAACATATAATATCCTTGAGAATATTCTCTGGAGGAAGAACTTTCATAAATTACTGGGGAATATTATATTCTTATAGAAAATAAGAATTATTCTGGAGTTATTAATAATAGTCCTTCCAGAGAATATATGCTTCAGTTACCGAAATCTTTCCAGAGAATATTATCAAGAATATATGTAATAACATGTATTACTAGCTACAATACCCGGCGCTGCCCGGGTTTTCTTCAATGAGGCTTTTTGGATCATGCGATATCTCCCTCTTTCTTTGAGGGACATGCAAACCGTATCTAAGTTAACCAATATGGCGACGTCCTGCGCGACTCATGAAAGAAATAAATCTAAATTTAAAGAAACGTAGAAATGAATAGTCCCCCCCCCCCTTTTTTTATGGGTGTAAGGTATTTCGATTCCCTCCCCCTGAACTTCAAGTTATCCATCTCTGCCTGTTTCAGCTTCCAATAATGCTTAATTAAAGCTGAGGAATTTTTTCGATGCACTTTACGGGGCCCAAAACTAATTTTAAAAACATCCTAAACTATATGAATTTATGCAAATAAATATCAAAAGACAATACGGAGACATTAATTTTCATGCTTGAGAAGATATAAATAAAAAGTTGAAATCAATGTTATTGCATGGATATCCAACTCAAAGTAGGTCCAGCTAATTACTTCGTATTTAATCTCCTGGGCTTCGTATATCTATCTCTAAGCGACCTTAATATTTCAAAAATCGAGATTTCAATACAATTTTTAAAATTATTGATGTGACAGAAAACCCCACTAAATTTCCGCATTTATACGATAGAATCGGCAATTATAACACTGATTTCTAGGAGGATCACCCTTTTCCTGACCCTCAAAGCGATGATGGTCATGATTATGACGTCTATTCCAAAAGCCTCATTACTGAGAGTATTGAAAATGTGGCAAACCATTATAAAGGCATAAACTATTATACATAACTGGCAGCATTAAAGAAGTGACAAACCATTGTAAAGGCATATGCATGCCTGAAACGCATTGCTAGGGAACCACGGTAACCAAAGTAAACGTTCGGAAAGTGATTGCTGAGGTCCAAAAACCATTGTTGCCAGACAGTTTTTCGCCTATTTGGGGCACTTGCCCTACTCTGACGAAATTTTAAAGTAGCTTATCGTTCAAGTCGGGTCCCATTTGGTATATATGCAAAATTTGGCAACGATCAATCTAAAATTGTAGATTTGTATAGAGAACATACACACACACAGACAGAAAATCAATTTTATATATATAGATAATAAATAATATCGATAAATAACTTGAGAATAATTTTTATTTTTATATTATTTAATATTCTCTAGTAATTTATAATAGTAGTCCTTTGAGAGAATATTCTCTGTCCCTGTCTCTCTTCCAGTAGAAAATTAAACCAACAGGGCTGAATTACACAACTTTTAAAAACAAGGGAGTGATACAGAATGTAAGTGTATTGTGCATTAAAAAAACAACAGTTCGGTATCTTCTTAGAATGAAGGTGATTGTATAATAATTTTGCTTCCTTTATCAATCAACTTTGGTTTAATTTCTTTTGTGTTGTGAACTTATTTCTGAAAATTTGTCTAATTTTAAAATAATTTTTTAATGTCTTAATTTAATGATATCTATATAAAATCTTTATAACCAAATTTTTAAAGCCTCTCATCATGACCGGGAGAATATTCTCAGAATATCTCGAACTAAAAGTTGTCATTGGGGGCGATTATATCAGAAATTGTTTTGTTGTAAATGTTTCAGGCAATGAAAACTGATTTATAATTCCTAATATAAACAAAATTAATAAAAAAAATCTAAATTATTTGAAAGGAAAATGAATATTCTCAATTATTCTCCAATTTTTACATCCAGGAGATGGGATGTCACATCTCTACATTTCATGAATGTTTTCTAACGCACAATTACCAATCCTTTTTAATAGCATCTTTTGATTTGAGTGATCTATATACTTTCACTAATTTCTTTGCTTTTTCACATCCAAGTTTGTTTCTCAGTTTTGACCATACTAGTACATATACCATACAAGTAGAAAAAAATTCGCTCAATTGATGCAGATGTAATTGAATGCAGGTCTTCCAAAAATTTGCAAAAGTCTGCATTCAAAATCTTATTTTTTTCTGCCTTGCAATGCATGATTTTCCACCACTTTTTTGCTTCAACTGACTATAATGTTTTGTGAAAACATTGTTCCTGAATAGAAATCTGCATCTTCTATTTGAAACATCTGTAGCGCAATAAATTCTGTATTCAGTTTTTTGATCTATTGTTCAGCGGAAGCGTCTTGTTCCTTAGTTAATCTTTTCCCTCTCAAAGCAGGACCAGTCATATTTGCAAGGAAATGAAATGGAGTTAGTGCTTTTTCAAAGCGATGTGCAACACACTCCTCATACGAAGATAATTCTTTACTTTCCAATACATCTAGCCATATTTCTATTGTCTGTCCAAGAGTACAGCTATCTCTTCATAAATTATCTAGGACTTTACCAATACTCGATAACTGCACTTGCAAGTTGATGCATTCTCAATATAATCCTTTGTTATCTAAAAACATCACAATACTTTTCAATTTCTTCTTTATGTGCAATGGATATTTCTATGTATTTTAGATAATTATGGATGAATGAAGAAAGGCAAACTTCTCCAGAATTCCACCTTGTTTCATTAGGTAATTGTGGCTTTTGTCCATCTTTTTCCATAAGCCACCCAAGTGGTCTATGGTGGTGTCTAAAATATTTTTGTATTTCTACATATTTTACATTTTTAGGGGTGATATCTTTAACAAGATGATTCATAAAATAGACTGAGCAGCCAAAAGCAAGGACATGTAGATGGTTTTGGAAAATTATATCATGAAAGTTTTTTATTTCGTTCTCGTTAGCGCAACAAACAACAAAAATACTTTAATCATACTCTTGCTTAATAGTATCCATAGCCCTTTCAGCTATTTCCACACAGAATTCTGCTGTTTTCTTGTGAGTCGCATTCGACAGCATCTATTAAGTGGGTGCTCTTACCAGTGTGGATACTCATTGGGATGATAGTCAGCATTTGCATTTGACCAACTATCCAACATCAGAGTGAGAGTTGAATTTTTCATTTCCTCTGCCATTAGAATATCAACAGTTTTAACTGCCTCATCTAATAATGATCCAGCTAATTTCTTCCTATTAGGAGGGATATAACCCGGATGCAAAGCATTAAACATTCCTTTAAATGAATGCATCACTATCAGCTATATTAAAAGCAGGGTTGTAGTGATTTGAATCAGTTGATTTAAATCAACTGATTTTTTTTTTTTAAATCACTGATTAAAATCAATTTTTTTCAGATATGAAAAATTATTTGTTGCAATTGAATAAAATTACTTATGCAGCTCTAAAGTGATTTAAATTTTTATTATTTTAAATATCAATTAATTTAAAAATATATTTTCAAATATTTTTATATTATACACTGAAGAGCCAAAAAAACTGGTACACCTGCCTAATATCATGTAGGGCCCCTGCAAGCCGGCAGAAGTGCCGCAACGCGACGTGGCATAGACTCGACTAATGTCTGAAGTAGTGCTGGAGGTAATTGACACCATGAATCCTGCAGGGCTGTCCATAAATCCGTAGGAGTAAGAGGGGGTGGAGATCTTTTCTGAACAGCATGTTGCAAGGCATCCCAGATATGTTCAATAATGTTCATGTCTGGGGATTTAGGTGGCCAGCGGAAGTGTCTAAAGTCAGAAGAGTGTTCCTGGAGCCACTTTGTAGCAATTCTGAACGTGTGGGGTGTGCATTGTCCTGCTGAAATTGTCCAAGTCCGTCGGAATGCACAATGGACATGAATGGGTGCAGGTGATCAGACAGGATGCTTACGTACCTGTCACCTGTCAGAGTCGTATCTAGAAGTATCAGGGGTCCCATATCACGCCAACTGCACACGCCCCATACCATCACAGAGCCTCCACCAGCTTGAACAGTCCCCTGTTGACATGTAGGGTCCATGGATTCATGAGGTTGTCTCCATACCCATACACGTCCATCAGCTCGAAGCAATTGGAACTGAGACTCGTCAGACCAGGCAACATGTTTCCAGTCCTCAACAGTCCAATGTCAGTGTTGTCGGGCCCATTTGAGGCGTAAAGCTTTGTGTCGTGCAGTCGTCAACGGTACACAAGTGGGCCTTCGACTCCAAAAGCCTATATCGATGATGTTTCGTTGAATGATTCGCACGATGACACTTGTTAATGGCCCCGCATTGAAATCTGCAGCAATTTGCGGTGTAACATGACGTCCTCCGGGTCATGTTTCCTTAATTAATGTCAAGAGTGTACTTACCTTTAGAATTCTTAATCTGTTGGTGTCTCCCGGGTGAGATGTCACCAAGTCTCATTGGAGGTTGTTTTCCTTCGTACGTTCCAAGTTTTATATTAACATAATATTTCGTTTGCCGGCGGATGGCCGCGGATCTCCGTTGGTCAACTTTCCCAATTGTCGTTGGTTGTGTTGGGTGAACCTGGCCAGTTCGCCTGACATGTTGCCAAACGGTAATTTAATGTTTATACTAATATTTCGAAATTATATGCAAATTATACCAATGTTCTTATTATTGTGACGTAATATTTTTCATGATGTGACGGAGTATTTCCGCGGTCCAAGTGGACCAAAATACTTGTTCCCCACTAGCGTATATATACAAGTTGTGGTTATTGAACGATCGCATTACATCTCATCACATCTCGTTGCATTTATCTTCACCTCACTCGTTTAACGAGTTTGGTGTTCCGATGTTATAGTACAGTGGTACTAATCTTCTAGTCAGGTCTAATGTAACGTGACCTCATCTAGCCTTAGGCTTGGAATCGTATCCTATCATGAGTATCTAATTTTATATTTGTGTCTGGGCAGGTCCGAACTTTTAATAGTAGCTTTACGTAAGTGCAATGGTTTGGTTCTTCTAACGCTAACCGGGTGATGTCGGAAAGGTCTCTACCCAGGGTTCCTGGTCTAGTTGGTTTCGCCAACTATGTGAAATAGATGTGTCGATAACGACTGTTCTCAACATCTGCCTCATCGCCGCCCGATTCCTGATCTCCTGCAGTTCTAGCTCTTCGGCACCCGCTGGATTGACATCCGACGATCGTCTCTTTTACAGATTCTCATCTGTTGGTTCGCCAGACTCTTGGTTCCGATGTTGTGCTAATTCGAAACAGTCCACCTTGAAATCGGAAACACTGCTTCACCGATCTCAGGGCCAGTGAGAATCTGCCTTTGGCGGGTCTCGTCTTCGCGGACATCCACTTCAAAACCAGACTTAGTGTCTCTCTTATAACCACATGCCGAAGTTCCGGACCTTCCCCAGATAAGTGCAATATATGAAAAAGTCTGTGATACGATTATATTTTTAATTTAACGTTAAACTAATGTTTTTTAATATCGTTGGAAGATTTCTGAATTAATATTGTAACTGTGTTTAGTTTTTATAATTGAATAAATGTCTTGATTTGAACTCTGTTGTCGTCTTATTTCCTCGTGCTGTCAAAAAACTTGAGGATAAAAAATATAATTCGGGAAGTAACATTAAAACGTTACAGCGGAAGGGTTGCACGTCTGTCACGTTTAATGATTCTCGTCAGTCGTCGTTGGTCCCGTTCTTGCATGATCTTTTTCTGGCCGCAGCGATGTCGTAGATTTAATTTTTTACCGGATTCCTGATATTCACGGTACACTCGTGAAATAGTCGTACGCGAAAATCCAAATTTCACCGCTACCTCGGAGATGCTATGTCCCATCTCTCGTGCGCCGACTATAACACCACGTTCAAACTCACTTAAATCTTGATAACCTGCCATTGTAGCAGCAGTAACCGATCTAACAACTATGCCAGACACTTGTTGTGTTATATAGGTGTTGCAGACCGCAGCGCCTTACTCTGATTGGTTCCATATCTCTTTATTTGCATATGCATGCCTGTACCAGTTTTTTTGGCTCTTCAGTGTATCATTGTAAACTCTATCCAATAAGAGATATGGCTTGCAGCTGGTGCTTTACAACTTAACACAGGTGCAACAAATTCTTTCTAGAATGTTTCCCTTTCCCTCTTAAAGGAAATAAAGTGTTGTAAACAAATACAAAAAACAAAATTATCTAAATACAACTTATTTAGTATTCAGGTAAAGCAAAAGTATATATCTAGAAAAAAAATTAACTCTTAATCTACGGATCATTCCATTTCAAATCACCCGGCAAAATGCCAAAATGACACCCATAGTCTCAGATTTCAATGATTTTTTTTTTATTTGTTGCTTTTACTATCCTCATTAACTGTGTGAAATATTATTTGCATATCTCTAAAACTTTTTGAGAAAAAAAATGTTGAACTTTATCAAAAACTGATGCAGATGACTTTTCCGAGGCTAAATTTTTAAGCGGCATTGTTTGAGAAAATAAATCATAACTTTTTCAATTTTCAATATATTCAAGTGAAATTTCCACTAAAGTGTTCACAAAAACATACATTTCAAATGTAAGTGTATGAATTATATTTATTCATATTTTGTATGTTTTTGTGAACACTTTAGTGGAAATTTCACTTGAATATATTGAAAATTGAAAAAGTTATGATTTATTTTCTCAAACAATGCAGCTTAAAAATTGAGCCCCGGAAAAGTCATCTGAATTAGTCAGCCATGCCAAGGACTGAAAGTTCTGGAAGAAAACAGTCCATTGAATGGACTATGGTGGATAAAACTGATAACAAATGGCAAGTGACCCGTAGGTTTTGCAATACCATAGTTAGAGTGCAAAAGTGGAAAGAATCCGTGCTCATGCGAATAAATGCAAGAAATCAGAAGCTCATTCCTCGTTTTTGTGTTCATCAAACACTGATGATAATGAATCTTTATGCAGTGAAAAGACATCTACTTCATTGAAAAGAAAGCAACCTCTTGAAGATAATGTTTCTACATGCAAAAGTTCAAATACTATTGTGGATGCTGGAACATCAAAACCCAAACACCAAAGGCCAATATGACAATTTATTGTTAAAACAAGTGACCGCCAAAGGTTAGTTCTTGATTGAAAAGTATCCAAATTTTTTTATGCTAATAATATACCTTTTAATTAAGGTTGTTGATTTTTTTTTAAAAATTGATTTATTTTTGATTTAAATCAGATTTTTTTTTATTTCATTGATTTTTTAAACAAAATATATAAAATATATGTATCACTAACACACCAGTCATCAATCTATGTAAATAATATATGCAAATAATATTTCACACGGTTAATAAGGATAGTAAAAGCAACAAAAAAAAAAAATCATTGAAATCTGAGACTATGGGTGTCATGGCTGGGTGATTTGACATGGAATGACCCCTACACTATTTTTTCAGAGAATAAGATTGATGTGTTTCAGAATGTTTAGTTGCTTACAAATAATTTGTTAGGATTTTTGTTTTTTTAATCGTAATTCTAATAAACTGCTACACTATTTCTTCTTATCATTTGGGAACAGTGTTTCTCCATTAGAGGTGTTTGAACTCTGGTTGCGCTTTAAGCACACACTAAATCAGCTAAAATTTTTATCAATATTGATTTAATGTTCTGTTTATTTAATGTTAATTATTAATATACTTATATACTTAATTGCCATAAATTACCAGTCTATTATATATATTTATAGCATATATAACTTTCTTTCCTTATGTTTCAAATATCAAAAACCCCAAAAAATCTGGGTTTTTGCCAACCCTGACCAAATATATATTTTTCATATCATTATTGGTTGAATTTTCCATTGTTTCTCCAGATGCCCCTTGCCTTTTAGTGTCTCTGCAGATAAAATAAGAGAGAGGGGGCCCACAGTGGTTTAGGCTTTCATTTTTTATGTGACAGTTCTATCTTTCTTTTCACTGGAGATAGCCATGTAAACAGTTCTCTGCTCTTCCATTCCTGAATACTATAATTTTGGTTTTTGAATACTCACTGTAAACAAAACTCCATAAGAATCATCCGTAATAACCATGAGCAGCACATCAATCATAACAAAAGACTAAAACTGTCATGAAAACACATGCCATTGACATATACCGTTCGGGGGGGGGGGGTGGAAAGTGGGTGAGCGACAGAAATTTCGACAAGAAAAGTCAGTAAAAAAATTTTCAACTTTTCTGTATCCTTATTACTTGGTGCTATTCCTGCATTTACACATGAAAACTCTAGTTAATCTGCATGTTCTTAATTTATTATTTTTGATTGGCTTCAAAAATTTTATTTAACGTTAATTTTTTCCATATAAATTGAAGAAAAAATTAAAAATCCCCAAGTTTTTGAGAGACATGGTTAATATACAGTATTTTAAAATTATACGTAGTTTTCATATTTATTGTTTGGAATTTTTATTAATAAATTTCAGCTGATAGAAAAGAAAAATGTTACTATGTTTTCGAAATTTTTAGTGTTACTTAAGGCCCAATCAATGAGGAGTAAGTGACACACTGATATAGGGTAATTATTTTTTCTAAATTTTAAAGCACTTTCTAATAAAAAAACAAAAATGATTTAAAAAATCTCACTAATTTCTGAAAGTATCTGCAGTTTTTTTTAAAATTCTATAATTATTACTAATTTACTGCGCAATTTTTTTATACTTATTACGTTACACTCAAAAAAATATTTTTCTCGTGAGATTGGCAAGAATCTGCCGTACCTTACCAAGGCCGCGCATCGATGCATTGGTTAAGAGGCTTTCGTTTCCATAGCAACGAGTGATGTGGTTCCCTCGTACCTTCCCCTTCACTGCAAAGTTAACCTGAAACAGACTATAGAATAATTGGTTCTTAACCGGGATCGCAAAAGAGCATTTCAAGGGTGTGAGATTTCAAAAAAAAGAAATACATGTTGACTGATTATTCAGGAAAATTAAAATTGGGGTACCTTCTCAATCCAGATCAATTTCAGTGTTTTTTTTCAACTTTTGCAGAAGCTGCAGCCTCCACCTTACCAGGTTTCAATCTTGCAATAAGATTTCACAAGATCTTGAAAAAAGCTTCAAACAAAAATGGAGCAAAATGTTTGGAGCTTTGAAATCGTTTTAGGAATGACTTGCACTCAGAGGGGGGGGGGGGTCTTAAAAAACTCATCTCACACTTAATGGGGTATCTTTTTACTGCTAGACCAACAAAGGTGGCAGGCTAACCTGAAAGAGACTTGTTCTATATAAACTTCACATTGACAAAAATGTCTACAGCTCTAGAGATGTGAGGTGAGAATATTCTCCTGGATGTAAAACTTGAATATAATCGAGAATATTCATTTTTCTTTTAAATAATTGTCATGTGTTCATGTTTGCATATGGCAACACTCACAAAAACGTGGTCAAGGCCGCCAGTATGTAAGCACCGGAAAGAGAATAAAGTTGTTTTATATTTTCAGCTGTGTCTTCTACCTAGAATCTAATGCCGATTATGTACGACTATGTGTCAGTAATTACATACAAAATAGTGGCGACGAGTCGGAAGGTAGACGGAGTGTGGTCGTAAGTACGCATTTGATCCGTGTTGTTTAGCCTCCGTAGCGAGATAGGCCTTCCATGGTGCTAACTGCTCTTGCTATCACATGCGACCATGGCTCTTTTTGGGAATTTAGGGGAATTTGACTGCAAAAAGGAGTCATTCTTAAAATATTCGGAACGTCTATCTCAATTTTTCGTGGCTAATGAAGTTGAAGATGAGGGCCGGCAACGTGAGATTTTCCTATCGATCGTCTGCACCTCAACCTATAGCTTACTGAAGAACCTCTTGTCACCGGTGTTGCCTACTGCCCGGTCTTTAGCACAGCTATTTAGATACATTGCAAAACCACTTCGAACCACCACCTTCAGAGATCGTGGAGCGTTTCCGTTTCAGCTGCTGATGTCGAAAATCAGATGAATCAGTTGCTACTTTCATTGCGGAACTCCGGAACCGTGCTAGATACTGTAATTATGGTGCTACGCTGTCCCAGATGCTTCATGACAGACTGGTGTGCAGTATTAACGACGAAACCATTCAGAAGAAATTGCTGGCTGAAAGGAACCTAACTTTCGATCGGGCATCAGAGATAGCACTATCCGCGGAGGCCGTTTCAAGAAACGCATCAAATCTTCGTGTGGACAGTGCATTGTCAGCAGAAGTTTTCATGGTGAAACAGAAGAAGCCACACAGTAAAAATTCAAAGTCGCAGTCATCTGTATCGAAGGTAGGAGTTTACTGTTACTCGTGTGGAGAGAGAGGGCACAAATCCCCGTCATGCAAATTTTCTAAAAGCAAATGCCATGCCTGTGGAAAAATCGGGCATATTGCCAAGGCTTGTCAATCGATCAAAAGCAAAGCGGGTTTCAAAAACAATTCTAGTAAAGTCCATCAAGTAATGTATGTGCCAGCTTGTGATCAGGACTCTGTTTATGATGTGCTATCATTGATATCTTTACAGAGTGTTCCTCCTCCTTGTAAAGTATGTGTTGAAGTTGAGGGACTGTCGATAGAAATGGAGGTAGACACGGGTGCTCCATTTACAATAATGCCTCATGCTCTTTTTCTAAAGTATAAACATAAGTTTCCTGCATTGCGAGATACACACATCAAGTTGAGATCTTTCACCAAGCATACCCTAAAGCAGTGGTTCTCAACCTTTTTTGACTCGCGGAGCCCTTTTTAGTAAAAATAATTCTATGGCGGAGCCCCGTAGGCCCATTTTTTAATTATCCATTAAAAAAGTACTGATTTATTTAATTAAAAATATTTATAACTATTTTGTAAATTTTACTGGTTTTTTAATTTCCTCGAGCGGCCGCGGAGCCCCTGGAGAGTACACAAGGAGCCCCAAGAGCACCGGTTGAGAACCGCTGCCCTAAAGATTGCAGGGGCTATGGATGTGTCTGTCAAGTACAGAGAAAAAATGTGGTGCTTCCTATTCTGGTAGTGGAACAGTGTTCTGTGACCCTGATGGGGAGGAGCTGGATCAACGAGCTAGAAGTCTGGCATGATATCAGGTCTACATTGCCTATAAACGCGATCCAGACTTGCCTTCCATCACCACTGCAAATAAGCTTACCGACAGTCTTGAAGGACCATCAGGAGCTCTTTTCCCCGGGACTGGGAAAGCTGAAGGATGTAAAGGTGCACTTAAACAAGAAAGAATCTGTGACACCAAGGTTCTTCAAGGCTCGCCCTGTACTGTATGCATACAAAAAGAAAGTAGAAGATGAAAGTGACAGGCTTTTGGAGTTAGTTGTACAGGATAGAGTGACATCATCTGCATGGGCTATGCCAGTACTAAAGTCAAATGGGAAAATAAGGTTGTGTAGTGATTTCAAGCTGACCGCCTACATTGCTACTGGCCTGGAGCATTCTCCTCTTCCAAATGTTGTGGACTTGTTTGCACGTCTTTCTGGGGGTGCAACCATCTCCAAGATTGACTTGTCAGATGCATATTGTCAGCTGGAGCTGGACGAGGCCTCTTAGGATATCCTGGTGATAAACACGCATAAAGGTTTATTCCGTTATACAAGGCTACCATTCGGAGTAACTTCAGCTCCTGCTATCTTCGAGAGGGAAATGGATAAGCTTCTGCAGGGGCATGATAGCGCTTTGTGCTATTTAGACGATTTACTCATTACAGGTCGATCAGCAGAAGATCATTTAAGGAACCTAAAAAGGGTCCTGACAACATTGCAAGAAGCTGGCATCAAACTGCATCCATCAAAGTGTGTTCTCATGCAGCCATCTGTAGAGTATTTAGGGCACAGGATAGATTCGGATGGTCTGCATCCTGCCCAAACAAAGTTGGATGCTATTGAGAAAGCACCTGAACCAGCCAATGTGGAGGAACTCAGATCCTTCATAGGGTTACTAACTTACTATGCTAAATTTCTGCTGAACATGTCAGTGTTATCTCCGCTGTACAAATTGCTGAATAAGAATGAGTTCTGGAAGTGGACTAAGTTGGAGAAAAATGCTTTCTATGAAGCTAAGAAAAGGTTATCTTCTTTGCTGGTGCATTTTGACGAAACCAAAGAAGTTTGCTTGCAGTGTGATGCTAGTCCATATGGTGTTGGAGCAGTACTATCGCATCCGTCAGCTGGTGGAGATCGTCCAATTGCCTTTGCTTCCCGATCGCTTACTAAAGCAGAGTGTAACTACAGCCAGATTGAAAGAGAAGCTTTGGCTCTGATATTCGGCGTCTCCCGTTTCCGCAAATATTTACTTGGAAGGACCTTTACATTGGTCACCTGAGTGATAACGGGACATCATTCACCAGTGAGGAGTTCTCCGACTTTCTCCACCAAAGGGGTATTACTCATGTTCAATCAATCCATCCGGAGTCGTTTGGACTTGCTGAAGCCTGGAAGTCATCTACCAGTTAATGGAAATACAAAGTTCAAGTCCAAGGATGAGGTTTGGTGTAAAAACTATGGTAGTGGTCCAAAGTGGGTTCCAGGAGAGATTTCGACTCCCATTGGAAGAGTTATGTCAAGAGTAAACATAGCCTCGGGCTATGTGATTCGTCATAGGGACCAGCTGCGATTGAGGAATTTGAACACCACCACCACCTGTAGAGTCAACTGAATCTTGTGAACCAGATCTGCCAGCTAGTGCCGAGGTTCCTCAGCCAGTAGAGTCTTCTCAAGAGGCTGATCAGACTACTCCAAAGACTATTCCAGTCTTAAGACGCTCACAGCATTCTTGTCGTGCACCTGTGAAGTGGGACTTATAGGGTTTTTTTTTTGTGTGTGTTTTAATGTATGTAGGCCCTACGCATCCATGTTCGGATATATAGCACTATAATAGGGAGTATGTTTTTGTTTTTGAAAATTGTGTGTATACATATATTTCTTCAGCCTGTTGTATGCCTTTCGTTACGTCCATTTTTTAATATTATCAGAAAAAAAATCCCTGAGTATTTTTCTTTTGCATATGTAGGGAGGGAATGTCATGTGTTCATGTTTGCATATGGCAACACTAACAAAAACGCGGTCAAGGCCGCCAGCATGTAAGCACCGGAAAGAGAATAAAGTTGTTTTATATTTTGAGCTGTGTCTTCTACCTAGAATCTAATGTGGATTATGTACGACTATGTGTCAGTAATCACATACAAAACAATAATTAAAATTTTTTTACTGATTTTGTTTATATTGTGAAATATAAATCAGTTTTCATTGCCTGAAACATTTACAACAAAACAATTTTTGGCATAATCACCTTTAATGACAACTTTTAGTTCGAGTGACACTCCTAATGACAACTTTTAGTTTAGCCTCTCCAGGTCATGATGAGAGGTTTTAAAAATTTGGTTATAAAGATTTTATATAGAAACCATTAAATTAAAACATTAAAAAATTATTTTAAAATTAGACAAATTTTCAGAAATAAGTTCACAACACAAAAGAAATTAAACCAAACTTGATTGATAAAGGAAGCAAAATTATTATACAATCACCTTCATTCTAAGAAGATACAGAACTGTTGTTTTTTTTAATGCACAATACACTTACATTCTGTATCACTCCCTTGTTTTAAAAGTTGCGTAATTCAGCCCTGTTGGTTTAATTTTCTACTGGAAGAGAGACAGGGACAGAGAATATTCTCTCAAAGGACTACTATTATAAACTACTAGAGAATATTCTTATCAAAAATAAAAATTATTCTCAAGTTATTTATCAAGATTATTTATTATAATACATGTTATTACATATATTCTTGATAATACTCTCTGGAAAGATTTCGGTAACTGAAGAATATTCTCATCGAGGAGAATATTCTCTGGAAGGACTATTATTAATAACTTCAGAACAATTCTTATTATTTTCTATAAGAATATTCCCCACTAATTTATGAAAGTAGTCCTTCCAGAGAATATTCTCAAGGATATTATATGTAACTATATTATAAATAAGAGGAGAATATTCTCAAGTTATTTATAATGGTAAAGAGAATATTCTTGAATATTCTCGTCGATGAGAATATTCTCCGAAAGATTATTCTCGAGAATTTTACATCTCTATACAGCTCTTTCCAAACATTACACATTTTCAACCCATCTCCAACTAAAACAATTTCTACAAGAAAAACAACTCCTACAAGAAAACAATTCTTTCAATTTTACTCATTTGTGGTGTCTTGTAAACTTTGTGTAGCAAGGAGGCGAATTCTATAAACAAAAAATATATACCATTGACAAGTAGGGCCATCTTAACAACATCATAGGACCCCAAGCCAAATGATTTTTCTGAGGCCCACCAGACAAATTTACACGCTTACCCTTGAAAATTTCAACTAGATCTCATTTTTCCCGAGGCCCCTCTTCTCACCAAGTGCCCGGGTGAGCCCATTCATTAAGACGGCACTGTTGACAAGTTCTTTCATCCCATCCAGCTGCCTTCCATACAACCCTCAGGTAGAACCCCTCTCCTGCCCCATCTTGACATATTTTAATGGCCCCCTATACAGAGGCAGCAAAAAAAAAAACCAACAAGAAGATAAACCCTTTTCTCAGAAGAGATAGAAAATAAATTAGAGCTGGTATTGAGTTTTGTTTTTAACAATGGAAAAAAAAAACCCCTTCATCCATTTACAACTGCTATTATACCACACATTTAAAACGTCCATATTCTTCTGTGGAACTTAAAACGAATTGGTATATGAAGAGATAGTATATTTCAGACCAAAAATATACTGAGAAATTGAATTTTCTGGATGTTATGCCGAAACATATCACTTTTCTTTCAAAATATCAGTTCCGGCATAACATCCAGAAAATTCAATTTCTCAGAACTGATACATGTTGAAATGTGCATGTCCGTGTTGTGAACCTTGTTTCTGTGTAATGCTTGTTATAGTGCTGCTATCTATTACATATTCTTCAAACTATGAGTGAAGTGTAATGTTTGATGATTTTCATCCATTTACTGAAAAAGCAGGTTCAGTGACCTTGACCAACATTGGTTTCAAGTAGGTAAAATCCCCCCCCCCCCTTCAACTAATGGGTATGAGCAAACATTTTGAAATAACTTACACGACGAAATGAAATATCTTATGTGACAGGAGTCAATGGCAACAATACGCGTTAGTCGAATGGAAACACGGGATTCTGAGCAACCTGGAAAGTCAGGGAGAATCGGGGGAAGTCATGAAAAATGTTAAATATTTGTCAAAAGTCAGGGAAAATCTGAAGGGTAAAAAAATTAATAGGGGATAAATTCTGTTTTCATTGCAAGTTTCATTGTGCAAAAGTTAGACTTTAAACGTGAACACTTGGAAAAGAAACAACAAAAAAAATTGTAAACCAGTAAATCCTAGTCAATTTTGGTAACTTTAATGTAAAGTACATACACTCTCCTACTTTGGATGGTTGATTGGATAGAGTGTAGGTGAAACACAATGTGCTTCATTGTAAATTCTGGGTCATTTTGTTCTGACAAAGCATGCAAAGAGCTGTACAATGAAACTTGCAAAAATTTGGTCAATTCCAGTTTTTCGAACCCATTGTGCGACCAATAAACATTGCAATATCAATGATGTTTTAATTTATTTTACTTTATTGAACCACAAAATAAGCATAAGAAACTTTTGCACATCGATCATCAAATTTTAAGTAATATTCAAAAAATGTAAGAAAAATGTCCAATTTTGTCAATTTTCATAAACTTCAAGTACACGATGCATGACCGGAAGATGTCAATCGATTTAAAATTTTTTTACGCCATTTTTCTTTTTATTAAAGGAGGCTACTTTTCCGCACTACAGCGATTTGCAAATAAAATATTTTTTTTCGACCCGCTCTAATGCACATCCTTTATATGTACATCTTATATTATGTCTAAGTATACATTGTTGGTGAATGTTAAACTATGTATTTGATCAATAAAATTGACCATGATTATAAAGAAGGGAATAATTGTTCACACACAAACACACCCACTTCTGTGTAATTATTTATCTCAACCTTGAGTTGTATGCAGAACTGCAGCAAGAAAATTATTTGTGGTAAAATAAGTGAATTTGGAGATAATGAAAATTCTGAGAAATCAGAATGGTGCCTGAATTTTTTTTCCTCCAAATTTTTCAGACCCCGCAGAAAATGTAACCAAAAGTGTCCTGATAAGTCAAAAATAAAACCTTTCAGCTATGTAACCAGAACCACAGGTTTTTTTTATAATTGAACCCAAACTTTCAGGAGCTAATTCTCATGCTTCTCTTTTTCTTAAATTCCTCACTGTTAAAGAATATCCCTACTTCATTAAATTAAATTCTGAAATATTTTTAAAGGAGCAGTGATAATTAAAAAATGATATGGCTAAGAGGAGGAGAGTCATTCTGAGAATTCATTACTCTGGAGGTGTTTTCCACTTGTCCAAATTAGCCATTTTTGGGAACTTAAAACAACAGAATAACTTTAATTATCATTAAACATAAATGTCAATAACATTATTATATAATTTCACTTTATACAAGAAACCTGTCATGTATAGCAACAGACCTACAGAATACCTTCATCTGGCTGACGATTTTAACAGGCAAATTTTCTGGGTCGGGCTTATATTACCAGCATCTTGAAAAATCACGCTAAGGCTTATTTTTTGCTTAGGTGTTATTTTCACATAAGAAAAACTATACTTTTCGTTCTGTTTCAATTGAAGATGTTCGTTGCCAATGTTCAATTCAAGAATCCCAGTTATTTTCTTTTCATTATAAGATAATGTTATTTTTGTCTCTTGATATTTCAGTTATGAAAGTCTGATGTACCTGTATAAAACTTATAAAAAAGTATTGCAAAAACATGTAAATATTTTTTGAATGAAAATTCAGTTTACATACATTGGTTCGCTTCTTCACAGATGCTTCAATTTATTTATACAAAGATTTGTGTGTGTGAAAAATTATTGTGTATTATAAATAAATTTCTGTAGGTATGCTTATCACATATATCAGGTATATTTTTTAAACTAAGGTCCATGGTTACTGGACGATCGGGGATAGTTTTATTTTTGTTTTCTTCCTTTTTATCGTTTATTCTCATTATTACTGTTTTGTAAGATGGCAACAGTTACGTTTAAAACATCGTGGTAACAAGTCGCAAATGTATGTAGCTCTCATGCTTTATATTTGAAGAAATTAAATCTAATTCTAAAATGTTGTCTCATAATTCCGAACAAGCGACTGCGAAGCAAGCCCCAAAGAAATCAGCAGGTGCATATTGTGAAGCGGCATGATAAATGGTCCGTTGAGAAGCCGGAGGCTCTTCGTGTGTACTTGTTTCGATTTGGAAGCTCGGTGATAGGAAAGGAAACTTAGTCAACCAAAATAAGCGAGTGTTATCGGTGAGTGAACTCTTTTCCGTGGCGTTTCTGTTAGAATTAAATCGTTCTCCAATATGCCGAAATCAAAATCTAGTGATATGCTCCCAGAATTCAAGCTCTGGACGAAGGAAATTCGAACGGCGGAAGAAGAGGTGTCAGTCATTTTAGAATCCAATGACGTGTATTTGCTACGGGAATTCAAGCGCGAGCTAAAAAACTTGAATCAGAATCTAGAGAGGTGCTACCGCGATATCGAATGAATCACTCGGTGAAGTGGAGTATGACGGCTACGTAGAGCTGAGACTAAAAATTCGCGAGATGACAAGTTCGGTGTCGATGGCTGAAGATAGTTTCAGCCAGCCCAGTGAAAAATCTCAGTCGAAGGACGATAATCTCAAGCTGCCAACGTTCGAGTTACCGGAGTTCAAGGGCGAGTTCAGAGGTTGGCTGCGCTTCAAGGAAATCTTCTAGGGTTCTATCGGGAACAACCCCACTTTATCAGATGTCCAGAAGCGGCCCTGATGGGATTTGCGATTACAAGTGCGAGTTATTCTCAAGCATGGGATTCTCTGAAGTCGAGATATGACAACAAGCGTGAACTCGCGTATGCACAGTGCGCCAAGATCTTCCAGCTGAAACAAGTGAAAATCGTGAATTCAAGAAACATCTTGGAACTGCTGGACACGGCGAACGAGGCAATACGAAATCTACAGTGCTTGGGACTTGGAGTAAGTGGTCTCTCGAATGTACTGTTGGTGTACTTTCTAAAACAAAAATTGGATGATAATCTAATCAAGCAGTGGGAACTAAGTCAAGGTCAAGATTATCCCGAGTGTGATGAATTCATAGCTTTCCTTGAAAAACAGGCCAGGTGTCTAAAGCCTGTCCAAGATGGTCCCAGACCAAGGGAAGAGTCGAAAGGCAATTCTAGACTTGCTTTTTCCTGTGCTACTCGTAAACAAGCTAATGTGTTGTATCACCACACATGCTAATGTGTTGTGTCGAGCACTTTCAATGTTTCCAAAGCAAAATCAAGTCAAGTACTGTTGTCTACAGCACTCATAAATGTCCGCGGGTGCCGGGGTGATTATGTAAAATGTCGAGCACTCCTGGATAGTGGCTCCCAAACATCTCTCATAACCAAGGACTGTTGCAAGAAAGTAGGACTGATGTTCAACAAATCTAAGCATTCAATTCTAGGCGTCAGTGATGAAATATGTGACGTTTCGACAGCACAAGTGAATCTGAAGTTCATCGCAAGTTGCGGCAAGGATCAAATCCATACAACAGCAGCATTAGTTGTCGAAAAAATGTCTTCAAAAATCCCCAACTTCGAGATATCCGTTCCTGAGGGGATGTTCGGTGACATTCAACTAGCCGATCCTGAATTCTACAAATCGAGGCCGATCGATATAATTCTAGGTGCAGATGTTTTCTTCGATATTCTAGAGCCGGAACGACTCTCAATGCCTGGAGCTCCACTTGCAGTGAGGACAAAACTGGGATGGATACTGACTGGAAGGGTGCTGGCTAAGGGGACACGGCAAGGACTCGAAATTAGCTGCACTCAGACTCAGTGTTGTAGTGCCAGTGTGGACGAGATTCTCAACCGGTTCTGGGAACTGGAAGCGATTCCCGCCGAAAGAGAAGAATTGTCAGATGAAATGATGTGCCAGGAAATTTACTCTACAGATGTCAAGAGAAGTGATTCGGGACGGTATGTAGTGAGTCTGCCATTCAAATCTACAACTGCTGAGTTGGGAGAATCTAGATCCATAGCAGTCAAACGATTCAAGACACTGGAGAGACCAACCCGATTTGTCAAGCCAACCCGAACTCAAAAAGAAATACGTGGACTTCATGAACGAGTACCAAGAACTGGGTCATATGGAGCTCATTCCAGAATCAAGCGTGAGTATTCATTGCACTGAGCATTTCTATATGCCGCATCATGGTGTCCTGAGAGAGCAGAGCAGCACGACTAAACTGAGGATGGTGTTCGATGCCTCGTGCAAGACGTCATCAGGTATCTCACTAAATCAAATTCTGCATTCTGGTCCGAGACTCCAGGAAGATATCTTTGATGTTCTTATACGATTCAGATCGCATGCTGTTGCACTCACCGCCAACATAGAAAAGATGTTTCGACAGATTCTCTTTCAGAGGAATCACTCCGAGTTTCAACGCATAGTGTGGAGAAACGATCCAAGTGAGGAGTTGAAGGACTATAGACTGACTACAGTTACTTATGGTACAACCTGTGCTCCGTTCTTGGCCATTCGAACAATTCAGCAGCTGATTCAAGATGAAGAGCAACAATTCCCAGATGTTTCAAGGATTGCATCGAAGGATTTCTACATCGACGATTTGCTGACCGGTGCTGCAACCATCAGTGAAGCAAGGATGTTGATGAACAAAATGATAAAACTCATGCAAAGGGGAGGCTTCCAGTTGAGGAAGTGGAACTCTAACATCAAGGCGGTTATGAATGACCTTCCCCCGGCACTTCAAGGTTCTACAAATCTGGTTCAATTCGAAAAAACTCTGTTCACAAAAATTCTGGGAATTCTATGGAATACATGTGTGGATACCTTCAGTGTTCAGGTTGATGAAACTTCCACAGAAATCCAAACAAAAAGACAGCTCCTATCCCAGATTGCTAAGGTTTATGATCCTCTGGGTTTTTTGAGTCCGACCACCGTGATCCTAAAAATTCTGATGCAAGGTCTGTGGAAGGATCATAGGGGTTGGGATGAACCCTTTGATGCCTCATGTCTTGTTGGATGGAGAAAAATTAGTAAGGAGTTTTCTCTCCTGAAGGACATTGCTGTTCCCAGATTTCTTATGGGGAGTACAAGAACTGTCAGGAGTATGGACATTCATGGATTTTGTGATGCATCATGTAAGGCATATTCTGCAGTTTGTTACCTTCGCACTGAGTTTACAGATGATGCAGTGAATGTAGCCTTGATATGTGCAAAGACAAAGGTTGCCCCATTGAAATCTACAACCATACCATGTGTGGAACAGTGTTGCTGGCTAAACTATTCGAACGAGTGAATGGAGCCTTGAATTTGAAAATCAACAACACAATTCTGTGGGCTGACTCGAAGGTTGTACTTCATTGGATAAAATTCGATCCCACTAGGTGGAGGACATTCGTCGCGAACCGAGTGAAACAGATTCACTTATCAAGTGATCCAAATCAATGGCATCACGTTCCCGGCAAGGAGAACCCAGCTGATTGTGCCTCCAGGGGGTTACCACCGTCACAGCTGAGAGAAAATTTCTTGTGGTGGAGAGGGCCAGATTGGTTAAGTGAAAGTGGCTTGGTGATACCATCCAATTCCGACCCTTCAGACCAGTTGATGGAGGATGAATCAGAATTAAAGAAGTCTGTGAATGCAACCCAATCTCACGAAATCGTGGAAGAATGGAGTGTGATCAGCAAGTATTCATCGTTTGTTAAACTTCAACGTGTTGCTGCTTGGAGTCTTCGTTTCATCCACAATTGTAAATCCAAGAACAAAATCGTTGGTTCACTAAGTGCTGCTGAATTAAATGATGCTACTCTAGCATTAGTTCGGATCGTGCAGAACTCAGAGTTCAAGGACGAACACAGTTTTCTTGATAAGGGAAATCCCCTTCCACCCACAAACAAATTCTTTTCACTAAGTCCATTCATCGATTGAAGGGGTTTGATACGTGTGGGTGGTAGATTGAAACATTCGGATCTTAGTACAAGTGCCAAGCATCCATTGCTCCTGCCTAAAAATCATCATCTGACATCCCTGGTAGTGGAACATTTCCATCTCAAATACCTTCATGCTGGAGCTGAACTGGTTCTCTCAATGATTCGACAGCAATTCCGGATTACGTCGGGTAGAAGCACCGTAAGAAAAATACTCAACAGGTGCGTAACCTGTTACAGATTCAAGGCACGACCTGAGACGTCAATGTTGGGTAATTTACCCGCACACAGAGTCTTGCCCTGCAGACCGTTCCAAAGAACTGGTGTAGGCTTTGCAGGACCGATTACAATGAAGCCGATATTGAAGAGGCAGAAGGTTCGACTCAAGTCATACTTAGCGTTGTTCGTATGCTTCACAACAAAGGCAATTCACATTGAAATAGTGTCAGAGCTAAGTACTGCAGCTTTCCTTGCAGCATTTAGAAGATTCATATCCAGAAGAGGGAAGCCCACAGATATGTATTCGGACAATGCAACCAACTTCAAGGGTGCTGCCAATTATTTAAAGGTGCAGTTCGATTTCTGTAAATCTCAAGATGTACAGAAAGTTATCTCTGAAGAAAAAATCCATTGGCACTTCATTCCTCCGTTATCACCTCACTTTGGTGGACTGTGGGAATCCAACATCAAATGTTTAAAGCATCATCTGTTGAAAACGTGCAAGGGAAGTGCTCTCACTTATGAGCAATTAACTACTCTGACTGTCCAGATTGAAGCTTGCATGAATTCAAGACCCCTAACTCAACTCGGCCAAGATCCAAACGACTGCAAGCTTTGACTCCTGGACATTTTCTCATCAGTACTCCAATGACTGCTGTACCTGAAGGTGATGGTGAAGCATCGGGAAGTCTACAAGCCAAATGGGCCAAGATACAAAAATTGCAAAAGGATTTCTGGAATCGATGGTCCAGGGAATATTTGACCAGTCTTCAACCAAGGATGAAGTGGAAACATGAAACGTCAAACATAGCAGTCGGCGATCTCGTTATCTTGAAGGAAGACACACCTCCCCTCAAGTGGCACTTGGCTCGAGTGACCCAAGTCTTTCCAGGTGACGATGGAAAGGTCAGAGTTGTGGAAATCAAGACTGTGAATGGTACAAATTGGTGAATGGTGTGTGAATACAAACGTTCCATGAATCATCTATGTCATTTGCCAGTCGATTATTGACTGTCACCTTTTTGGGGCGGGAGTATGGACAATCGGGGATCGTTTTATTTTTGTTTTCTTCCTTTTTATTGTTTAACTTTTTATCGTTTATTCTCATTATTACTGTTTTGTAAGATGGCAACAGTTACGTTCAAAACATCGTGGTAACAAGTCGCAAATGTATGTAGCTCGCATGCTTTATATTTGAAGAAATTAAATCTAATTCTAAAATGTCGTCTCATAATTCCTAACAAGCGACTGCAAAGCAAGCCCCAAAGAAATCAGCAGGTGCATATTGTGAAGTGCCAGTTACAATTTTCTGTTTGTGATTTCTTGTAAAATATTTTAATATGTGGATCTCGTACCTAAATGCTTACATAAAAAAGGTAGAAGAATTATAAAAAGGGTGTTTGTGATTCCAAGAAATTATTTATTATCACATTTTTGTTCCTAAAAAATCATTAAAAAATATTTCAAAATATACATATTCCAAACACTGCACTATGCAGCAATTTTCGGAATACATAAACTAAGCTCAAACTAAAATTTTAACCTGAAAGTAACACATTTTCTTCAAAAGCAAACAATATTCCCTAAAAAAACCCAGCCCGGGGGGAAAATGGGGAGCAAATTTGACAACCCTGCTTTGTGGCTACTTCTAGAATCAAATAATCTCATGATTATCCACCATCTCCACCATAGTGAGCTGTTCAAACCCAGGAAACTGTTATCCCAGAAAAAGATTTTGGCCCTGTGTCTGAACTAAACAGAACAAATCTATGCAGAAAAATATGACTGAAAAGTAGTTCATTGAAATGGAGTAGACACGTGATCCACTGTAGTGGTCCTCCCACATGCAATTCGCATGTGCTCCAGTCCCACTCAAGCAGTCGAGAGATGTGCCTGACATGTTACAGAATCCTCAACTAAAGTATGTGGAGATGAAGCTAGAGATAGCTACACCATATTTACGCTTTTATCAAAATTAGTCATGCCTAATTTCTCCCAAAAGTCAGACTTTAAACGTGAACACTTGGAAAAGAAACAATAGAAGAAACTGTAAACCACTAAATCCTAGTCAAATTTGATAACTATAATGTAAATTACACTCTCCTACTTTGGATGGTTGATTGGATAGGGTGAGGGTGAAAATCGATGTGCAGCCACCTCATCGTGGTAAGTTCTGGGTCATTTTGTTCTGACAAAGCATGCACAATGAAACAAAGCAAAGAGCTGCACAATGAAACTTGCAAAAATTTGGTCAATTCCAGTTTTGCGAACACATTGCGTGACCAATAAACATTGAAATATTAATGATGTTTTAATTTATTTTACTTTATTGAACCATAAAATAAACATAAACTTTTGTGTATCGATCATTCAATTTTAAGTAATATTAAAAAAATTAAGAAAAATGTTCAATTTCATCAATTTTCATAAATTTCAAGTACGATGCGTCAACAGATTTTAATTTTTTATGTCATTTATCTTTTTATTAAAGGAGGCAACTTTTCCACACTATAGCGATTCGAAAATAATTTTTTTTGACCCAATCTAACACACATCCTTCATGTGTACACAGGGCCGCAACTAGGGGGGAGCAGGCAGGTCTCGTACTCCGGGCGCTGGACCCGAGGGGGTGCAAATTTCATTCTGAAACCTCTCCAACATTACAAGGGGGTGTCAAAATGTGTACTTGCCTCAGGTGACTAAGCATCTAGTTGCGGCCCTGTGTATACATCTTATATTATGTCTAAAATACATTTTTGGTGCATGTTAAACTATGTATTTGATCAATAAAATTTTTCATACTATAAGGGAATAATTGTTTACACACAAACACACCCACTTCTGTGTAATTATATCTGAACCTTAAGTTGTATGCAGAACTGTAACAAGAAGATTGTTTGTGATAAAATAAATGCATAGCTGCCAACTTTTGAAAATGAAAATTTGGGAGATTTTCGCACACACCCATATTTTATGCTAAAACCACTCCCTAATAAATACAATAGGGATTTTTCCAAATAAAATAGGGATTTTTCCAAATAAAATAGGGATTTTCCAAACATAAAAGTTGAAGCGTAGGGAATAAAATCCCTACTCAGAAACTGAAGTCCAATTAAAATAGGGATTTTACACACATGGAAGTTAAACCCTTGGGAATAAAATTCCTACGCAAAAAACAAGTGAAATTGGAGGCCAAAACTTCATTGATGTAAAAATAAATATTGTGTTCAATCAGAAACGCTGTGAACAAACATTCTCCGCGAATGACCCCAAAATCATCGGAAGATGAAGGAAAACACCGTCAATTTTTGAAGAACACTGACTTTTTGTGACACTTGCTTGATGTTTTTTTTTCACTTCACGACTGATGATGGCAGTCTTTCCATGACCGATGTTTATGTCTGTAACACAACTTGTACAAAAAGGAAAAGTCAGCCCTCTTCTGGAACGTTTGATGAAAGGAAATTCATCGGAATAAGTATCTTTAAAATTGATTAAATATGTTTTTGCTTATCATTATTCATGCTTTGTTATATCGCACGTACGTAACTTCAACAAAAGAAATTTTGACCACATGTGCATCACCATAATCTTCAATTATTATCCAGGACTATTGGCTGCTAAGCCATTTCCCTGCACGATAAGACAAACAACTTTCTTGTTGTAAAGGGTTTGTAAAACTTCCTTAAAAAGGGAATTTCCCCATTTACGACGTGTGACGTCATTTCGAAAGGGAAAAAAAAGAGGCTTCATGCCCCACAAGAAATTCCTTAGGGATTGTTTTCATAAGCGGGGATTTTTTTAATGAAGTAGGGAATTTTTAGTGACAATTAGGGATTTTCGTGATTTTCGTAAAAATTCGCGAGATTTAAGAACTTTTCGGGAGATTCCCGAAAAATTCGGGAGACTTGGCAGCTATGTAAATGAATTCTGATAATGAAAATTCTGAGAAATCAGAATGTGCCTGAATTTTTTTCTCCAAATTTTTCAAACCCCGCAGAAAATGTACCCAAATGTGTCCTGATCCATCAAAAATAAAACCTTTAGCTATGTAACCAAAACCATAAAGTTTTTTTTTAATCGAACCCAAACTCAAAGTCTCTATTTTTCTTGAATTCCTCGCTGTTGAAGAATATCCCTGCTTCATTAAATTAAATCCTGAAATATTTTTAAAGGAGCAGTAATAAGTAAAAAATGATCTGATGAAGAGCAGATAGCAGTCATTCTGAGGATTCATTACTGTGGAGGTGTTTTCCACTTATCCAAATTAGCCATTTTTGGGAACTTAAAACTAGAGAATAACTTGAATTATCATTAAATACAAATGTCAATAACATTATAGTATATTAATATCACTTTATAGAAGAAAACCTGTCATGTATAGCAACAGACCTACAGAATGCCTTCACGTGGCTGATGATTTTAACAGGCAAATTTTCGGGGTCAGGCTTATATCATGAGCATCTTGAAAAATCAAGCTAAGTCTTATTTTATGGTTATCTCTTATTTTTGGAGGAAAAAAAAGTATACTTTTTGTTCTATTTCACTTGGTGTTCATTACCAATGTTCAATTCAAGAATCCCAGAAATTTAATTTGTTTTCGTTATGAGATAATGTTATTTTTGTCTGTTATTTCAGTTATGGAAGTCTGATGTACCTGTATAAAACTTATAAAAAAGTAATGCAAACATGTAAATATTTTTTAAATGAAAATTCAGTTTATATATACATTGGTTTACTTCTTCACAGAGGCTTCAATTTATTTGTACCAGGATTTGTGTCAAAAATTATTATTTATCATAAATAAGCAATTTCTGTGGATATGCTGATCACATATCACGTCAGCTATATTTGTTAAACAATGGTCCATGGTTACAATTTTCTGTTTGCAATTTCTTGTAACATACTTTAATACGTGAATCTCCTACCTGAATGTTTACATACAAAAAGGTAGTCAGAAGAATTAAAAAAGTGATGATTCGAAAAAAATTCGATGAAAATTATGATTCGAAGAAATGATTCATCACATTTTTGTTCATAAAAATCATTTAAAGATATTTCAAAATAGCATATTCTAAACACTGCACTATGCAGCAATTTTTGGAATATATAAGACTAAGCTCAAACTAAAATTTTAACCTGAAAGTAACACATTTTCTTCAAAAACAAACAATATTCCCTGAAAAACCCAGCCCGGGGAGGAAAATGGGTATCTACCCAGGGAGCAAATTTGACAACTCTCAGTTGAACGCCAACATTTGTTGTGCAACTGTGTAAGCATTCCTTAATATTTTCACTGGCAAGTTTGTTAGATGGAGGGGGGGCACACGGATATTTTTGGATTTATGGTATTTTTTAAAGAAATTCTGCGTGATGCACACACACAGGTCTACCATAATCCTACCGACTGTAATTCGTGTAAATAAGTCATGTACACACGTGTGTGAGAGAATATATGAAAACCCCATTCAATATAAATACAGTTCATATTTTTTTTTTCTCGGTAAAAAAAAAGTGTGCGAATTTGACTTACCTTATGGATTATCAGTCAATTATCAGGACTCATGGGTAATAAATTAATTCTTCTCGTCTATATTCTAATTCTGTAGAACGCAAAGGAATCAGATTCCTGTTTGCTGTAACGATGTTATTTATGATGTTATCAGGGGTGGGAAGTGGCTAAGTCCATTTCGGAGCAGCAAAATTCAGGATTCGGAGCAGTTTTGGAGCAGCAAAATATGGGATTCGGAGCAGATATTTATAAATTGGAGCAGTGAAATTAACAAGAATATTTTCGTTAACCCTCAACCCTTTTCAAAATAAAACTGCACTGTCTTTTGTTATCAAACATCTTTTCATCAGCTTGATTTTTGTTTTTGGTGTTTTAGGCTTTTGACACCTTGTTTGAAAAAGCGGCTGTCATAAAATGTTTTGCACCCGTCTATTTAAGATGATTTTTGCTTACTGAGGACACAATTTGCTGCCTTGAACAGCAGCACTTCAAATGAGCTAAAAAAATATTATAAGTTTTTAATTTTTTTATACTTGGAAAGAAATTGTTGCGAAATGGGAGAGAATTACAAAGAATCAACTCTATGTTTGGCGATTCAGCACTCATTATCTGGCGAGATTGTCGATCTGACACTCATTATTTGGCGAGATTGTGATTTAATGCTCGTTATTTAGCGATCTGACGCTCGTTATTTGGCGATATTGACGATTTAACGGTCGTTATTCGGCAAAGTTTCTAAACTAACATTCATAATTCGGCAGACATGCGCTTTTTACTCCCGGAATGGAAATTTTTTTTCACGAAACATCGGGATTTAACACAATGACAATCGACTACGGAAATTTCTGCTGCTTCCAGTGGCAACTTTTTTTTTTTAAACAGAAACACTCGCATTTGTACTTTAAAGCTGAAAGACATTGCAAACCATCTTCAGTTCCACGATCACGGACAATATCGGGGTTTCGTGATGGAAAGCCTGATGAGGTGCCGATAGTTTAAGTATAGTGGAATAAAACACGCTCTTCTCGGAAAGAATCGTTTCGTGACTAGCAGGAACAAACATTTTTTGGCGTCCTTTCCGAAATTCCAGGCATACTGAAGCAAAATTCGCTATTTGGCGCAGAAAAATACAAAAATATGCTATTGGAGCAGGATGGCGCAAGATATTAGTTTTGGCGCAATGGGAGCAGAGTTCCCACCCCGGTGTTATTTTGAATGTACTTATAGCCCCCACAAGGGTGGGGCTGACAGGGCTTCAGCCCTGGGTCCCGGAACAATTACTATTGTTTTTTCATATAAATTCACTACAGAAGGGCTTGTGAAAAGTCTGGCCACAAAGATGTGGGAGGACCAAGGATGTACAATAATTTTCGTCTATTTATCCTTTCTTAGCCATAAATAATAGTGCACAAAATAATAGTTACTTATAATTATAATAAAATATCAACTTCATCGCTGCTAGAATTACTAAAAATTTGATTTTTTCCCCCTACCCTGGTTCATAATACACAGCGAGATGTGAACTAAAAACAAGGAGTGTGGTTTTGACTCATTTTCCCAGGCTTTGAGATTATTTTTAGTAGTGCAGTGTGAGGAAGAATGGGCAACTCAACTCGTTCAAGTTATGGTTATTCGAGTTCAATTTGAATATCCCCGTGTGAGAGGAGGCCCTTAGTCGTATGACTATGGTATCCACGTTTGAAAGGGAGCAGCAGTTACCGCATCCTATCCATACCCAAATGTGAACCATTGGGAAGAAAAGAGATGGAGAAATTGTTTCCGGCTCATGGAGGAAAGAATAACAGGAGGTGACGCGACCAGCACGTCCGTTGAGAAAGCATGGGGAATCTGGGTTGCCAGATGAAGCCAGTGATCACTCTATTAAAGGGGCCAAGTAAGCCCAAACAAACCCTGGCTTCCCATGCTTTCCTATGAGAAACATCCCCGTTTTTAAAAATCATTTAAAAATTTACTATTCACTTTAAGAACTCTATTTTTTTCCCTCAAATTCTGTGGATATATTTATACAATTGAATGAGAGCTTTCACAATTTTAGTTGTTATTTGTTTTCGAATAATAACTTCAACAACATAGGACCTTTTGCAAAAATATCCAAAATTTACCCATATCTTGTGCCCCAAAATTCCTTCTCGGCATTTTAATTTAAAAAAAAAAATTATGCCAAAGCATGTAATATCTCAGTGCTGAGAGAGACACAATGTTTAAAGACACTTGAACAAACGGTGTTTGAAAAAAAAATCTGTCTTTTTTTCTTTTCTTTTGCGAAAAACATTATACACTCATGTCCATAAATTAAGGATAATTCAGAATCACACGGAAATCGAAATCTAAAGTAAAAATTTCACCTGTAGAATTATCACACACATCTGCATGAATGATATGCAAATTCCAGGAAGCCACCAGATGATGCAGATAGTACGTCACAATGACGAGAGTGTAAGTGGGGGGTACATAAGGAATGGTGGCAAAGAAGTAAAATTGTTCACAAGAGTTCTGTAAGGCGCTCAGTGCCATAAGCAAATAGTTATGACACAGAGGACGCATGTGGATATTTTTTACGTGGTAGAATTATCGGCTACCTGGAATGTGGGCGTACTCAGATGGAAGTATCCGAAGAACTTGGAATTGCCCAAAGCATCATCTCTAGGCTTTGGCAATGATTCCAAGATAACGGAAATGTCAGTAGACGTTACAGTACAGGTTGCCACAGAGTTACAACGCCAAATGAAGACCGGTATTTGGCAGTAACTGCCAAAAGAAGCAGACGGAGCACAGCATCCGACCTGTCTCGTCAGCTATCTGCAGCCACGGCAAGGGCGTAGCGAGGGGGGGACTTGGGGGGTCTGGTCCCCCTCCGAAATGTGAGAAAATGACCGAAAAAAGGGGAAAAAAGATGGCCAAATCCATTGTTCTGTCACTTTGGTCCCCCCCCCCCCGAACGAAATTTCTGGCTACGCCCCTGAGCCACGGGTACCACAGTTTCAAGGCAAACCGTGTACAGGAGTTTGGGAGATATTGGTCTATATGCTCGCAGGCCTGTCAGATGTGTTCCGTTCACGGCAACTCACTGTCGACAGCGATTAGCCTGGAGTAGAGAACATGCAATGTGGACATCGTCACAGTGGGCTTGTGTGATGTTTTCAGACGAGTCCAGATTTAGCTTGCAGTCTGATTCACGTCAGACTTTCATATGGAGAACGCCAGGTACCCGTTCCCACCAAGACAACATCATTGAACGACACCGTTACGGTGGTGCAGCATTGCTTGTTAGGAGTGGAATTATACTGGGTTCCAGAACAGATCTGCATGTTTAAACCGGAACCATGGAAGCCCAAATTTATCAGGACATCATTCTGGAACAACATGTACATTTCTTTAGGAGTGCCATGGGCGCAGAATTTGTGTTTATGGATGACAATGCCCGTCCTCACCGACCAAACATCGTAAACGAATGCCTTGAATCTGGGGATATAACCAGTATGGAATGGCCAGCATTCTCACCTGACTTGAATCCGATAGAGCATGCGTGGGACATGCTTGGCCGACGAGTTACAGCCCGTCAATCACCTCCTACATGTGTACCGGAACTTCGGAGAGCATTGCTTGCTGAGTGGAGTGATCTTCCCCAAGATCAGATCAATAATTTGATACTCAGCAAGCCTAGGCGTTGTACGGACTGTATTTCATCTTATGGGAGACATACAATGTATTAACCATCATACCAACCATCTAATAGTAAGTTTTTATAAAAAAGATATTTTTTACAATTGCTCCAGGGAGCAAAAATCGTAGTTTTTATGAATGGTATCATACATACACCATCGTTTTCGTTCTTTATTCTTTGTTTAATAAATGGGCTTTATGAATAAGTAACGTTTGTTTTGTTTCTGAACCTTTATTTGCCGGAGCTGGCATTATCCTCAATTTATGGGCATGAGTGTATATGCAAAACATTAGCATATATAATGCCTTTCAGCTGTTTATATTAAAATATTGTAGAAATACTTCCAGTCCAGGTAGAACAACAAAAACTCGAGCACAGACAATTTTAGATTTCATATTCAATTCGAAACTGTTTTTTGTGAAATTTTCGTACACATATCACTTTAAAAGCAAAGTAATAGGTGCAAAATGAAGAGGGGGAAAAAAACTGCCCAAGTGATTATTTTCCTAAATACTATAAGCCAGAAAGATGACTTATCGCGGCTCGTAAAAAAAAGTTTTTTATTTTTAATATTTTTCTTAATACTACATCTACATAGCGGAAGGTTCGGATGGGCAGCATATATTTCAATCATATGTATTCAAGAATATGAGAGTGAAACGAAAGAAGAGGGTGGCGAAATTTGTACAGCCTACAAGCAGCAAAACCATAAATACACAGTGGCAGAGGACGCTCGAGCACTTCCAGTACTTTGAGGCACGGAGGCAGCAAAATGCTGTTTGCCCCGGGTGGCAAAAATTCTAGCTACTGCCGTCAGAAGGTGCTCGAGCACCTCAGGATTGCTTCAGAAATCAAAATTCCTCATGTAAAGCTTAATACGAGCGCCCACGGGCTTCAAACACTTTTGAAATGTCCCGGATCTATGATAATGATGAACGAAACGACAAGGCAAAATAAACAGTTAAAAGAAAAATTATGAAAATTGCATTTTATTGGAGCTTCATGTTATTTTAATTAATCATATTCCCATAGACATTAAAGTGATGCATCAAATTTTTAAAATAAATTGAAGGCACTGAACTAAAAACTTATGACGAGTCGAGAGTGAAAAGTGATCTTCCCCTTTTTCAAAAATAAATTAAAAATATAAAAACCCCTTATACAAGGATAAACTTTTATCTTTCCCCTTTATCGGATCATGTAGATTACCCGAAGACGCATTAAACAGTCATGGTGCTTAAATTTATTTAGATATTAATATTTTAAGAGAATTCGATCCGGCAAAACACGTTAAGTATAGGGAAAAGAGCGGTTTGTTTGGGCTTACTTGTCAGCTCATAGGGTTGCTACAACAGCTTCAATTTTCGTGCCTGATGTCACCTCTTGTTATTCTTTCCTCCATGTTTCCGGCTGCTTTCCAAAAGCCGACTTACCTGGTCGAAGACAAAATCGTCCGAATTCCAAACGAACCTATTATTGAGGGTTCTGCGACTTTGTTTTTAACCTGTAAAGCTCACAAGGGTCTTGGTCTTATTATTCACGGCTCTATGCTGCCTGCCAAGGCTACACAAGGGAAAACATCGAGCGGTAAAATCAAGCCTTTGCAATGGTCAATCTACTTTCTACAACTCTGACCACACAACTCGTATTTCATATGGGACATTGAAGTATTTTGCTCTTAATCTTGGCTTACTAGTCTGACCATATTTATGCCAGAAAAATACGAGATACACACATATGCCGACCGAAATTTTCGATATCAATCACGACGCAAAACTTTCTAAATATCACAGCTCTTTTAATTCCCCATATTTGAAAAGATTTTCAGAATTAATTCGAGAATTCCGAATATTTTGTTTCTCATTGATTAAAATTTTTTCAATCCCCCTTTGAAGGCACTACCTCCTATATACAATATACAGTATATAGCATTATCCAGGGCCGGATCAAGATGATTGGAGACCCTAAGCACTTGAATGGTTTTGGTGTCAGACCAGGGACGCCGGAACATATCTGTTTGTGTTGCTAAAGCAATACCAATCACCATTCCCCAGTAGCACAACGATATAGTACAATATCTGGACCATATTGTTATATATCGAAGTCATAACTATGATATAGAACGATCTTGTGTCCTATATGGTGCAAATTATTTATGATATTAATTGATCAAGTCTTTAGTTTTTCAGTTGAATACGTATTTGATTCCATGTAAATAATCTCTACTTTGAAGGACAACAACTTGGGACAATAGCGGCCGTATTCACCACTCAGCGTGCTGAAACTCGGATCAGTTGAAACCCGTTTCAGTTTCACCGCGAAATCGGTATTCTCCAAACACTACCAAGCGAGTATAGTCTACCGATCACGAGAAGAACACTGGCTACGTTTCGTTACGTCATGTCGGACGATTCTATTATTTACATTAAGGTAAAGCAACTGCCCATCGAGAATAGCGCATTAGCAACGGCGCTTTCCCGTTTGGCGTCTTTAGCGCTATTTTGGCCTCCTAGAAACTTCACTTAAAGCGCCACGACAGTGCTCTCGATAACGTCGTCATCGCAGTGTTTTTCTTGCGTAAACACCGGCTGTTCGACAGTGTCGTCTTAAGGCATTGTCGCATTAGATTCACAAAAATAAGATCTGGTTGAAATTTTCCAGAACTTACGTGGCAGGGCCTCAGAAAAATCACTTGGCCCGGGAAAGCTCGTGATGCTCTTAAGACGGCCCGGCTGCTCGAGCACTTACGGCACATTATTTTAATACAAAAAATATATTTTTTATTCCGCAGAAGAGATCGAAAACTCCAGCCTTTTTTTAATAATCAGTTCCATGCATCAAGCTGAAGCCGAACACTGCTCTTATAAAACATTTTCGACCATGGCCCCCAGAAGGATGGGCTACTACACCGCACACCAACTCCGGTCATATATCGCCATACGGTAATTTCCAACCAGTGGAGTTGGGTGGGAAATGAAGGCTCCATCCATCGGTGGTCGCCCTAGGCTCGGTGGGTAAAGAACTTGCTTCGAATATTCTATGCCCGAGTGCGAACCCATGGACCTTGATGGTAACCTTCGTAGTGGCAGACGAGCTGAAGACGAAGGATGGGCTGACAAAATCCAGCCTATAGAAGAATTCTTAAAATTTTCTCTTTTTTTCCACACTGTAAATTCAGAATGGACGTCCGGTGAGAGATCCCAGCCAGGATCCCTGCTGCAGCATGAGAGGACCATTCTTCCGATGCCCTTTAGCATGGCCCCCCACATCTTGCAGCCGGGCTCTCAGATTGGAATCTTCGACGGGTCACTCTAAAATGAAGTTATAGTTGTAACAAATGATTAGAATCATCTAGGGCCCCAGGGCTGGATCCCTGTCAGCCCTGCCCTTGGGGGGACATGCCCTTAAGGTGGCTATAGACGTAACTGCAAACTTGACAAGCAGGCATGGTCATTCTTTTTATTTGTCACTACTGCATTTGTCACCTAGCGGCCGTTCAAGTATTACGTAAGCAAATTTTTAGCCATTTTTGACCCCCCCCCCCCCCACTGTCAGCAAAAGTCAGCAAAACGCTGCAATATATTACCTTTTTTTAGCTTTTACCTCTTGGCAGGAATATATTTATTACATGATATTTTGCTGCTGAGTGTAAACATGACATTTTCCTTCTATATTCACTCGATCTCGCTCATAACATTCCCACGTATAATATTTTCCAGCTTAGTACTCGAACTAATTTTTATTAAGATTTCCTGTTTAAAGCATTTTCCCCGCTTACATTTTTCATGGTAATTTTTTGAAAAAAAAACCAAAAACTTTATAAGCAGAATCCACAGTATTATCACAAATGAAAACACATGCACAACAAAAAATATTTCCTGTGGTGCATTCTCATTATCCAATATCATATAATTATCAGCTCATTTCATTCTATTTGTGCATCAATATTTTGCATATAAATATCAGTTCATTGGTTTATTATTTACAGTTAAACCTCACTACAATGATACTTGATATAACAATAAATCTCTCTACATCAATATTTTGAAATTCTTGTTAAGAAATTCCTATAGTATAGTGTTAAACTGCTGCCACTCGATTAGAGATGTGAGATGAGAATATTAATATGAGAAATAACCTGAGAATAATTCCTATTTTTGATAAGAATATTCCCCAGTAATTTATAAAAGTAGTCTTTCCAGAGAATATTCTCTAGGATATTATATATAATTATATTATAAATAACTGGAGTTATTTACAATAGTAGTCCTTCTCCTTCGTGACAATATTCTCAAGAATTTTACATCTCTACTCTTAATACAACAGCAATCCCTCTACAATGATATTTTTTCTTGATTTGCAGAATATCATTTTATCGAGATTTTAGTGTGTGATCATACCTTTCGTGCTCAAAACACCAATTCAAAAATTCATGAAATTACTTTTCGGAACCTTATTTACGTGCAGTTCATGCCAGCATTGGGCAATCATTGAGTGAAATTTATAATATTTAAGTAATCTATCATTACATAACTCGTACCACGTGATTGCTGATTACATGTGCTTTATTCGTATTATGCAGTATGATTCCACTGTATTTGAAATCACAACACATGAGTATAATTTGCTTCATTCTTTAGGGAAATTTTTTTTTCATGAAACCTATGTTTAATTTTTCAGATGGAACAAGTATTTGGGAGCAAAAGTAGGGTGAAAACACATATCTATGATAAAATGTGGCCACTGAAGACGAGCTGACTCCATCACGGAAGAAAATCTCAATATTTAGTTACTATATGTGTGTTTGTATTATACGTACCATTATTTCTTTTAGCAATCTCAAATACTTCCATATAAATATGAATAAATTATTTTTGATAATTGATTTGTCGTTATTTCTTAAGTGAGGAAAATGTTAGGAAATGTTTACGTAGTTTGAATTTCTGCCTTAATTATGTTTAGGTTACAGTGTAAATTTTGAAAGTAACGAATTGCTAGATTATTGTGATTATCATGTAAATACAGTATATATTTAAAAAAAATCCAGATTTAACTACCAAACCTGCTAGTAAAAACAGGGATGGAAAATGATTTTGATGATGAATAATGACGAATCTGTATAAATATATGTCAATTTTTTTTTAATTTTTAGTCTTGGCTACTAGTTTACCCTTTAGTTAAACATGAACATGATTCAAAAGCGATGCATTTTACACGTAAAAAAAATTGTCCATACACTGAAGCTTGTATTAACTGTCAGATTTGAAACATTGTTTACATATTTTTTATTTTTAAGAATCTCTCTCAGCTTCAAGGAAGTCCTTTCAACTTATATTTAATAATATAATGAACTGTTTTCAACTGAATTTAACTTTTTATGTAAGCTAATCAAAAAACTAGTACACATGCTGGAACAGTTTTTTGTCGAAAAGAAAACTGTTGGGTTTAGCATTTTATACATTGGGAGGGGGCACATCTTGTGTGTAGGAAGGATTGCATAAAAAATAGTATCTTAAGAAGTTTCAACAAATATAATTACAAAAAAGTCAGTCTCAGATATTAACTTATTTGGCTAATAAGAAGGAAATATAGCTATTAATGTTCAGTAATTTAATATTCAATGTCCATCACAAGAATTACTATTAGCATTAAAATTTTTTTTTGGAAATCAAATTTACTGAATTTTGTACTTTTTAATTTTAATGTGTTTATCTTATTAGTGTTTACGAAATTGTGATTTCAGGTACAAAACAATCGTAATTTAAAAAATATTCAGATAAAAATTATTTTTGAAAAATTTTAATTGTGTAAAATTTATGTTTTTTCAAATATAAATTTTACACAATTGTGTGTGGGACCGTCCTTTTCTTCCTTCATTTCATTCACGATCAACAAAAATTTTATGTGTTGATAAGTACATTTTTTTTCCTACAAAGCAATGAAAATCGCATAGGCTGAGTATACGTGGGAAAATACAATATATGCGATATAAATTATTTGCTAATAATAATATATATAATTTATCTAATCTGAGAATATTAGCAATTCCGTAGCGAAATGAATAACCATCATTAAAGATATATCGGGAGTAGGAAAGAAAAACGTAGCTGGAGTGAAATGCAATTTCCATTAAAAAGGGGATGATAAAACCATATTTTGCTTATCGAAATAGCTATATAGCTCTCATAGCCATATCATCGTCTTTTTTCCTTTTTTTACTTTCTCGACAGAAGCTACTCATATGGGCTTTTTAAATAGGGGGCCGTTCAAGTATTACGTCATCATCGATGGGGGGGGGGGTTTCTATTTGCTGACTTTTGATGACAAGGGGGCAGGGGGGGGGAGGTTGGATAATGCTTACGTCATCAACCACCCTTTATGAAAATATGAGTTAGGATTCAGAGGGGCAGAGTTGATGACGAAAATTTGCTGACAAGGGGCAAGGGGGGTCATTGCTTGGCATTAATATAAATATTTTCATATTAGAGATGAAACATTTCATACACAAATCTATATTTTAGAGTGTTGGTAAATATTGTATTGTTTGGGAATTAAATGCACTACTGTAATGATCGCTTTTGCCTAGTACATTTTGTGAGTTCTTAATGTATGAGGCTCCTCAAGAGAAAAAGGAGGCCACACAAAAATGAGATCTGGTTGAAATTTTCTAGAATTTACCAGGTAGGGCCACAGAAAAATTTCTCATCTCGGGGCCCCCATCATGCTCTTAAGATGGTCCTGGTTAAGGAAATCGTTTTTCTAAAAAGAAATTAAGATTCATGCTGAGAAAATTCGAAGCTGTATACAAGTGACTATTCCTGCAATTCAAGAGAGATATTCATGACTTCTTTTCAGACCCATGATACATTATTTTCAGAGAGGAAAAAACTTCAAAAGTGTGGCACTATGCCCCACCATTTTAACTTTTAGGTCAGGACCGTAAATTAGCTGGAGCAACCGGAACACTTCCCAAGGGCCAAGAGAATGGGGCCCTCACAAAAATTTACATTTTATTTTACATAATAATACTTTCAGGGGCCCCCACCATAGGCGTAAACTTGTATCCGGCCCATGGGCCCGAGTTCCCCCCCCCCCCAACATTTTTGAAGAGCCGGCTCAGCCCCCCCAAAAGTTCGAGTGGATATTTTTCTCACACTTGGCTCAGAAAAAACTTTTGACAAAAAATTTCTCTAAATAACATTACTAATAACATTACCATCTGCTCGAAATTTTATTTTTTTTACTTTTCTTTCAATGCACTTGTTCTGTGACAATAGTAGTCTTATCTCGCAATCACCTCGGCATCCATCCATTCTAAATTGCATCCTCCCAGAGTGCTGCCTGAAGGTACCTGTAGAGATAACTTAGGGGGGGGGGGGTGGAATATTTTCTCTTGCTTGTACTGTCGGTAAACTCAAGCGCATCTCTTCTTCTTTTGTTGAGTGTGACCCTTGGGGATGGGGACATGAGACAACAGAAAAAAAAAGCGGGAGGAAGTGAAGTGAACAACGAATAAGCTTATTAACAAGTACGATTGAACCCGATTTTTCGAGCCTTCACAACAGAGGCGCTGACATGAAGAAATTAACATTGGGTGGGAAGAGAGCGCCGAAAGTTGCTGGCCGTCCCGTATATACGGGACTGAAGCGCATACGCAGGAAACAGAGGACGCGTTGTTTTCCTAAAAATTATTGGGGATGGTTCAGTCCCCTTACAAAATTTATTGGGGGTGGGTACTCAAATATCCTCCGCTCCTAGGTTCCGGTGCCTTTGATGAGGAATCAAATACATAATAGTAAAATAAAATTATAACACAAACAAAAAAAAAGAAAATAAGAAATGAATGCAAAATTTTAAAGCCCTGAGCCGGGTACCATTGCATTCTAATACTAGGAATATGAAATTTCCTCCTTACAAATCAGGGATTCCCAAACTGTTTACGTTCGCATCACTCTTAGAAATTTAAAATATTTCAAGTAATATTGAAGGGAGGTTAAAGGGTGAAATTTGCGCCCCCTCTAGTCCGGCACCCTGAACACTTGCCTCCCTCCCCCCCCCCCCAATTGCAGCCCTGTTTCCAGTACCCCAACACTTAGGTAGCCTGGGGGTAAACAAGCCCACTTTCCTTATATAACGCCCGTTCCGCGCTTGTCGTTAGATAAGGAACTATCGTAAGGAACGTGCTAAGAAAAATTCCTTAAGCGGCACTCTCCCCTTTGCGTTGAGCATTGTCCTTAGGATCACGTGACGGGTTGCGGAGGAAAAACCGGTCTTTCGGTTCATTCGTTCTTTTCTACGGTTCAATTCACTATTCAACCAATCAACGTAAAGCAAAAAGTTTACAACTACTACTACGTATTAAAAATCAATATTTCTTCAACACTTGTGGCAACGATTGCTTTATTTACTTTAATTTCGCGTAATGTTTTTCTTTTTTTTACGTTGGCATGCGCACAAGTTTCTCGTATTTTTAATAATTTTCTTATAAGATATTTTAATAATTTTCTTACTGGACATAAATTTGTTTTAGAGACAATTAAAGTATTTTTAATAGAAATTTTATATAAATTACAATTTTTTCTGAAAGATAATTTTAATTGCTCATGACATTACATCATAGATAGGGTGACCATACGTCCCGTATTTCCCGGGACAGTCCCGGTATTTTCTGTTTTTTTGGCTGTCCCGACTTTTTGGCAAAAGTGTCCCGGTTTTTCCCGTATTTTACACGAAGCCTACTTGAATTTTTATTCTTTATTGAAGTCAAAGATTGACATTATTTTTCAACTCATAAATTATTTTACGATAATTACAACTATATATGAGAATATTAATCTCCCACATTTGTCTTGAACGTTTGTTTTTCGTGGAATACATTTTAATCCACTGCAATTTGCAGCGATGAATCATTTCCCGCCATTGTGATTTTTCCGTAATTTCAACAATATTTGGCAACTTTGTTTGGTTTTGGCGTTGTTTTTGGCGATGTCCCGTATTTTCCCGTATTTGGAATCCCAATGTCCCGTATTTCTCTCGAGGAAATATGGTCAGCCTAATCATAGAGGTTAATACAGCAAGTGTCATGCTCAATCATGGGGGGAAAATGATTTTCCTGAATTTAACACACTCAAGTTAACGATTCTTACTCAGGAAAATGTATTGAGATTTCTTATTCGTCCATCAAGTCTTGGCATGTTGGAACTGTAGCTATTTCCCCTATATACGTTTGGCAAATATTGTTTGATACTATATATTTTGATATCACTAGAACCATGCCATTCACCATATCTCGCAATAAAATTTTAATTTCTTTCCAATCGTTTCATTACATTTTTTGACAACATAAGTTATCAACTGCAGTGAATCCCGCTTGTTTTCCAAGAAAAACTCATGAGAAACTAAGCAGGGAAACGCTTTGGACAGAAAATTTCGACGAGTCGCCAAAAATAAGTCATTCTAAATGGGAATGTTGTTCGTTTTGTGATTTCAGCTGCATTTAATCAAAAACAAATTATATAACTCTGGTTCAGATAAATCAAAATCAACACTTCGTTCCACTGAGCTGTTTTCTATGAAACTAATTCTAGATTTATTGTAGTACAAAAATGGAACATTCATAAACAATTTTTCTAATTATAATCACAAAGAAAACAAACTCATTTTCTGCTTACGATCATGGATAAATTTATTAGATAAATGTGTGAACAGTATATCATACACATATATGATTGCGGCTGTGTGTGAATATACACATAGGTGCTGGTTAATAGTTGTTGCTTAAAAAACAAAAAATTTCTAGTTTTAACCATAGGCCATAACTTGTGTCATTGCATTCAACATTTTTACCTGAAATGAAAAGGGTAACCTGTATCTGTATGATAGTTTTCAGTATTGAACTTTATGCACGTCATAAAAAATTCCAAAGATAAAAATGAAAAAGATTCAACTTACCTGCGAAATCCATGTTTTAATCCATTAGTACATAAGTACACTTCATGAGCACCGATTTCTGTCTTCAACAGGCATGTAATGTCTTCATTTTGCGACTCTCGTTTTAGTAAATGGTCAAGAACCTAATAAGCATTTCAAATAGTATATAACAAAGTACCAAAATATATAAATAATAATACCAAACATTTCAATGTATCAGCTTATGATGGAATAAAATAACATGTTAGTTGTCAACTAAAACAATTTGCCAACAAACTGCTAGTACTACTAAACCGCATATACGTGATATAGTTCTGAGGAATTTCTAATTGACATACCTTGGAAAAAGTTATGTGTATACATAAGTCTTTGTGTCCTTAGCAAATTAATTGCAATATATAAGGAATGCATGTTTCATGTTCGACTTACTATCATCTATTTTTGATACTGAAAGTGATGATATGTGCTTGAATTTTTGTGCTCTGAGTACCATATTAAGGGTCAATCTGTTCTGTGGACATATATGTATTTCAGCCCCCTCATAAGGCTGTTGTAATCTGTTTAACAAATATATATATATATATTTGTTAAACAAGAGAAAAAATACACCTAGGAGCAATTACTAATGAATAACCTACCCTCAAGTGTCAATTATACCATTTGAGCAACTACACTGAACACTTGTAACAGTGTTCCTACTTAATAAGTATAACACAGTAGTACAGACAATTATTTTCTGAATTTTCTTCTGAAATTCTTCCCATTAATATCAAGAATTCGTTCTTTATAATTTATTATGTTTTATGCTTATATCTCATGGGTGGGGGGGGGGGGATCATCTGAAGGACCCCAAACTTAACATTACAATGGGGGCGCCAAAATGCGCACTTGCCCCGTGTGATCGAACATCTAGTTGAGGCCCTGCGCAGGACCGACTTTCAAAGGGGGCATAAGGAATTTTTTTCAGAAAAATTTTGATTTACCAACCCTCAAAAAACATCTAAATTAACTTAAATTGGTTTAAATAGCATATTTGATTATCTGGCCAGCGTGGAGGATTACGGCCAAAAACCCTCTAAAAAAAAAAAGAACTCTGTCAAATAGCATATAAGAAGTATTTCTTTCGATATTTTGATTACGATAATATTTTCAATTTTTCCAAATTATTTTATCAGCTTAGGGGGAGGCCATTTCACCAACCCAATTCCTTCGTATGCATCTGCCCCGGGGCAATGTGGTGTACAATCTGGTTACCAAAGTATTGCACATTCGGCAAATTTGATTATACATAGTTAGAAAGAAAATATGGTCAGCCTGTAGACGATAGCTAACACGAAGTTAGTCATAGAAAAGGGGAGTTCTGACAACTTGTTTATATAAAAGTGAACTTACACATGAGGTGCGACCCGCTTCTTGATGAATGCTGATATGAAATTTCTTTGAGGAAAAAAATTGTAAATTTTTCTTTCAGCTCTGTGCGAGAACGTTTCATGTTACAAATAATGCACGCTACTAGGCAGGGAAAGTCCAAACAAAAATTTGAAGACTGAACTTAAAGAACTGAAACAACGAATGAATGATATTGAAACGAGAAGCAGAAAAAACAACGTAGAGATCAATGGAATTCCTGAAATTGAGAATGAAAATGTTGATGAAATACTTCAAAAAGTGAAAATAAACTTGGATATTCAACAAGAAACTGTAATAGAAAGTGCACACCGAGTTCCAACGCAGAACAACAAGAAAGCTAGGCCGATTATTGTAAGATTTCAAAGTGAAAGATCGAAAACCATCTGGATCCATTAAGCGAGAGGACAGAACACGTTAACAGCTGACCAAATCAATACTAATTTTAAAGACAACAGAATTTATGTCAATGAACGTTTAACAATAGAAAACAAGAAGCTTTTTTTTATGTTAAGACAATTTAAAAATGCAAACGACTACAAATTTGCATGGGTTAAAGAAGGTAAAATTTTCCTCCGAAAAGATGAAAAGTCAAAAATATTGCGAATAACAGAACAAGAGCAATTACACAAACTAGACGCAAACATTAATGGAAACTGACATTGATCAAATAGCTACACTAAACCAAAAACCATTGGAGGATATTGATGAGGTTCAAAATTTTTTCAAAAGACCCGCTAACACAAATAAAACACCAACATTTTTAATACTTAATATTGTTACGCTCTGTAGGCGATAGATGGCGCGATTTGATCGATTGCTCTCAGAAATATCGAAATCGGTTGATATCGGTTTCGGTTAAACGGAAAAAGTTCCGATTGGCGCAGGGCTAGAAGAACATTCTAGAAAGCCCCGCCCTTCCGGAGAATGGTTCAACCCCCCTCCAGACAGACCGTACGGTGGCTTGCCGACTGGGGAACTGTAAAATAGAATTTTGTGGAATGTTCTTTTTCTCGAAGTTTCTTGGGGGTTATAAATAGTGCGGCGCTCACAAGATGGCAGGCTCAGAGAGGCTCAAGGAGACCCGAATAAGGGAGAGACTGGATGAAAAGTCAGTCGTGTTTAAACGTTGAGAGAAAGTTGTTAGCTCTCTGATTAGGCTGTAAATACGTGTAAACTGCTGCTCCGTAAATAAATCTGTGTTTGTCCGTCGAACCGCTTCTTGTTTTGCAACCTCGAAGTAAAAAAATCATTTGCGGTCGTGATCAACAAGATAGAGACCACGAGCGCAGCCGTGAAAGAAGATGTCAACACCTCCACTGCTGCCGACAGAGAGCTGAAAGCTCTGAAGAGTGCCAAGAACGATCGTGGGACCCGGAAAGACAAGTCATTGGGAACCTGGAAACGCCACGAAAAAGGCCACCTGCGGTGCGCATCCTCAGTCACAGCTACCGGTACGAAAGATGCGCCATGCCGAGTGTACCACGTCTCACAGATGCACGGAGGAGACCACGGGGTACACGTGAGAGGCGAGATCGATGGACTGCCGTGCAGGATGGTCATCGACACCGGAGCCAACGCGAGCATCGTCAGAACGGACCTGGCTCGGAAATTCCAGCAACGACTTCTCTACGTACCACCATCGTTGACGCTACAGACAGTCACGGGAGAGAAAATAACTGTGCGAGGAAAATTAAGAGTCTCACTGAAGTTCGCCACGGTCACCTACCAACACACCGTCTTCGTGGCCGACATAAGGGATCCGTGCATCATCGTAGTGGACTTTTTGAGGAAACACGGATTTTCCTTGGACATGAGGAATTGCACACTCCGAAGGAGCGTATCGCCTTGCTTGGGTGTGGTCGTAACGAAGTACCTCCAAGGAAAGTGATGGACATTCCAGAAGCAGAAAAAGAGTGCATCGCCGATTCAGAGAAGACCAATGGCAGGACCGGAACTGTTCTCCCACGAGGGTCAGATGGCATGAAGAGGACGATCCAGCCTCGTAAAGAAAAAGCGTCTGGAAATGCCGACGCCCTGACGAGAAGACCGGGTCCACAGAACCGTCGTCGTTGCCCCAAGGCAAAAGAGAAGTGCGGACCAGTGAACCCTATAGTGAGACGGATAACATCTCAAGTCACAAGTGACGATCCTTGGAGCGACGAGAACACTCGAAAGGCCCAGCTAGAAGATCCCGACATAGGACCGATCATGGAGTTGAAGGAATCCACCGGGAGTAAACCAACATGGCAAGACGTCGCCTCTTCCAGTCCGACGACCAAGAGATACTGGGCGCTATGGGACTCTCTGGAGATGAGAGATGGCGTGCTGTACCGCAAATGAGAGTCGGAGGATGGAAAGACGTTCCGGTGGCAACTCGTCCTGCCAAGGAGCCGTGTGAAAGAAGTACTGAAAGAATTGCACGAAAGCCCGACCGGTGGACATTTCGGCATGATTAGGACGCTCCAGAAGGTCTGTAAACGGTTCTACTAGGACAAATCCAGGACCGATGTGCACGAGTGGTGCAAGAATTGCGACGCCTGCGCCACCCACAAAGGAATCGCCCCGAACATCCTGCGACCGCTACCGAGGACCGCCCAAGAGAGCACCGGATACTCGCCATCGCTGATGGGACAGGTCCTTCGCAAGCTAGGTGATCTGATGTTTCGGCGACCAGATGCTGCTCTTTCACCGGAAGAACACGTCCAGGGACTCCAGGAGCACTTCGAGGACATGCATCGAATCGCCAGACACAGGATCAACATTGGCTCCGAAAAGATGAAGAACCGCCACGCTGTGAGGGCCACGACTCATGACTTCAAGGAAGGGAACCTCGTCTGGCTCTGGAACCCGAAGCGCCGGGAAGGACTGTGCCCGAAATTTCAGACGTCATGGGAAGGACCCTACAGAGTCTTGAAGAGACTGAACGACGTCGTAGCTTGGATCCAGAAGACGCCATCCTCGAAGTGCAAGGTGATCCACTTCAACAGACTGGCCTCTTACCACAGTGACATCCCGATGAACTGAATTGTCGGGACGAACAATTCTAAGAGAGGGGCAATGTTACGATCTGTAGGCGATAGATGGCGCGATTTGATCGATTGCTCTCAGAAATATCGAAATTGGTTGATATCGGTTTCGGTTAAACGGAAAAAGTTCGATTGGCGCAGGGCTAGAAGAACATTCTAGAAAGCCCCGCCCTTCCGGAGAATGGTTCAACCCCCCTCCAGACAGACCGTACGGTGGCGCCGCCGACTGGGGAACTGTAAAATAGAATTTTGTGGAATGTTCTTTTTCTTGAAGTTTCTTGGGGGTTATAAATAGTGCGGCGCTCACAAGATGGCAGGCTCAGAGAGGCTCAAGGAGACTCGAATAAGGGAGAGACTGGATGAAAAGTCAGTCGTGTTTAAACGTTGAGAGAAAGTTGTTAGCTCTCTGATTAGGCTGTAAATACGTGTAAATTGCTATTCTGTAAATAAATCTGTGTTTGTCCGTCGAACCGCTTCTTGTTTTGCAACCTCGAAGTCTTGTGGAAAATTATCCGGTACAATATACAAAGCTTAAGAGCAAATTTTGACAACTTTACAGCATTTTTAAAGTCTTTGAATGTATCAATACCGTATTGATTATTATATTTCAGATAATATAAATGACTATTACAGTTACCCAAACTGTAGAACCTATAATAGGTCAGGAGGAGTTATTATGTATATAAACAAGTCAATTAGATCAATACAAAAAAAAGCTATAAATTCCAAACAGCTGAAGAACTTTGCATTTTTCTCCCTGATTATGAACTAGAAATATTACAAATCTACAGACACATTGCTATACCATATCACAATTTAATGATGAATTGGAGTTTTACATGTTAAATTCGAAAAGTAATACATTAATAGTGGGAGACATAAATATTAATCTTTATGGAGAAGACATAGAAACATCAAAATATCTTGATATGATGGCGTTAAATGGATTTCATCCATTACATGAAAACGTAACTAGAGAAGGAAATGGAAATAAAACATGTATTGACCATGCTTTCTACAGAACCAAACAAACAACCACACAAGAATTCACCGTTTACAAAACACAAGTCACTGACCATTACCCAATTATAGGTTACATCAATTTTTTGGAAAGAAATATAAAAATCACCAGAACAAATGAACAAATAACGATAATAAACTATGAAAAATTTGAAAAATTCATTTCAAATTTGAATTTAACAACTATTATTGAAGAGAGTAATACTCAAAATAAATACAAACGGTTCATGGATGTGATAACATTAAACTCGAACTTATGGTCTAAAACGGTTAAAAAAAATCCAAAAAAATCCAAGAAAAATGAATCACCAAGGAAATTATAGATAGAATAAACTACAAAGAAAAGTTGTACAAAAAATACAAAAAATATCCAAATATAGTATCCTTTGAAATAGAATACAAGAACTACGACAAAGAATTAAAAAACTCATAAAAACCACAAAACTGAAATACATTAAGAACAATTTCAACACTTGTGAAAATTATAAAAGGCTGCAATGGAAATGTATAAATGAAACCATTTTGAACAAAAATATAAAGAACAACATATTACCAGAATTCCAATGTGCTTCAGATATGGCTGAAAGATTCAATGTCGATTTCATAAACAGAAATTTGGAGGATGTAGAAGAAAATGAACATTATTTTTGTACAGCACAAACAAATAATAATAACGCAAGTAATTCTATGTTTTATTTTGAAACCACTGATGAATAAAGGATGTAATTAAAGAAATAAAAGAAAACAAATCAATTGGATACGATAAAATTACCCCTAAAATGATTGAAATTATTTCAACATACCATTTAAACGTAGTAAGAAATCTCATAAATTCATCAATATCAAATGGACTTTTTTATCCGGAACTCAAATATTCCCTGGTACACCCAATTTGCAAAAAAGGAGATGCAACCGACTTAATAAATTACAGACTAATCTCTATTCTACTTGTTTTTTCAAAGGTTATGGAAAAATGTATAAAAAAACTTCTAAATTTCTTAAATCATCAAAAAATTTTTGCCACCAACCAATACGGATTCCAAAAGAAAAAAATACACGAATGGCTATAATTGATTTATGTAATCGTTTAAACAATGTATATAACTTAAACAAATACTCAATGACCGTATTCCTAGATCTTAAACGAGCCTTTGATTACGTTGACCTTAATATCCTAACTAAGAAACTATACTCAGTGGCTATACTATACTCAGTATATTGGCATACGTGGCAATATATTGAAATGGTTTGAAACATATTATTACAATACACAACAAGCAGTTAAAATAAATGAAAAAATTAGCACATTCCTGGAAGTAAAAAAAGGCGTACCTCAGGGATCAGTTCTTGGACCTGTACTTTTCCTCATATATATAAACGAATTTTGTAAACTAGAACTAAATGGAAACTTAATATCTTTTGCCGATGATACAGTACTGTATGTAGAAGAGATGGAAATGGAAAATTTATTAAAAAAAGTAGAAGAAGACCTTTTCAAAATAAATAGTTGGCTAAGTAAAAACAAACTGTAGATAAATATTCAAAAAACTAAATATATTTGCTTAAAGACAAAAAACATAGATAATTTTAATAATATACATATAAAAATTCATAACCATTCCCCTAGTCATAGCATATCATACTGTAACTGCCAGGAAATAAACAGAGTTTTCGACTACAATTATCTGGGCATAATAATACAGGATGACCTAAAATGGAATTTGCATTGTGGAAAAATAACTAAAAGAATTCGAACTTTTGCAGCGGTATTATATAGACTTAAAAATGCAATAGATGAAAAATTTTTTAAAGATATATTTTATGCATGGATATATTCAATTGTAACGTATGGAACCTGTGCCTGGGGAGGTGCATATTATACTAACATAAATAAATTAGATAATATATATAATAAAATCAGATTCACAATAAAAACTAATCCCACTAACCAAAACAAAACTGAGTGCCATGCATTATCCATAAGACAAAACTATATATACAGAATAATAAAATTTTTGTTATAGCAAATGAAGAATGGTTAATAAAGAATCGAAACAGATCTTCAAGTAGATTAAATATGGAATATCAAGTGCCAAAAACAAATAAAACTCTATTCAAAAAAAGTTTTAGTTACACTGCTCCAAAAGTATTAAATAAATACCAAACTGCTAATCATACTAATAAAAGATTGAATTATAATATTTTTGATTTTGCAAAGAGCATTGTGTTTGAAACACTAATACAATAGAAATATTTACATTGAAAAAAAAAAAAAATATATATATATATATATATTTCTAACTTTTGCAATACATGTGTTTAATTTTTGTGCATAGGGATATACATGTATATCTATCATAAATATCTATATTTTCAACAATTTTCATGAACACTAATCAAAATTTGAAGAGATAATACTATGAACAAGATGTATTTTTTGTTTTAATTTTAAATATTTTCAACATATTTTTGTGATGTTATAAAAATCCAATCATTGAGCGTGCACACGATCATAAATTATTAGTTTTTTGTTTATTATAATAGAACAATAATGAAGGTTGCTTGAAAAATAGAAATATAGTATTACAAATTTTCGACCTTCTGGAAGGAAAAGTAGTCCCTTGAGGGTCACAGAGTGGGTTTATATGTATGTCCATTTTTGTTTATTTAGTATGTATTTTTGTTTTATCATCTATCTTTCTTATGTATTTTGTAACGTGTTTTGTTTTGTCCAATTAAAAAAAAAATAAAGGAACATGTTTTAAAGGAACAATAGCAGCAATGAAGGTTTTTTTTTTTTTGCTATACAGTCACCAAATATTTCCAAGAAAATAGGCGGGATATATGAGCAACAGTCACCAATCCCATACTGATCAGCGGCACTCTTTTTACTTCGTAAAAAAAGGCATTGCAATAAAATTACTGAGTTCAAATATTCCATGACGCCGACGTAGGGGCGAGTGTGTCACCTGCTGTGCAAGAAAGATACTTGTCACCAATTGGGGTTTGGGTGCATGCTTTTGTGTGAATGGATAGCCGTCGGCAAAAGACAGTCACGGAAAGCAGCTGCAAGGCCGTGGCGAAAATGAGACTATGCAGTTCTAATCGTAAAAACGATAAAAGGGCAGTACAAAAGCATGAAGTAAGCCCGTCCCCAGAAAAAGCTATATCGTTTGAGATTGATTTAAATGAAAACATTTCCCAGCAAAAAAGTGTGGGCATAGAGGAGGTACCCACGCAGGATTTAAATATAGGGAACCATAATGAAAATGAACCATAACGAAGATGAAAATGGTACCCAAAATGAAAATGGTTTGCCAACAATCGCCGAGACGGTGGACGAGTGTGTCGCTGGTCAGGAACGAGAAAACCCGATTTTAAACGAGGAGGACGGAGTCGTTATTCGCCCCGCGACTGAACGGGGGACAATAGGGGAGGAGGTTCCCTTGGAGGGAGACGATTTCACAGAGGTGACGCGAAAGAGAAGGATGGGTGATATTCCTTCCATTGTTTTGTCAGACTGGGGGGACAACTGGTTGAGGGACTTTGCAGAGATTTGGAGAGGGTGTGGGTCATAATCCCGACAGACGAAATCCCGACAAGTCACAATCCCGACAGGTCAAAATCCCGACAGGTCAAAATCCCGACAGGGTCGAAATCCCGACAAGTCAAAATCCCGACACGGTCAGAATCCCGACACGGTCGAATTTAAAAATTCAATTTCCATGTATAAGCCGCACTTCGCGATTTCTGTCGGGATTTGGATTTCTCTCGGCGAGGGGCGTTGGGACGCCGATGAGAATGATAAATTGCGATCAAATAAATTTTTCAAATTTTAATTTCGCCGTATATGCCACACTTCGCGATTTCTGTCGGGATTTGAATTTCTCGCGATGAAAGGCGTTGGGGCGACGATGAGAATGATAAATTGCGATCAAATAAAGTTTCAAATTTTAATTTCGCCGTATAAGCCGCACTTCGCGATATCTGTCGGGTTTCCGTTTGTCGCCGCAAGTGGTTTGTGGCGCATACCAAGATCAATAATTTGGAAATTCATTTAGTTTTCCAACTTGGCGAAAAGCAAAGGATTCAGGGTTGCCTTTTTCCGGCATTTGTCGCTTTTTCTATCCGCCACAAATACTGTGATTCCTTATTATTTTCTTTGAGAATTTTTCGAAATTCTTTCTCGCTCAAGTTTCAAATAGACTTAAAATGTCAAATGATATTGCACAAAGTTGGACCGTATCATGAATATCTTAATTTAAAATTTTCAAGGTTTTTCGAAAGCAATGTATTAGTAAAGAAATCTTTTTATTCATATGTATAAAATTACATGTCTTGACAGCTTAATTCACTGATTCATCGCCGAGTCGCAACCACTGAAGGTCAGGCCCGTATCCAGAAATTTCATTCGGAGGGGGGGAGGGGGACAAAGTGGTCAAATAATGTATTTGGTCATGTTTTACCTTATTTCAATCATTTTCTAACATTTCGAAGGGACCGGATCCCCAATCCTCCCCTCCCCCTCACTACGGCCTTGCTGAAGCTATAAACATAAAATAATTCCGTCAGCAGTTTCATTTTATACTGTTGAGACTCCCAAAACTTTTGTTTTTAACTCTACCTCTAAGTTGGTCTTAAGGAAGAATTTGCAGATTACTAAAGCCACGCTAGTGAAGACGCGTGTAATAGTTAGTTCCTTATTCATGGGTATTCCCCCTTTTCCTCATCCCCCCCCACCCCGCCCCGATTCATTTTGTACTTCACTATAGACAGAACCCGTGCACACGGCAGTGTTATTCTTGGGGGCCCAGCTTCCATGGCCCCACAGTGGGTGCTGGGACGGATTTAGCCCAGAGAGGAGAATAACGGTTTATATGTTACTGCCAAAGCCCGAAATTGCCCACTTCGCAAACTGACTAGCCCAGTTGACCCTTCCCATGTCCGAAATACAGGCTTTGGCCAGCCTTTTGTGTGTGTATCCCTATATCGATGCCTATGGTTCGAAGTTATCACCGAATTGAAGTATTTTTTGTGACAATTAGGCCATTTATAATTAGCTATAGCTAATCGTAGTTATTATGGTTAGCTGTGGCAACTCTAACAGTCAAAAGAATCTGAATATAGATATCTTAGTGATCCATATACAGTATAAGGATCGACATGTAGGGCCTGGGGAAAGCCCATAATTCGGACATTGGCCGGGTCCACTTGGCTGGCCAGTTCGCGAAGTGGCCAACTTCAAGGTTTGACAGTAACATATATAAATAAACATATGTATATGCAGTCATCGCTCGATATAACGACCCCCTCGTCTCTTCAAAATGAACGTTATAGTGGGAGGGTCGTTGTATCGAAAGTAAAATATATATGATTGTCGTTCTGTGAAAACATTTGGGTCTTATCCCACTGGTCGTTGTAATGGAATGATCGCTATAACATGAGGTAGTTATAATGAGAGTCAACTGTGTGTGTGTATATATATATATATATACACGGGATGGTAAAACTATCGACTGGCCGAGAATTATACACATGATTCCTTGTGAAAAATCAATGTCAAAAAGTTTTTCCGTTTTAGGATCGTCAGAATATTAAATGTATTATAACAGTTTGAACTTTTGTGACGTACATTTTTATAACGGCCAGTTACGCGCCACACAACCAACGAAAGTTAAATTCTTCCCCAGCGGAGTGTGGTGGTCTTTTTGAAAATTAACTGAAATATTCAATCACGTTAGAATCCAAGTTCGATTGTCTTCCTTCACGATTGGCACTTTTCCCTCTTCGTGAAGATTAATGTTATAACCTTGTTATTACGTAATAAATTCGATCACTATATAGGCAAATTGATCACCAGATGTGTAAAGTGTTTGCCAAATGACTTTTGGCCAATTGACCCACACATTGCATTATAAAGTATGCAGAACAAAAATTATGCACAGTTGTCCTGAGCACCAGGGCTGGTACCCTTGTAGGAGCCACGATGGCTCCAAAATACTCGAGGTCGTACGCATTGCCCTAGCTAGCCTATTTGTTGAAGGAAGCCCTGACCAGGACCGTCTCAACAGCATGATACAGCATACTAATAAATGATGAAAATTTTCTCATTTTCATGATGATTTGCGTACCGAAAAGAATCATTTCTCTCTCTCAAAATTGACTTAAACTGAAAAAAGAAATAAGTTCAAACTAATAAAATGCCTTCAATTATTTTTTGGCCCTCTGATTAACCGGATTCCCGTTGGCCCATTGTACGCGGAATTAAGCCGTTGTTAATTGCTGGAGTTGTTCGCCCGTGGGCTTCGTGGAGAGTTCTGGTTTTTCTCACAATGTTTGATAGGCTGAATCCCTGGATTATAACAGTTGAAATTTCTTTTCACATATAAAACGGTAAAATTAATTTTTACAGTGCAGTTCGAGGATTGAGTTCAATACATTCTTGATTGCTTTTGCAAATACAGTAAAACCTGTCTGCAATGGAATCGCAAGGGACCGAGATTTTTTTCCGTTGAGAACAGGTTTCCGCTTAATAAAGGTTCAATTGATATAACGTGTGAAATTATGTAACGATCTCTCAGGAAATTGAAATAACATATAAAAATAAATTAATTGAAAATAAATAATTTAAAACTAGATGATAAAATTAATTATATTTAAAATAATTGAATGTAATTGAATAATCAGTCTATAATTACTAAATAATGTATTTGAGTTCTGGCAGCACCTCTATAAAGTTATAACTACCTACACTGTGTTCTAAAATAACGACACATTTACGTTCTTTTTAACTTTCTCAAAAATTTTTGATCAGGGTGTCATTGTCTGTCATGTCAGGTTCAGGTTGTACATTATCGTCAATGTTTATGTAATCCTCAGCATCAGAACCTTAAATAGGAATTTTGTTAGGGAAAGAGCAACATGGTTCGAAGATTTTGTAGCGGTGTTTTTGTTCCCACCTAAAATTTATCACCCCCTGAACTTGCCACCAGTGTAGTAGCCCCCCCCCCCTTTCCTATCTCTAAATAATTCCGGCCCTGCTAAGCCTTGCGACCACGGAATGCACACAGCTTGCATACAATTTTGTAAGTATTGCATAACATTTGAAAATTGAATCCTTATACTGATTTTTGCTGTTGAAAAGCCTGCTCTTCTGAAAAATTTTGTTACAATTTCAGAAAGCAGCTGTTTTACTATGGTTATGGCTTATCAAAACCACTGCATTAAGTACAGAAAAGATTTATGCTAATCTAAGGTGTTGATAATGTATAACTCTCATTTGCGAGCATAGATTGAGATGAAAAATTTTACCTACTCAAAAAGGATTGAGTTCATTATTTTACTATTACCTCATGAATTGTCCTCCGATACCATTTTTATATCATTCTGATGACTATCGTCCATTGATCGCCGTGTGTGAAATTTTCCGTTGAAGGATACAATTTTTCTTTCTGTTTCCACGTTAGACAGGTTCCGTTTAAACCCATTTGCATCTTTCGAAAAAGTGGAAAATTGGTCCATATCACCAAAATTTGTTTATTGTATAAAGTTAGAAATATTTCAAAATGATGAAAAGCGAAAAACAAAATGGCGTTCACAAAGAATTTATAATTTTACTTAGTTCAATGAAGATATACATTGTAAATAATTTGAAAAATTAAATTTAATAGTTTGATACAGTATATGATAGTAATCTAGTGTTTTGTTCTTATGCATAAAAAACTGGAGCGCATATCTGCGTTTTGGTGATAATGGCCAGGAAAATTCCGCGCATATATGCGCTTATGATGCAAATGGATAATGGAGGTTTTTTAATGTGTATTTTGGCAGTGAAGAAATCATGGGAGCACGAAATTTTTCCGTTGAGAAGACAGGTTTTACTGCATTTCCTTTTTGCAATCATGGAGGAAAAAGTAAATTAGCAAGGTAAACGTGTAAAAGGCAGCTTAGCAGGGCCGGATTAACCCATATGAAGGCCCTAAGCACTAAAGTGATTTTGGTGCCCCCATTTTTTACTTTAACGCATGCTCCTCGTGATAATTAGATTTGTTTACAATTTTCTACTATAAGTATGAAAATTTTGATAAGCAGAGAGTTTATGTGGGGTTGAAAATAATCATTTTACCACGAACAATCTATGATGCCACTGCTGCTGAAGAGCCTCGAGTGTCAGGAAGACCTCGTGACAATTTGATCTGGTTAAAATTTTGTAGAGAGTATGCAAATTGTGAGGTAGTGTAGTTGCATACAGGGTGTCCTTTAAGAGTTAGTACGGCCATTGTCTCCTCAACCATCCGTGGTAGAGATGATTTCAGTTTGAAAAAATGCTCAAAGGCGATCAAAAAACACAGTGTGTAACAAAATAAAAAAAATATAAATTTTTAAAACTTCTAATTATAAAGTGACTGCACCGTATCTCCTGACACCAACAAAACAAATCCAAGTTGACAAGTACAATGTTCGCTGAGATATTTGAATTCAAAATTAGCGGCTTATACGGCGAAATTAAAATTTGAAAATTTATTTGATCGAAATTTATCATTCTCATCGTTGCCCCAACGCCCCTCGCCGCGAAAAATTCAAATCCCGACAGAAATCGCGAAGTGCGTATTATACGGCGAAATTAAAATTTGAAAATTTATTTGATCGCAATTTATCATTCTTATCGGCGTCCCAACGCCCCTCGCCGAGAGAAATTCAAATCCCGACAGAAATCACGAAGTGCGGCTTATACGGCGAAATTAAATTTGAAAATTTATTTGATCGCAATTTATCATTCTCATCGGCGCCCCAACGCCCCTCGCCGCGAAAAATTCAAATCCCGACAGAAATCACGAAGTGCGGCTTATACGGCGAAATTAAAATTTGAAAATTTATTTGATCGAAATTTATCATTCTCATTGGCGTCCCAACGCCCCTCGCCGAGAGAAATTCAAATCCCGACAGAAATCACGAAGTGCGGCTTATACGGCGAAATTAAATTTGAAAATTTATTTGATCGCAATTTATCATTCTCATCGGCGTCCCAACGCCCCTCGCCTCGGGATTTTGACCTGTCGGGATTTCGACCCTGTCGGGATTTTGACCTGTCGGGATTTCGTCTGTCGGGATTGTGAACGGAACCCATTTGGAGACTTTGTGATTTTCCCCCTGAGACAAAGGCCTCAACGAACACAGTCTCGGTAAAACTCTTTACTGAGAGTGACTATTGTAAAGTAACAAGATTTTGTAAGGAAAAAATTTAAAATTCTACACGTTTCAGCTCGAGAGAGACCGAAATTTAAAAATCGTTATTAGGGGTCTCCCCCCAAATCTGTCTACTGATGATATTGCCGAAGACATACTGTTGCAGGGCTTCTCTGCAGTAAAAATCTCGAATATGCGTAATTATAGATCGGGCCAACTATACCCGCTGCACTTGGTTGAGTTTACCCTGGACCAAAAACTGATTTTTAATATTACTGAAATCACGGGCATTCCGGTACAGGTGGAAAGGTACATGAGCAACAAAAATACCTTGCAGTGCAGGAACTGTATGCGCCTAGGGCACTCGGCAAATAACCTGTAAAGATCGCACTCGTTGCGCGTTCTGTGCCGGGCAGCATAGCGGCAGAGACTGTCCAAATGAAAATAATGCAAATATGAAAAAATGTGTCCTGTGTGGGGACAAGCATTGTTCAACATATGGAGGATGGCCTGCTAAATTACAAAGACAAAGGAAAGAACCAAAGGGTAGAATGTTTATACCATCTCTCCCTTCAATAATTAGAAGTGAGCCTGCTATTAATAGAGGTACTTTTGCGGAGGTTGCCGGTGGCCATTTGGATGACGGCCCCTCCCCGGGGTAGGAGCTTCTGTGGTAGGTGTCACGGACCCCTTGAGAGCCTCGGGTGTAGATCTCTAGTCTTTTGTGCCACTCACAAGTAGGCCAAATCCCAGGCTTTTACTAAATGTGAAAATTTTGCCCGTAGAAAGAGACACCCTCTTTACAAGGGACAGTCACTGAATGAGGGCGATTTTGTAACAGAGCTTGACAGGGCTGTCATGAGGCAGGAAGCGGCGTTGCAACAAATTAACGGAGGACCACAGGCAGGTATCACACCGACCGGGGGGTGGATATGGGGGGCCCCGGGCCGGAAGAAGAGCCGAGTGCAGCAGACAAACCTGGGTCGGATACTACAGAGAGACAGAGGAGATGATCCCGACGTTGAGTGTGACGCCGGGGGGGGGGGGGCAAATGTTAAGTACGAACTGGCATCGATCATACTCTCAACTACAAGAATTACTGCGGCAGTTAGTCCACCGCCCAGAAATTGAGACAAGACTAGCTGAACTCCTGAGCGGACTCAAGGAAATTCTATCGTTATTATACAGTACAACACTAATACAAATACAACGCCACAACAGGCAAACTGCCCAACGAGGTGGCTGACTTAAGAACATCATGGATCCCCGAGCCCCTACCTACTACTGCTACACCACACATGCACCCCCCCCCCCGCCGCGGAACCCCCCAACGAATCGGTACATGCGGGAATGTGCGTGTACGTGTAGTGCAACCTGACATAAAGTTTGTTTCTGTGTAATGCTTGTTATGTGTAGTGCTGTCATCTGCCCCCAGTTTTACTAACTATGAGTGAAGTGTTATGGTTGAATGATTTACAGTTGTAGGACTGTTGCTCTCTGTGGCGAGACTTTTTAACGGGGAGATCGGCTCGCATTTGCGCCTTGAAGTTGGGAACCACAGAAAACCAACTTCAGCCGACCACCACTGTGGGGTTCGAACCCGGATCCTCGCATCACGAGTCCGGCACTATAACCACTCGACCACCACAGCGGCAACAGCGGTATTAACACAGAGAGGTCCAGTTGGAACCCTGAGGCCACTCACGGTGTTCTCTTGGAACTCAAATAGCTTGAAACCAACCATCAGAGAGTTAACAGAGGCGCTGGTAGAGAATAATGTGGATATTTTCCTGTACCAGGAGACCTGGCTGGTACCCAGTGTAAAGATTAGAATACCGGGGTACGATTCGGTGAGGAGGGATAGACTTCATAATCGTGGGGGTGGAGCAGCGGTTTTTATTCGGAGAAATATCCCATACAATCTACTAGATCTGGTGGACTCGCCATCAATGGAGGCGGTGGCAGTTACGGCTAAAATAAATGGTGTGAATATGAACTTTGCATCAGTCAATAAACCCCCGGGTAAAATCCTGGACCTAAGGATCTGCTAAGGCCTGCTATCTCATATATTCCAGTCCAGGGACCCTACGCTTGCTGCAGTGGAACTTGCAGCATACCGCATGGCATAGCAGGTACGATCAACCGGGTGGAGTTGCATTGTTGAACTTTTGCCAAAATAATGATATAGAAATTGTCTCAACCATTGACGCTACCCATCACCCGGGTTATGACCTCCATTTACCGGATGTGATTGATTTCACCATCGCTAAAAATTTTGATAGATCAATTTCTAGTATAGGGTCCTGCCAATCCTTACCTCTCCCCACAATCCGGTCCTAATTGAAATAGATCTTTGTGTCTCCCGAAGGATTAAATCTATCTATCTATCTATCTATATATATAAAATTGATTTTCTGTGTGTGTGTGTGTGTGTGTGTGTGTGTATGTTCTCTATACAAATCTACAATTTTAGATCGATCGTCGCCAAATTTTGCATATATACCAAATGGGACCCGATTTGAACGATAGGCTACTTTAAAATTTCGCCAGACCAGGGCAAATGCCCTAAACGGGCAAAAAACTGTCCGGCAACAATGGTTTTTGGGCCTCAACAATCACTTTCCGAACGTTTACTTTGGTTACCGTGGTTCCCTAGCAATGCGTTTCAGACGTGTATATGCCTTTACGGTTTGTCACTTCTTTAATCCTGTTAGTATATGTATAATAGTTTATGCCTTTATAATGGTTTGCCACATTTTCAATATACTCTCAGTAATGAGGCTTTTTGAATAGGCGTCATAATCATCATCAGCATCGCTTTGAGAGTCAGGAAAACGGTGATCCTCATAGAAATCAGTGCTAAAATTGTCGATTTTACTGTAGAAATGCGGAAATTAGTGGGATTTTCCGCCCCATCAATAATTTTAAAAATTGTATTGAATTCCCGATTTTTGAAATATTCAGTTCGCTTAGAAATATACGAAGCCCAGGAGATTAAATATGAAGTAATTAGCCAAACCTATACTTTTGAGTTGGATATTCGAGCAATATCATTGATTTCATTTATATCTTCTCAAGTATGAAAATTAATGTCTCCATATTGTCTCTTTTGATATTCATTTGCATAAATTCATGTGGGTTAGGATATTTTAAAATTAGTTATGAGCCCGTGAAAAGTGCATCGAAAAACTTCCACAGCTTTAACTAAGGATTTTTGGAAGCTGGAACAGACAGATGGATAACTTGAAGTTCAGGGGGGGGGGGGGATCGAAATACATAGCGTCCCTCAAAAAAAGAAAAATATATATTCATTTCTACGTTTCTGTGTAAATCTATATTTGTTTATTTCATGAATCGCGCAGGTCGCCATATTGGTTAACTTGGACACGGTTTGTATGTCCCTCAAGAAAAAGAGAGGGAGATATCACGTGATCCAAAAAAGCCTCATTGAAGAAAACCCGGGCAGCGCCGGGTATTATAGCTAGTATGTCTATAAAACAGACTGGCAGGCATTTACGGAAATACTCGAGAGTGAGCCGGCTGTGGGGTTTGCTGCTTTGACGGCGGACCAAGTGGAGACTCAGGGGCGTAGCCAGAAATTTCGTTCGGGGGGGGGACCACTTTCATTTCGGGGGGGGGACCAAAGTGACAGAACAATGGATTTGGCCATCTTTTTCCCTTTTTTCGGTCATTTTCTCACATTTCGGGGGGGGGGGGACCAGACCCCCAAGTCCCCCCTCCTGGCTACGCCCTTGTGGAGACTGGTATTGTTGATTTGACTAATAAAATACATAGTGCCATCTATCGATGCACGAAACAGATAAAAGTAAAAGAACATGAATTTGGTCTCTCCAATCAGCTTTTGAGAAAAATTAGAGACAAGAATAAAATCAGGAAGAGATGGCAGCGCTTTCGAAGAGAGGGGGATAGGAGGGCCCTGACAAATATCGAGCGTGAAATCAAGGCAGAAATCAAATCTTTTGTTAAGGAACAATTTAGCAGTTTTATTGAAGAGGTTAACGTGTCTGATGTGATGGGTCGTTATGGAAGGCATCGAATATATGCAAACCCAGGAGAGAGAGTATGGTCAGATTACCGTAGCCGGTCAATTTGTCGCACTCAACTTGTCGCGATCAACTCGTCGCGCCTCAATTTGTCGCGGTACAAATTCGTCGCAGTGCCAGTTCGTCGCGGTACAAGTTTGTCGCAGTGTCAATTCGTCGCGGTACAAATTTGTCGCAGTGTCAATTCGTCGCGGTACAAATTTGTCGCAACTTCAATTCGTCGCGGTACAAATTTGTCGCAACTCCAATTCGTCGCGGTACAAATTTGTCGCAGTGTCAATTCGTCGCGGTACAAATTTGTCGCAACTTCAATTCGTCGCGGTACAAATTTGTCGCAGCTGTACAAGTTTGCCGCCGTGTCTATTCGTCTTGACGTCAATTTATATATTACAGCGCAGAATCAATTCGTCGAACCGTCGATTCTTCACTGTACATGTTCCACGCGAGCTTGTATGTAGGTTTTTGTCTTACACGTGAAATAAAAACATGAACAAAAGTGTACACGCAGTTAACTGAAAATAATTAATTTTTGTCAATGCAGAAAGGTCATCGAAATTAAAATTACAATATCAATTACATTTAAAAATTTAACTTCATATAAAAGTTTAATTATATTTGAAAATTCAGTTATAAAAATTTGAAATGTTAAATAATTGATTTCTGCTGTGATAAAATTTCAATATCATGTGGAAATATTTCGGTTTGTATGATATTCCCCAAATTACAGTGAGCCTATCTTTAACGGTAAATTTCTATCTGCCCATTACAGTATTACCATTACAGTATCTCCATAAGAACCTGAAATATTTAATTAATTAATAATTCAATTAAATTAATATTTAATTTCACCGTATAAGCCACACTTACAACCACACAAACAAACCAGCCAAAGATATGCGACTGGTTATGAACATAAGATTAGTGGTTATATTACACTGAAGAGCCAAAAAAACTGGTACACCTGCCTAATATCATGTAGGGCCCCTGCGAGCCCGCAGAAGTGCCGCAACGCGACGTGGCATAGACTCGACTAATGTCTGAAGTAGTGCTGGAGGTAATTGACACCATGAATCCTGCAGGGCTGTCCATAAATCCGTAGGAGTAAGAGGGGGTGGAGATCTTTTCTGAACAGCATGTTGCAAGGCATCCCAGATATGTTCAATAATGTTCATGTCTGGGGATTTAGGTGGCCAGCGGAAGTGTCTAAAGTCAGAAGAGTGTTCCTGGAGCCACTTTGTAGCAATTCTGGACGTGTGGGGTGTCGCATTGTCCTGCTGAAATTGTCCAAGTCCGTCGGAATGCACAATGGTCATGAATGGGAGCAGGTGATCAGACAGGATGCTTACGTACCTGTCACCTGCAGAGTCGTATCTAGACGTATCAGGGGTCCCATATAACACCAACTGCACACGCCCCATACCATCACAGAGCCTCCACCAGCTTGAACAGTCCCCTGTTGACATGTAAGGTCCATGGATTCATGAGGTTGTCTCCATACCCGTACACGTCCATCAGCTCGAAGCAATTGGAACCGAGACTCGTCAGACCAGGCAACGTGTTTCCAGTCCTCAACAGTCCAATGTCGGTGTTGTCGGGCCCAGGCGAGGCGTAAAGCTTTGTGTCGTGCAGTCATCAAGGGTACACGAGTGGGCCTTCGGCTCCGAAAGCCCATATCGATGATGTTTCGTTGAATGGTTCGCACGCTGACACTTGTTGATGGCCCAGCATTGAAATCTGCAGCACTTTGCGGAAGGGTTGCACGTCTGTCACGTTTAATGATTCTCATCAATCGTCCCGTTCTTGCATGATCTTTTTCCGGCCGCAGCGATGTCGTAGATTTAAGTTTTTACCGGATTCCCGATATTCACGGTACATTCGTGAAATGGTCGTACGTGAAAATCCAAATTTCATCGCTACCTCGGAGATGCTATGTCCCATCTCTCGTGCGCCGACTATAACACCACGTTCAAACTCACTTAAATCTCGATAACCTGCCATTGTAGCAGCAGTAACCGATCTAACAACTACGCGAGACACTTGTTGTGTTATATAGGCGTTGCCGACCGCAGCGCCGTACTCTGATTGATTCCATATCTCTTTATTTGCATACGCATGCCTGTATCAGTTTTTTTGGCTCTTCAGTTTATATCTATGCGACAGACCCATAGTCATCTTTCTTATTGGTGATTACATTGCCTTTGTCGGTGCTCATCCTGTGGGCATTATGAAAACTTCATCGAATCGTCATTCATAAGCACTGTACATTTCCACCCTTGATCTGCGCCTAACTCCCTTCGCTGTGAGAAATAGAAATCCCAACAAAAGCGGGAAGCGCGGCTTATACGGTGAAAATTAAATATTAATTTAATTGAATTATTAATTAATTAAATATTTTGGGTTCTTATGGAGATACTGTAATGGTAAATGTTGGTGACTCTCGAAGGGGGGGGGGAACTCGCGAGCCCATGGGGCAGATAGAAATTTACCGTTAAAGATAGGCTCACTGTAATTTGGGGAATATCATACAAACCGAAATTTTTCCACATGATATTGAAATTTTATCACAGCAAAAATCAATTATTTAACATTTCAAATTTTTGTAACCGAATTTTCAAGTATAATTAAACTGTTATATGCAGTTAAATTTTTAAATTTAATTGATATTATAATTTTAATTTCGAGTGTCATGTACATGAAGTTACATACAATGGGCCAATTAAAAGTCTGATTTCATTCTTTTTACTCGAGAGTTGTTAGAGTTGAAAAAAAAAATCAAAAATCGATTGACATTTGCAGTGGTGACAGAGATGCTGTTGGTGCACAGGGTATTTTATGGAATGGGTATGAGCACCCAGAGAAATGATTTATAATAAAATAATATAAATTTTTATTGATTTGACCAGTAGGTCCTTCAATGAGTGGCAATTCATTGTTGCCACATTTTACAGTCATATTTACAAAATATACCATACATTGGGAATATAATGGAGCACATATGTTGGTGTCAGAACAGTTAATATAAGGTAAGGGGAAATAATGAATGAATGATAAGCAGACACAGAATAAGCATTATAATATACCGACAAATAAAATAGGTAATATACATACAGAGCGGACAAAAAGCAAGTAATAAAAGAAAAAGTAAATTAATAACAATAGAAAAATATGGACTTCAGTCCAAACAGAGCGAGCGTAGGCGAATACATGATAAGATAAATAGATATATTGAGTATAAGTTATCAGTGATCGAAAGTAATTGAGCAATATTAGCGGGACCTGAAGAGAGATTTAAATATTTGGATCTGGGATTAGAGTAAAAAGGGCAGTGAAAAATTACATGATTCCAATCCTCAAATACCAAAAGGTTGCAATACGTACAATTGCTGATGGGATCTATAGAAAAGTTTTTACCATTAACAAAAATTGATGTCTGATTAAATCTGAGTTGGGCAAAAACCCTTTTGACTGAGATATGAAAAGGGAGGAAAAAATAGTCTTCCATCAGGAAAGTTGTTTTTATATCTTTATAGTGAGAAAAATTTTTACTATTTACAATACGGGAGAAATCAGTTTGGGTACTCTGGTTTTTTATGCTCTCGATAATCAGTGGAAGATAAGCTTTTACAAGACTTGGATTTTGTTGAACCCAAATAAAACCGAAGCCAGCATTGTCAAGAATATTTTTAACGTGAAATGCCCAATTATTTTTATTATTAATGGACGAATTACAAGATTGAAATAGTTGGTCATAACTTATTCTTGTCAAACGGGATTGTTTCATTTCAAGCAAACGTATCCAGAATTTTAAACTATATTTTTTAAACGAAACACTGAGGCTTGGGCGGCCAAGTTCAGCTCTCAGAGCGTACCCAGGGATATTTCTAGATACTATCAATAGCCTCTTAGCGAAAATGCTAAATATTTGATCCATTTTATCAATAAATTGTAATACCCAAATGGGAGATGCATATGAGGCTGTTGAAAGCAAGAGGGAATCAAAAAGTTTTAAAGCCGTGACCAAGGAATTATTATGAGCTCCTCTAAGTATATTTATTACTGGTAGTATAGCTGTTTTGGACTTTGCCAAAAAGTGTAAATATGCTGATTAAAATTTGCCGGAACTTGAAAAAGGGACCCCCAAGTACATGTAAGTCGAAGTGGTGGTTAATTGTTGACCCCTAAAGTACCATTTATCATATTTTGACAATTTACCTGATTTTTTGAATACAATAACTTGGGTTTTATTAATATTATGGTCAATCAAAAAGTCGTCACAAAAACCCTGGAGTATATCTATTTTTCTTTGCAGGTTTTTTGGGGAATCTGATAAAATTACGGCATCATCCGCGTACAGAAGAGCATGTATACCAGTGGCATGATTTATAAAAACTGGTGAAATACTAGAGGAATTTAGACGGTCTGTGAGTTCTTTAATAAAAATTGAGAAAAGTGAGGGAGATAAAACTTCACCCTGCAAAACCCCTTTAGTAATATTTATTGCAGCAGTTAGCCCATCGAGGGTTCTAATTCTCACTTTTGCTTTAGCATACATGTCAGAGAGTATCTTGATAAATTTATCACTGATACCTATGGATCTCAGAACATGCCAGAGTAGGGAATGGTCAACACTATCGAAAGCCTTCTTGAAATCGATAAAAGTAGCATAGAGTTTACCCCTAGGTTTAAAAATATACTTCTGTATGAGATTATTCAAAATAAAAATTTGATCAGTGGTTGAAAAATTAGAACGAAATCCAGCCTGTTCCCTTGGAATAATGTCTTTCTCATTTAGCCAGGTATTTAATCGATTATTCAAGATAGAGGTAAATAACTTGGTCGCGACTGAGATCAAGGAAATGGGTCTGTAGTTCTCGGGTTGGGTGGGGTCACCTTTTTTATACATAGGATTGACTTGTACCTCGATCCAGGAAACTGGAAAACATGATTTTTCAAAGATATCATTGAAGATTTTTAGAAGCCTTGAAAGATTCGGAGGTCTCAAACTCTTTAAATATTCAGGTTTTATGAGATCACCTCCATGAGCCTTTCCACTTTTCATATTCTTGAGGGCAAACAAAAGTTCTTCCAAAGAAAACGGGTTGTCCAAAATAGGATCCGTATGTGCAAGAGCAGGCTCGAAACTGGAGGGAAAAATTTGTACTTGATTGTTATCAGTCGGGGAAAACAGATTTGAATAAAACTGGTACCATGTTGCTGTAGGAACATTATTGAGATTCGAACGTCTAGGTTTAAAATTATTAATTATTTTCCAAAATTCAGAAGAATTTATCGCAGAAATCAACAATCTATTTTGGTTTGAAAAAAAATCTTTTTTTTTCGTTTTACAGAGTTTTTTATACCTTAATTTTAGAGCTCGAAAAGTTAAAAATACTTCTTGAGAGTGAGATTTTCTGAGAGAACGAAGAGTTCTATGAATATATCAGAGAAATGATTTAGAAATCAAAATTAACTACTTCAAGATCAAGACAAGAACCCACAAGTTCCAAACACTTCCGGCATCTTTGGCCAGTCAAAGGTGCCGACATGAAGGAAACATTGAGGAGGTGGGGGCGGGGGGCTAAAAATCGCCATTCATTCCGTTCATAAGGGACTCAAACCCGTACTCAGGAGGTGAAATGGTGCATTGAATTGTATATTCATGAGTTAGTGGAGTTGAGGGGGGGGGGAGCCTCAAATGGCATCAGCCCCCAGTTCTGGTGCCTATGGTCGGACTGTTTGAATATTATTTCGGTGTGATAATACAAAGTGATTTGAAATGTACACTGCATTGCAAAAAAATAATTTGAAAATAATACTTTTCGCAGCTGTTACATAAAACTTAGATACGTTGTCATAAAAAATTCCTTAAATATATATTCTCTGCATGGATACATAGAAAGCGGGAACCGTGGCTTATACGATGGAAACTAAATTTTCAAAATTTATTTGATCCCAATTTATTATTTGGGTGAGCTCCCAACGCCCCTCACTACGACAAAAGGAAATCCCGACAAAAAGTGGTAAATGCGGCTTATACGGTGGAAATTAAAATTTAAAAATTTATTTGATCTCAATTTTTTATTTGGGTGAGCTCTTCAACATCCCTCACTGCGAGAAATGGAAATCCCGACAGAAATGCGGCTTATATGGTAAAAATTAAATTTTAAAAATTTAATGACTTCAATGAATACTTTCCTTCATTTGTTAAAAATTAAAACAGATGGGAAGGGGGAACATTTCCAACAAATGAGGAAAAAAAATTAGTTCCATTTTTTACGCCTAAAACAACTACCCTATTTATAAGATCACAACAAACACATGAATTTTAAAGAAATTCAAATTTGTCGCGATGAAATGAGTCTACGAAAAATTTGTACCGTGACGAAATGAGCCTGCGACAAATTTGTACTGCGACGAAATGTGTCTGCGACAAATTTGTTCTGCGACGAAATGAGCCTGCGACAAATTTGTACCGCGACGAAATGAGTCTGCGACAAATTTGTACCGCGACGAGTTTGTAGCACGACGAATTGACGCTGCGACAAATTGAATGCGACGAATTGTCCTGCGACAAGTTGAGCGCGACGAATTGACCTAGACCCGTCAGATTACAAGCTCAAGAAAAGAAGGCCCCGGGTGAGGATAAAATTACAAACACTGCTTTGAAGGATCTCTCGTTTTCGATTCGTGTAACGCTAACTAATATGTTCAATCACATGCTTCGTTTCTATTTCCCAACATGTTGGAAAACCGCTATAGTTAGGGCGATTCATAAGCCCAACACAGATCCCCTCCTACCATAAAATTTTCGACCAATAAGTCTCCTTAGTAACATTTCAAAACTTTTCGAAAAGGTTGTTAATGCTCGCCTCACAGCCTTCTGTGCCGCAAACTCTATGCCTAGAAGGGAACAACACGGCTTCCGGGGAAAACATTCATGTATAACCCAGTTGCTTCGCACCACCGAATTCCTAATGGACTCGGTAAACAATAGTGAGTATGTGTGTGCAATTGCACTGGATTTCGCAAAGGCCTTTGATCGGACGAACCATAAGATCTTGATTTACAAAATGATTAACTTAAATTTCCCACTTAAGATGATATATTTTGTTAGGAGCTACCTGGCTGACAGGAGTTTTAGAGTCCGGTCTGGGGATGCACTCTCCACAATTAGAGCCGTAAGGGCGTCGGTCCCCCAGGGGAGTGTGCTGGGCCCGCAATCGTTCTCAATTTATGTTTATGACTTCCCAGGCCCACAGAGGGGAATCATCAGTCAGTTTGCGGATGATGTCTTGCTGGCCACGAATTGCCGAGACGTGCAAAAAGCGTTCGAGAATCTGCAAGAGACAGTGAACTGGGTGAAGGATTATTGCGAGGACTCGGACATAGCGCTCAATTTCCAGAAGTGCAATGTGATCTGGTTTTTTAAAAGGAAACCACCCCCGGCGGGACCGAATCACCATATTTGTATTGATAACGCTAGACTGGCTCCGAAGGCGCATATAAAATATTTGGGAATAATTTTTGACCAGAAGTTAAATTTTATAGCGCAAGCAGAATCGGTGAAATCGAAGGCAGCCAAGAAATTAGGAATGCTCAGCAGAATCTATTTCCCCCAGAGCAAGCTTATCCTGAAAAACAAAATGACCCTGTATAAAACTGTCAGACCAGTGTTGACATATGCGGCCGCCGTCTGGGCGTTTGTAACACGAAAAAATATAAATACACTTCAGATTTTCGAGAATAAAACTTTTAGGAAATTCACCAGAGCCCGATGGTTCATGGGAAACGTTGATATAAGAGGGGACCTTTCTGTAAACAATATTCTCGATGAAATTAAGAAACTTGCGGAGTCTCAGTTCGAGATCCTCCGGGCTCAGAATATCCACACCTGGCCGAAATCGTGGAGTATGACCCTGCGGTCATTTTCCGCTATGGAAGGCCTTTTAATATACAGTCCCAGTTCCTACATAGGAGCTGGGACGAATAACATAACGCCGAAGCTCGGGGCCCAGGCTGGGACCTCTGAGATTGAATCTCACAAAATTTTATAAAATCGAATAGAATCTTAACAAAAATAGAAAGTGGTGTGACGCAGTAAATATCGTCCTATTGGACCATGAGAGAGAAAAACCTCTGGAACAGATTCTCCCCCCGAGATGGCACTGAGGGATTTTTTAATCCTGATTTTTACGCTCCCTCCTTTCGGGTGTTTGGAATCCTTGTGGAATTTTTGATTGCTAATAATGACTTTGACCTACCGCGCTTTTGTGGTATAGAGTGTCAATATTTTGATATTATAATTTAAAATTTTGATTTTGTTTTAAACTTTAAACTTTCAAATTTTAATTGTTTTAGACGGGTCCTGATGGGGGTCTAAGGGGTTTTAGACTTGGTTTTTAATTAAAAGTTTGCTGAGGTGACTAGGGTGAGAGTTCTTCACTCGTAATTTTAAGCTATTTTTTCTTGAATTTTTATTCGACTACCTGACCTGATTGCATTGTGATTTATATGGTGCTCACGAAATGTGAAATTATTAACCTGGATTTGACTTTTTTATGACTCTACATCATACACACGCTTACACGCACATGCACGCACACTATACATACCAGGCCAATACAGGGCCCCCGGATAAGACTGGTAGAGTGGCCGTCAAAAACCGTGCCACGGGATCAGCAAATAGCTTCCATTCAGCTCAGCGGCCGTGCGAGAGGGGAACTGGGAGGTCCGGTTTTGCCCCCAACATTTTAGAAAAAGGCAAAGAAAAATATTTTGTTCTGTCACTTCAAACCTCCTCCGAAAACATTTCTGGCAATGGCTCTGATAAGCTCCTTCGAAATGAATACATTTGTTCAGAAAATTTGTTCACTTGTTCACGCAGGATAGTAATTTTTTAAACCTATAAAATTTTATGATTAAAGTAAAATAGGTGCAAGTAAAGTAATATAGTGCAAATTTGTGATTACTTCATAATTCATTAATTTCATAATTTATCTATCTATGAGACAAAAAGAATTGAACAAAAATGGCAATAAAAGGTCCATACTATATGCAGCTGGGTTCCAATCAAGGACGAGTTGAAAAATTTGCCACACCATAGCTTCTAGTCTAAGGCTGGGACCCGACTACGGCGCGGTTGCACGCCGTTGAGGTTGGGGGGGGGGGGGGAAGGCATCATCTATAGTTTTATTCTGTCAACGCACAGATACAACTGCAACCGCTGAGCGCGGTTTTTTCAACCGAGAAAATCCACATTTTTTGGGACGGTTGGGGTAACCGGAAAGCTGCCATCATGTATTGCAAAGGCTTGAGCTCCCTGATGACGGTTCGGCTGAACCTGCGGTTGCTGTCTTCCATTGTCTATTAAGTGGTTTGACAAGGAGGGTGATGGGATTTCGGATGCACTGGACAAAGGAATTGCTCTCCTTCTCAGGCTGCCATAAAAAAATGAGAGAAGACAAATTCGAGGAACTGTATGGTGAAGTTCCATGCGACGGAAACTAATTCTTTGTTTGGCACTTTTGCACTGATAACAATAAAAAAAACCAATGAAGAAAAAATTAAATTTTTCTAACTAGTGAAATTTTTTTGCTTTCCTACATGAGCACACATTGAAACTCGGTTATAATGACATTCATAAACTAACGTGATTACGCTAAAACCGAGATGTATATTTTAGAACACTTGAATGAAATGCATTGGATCCCGATTATAACGTTTTAGCAAAAAACCAATTAGTTATCTCATCCAAAAGAGTACAAATTACCACGGGGCCCAACCATTTATAATAAATTCATAAAAAATTAGAAGTAAAAATAATCAGACATCTGAAGGAATATATTTTTATGTTTGCAAATTCTCCATATCAAACTTTTGAAACATTTATTAAAAGCCTAAGTATGAACCGGGGATGAAATATGTCCCTAAGAGCTGCATTGTGTGTTTTGCTTTCATTATTCTGTCTTTTTGGTATTTATTTTTGTATGTATATGAATGTGGCTGTCTATCTGTTGTTTTTGCAATGAAAAAAAACCATCTAGGCCAGCGGTTCTCAACCGGTGCTCCGTGTGAACTCCCAAGGGCTCCGCGGCCCTCGAGGAAAATAAAAAAAGAACCAGTAAATTTGAAAAAAAATAATTATTAATATTTTTGAATAAAAATAAATCAGTAACTTTGATGAATAAATAAAAAATAGGCCTACGGGGCTCCGCCATAGAAATTATATACTGGAAAGGGCTCCGTGGGTCAAAAAAGATTGAGAACCGCTGATTTAGACAAAACGTTGTATGCGGGTAATATCGAAGAGTGCACTAAAACAATTTTCACACCTACCGTTCTTTTCAAGCAGTTTTTAATTTACATACACACACAAAGTCGCAACTAGGGAGAGCGGGTCCACTGTATCGAGTGCTGAACTAGAGGGGGCGCCGACAGGGGCGTAGCCAGAAATTTCATTCGGGGGGGGGGGGACCAAAGTGACAGAACAATGGATTTGGCCATCTTTTTCCCTTTTTTCGGTAATTTTCTCACATTTCGGGGGGGGGGACCAGACCCCCAAGTCCCCCCCCCCTCGCTACGCCATTGGGCGCCGAATTGCCCCTTTAACACCACTCCTTCTAACCTTTCCTTATACGGGGACGCTTGCTAGCTCCAGTTAAAAAAGTATCCAGCTGCGACCCTGTATGTACCTTAAACCTTGCAACATACATACTGATGAACAGGGCCACAACGACATGCGTGGTCAGCCGGGGCAAGCACGCATTTTGGCGCCCCCTTTTAATATTGAAGGAGAGATGAAGGGTTAACATTTGCGCTCCTGTCTGGCTCGGAGTTCGGGGGCATCAGTCAGTGCCGTCTTAACGCATGGGCCCACCTGAGCACGGCCCGGGTGCCTCAAGAGAAGAGGGGCCTCCCATAAATGAGATGCGATTGAAATTTTCAAGGATTTACCATGTAGGATCTCCTTAAAACCACTTGGCCCGGGGGACCCATAATACTCGTAAGACGACCCTGGCACCAGTCCCATCTGCTCCTCTCTAGATGCGGCCCTGATGCCGTATGTACAGGGTGTTAAGCGGGCCGGGGTAGCAAGTTCAGAGGGGCGGCAAATTTGAGTAATTCGTGGTCAAGAACTTTAAATTATAACGTGAATGGGGGCAGAGCAATTCGAATAGCCAGCACGTGGCGAAGCCATAAATCTGTGTCTGGAAACGGATTTAGTGTGAAGCATGTAAATAATTTCGTATAAGCACATTACGTTCCCTTCGTGTCATCGCATCATCTGGAAAAAATCATCTGATAACTGATCGAGAGAAATGATAAACGAAGAAGTTTTTATGACGTTTTTCGTTACCACGGTTCTTCGTGTTCATCACAACGAATTTACTAATCCTCCGTTGATGGATGTTCTTAGTATTATTATATAGCGTTATACTGTATCATGTGTGATTGAATAAATTAAAAAAAAAATTACATTAAACGAAAATATCATATGTTCCAGTGGCTGCCAATTTTTTTGTGAGCTAATGGCGCTGTGTACCGTATTTCCTTCTCGTGCTGCCCCCCCCCCCCATCTTTCCCCAGGACCTTCTACCCCGGGTCGGGCACTGTTTCACTTGTTGGTCGAAAATTGAACTGCAGCTTAATCCCATTATAGCAAACTTCCAAGAGACCGGAGAAATCACTTCGTTACAACGAAATTTCCTTGTAAAGGAATTCCAGGTTGTTGCCCTTGTGCCTATGTAAACTGTTGTGGGAGGTTAGAAAAGTTTTCGTTAGAACGAAATTTTCACTGTAACGGCGGTATTCGTTCAAACGGGGTTAGACTGTATTTGTTTTACTTCATAAATCTCCCCACGGTCTCATTGAGATATCCTGAAAATTTGGATGTACTCGGTTAAGCAGTTTTTGAGGAAAAACTACTCGAAGTACGCGAACTTAAACTGTAATCACCCATTATGTAATTATTTACACTCTAAACCGGAGGTCCTCAACCTTTTTCTAGTTGTGAGCACTGGCTGTACCCATCATCGAAAGGAGAGCACCCTTACAAGTTTGATCATACGTATGCATGAAAAATTAGGATGATTTTAATCCTCGAATGCAATTTGAACGAGGTAATTTGATTGAAACGTCGATCGAATTCTAGCAAGCAATTAAAGGACAAGAGCTTCGAGAACTCCAGTTGCTTCAGGTAGCACCGTGGTGCTCGCGAGCAACAGGTTGAAGATGCCTGCTCTAAACCATTATACTACATCTGGTCATGTAGGCCCTATGTGAACAAGAAGCCCAGGGTCACGCGAATATGGGTGGCTTTAAGATGGCCTTGGTCCCACGAACAGCTTTGCTGAGTTCGCAAAGTAGTCTGTAGAGCCTCAATATATATTCTTATATGTATTATTATTATTACTTTACTTTGTACATTGGCTCTCTCTTAACAAGCACGCTCTGGTCACGTGAAAGAATCTCAGTACATTCTGTACTGAAACACGAGATGATCACGTGACCGGATGCCCCTTCGGAGGGTCCGAAGGGCCATGTGTGTGAGAACATCAGTTCAGCTCCAGCTCTCACACGAGATGCACCAACGTCGTCTTTCTCTCTCTTAATATATGTACCGTGTAAATAATATCTTCTATATAGCATCATAATTAAAGATAATGTATCTACAACTACGTCTCATTCATATGGAGTCAGATGCAATTGCGCTACCGTCACCACATAGCATTTAGCATTTCAGCATTGGTGACCGCAGACGTTTAAACGCAAATAATGATGCCTTCTGAATATTCTTCAAAAGACGCCATTACGGTGAGAGCAGCAGCAGAGGACCACGGAGCAGCCTCCCTCATAAGGTCACTTCCGCTTGACCTCTTGGTTCTCTTCTCTCTCAAGCAACAGGATGATCGCAGCAGAAGGGGACAATACCGTTCCCCAAGTTTCCAGTGTCGCTCTCCGCCTACCCCCATTTTGGAAGACAAACGTTTCTCTCTGGGTGAGGCAATGCGAGCAAGCTTTCCTCCTCAGCCGCATTACAAGTGATGATACCAAATTCGCCGCTCTCGTCGCTAATATCGACTCAGAAACATTACATGCGGTTGCCGATATTGTCGTCAATCCTCCTGCGACCGGGAAATTCCAGGCTCTTTCGGACCGGCTGATACAGGAGTTTGCAGAAACTGAATCTGCCAAAATCAAGAAGTTGCTCACAGAAATTCAACTCGGAGATGATAAACCATCACAGCTGCTACGAAAAATGCGCCAACTCTCGGGATCTCGAATAACCGATGATTTCTTAAAGACATTGTGGTTGCAACGTCTTCCCACTCAAATCAAAACTGTCCTCTCAATATCGAGTGATGGACTGGATAAACTCGCGGAACTGGCTGACAAAATCGCGGAAATAAGCCAAAATACATCCGTTTGTGCTGTTTCCCCACCGCCGGATCAAGATGACTTGCGTGAACAAATCGCAATGCTCACCAAAAAATTGGATGAACTTTCCTCTCAACAACGTGGACGTTCACCACATCGCGGACGAAACAACTTCTTCAACAGGCGTTCCAGTTCCAGAAACAGGAAAAATTCCTCCGGAATGTGCTACTACCATCATCGCTTCGGTAAAAATGCTCGGCGCTGTACTACACCGTGCAACTTCAGCTCACCAAAAAACGAAGGAGCTCCGTCATAGCTGGCATGGCGAACATGAGCTCAGAGACCAGCAGGTTGTTTATCCATGATCGTAAAACGGGAATAAAATATCTCGTTGACACGGGCAGTGAAATTAGTGTCGTTCCGCCGTCAGCGATTGCTTCCACAACTCCCTGCTCTACATTTCGTCTCTACGCAGCAAACCAGACGTCAATACCGGCCTACGGTACCAAGAATATTGTCCTAGATCTCGGTTTGCGACAAAATTTTCCATGGACATTCGTCGTCGCCAAGGTTTCGTGCCCTATCATCGGAGCAGATTTTCTGCGAAATTTCAATCTCATGGTAGATTTGAAAAAGCGTCGTCTCATTAGCTCTAGCACATCACTTCATTCCCTGGGATCAGTGCATCAAACGGCTCATCTCTCAATTTCCACAGTGGGCCCATCTCAGTACGAGAAAATTCTTTCTGAATTTCCAGACATCACAAATCCGTGCTTAATAGGCGAACCTGCATCGCACGACACAGTTCACCACATAGTGACTAAAAGTCCTCCAATATGTTCTCGACCGAGACGGCTTCACCCTCAACACTTTGAGAAGGTGAAGACGGAATTCGATTTTTTGTTACAACAAGGAATAATTCGTCCTTCAAAAAGTTCATGGTCTTCCCCATTGCATATTGTTCCGAAGTCGGAAACATCTATACGATCAGTGGGAGATTATCGAAAATTAAATTCTGTCACAGAATTCGATTCCTATCCCATCCCATACCTAAGTGATTTCAGCAATGCACTTCATGGTAAGTCAATTTTTTCAAAATTAGATATTTTCAAAGCGTACCATCAGATCCCTATTTTTGAACCTGATATTCCTAAAACAGCGGTGACAACACCATGGGGTCTGTTCGAATATACTAGGCTTTGTTTTGGTTTAGTAAATGCGCCTCAAACATTTATGCGTTTCATGCACGAGGTGTTAAGAGGTTTATCTTTCTGTTACGCATATTTAGATGATATCCTCGTATATTCATCATCTGTTGAAGAGCACGAAAATCACCTGAGGCAAATATTTGAGCGTTTACACAAGTATGGCTTGAAACTTAATATTTCTAAATGTGTATTAGGGGTAGATAACTTGGAATTTTTAGGTCATTTAATCACTCCTCTTGGCATTAAACCATTACCTAGCGAAGTGCAAGTAATATTAGATTTCAAGAGACCTGACACAATTTCTGAGTTGAGAAAATTTCTTGGTCTCATAAATTGCTATAGAAGGTTCATAAAACATGCTGCTGAGTCACAAATACTCTTACACGATTTTCTAAAGGGCTCCCGCCGTAAAAAAGATAATCGTAAAATTGAATGGACCGATTCTGCACTCGCAGCATTCAATCAATGCAAAGAGCAACTAGCTAATGTCACTCTATTAGCTCACCCTTCCACATCTGCAAAACTTGCACTTCATGTTGATGCATCTGATTTTTCAATTGGTGGTGCATTACACCAGGTAGTGGACAATTCTTTGCAACCGCTAGGATTTTTCTCTCGCAGACTCACTCCAGCGGAAACACGCTATAGCGCATATGACAGAGAACTATTGGCTGCATATTCTTCTATCAAATATTTTCGACACATGCTCGAAGCATGTCAGTTCACTCTATTTACAGATCAAAAACCTTTGGTCTATGCTTTTCGGCAGAAGCATGACAAATGCTCGCCTCGCCAAACCAGACATTTGGATTTCATTTCCCAATTCACGAGTGATATTTGTCATATTCCTGGCTCAGAAAACATAGCAGCCGATATAATGTCCCGCATATGTGCTATTTCAATGCCAAGCCCAATTAATTACAATGAAATCGCCGAAGCTCAAGCGACAGATGATGAATTATCAAAATTGATGGGTGATTCAAATTGTGGCTTACAATTGAAAAAAATTAAATTTCCCGAATCTGACATAGATTTAATTTGTGATATCTCCACTGGAAGTGCGCGTCCTTACATTCCTGTGCAGTATAGGAAAACGGTGTTTGATCACGTTCATAACTTAGCGCACCCAGGCATCAGAAGAACGATCCACCAAATCCGTTCTCGCTTTGTTTGGCCTGGTATCAATAAGGAAATAACAAAATGGGCAAAAACTTGCATGGCTTGTCAAAAAAGTAAAATTCACAGACATGTCAAATCTCCTTTGAAAGAATTTCCTATGCCATCTGCAAGATTTGACCACATTCATCTGGACATAGTGGGTCCATTAACTCCATCAAATGGTTATTCTTACTGTTTGACCATGATCGATCGTTTTTCCCGCTGGCCAGAAGCACAACCGATAAAAGACATCACAGCTCCAACTGTAGCGGAAGCCTTTTATAACTGTTGGGTATCCCGTTATGGTGCTCCATCAGTTATAACAACTGATCAAGGTCGACAATTTGAGTCCCACCTTTTCCGCTCTCTCCTACAACTTCTAGGCACCGAACGAGCTAGAACTACCGCTTTCCACCCTCAAGCGAATGGTTTGATTGAGGAATTTCATCGACCACTAAAAACGGCCATTAAATGCCATAACACCGAACGTTGGACCGAAGTATTACCAACTATACTTCTGGGCTACCGAGCCGCTCTAAAAGCCGACCTGCAGTGTACGCCAGCCGAACTCGTGTTTGGTGCACCCTTGCGTCTTCCCGGCCAATTTTTCGACTCAACAAATGTCAACATTGACCCTTGTGACTACGTAAATAAGTTACGGGGCCACATGCAGCAGCTCCGTCCAACGCCAACAAAACATCATGGAAAACGTGCTACATTTGTGTATCCAGAACTGATGAATGCTACTCGCGTATTACTACGTCGTGATAGTGTCCGTCGACCCCTCCAGAGACCATATGATGGTCCCTTTATTATCATTAACAAAAATGAAAAAGTGTTCAAACTTGACATCAATGGCAAAACAGTTTCGGTTTCCATCGACCGCTTAAAACCAGCATTCTCCCTGTCGGAAGATACAACGCTGCTGGTGGCGAAAACGCAAACTAACGACTCTACGTCAGAGAACTCGACCACGAAATCGAAACCACCAGTGACCACACGATCTGGACGTCGAGTCCGGTTCACGGATTTTTATCGTGTCCAACATTGACACTGGGGAGGGGGTACTGTAGAGCCTCAATATATATTCTTATATGTATTATTATTATTACTTTACTTTGTACATTGGCTCTCTCTTAACAAGCACGCTCTGGTCACGTGAAAGAAACTCAGTACATTCTGTACTGAAACACGAGATGATCACGTGACCGGATGCCCCTTCGGAGGGTCCGAAGGGCCATGTGTGTGAGAACATCAGTTCAGCTCCAGCTCTCACACGAGATGCACCAACGTCGTCTTTCTCTCTCTTAATATATGTACCATGTAAATAATATCTTCTATATAGCATCATAATTAAAGATAATGTATCTACAACTACGTCTCATTCATATGGAGTCAGATGCAATTGCGCTACCGTCACCACATAGCATTTAGCATTTCAGCAAGTCCCTTCCCCCCCTTCTTTCTGATGTACACCCCAAACCCAAAACAGAAGTTCTCGAGGTGTGGGTCGCTTTTTCTGGGAATGTTCGGCATTATCGCTCGGAAGGACGGCACGATGACTGCATTGCCGTGAACCCCTGCAGTGCTTTGGAATGGCTCTTGCTATTCTTACGAGCAGGCCAAAGAAGCCGCGAGTGGCAAAAGTTTCAAGAACCCCTGCCAAGGTCTTCCAAACGGGTATACCAGTCGGTAACCGTTTTTCAGTTTGTTTGCCTTCATCCGGATTTCTGAGAATTATAAGAAAAACCATTATCTATTTTAAGAGCAATAGACCTGTTGGGAAAAGCAATAAAATTTAGATACTGTACTTCCATTTAAGCCCAATTGACTAGCCTTCCATGCACGCCCTTGGAAAAACGAATGGTCTTTTAAAAAAAGGGACTTCGCGAAACATAAAACAAATTTCGTGGAACCTGTCAACTCGGACATCTCCTACATGGGGCAACTTTGAAAGGCACCGTCATAATCCTACAACGCAGAATGTCGGCAATACCGAACGGCTTAATTTAATTGTAATGGAACCGTAGAGGTGTCCACTTCAGAAAGGTTTTGGTATCAGTAAGCCAATCTGAAGCCGCAGCTACGATTATTATTGGAACGCGTGAGGGCGCTTGCACAGTGTTGCAGTACATTACTAATCATATTTTATCCATCTCATTTCTTATTTACCAGTTCCATTAGTCAGCTGTGTCAACGGAATTTTTTTGTGTCACCATGTCTTCAGCAGATTCTGATTCGTTAATGGCTAGCGATAGTTATTCCGAAAAAATCATAAGCGCGGTTGAAAAAAGACCAGCTTTATATGACAAAAATATGTTATTTAAATAGTTTTTTATAATATATGTTATTTAAATAAATTATGATGATTCCAGTCATGATATATAAAAAAATTTGTGCGATTTGGTCACGAATCGTAAAAGCATCAAAAATGGGTCAACTTGTAGGTTGTCTTTCTTCAACTTTGAATTAATTTCAAACGGCAAATATTGTTACAGAAAATTAAATTCCATTACATGAATATTTTTATTAGTATATACAGTAAAACCCCTCCTTTTTGTGAACACGGACAGGACAAAAAAATGAAATCCATGTAAAATGAGTGACCGTTAAAAAGAGGTTTGAAATTCATACTTTTATATATTATACAACTGTAAATTATTATTTGTCCGTAAAAGAGGGAGTATCCGTTAAGAGGGGGGTTCACTGCAATGCAGCTTATGAGCACGAATTCGCATGCTAACTGGAGCCAACTTCAGCTTGGCGAAAATAATTTAGCCAATCCCGAGATGTCACGTGAAATTTAAAAAAAAAAAAAAAAACCCCGGTTGCTAACAGCAGTGTGTGTTTCACGCGAAATTCCACGGTTGCTGATAAGATCAACCGCACCAGCCGAACCGTAGTGTGCTGGTAGCCTAAGAGGGTCCCTGCTTCAGGATGTGGGGACCATATAAATACTTACAAAAAAGTTAGGCTGCCGGCACACTACGGTTCGGCTGGCGCGGTTGCTCTTATCAGCAACCGTGGAATTTCGCGTGAAACACACACTGCTGTTAGCAACCGAGTTTTTTTTTTTTTTTTTTTAATGTCACGTGACATCTCGGGATTGGCTAAATTATTTTCGCCAAGCTGAAGTTGGCTCCAGTTAGCATGCGAATTCGTGCTCATAAGCTGCATTGCAGTGAAACCCCCTCTTAACGGATACTCCCTCTTTTACGGACAAATAATAATTTACAGTTGTATAGTGTCAACGAAATTTGTGGTCGAATATCTGTCGGGGAAGTGGACGTGACGACCGGAGCGAGTCACAGTTGCTGGTACTGCTTGTGCTGGCAACGCTGTACTGGATGGCTGTATGGGCACTTCTGAAGGTACCTTAAAGCTATCTCCAAGTAAAGCTGGAATCAAACGATCAATGGAGATCCTCTTGCTTGCCCCATTGATGCCAATGTCGAAAAATTTTTCTCTGCGATCTTTGACAGGAAACGGGTCTTGATATGTTGGTTGTAAGGCAGGATGTGGTGCGTCGTTGCGTACGAAGACATGCGACGCGGATTGCAGATCACTAGGAATATACGTCGGCGTGTATCCGTGAGTTGTTGTAGGCACCGGCTTCATTGAACGCATTAGCTTTTGGATTTGATGGACGAAATCGGATTGTATTATGTCTGGTGTTTTCGAAAAATACTCGCCGGGCAACTGCAATGGTGTTCCGTAAAGGATTTCTGCGGAAGAGCATCCCAGGTCTTCTTTCACTGCTGCTCTTAGACCCAGTAGGGCGAATGGAAGAGCATCAACCCAAGCAGGATTCGATTGAATACGGCATCTCAGGGCAGTTTTCAGCGATCGGTGTTGTCTCTCGATCAGCCCATTTGCTTGTGGATGATAAGCAGTCGTTTTATGATGTTGGAATCCTAGATATCTGCTCAAGCTTTGGAAAAGCTGGCTCTCGAACTGCCTGCCCTGGTCGGTGGTGATCCTGTGCGGTATGCCAAATCTTGCAAACCAAGTGGCAATTAATGTTTTGGCGACTGTTTCGGCAGTTTGGTCTGGCATTGGAGAGGCTTCGATCCACCTGGAGAATCTGTCTATCATCGTTAGGAGGTACCGAGAACCTTGGCATAATGGTAATGGACCAACTATGTCAAGATTGATATGCTGAAATCGGTTGTTAGGTACCTTGAATTCAGCCAGCGCGGATCGAGTGTGTCGGTGAACTTTAGAGCGTTGGCATGGAATGCATGCTCTAGTCCACTCACGACAGTCAGATCTAATTGAAGGCCAAACAAATCTGTCGCTCAGCAGTTTTGATGTTGCTCGGATGCCAGGGTGTGATAAGCAATGCAATGATTCAAACGCTCGTCGTCGTTGAGAAATTGGTACAAAAGGCCTTATTTTGCCGTTTGACACATCACACCAAATTTCGGCTGTTGCGTCAGGAAGGCTGAGTTTTTTCAGTTGTAAAGATGATACACTAGAATTTAAGATGGTTTTGAGATCGTTGTCATTCTCTTGGTCAGCTGCGAGTTGCACATAATCTAAAGGTGTGGGTACAGAAATGGCCGATATTCTAGAAAGAGTATCAGCTGGAATATTGTCGACACCTTTTATATGGAGAATTTCTGTTGTGAATTGGCTGATAAAGTTCAACTGTCGTAGCTGGCGTGGTGAGCACTTTTCTGGTTTCTGCCTGAACGCATACACCAACGGCTTATGGTCACTACAAATGCAGAACTGTCTTGCTTCTAGCATATACCTGAAGTGCTTGACAGCAGAATAAGCTGCAAGTAATTCTCTATCGTAAGCAGAATAACTTCTTTGTGCGCTTGAAAGCTTCTTTGAGAAGAATGCAAGTGGTTGTAGCTGATTATCGTTAGATACTTGATGCAAGGCGGCACCTATAGCAAAATCACTGGCGTCCACATGTAAAACTAATGGTGATGATGCTGAAGGATGGTGCAAAAGAGTAGCATTAGCGAGCTGTGTTTTGCATTTTTCGAATGCTTGTCTGGTCTCAAGAGTCCAAGAAATTGACGTCTTGTCATTCTTCTTGGTGCTAGACAAGAAGGAATGAAATGGTGCTTGCACAGCTGCTGTAGATGGTAGAAATCGCCTGTAAAAGTTCAAAGTTCCCAGAAATCTTCGAACCTGCTTGATGTTTTCTGGAAGAGGAAACTCTTGGATTGCACGAACTCTGTCTGGAAGAGGCTTCGAGCCGTGTTCATTGACCAAATAGCCCAGGAAGGAAATTTCCGGTACATTGAACACGCATTTAGATGTGTTGATTGTCAGTCCGTACTTATCGAGTCTTTCAAACACTTCTCTAAGATGCTTGTGATGTTGCTCTGCGTCATGGCTGGCGATGAGCACGTCATCAAGATACGAGAAACAGAAGTTGAGATTGCGTAGCTCGTGGATGAAGCGTTGGAACGTTTGTGCAGCGTTTGAGAGTCCGAACGGCATGACTACGAATTCAAACAAACCAAAGGGAGTTATGATTGCTGTCTTGGGAATGTCGTCGGGATTTACAGGAATATGATGAAATGCTTTGACCAGATCTATTTTAGAGAAAACTTTACATCCATGCAGATTCTGCGCAAAGTCCTGTATATGTGGCACTGGGTAGTTATCCGGCACAGTAATTCGATTCAGACTTCGATAATCACCAGTTGGTCTCCACTCATTCGGTCCTTTTGAAACCATGTGCAACGGGGAAGCCCAGTTTGATTTCGATGGACGACATATACCTTGGTCCAACATCATCTGGAATTCGGTCTTGGCAATCTTGAGTTGAGCTGGGTGCAATCTGCGTGGCTTTGCGAAAACAGGAGGACCTTTAGTTTCTATGTAGTGCAAGGTATTATGGGAGGCTTTCTTCGAAAACGGACGAGGTCTCGTTAATTCGGGAAATTCCTTCAAAATTTCAGTTATAGCACTGTTTCCTGAGATTGTTTTAATCGTTGTCGAAGGTCCATTGTAAGTAAAACCTTTACACGTGAGAGAAGTGAGTGGATCTATAAGTCGCTTGTTTTTGATATCGATGATGAGTCCGTAGTGAGCAAGGAAATCCGATCCGATAATTGGTCTCTCAACGTCAGCGAGGGTGAAATGCCATTTGTAATTCCGCCGTAAGTTCAAGTCCAATTCCAGGAGTTTCAAACCGTAGGTAGATATACGGGAACTATTTGCAGCGAAAAGCTCAAAAGTTGTCGGTTTGCCGTTGCCTTTGTAAGGTAAAATTGATATATGAGCTCCAGAGTCAATTAAAAACTTCATGCCCCTTTTCCTTTCCATAATGAACAAACGGCTATGGTGAAGACTGCTATCGCCGCCACAGCATGCCGTTACTGCGGGGGGCTTGGACCGTTTCCCTGAATATTCTGAGCGTTGTAAGCGCAGGGGGACTTGCATCTGAAAGCTTTATTTCCGAACCTGCCATGATAATAACACACGTCAGTGTTTTCATCGGAGTCTTGATATCGCGAGCGATTCCTTGAACCAGAATAACGTCGGTCTCGACTGGAGTTTCGATAGCGGTTCCGGCTATGCCTCGGATATTTGCCCAACTGTTCAACTCTTTTAGTCAGCTCCGAGATTTGCAGTTTAAGGTCTCTTATTTCCGAGCAAGACGAGGCTTCTGCTACATGACCGTAATTGGGTTCGGTGAGCTCAGCTACTCGATCAGCTAACTCGGCTAGCTTGTCCAGTTCTTCACTGCGAGCTGCTAACACCGTTTGTATACTCTTTGGTAGCCGTTGAAGCCACAAATTTTTGAGGAAGGTCTCATCGCGACATCCATTCTGTACGACGAAATACAATCAACTGATTAAAACGTTTGAAAAACTCTCTGGCGATCCGTTGCTAGGTTACCATCCATCGCAAGGCGAAAAACGCTACAACGAGAAAACGTGACATTGTGACGTCACAGAGCATTGTTTATGATCGGTCACTACACAGTAAAATCCCTCTTAACGGACACCCCCTCCAAATACGCTCACCCTCTCTTTTACGGCCAAATAATAATTTACAGTTGTATAATATATATTGACTTTATTGTAAATTTTGAATCTTATTCTATTGTTCAAGATAAATTAACCCACATTTACCACTGGTGTATCGAAAATCATCTACACTTGAATATTAACAAATGCTTTGTTATGCCTTACACCCGTAGGAAAAATCCTATCACATACTCTTATTATATTGGAACTGATATTTTACAGAGAAGGTATTCTGCTACTGACTTGGGTGTAATTTACACCTCTGATTTTTCCTTTCGTGACCATATTAACGATATTTGTAGTAATTCGTATCGCAAACTCGGTTGCCTTAAAAGAATAACTAAAGATTTCACCAATTTGGATACAATGATTGTTCTTTTCAATTCTATAATACGATCTAAACTTGAATATCATCTGTTGTTTGGAATCCTCATTACAATAATGCTATTGATGATATTGAAATTATACAAAACTCATTTATGCGATATTTGTATTTTAAGAAATTTAGAGCATATAACATTACAATTTCGACAACTTTTCTCCGACAAATTTTTTTAATTACCAGTCTCCAAAAGAGATGAAATTTCATTCTTTTGAAATTTTTCTGGAAGTTGGTTAAAAGCTGTGGTTAGTGATAAAAGTTTCGCACGAACGAGTACAGGCCAACTGGCTTTGATCGCGGATTTAGCTTTCGCCAGAAAATGAATTTTAGACGAGTGAAATGAGCCCGTTGACGAGAAAGGTACTCCTAAGTAGGTGTAATTTCCCACAATTTCCAAATGGCTACCTTTATAATACCATTTTTCTTCGTTCTTAAGCCCACCACCGTTTCTAAAAACCATTACTTTAGTTTTCTGTACGTTGACAGATAATTTGAAATCGATACAAAATTGCTCCAAAATTGAAATTTTGCGCTGAAGATTAATAATTGAATCAGCAAAGATGACCATATCATCCGCGTACATGAGTGAATGGAGAAATTTGTCTCTGCCAATTTGGAAATCTGGAATGGGGGACAAGTTGAGTCTTCTTACAAGATCCAAGATGTAAAGTGAAAAAAGAGTGGGGCTCAAAATCTCTCCCTGCAGTACACCCTGATTCACAGATATATTGTCAGTCAGCCCAAAAGTTGATCTTATTTGAATGGAGGCTTTTGAATAAATGTCTTGGAGAATACCGATAAAACGAGCACTGAGTCCAGTATTGGCTAACACTTGCCAAAGAATTTCGTGATTAACGGAATCGAAAGCAGATTTGAAATCCACGAAGACACAATAAAAACGGCTACCCTTATGAGACAATTTCTTTTGCACGAGGAAGTCAAGCCCAAAAATTTGGTCAATGCAACTATAACCCCGACGGAAGACAGCCTGTTCCTCAGGAAGAGTACGATTTATTTCTAGCCAATTTGATAAACGATTATTCAAGATGGTTGTAAACAGCTTCAAAGAAGCAGAAACGAGGGAGATCGGGCGATAATTGGATGGAAGAGAGGGATCACCTTTTTTAAACATGGGAATAACTATAATATCCGTCCAACCATTTGGAACCGAACAGTTTTCAATGATATTATTGAAGATATTAAGCACACAATTTTTACTAATGGGAGGGAGGTTTTTGAAAAATTCGTTAATGATAAGGTCTTTCCCATGAGCTTTATGACATTTTAATGACAAAATAGCCTTATCCAACTCCTGAAGTCTTATATGATTATCAAGTAAAAAATCATGAGTATGGTGCATCAAGGAAGGGACGGTTGGGATATCAGATTCTCCTTCAGAGATGTATCGACTACATTGTGTAGGGCTTCGGCCGGAAGTCAGAAATGATTGGTGTAGCTCAAAGTATGCGAGTTATTTCTCTCTACAGGCCATAATATTTAAATATATTTTCGCCTGACCATACGTCCATTTTTGAAGTAGTGTCCCGTTTTTTCGAATCTATTTGATTTTAGCGATGACCCGTTCTTCAACCTACTTTTGTAGTAGTGGTAAGATTTTTACTACAGTAAAATATAACAAACCTATGCAGGAGGGGTCCCGTCTCTGCCCCAAAACCAGTACCGTCTTAATGCGTGGGCCCACCTGGGCACGGCCCGGGGGCCTCAAGTGAACGCGGGTCTCACAAAATGAGAACCAGTTAAAATTTTCGAGGATTTGCCAGGTGGGATCTCAGAAAAATCGCTTGGCCCTGGAGCCCATGATGCTCTAGAGACGGCCCTGCTCAAGACAATCAAAAATTAAAATTATTTTTTTGAATAAATTAAAATATTGAAAGAAAAAATACCTTTACGTGCTATATTTTTCAATTTCTGTTAATTTAAAATGTTTTTTGAAGGTAATGAATTCAAAATGTCTCTGGGACAGATGCCCTGTGCCTTCCTCATAATATTCACATAAAACTGTGAAATTCTATTACAAACCGATAAAGTGGTGGAAAATGGGTTTAATCATCAATCACACACACACGCACAATGATGGTTTTGATCACCAGTTCTTTAAAACCATGCTAATGCGTATTCTGAAATCGAATAGTTCTATCGAATGTATTTTACAGTTTTTAATCGATGATTGGATTGGATTTTTTTTGTTGTTGTTGATGATTTATTTGGATTCACGTTTCAAGTTCTCCGATAATTTAAATTTACAACCATCACCACACAGTAACGTTGCTGGTCATTTGAATATAATATTTCAGAATATTGGGTAAGCTTACATTTTGAAAACAGAGTGTACAAATACATAATGCAGGGGGTTCTGGAAATGTGTGCCACGGCACCCTCCAAAGGTTTTCCGAAAAGACTGTTAAACTGCTCTGGGGAGCCGCGGATAAGCGTTGATTAGAAAAAGAGGTGCCGCGGGTGAAAAAAGTTTGAGAGCCCCTGACATAATATTTAAGTGTATAAGAGGCCCCACACATCCACCAACGCTGCCAGGATCTTTGACGGGCCCCCAGGCCAAGTGATTTTTCTGATTAGGCAAATTATCGAAAGTTTCAACCATATCTAATTTTTGTGAGGCTCCTCTTCTCTTGGACCCCGAGCCGTGCCTAGGTGTGCCCCCATTCTTTTTGATGGCACTCCCGCCCTTACCTAAGGGGCCCGGTGCGTCTCAATAGTTTCGGACACGAAAAATATTTACCCGATTTTATATATTTGGAGGGGAAGGAATCGGCATCCATTATTTCAAATTATACAAGACTCTGAAATATTCATACAAAAAAATGTTAAGTACAGAATTCAATAAATTAACACAAAAACTGGCAAAAATTCAGCACTGAAGGTAATTTTAAATTAATGAGAGAAAAAAAATCCTGTAACTGATAAAAATTTTGGACTTGATGAATCAAAAATAATTGAAAGAAATAATTCCAGAATTGGTGAAACTTCAGAATTAATGCAAGAAGTAATTTCAGAATTCATGAAAGTCTCCAATAGTTTACCGTGAGTGCGGGGGCCCACAAAGCACGGTGCGACCGCTCCTGTCGCACAGTCCACACAAGAGCGGCTCTCACTTTCACAGCGGAAATCACTTTTCCTCATTTTTCTTTGACAACCTCAACCGTTTTTTCCACTGAGGGCAAAGCAAGAATTGGGGAACGGGGTGCCGAGACCAGGGACGCCGGAACATATTTGCTGGTGTTGCTAAAGCAATACCAATCATTTTTATGGTATTGCTCAGCAATACCAATCATTAGAGCCCGGAAGTTCAGGCAAAATGCGATAAATGCTCTTTTTTTGCCTATTTTCAAACTTTTTTGGTAAACATTAATTTTTTGAAATTTTCGTGCCATAAATGCCTATTCCAACATAGTTTAGTAGTGAATTTTATTAGTGAATTTCAGAGGCCATAATCTGTAAAACTTGGGTATTTTGGGCATTAAAAACGTCAAAAAAATCGTTATTTTTTAAATTTTCCAACTTTTAGTATTTATTATCAGAAAGAACCCCCCCCCCCCACTTTTAGCCTATTTCACTCAAATAAGTGATCTGAGAGACTGGTGTTGCCATGCATTAATTTTGCTTTGGCCAGATAGTGTTAGATGTGAATGATTTTGTTTCAGATGAGCGAAGCCCGTGCTAGAAAAGCAGAGGAAAACTAGAAGTTTTTTTTTCTCTCCCGCACGCTTTACATAATGTCTCGGCCAGGCATTAGACTGCGTTGTATGTGCATAGCTGGCTGATGGCTGTTCCAAGAGATCATGGATTGACGTCATGGCTCACACAAGGTGGAGTAGGAGCAGACAGGGCTCATTATGTTTTGATTTTATTTTTTGTACCATAAATCATAAATGCACTGCAAACAACCATGGCTATTTATTAAACATACATACAGCATTTAATATTCGATTAAATTGACCAGAGCGGCCCTCAGGGGCGTTTGGCAGATACGACCACTCAGGGTCCCACGTATTCATTGACGTACGCAAAGGAGGGTTTTGGAGTTCTCATTCCCCCCCCCCCCCCCCGAGCCAAGATTATAGTGTTATTTTGCAGGAAAAACTAAACCCCCCTCCCCCGAGAAAATACTGCGTACGCCTATGCCTGTATTTACCCTCATATGTGGTGGTAATATTTAAAAAAGTTCTATTTTTGTAAAAAAAAATGCGATAGCAATGTTTCAACTATAAAGATGATAATGATTATTCCAAATAACACAGCAAATAAATGAGAATTATTTGCAACTCGAAGGAGCCCCACAGATTATTTTCTCTACCGGCTCCACGTCTAGTAATGGGGGGGGGGGGGTCCTGGAATTACCCTAATCCTGAGGATCTACTAACATTTTATTTTGGGCTTGAAATCAATTTAACTCAGATAATAATGCAGTTAATACAAACTATAATTAAAACAATGGACGGATTAAGTGCAACCAATTTTTCAGCTAGTTTTGGACCCTTAATATCTTTGTTTTTAGTTATTTTTCTTCCTTCCAAAAATTATAAATGCCTTTTTTTAGTGCCTATTTTAGGCATTTTTAGTGCCTTTTTGCCTGCCTATTTCGACAATTTTTAGTGCCTAAATTTTTGGGCTCTATCACTCGTGTAATATATGAGATGTGTCTCTCATATATTACACTGAAAGCACTTTTCTACTATGTTTGCGAGAAAAAAAAGAAATTTTAAATCGCTATTAATTTGAGTGATTTTTTCGCCTCTTTTACGCACTACCAACAGCACCAACAGCTACCATTCTCCCCCCCCCCCTCCTCCCAAAGACTCCTAGATACTTCTAGGAGGCGTTGCTCCTCCCCGGGAGCGTACCAATTGATGAAAACCTTGCATATCTAAAAATGTCTAGCACTAGCTCATTAGCCCTGGGGATGACAAAATAGTATTTGGCTAAAAAGGCATCCGTAACCGAATGCCATTGTCATCTACTTCCCGATATTTCTTGTATTCATCCTTCCCCCCAGGGATTTGCATCCTGTTGTTGAAATTTTAGGAGAAGAAAAACAGCGGTGTCCAGTGTGAAGCCCGCTGGCACCAGACACTCCAGATGGTTTTGCAAGCTGTTTTCTCTGAGCACATGCAATTAACAATAATTGAATCCGTCGGTCTTTTTTACTCAGTGAAAAAAGCTGCTGATATAAGCATACAATGAGGGATGCCTGTTGTCAATGGTTCGTGGTTGTTTTTTTTGAAATGATATACAGTATATTTTCCACATGAAAAAAGCCTGGTTTCTACAGTACAGCAACACCAATAATCCTGCCCCCCCCCCCCACAAGCGTAGGGCTAACAGTCCTATACAGTCACATCCAGCCCTGGGGCCCAAGATAATTAACATTGTTTTAAATTGCTATTGTTTTAATTGCTATAAATTCACTATGGGAGCTGCCAAAGATTCCAGTTTAAGGCCGGGACCTGACTACGGCGCGGTTGCAGGCGGTTGAGGTTGGGGGGGGGGGGGAAGGCATCATCTATAGTTTTATTCTGTCAACGCACAGATACAACTGCAACCGCTGAGCGCGGTTTTTTCAACCGAGAAAATTCAAATTTTTTTGGACGGTTGGGGTAACCGGAAAGCTGCCATCATCTATTGGAAAGGTTTGAACACCCTGATGACGGTTTGGCTGGACCTGCAGTTGCCGTCTTCCATTGTCTATTAAGTGGTTTGACAAGGAGGGTGATGGGATTTCGGATGCACTGGACAAAGGAATTGCTCTTCTTCTCGGGTTGCCATAAAAAATGAGGGGAAAAGACAAATTCGAGGAACTGTATGGTGAAGTTCCATTCGACGGAAACTAATTCTTTGTTTGGCGCTATTGTACTGATGACAATATAAAAAACCTGATGAAGAAAAAATTAAATTTTTCTATAATCAATGATTTTTTTTGCTTTCCTACATGAGCACGCATTAAAACTCGGTTATAATGCATTCATAAAGTAACGTGATTACGCCGTCAAAACCGAGATATATATTTTAAAATATTTGAATGAAATGCATTGGATCCCGATTATAACGTTTTAGCAAAAAAACCAATTAGTACCTCATCCAAAAAAGTACAAATTGCCAGGACACCCAACCATTTCTAATAAATTCATAAAAAATTATCAGAAGTAAAAATAATTAGACATCTGAAGGAATAAATTTTTATATTTGCAAATTCCATATCAAACTTTGGAAACATTTATTAAAAGCCTAAGTATGAACTGGGGAGGAAATACGTCCCTAAGAGCTGCATTGTGTGTGTTTTGCTTTCATTATTCTGTCTTTTTGGTATTAATTTTTGTATCGTATATATGAATGTGGCTGTCTATCTGTTGTTTTTTCAATAAAAAAACCATCCAGACCAGCGGTTCTCAACCTGTGCTCCGTGTGAACTCCCAGGATCTCCGCGGCCGCTTTTTAATATTGAAGGAGAGATGAAAGGACAACATTTGCGAACCTCTCTGGTTCGGAGTTCGGGGTATCAGTTGGTGCCGTCTTGACGCATAGGCCCATCCGGGCATTCCCGGGGGCCTCAATAGAAGAGAGAGCTCACAAAAATGAGATCCGGTTGAAGTTTTCTAGGATTTACCAGGTTGGGTCTTCGGTAAACCACTTGGCCCGGGGGCCCCGCGATAGTCTTAAGACGGCCCTGGCATCATTTCCTCCTGCTTCTCCCTAGTTGCCACCCCGTATGTACAGGGTGTTAAGCGGGCCAGGATAGCAAGTTCGGAGGGGCGGCAAATTTTAGTAATTCGTGGTCAGGAACTTTAAATTATATCGTGAAAAAAGGCAGAGCAATTCGAATAGTCAGCACGTGGCAAAGCCATAAATCTGTGTCTGCAAACGGATTTAGTAAGAAGTATTTAAATGATTTCGTAAGAAGGACATTCCCTTCGTGTCATCGCATCATCTGGAAAAAATAATCTTTTGGTAACTGATCGGGAGAAAAATGATAAACGAAGAAGTTTTTATGAAGCTGTTTCATTATCACGGTTCCTTGTGTTCATGAGAACGAATCCGCTAATGATCCATTGAGGTGTTCTTAGTATTATTATATAGTGTTATATCATGATTGAATAAATTAAAAAAAAATTTTTAATTAAAATAAAATGTCATATGGACCAGTGGTTGTCAAATTTTTTGTTAGGCAATGGCCCTTTGCACCATATTTTCTTCTCGTGCTGCCCTCCCCCTTCCCCAGGACCTTCTACCCTCATCCAAGAGCGAGACCCTTTTTCCTTATTGAATTGAATTTAGTCAAAGCGAAATTTATTGCACAAATATATATATATAAAAAATTGCGGTCGCTGGAACTCCCCGGGACAGGTGCGGATCCAAAAGGAGGGGGGAGATCGATTCCTCGCTAACACCGAATTGTCTCGGAACAGTACGTCTGGGTATAATATATATGAGACGTTGCAATCATCAATTGTTTTCATGAGGTTTTCTTTTTAACCCATTTTTGACTAACGTTGCGTTTGTGCGATGCTTTGTTTAATACTTTTTTCAGATATTTTTCACATAAATGTTTTCATGAAATGAACTAAAAGGTCTAATGAGTGTTTTATCAGTAATTTTTAAAATTTGTTTACAATGAAATTTGATTTTTTAAAGTTTTTGAAACATGAAATTCTCAAATTTCATTCCGATTTTCTATCTGATTTTTTATCCTGACCATCAACAGAAATAATTTTTTCCTTAATTTTTTTTGTCACATGGGGTTACCAAAATTATAATTATCATGATTAATTTCCATTAATAAGAAATTTAGTTAATTGGAAATTTACTTTAATTACAAAGAAAAACGTGCTAAATTCATGTCCAATTTTTTGAAACTTCAAAAATATGTTATTTGAACAGCCAGTCATCCTATATAAAAAAATTTTTACGATTTGGTCACGAATTGTAAGAGCGTTCAGAAATGGGTCAACTTTTGGGTTGTCTTTCTTAAACTCCTATTTAATTTCAAACGGTAAATATTGTTACTAATTTAATTTAATTAAATTACCTGAAAAATACCTGGTAATTTAATTTAATTACCTGAAAATTTTTATACAGTAAAACCTCTCTTTTGCGGACACCGACAGGACTAAAAAATTCGTCCGTGAAAGAGGAGGGTGACCGTTAATCAGAGGTTTGAAATGCATACTTTTATATTTATTTATTTATTTATTTAATACCACGCTACAGAAAACAATCCAATTACAGCAAGGTATGACCGAAGCATTGTAAATATAATAAAATCAAACAGAATAGAATGCAATACACAGTTATGAAACATATAAAATAAAAACAAACACTAGTCAATACCAAATAAGTAAAATAAGGGTGTATAATAATAAGTGTGTATAAAATCACCGGATCAATTAAAAATGAAAATAAATAAAAACACACGAGACGATTAAAAAAATGAAAAATGAATAAACAAAGAAAAACTAAATATTTAACAGTCAAATACAAGAAATCACCATTTAAATATTAAAAAAAAAATCGCTGATCAATCGCAGAGAAGAAGCTCTTTGAATTTACCAATAGGTGTCGCAAATATATCCAATTCATCAGGTAAACTATTATACAAAATACAGAATCTGTTAATAGCACAAGACAGACCAATCAATGTCCTAAAGTGAGCTACATAGAATAATTTATTTGACCTTGTGTTGTACCGTGTGACCAAGAATCCAATTTTTGATAAAAGAAAAGAACAATCGATATTACCATTAATCCCATTATAGCAAACTTCCAAGAGACCGGAGAAATCAGTTCGTTACAACGAAATTTCCTTGTAAAGGAATTCCAGGTTGTTGCCGTTGTGCCTATGTAAACTGTTGTGGGAGGTTAGAAAAGTTTTCGTTAGAACGAGATTTTCACTGTAACGGCGGTATTCGTTCAAACGGGGTTAGACTGTATTTGTTTTACTTCATAAATCTCCCCACGGTCTCATTGAGATATCCTGAAAATTTGGATGTACTCGGTTAAGAAGTTTTTGAGGAAAAACTACTCGAAGTACGAGAACTTAAACTGTAATCACCCATTATGTAATTATTTACACACTAAACCGGAGGTCCTCAACATTTTTCTAGTTGTGAGCACTGGCTGTACCCATCATCGAAAGGAGAGCACCCTTACAAGTTTGACCATACGTATGCATGAAAAATTAGGATGATTTTAATCCTCGAATGCAATTTGAACGAGGTAATTTGATTGAAACGTCGATCGAATTCTAGCAAGCAATTATTGGACAGGAGCTTCGAGAACTCCAGTTGCTTCAGGTAGCACCGTAGTGCTCGCGAGCAACAGGTTGAAGATGCCTGCTCTAAACCATTATACTACATCTGCTCATGTAGGCCCTATGTAAACAAGAAGCCCAGGGTCACGCGAATATGGGTGGCTTTAAGATGGCCTTGGTCCCACGAGGTGTGGGTCTCGAGGTGTGGGTCGCTTTTTCTGGGAATGTTCGGCATTATCGCTCGGAAGGACGTCACGACGACTTTCCATTGCCGTGAACCCCTGCAGTGCTTTGGAATGGCTCTTGCTATTCTTACGAGCAGGCCGAAGAAGCCGCGAGTGGCTAAAGTTTCTTGAACCCCTGCCAAGGTCTTCCAAACGGGTATACCAGTCGGTAACCGTTTTTCAGTTTGTTTGCCTTCATCCGGATTTCTGAGAATTATAAGGAAAACCATTATCTATTTTAAGGGCATAGACCTGTTGGGAAAAGTAATAAAATTTAGATACTGTACTTCCATTTAAGCCCAATTGACTAGCCTTCCATGCACGCCCTTGGGAAAACGAATGGTCTTTTAAAAAAAGGGACTTCGCGAAACATAAAACAAATTTCGTGGAACCTGTCAACTCGGACATCTCCTACATGGGGCAACTTTGAAAGGCACCGTCATAATCCTACAACACAGAATGTCGGCAATACCGAACGGCTTAATTTAATTGTAATGGAACCGTAGAGGTGTCCACTTCAGAAAGGTTTTGGTATCAGTTAACCAATCTGAAGCCGTAGCTACGATTATTATTGGAACGCGTGAGGGCGCTTGCACAGTGTTGCAGTACATTACTAATCATATTTTATCCATCTCATTTCTTATTTACCAGTTCCATTAGTCAGCTGTGTCAACGAAATTTTTTTGTGCCACCATGTCTTCAGCAGATTCTGATTCGTTAATGGCTAGCGATAGTTATTCCGAAAAAATCATAAGCGCGGTTGAAAAAAGACCGGCTTTATATGACAAAAATATGTTATTTAAATAGTTTTTTTATAATATATGTTATTTAAATAAATTACCATGATGATTCCAGTCGTGATATATAAAAAAATGTGTGCGATTTGGTCACGAATCGTAAAAGCATCAAAAATGGGTCAACTTGTATGTTGTCTTTCTTCAACTTTGTTAATAATTTCAAACGGCAAATATTGTTACAGAAAATTAAATTCCATTACATGAATATTTTTATTAGTATATACAGTAAAACCCCTCCTTCTTGTGAACACGGACAGGACAAAAAAAAATTAAATCCATGTAAAATGGGTGACCGTTAAAGAGAGGTTTGAAATTCATACTTTTATATATTATGCAACTGTAAATTGTTATTTGTCCGTAAAAGAGGGAGTATCCGTTAAGAGGGGGTTTTACTGCAATGCAGCTTATGAGCACGAATTCGCATGCTAACTGGAGCCAACTTCAGCTTGGCGAAAATAATTTAGCCAATCCCGAGATGTCACGTGACATTAAAAAATAAAAAAACCCCGGTTGCTAACAGCAGTGTGTGTTTCACGCAAAATTCCACGGTTGCTGATAAGATCAACCGCGCCAGCCGAACCGTAGTGTGCCGGCAGCCTTAGTCCATTCTCAAGGAACATTCTAGTACATAAGCTTTTAAAATCCCATTGATAGGGCGTTGCAGTTGTCTTTTCCGTTCCCGCCTCTGACAAGAGCTTTCATCTTCTTTCCCGTTGGTGACAAAAGCTCACCAAAACATACCCATACCCCCTAGTTGGGCCGACTTGAGGCGGTTATGGGCATTAACCTACTCGGCCGACTTCGGGCGATCTGGGCATTATAGAGTTAAACTTTTTCATTCCCTTGAAATCTCAACACTTTTTTACGGGGCAGCTGTTTGGTCTACGAAATACCAAAATGACTTGGAAGGGATTTTTACTCTCTTTGCCAGGAAGCTTCTAACATTGCCATGATCAATTCCTGGATACATGATAAGAGCGGAGCTTGGTCAGCCTTCTTTGTCAATACAGTTGAAGAAATCCGTTCTGTCGATGTATATTCGTATATTGGAAATGCAGGACGATAGATAGCTGAGGCTTTGCCTCAATAAATTATACGTTTTGATGGATTTCGACCCTAATAATTCATACAACTGGTTATCCAATGTTTGGAGAATTTTGGATGAGACTGGCTTCAGTTTTCTCAAGTTCACACATGATGCTACTGTTTTTAAACATTTTTTCCCTCGAATAATCTTAACACTGAAAGATCAGAGCTACCAGTCCGATATGGCTAAAATACGTGGTGCGGTTTACCTCCCACTTTACAAAAGCATAAAAACAAATTTTGAAATCGAGCCCTATCTCCTCTCCTCAACGGGAATTCATATAAAAAGATTGATAATTCAACTACGTGTTGGCTTCCACATCATTTATTTTAGTAAAAATAAAATCTGCGCAAATGTGGAATCAAATTGCACATTCTGCAACATGGGAGTGATTGAGACCTGGTCTCATATTCTGCTAAGGTACCCTGCATATAAGTCATATAGAGTGCATAATCTAGGACAGGTCTCGACCGATGATATAGTAACCTACCTTAATGATCCCACAATTAATTATAATAGTATCTTCCGTTTTTTCCGTACCATTTGTAATTTTCGTTCTTTGTTTGACTGATTTCCCCATACACAATCTTCCAGACGTATTTGCTTGAGTTTTTTATTTATTTTATTTTGCACATGTAAATAGTTTTTATACTTTGTAATCCTTATTTTGTGTTTACCTATCTTGTTTTTGCTAATTTATAGTTCGTAATCCTATGTTTTTAATAATATCGCAGCTCTATTGTAATTTGACATGAATGTCGCTCTCCACTTGTTAATACAAGATATACAGAAGACTGGATGTTGTGAAGATATTTATTATTTGAGATGTTAATTTTTTAAGGAAGGAAAAAACTCATCTTTGCCTCTACCGGGAGTCGAACCCGGGTCCCTCGATTGCCGCACGAGTGCTCTGACCACTAAGCTACAGAGGAGAGAGAGATTTTCCTTCGCTAGAGCGTATATATGCCGAACGGAACCGTGCGATGGACGGTGAAACCGATCAGCTAATAGCTCATGGACGACGAGCCACCAGAGGGTTATATATATGACATGAATGTCGCTCTCCACTTGTTAATACAAGATATACAGAAGACTGGATGTTGTGAAGATATTTATTATTTGAGATGTTAATTTCGGTACTCCCGGTAGAGGCAGAGATGAGTTTTTTCCTTCCTTAAAAAATTAACATCTCAAATAATAAATATCTTCACAACATCCAGTCTTCTGTATATCTTGTATTAACAAGTGGAGAGCGACATTCATGTCATATATATAGCCCTCTGGTGGCTCGTCGTCCATGAGCTATTAGCTGATCGGTTTCACCGTCCATCGCACGGTTCCGTTCGGCATATATACGCTCTAGCGAAGGAAAATCTCTATCTCCTCTGTAGCTTAATGGTCAGAGCACTTGTCCGGCAATCGAGGGACCCGGGTTCAACTCCCGGTAGAGGCAGAGATGAGTTTTTCCCTTCCTTAAAAAAAAATAAAAAAAATTAACATCTCAAATAATAAATATCTTCACAACATCCAGTCTTCTGTATATCTTCTATTGTAATTGCCATCGTATTTGTGTTGTCATGGGTTCATGCACCCAAACAAATAAAGATTTATTTGATTGATTGAAGGAGAATCGTCAGACTCTGAGATCTGATTTTGCTGCAGGTGCGATGAGCAAGGATTAATTTTTCAAAGAAACGTTTACAAATGTACATTTACATGTATATATTTGTTTCGCATTTTCAATATTATATCATTCTCTTTCATAAATTGATATCTCCACTGGAATTGTTTACTGTTTAGAACAACACTAATTTTGTTCTGCACTGTATGTTGTACTATATTGTATATATGACCTACAACTAACCTATATATTCCTGAATCTTACATAAATAAGAATGCCAAGAACAAGAATATGTATACCTGTACGCAAAGTGAATAACATATGTTTTTATTTTTTCAAAAATATTCGAACTGTTTTTAATATTTCAATATTGTACCTTCTATAATTTTTTAGTAAATATTTACCCTGTTAGCATCAAGTGTCAAGATATATTTCATCATATACGGTTGACAACACTTTTTCGCTCTGCTCTGTTTACGTATCTGGCCTATGATTTTTGTTCAACATATGTTCTTAATACTTGTTTGTTAAAAATTTTTACGCTTATGCAAACATAATATGTAGTACGGCACTTGGTAGGAAGTCATTCCTTCTTTTAATAATGTATGTCTGTTTTCTGTGTGTATATAGCACATACATTGTGTAAACCTGCTAATGATCAATTTGCCAACGTGTTAATAAAGACTCTGGGATGTTTGCGGGATCGGGTCTCCGGGGGTGAGGGTGGTTGCGCCGGCTGCTGTCTTCGGGTTTGTGTGTCCATTCTGGGTGGATTCGGGCTGGGGGACTTGCTGGGCTCGCTGGTTGGCGGTAGGGTGCCTGGACTCTTTAAGGATCTTTCTAGATTTTGAGTCTAGAGCCCCAATCGTAGGGATCGAGGACTGGGGGCGCCGGGCCGGGGGCTCGATCTTCGGGCCCTCCGACCCGGCGGACCTGGTTTTCTCCAGTGTGACCCAACCTCTCGGGGTGATGTGCTTATATCCCATATGGGACAGAGCCTGGGTCATATCTGGTTCAACAGTTGCCCCCCTCCCCAGACGTCCAAGTCTATCTCCGCCTATGTGTGTGGCCCCTGGTGCATCGCTGCTAGCAGGGTTGACCGACGTTGGTTGGAGAGAGGAGGCCTCGAGACAGCCGCTGTCATCAGAGGTGGTGGCCCAGGAGCATCGTCTTCTATGATCTGGCAGGGTAGAGGTTGACGTTCCTTAGTATGAAAAAGCATTGCATGTTCTCCCCCCCCCCCCCCATGTTCTGAGAGGAGACTCGTCTTTTGCGTCTATCTACCCCGAGGAAAAAAGCCTCGTTTTCGACAACTTTTTCCCGAACTTCCCAGTTTCGACACAAAATCCAGTTTTGATTGGTCGCGGAATTGTCACGTGACATCAGCGTGAGGTTTTAACTCCGTTTTTTTTGGCAAAAAACCGTGAAAAAGATGACTCACTTGGGAGGGGAGGGAGCGAGAACAAAAAATGACCAAAATGCGCGTGTCTAAACATGATTTCGCATCTGGAATTATTGTGTGCCCACACGTGGTATTTTGGGGAATAGCCACACTCAAAGGGCCAAAGAACCGCATGTGGCTCACGAGCCGCGGTTTGCCGACCACTGCTCTAGGCGATATGAACTGGCCCATCTCAGGAGACGTGGGCCACAGTGGAAAAATCCAACGACATGCAAGACCAGCAACCTACCTACACCAAGCCACAAGCAGCAGGACCCCTCCATACAACTTCACCCCTCCCCCCACACACACAAACACTTCCCCACTTGTTGTACATGAAATGATATATCAAGAAAAATTTGTGGGAACATGGGCAGGTGCAGAGACGCACATCGCCTGCAGGCTACGAGTGGGGCCCACGAAGTCACAGGGCATAGGGTGTCCGTATAAAAAGCTCATTTTTTTAAATTTTAATAACTAGACAATCCCTTGAAACATTAATGAAATTCTTGACTTCCCACATTTACATTCCGCAAGAATGACTTTAATATCTGTCACCGTTTTCTTGCAATTCCCATTTTGAAAACCGTCAGGCAATTGTGGGACACTGTTTATTCAAGTAATGCAAGTATTAAAATCACGGGAGTGCACAAAACCACTGGCGGGCCCTGTCGAGAATTTTAATCGGTCCACGAAACAATTTTGAAAAAGTATTTCATTATTTCAAAATACACTTTAGGATGTGCGGTTATAGATAATATGTATAGATATTATGTAATGCATTATTGATTTTGTTGCTAGACTGTAACCAAGTACGCAGAAAGTATGGCGCATACATTCGAATTAAACCTATCAGTGTTTTTCATCGATGTGAGCCAGCACATGGGTGGGATGCAGTTTAGACCCCTTCAGAAAGTCGCCAACTGTGGCACCTCGGAAACGTTTGTTTACGCTCAGCCTCAAGTGGATTATAATGTCTTCTCGGTTTGCTAGGGCTTTATTCCTGCTTAGTGAAATATTCTTGCCATGTATCCTGCTTAATGAAATAATATTACAAATACAAATACAACGCCACAACAGGCAAAATGCCCACCGAGGTCGCTGATAAAAAGATGCCCATAAAAATATGGATGTCATATACACTCATGTCCATAAATTAAGGATAATTCAGAATCACGCGGAAATCGAAATCTAAAGTAAAAATTTCACCTGTAGAATTATCACACACACATCTGCAAGAATGATATGCAAATTTCAGGAAGCCACCAGATGATGCCGATAGTACGTCACAATGACGAGAGTGTAAGAGGGGGGTATATAAGGAATGGTGGCAAAGAAGTAAAATTGTTTACAAGAGTTCTGTAAGGTGCTCAGTGCCATAAGCGAATAGTTATGACACCGAGGACGCAGAACATTGCCATGTTTCTGGTTGTGGTGCAAACAGAGTTGATAATTACAGGCCGGGGGCAGGGGCCCCCTTTAATGGTCGGAGTTACCGTAGCCTGTGATATGAAGCACCGGCTAAATGCCGCATCTTCTTCATCGTGGGGACCTCTTGGGTCATTTGGTTTAAAACAATAACTGCTATGCTTATTCTAGAATTAAATAAGCATAGGATGGAGAGAATTAAAAAAAAAATAAAAAAGGAGGGGGGTGAAAAGAAATTGGGTTTAAATTTAATGATGTTTACTCAACATGTCTGGACGAATCGGAGTAGTTCAATGAACGATTATGATGAAAATAATCGTAATTTAATCGCCGTTTCTTTTTCTTTTCCGTCGTGATTACACCATCAACCTTCATCATGAAAAGCTAAGTTATCATTGGCTGAGAGGGTCGTTCCTGCCATCCTGGTTCTTAAGGGCAGCACGAGACATTTATCTTTTTTGTTTAAAACTTAGTCAATAAAGGAGAGAGGCTTTTTTTTTTTTTTTTTTTAATCGTTTTTTAATAACAATTTTTAAATTTTTATTCCCAAAGGGGTTTTTTTTTTTTTTTTGTATATTTTTTCTTTTTTTCCCTTTCGAAGAGATAGACGAGTGCGTATCTGTTTGTTTTAAAGGTGTGTGCATGTTGTGTTTAGGAAATAATAGTCATAATTTTGCCTTTTGCTTGTGAGATCATAATTCCTTGATGATATTATTCTTTGCTTAATGAGCTCTTATCTTTATCTTTCTTATTTTTTGTAATGTTCATTGATTTTTCGTTGACTTTTTGATCTTGCTTTATGTTTTGATTTTCTTCCACTAGGTGGCTCTGATTGTTATTTTCAATAGTTACTTTTTTTTTTTTCTCCATCTTATTTTTCTTGCTTTCTTTACGTTTATTAATTTTATTTATTGGATTTTTTTTTCATCCTTTCCATTTTGCTATGTGATTTAAATTACAATTTGCGCATTTAAGGGTAATTTGTTTATTTTTATCTGGATTACAGGATGCTGTCCAGTGTCCTTGACCACAAATCATGCATTTAATTTCTTTTTTGCATGAACTTTGGAAATGATTAAATCCTTGGCATCTGTAGCACATAATTATATTATTTGGTTTTCGGTATTTTTCAATTTTAATACATTGTTAACATTGTTTTTATTTTATAGATTAGGTGGCTATTTTCGTCTTTAACCATATGAATTTGGAACATATTCAGCGGCATTTTGTTCCTTAAGCTACGCATGCGATTAACTTTTTTTATTTTGAATTGAAGTTTTTCTAATTCCATCTTTATTTGTTCTGTTTCGCATAAGTGGTGCAAATTTTTAATTACAATTTTGACTGTTGCATCTTCATTACTTGTGTTATCTTCAATTATGTTTATATTTTCAATATTTAGAATTTTTTTGGAGCTGTCCTTATCCATTGTGTTAGAGAAATTAATTTCAATTTTTGTACCTATTATTTTGGCATTAAATGAATTTTTGCAATTCTGGGTGAGTTTTTCGTTTAATCTAGGCCAATTTTTAGCATCTTGAATTATTATTTTATTTTGTTCCCTTATTCTCTTGCTTTTATCCTCTTTTATTTTAAGTCGTACACTATTGGTTGTTATATGATTTTCCTCCAATCGCGTGCCAGCTATCAATGAGCTATTGTTAAAACTACAGACCGTTTTTCCTTCCTCCGATTCTGAGATATTAATTATCTCTTTGAATGTATTTCCCTTTTCGATATCATTATCGTATTTTTCGTTATTTATTTCTTTATTAGTTCGCTTATTTTCATTAAGTTCCTTTCCTTTCCTTTTACTCTCTACTTTACTATTTCCTTTTTTGTGCTTATTTTTTTCATGTTTACATTTTCCCGTGAAAAAAATGATTCCTAAGTCTTTCGCGGCTTCCTCAATTATTTCGATTTCATCGCAATCGATTAATTCATTCTCATCTATATCTGCCTCTTTTATGCGTTCAAGTAAATTTATCATTTGGGCCTTTCTTTCACAAGCATTGGAGAATTTTTTTACTTCTTTTTTGGAAAATAGCTTAGACAAGTTAAATAGTTTGTTCAAAAAATTATTTGATTTATATTTCTCGTCTATAGCAGCTCTCTCCGCTTGTTTCAGATAAATGTCCCATTTGCCTGGGGCGATTATGCTAAATTCTTGCACAAAAGTGCATTCGTATTTGGCCATTGCCGAAGCCCCCAAAATTATAGCGGCAGAATTGAAATTAACTTACCCCGGAGAACCACAGGCGTCAGTTGTACGTCAGAACTTCCTTCGAAGCTTTTTTCGTAACGATAGACAACAATGCGACAACCTGGATTAGCCGGGATAAACCAGAGCTTGAAGGTTATATCTTGTCATCTGCATTTGCTGCTTGGATCAGGAAAATGCGATTGTAAGGTAAAACCGGAGTTGCGGCGCAAGATGCGTTATGCTTCGCTGACCATAGCTAGGGATGGACGGAGATGCGTTACCGTCGGCTGCCTGCTGTCAACATCCGAAGTTCAAGCCCTGAAAAGAAACGTGACCTGTCAGGTCGGCGCTGAAAGAGAGAGTGAATTGTAATGGCCGGAGGAGTGAAGCGAGGCGGCCAAGCCCGAACGAAGTTCGGCCTACAGGTGCAGTCACTGATTTGCATATTCGCATGCACTCGTTAGCGAATGGACGAAACGTTTTCTGCGCTAATGCATTGCTGAACTACGTGTCTTTTCACTTCCATCGCGCGTTGTTGCAGGATGTTCTGTTCGTAGTCGCGTTTCAGCACCGATTTTTTAATTCTTGACGGTGTTAAATGGCTTCTGTTCGGCCGAAGCCTAGTAACTTCAACAACAGCGCATTTTGGATTATTTACGTGTTTGTGTCCTAAGGATAATTTCATGTGCATCAAGGATTGTTTCTAATGGATTATTGCTGTGCCATTCAGGATGGGAAAAAAACAGGTGAGCGGTAAAAAAAACCTTTTTTATTTCCCTTTCTCGGGGTTACATTAGACTCGGCACTGCTTGGCGATATGGCGCCAAAGCAGTGCCAAGAAGGGTGCTTATACTGCTTTTTCACCAAAAAACCCATCGCTGATATACATATATAATAATTAAAAAATGCTTCTGTTATTTCATCCTCTGATACTTTTGCTCTATGGATAAAATTCGATGCTCGCCAATTGTTCAGCTCGTATGGAAACTAATTATTTTGAATGTACTGGGTTTATATTGAAAATACTATAGCAGCGATTCTCCAAAACCGGGTGCCGTGATCGGTGTGAATTGCCGTGGGATGTTTTATTTATAAAATTATACTGGACGTGTTAATAGGGCTATGACTCCCAATCAGTATGTGATGGCAATTCAAGGTGCCCTGGAAACAGGGCCGGAACTAGAGGAGGCAAGGGGGCAACCAACGTGGGAGACAGAATTTAGGAAGTGGCTAATTTTAGGTGGGAACAAAAATACCATTATAAAATATTTATAACGGTTATAAATTATCGAATTTGACCGTGGGGGGGGGGCAGCTAAATCTTCTACCCCTTTTATTTTTTTCAATTTTCTTTTTTTAAATTTCAAAGTTATTTATAGTTAATTAATTCCCAAATAAAAAGTTAAAAAAATGATGATCATGAATCCAAAAGAGTTGAGCTGACAGGGCTCCAGTCCTGGGGCCCGAGACAATTACTATAATTTTTTTCTAATGCTATAAATTCACTATAGAAGGGCCTGTGGTAAGTTTGGTTTGTGGGAGCCACTAAAGTTTTCAGCCTAGGGGCCCTGCTCAGGAACGTGGGAACCATGGTGACGATCTCGCTATTTTTGAATTTCACATGTATATAAAATATAAATTTTTCTTTTTATACGAAATAAATAATTAAAGAAACTACAGATTTTGCATTTTTGTTTGTTGTTTTTGACTATATAATAAGTGAAATTATACAGCGCATATGTTTTTTTTCCCTGCAGATCAAATAAAGTTTGTAATTTTACAGGTTCAAAATTGATCACTCGAACAAAATCAAAAGAATATGTAGTGCGTTCTTATCTGTATAGATGGCGCACCCTCCTCACGCTCCTGGTGATTGTAAAAAAAAGAAAAAATGTCAGTTGGAATTGTACCACCGATTTGTATACACGTGTCATCCTTTTCGTTATGTTTCTTTCGTATATTAAATCGTTAAGTTTTCATTACGTTTTATATCGTCACTACAAGCATCGGATCACTGGTGACCTATAGGACGCATCTGATTTTGGACTTTGAAGTTAATTTCTCCATCGTTTAAATTTCGTTTTCGCGCCTTGTGCTTTCCGTTCGTACGCTCTTCAAAGATGAAACTTTTCTAATCTCCTAGTCTTTTGGATATATATTTTTTTTTTCAAGCCAAGCCTACTCGTTTCTACCCAATATAGAGGCGTTCCTGGAAATTCAAGGTGAGGAATAAACTTTCTACTCTCAATTTGCCGGTCTCCATACTTGCATTTGTCATGGCTTAACCTATTGCATCAGCTGAAGTTTCACGTGTTGCCTTTCGAGCCCCTCCGTTCTGGGAAGCAAATCCAGAGATTTGGTTTCTTCAAATTGAGTCCCAATTCAAAACGACAGGCATAACCGCCGATGAAACTAAATTTCACGCCATTGTAGAAGCTCTTGATTGCAAAGTTTTGAACTATGTTTCTAATATCGTTCGCAATCCTTCCCAACAGCACATGTACGAGACTCTCAAAACTCGCGTGCTGGAGCAGTTTCAACAATCAGAATCTTCCAAATTGCGAATGTTACTCCAGGAGCTTTAACTAGGCGACAAACGCCCGTCCCAGCTTTTGCACGAAATGCAAACGTTAGCTGAGGGTAAAATGGAAAGTGACATTTTGAGAAATCTCTGGATGCAGCGATTACCTTTGCACTCCCAACAAATATTACAAGCTTCTAGTGAACCGTTAATTGGGTTAGCGAAAATAGCCGACAAAATCTGTGAGGTTTCTCATGTGTCATCTAATACTTCAGTTGTGTCTCACACTTCAGAGTTTGATGATTTGAAAAACGAAATTGCTTCGCTACGGCAATCATTTGAAAGGCTTTCGCGATCTCCTAGACCATCTCGCGGTTATCGCAAACGATCTCAATCTCGTAACCGAAATAAATTCGGCGATGCTTTGAAAAACGGAAGGCTTTGCTGGTACCATGAGCAGTTTGGAGAAAAAGCTCATAAATGTATTCCTCCATGTCAGTTTCAGGAAAACTATAGTTTGTTTCAGGTTAACTTTGCAGTGAAGAGAAAGGTAGAGAGTATATTCCTTCGCCGCAAAATATAGTTCCCATACATCGGAGGTTTCTGATGATCATTTATATAGAATATTTCAAATTTTTTTATGATTTCGAAAAAGATACTGAAAAAATACCGTTTTGAACCAATGTATATTTGTTTAAAATTTTTAAATTAGAAAAAATATTGGTTACCATTATCAAAAATCCATGGTGAGCTCAAGAACATTTTGGCGCGATTTCCAAGAAATTTTCCCCGCCAATATCACTGTCGTGTTTTTTTTTTGGTTGCACAATTATATATATATATTATATCGTCATTTTGTTGAATTTTCCATTGAGTTTTGAATGTAGTTATAGGCCTACGACGAATATTCAATCAGTTTTTTTTTTCTCCCGAAAATAGCCTCCAACGAATTCAGATAATCACTCATAGATTACAGGAAGTGTCCCTCTTCCACGACAGCGCCGATACCGTTGTGAGAGGCTCTCTTTATGGGTGTAGGTTACGGTTCCACTCTTTATTACGGCGCCTCCCCCCCCTTTTGTTTTTTAATTATCTATTTCTTGCCGTGTTCGTAGGATAGGGGTGGTTTCTGAATTCCAATAGCCGATAGCGGAGGGTGTTGACATGAGTAATATCTCTTTTGCGTCCACACCAACTTCTCCCCCACAGCACACACAGAGGCTGTCTCTCCAGATAAATATAAATAAGCAAGAGAGAGAGAGACCCACAATGGTTTAGGCTTGCAGTGTATTTTTTCCTTCTGTGACAGTTGTATCTTTTCACCAGAGATAGACACGCTAAAACGTTCTCCGTTCTTTTTGGCAATAATGCATAAAGCACGTTATTAGCTATGTCTACACTGGTGCGTTTTTTCTGCGTCAATGCGCTTTCCACTGGCACACCTGTCATCAAGCGTGTCGTAAATCACTCAGGCGTGACTCAAACTTGTTGAAAGGCGGCCATTTTTTAAGAGGCATTCCTTTTCCTTCTGCTCCACCAGGTTTGGATTTTCGTTCAATTTCCCTTTCCTTTTCGTGAAGATTCAGTGTTGTTTTCATAAGGTTTTTCTCGATTTTTGATGTCAACAAAAAAAAAACATTGACACTTTTGAAGGCCACGTAGTGCATAACGTGATATTATTGAAGGTAAATTTAAATTAACGGTAATTATAATTGTAAAATTATAAATTAAATGATTGTCTTGAAAATTATTTTTTGGTAGAATTTCATGTTAAAATGCTGGTCGATTTCTTTTTCATGTTTTGGCGAAGAGCTCGCGTTACGGAGGTTTGCTGTGTAATTATAAAATAATTCACGAGCTCTTCGCGGGGCCACCCAGACCACGACCACCTAGATAACCACAAGGTTATATAGGAGGTCGTGCCCAGACACGGCGTTAGAACTTTAACCAGATGTGTTGGAGGGCTATTTATGATAATAAGATCTAATGGTATGATTTTTCAAAGTATATAAAATTGGTACGCCCTCCGAATATCACTTTCATCGGAGGTCCACCGTGCTGTTGAAACTCTTGACTCCACATTTTTCTAAACATTTCGTGGAGGCACACGAATAATACTTAGTCAACTGTTGGAGGATCACCCTTACCGGATGCGAGACCCCTTTACCAGTGCCTGTTTCTTGCATGGGCAAACGGGGGCAAGTGCCCTTCGCCCTTGCAATTTTAGGAGGCCCACAAATTTGGATTTTCTTTCCTTTATTTTTTTTAACCTTCCTGTCCGTAGAATATTTCTAAACGTGGAATTTAATTTGAGAGTAATTATGTAAACTTTTTACATAATTGTAATCTGTAGCAGACATATTCAACCTGCTGCTCGCGGGCACTGTGGTGCTTTCAAAGTGCTTGATGCTCGTGTCCGATTTCATGTTTGCGAGTACTTGATTAACGTCCCAATTTGAACACTTTGTACAAATTGCATTCAACGATTAAAATCATCCTGATTTCAAGCAGTCGTATGCCAAACTTGATAAGGGTGCACCCTTTTTGGTGATGGGAACAAGCATTGTGCTTGCGACTGCAAAAAAGTTGCCTCAAAGAATGTTATATAAAAGGGGGGGGGGGGGTGGGGAGGGAAAAGATTAATGTTTGCACAGGGCCCGAATTTATGAGGAGCAGGCTGTGCCCTTCAGCCAAGGGCGTAGCCAGGGGTCTGGTCCCCCCCCCCCCCCGAAATGTGAGAAAATGACCGAAAAAAGGGAAAAAGATGGCCAAATCCATTGTTCTGTCACTTTGGTCCTCCCCCGAAATGAAAGTGGTCCCCCCCGAACGAAATTTCTGGCTACGCCCCTGCCTTCAGCACAATAATAATCTTCGCCATTTTCTCAAAAACTGTACAGTTTTATGCAGATTTTATTTTCATGAATATTATTAGAGCTGCAACCAGAAGCGTACGCAGGACCAACCTTTCGAGTAGCACGCCGAGTTTAGGGATGAGCGTACAAGAAATTCTCTTCTAGAGAAATTTTCTGTTACTGACTGTCGAAAGTACGGTATTTCAAGTGTAAAAATTGTTTGAAACAACATATTAAATAATTTTCTTTTTGATATTCGAATTGTGTGCGAAAATGTTTTAAATCTGATCATCTTGGGCCAATATCATATTCTGCTACTTTTTATTATGAAATTTCCAAATTAAATAATTTTAAGTTTTTCACTTCTATTACCACGGATTTAGTGCTTTGATGTATGAATAAACACTTGAGAAAAATAATGCGCTGACTATAATTTTGAACGAAAAATATTATTTAAATACGTATTAGATTACGACTTCGCAAAATAGACGTATACAGTTTTCTTAATTTCTTTGACTCGACTATATTCGGGTAAAGTTGACGAACGACTTGATTTAATTTTTAATTTATTCCGAAGTTGAGAAATTTTGAGAATGATTTCGTCTATATATTCCGTCTTTTATAGAGCAATTTTCCCTCACATATTTTCACATTAAACTGTGGAAATTGCATCCACTGCGACAGTTGCATCGGCATCTGAATTGAAAGGTTTAGCCGTATAGGTGAAGACAGAAAAAAGGCACGCCACTTGAGGCATGCGATAGAGTTCAGCGGTAAAGAAAAAAAAAACGAGATTGAAAGCTGTTGAAAGAAGACGCACCAGTGAGGACATACCTATTGAAAGGAAGAGGAATTTTGGATTGCAGATGGCCTGATGGAACACATGTTGGAGCAACAACAATTAATAAGTAATAGAGAATCCAATAGTTCTACAACTTCAAGTCAGGATTCCATAGAATGGGAATCCGTAAAAAATGACTAAAACTGTAGTGATAACAAGTGGCATCGACATATATGCGTTCGGGTGGGTGAGCGACGGAAATTGCGGCAAGAAAAGTGAGTAAAAGAATTCTAAATTTTTCCTTATCATTTTTATTATTATTATTTGGGGCTATTCCCAAATTCAAACATGAAAACCGGGTAATAGGAGTTACTAAGATACTTTTCAATAAAAAAAAAAAAAAATTTCGAAAACCACACTTTAATTTCTGAAAGTATCGACAATGATTTTTTTTTTTCATAAGCTAATTGTTACTGACTGCAATTTTTTCTACAAGCATTACGTTATACGAAAAAAATATATTTTTTTCTGCGAGATTGGCGAGAATCAGCCATACCTTACCGAGGCTGCGCGTCGATACATAGGTTAAGAGGCTTTCGTTGTCATAGCAACGAGTGATGCGGTTCCCTCGTAGCTTCCTCTTCACTGCAAAGTTAACCTGAAACGGACTATAGTGGGCTCGTCTGTTTCGGCGACAGCTGACGAAAGCCTTCTCCATAGTCGCCTATTTGTCATCGACGTTAATACGGGTTTCCGATTTCTAATTGACACTTGCGCATCAATCAGTTGTTTTCCGAAACGCCTGACTAACTTGACAAAACCTCACAAACTCTCACTGTATGCTGCAAATGGATCCGAAATCCAAACGTTTGGCAACAAAAATCTAGTTCTGAATCTTGAACTAAGGAGGGACTTTCCTTTCGTTTTCACTGTGGCAGATGTTTCACATCTCATTATTGGAGCCGACTTTTTGGAAAGATTTGGTTTGCTTATAGATGTTAAAAATTCTCGTTTCGATAACGAAACATCGCTATCAGTGAATGGTTTAGAATCCCAAAACGGCTCTTTTGGTTTAACGCCGATCTCTGGCGATTCTCCATACCACCGCATATTAGCCAAATTTCCTCAGCTTACCAGCTCAGTTTTAAATGCAGTTCCAAAGAAACACTCTGTCATGCACTTCATCGAAACTACGGGACCACCGGTTTTCGCAAAAGCTAGAAGATTGTCTTCAGAAAAACTTGCAGCTGTTAAAAAACAATTCAATGAACTGTTGCAACAAGGTATAATTCGGCCCTCAAAAAACCCTTGGTCGAGTCCAATCCATCTTGTACCCAAAAAAAGCAACGAATGGAGAATTTGTGGGGATTTTCGCGGACTCAATGCAATAACCATCCCAGATAGATACCCGCTTCCAAATATACAGGATTTTTCTATCAACTTGAGTGATAAAAAGATTTTTTCAAAAATCGATTCAATAAAAGCATATCACCAAATACCGATCAATCCTAAAGACATTCCCAAAACCGCCATAATTACGCCCATTGGGCTATATGAATATGTTTATATGTGCTTCGGCCTGAAAAATGCAGCTCAAACGTTTCAGCGTTTTATTGACGAAGCATTTCGTGACTTAGATTGTTGTTACGCATATCTCGATGATTTGTTAATCGCTTCCATTGACGAAAAATCTCATGAAGCTGACTTAAAACATGTTTTTCAAAGACTGAATGACTATGGTATCGTGATCAATCCATCTAAATGTGTATTCGGTTAACGTCAAATTAATTTTCTGGGTTTTCTTGTTTCTCCCGATGGGATTGCACCTTTACCAGATCGAGTACAAACATTCCTCGATTATCCATTGCCATCAACAGTGACTGAATTGAAGCGTTTTTTGGCAATTGTAAATTTCTATCACAGATTCCTTAAAGATGCCGCCAGGATGCAAGCTCTTTTGCATGAATTAGCAAAAAGCAAGATAAAAAAAGATAAAACTGAAATAGTTTGGTCTGAGGAGGCCAAATCCGCTTTTTTGTCATGCAAGTAATCAATTGCCAACGCCGCACTTCTGGCCCATCCTGTTCCGAATGCAAAATTGTTTTTGACTGCCGATGCTTCCGACACTTCATTGGGTGCAGTCCTTCAACAGCAAATAGGAAACAAAACCCAACCATTGTCATTTTTTTCACGCAAGCTCAGTTCGACTGAAAAAAGTACAGTACATACGACAGAGAGCTCTTAGCAATATATTCAGCTGTTAAGCATTTCAAGCACATTTTGGAGGGACGCAACTTCATAATTTTCAGTGATCATCGTCCTCTCACGTATGCCTTCAAACAACGTAACGATAAATGTTCTCCCCGGCAACTTAGACATCTTGAATATATTAGTCAGTTTTCGACAGATTTACGATATTTGCCTGGGAATAGTAACGTCATAGCTGATGCTTTCTTAAGAATTTGTGAAAACCCCACTCCTTGTGCAATCGATTATGCAGAATTGGCACGGGCGCAGGCAGATGATGACGAATTGCATACCTTGCTTCAAAGTGAAACTGGGCTTCAGCTAAAACGCCTCGATATCTCCGGTGTTAATATCTACTGCGATGTGTCTACTACTTCACCAAACACCAACTCTGGCCATATCGCTATATTGCAATTTACTGCCATTAGTGAGATGGGTTGGAAGTGAAGGCGCTGTTCATCGGTGGTCGCCTCGAGTTCTTTAGGGAAAATATCTTATCTATATCCTCCCTTGGGTTCGAACCCGGGACCCTGACAACAACCTTCACGGTGGTAGACGAGCATCTTACCACCATGCCACTCGGGCCGATGTGTCTACTGACGATATACGCCCGTATGTACCCGTTTCAATGCGACGTCTAGCGTTCGACTCTGTGCATAATCTGTCCCATCCTGGGATAAAAGCCACTCTAGGTATGGTACGCAAACGATTTATTTGGAAATCGATTGCGAGAGACTGCAAAGATTGGTGTCGTACTTGCATCGCTTGCCAGAAGTCGAAGGTTATCAAACATACCAAGTCTCCTTTAGGCTCTTTCCAGGTTCCTGATTCTCGCTTTGCACACGTTCATCTGGACATTGTCGGACCCTTGCCTCCCTCTAAAGGATACACGTATCTCTTGACATGCGTTGATTGGTACACACGGTGGCCCGAAGCGGTACCAATGTCTAACCAAACCGCTGAAACTACAGCTGAGACATTCTTTTCTACCTGGGTGTGTCGGTTTGGCGTTCCTGAAAAGTTGACCACAGATCAAGGTCGTCAGTTTGAGAGTGATCTATTTCGCTCTCTTGCACGGCTGTGCGGCATCGAAAAATTCCGCACCACTGCCTACAATCCAAAGTGTAACGGCCAGGTTGAGAGATTCCACCGCGATCTCAAAGCCTCTCTGATGTGTGTCCTAAAAGGTAACGAGCACTGGACAGAGGTTCTTCCTACAGTCCTGTTGGGGTTACGTTCCAGCATCAAAGAAGACCTCCAACTATCAACCGCTGAGTTGGTATACGGCACAGCCCTACGCCTTCCTGGTGAACTCTTCCGGCACTCGGATGAGCGAGACGTCCTACCTCGATATGACTTCTTGCAGAGACTGGGAGACCATTTCTCCCGTGTGAGACCAGTACCAACCTCTCATCACAATTCGTCTAAGCCCTTCGTCTCGACAGACTTGCTAACTTCTCCATCAGTATTCGTCCGACAAGACTGTGTACGCAAACCTCTACAACAACCATACACCGGACCATTTGAGGTTATTTCAAGAACTGATAAGTATTTTATGTTGAACATTAGTGGCAATCATAAAAATGTATCCATAGATCGCCTTAAGCCATGTTTTATGTTAAATAATAATTTATGTGACACGTTCAAAAATCAGTATATTTCCAGGTCTGGCCGAAGAGTGCGATTTCGTATTGACCCTTCGAAATTAGCTATATGATTCGTAATTATGTATGGTATATATATATATATATATTGCAATTTTTTTTATTATTTGTATGATTATTATTCAAATTTTCTTCTCTTAAATGTTTCGTCTTCGACTGGAGGGGAAGTTCTAAAGTGCGTTCTTATCTGTATAGATGGCGCACCCTCCTCACGCTCCTGGTGATTGTAAAAAAAAGAAAAAATGTCAGTTGGAATTGTACCACCGATTTGTATATACTTGTCATCCTTTTCGTTATGTTTTTTTTCGTATATTAAATCGTTAAGTTTTCATTACGTTTTATGCCGTCACTACAAGCATCGGATCAAATATATTACCATCAACGTAAGAATTTATTAAGCGAATGCAATGAAGATAAGGATGAGCCGTGTGTGAGCCTGCGACCTCATCAAATTTTCAATAAATATAATGCTCATTTCTAAAGAAAATATTAATTTTAATGAGCATGTTGTCACACTGATTTAAAAAATATGAAAATATTGCACATGTAAATATATGTTATATATAAATATAAACTACGTTTCATCAACTTTTTGTGGTCATTTTTTAACAGAATGTCTCCGGTCATTATTATATTTTATGAACCAATTTTTGGCATATTTTGATTTATGTGATTTATTTATGTCAAAGTTCAAGTTATCTTGAGTTCAAGAAAATAGACTTTTTCTGCATATTATGATGAAGCGAACTCCAAAAGAAAAGTAGTTATGTCTATACCGGAAATTGAACCCAGGTCTTCTTGCAAACCGGGCATGTGGGCTACACGCCATGTAAACCGCTAGACATGACTCTGCCTTCCTTATATACCATCTCCACTATCAATCTTGAGTACATTTGGTATGTTATTATGATCAAAACATGATAAAATTTATAATAGTTTCAATATTAAATTACATATCTCATTCTGAACGCTATAAAATTCCATTTTTGGTTTCATATAGGCCTACTCAGAAAAAAATCGCCAAAAAATACCGTTTTTAAATACGTAGCTAGAAGGGATTGATCCAGATCTTACATAAATATTTTTCAAAACGATTAATTGAATGATTAATGATTTATTTATATCTTAACATATGTGCAGTGTACACAAAAACACTATTTTTCAAAAAATTGAAAAAAAAACCCGTCATGGGGAAGAAACGCCATTAGCGGAAAAACGCTTTAAACGGGGAAAAAATCTTGATGAATATTAGAAAGAGGTGGGACCACTAAAATATAAGTCGTACTAAGCGGGATCTACTTTAATTGAAAAATGGTTATGATAGTCAATCTCTTAAAATATTTGATGGAGCATAGAAATTTCGGGGTTTTTTTCCATAATTTAAATAAAAATGGATTTGAAACGTCAGATTTTAATAGAATTTCTTAAAAAAATATATAAGACTATAGACCATATTAATTTATGACATGAATGTCGCTCTCCACTTATTAATACAAGATATACAGAAGACTGGATGTTGTGAAGATATTTATTACTTGAGATGTTAATTTTTTTAAGGAAGGAAAAACTCATCTCTGCCTCTACCGGGAGTCGAACCCGGGTCCCTCGATTGCCGGACGAGTGCTCTGACCACTAAACTACAGAGGAGATAGAGATTTTCCTTCGCTAGAGCGTATATATGCCGAACGGAACCGTGCAATGGACGGTGAAACCGATCAGCTAAGTCTTGCATATTAATTTAATTTTTTTAGCTACCAATAAATAAAGAAATTTATATTGATTGTAAAGTTGGCTGCGATACCCAAAGATTGCTTCAAAAGTGATATTTGTTGAGAAAATGATCACCCCAGTACGCGTTATGTATTACTGTATGTCATTTGAAAAAAAAAATATGTATGGCGACCTCTGTTTTCAATGAAAAAAAACACGAAAATCCCAAATGGGGTAAACAATGCAATTTCATAGTCCAGTCGTTTACTTCATCTAACAATCCAATCACACATAAACACCAAACATGGCCCCCGCTCTGTCCCTTGTGGGATATAAGCCGGTCACCTTATGGCTGGGCCATGTTGGAAAAAGGAAAGCCCTGCCAGCCATCAAGACCACCGGTCGAACGCCGGCTGGCATCGCATCACCGGACTTCCGGCCCACGCAAATGACCAGTACGAACACCCTGGCAGCCCATGGTCTCGCCGGACCTACAGCAGGACGGCACCATCCGTCACTCCATCGGATCAACGGGGAAGAACATACATTGTTGGCAATAAACATAGAAAAAGTGGCAATTCAAAAATAATATCATTCTCAAAAAAATCAAAGTTCAACCTGGTATGCAACTCAGTTCAATATTGGAAATTCCATTGGTTCACAGACCAAAACTAGACAAAACAAGCTGAATATGTATGAATATATGAATGATGCAAGATATATATGGAATTATAATTCCCAGGATAATATATCAAGATATCAAAAAATATGTATGGAGATTGTAAACATACATTGTTGGCAATAGACATAGTAAAAATGACAATTCGAAAATAATATCATTCTCAATACAGTATTATATAAGAAATGAATCATATACGTTTCTGTAAAGTATAATAGACCTAGCTATGCATTCCGTGCAAGGCAGACTTATAGTTCAAAATCAGAGTCCGAGTCCGACGGAAAATTATCTTCGGCAGTAATTTGTAAGTCCACCTCTCTAGGAATGATGATTTTATCTTGATGTTCTTGGATAAAATTTACCAATCTTTTAATTTTGACGTGAAGATTTGTGTTCTTGAGGACATTGACTTTGCAGGCCTGAGTATTTTCAGACATTTCAGGAATATGAAAATCTTTCGTCAGTGGGCATGAATTGGCATAATGAAAGGGAGTGCCCTCTTCTCCGCATTTACATTTGCTAGTTCGTCGATGGAACCTTGCCATATATGTTGGAAATGGACCATGTTCGGAGAAGAAGATGATCACATTTCTCTGGTCCATTTCCTAAACTTACACTTAACCGTTGGAAGAAGGGCATAGATTTTTCGACCAGTTTTCTTCTCATTTGTCCATCGGTATTGCCATTTATTCATCATTTCCTGACGAAAAATGTTGGCCGCCCATGATTTTGGGAAAAGTACTGAAAAGTCCGGTGTCTCTTTCCTAGTTGCTGCTTTTGCCAATTGATCAGCAAGTTCATTACCACGGGTACCTTTATGTGCTTTTACCCATGATAAACTGATCTGGGGGTTAGAACATAAAGTTGATCTAATTTGCCGTGCAAGGAGATGTGTAGATAAGGGATCTTTAACTGTGTGAATCGATGAAAGTGAGTCTGAGAATATGGAGCAAGTTTCCTGTAAGTCCTATGCTTTCTTAATGGCCATATATATTACAAATAATTCCGCTTGGAATATAGAGTTATTGTCATTTAGTCTACAAGGCCATTTATATAATATCATTTCACTTTTGAGAATGATAAACGCAGCTGCTACTCCATCTTCAGTCTTTGATCCATCTGTATATACTCTAAGCTCATCTGAATTCGCTGAAGACTCTATAGTGGATATTTGATAGGCATTTGGGTACTCAGATGGATGGGAAGACCATCCCGTGATTTTTCGTTGTATTTGTTGATGACCTACTATAGTCCCATCCAGAGGATAAATATCTCTTCTATTCCTGAAGAGAGCTCCTTTGTTTGCTTCGTATTCCACAAATAGGTAGAGAGGTGGAACGCCAGCTAACACCTGAAGAGCATTACTTGGAGATGTTGAATAGGCCTTCAAGATATAAAGAAGACATCCCCGTTGAATGGAATCCAACCTTCTTCCTTGTTCCTTATTCAGTCTAAGGCCCCCATGTAGTCGCACCATATACCAAAATTCTCTGAGCGACCGTCTGATAAAGGGTTCTCTTCATGGTTGTAGAAATGCCCCAATTTTTCCCGGTTGAGCACCAGAATCTGGGCAGTAGCGCATTTATTTTCAAGGAGAGATCAGCGATGTGTTGATACCAATTAAGTTTATCGTCGAAATGTACTCCAAGTATTTTGATACTAGACTTCTTTTTGATGAATCTATCACCAATCTTAATAGATGGGGGTCTTTTAGAGGAAATCCACGTAATGTTAGTTTTTTCAGAAGCTATGTTTAGGCCATGAATAACCAGCCAGTCGTTGATTTTATTTAATACAAAAGTTGCAAGGGCTCCTGTCCTTTCCACCGCCGGGCCCGAGGCTGTTACAATGATGTCGTCTGCATAAGCTTGGACCCTAACGTTATTAGGCCACCTTTGCTTCAGTAGGTCATTTATAAACAGGTTCCACATCAGGGAACCAGAACATGATCCCTGCGGGCATCCTTTCGTCATCTTGTGTGAGACTGCATCTAGCGGAGTGTTGATTTGAACCATTCTATTCTGCAAAAGGCTCTTCATTGTGTCCACAAGGTTGGATGGGATAGGGAGCTCAGACATCTTAAGGCGCGTATACACTAGCGCGCGGATCATGCAATGAAAGCATCCGCAATTGGTTGTTCGGTAATTTGTACGGTGTTGCGAACGATTCGTGAGCTGTTTTCACCGGACCCACCTGGAATCGGTTTTTCAACGCACACAAAGGAAAGAAAGGAACACAAAGAAAGTTTGTGTACCCACGAGCGGATTAGAGCCGTTGCAGAGGGTCGTGCGTTGCAAGATCTGCGCGCTAGTATATACGCGCCTTTATGGCCAATAATCTGATGATCAATGTTGTCAAAAGCTCCCCGAATATCCAGAGTAATAACCACGATGTTATGCTTTTTTGCCTTTTGTTTATTGATCTCCATCAAGATTTGGAACAAAGCCTGGTCAGTCGATCTGCCATGAAGGAAGCCATATATAAATGGGCTGAAAACAGAAGATTTATCGAGAAAGAAAGAAACTCTTTGGCACAAGATCTTCTCAAAAAGTTTCCCAAATGTCCACAGTAGGTGTATAGGCATATATAAATTAATTAGTGAGGGATCTTTATCTTTTTTCAAGAAGAATAAAACCTTGCTTTGCTTGAAATGACTGGGAAAGAATGAGAGTTGTAGACATTTGTTGAATTAATTTACAAACATCTCTGGAAATCGTTTAAGCAAGGCTAAAAGCACTACGTTGTTTATTGAGTCAATTCCCGGAGCTTTACGTTTGTTGAGATGGACCGCTATGTGCCAAAGTTCATGAATCGAAATTTTCCGGGTATCAGGTTCAGTTCTATCTGATTTCGGTTGTGAAGATTTACTTGCATCTGGAAGTATCATTGATTTCTCCGGGAAGAAGAGTTGAAGTTGCCCCAATGCTTGATCCTTAATGGATAGATTTTCCTCCGGATCAGTTGTGTAGAAAATTTGTGGTGACAGAGAAGATTGCTTGACAGTGGCCTTATAAAACGTACCATAGGGATCGGTCGCAGCGCTACAGACATTTCTCCATGAATCCCTCTTGGTTTTTCGGATCAGTTTAGTATAAAGCGCTCTATTTCTATGGAAAATTATTCTAAGAACTTCCCTATTATCATCATTAGCTGTAAGAAATCTTCTTTTACTGGCTCTAGCCTTTCTCCTGGCCACCTCCAGATCCTTAGTCCACCAACTGTCAAAATACCTGTTTCTTTGCTTGTTGACTCTTAGGTAAAGGCTACCTTTATCTTGAATATTATTGAAAGTATACTGATCCAATTGTTTTTCGTTCTCAGCCGATTGAATTTTACTGAGATATTGATGAATGTCCTTTTCTAATGATTTCAAGAATTTATAAATTCGACGTTGAGAATTTTGTCGTATAACTGAGTATTGGTGATTCTTGTATAGAAATTTCTATATAATGATGAGGGCTGCGTGATATATCTTCCTTAAGAACTCTCCAAGTCAACTGATTCAAGGGCGAGACAAAATTAGAAAGTGTGACGTCAGGAGCCCCTATTGCTCCGAAGTGCTCATAAGTCGTGGATCCATTATTATGAAAGACTAACTGATGAGCATTAACAAAGTCCAAAAGCAACCATCCTCTTGGATTATTGTCTTTATACCCCCAGCTTTGATGATGCGCATTCAAATCCGCAGATATAAGAGTGGCGATATTGGTTAATGAACCGCATAAAGAGTTCAATTCTTCAATAGTATCTTCGAGTTTTTTGTATGGAGATGAGTATGGTGAGATAAGAATAAGTTCACCTTTGTGAGTAGATATCTTTATAGCAATATAATTGTGGGTTCATATGTGGCTCCCATTATATGTTCGTTAGCTATTACAATGGCCGCTTTTTTATTTAGTGAAGTCCATCTCGGCCATCTTGCAGGTAATTCCAGGAGTTTACCATTTCTCTGAAAAGGTTCTTGGAGCATAAGAATATCCCATTCATTTTTAGAAGACTGAAGGGGAATTAGATTTGTTGCTATTCTGCTTTTATTAGCATTAAACTGCAAAAGTTTTATTGCTTTATTCATTATGCAAATTATACGATGAAAAAGATGAAGATATGTAAATTATTTATTTGTAGGTGATTTTTTATTTTGAAATTATTACTAATTTCTCTACTTATGGCCGCTTGGCCGTATAATGATGTACATTTAATCCCGAGACCTCCTTGATATCTATAAATTTGTCGTAATAGGTGTCGAAGACCAGCATATGTTATCTGTTCTTCGAGGTCTTTTCTCAGAGTACCGTAATCTCTTGTACTAATTTTTTTCAGATCTATAGAAAATTCTTCTTTAGCATATTTCTGATTATTCCATGTATCATATCTTGTTTTAACGGTTTTGTTATTTTTTCGGTTGAATTGATCAATCTTGACAAATGCTATAGCATGATTTCTTAGAAAACTATGAGCTGCCAAACTGTTCTTGATATTATGACAAGTTTGTATAGATTTGCATTTAATTGCAGTACCATTCCTAATTGGACCGGATGATATTATCTCCGAGTTGAAATTATCCAAAAATTTTGTTAAGCTGATTGTTTCATCACCCATAGAGTGTCTTCTTCTGTAAATAAGAACGGTCCTGTTTTTTGAACATTAGATTCATTGTTTCATGTATTTGAACTAGTTGTTTTACTTCTTTTCGAGATATTTTCATTAGGGTTACTTTGTATTACTGCTGATTGTTTAATAGTGCTTCTTTCCTCGGAATTTGCTGATTCTGTAAGCACTGCATAAATATTATCTCTAGTTAATTTCCTAGAGAGGATCTCTGTTTTAATCTCAAAACAAGTGTCGTTCTTATAACAATCAACTGCATAACCCTTACTAATTTTACGAGTTTGACATATTTTCCTGTGGAATTTGTTCACAATTGCTTCCAATTCGTAGTATATGTCTCGTTTCTTAGATTTGTGATTTTGGATGAGAAGAATAGTATGAAGTTTTCCTGTTTTTCCTTCTTCTTCTCACCCGGCTTCTCTCTTTTCTTTTCCCGTTTCTTACATTTTACCTCTTTAAATTCTTCAGGTGATGTTTCTGTCGATGACAATCCATATCGTTGATTTCATCGACTATTTCAAACTGATCTAGTTCATCTTGTACGATGACATTTTCAGATTTTTTCGTTTTCCTTTGGGGGAGAGGCGGCATCTCCTGAGTTCCTCGAGTCATAGATGAATCTGTCCTGTTCTCCTTCCCATTTTTATCCTTGTTGACTTCATCGTTTTCTGGGGTCGCTCTAGTCCTACTAGTCAGCTGATGACTGTTATTTCCTAGAGTACGTTCTTGTTCCTGTGTCTCAGTTTGTGTGGTCTTATCAGCTTGGGCTACGGCTTGCTGTACGATGTTAATTTTTTCCGTTGGTTCTTGTGTGTCGGTTCGCCTACGAGCGGTCTTATTTGGTTCACAGCTCCTCTCGATCCACTCCTCCACCTTTGTTATCAGCATATTTACCCTCTTTCTGGCTGCTTTGGGGAGATTGTAGCGATTTTCGTTGTTGTGGTATCCGGAAGATAGGACAATGTCCTTAATACAGCTGAGCATCTGCAAGACATTGGTGTATTTCCCATTTCTGCTATATTCCTTGAAGAGTATTTTCTCCCTTTCCAGGTGCATACGTAGTACCAGCTCCTGTGCCTCCTGGACACGATCTCTGTAATAGGCTTCTAAGTTCTCTTGTGGTTCCACTCAGTGCAGTCCAGCATATAAATCCTCAGCCTTTCTAATCGCGTCTTCCAAGACATCCCTCTTACATCGGTGGCAAATGAACTTCCCTGTCTTTTGACTTTCCTCATCCGAAGATGTGCTGTGCCATCTGAATCCAGAGGGTTGAATTGACAGATGGTCTTGATCTCTTGATTGATGCGATTTTGAACTTTATGTGTTTTCTCCTTCTGCTTGCCCTGTTTTTTCCCGCTCTTTCTCCGAAGTTTACTTGATGTTTCACAGCCATCAGTATTCACCTTGGATATATTTTTCCTAAAGACCCGTGGGTCTTGTATTTCGACTCTGGTCGGCCTTTCTTCCTCCTCAGTTGAGTCGTCAGATTCTGGGCTCCAGAAATATATTGACTTGGAAGTTCTTTGGCAAGGCTTTTCCCTTGCATTCGGTGTCATGACGCAAGTTCCTTCTTCCTTATTTGATCGCTTGTCCTCTTTTATTGGGACTTGTATTCTCTGCTCCTCGTTGGCCCTCTCTCATTTTCGAAATAGCATTTCCGGTCCGGTATTATTTTCGTGTCCGTTCCCGTCATGCACCGGCTGAGTCATTGCTATCTCTGGGGAGGGGGGGGGGCTGGACCCCTGCGTGTCACCGTTTGCTGTTTCCTGCGCCCTTTGTATCTCAATGGTGGTGTTCTCTATCCTCAGTAAGTTGTCCTCAGCATAACTGGATTCGCCAGTTTCAATGGCTAGTTCAGTGCTGTTTAACTCTTGTGCCTTTTGTATCTTCAGAATTCTGTCTACTCCCAATATTTCAAGATTTGGGCCCTGATTGACTTGAATGTGTCCATATACTGGTTCTGTTGTGATTGTTGGTAAGGATATAACACCTGTTGTTTATCAAGATTGCTCTTGATTATCTTCTCCTTCACGTCTTTACTTTTTGGCTGTTGCTTTTCTCTAGGAGGGGAGCGGGTCCTTTGTTTTTCTCCATTGCTTTTTTTCCCGCTTATAAGTTTACGTTTTTTCCCTCGAGCCTTGTTCTTACTTTCTGCCTGAATTCCAAAAGTGTCGTTATTAGTAGTTTACCCTACCGATAGGATGTCTGCAACCTCTGTCTCCTCATCGTCCTTTTCTAATGAGTAGAGTCCAGCAGAGTCCCGAAAATTTGCCGCTTTTATTAGTTCCCTTTTGTTTTTTGGTACAGTAGAGCCAAGACTTTCCTCATGGTGATGATATTGAATTACACCCAATTCCATTTCTTCTTGTGATTCATCCCTCTCACTACACTTACATACAGAATGACCACCTCTGCAATTCATGGCGCTGTTCCTCTCCATAAGCGGATTGGATGACTGAGTCTTCTTTTTCTTCCCTTTTTTGTTCGTTTCCGCCTTCGCGGGTGTTATACTCGTAAAAGTCTCCATGCAAAACCTTGCTCAATTGCTTTTCCTTTCGCCGTTTGGCCATAACTTTCATTAGTGACAACGGTGAACCTTCGCTTGTCATTTCTGCGCCAGATGTGTCACTTGTTCAGAGTGGTCGGGTGCTTTTAAGCTCTGTATATAGGATTCGGTTTTCCCTATTTTTCTGTTCTTACACTTTTTAGTCTTTGATATATTTTCACTAACTACCAGGTCACTGTCTGTCTCAACGGAGTGTTCACTGTGCGGTTCCACGTCATCAATTTTCTTGGCATACATCCCCTCATTCTTTGAGCGATGTAACGATATTTTCACTGAAGTTCAAGTTGAATTAGTCTTATTTGCGGGAATAAAAAATTTACTAATCGGCACACAGGAAATTATAAACCCTTTTTTTGATGTTGAGAACAATCTGCAGCCTTTCCCACAAGAATTTTTGAAATCCGTTATTTAGTTCCAGAGATACGTTACCACCTTCTCCCTGTGGCAACACTAAACCCGCCAAAACTTGAAGTTCTTGTGGAAAATCTCACACACAAAAATATTTAATCAATACGTAGCTGTGAACCCGAACTAAGCGGTGGACAACCAGGAAAAATAACTTTTTTGGAATTCACTCACCAGGATCTCAGTTCGCCGTTCCCGCCGACCATCCATACGCTTAGCATTAACAGCGCCAAGTGCTGTCATATTTACAAATATTCTAGGGGCCATAACTTGTGAAGCGCCCGCTCAATTCACAAGTAGTAACGCCCTATGTGTTAAGCTTGCACTCAGAAATACGCGGATATATCGCACAACACCTATCAATTACTGGAGCATATTAAAAAAAAACTATTTACAGGGGAGTTACACCAACTTATATGTTGATAGTTCCAGTGACTGGACTGAACTAACAATCCAATCAGCATCAAAGAATTCTGTCGCCCACCGCCGCCAAGCAAACATCGCCAGCTGAACTACGGATCGCTTAATCCACGGACGGTGATCGAACGAGAATACCAAATTTCGTTTGAACCTCAACCAGGGTTTAGACGATCCATGGTTTGATCCACTGCACTGTGAATACCGCCCTGAGTGAGTGAGTGAGCTACTGAGTGGATGAGTGATCTAGTGAGTAAGTGACCGAGCTACTGAATCCGTGAGTGAGTGAGCTACTGAGTGACCCAGTGAGTGAGTGAGTGATCTACTGAGTGACCCAGTGAGAAAGTGAGTGAGTGAGCTACTGAGTGACCCAGTGAGAAAGTGAGTGAGTGACCTAGTCAGTGATCCTAAAGATATGGCGGAAAGTTTTAATAATGACTTTATTAGAAGAAATTGAGATGATACGGAAGAGAGAAATTACAAATTGCTGTTGCACAAGAGAATATACTCAATAATTCCATTAACTTTATATTTTATTCAGAATCTTCTAACGAAACGTTAAAAGGAATAATAACAAAGAATTAAAAGATAATAAAGTAAGTGGATACGTGATGAATTAACCCCCCTAAAACAGTGGTTCTCAACCTGGGGCCATATGACCCCCTTGTGGTCCTGGGATATTCTAGGGGGGCCACGGATGAAAATCAGAAGAAAGGTGATCCACAGCAGGTGGTGAAGAGAGTCATAGATAGGCTGACCATATTTCCTCCAGAGAAATACGGGAAATTGGAATTTCAAATACGGGACATCGCCAATTATCGCCAAGAACGACGCCAAAAGTGCACAAAGTTGCCAACTATAGCTGAAAATACAGAAAAATCGAAATGGTGGGAAACGAAGTGTTACTGCGAATTGCAGTGTATTAAAATGAATTCCACGAAATAAAACGTTCAATAAGACAAATGCGGGAGATTAATGTTCTTTTTATAGTTGTAATTATCATAACATAATTTATGAGATGAAAAATAATTTCAATCGTTGACTTCAATGAAGAATAAAAATCCAAGTAGGCGTCATGTAAAAAACGGGAAAAACCGGGACACTTTTGCAAAAAAGTCGGGACGGCCAGAAAAAGGAAAAAACCGGGACTGTCCCGGGAAATACGGGACGTATGGTCACCCTAGTCATCGCCGGTCATAGTCATAGAGAGCTGTGGAGAGAAAAGCTTTAAAAGAGAAACATGGTTGTATTACACTACTTTCAGAATCCATCAGATCCGTCCATAGAACCAGGGGCATTTTAACCCTTGGGTCTATGTGGGCATAACCCAGGGTCTTCATATCTATAATGGAAGGAGGGGAACTGCACTATATGGGATCTGGTACTATGATTTTCATATATAATCTGTTACTTCCAGCTAAGTATAGAGTGCCACCAGAGCAACGGTTGGTGTGTTGGGAGGGTCGATTTATCGTGCATGTTCGTTGGATCGTCCCGTTTTTTTTACGCAGACCGTTTTTTACCATATAATTTTACTCCCGGGAGAGATGATAATCCACCATTTGAATCCGGGCCTAGCCAGGATTCCAGAGATTGATCTGATTTATTAAAATTTTATATTCATAATAAAAAAAATAGAAAGTATCTCACTCTTGGATAAGGGTAGAGGGGGCCCTGAATAGGACAGGGGGGGGGCCACGAGAAAAAAAGCGTGATCCATTGGGGGCCATGAGCTGGAAAAGGATAAGAAACACTGCCCTAAAATGCTTAAAATCATCTCTTGTTATAACTTTGATATTATAAAAAACATTGTTGATCATTAGTAAGCAATGGATTATTTTTTTATGATGAACTAGCTGTTACCAGCGACTTCACTGGTGTGGATTCTGCAATCTTCAAATTTACGCAGCGATGATTTCTCCCCCCCCCCCCCTCTACTATATACCACTTGAACATCTCATGATCCCTATAAGTGATGAACTTTCAGAAATCCCGTTTTAGTGCGTAACTACATCTATATATTGTATATAAAATAACATGTCCTGACTGATTCGTCATCGCCGAGCCAAAACCGCGGAAGCTATAAATATCAAATTTTGTGAATAGTTTAATTTCACGACGTGAAGACTCACTAAGAAAGGTTTTTCCATATTCGACTCTTAAGGGGGTCATAAGGGGGGAAGGGGGTTCAATAATGAAGGGGGTCATACGTTGGAATCACGCCGAGCGGAAACCGCTGAAGCTATAAATATGCCATTAGGTCGATATTGTAATGTAGACAATATAATATAGAACAATCGGATTTTTTAATCATTTGTGACACTACTAGGTTAAAACTAACAAAGTTACTCACTTACTCACTAGGTCACTCGCTGAATCACTTAATCACTGGTCACTCGCTCCATCACTTAATCACTGGTCACTCGCTCCATCACTTAATCACTGGTCACTCGCTCCATCACTTAATCACTGGTCACTCGCTCCATCACTTAATCACTGGTCACTCGCTCCATCACTTAATCACTCATTCATTCACTACGCCACTCACTCACTCAATTACTAGGTCTCTCACTCACATACTCACTAGGTCACTCACTCCCTCACTCACATACTCACTAGGTCACTCACTCCCTCACTCACATACTCACTCAATTACTAGGTCTCTCACTCACATACTCACTAGGTCACTCACTCCCTCACTCACATACTCACTCAATTACTAGGTCTCTCACTCACATACTCACTAGGTCACTCACTCCCTCACTCACATACTCACTAGGTCACTCACTCACTCATTCGATTACTAAGTCACTTACTCACATACTCAGTAGGTCACTCACTCACATACTCATTGGGTCACTCGCTCACATACTCATTAGGTCACTCACTCCTCTCTCACTGGCTCAGTGACTCACTCCCACGCTAACTGACTTGCATCGAACTGTTGTCGGTGAATTTTCCTAGCGGTGAATTGCATGGCGGTGAATTGTTGGTCGGTGAATTTTCCGTCGGTTAATTTTCCGGCGGTGAATTTTCCTAGCGGTGAATTTTCCGGACACGAAATGGGAGGGGGCGGCAAAAACATAAATTGTTACCTGATTATATAATTGACCTGATTATATACTTGACATATCTAGAGTGTTTTACAAATTCAATCAAACTTCTGAATTTCACTTTTTTATCATTCGTAGTTCTTGCGAAATTTTAACTCACTCAAAATAACTCAAAGTTTCGTTATTTTGACACTGACTGACTAACGATCATTAAAAATCCCAGATACCTCTAGCAACCCTAGAAACATGAAATTTGGTATGAAGGTAGTGTTTAGGCTACAAAGCAGGAAAAAATTAAGAAATCCGGAAAACTCTCAGGATCGGAAATAAGGGAAAATTTGGGATATTTCTTATTGTCGCCCAAAAAACAATGCCAAATGATTGATTACAAGATAGATGAAATTGTTCAAAATTTACCGAAGACCGGAAAAAAAGGTTTTTATATGTATCGACAGTGGTGTTGGTTCAGTGCTGTGTCAATATATAAATTCACTGCTAATTTCGGAAACAAAAATTCAACTGATCTACGATAATAAACGCCAGTGGCGTATTTACGGGGGGGGGGGGGGTCTTAGCTGGCTAATATCCTCGGGCGGCAAATTTGAGAAATGAGTATCCAAGAAAATTAGAAGAACAGGAGAAGGCCGGTAAAATTTGTATAACCCTCAATAAATCCGCATCTGCCCAGACAGTTAGGGACTAGATTAGTGGGCGATCAAAAAAAGTGACCTAGAGAGTTTGCAAGCACGTGAGTGAGCAAAAGAGTGACTTCGAGCCATGGCCCCCACATGGGGGGGGGGCTGACAGGGCTCCAGCCCTGGGGCCCGAGAGTCAGGGGGCCCGTGGAAAGATCTTTTTGATTTTTTTTCTTTCAGATATGTCCCATAGGAAAATAGACAGGACTCTTTAATATCAATCATATCAATTTGTACTCGTATGGACGGATATCTTCAACTACGTACCTTAGATCTCATTGAAATTTTCTTTAACTATACATATGTACAAGTAAACGAAAAAAAAAAAAAAGGGGAAAAAAACCCCGGAAACGAAGAAAAGAACACTATACAAGGCCCGGCTCCCCCCCCCCCCCCGGCTCTCATGGCAAGAAAAGACATTGTGATAGTCATGGCTACTGAGACGTCAAGGACACCAGGAGCTGTACTACCTGTTCATGCTTATTCTCATCCGATCCGAATTATAAGCACTGGTTCATAAGCATGACGTTAAGAATAATCCGAAAAACGATACCAATTATTTGTAGGCTCACTCCTTAACGTCACGTAACGTGAAAGAGGGAAAATCAAAGAAATCGCTTTCTACACAGGGAAAAGCGATTTTTCCCTTTGACCGATCTACCACTGACCAATCAAAATTAAGCTTGGGGTATACAACTACTACTATACATTTACTGAATTTTTTGTTCAGCGACGGTGGCAACGCAATTCATTTTTAATGCACGTGCAGAACGTTTGTGTTGTTGCTGTCTTTCCACATTCTTTAACGTCAAAAATGGAAGGTGTTAGCGGGCTATCGGCTAGATACTTTTTTTTTAATGGGGAGGAAGGAAAATAAGAGTATATGAAGTTATTTCTATAATTAAAATATATTTTTCAGCGTGTAAATATTATTCAGAAAGATATTTCAGCATTCTAATTAATTTATTGAAGTTCTTTTTAAGCCGCACTTCATAAGGAACTACCAAAATCACATTAAGATAATAATGTATTGTCCTCCGTTGCCTATTTTGATGGACGTGGGTGATTATTACTTTGCTTCATTTATTGTATATATATATATATATATATGTATATAATTTTAGGATAATGTAATTATATCATCGAGAAATATACCATGAAAAAAAAATCTCGAAAAAATATAGCTGTAGAGGGAATTATCGTTATATCGAGTATTGTTGTAGCGAGGTTTCACTGTATACTACACTTGGATTTCTAATTGAATCCGTCCAATCAATTGTAAAAAGCTGACGAAATTGCATAGTTTTCTTTCAAGGAAAAACACCACTTAAGTCATCGTAATAAATTTCCAAGTCCAAGAAATAAATTTTTCATTTTTCGTATTTTCCACTCGCCATCGATCATCCGATGCTTAAGAAGTGGGTCTCTCCTATCCTTATCGTCATCCGAATATTCGGAGAAATACGATGCTTGTTTTCGGAGGGAGAATGCCGCTAGTACGAAAATTTCCCTTCCATGCTTATATTGTCATAATCGGCGGGGATACGGATCGGATTCCCGATAAGCATGAAGAGATAGTACAGCCCTAGCATTTTGTGTGTCCTCAGGGCTATAGCCACTAGAATAAGGGAGGCCACTAGAATAATCCTTATCTAGTCGTCGAGCGTGTGTAGGGACCTACAGGGCTACCGCGCGACCCCTGCTGTTTCAGTTCGTAGAAGGCCATAATGTCTCGATAGAATGAAAATTGGAGTAAACAGACGTCCTATTCCACAGTGAAATCCCCCTCTGGGTGCTGATGAAGCACATGAACCCCCCCCCCCCAACATTCTGGAACAGGGGCCCGTAGGTTTTACTGTAAATTACTAATAATATATATGTACCCTCGATAAGTATATATATATGAGTGTGCTCTTTCCTCATAATTTCAGTATTCCTTTGACAATGTTGCTAGCTGTAGATCATAAGCGGAGATAGACATGAAGGGCTGTGGGTGGGTGGGGGGGGGGAGGGGGGGAGATGACACAATGATGATGAGGTATTCAGTACCAGAAATCTTGTCTAGTGTTTCTCGTATTGTATTCCGCGCAACTCTGGGTTCCGATAGTAATTTTAAGTTTTTATAGTTTCCCCTAGGTTTTTTTTTCTTCGATGTTCTCTTGTGCAATATACAGTAGGATTTCGACAGCCCGAAAAGTCAGCGGACCCCCTCTATAGTGAACTAATAGTGTGGAAAAAAGACAAAAAATGACAAGAATAGTCCAGGCCCCAGGCCTGAAGCTCCGCCAGCCCCACTCTCGTGGGCTGGTTACGATACTGAGACAGCTTTGCTGCAAGCTTTTGTATACAGTGGATCCCGCATTACTTTTTCCTCCTTGGGTCCTGCGACTCTCTGGTGCCAACTCTTATTACTGATACTCATCGAGATTTCTCGTTTAAAGCGTTTTCCCGCAAAAAGTATTGCACGAAATGGCTGTAATGACGTGTGTACTGAATCACGTGATTTCGCTCACGGCCCCTCTAGTAACCCCCTCTCTCTCCTAGTCCGAACAAATCAAGGGGTTTTTTCCTTGCTTCTGAAAAAAAGGCTACATTCCGCATCGGCCTTTTTTATTCGCTGTACTGTCTTGAGGACACATCTCCCCTCAAAACTTCTATTCACAGACGATATTGTTGAACAGAAAAATATTTATGGTTCGCGTCTGCAAAAATACAGTTGTTAGAAATCTTTTAGTAAAATAGTTGAACGAGTTTGCGTACATAAAGGATTAATTTTTTTTCCCACCTGGATGAATCCTACGGTTCTAGCCCAAAAGAACGGTAAGCAAAGCTAAAAATTTGAATTTTTGTTAAATTTTTATTTTGAGCATAAGAGTTAACTATAATAAATCTATGTCAGAAGAGTTTGGCCCTGCATCGAGGCCAGTTGCGATGTTTGTTGAATTGTGTTTCATAAAGTTTAAAAACGATTATTTTTAATAGGGCATATCTACAAATTACAGAGTAACGTCGTTCATACGTCACTCAGTTACACAATTTTTCATATTTATACGACATTTAACTTGGGTAGCAATTGGTAACAATACATTTTAAACAACAATACAACAAATACATTTTAATGTTAAAATATTTCATTCATTTATTTAACGTAAAACCTCAATTATTCGACGTTTTCACTTCGACTAAAACTCGGAAACTTTTGAAAAAAGAAAAACGTAATTTAAATCCACATCAAAATTTTTGTATGCAGTGAAAAAGCGTTGCTGCAACAGTTCTTGCATGTTGTCACCGCAAAAGACATAAATTTTAGGGTGATTGCTGACGTATACGAAAATTGCCAGTGAGATGGCTGATGACCATTTAGAGTGGACACTTAGGTGATTTGTTTATTGCCTCTTTCCGAGAATACGCAGATGTGGAGAGTCCCGAAGAAATGGGTTCCAATTGTTTTGGCGGCCATATAACCTTTCAAAATTTTTTCTCTCCCTATGTTTTCAAAGTTATCCCGAGAGGGTGAGAAAGTGTACTGTAAGCAGTTGGGGGGTACAGGTCTGCCGAAAATAGGTACACATGCACAGCAAGCTCTTTCGATCATTTCCTGCAGAACTTTCTTTCGATGTGGTGCTTTGCTTGCTGACAGGGCCGTCTTAAGAGCATCATGGGCCTCCGGGCCAATTGATTATTCTGAGGCCCAACCTAGAGAATTCTCGAAAATTTCAATTACTTCCCATTTTTGTGAGCCCCCTCCCTTCTCTTGCGGCCCCCGGGCCGTGTTCGGGTGGGTCTATGCGTTCAGACGGCACTGCTTGCTGACTGTGATTCGTCGTTCGTAATGTCGGAAAACCAAAAAACGCTCCTGGAAATTTTGGAAGAATTCAACAAGAATTTTAAATTGATAACGAAAGTTCATCTTGCAAACAGGCCCGTCATTTAGGGGGGGGGGCAACGGCCCCCCGGCTTCTGAAAATACACTAAGAATGGTATATATACACTGCTGGCCACCCAAATTGCAACACCAAGAAAGACAAGAGATATCGCAACAATATTTATTTTGTAGATAGCATGTTGACCAAGCATCAAATGATTAAATTTATAGACTTCTGTGAAGTGTGGTTCCTGCCAAAATCAGTAGCCAGAGTAGCCGCCATTGTTGGAGATCACCGCTGCCACACGCCTCGGCATTGATTCAAAGAGACTTTGGATGTGTTCTTGGGGTACAGCAGACCAAGCAGCTTCCACGCGTTGCCAAAGTTGATCTGGTGTGGCAGCTGGGGATGTAATCTGGGTCAATCGTTGAGCAACCATGGACCACATGTTTTCTATCCGCGAAAGATCCGGAGAGCGAGCTGGCCAGGGAAGCAATTCAATCTGGCGATTGACGAAGAACCTTTGGACAATGCGTGCCACGTGTGGTCGCGCATTATCCTGTTGAAATATGGCTGTGGGCAAGCCCTGAAGGTAAGGAAGGACAACTGGCTCCAACACCTCGGAGATGTAGCGCTGGCTTTTTAAAGTACCGGCAATGCGTACTAGAGGAGTGCGAGAGTGATATCCAATACCGCCCCATACCATAATACCCGGTGCAGGACCAGTGCGGTGGTGCATAACGCAGCTGCTCAGCATCCTCTCTCCACGGTGTCTCCAGACTCGAATCCGACCATCGTGGTGTTGCAGACAGAAGCGTGACTCGTCAGTAAAGACAATTTCATTCCATTGTGCCGTCCACATCCTTCTTTCATCGCACCATTGGCGGCGGAGACGTCTGTGGTTCTGCGTCAAGGGTAGACGAAGCAATGGACGTTTTGCGGACAGACCACTCTGCTGTAAACGGCGTCGAATGGTACGCGCAGACACTGGATGATGCGGTACAGACTGAATGTGCTGTGCTATGGTTCGTGATGCGTCCGTCACTGCCATATGCACAATACGCCTGTCATCACGTGAAGTAGTGCACTGAGGTGGATGCGATCGAACACGTCGGTCCGTCGTACCCTCCTGCATCCAACGATCACATATCCGCATTACAGTTGTTTGGTTTCGTCCAACACGACTACCGATTTCCCTGAAAGATAATCCACAATCTCGGTAGGCCACTATCCTTCCTCTGCCGAACTCGGATACTTGATCAAAAGATGATCGCTGTTTTCTACGAGGCATAATTGATCGTTTTTTTGAAAAAACCACAAGAAAAACACAATTGCCGTACTTCAAATCGTCGAAATCTCCAAGCCTTAAATAGCGCTTTGAAGTGGCGCCACAGGCGCGCGTGATGTGCGTCTGCGCTGAAATTCTAATCATTTGCATATCTCACCTCCGCTAATGCATGTTGTAAATTTCATATTATTTGCATGCTTCCTTCAGGGTGTTGCATTTACGGTGGCCAGCAGTGTAAATACAAATATATATATATACATACATTGAGTACATGTGTTTTCCCCCCCTGGAAGAATTTTGCCCCCCCCCCTGGAAAAAGTTGAAATAACGGCCCTGCTTGCAAACCAGTTGAATATGTTCGTTTAAACTTTTTGAAACGATTATAAAGTAGAGAAACAACCAAAGAGCAAGCTCCTGATTGAAAGTCATCTACTGTCAAAAAAAAAAAAGTCCAAGATGGGGAACTTTTTGCAAGTCGAGAAGATTTTGTTGCAATTTTGTACCCAATGTCGTGCCTCAAAGGTAATGTGCTAAATTTTATTTCTTTAAATGATTTGAAATGTGATTTAATTTCCTCTCAAGTATGAAATGATATTTTTTAGAACAGAATTGGAATGCAATCAAACACATTAAATTTTATAACATTTTATATGTATGAGGGGGGGGGGATAATTTTTTAAAAAGGCTATTAGGAATTATATTCACTTCGACTTATACATAAAACGTTTTATAAAACGTTTTGACTCGGCCTCTTGAACGTCGTATGAACGACTGTAACAGAATTGTAAAGTTGCTCAGTTGAATATATGAAGTGAACTTAAATATTTGAATTATTTCAGTTCTCACACACAATTTTTCAGACCGGTAGTTCAACCAAAAGGCCAATGAAAATAGTTTTCAGTATTAGTACTTTAACTCTTTAATTCACTAAATTTATTTATTCTTTTTGAACGCCTGTAGTGAATCGCCTGGCATAACGGAATCGCTTCGTTTTATCAAAAAAATCATTGCATGGAATAACTTCACGTTAGAGCAGGGCGTCTCAAACTTTTTCCACCTGTGGCGCCCTTTCCCCCTATTCAATGCTTATCCGAGAGCTTCACCGGCTCTCCAGAGCTGTTTAACAAAGAATATTTTCGAAAACCTCACACCATGACAAAGGTTGGAGGCGCACAGTTTGAGAACCCGTGCGTTATAGGAATAATCTTTGATGTTCTAAATTGAAGTTAAACGTTTGGATAAAAATTTTGTTTTGTGTAAAACACGTTTCAAACTGGTTTGTAGAGATTCTACAGTAATTTAATTTGGTGTAGTATGAGTATACTTGCTTGGTTGGTGAACAACGAAACTATACAGATGCGGTGGATATCTTATCTGAGAGAAACTAAGGATAAATTTGATACTGTGCATATATCTACTCTATAATATAAAATCACAAACTCGAAAAGGGCCTGTTGCTAAGCAACCGAGCGACGGAAGTGGGTGAAGTTTGTGAGTGACGGAAATCTGTCACGTTTTTGTGTTACGGAAGTCGGTTACGATTTTGGGTCAAATATTCATTTAACTGTAGCACATATCGGGACCATGTTATGTGCATGTACCGAGAGGCTCCTACATCCTACAGCAGAGACCTTAGGCTGGAATTTAGATTTCGAGCCCCCAAACCAGCTTTCCAGGGGCCCCTCTGTGATTAATTTATACTGTGAAAAATCAAAAAGTGATAAGAATCGTTGTGGCCCCTGTCACCTGTCAGCCCTGCCCTTGTGGGGGGGGGGGGGTCCATGTCGAGAGATATGCATAATATACACACAACAGCAGTGCTCCCAACACAGGGTCGGGGTTCCCGGGGGAGATTTCACGTATAAGTAAAAAGTTTTCAATTCCAGGGACCCTTGATGGATCTCATTGTTTTCTTGCTGCTTTAACGTTGAAAAATTTACGATAGCGGAAGCAAAAGATATATCCAGTCTGGGGCCCCACCAAAAGTATGCGAATTGGTGTCCCGGGTAATTGGTTGGGGGCCTGGATTTTATTCGTTGGTAAAACGAATACAAATGAAAATTTTTCATGGCACTCGCTCCGGGGGGTGACCGACAAGCTTCCAAGTCGGGGGCCCCCATGTTTACAGGTTTCATTTTGGGGGCCCTGGATTTTATTCGTTGGTAAAACGAATACAAATGAAAATTTTTCATTGCACTCGCTCCGGGGGATGACCGACAAGCTTCCAAGTCGGGGGCCCCATGTTTACAGGTTTGATTTTGGGGGCCCTGGATTTTATTCGTTGGTAAAACGAATACAAATGAAAATTTTTCATGGCACTCGCTCCGGGGGATGACCGACAAGCTTCCAAGTCGGGGGCCCCATGTTTACAGGTTTCATTTTGGGGGCCCTGGATGAATCTCATTCTTTTCTGTTATAGAATTTGCAACAGCGGAAGCCCGAGATATAGCCAGTCTGGGGCCCCACTAAAAATCTGCGTATTGTGTCCCCGCTACTGGATGTGGGGCCCTGGATTTTATTCGTTGGTAAAACGAATACAAATGAAAATTTTTCATGGCACTCACTCCGGGGGGTGACCGACAAGCTTCCAAGTCGGGGGCCCCATGTTTACAGGTTTCATTTTGGGGGCCCTGGATTTTATTCGTTGGTAAAACGAATACAAATGAAAATTTTTCATTGCACTCGCTCCGGGGGATGACCGACAAGCTTCCAAGTCGGGGGCCCCATGTTTACAGGTTTGATTTTGGGGGCCCTGGATTTTATTCGTTGGTAAAACGAATACAAATGAAAATTTTTCATGGCACTCGCTCCGGGGGGTGACCGACAAGCTTCCAAGTCGGGGCCCCCATGTTTACAGGTTTCATTTTGGGGGCCCTGGATTTTATTCGTTGGTAAAACGAATACAAATGAAAATTTTTCATTGCACTCGCTCCGGGGGATGACCGACAAGCTTCCAAGTCGGGGGCCCCATGTTTACAGGTTTGATTTTGGGGGCCCTGGATTTTATTCGTTGGTAAAACGAATACAAATGAAAATTTTTCATGGCACTCGCTCCGGGGGATGACCGACAAGCTTCCAAGTCGGGGGCCCCATGTTTACAGGTTTCATTTTGGGGGCCCTGGATGAATCTCATTCTTTTCTGTTATAGAATTTGCAACAGCGGAAGCCCGAGATATAGCCAGTCTGGGGCCCCACTAAAAATCTGCGTATTGTGTCCCCGCTACTGGATGTGGGGCCCTGGATTTTATTCGTTGGTAAAACGAATACAAATGAAAATTTTTCATGGCACTCACTCCGGGGGGTGACCGACAAGCTTCCAAGTCGGGGGCCCCATGTTTACAGGTTTCATTTTGGGGGCCCTGGATTTTATTCGTTGGTAAAACGAATACAAATGAAAATTTTTCATTGCACTCGCTCCGGGGGATGACCGACAAGCTTCCAAGTCGGGGGCCCCATGTTTACAGGTTTGATTTTGGGGGCCCTGGATTTTATTCGTTGGTAAAACGAATACAAATGAAAATTTTTCATGGCACTCGCTCCGGGGGGTGACCGACAAGCTTCCAAGTCGGGGGCCCCCATGTTTACAGGTTTCATTTTGGGGGCCCTGGATTTTATTCGTTGGTAAAACGAATACAAATGAAAATTTTTCATTGCACTCGCTCCGGGGGATGACCGACAAGCTTCCAAGTCGGGGGCCCCATGTTTACAGGTTTGATTTTGGGGGCCCTGGATTTTATTCGTTGGTAAAACGAATACAAATGAAAATTTTTCATGGCACTCGCTCCGGGGGATGACCGACAAGCTTCCAAGTCGGGGGCCCCATGTTTACAGGTTTCATTTTGGGGGCCCTGGATGAATCTCATTCTTTTCTGTTATAGAATTTGCAACAGCGGAAGCCCGAGATATAGCCAGTCTGGGGCCCCACTAAAAATCTGCGTATTGTGTCCCCGCTACTGGATGTGGGGCCCTGGATTTTATTCGTTGGTAAAACGAATACAAATGAAAATTTTTCATGGCACTCACTCCGGGGGGTGACCGACAAGCTTCCAAGTCGGGGGCCCCATGTTTACAGGTTTCATTTTGGGGGCCCTGGATTTTATTCGTTGGTAAAACGAATACAAATGAAAATTTTTCATTGCACTCGCTCCGGGGGATGACCGACAAGCTTCCAAGTCGGGGGCCCCATGTTTACAGGTTTGATTTTGGGGGCCCTGGATTTTATTCGTTGGTAAAACGAATACAAATGAAATTTTTTCATGGCACTCGCTCCGGGGGATGACCGACAAGCTTCCAAGTCGGGGGCCCCATGTTTACAGGTTTCATTTTGGGGGCCCTGGATTTTATTCGTTGGTAAAACGAATACAAATGAAAATTTTTCATTGCACTCGCTCCGGGGGATGACCGACAAGCTTCCAAGTCGGGGCCCCATGTTTACAGGTTTGATTTTGGGGGCCCTGGATTTTATTCGTTGGTAAAACGAATACAAATGGAAATTTTTCATGGCACTCGCTCCGGGAGATGACCGACAAGCTTCCAAGTCGGGGGCCCCATGTTTACAGGTTTCATTTTGGGGCCCTGGATTTTATTTGTCGATAAAACGAATACAAATGAAAATTTTTCATGGCACTCGCGCCGGGGAATGACCGACAAGCTTCCAAGTCGGGGGCCCCATGTTTACAGGTTTCATTTTGGGGGCCCTGGATGAATCTCATTCTTTTCTGTTGTAGAATTTGCAACAGCCGAAGCCCAAGATAAAGCCAGTCTGGGGCCCCACTAAAAAACTGCGTTTTGTGTCCCCGCTACTGGATGTAGGGCCCTGGATTTTATTCGTTGTAAAATTGATAAAAATGAAAAATTCTCACAGGGGGGGGGGGTGTCCGACAAGCTTCCAGGTCAGGGCTCCATGGAAATGTTGGCAGGTTGTAATTCGGTGCCCCTGGATGTATCTCATTGATTTTTGTGGTTTAACATTGTAAAATTTGCAACACATCGGTAGCCCAAGATATATCCAGTGTGGGACCCCACTGAAATTCAGCGAATTGAATCTGGGGACCCCCATGGGGAAGTTTTCTGGGGGTACTTGATGAATCTCATTTGTTTTTTGTTGCTTTATTATTATTATTAAAATTCGCTTCTTCAGTAAGCTGGTGCTTCCACACGTCCCTTTCCCCCTTTCCATAGCACGCTGATGAAGTGGGACGAAATAAACAAGATATGTTGGGAAGAGAAGTGGGGGGGGGGGGTTGGCCGCCAAAGGCGGAAAGGGGGCAGAGCCCCCCTAGTATCTACATATAATTGATTTTCTGTCTGTGTGTATGTTCTCTATACAAATCCACAATTTTAGATCGACAGGAAAATTACTCGAATATCCCTTAAACCCGCGGATCATGGTGTCACCATAGTAAGAAGGCCTTTCAACTCGTGTACTTTACATTGTACGGTGAAACAATATACAAAAAATAATTTTTAAAAAATAAAACGGTGTCCAAAAAGTACGCAACGTCAAAAAAGAGGGCTACAGAACTTACAAAAAGAAGTGAAATCCCATCAAAAACATTTCAGGTAAAAAATGAAGACGCACGCGTCTTGAGATTCTTTAGCAGTAAAAAGTTGTGAAGTCAAATGCTGTTATTAGCTGTGACACTTTGATTCACAAATCACTACACCTTTAATTGAAGAACATTTTGGGACTTGGCAATTACGCAGATCGGGAATTTGTCGACCGTGGTCAAGTTTTATTATTCACGGCATTAATCAAATTCCATCAAATACTGTTTGTGTAAAGATATCTGTATTTACAACGTTGATTTTTAATTTTACGTAACATAGTAAGGTGTAATATGTGCTGCGTAATTGACAAGTCCCTAAATGGAGTAACAGCAATAAAAGACATGGAAAATTTGCAATTGATTCATAAACAGTAGGACATATATGATTACCCCTCTTGATCTATTATATATATTAACAAAAACATCAAAACAATACAGGGACAAAAATTCAAATTTATAATAGCGGAGGATTTATGCATGTATAAGTCTCCCTGATTATGATATAGAAATATTGCAACTTTATCGCTCTCACAATCGTACACAATTTCTCAATTCACCACAGAACTAGAAATTTATGTGAAAAATTTAAAAAAAAAAATAGTTTAATAGTGAAATATCAATATTAATTCATATAGGGGTCATTCAAGTATTACGTCAGCATCGATGGGGGGGGGGGGAAAGGGGGTTTCCGATTTGCTGACATTTGTTGACAAGGGGGGAGGAGGGGTTTGGATGATGCTTACGTAATCAACCACCTTTTATGAAGATATTAAATATTTTTAAGCATGTTATTCGGAGTGCCAAAATCGGAAAAACCTTTCTATAGTTATTGGGCACCTGAACTAACATTCTACCTATTGATAAGTCCCCTAAAGCAGGGTTTTCCAACCGGTGTTCCGCGGAACCCTTGGGTTCCATGAGAGTTTTTTTGATGTTCCGTGGAATCAAAAGGGACGGAACCCTGGTAGCTTCAAAATTTTCTTGTTACTGTTTCACCTGAATCATTTTTTTTTTTTTCTGTTGAGAACGGGCACTCTAAAATAATTCAGAGAAAATATTGGATAATCAGCCAGTAGAAGACAAACAATATTCTTGTTGGCTCCTTTCTTTCTTCCTATTCTCGCACACAAGTCCTTCAGACAACAACAGTCAAGATGACTTCCTGGAAATTTGTATTCCCCAAACTCTCAAGATCTACATGACGATTTTTATGAGGGTCTTCCTTCAAAGATTCGGAAGTATTAAATTGTTCCTTTGAATTTTGTGCCCCCACCATATTCTTCCATGCTACAGATTCGTTACCACACATGGAACCTCGTTTACACAACGTTCAAGAGGGCACGTCAAAACATAGCATAAGGGTGAAAATCGTACAATTGAAACTTCTTTGAAAATGACCCACCCACCCATCCCATAGACCTCACAGAAAATATCACAAAAATTCAATGGTTTCAATTGCATTTTGTTTTTATATAATGATAATTCTTGAGAAAAATTAGCCACAATATTAAATATTTTTCAAAACAATATTATAAATTACTAATTTCATCACCGTTCCTTATTCCTTCATTTTGCATTCTGAGTATTCTTATATTGTCCTTCTGAAGGTTTGAAAAAAAAAACGTAACTTTTCATTTTTTTTGAAAAGTTTGGTTTTCCATATCTAAGCAAAGCAGACAATAGTTGGGCATCGAGTCCAACTCTCTAAAAGTTGCCTAAAAGAGAAGAACCGAAATACTGGATATCAGTGTTTCTCAAAGTCTCTCAGGGACATCACCAACCTTTTTCAAGGGCGTCGCGGTAAGCTGTCGACATTGCTGATTGCCTGTTCAGTGCTTTAAAAGGATGCTTTTTTTAACTATTCTGAGTAGGGCTGTAACCAAAGAAGAACTTGGGAGTTCTGGTGACCAGGGCGCCGTACTACAGGGGGCGAAAATTTCACTGCACTGAAATTGCAGATGTTGAGACGGTCATGCATAATCCCCCCCCCCCCCCAAAAAAAAAAAGGAAGCTTACTGCTTCATTTAGGTGTTGCGTCAGGAAGATCGGTTTAGCTTGAAAATCGGTCAAAGTTCGTTGCATCGCCCAGTTTTGCACAGACCTGTTTTTCCGATACAATTCGGTTCTTGCGGAAAGGATGGTCACCCACTTTCTGGAACCATGCATGGGCCAAGGTTCCAGAGATCGATCTTATCTGATAGATCTTATCTATAAAATTTTTGTTCATTATATACAACCTCTGACAATAAAGTTCGGTGAATAGTCCTGTAACATTAACGTAGATGTTAACGAAAGTTACCTTACTGGCCTTCGAAATAGTCACCTCCCATTACTATGCACCGCTGAGATCTCCTATACATGTCCTGGAAACTTTGCAAGAAGTTTTCTTTTGGGATGGAGTTCAAAAGCCTCGTCACGTTTCGTTGGATGTCAGGAATATCTTGAAATCTCTTTCCTTTCAAAGCGAGTTTGAGTCGTGGGAATGGGAAGAAGTCTGGAGGATTGAGATCTGGCGAGTATGGTGGATGTTCAATTTGCACCACCCCCTTTTTTGGCAGGAACTGTTTGACGATATTGGCCGTGTGAGGGCGAGCATTGTCGTGAACAAGAAACCATGAACCTTGTTGTGCGTACTGAGGTCGCACCCTGCGTAGACGTTTCATGAAACGGGTCAAAATTTCAATGTACCTTGCAGCATTCATCGTCGTTCCTTCAGGTACTTTAAATTGATCTTTTGTTCGTTCATTTTCCTGTTCTCAGTTAAGAACCAATGCACTAAACAAGCACTTTGTAAAACAAGTCTTTCACGGAACACAAACGACGCTCAACTGAACAACGGTGGCGGCAGATGGTCAACACCTGCCGCTACGCATGTGCAGCGTTTTGCTTCGCCAGTGTTGCCAGATCGGCCGTTCTGACTTCATTCACCGAACTTTATTGTCAGAGGTTGTAAAATTTGTAACAGTAAATTACGCATGGCTAACAATAAAAAGGAATAGAACATCAACTAGATATAGAAATATTTATCAAGTGCCAAGAGTCAATAAAACATTATTTTAAAAAGTTTGTTTTACTGCTCCTAAAATACTAAATCTTTTTCACACAATTAACCACACGAAAAATAATATGAATTCCAATTTTAACATTTATTCATTTGCAAGAGAGACAAACTAAGAAGCAATTATGCAATAAATACGATGATTGAGCTAGATACGATGATGATGCTAGACACATAGATGTATATGGTTTTTGTGTGATCCTAATTATTATTTTTGTGAATATTGGCATATAGCAAGAAATTAACATTTTGAACTTTTAACCTTTCTGTGTATGCATACTGAAGTAAATCTAAACAAACTATGCGCAGCGTTTTTTGTTTTGCTTCATATATTGCATGAGTTACATTTGAAAAATTATATATTGACTTATATATTTATTAAAGAAAATGCATATGTAATATTGATCACTAGAGCTCGGATTATATGCACTAAAAAACAGGCGAAATATGCTCTAAAAATATGCAAATATGCACTTAAAAATGCAAAAATATGCACTTAAAAATGCAAAATATGCATTTAGAAATGCAAAATGTGCACTTAAAATGCCGAAATATGCACTTAAAATGCCGAAATATGCAATTAAAATCCCAAAATATCCATTAAACACCCCAGAATAGCACTAGAAACCTTGAAAAAGTCCGAAATATGTACAAAAAATAAGAAAATATGCATTAAAAAAAATCACCATGCAAAAAAAAAAGCAGATGTGTTTTTCAAAGGCATCTTTTCTATTTCTTAGTGCATATGTATTCATTTACAAAAAATTATCTCCTTATATATATATATATATATACCGCATATGCAAATAACTTCTACATATTTTTTATTCAGGCATTTTTAATTTTTAGTTTGTTGTAGCTGCTCAATAACGAAAATACTAGTAAGAAAAGAATTTCGACACTATTTCTAAAACAAATTTAACACTTTGATATATCTCTAGAAATAGCCTTACAATAAAACAATTAGTATTTGTAAAATACTTTAATATGCATTAATTCACTAAATTTCACCTGCGGGGAAAAAACCGATGTTATGAAAATATTATGAACAATATTTATTTGAAAAATTATGAAAAAAAAATTGAGTGAGCTTAAATAAACCTTCAAAAATATGCATTTATACAGAAAATTCTTTGACTTTATGCATTTGTATGCATTAATGCTAAAAAAGGCCAAAATATTCAAATGCATATGCACATATGCATATGTAAGATAAACTTAATAGCAAGTTATATATATACATTTCAGTTTTATGTCAAGTGTGATGTTATCTTAAGTGTGATCAATAGAGCCCGAAAAGAAAAAAAAGTAAAATAAATTCCATAAAAAACCCTAACAAATTTTTGATAAATGTAACGACAGTTGCCACATGCTAACAGGTATGAATAGACTATTCTTATAGGCCTGCTAGAAGGGCACCCTAGTCCCTTGGGGGGGGGGGGTGACATAGTGAATGCTCCTAATTTTATGTTTATTTTTATGTATGTATTTTTTGTTCTGTTACTGTTTTTGTCTTTTTGTACTTATTTGTCATGCTGCTGTCATAATAAAAAAACACCTGTGACAGGAACCTCCAGCTATAGAAGGTGTTGCATGGAGAGTCCTCTGAATGTGGGAAGGCACGCCGGCCTGTAAACGAGAATGATGACATAGTACAAGACTTGAATCGGGTATAACAGCCACTAGAAATAGCTTTTCCTAAGATGCCTTCGTATATAAAGGGGTTCTAGCTTTTCCTATTCCAGTTGCCTTAGAATCGGATAGAGTGAGAAAGAAAACCAGTTTTGATGACAATCTGGCAGCGCTTTTTCCGATAAGGGAACAGTAGAGAAAATGCGTGGAGTCATACGCGTGGAATACAAAGATCTGTAGGTATAATAAAACGGGTTTAAACATCGGGGGAACTGAAAACACGTCGACAATACGGTATAAAAATTTAGATTTTTTTTTATTTTGTTACACACTGTATTTTCAGTCAAAACTGGTACGGGGTAACTTAAAAAATGCTCAACTGGCATTCAAAACTGGAACCATACCTCTAAGACGGACGGTTGACGAATCCGCGCTAGCACTTACAGGACATCCTGTATATTACTTTATATTGGACTTAAAACATCATTGAAATGGAACTACTGCTGTCACTTATCAAATAAAAAATACAACTGTTGTGAGTCTTCGATTGAAATCGAGACGATCGGTTCGACTAATCGCATAAAAAAAGTCAATATACTTTATAATAATAATCTTTGTTTTGGGCCAATCGCCCCGTTACAAGGAAACAAGGGGAACAGATAAATTTTTGTTCTATATGAAATACATGCAAGAAAATATATATATATATTTACAAAAACAAAAAGAGGGAGTAAAAACGAAAAAATATATATATATAATATATAAGTCAATATACTTTAAGCAAGACATTAATAAATATTTTTTGAGCAATAATATCAATTGAATTCATATAATTGCCTCTATTATATATTATATTCTATATTATACTCTGCCTCTACCAGGAGGTAGAGGCAGAGATGAGTTTTTTTCCTTCCTTAAAAAATTAACATCTGAAATAACGAATATCTTCACAACATCCAGTCTTCTGTATATCTTGTATTAACAAGTGGAGAGCGACATTCATGTCATATCAATTGAATTGTCAAGTTTACTTCGAAATTTTAACAGTTGCTGTTCGTATGTGATAAATAAACATTTGTAGATGCGCAAGAGTAAGACTCAGTTCTATTCTTATTATTAAATGTCTTTTCTGAAAAAGATCATAGAACGGCTACTAAGTATTTAAATGAAAAGAATCTGGAATACCACACATACCAACTAGACAGTGAGAGATCTCTAAAATTCGTCATCAGAGGCCTTCCGGCGAACACCAGCTATGAGGACATTAAATCAGACTTGATCAACAAGGGTTTTGAGATAAAAAAAAATCTCCAATATGAGAAATTATTCCACTGGACGTATTCTACCACTGTTCTTGATAGAAGTACCTATCAGCAGCAAAGAAATTGCCAACTTAGTTGATATTCAAGACGTACCAATTGAAATAGACCGTTACAGAGGTAATAAATTTCCTCTACAATGTAGAAATTGTTTATTATTCGGACATTCATCATACTACTGTTTTAATTAAACAAACTGTGCTTTTTGTGCCCTTGGAGCAGAGATTGCCCCTCAAAAGGGAATCAATCTAAAATGAAATGTATTACGTGTGGTGGTCCACACACTGGAACTTTCACAGGCTGTCCACAAAGACCTTCCAGTAGAAGTGACGGGGCAAGAACTTTTCTTCCCAAGCTACCTCCCAGCTTAATGAACTTTCCCTCTTTGGAAAAAAGTTCTAACAAGTCTGAAACAAGTCAACCCCTTCACATCTTCAGTCCTTCGTCCACAAGTGGGCTACCGTCTAGACCTCGAATAAATCCTTGGAACATAGGGGCTAACAATAATGACAAGCAGCCGACTCAAGACCAAGAACCCCCTGTGGAAATAACGAGGTAAGAATTACACATTTTGGGGCAAGGCAAGCCACAGCTTTCCATGGAAGAATTATCAGCGGAGCTGCACAACAAATTTTTAGAGGCAGAGCGTGAAAAACTTACTAAATTCAAAGCCAGCGAAACAGGAATGAGATATAAAGAAGTCTTAGAAGATTTCATGACCCATCATGCTGTACAGGACAAACTTGAACTGGAGTTGGAAGTGACGAATCAGGATAAGGGTGTGTCTTCAACAAACCTCTCCCTTCTACGGCCTTCACTTTTCCGGAACTATAATGACAACAAATGTGATCAAACCTACATCATAGTCGAAAGTATAGAAGAGAATATAGACAGAGACTTACCAAATAATGACAACTCACAAAATAAAGTTTTAGTCCATCCAACAGTAGCAACTCATTCCCCTGCTCAAAATATTGAACAATTCCTGAACCTCTTAGAACCGTTCTTGAGGGAACTGGGTCTATCCAGGGACAAAATTGAATTCATACTGCAATTTTTGATAACTATAATCTCACACTCCAACAATTAGCACGCCAAGACTTGCCAGCAGCAAACCGTTGCGTATTATGGCATGGAATGCCACAAGTCTGAGAAATGACCTTAGAGAGTTTGGGCAGGCACTCTATGACATGGAAATTGATGTAGCTCTCGTATGCGAAACATGGTTGAAGCCTTCACACACCACTAAAATATTTAACTACACCTGCCTCAGAAAAGATAGACTAAACGAAAGAGGAGGTGGAATAGCAGTCTTCATCAAAAATGATATACCATTTAAAGAACTTGATACACCAGACTCCGACTCCATGGAAAATCTGGCAGTTACCATCTTTATTAACAGGCATCCAATATCTCTATGTGCAATATACAAGCCACCTAGAAACAGACTTGACCTGAATCTACTTAACTTTCTGATCAACACCAACAGTCCAATTCAATTCTACTGGCTGGGTACTGGAATTGCAAAAGTCCTGCCTTCTGCAGTAACAGATCAAATTCCTGTGGTAGAATTCTGGAAAGATGGTCTAGAAACAAATGCCTACAAATACACTCCAGTTCCACACCAACCCACCACCCTGGAGGACGGGGTACACCGGATGTACTTGACTATGGTCTTTCTAAAAACTTTCGGAATAATGTTGACATAGAATCGTTCACTGGCCTCAACTCAACACATAATCCAATCATATTCACGATTGATCTAACAAGGCCTCAAGATGTTCCTTTCTGCCTTGCCACTGACTGGAATAAATTCAGGGATCTGCTAGATGTTGACGAAGTTCTCGAGCTTCGGCATGCAAACAAGGAGGAAGTTGATGCAGCAACGATCATCTTTTCGGACAGTATCAAAGCCGCATTACACAATTCAACTAGAAAAATCAAATATCCGGGAAACAAATTTGGAATCTCTCTTGAGCTAAAGGAAAAAATTAGACTCAAAAATGAAATAAGAAAATCCTGGCAAAGATTTCATCGCCCTTTGGATAAAGTTGCACTCAATCGACTGGAAAAGGAAATCAGGAAAGAAATCAAAGAATTCGTCAACGAGCGCTTTTCGAACTTCGTTGAAGAGGCCACTGCGAGTGAAGGTTCCCTTTGGAAAGTTTGGAAGATCTGTAAAAAGAAAAGCAAGAAAATTACCAAAATTCAAAACGAACGAGGTGAATTGGTTTTCACTGATGCTGAGATAGCGGAAGTGCTTGCCGAAACTTATGAGGGTCTGAATGTGGGAAGGCACGCCGGCCTGTAAACGAGAATGATGACATAGTACAAGACTTGAATCGGGTATAACAGCCACTAGAAATAGCTTTTCCTAAGATGCCTTCGTATATAAAGGGGTTCTAGCTTTTCCTATTCCAGTTGCCTTAGAATCGGATAGAGTGAGAAAGAAAACCAGTTTTGATCACAATCTGGCAGCGCTTTTTCCGATAAGGGAACAGTAGAGAAAATACGTGGAGTCATACGCGTGGAATACAAAGATCTGTAGGTATAATAAAACGGGTTTAAACATCGGGGGAACTGAAAACACGTCGACAATACGGTATAAAAATTTAGATTTTTTTTTATTTTGTTACACACTGTATTTTCAGTCAAAACTGGTACGGGGTAACTTAAAAAATGCTCAACTGGCATTCAAAACTGGAACCATACATCTAAGACGGACGGTTGACGAATCCGCGCTAGCACTTACAGGACACCCTGTATATTACTTTATATTGGACTTGAAACATCATTGAAATGGAACTACTGCTGTCACTTATCAAATAAAAAATACAACCATTCAAACCTAACACGAATCAACCGATTGGCACTCAGCGGGAACACTTGCATAAAATTGAGGAATTTCTCAACAGACCACGTCATCAGAGTCTTAGTGGGTTTCAAGATTCAGAGCTAACAACTATGGAGGAGGTTAGAGAACTTATTAACAAGCTCTCGATCAAGAAAGCCTCTGGACTGGATGAAATCTCCAATCTTGCTCTCAAAACTCTGCCCCTATCTGCCCTTATGACTCTCACGAACATTTTTAATAGCTTTTTAAAAACTTGTCACTTCCCGAAGATATGGAAGCTTTCAGTAATCAAACCTATCCACAAATCTGGCTCTAACCCTCTCATAGCCAAAAATTTCCGACCGATCAGCCTTCTGAGCAATATATCTAAGCTGTTTGAACGTATTCTTCTTATACGATTCAATAACTATCTCGAATCTTCTAATTTTCTTCGTCCTGAGCAGCATGAATTGAGAAGAAACCACTCCTGTGTCACACAGCTGCATCGAGTCGTAGAATTCGCAATACAAGCCTTCAACCACAAGGATTTCACCTGCGCAATGTGCTTGGACATTAGCAAGGCGTTTGACAAAACGAATCACGTAACTCTGTTGGCCAAGCTTGTTGAATACGGTTTTCCTGACCACTACGTGTTGTTCTTCAACAGCTATCTTAAAGATAGGCATTTTCTGGTAAAAAATGGAAATGCTTGTTCTTCTGTTCGTCCAATAAGAGCCTCGGTTCCCCAAGGATCAGTTCTTGGGCCTCAGCTCTTCTCCATCTACATCAATGACTTCCCTGCCCCCCCAAATGGGCATACTGGGACTCTTTGCGGATGATGCAATTATTATCACCAACAACAGAAAATCTGATAAATGCAGAGAAAATCTTCAGGAGACTCTAGAGGAGGTTGAAGACTGGTGTGAGGATAATGCTGTCGAGCTTAATCATGCCAAGTGTCAGTTCATCTGGATAACAAGAAGAACCAAATTCACTAGAGCACCAATCTACCTGGGCAGAGAAGCCATAAGACCTGTGAAGGAAGTGAAATATTTGGGATGTATTCTAAACCAATCATTATCCTTCGTTCCGCAAATAAATCACGTAAGAACTAAGGCTACCCAAACCATGGGAATGATGTCACGCATTACATTTCCAAGTGCAAGACTAACTCTTAAAAACAAAGTCATATTGTTTAAATCAATCATTAGACCTATCATGACCTACGCCGCCCCAGCATGGGCTCATGTTTCAAAAACCAACATGCAGCGTCTGCAAAGTCAACAGAATAAAATACTGAGAACTCTTGTGCGTGCACCAAAGTACATCCGAGGGGCTGACATTAGAAAAGACCTGAAGATTCCAACCATCCCCAGCTACATCCAACAAATCTCAGAGGATCACTTTGAAAGGATGAGGAACTCAGAATACGAGCATCTGAGAGAGCTGGTCGATTACAACCCACGTGAAAGACTAAAATTTCTTAGGCCTCAAAACGTGCTGCACGTGCCATGATCGGTGCGTTAGGGTCTGAACTACTGAGCTGTATAATCTTTGTCTATCTATCATAATATTTTTGTACTTTTAATTTGCTATCGAAATAATCGATCAACTCTATTGCATAGAGTGGCATTGTGGTTTGATGTACATGACTGATCTTGCACTGCACCAATTTGTATAATTTCGGCTAACACACTTGTTTTTCTATGACTTCTTTTGTATGTTAGATTTATTTTTTATTATTATTTTCTCATTAGTGCATTATGTAGCGTTTTGGTGAATTGCACATAAGTAATTTCATTTTTGTGTCCATTATAATATACATTTATCGCATAATATGTATGTGTATATATATGTGTGTATATGTGTATGTATATATATATATATATATATATATATTTTACTACTATTGATTTTACTGATCAACTGCTCTATTGCATAGAGTGGCATTTTGGTGAAGTTTGGCTGATCTTTGTGTATTTTACTATTCTGATGGTAGCATTTATCGGACTGTATGTGTTTTTTTTTCTCTATTAACTTACAAGCACTTCACATCTACACAAACACGCACAAACTTGTCTATAACCCTCGTCATAGCTAGCAAGAGCAGTCTGTAAGTCGCCAGGCAGCCCCTTTGGGCTGGGCAGCGACGAGAAAAATTAAATTCTGTCTGTCTGTGACTCAGTTCTATTCTAGCTTACATATCTTTGAATTGCAATTTGCAAAACGTTATGCGCATCTTACTAATGTTAGTTTACCGCACACAAACACCATCTGTTAAAATTTTTAAGCAAACTTGACAATTCAATTGATAATATCACTCAAAAGATATTTATCAACATCTTGCCATATTGATTTTTTCTATGCGGCACATTAATCAAAAACCGATCATCTCAATTTCAATCGAAGAACCGCAAGTGTTATATTTTTATTCGATAGGTGACAACCGTAGTTCTAGTTCCTGAAGTTGGTTTTCTGTGGTTTGCACCTTCAAGGCGCGAATGCGAGCCGATCTCCCCATTGAAAAGTCTCGTCACAGAGAGCAACAGGCATACAAATGATACAAATATTCAGTCATTACACTTCACTTCTGAAATAGAGATGGCAGCACTGAAAAATCAGACTACACTAAAATACGCACTCAGACTCTTAGGTACACACACTTACACTTCCGACACAGCTTACTAGGTAGTAAATTGCCCATGGCGATTGACCTGAGTTGTGCTCGGTTTGAAAAAAATAAAGTAGTTCTAGTTCAGTGATGTTTCTTCAGGATGATTACTCAATTCCCCCTTACCGCATTTTACTAGCAAACAGTTTATTCTCGAGGCATACTCCCAGTTAGAAAAAGTATCTGCATAACGCGTAGAACTCTACAAGGAGTTGCGTAGTTATCAAAATATGAAAAAAAAAACCTTTTTATACGAGCACCCTGTCCTCAGAAACTTGTTGCCCTCCCTGTCTCTCCCGAGGCCCCCCCCCCAAAAAAAAAGAAAATCACGTTTTCAAGTGCAATATTCGCAGAGACATTTGAATTCAAAAATCGAGACTAGGTTGGGAAGAAACAACATAAACTAACGGACTATGCTTCTTTCCCTGATTTATGTTTTCCTTTCAATCTGCGGATTTTTTAAGAGACACCATCTCGTGTTAAAACTCAAAGAACAGCTTTGCGAGTGGGGTCATTCAAGTATTACGTCAGTAGATTTTTAGCCTTTTTTGTGATCCCTCGAGCCTGCGTACGCCTCTGATTGGGAATATCCCGCCCCTTTGAGAATATACATAGGGCGGCAAGTCAAAAGTAAACAATTACCCCCCGATAACTATACACCCCCGATGATCCACTTCCCACCGACATGTTCGAAGAACACGTATCTGCTTATGTACCGGTGTCCAGCAAATTACTCAAGGACAACACGTGACACACTAAGTAGACAAAAGACCGTTTATCCGACGGTCCCCATCGTAAGTGGAACAGGGCAGGGAAGGGGGGACGTCGGAGCTTCACTAGAGATCTATAGAGGATCTATCATCTATCAATGGGAGGGGGGGGGGTGAATGTTACTTCAGGTGCCCACAAACAAGGGAAAGGTTTTTCTCGTTTTTCGCGTGCCATTACGACATGCTTCATACTTTTATAAAGGTAGAACCTCTTTATACACTGAAGACGCCTTATATAAAGGGTTGTTGATGACGTATATAAGCATCAGTCAAACACCCCTTTCCCCGCTTGTCATCAAAAGTTTGAAACCTCTTCACCCTCTATCGATGCTGACGTAATACTTTGAATAGCCCTAATAAACTTACCTCAATAAATAGCCTCAATAAACTTACTTTTCTTCTTTGAAAGCTCTCCGAGTTCCGGGATTTTTAAGGGTTCCGTGGCATTTAATCATGCTGAACCCCAAAAAAGCTGTCACGGAACACCAAATGGAAACTCATGCCTTAGGATAGCCCAGGACACCAGGGGGGGGGGGCATATGGCCCCATGATTGGAACCACTTCTGTACATTATTGCAGCTGCAGCCAACATTATTAAAGCTGCAGCCAGGGCCGTACGTAAGCCGACCTTTAGAGTTATGTTAATAGATAATCAAATTTTAAGTCCGTAGATAGGGGGTTGTGATTGGTTTTCTTGAGTGTCAAATCCGTAGGGTAGATTTCACCGCTAAGATCAAGAAAATTATCAAAATTAAAAATGATGAGATCATCGATATATCTAAAGCCCATGATTTTATGTTTAGTGAAAATTTTAGTTTCATGGAAATGTAGAAAAATATTTGCAAGAGCACTATAGAAGCAAGTGCCCATGGGTATACCTTTGATCTGATTAAATATATCGATGCCATTATGTAAGTAGTTTTCGAAAATACAGAACTTTACAAGATTATTCCAGGTGTTTTTTTTCCAAGTTAATAATGTTTTTGTATTTCAAAAATAAATTATCACAGATATTTATAATGTTTTTATGAGGAATATTAGTAAATAAGTTTTCAAAATCAAAAGTTTCAATTTTCTCAATTTTTGCATTTTTTAAAGAATTGATCACTTTTTGATTATTTTTTATAATGAATGTGTTTTCATCCATCTCTATTTTAACAAGAATATTTTTTAGAATATTGAAAAAAGTTTTACCGCAATCACTATTGTAGCAGTTGGTCCCACATGTGACAAATCGAAATTTAATTGGTTTTTTGTGAAACTTAATGGTGAGAAAAAGATGAGGGTAACGGGATATGAAATTATTTATTTTAAGTTTTTTGAGAAAAGCTCAATTTCTGTTGTTTATTTCTTTTAAAGGTCTTTCTATTTTTGTGTAAGTGCAGGTGTTGTTATAGTCATTAAGCAGTAAGTTCTTGTAATATAACTTGCAAATAATAGCAAAGTTATTGGCTGCTTTGTCAACTACTGTGATGACAAATTTATCTTCAATATTTTTAATTTCTTCAAATAACTTTTCAAAGTAGCCGAAAAATTTATTCTCGAATTCTGTCTGATAATGCAGTATACTAAGATTGTTCTTGATATCATTAAAAATATTAAATTTCCATTCTTGAAAATCTTCAATTGGCCAAGAATATTTTCGAGAAATTTTAGCAATTAGCAAATTTAAGTTGTTTAATATATCATTTAAAATATATTTAGTAGGAAGCTTTTTTTGAAGTCTGAATTTAGTTCCAAGTGACATTAAATTTCTAAGTTTATCATATTTAATAATAGAGAGATTACCAGTAATTATGTGTCCATGATCCTTATCAACATAATCAAGCATGCTGTTATCATTGCAAAAACAATGTTTATCTTCAATGCTATTAAGGTTTTTACTCAAATTTTTTGCAATGATTTTGGCAACGGATATCCATCTTCTTTTCTGGGTTTCAAGATGCGCCATGTGTGCTGACAAATTGTTCCAAAATTGTAACGTAACGTTCAGCAGTAATCGTTTCTCGCACGAAGAACGGGCCGATAATGCCTCTGGCGCATACTGCAGCCCATGCAGTAACTTTAGGCAAATACAGTGGTTTCTCTTCACACAAATGAGGATTTTCGGAACCCCAAAATCTCCATTTTTTTTTTTTTTAATTTTAAAAATTTTTTAAAAAAACTAAATTTTCGAAATTTCTGTACAACATTCTTACAGTTTTACTAATAATCGTACCGTTTACCGCATAATTCTATTGATCTTTGTTGTAGAGATATTTAATTTTGAAATAAGGGCTTATTCGCTGATCACCCTGTATGTATATATATAAAATTTATTATCTGTTGTCTGTGTGTCTGTCTGTCTGTGTGTGTGTATGTTCTCTATACAAATCTACAGTTTCAGATCGATCGTCACCGAATTTTGCATATATACCAAATGGGGCCCAACTTGAACGATAGGCTACTTTAAAATTTCGTCAGAGCAGGGCAAGTGTCCCAAATGGGCAAACAACTATCGGGCAACAATGGTTTCTGGGCCTCAACAATTACTTTCCGAACGTTTACTTTGGTTACCGTGGTTCCCTAGCAATGCGTTTCAGACGTGTATATGCCTTTACAATGGTTTGTCACTTTTCTAATCCTGTTACTATATGTATAATAGTTTATGCCTTTGTAATGGTTTGCCACTTTTTCAATACTATCAGTATGGAGGCTTTTTGAATAGACATCATAATCATCATCAGCATCGCTTTGCGGTTCAGGAAAAGGGTGATCGTCACAGGAATCAGTGTTAAAATTGCCGATTTTACTGTAGAAATATTCATGCAATAACATTAATTTCAAGTTTTATATTTACATCTTCTCAACCATGAAAATTAATATCTCCGTATTGTCTTTTGATATTCAACTGCATAAATTCACATGTGGGTTAGGATATTTTAAAATTAATTATGGGCCCGTAAAAAGTACATCGAAAAAATTCCACAGCTTTAACTAAGCATTTTTGGAAGCTGGAACAGGCAGATGGATAACTTGAAGTTCAGGGAGGGGGGAATTCGAAATACCTAGCACCCTCTCAAAAAAGGAAAAAAAAAACGCTTCATATTTATGTTTCTTTAATCTAGATTTATTTCATGAGTCGCGCAGGAAGTCACCATATTCGTGAACACGGTTTGCATGCTCCTCAAAGAAAGAGGGAGATATCACGTGATCCAAAAAGCCTCATTAAAGAAAACCCGGGCAGCGCCGGGTATTATAGCTAGGCGCATTTGGCCAAAATCCTTATTATTTAGATTACAGGGAATAATCTATTCTATATCGATCATCCAGATTTATCTCCCGCAATTTTGTAATTACACAAATCTGTATTTCCTCTACCATTTTGGCAATTGTGCAAGTTCGAAACATGTTCTTTTATTTATTTTTGTAATTATGCAAGTTGCAAAATGTTTTTCTTTCATTTTTGTCCTTATACAATTTCGTAGCATGTTTTCTGTCTGTCTGTCTGTGTGTGTGTATGTTCTCTATACAAATCTACAATTTTAGATCGATCGTCGCCAAATTTTGCATATATACCAAATGGGACCCGACTTAAACGATAGGCTACTTTAAATTTCGTCAGCCCAGGGCAAATGCCCCAAACGGGCAAAAAAACTGTCCGGCAACAATGGTTTTTGGGCCTCAACAATCACTTTCCGAACGTTTACTTTGGTTACCGTGGTTCCTTAGCAATGCGTTTCAGACGTTTCTGTATATGCCTTTACAATGATTTCTCACTTCTCTAATCCTGTTACTATAGGAACAATAATTTATGCCTTTATAATGCTTTGCCACATTTTCAATACTCTCAGTAATGAGGCTTTTTGAATAGACGTCATAATCATCATCACTTTGAGGGTCAGGAAAAGGGTGATCCTCATAGAAATCAGTGTTAAAATTGCCAATTTTTACTGTAGAAATGCGAAAATTTGGTGGTGTATACGAACGACGAACGCGTCGTTATATACGGAGAACGCAAAGGTTTCAATTATAACAAAAAAAACGTTTATTAATGAGATGAAGCAAAGGTACGACTGACTCGAGCCGATACAAAAGAACATCTGCCTCAAAAGGCGGAAAAATAACATAGATAATAATTGTGTAAGCGGTGCCATCTAGTGGCGATACAGAGAAAAAGAATAATATGAAATACTACAGCTACACACAAACATACTCCCACCCTATCAAGAATATATACATGGTGTCATATTATTCTTGATACATAAGTAGAACTCATATCTTAGCATCTGATTAACAAATTAAAAATTCCTTTCAAAAATACCCCTAGCAGTTTGAATGCTGAATACTCGAACATAACATTTCTACTTAGATGAATATTATGGCATTATCACTGCGAATATTTTTTTTAGCACCTCCACGTGAACAAAATCATTGAAGGGCTGCAAAATATGCACTGGGTTTAAGATCACTAACAAATTCGATATGAACAGCTTTCGGGCAAAACACAAAAACAGCGGTAAATCCTTTTGCCGGAAGGCATTCGCGACCTCTGTGTTGTTGTATGTTGACAGGTTCTGCAAAGTCAACTGCACAAGCTGAAAGAGAACGATTCAAAGAGGAATGTCGCAAACGTCCTCCCACCTGTAAGATACCATCACCACAACTTTCAACGAATGCATTTTCAGGAGAGACATCCCAAGAAATATGTTCAGTTGGTTCCAATGAATTAGATCTCCACATTCTCAAATAAAAACCATGCTCTTTCAAAACATCGATAAGCTGCGGTGGCGAACAAATGTTTACAGCGCTTGTCAAATCATCACAACAGGATACTATATCGTCAACATACGTGTCCTTCTTAATGACGTCAGCAACAGCTGATAATCTCTCCTCACAGTTCAAGGCCACCTAATGCAATGATCTAGTAGTGGGGAAGGGGGCCGATGATGTTCCGTAAGTTACCGTGCACAGTTGATAATTGTCCTGAAAATGCTTCTCACAAAATTCCTCTTCAGGGGAAGAGACAGTTTTTATGGGACACTGTAGGAATCTCGTCGGAACCATGAAGTGTTTCATCGATATCCAATTCAGAATGAAGATACATCAAATTAGTATTAGACAGACAGTTATTATTAGCTTCATTGCATTTTGTAGGGATCTTTCTGACAGCACCCAACCGAACAATGTATTCTGGGCGATGAGTGCACTATCGTTATCCCGTATTTGCCCTGGGCGTATCAAAGAGAAAAAATGCTCAGCTCCAATAATAATGTCAATATGTTTACACTTACCAAAGTAAACATCGGCTAATTTAAGCGAATCAGCATAAGTATTCAGTTCATCCGAACGGACAAACTCAGTAGGCAATGAAGCCGTTAACCTTCTCAAGATATACGAACCAATGTCAATATAATGATTATCATCATAGGTAGAATATAATTTTAAGTTCACTAACCCTCTAGTGGTACCAGCGTCCACAGCTGCCACTCCTTTCACAGTAAAGCGGGCATTTTTGCGGGGAATGCTCAATGCTTGGACACATGCCTCACTAATAAAGGAACACTGAGAGCCCGAGTCGAGAAGTGCACGGATAACGTGTTGATTACCTGATGTATCCAAGACGCACACTTGAGCCGTGGGCAATAGCGTACAGAAAGAAACATTAGCGGAAATATTTGATTGCAACACTGTGGAATCATGCACCCTAGACTCGGTAGATACAGGCATATCCGATAACGCAGCGGTAACACTGGTGGACACAACTTCGTGCAAAGTTGAATGATGCCTCTGATCACATCGCGAACACCTGAACGACGACGAGCATTCATAAACTTTGTGAGAGCTGGAGAAACAGTTGAAACATAACTGTTTCTTGCGAACGAAGTTTTTTCTGTCTGTCACTGACCAAGACTTGAAAATGTGACACTTATGTAGCCCGTGATGTCCGTGGCATGATGGACAGCTCTTGACGATACTGCTAGGTGACGATGTTGATTTCTGTGGCACCTTGATTCCGTTTGCTGACCTTTCAGGATTGAAGATCTCGAGGGCAGCGCATCTTGAATTGAGAAACTCGAGGAAGTTTCCGAACTTTGGAAAATCTTGTTCTGCTGTCTTTTGAGCCCAAAGCAATCGCGTTTCTGGATCAACTTTTTCCAGCAAAATTTCAATGAGCCAAAAGTCCAGAGTAACAGCTTCATCGACAATGGCACGCGAACTTCGAATAATCTCATCCGAAGTATCGGCAATGTGTCTGAGTTTCTGTTCATCAGGAGTAGAAATCGATTGCTGTTTGAGGAACGTCTTTATCAGGGACGAAATTATGACCTTCTTCCTAGCAAAACGAAGCAATAGTTTTTCCCACGCCTCTGTGTATGTGGCCTCTGACACTGGTATGTGTTTGATCAATGCCGCTGCATCACCCTCCAAGAGGTCCTTCAAGTAGCTGAATTTATGGACGTTCGTCAAATGCTCGTTTTTGTGAATCATCGATTCGTACAGGTCCTTGAAACTGTTCCAGTTTATATACGACCCCGCGAATGACGGAATGTTTATGCGAGGCAAATAACTGTCTCTTACCTCAGTAGTAGTAGACGGTGAACGCGTCATAAACTGCGAAAGCACTCGTTGTTGTTCCGCCAGCTGCAGCAGAATTATTTCAGTACGGGTGTCCGCGTCGGAAAGCTCAACTGTCGTCGTGGGCACCTCCGTCAACGCAGCCAAAGCTCGTCTCAATTTCGATTTCGTTGAAAGATACTGCTCTTCCACCTGAGCAATTTCTGATAAATCCTCGTCCAAGCATTCGTCATGGCGAACGAATTCCTCGAAGACATTCTCGAGCCTTTCCAATCTGGTCTTGATGTCCTCGTGGTCGAACTCGGTTGCGCTTTCGACGAAATGTTGGATTCTTGTGATCGAGGCCTTAGCTCTTCCTCGATGAGCGACGATGTCCTTAGTTGACATGATATGGACTACTTTATGCAGTGAGTCCCTGTTCGGGCGCCAAAAAAACGTATACGAACGACGAACCCGCCGTTATATACGGAGAACGCAAAGGTTTCAATTATAACAAAAAAACGTTTATTAATGAGATGAAGCAAAGGTACGACTGACTCGAGCCGATACAAAAGAACATCTGCATCAAAAGGCGGAAAAATAACATAGATAATAATTGTGTAAACGGTGCCATTTAGTGGCGATACAGAGAAAAAGAATAATATGAAATACTACAGCTACACACAAACAGGTGGTGTTTTCTGTCACATCAATAATTTTAAAAATTGTATTGAATTCTCGATTTTTGAAATATTGAGTTCGCTTAGATATATACGAAGTAATTATTTCAACTTTTTATTTATATCTTCTCAAGCATGGAAAATAATGTCTCCGAATTGTCTTTTAATATTCAACTGCATAAATTGATATAGTTGTTTAGGTTGTTTTAAAATCAATTATGGATCCGTAAAGTACATCGAAGAAATTCCACAGCTTTAAGCATTTTTGGAAGCAGAAACAGGCAGAAATAGATAACTTGGGATAGACAAGTTCGGGAGGGGGATCGAAATACCTAGCGTCCCTTAAAAAAAAGGGGAAAAAAGTATTCGTTTCTATGTTTCTTTAAATCTAGATTTGTTTATTTCATGAAGTCGCGCAGGAAGTCGCCATATTGGTTAACTTAGACACGGTTTGCATGTCCCTCAAAGAAAGAGGGAGATATCACGTCATCCAAACAGCCTCATTGAAGAAAACCCAGGCAGCACCGGGTATTATAGCTAGTGCATTATAAACACTATCACGCACATTCTTATCACTGCTTTTATCACGTATCTGATTTAATATAAAAATCCTCCAAACATTATATTTCCCCTATTTTTTCTTTTTTATAAATTGAAGAATGAAAAATGATAGAAAACAATGAAAACAAGTTAAATTAAAATTCTTTCATTAAGGAACTGTTGTTAGGTTTTACTCATCTATCTTTAACAATTTTAAATCCTCTTATGAAGAACACTCACGGCTTCATGTCAACTTGGTACATGCTATTTATTGCCCGCATGTTTTAGTTGACTTATTTCTCTTACAATTTGATTTTCGCGATACCAGACGATGTCAGCAGGGTCTGGCCACGTCCAATACTTTCCTTTCTTCACCATAGCGGATACTAGTATATCTCCTTCGTTGTCTGGCTTGGAAACCTCAAGTCCTGGATAAAACTTTCCACAATATTTCACAATAACGTAAATATTTTTTATTAATATTGAATTTCCGCTAGGTGGCGCAGGAAGTAGGACAACGTTTTTTTCACGTCTCTCGTTTTCTTCTTATTTTATTGATTTAAATTGATTTATTTTAATAAATTAGCCTGTTTTATTTTGTAATTTAACGAGTAAATTGTAAGGAATGGAAAACTGTGGCGTGTGCAAGTCTAACATCGCAAATACGAAGGATTTGGTAAAATGCGCGGGAAACTGTGGTCGAGGTTTCCATTTCGTATGCACTGGCATTACCGGCACTCTAAAGCAAGCAGCTTCGCGGAAAAATATATGGATGTGTGATTTCTGCAGGTCTTTTGAAAGTGCGATATTTTCGAGATTGGAATCAATGTTTGCGGCTTTCAAGATGGAGATTTTGAAGGAGATCAAAGACAACTCGCAAAAGCTGGAAGAAATGAAGGAGTCAATTGAGATCTACCGGGGTCAAATACACGAATTGCAAGTGTCAACCGATGAAATACGTTCAAAACAAGAATCCCTTTCTCGGAATCAGGCATCGCTGGAAGTTCAAGTAAGTGACTTGATGTGCCAACTAAATGACCTGTCACAGTATTGCCGGAATCGCAATATAGAGATTTCTGGAATTCCACGCACGAAAGATGAAAATGTGAAGACTATCGTATCCACGATCGGACAGAAAGCTGGACTAGAGGTATCGGAGATGGACATTGATGTCGCGCATCGGATCAGAAACTACGGTGACCATCAACCTGACAAAATCGTTGCACAATTCCGTTCACGGGACATACGAGATGCCTACATTACCGCATCACGAAAAATGCGTTTGACGGCGAAAGACATCCATGGCGCCTTCTCAGAGCAACAGCGGGTGTTCATCAACGAGCACCTCACGCAGCAGAATAAACTACTTCTCAAGGAGGCCAAGGAAGTTGCGAAATAGAAGGGTTTTACTTTCGTGTGGGTCAAAGATGGTAAGATTCTAATGAGAAAGCAATCAGGTGATCGATCATTTCGCGTAGTGAATTCAGATATATTGAAAAATTTGTAACTCAGGTATGTGATTGATTTTGCTTGTTTTTTTTAAATGGATCAGAATTTGACATTTTCTACAGTTGATGATTTCAACATATTTTGTTATGACAATATAAATAATCTTACCATGGCCCATTTAAATATACGTAGTTTACGTGCAAATTTTGACATCTTTGTAGTATATTTAGATCAGCTTGATATAAAACCCTCAATAATAATACTCAGTGAAATCTGGATCTCTGAATGCGAAACTTCGTTTTACAAGATACATGGGTACAGAAGTTTATTTAAATGTGGAAACATAAATCGCTCTGGTGGTATAGCACTATTTTTTTCTGAAAGTATAATTTTTAATAAGTTGCATTTAAATGAGATGACATGTGTTGATTCGCTGTTGGTTGATTGCACTTACGGGAAATACAAATTTATTTTATTAAGCATTTATAGGTATCACATGTATTCTATTGACACATTCATAAACGAAATTAATTATTTGCTTGATTATAAACGAGATAAAGATATGTATTTGATCGGTGACTTAAACATTGATATTTTAAGATCTGAAGACTTAAATATTTTTTCTTATGTGAATTTGATGTCAAGATCTGGATTTGAATCGTTAATTAATTCTCCAACTAGAGAAACCGATGAAACGTCAACTTGCATAGATCATATTTTTTGTAGATCCAGGAATTTAAATTCAAAAAAAGCTGTACTTCTCGATTTGTGCATAACTGATCATAAAATGGCTTTATTTTATTTAGAAACAGATCATGACAGCAATGACTCAAATTGTGAAACAAAGTGCTTTACCTATCTTGATAAAAATCAATTGATTGATCTTGTGAAAATGGTTACGTGGGATACTGTTTACAGTTGTGAATCTGCAAACTCGGCAATGAATACTTTCTTGGATTTAATTAAGAATTGTGTTGATGCTTCTACTAGAGTAAAGGATAAGAAAACCTTGGATTACGAAAAAAATTTATGAAAAAATTAAAATTAAACATAGATTATTGAAAGAAATTAAAAAGAAACCGTTTGATATTGAGCTGCGATATAATTTCAAAACATTTAGAAATATGTTAAACAATGAGATAAAACAAAATAAGAATGACTATTATACTGCAGCATTTATTCAAGCAAACGGTGATTCAAAATCTCAATGGAATTTAATTAACAAATTAATTGGTGAGGATAAGTATAGCAGCATTGACACGGTTTTTACTGAAACAACTGGTGAAATAATGAATCCAATTGATATTGCTGAATGTTTTAATGACTTTTTTTCTAATTTTTGTAACAATAATCTTCCTAATAATTGTAATTCATTAAATTGTTCAAATTTAAATTTTTTTGAGAAATCCTTTTTTATATACCCTACGGATAGTCATGAAGTATTGAGTATAATAAATTCTTTACACTCCAAAAAATCGTCAGGATTTGACAAAATTAATTCCATAACATTGAAGTGCATTGCACCATATGTAAGTGATGTCTTATCGTTTATTTTTAATTTAAGTTTTATCACTGGCGAATTTCCAGAGTGTCTGAAACTTGCAATGGTTTCTCCAATACACAAGAAAGGGGACAAAAAGAATGTTAATAATTACAGACCGATTTCTTTACTATCTGTCTTCTCAAAGGTCATAGAAAAAATAATTAAATCCAGAATAATTAAATTTCTTGACAGCATTAATTTTTTTAGGGAGAACCAATTTGGATTCAGAAAGGCAAAAAGTACAGAGGACGCTCTTGTTAATTTTCTCTCAAATGTGTATATAGCAGATAACAATAATTGTAAAGTTGCGTCATTATTTTTAGATATCAGCAAAGCTTTTGATACCGTGAATCACAGTATTCTTCTAACCAAACTAGAATATGCAGGAATTCGGGGTTTGCCACTTAAATTTTTCAAAACATATCTTACTAACAGAGTTCAAAGTGTGAAAGTAAATTCCGTTTTGAGTTCTAAAAGACAAATTACATCTGGTGTACCTCAAGGATCAGTACTTGGACCTATTTTATTCCTAATATATATAAATGACCTGTGTAACTTTAATTTGAAAGGAAAAATCACTGCTTTTGCTGATGATTTAGCTCTTTGTTACTCTGAAAGCTCTTCAATCAACTTGAGGAATAACATGCAAAATGATCTTAACTCAATAAATATCTGGTTTAGAAATAATAATTTGAAATTAAATACAGATAAAACTAAATATATGTTATTTGGTTCTGGTACTTTCGATGATTTTGGTGTCCTAAAATATCATAGTATGACAGATGGCTGTATCTCGGATTGTATGTGCACAGTTGAAAATAGAGTAGACACCTTTAAGTATTTAGGGATTTTTTTAGATTCAAAACTATCCTGGAAAACACATATTAATTATTTGAGTGTAGAATTAAATCGGAACATTAGGAAATTTTATTTTATCAGGAATAAATGTTCCCAATCCATTTTAAAACTTCTTTATTTTGCGTTAGTAGAATATAGATTGAGTTACGGCATTACATGTTGGGGTGGGACATACTTCAGCAATCTTTCTTCACTTTTTGTCACACAGAAGTCCTTCATCCGTATCATTCTGAGTAAAAATAGACTCACGCATACATTTCCACTTTTTAATCAATTAAAGCTACTCCCTCTGCAACATCTGTACGTTTATAAAAGTTTAAAAATGTTTTATAAAAGAAGTGGCCATCTCAATCTGAAATTACACAAGTCTGGAATGCAATTTAGACGTCATACTATACAGGTACCAAGGCCAAATAAAACTCGTTTCCAAAAATTTTTCCTTTATTTAGCTCCCAAAATATTTAATTTACTTCCTCAGTTAATAAAAGAACAATCTTCATGTACATCTTTTTTTATCAATTTAAAATCTTGGTTGTTAACCTAAGAAGATTTAAATTATCTGTTTGATATTGTAATGTAACCTTCTTTTATCTTGCATACGCTACTAAATGCCAAATTTTTTTGTTTATCAATTCCATTCCTGTTGCCACTTATTTCTTGGTGTTATATGTGTGTGTGTGTGTGTGTGTGTGTGTTTTTTTTCTTTCTCGTTATTATTTATGCCGACAGATATCTATCAGATATTGTTTTGTGGGCTCACAAGCTTGCTTAGCCCCTAAATGTTTTGTAACTGTGTTTAAAAATCTTAAATAAAGGAAATTTGAATTTGAATATTTTCATCCTTTTGTCGTGCATCTACTTGTACACTCTCCTCTACATCATCAAATAAGTGGACACTCTCAACTTCATCTCGGCTTTCAACTCGATTAGCGGGAACAAAAAAGAGACGAAAATATGAAAATTGGGAAAAACATTGGTGGCACAAAGTTCTGATTATTGATAAGGGGTCATTCGAGTATTACGTCAGCATCGATGGGGGGAGGGGTTTCCGATTTGCTGACTTTTGATGACAAGGGGAAGGGGGGGGGTTTGAATGGCGCTTACGTCATCAACCACCCTTTATTAAGATATGAAATATTCTTAATAACATCTTATTCGGTGCGCCAAAAACGTAAAAAAACCTTTCGATAGTTATTGGGCACCTAAACTAACATTCTACCTATTGATAAGTCCCCGACAGAGCCACTTTTATGATCTCTAAATGTTTCACGGATCCTTCCAATGCTCTGGGAATGTTTCCGGGCCGCTTAAGTGCTATAAAACTGTGCCACATGTCACTCAAGGGATCTCTAAATGTGCCACGGAACATTTAAGTGTTCTGTAACTGTGTCGCGGGTTACTTAGGTGATCTTTGAATGTGAAAGTGATCTTTGAGGCCTACTTCAGTGATCTGAAAATGTGCCACGGGTCATGCAGGCCCCTTTCACACGGAGTGGATGCAGGTCCGGAAGATGTTTTAACAATTGGAATGAGCTGAGCCTTTCAGACAAGCCGAAATTTCCCCGCACCTAGGAAATGTTCATGCAGGTCCGGACGTCGTCTGCATGTGTCAAAACCTAAGTGTGGGCTCCGCATCCGCACATAGAAGTTTTGACAATTGGGTTATTCGGAACTATTCGATGCGGATGCAGAGCGAATTCGTCCACATCTTTGGCTACTTTTTGAAGGTGATTTTGCACTGAATTTTTTTAATTATTTGCCATAAATACCCTTAAAAACACCATATGAGGGTTCCTGTTCATCAATAGGGTGTACCCACATCTATCCCTCCGTTTCCTTCTGAGATTGAGATACAGCAACTTTAACTGCCTTTTGTCCATAATTTACAATTTTATACAATAAAACCTGCTGACAACGGCCACTGACGGGACCAAATTCAGTACGAAAATATAATTGACTACATACTTTAATTACTTTTAAATTTAATTAAAAATTTTTTATTTTTTCTTTTTAAATATTTAAAATTATGTTAAATATTATTTTTTTAAATTTTTTAATCTTTTACTTTTTTTAAACTTTAAAAAAAATACGGTGTTCACTCAGGGCCGGATTAAGACGTTTGAAGGCCCCAAGCACTTTAGTTTTGGTGGTTCCCCCGATACCTACAAGTACTTTATATTTTACTCGATATTCAGTTTATAAACTGAAAAAAAATTAAATTTTATATTTCAGAAGTGACTAATCTAAGGATGGATTTCACATTAAAAGGTTTATGATAGTTATTTTATAAAACTTGAAAAAAGCAACTAATAAATTTATCGGTTGGGTTTGTTCGAATGCAACCGATAAATTTATTTGTTGCTTTTTTAAAAGAATTATTATAAATTTTTTATAGTGTAATCCCGTGCTTAAGCCCGGATTACACTATACATTTTTATAAAAGATATTTTATAAAAGTTGAAAAATTCAACCAACAGGCGCATAAAATGCAACCGGTGATCTTATTGGTTGAATTTTTCACGTTTTATCAAAGAGCTTTCACAAAACTTTTATAGTGTAATCCCGGCTTAAGACAGAATTGTGAATATTTCTAAGCACAGACATTTTGAAAGTCTTTGATATCTCCTGAATTTTTTTTTGGAGCATGGATGTTTTTGGATTGGATTTTTCGAATGTTGGATGTTTTTGAAATTTTTTCTTTCACATGAAAGAAAAAATTTCGTTTGAAATTATTTTAAGATATTTTCTCCCATCGACTACTTGAGAGGATCGGAATGAAGGCATCTCTATACCCATATTCTATGGGGCTTTAGATTAAACCACCGAAGAATGGTTCTATGCCTATGGGCACTGAATCAAGGAGAAAAATAATTACAAAAATTGCGAAAAAATAGTTTTTATGCACGAATTTCAAACTAAAGATACGGGCGCAACGCCCGCATCATTAGCGCTCGTGTGAAAGGGACCTTAAGCTATTTGTAAATGTTCCACTTGATTTATTTTTACAAAATTGGTTTTGAGGGGGCAAGCCGCATCAGATAACCTTCAGGGCCACATTTTGTTCACGGGTCAAGAGTTTACTATATATGGCTTAAAGGGTGGGTCGCAATGAATTTTCTAAAGAGAAATTTTGAGTTCTTGCCCTTCAAATAGCATTGAAATTAAGAGAAATCGATTATAATAAAACATATAAAGGTATTTTCTTTCGAAATTTTAATTAAAAAAAAAAACATTTTTTCGTCTGGGGGGGGGGGGGGAAGGCATACGAGCCCCTATGCCCCCCCCCTCCCACGTACGTTTCTGATCCCACCAATATTCGTTAGGAGGTAGAGGGCAGTGATGTCGAAATTTTGCTGACAAGGGGAGGGGGGGAGGAAGTCAAAAATGGCTAAAAATTCGCTTACGTGATACTTGAACTTCCCCTAACAAGTGATACTAAGGGGTAAAGAAAAAAAAATTTAGTAACACCTAATGCACCAATTTGTAGTAGATAACAGAAGTAAACATAGACTTAACAGATCTCTCAGGAAACCATAAATGGTCTAACTAAAGGAAACAGTTTTTCACGAAACGAACACCAAAAACTTGCAAATCACCAATAATTTTCTGATAAACACGCGGGATAACTGGGAAGGTCATTCTTACCCAACATTACTTTTACATATGTGTACCTCCCTACAACCATTCACCGCTAGAACACGCTGACGTTTGGAAGTCGTATGTGGCACAATGTTGTAACCTTGGCACAAAGTTGTACCATTTCACGGTATGTGCGGTGTAAAGCAAAATCTTCACAACTGTTTTCGTCACTAATCTCTATTCTACGCTCCTGTAACTCTTGCTCGCCTCACTATGTGCGTGGCCTAAACGAGATTTAAGATTGAAAGCTATTAAAAGAAAGCGCATTAGCGAAGACAGCTTTAGAGTATAGCAAAACTAGTTTTCTATTCAAAGTGACATATAACTGTTGAAAAAAACGACATAGGGAAAACGACTATTGGGGCTGTGATCATAATATTGATGTCACATTTCGCACAAATATGGCTGATGAGCCTGCTTACGGTTTCCAGGACCTCTAGTTTCGATACTTCAAGATGGACGACAATGAATCCACCAGGATTTGTTAGGGAATGAAGTTCTCATATTGTTCTCACGGAAAAAGTCCCAGAATAGTTTTGGTTATGTTCAGTGAAGGTTACCACAAAAAATTGCTTATCGCTTAAACTCTAGTCGCAAAGATATTCTTTGTCAAACAGAACTTGATCTGCTTTTTCCCCTTTCATATTTATTTTTATATAGCTATTTCAAAATTCATGGGATTTGTATTAGTCTTAATGTCAGCAAATTAATATCGATCTTTTTCAGGCGCGTTAAACAGATGCCCTAAAGTTCTGGTCAGTCAGCCAAGCACCTACATCGATGACATTGAATATTCAGATGTTTGAAAACAATAAAATGAGTGGAAACGGGATGGAATCGTCGAAGTTTTGAATAGTGGGAATTTTTTTGGTGCGTAGTTTTCTCGTACCGTAAATTTCTCGAGGTTTACTACGAGGATGATCACCAAGTTCTGGTAAAAGAAATTCAACCGGTGCACTAGTAATACGTAGGTCACTGATTAAAGTGGATTCGCTCATTACATCGATTGTTTTATGCATCTTATGGCTTTCGTTTCACCTAGAACATAGTTCCCAAACTTTTTGTTCCATCGCCTTCAGAAATTTTTTTTCTCATTGCGCCCCGACTCAAGTGGACCAACCCATAGGATCCCATGTTATACTCGTATCTTCCATCGCCCACCAGGGGGTGATATTGCCCACTTTGGGAAACACTAACCTAGAAGTTGGTGAATACAATACCAGAAAAATATAGAGAAATCTGACCGAAACATTAGATTTTTCGTGATTCTCCTACGTTGAGATGTGTGCTCTGATGAGAGATCGATCGAACTCGCCGTTCCATCGACCAGTTATATGCGAGAACCACAAACACAAAGAAATATTTCTTAAGAGGTAAGAAAGAGACTCGATTGACGAATAGTTTAAGTCGCATTTCCCAGTTTTCCTGAATAATGAATTGGTTTAATTGCAGATGCCGAGAAACAACGGCAAGAGCCACTTTGCGATCGGGGAGAGGGGTCGGGAGGGATATATTCGCAGAACATCTCGTTATCCTCTTGCAGTCAGAGAAAAAGAAAATCCTCGGCCTCCACCATCGGTCACAGCACTTTCCCCTTCATATGCTCCATGTCCGCCACCGTTTCTAGTTGCGCGTGGGGATGCGCCACTGCATCAAATTGCGCTGCTCAGCCACCGCTCTCGATCCTTCTTTCTTACTGTGTAACACACGCATGTTCTTGAAGAATAAGACGATTCTTACCAAATAACCAGTGCATTCATCATAAAAGATTGCCAATTATATTTAAAGGATGTATCAGCTTGGTCCATTAATTTCGATATCTTCGCTCATTTCTGGAACAACGGGAGCCCGGAAAATCAGGCCCCTGAAAATGGATCACTCTTCCCGTCGTATTGAATGGTAAGTGGTGATAACTGATCGAGATCCCAGGATTTCCGTTCGTTATTTGACGCGAAGGTGTCACGGGTCAAACGGAATATTTCAGCATTATCCTAAATTTTGCACTCGTTTCCCATCTCAAATCGAAAAATCATCGCGGTATATAATATATACACAGGTCATATAAGAACGTATGAGTAATGCTTCGAAATCCATCCTGTCAATTTACTTGTGCGTCGGTCGGACGCGAGTGAATGTAACGTGTACTGCTAAGATTTCCACCGAACCTTGAATTATTATTATTTTTATTTTTAATATTTTTTTTCCACTGCATTATTCGGAGTGCGAAGTATGAGCCTTCAAAAGCCCCACCTCGTTATTTATACTTTTCTGTTATCAAATTATGAATCATTGTTTGAAAACACCCAAAACCTATAGAGGTAGTGGGAATTATATTTATGGATATCCGGTAAGAGAATAAACGTGTGCGCTTACATACATGGGAAAAATCGGATGAGAGGATACCGTTGCAGTAGATGAAAATTCATTTAGCTGAATGCTTAATTTCAATTGGAAATCCTCTAACGCAATGTGAATCCCTCTCTAAACGGTAAATAATGAATTTTCATAAATAATGAATAATGGATTTTCATTCATGCTGTTATTCGCTCGTACAGAACGAAAGTTTGTCGAAGAAATTCACACGTAGAAAAATTTGTTTGCATAACATTTTACTAAATAATGATAATCGAATATTAAAATGATTTTTTTATATTTTTCTAAAAAAGATAAAATATCCTCAAAGAAAATACTTTCATATGCTATCTTAATAAATTTCTGTTAATTGCGGTCTTATGGGGAGGTGTGTGGAAATTGACATCGGGAGAAAAACGGTACTTCTTTGTTATAACGGCTCTTTACGATTACAAGGTCCCTAGATTTTATTTTATCATTATTTCTTAATTATAAGGTATACAATCGTGCGCTAGGTCAGTGGGCTCTAACAGCATTAGGTGCACAACACAAGCAAGCAATGAAATAGAAAGGAAAAGGCCGGGACATCAGTAAGAACAATAAATTAATCACAAACACGAATCTGTCGTCTCCCTCATGTGCAAATTTTCACCTTTTTTTTATCAGCTGGTTGTGTGGATACCTTATTTTGCTATCGAAGTCCGACTTGAAACGTGAATGTGTGTTCATAGTGAAACACATGTTACAAAATATTATAAGATAACTTCCATAGACTAACATGGATAAATATTTGAACGTCATTTCCCACGTTTTTTCCCCAAGGACATAGCACACTCGTGCTTCTAGTCTAGCGTGTAGGGGGACGATATGCAAAAGGGGAAGTGCATGAAAGAGGGCATTAATAAATATTTATGTTAGAAAAAATCCCCGAACACATAACAAACAATAAAATAAACATATATACAGTCGAACCCCGTTATATCGCCAACCCCGCTTAGCACCACAAATTTTCGATGAACACATCTTCCCTATAAGGATTATTCAAATTCAACTTTATTGCTCTAGTCATAAAACCGATTGCAAAGGTGACAACACAATTAGGTACAATTAATAACACAAATAAATATAAAATGATAACAAACTTGAAGGTATAACGTAAAGGTAACGCCCTTATATGCCTGTTATACGACTAAATTTACATGTCGATTCACAATATCACAGAAAGCGGTGCAATTACTAAATCTGAAGGTGCACAACACTCTCTGTTCAAAGTTAAATGCAATTATAGAACTCTATAAGGCGGTCGTAACTTTATAATGCAAACGTTTCCCGAAACCTTGAGATGTCAGAAAGAAACTGGAATATTTTGTATATAAGACTATCAGCATTTTTTTGTATAAAATATGTGAAGGATTGTTGTAGGGGCTTCTAAGTATTTTATTCTGTAATAACTGTAAACTTTACATCTCAGGATCACATGCTGCCAAGTCTCTGGTACCCTTTCATTACAGAAGGAGCAGGTCTCTTCTTGATTTATTGCTATTACTCTATACCAGTGGTTCTCAACCGGTGCTCCGCGGGCTCCGTGTGCACCTCCCAGGGGCTCCGCGGTGACTCGAAGAAAATAAAATGAATTAGTAAATTTGATAGGTAAATAAATAAGAGAAGCCTACAAGGTTCTGCCATAAAAATTATGTACAAGAAAGGGCTCCTCGAGTCAAACAGGGCTCCGCCATAGAAATTATATACTGACAAGGGCTCCACGAGTCAAAAAAGTTGAGAACCGCTGCTCTATACCATTCAAAGAACGAGTCTAAAGCGAACTAAGTTGGGTGAAAACCCGTTTTGCCCGTATTCCCCAGTTTTCATCGAGGTACTTTTCCTAGCCGAAATTCATTTTTAGGAATTTATATTGGGGAAAATACGACGAGGTTTGGATTTATTCTGTATGCTTTGATCTTAGTGTTTGAATGATAAGGAAAATAAATGTAGATACGGATGATGATCTCTCGGGTCCCTCACTTGCTTAGGAAAGAGAAGCCGGTTCCATCCAGAACTCGCCAAACTGAGTTTAGCCAATTTGGTGGTGATGAGTTGGCTGGATTTTCCGCATTTTCGGTCAACCGGAGGTAGCATTGCTTAGGGTATCTATGGTCTGGCATTTACAGTAATCGAATCCAGAGGTCTAAAATCATTTTTTTTAATTCCACTGCAACCGGGAATTGACCAAATTCTGCTCTTATCATATGGCCTGGAATTCGTTGAGGCAGAAGGAAAATTTTCCTGACAAATTTATACAGAATAGTTTCGAGGTCAGTTAGATACATAGGGGACCAGACGACGGCACCGTACTGAGCAGAAGTTAAAATTGGACTAAAATATAGTCTAAAAGCAGCCGAGATAGAAGATTGTTTCGACTTCGATGGAATTGACCACATGGAAGATGAGGCCGATTTAGCTTTTGCAATTGATCTTAGCTTTGCCAAATGGAAACTCTCGGAAAAAGAGAAGGGTATTCTCATACATGAGAATATAAGGTATTTAAGGTATATATTCATACATGTATGACGGGGTTACGTCTAGTAGCCTACCCCTTAGGAACCATCTTTCATTTTCTCTAATTTTACTGCCTCGCCTGAAAATCATCACTTGTTTTTTTAACATTTACGCTAAGGCAATATATAATCTCTACAAAACTTTTCCAGAATATTTATTTTTTTCTGTAATCCCCTATTGGGTTATTCGAAATTATGACTGCCTCATCCGTGTAAAATAAACAATGTGTTCCTTAGTGGTTATTAATGCAGATTGGGGCTATATCTGAGACATTCAGTCTCTCCACTAAAGGTCTGGACACACATATCCGCACCGTGCCCGACACGTGTGTCGGCCGAGTGTAGGAAAAACGGCAAGGAAAACGGTAGGAAACACGGTCAAAGAATAATTCTTTGCTAAGCAATGCAGCCGTTCACACATATCCGCACCGAAGCCGAGCACCGTCACCGCACCGCGTCCGCACCGTCACCAACTAGTTTATTTTATATTTTTACGGTGACGGTGCGGTCTCGGGAGAGAGAGAGAGCGCAGATTTTTTTTATAAAAGAGGAGAGAGCTCATTTATTTTATGTCGCTTCTCAATTTTCATCAATTGCAGAATTATTAATTCCATTTATTTCTTGATTTTAATCAATTTCTGCATTATTACTTTTATTAATTATGAATTTTCAATAGTTCTGGAATTATTTCTTCCGTTAATTCTAAATTTTAATCTATTCCGAAATTATTTCTTTTATTAATTCTGAATTTTCATTGGTACTGAAACTATTTCTTTTATTAATTCTGAATTTTCATTGGTACTGAAACTATTTCTTTTATTAATTCTGAATTTTCATTGGTACTGAAATTATTTCTTTCAATTATTTTTAATCCATCGATTCTAAAGTTTTCCTTAATTTCAGAAACGGTTTCTCACATTAGTTCAAAATTACCTCCATTAATTTTTGTGTTAATTCACATTTGTGTAGTTATTATTTTTTTTGTATGGGGGTATTTCTTAGCGTTCGTGTATATTCAGTATGCCGATTCCCTCTTCCCACAAAATATATGAAATCTTGTTAAAGAGAGGGGGGTGTCCTAAACATTTTTCGTGCCCCGAAATTGTTTAGACGCACCTGGCCTCGCTTCTGTGGTACTAGCGTAATATGTAGAAAACATATGGATAAACATTTTCACAACTTTGATGGGAAAACAAAGTTTAAAATAGAGTTCACATAGCATATAACGAAATTTTGCGGGGGAGATTTTTGTTAAAATAATAATGTAAACTTGGAAAACTAACTGGGTTTAATTTCCGATGCTCTATAAATGAATCATTGTTTTGGTTTTAACATAAATTATATATATAAATAGAAAACGGTTCGAAAATTTTTGGGGTTTTTCTTATGGGAAAATATAGGAGACATTTTAAATTTGGTACTCACATCAGATGCAACATGTTAAGCCATAAATGCTTAACCCATGTCCTGTGCTCCAAATGCGGCCCTCGGAAGCATTTGATGTGGCCCGTGACAACAAAAAACAAAACAAGGCTCTCGAGTGGTCTCGAGCACATTTCAAAATCACTTGAGTGACTAGCGGCACACCTCCAGTTCACTTAAGTGGATCGTGATACATTTGCAGATTATCCTATTTGAGTGGTTAGTGGCACATTTCCAGATCTCTCGAGTGGCCCGCGGCACGCTTGCAGATCACTTAAGTGGCACGTGCCACTTCTTTTTAGATAATTTTGGAGGATCGAGACTCATTTCTGGATAACTTAAGAAGCCCGCGAAATATTTCAAAACAATGAAGTGGCCCACACCTTCCAAAAAGTCGAGCACCTTTGTGCTAAATATCTGACAAAGGTGTTTCAGCGACTGGGACTTTAGCAATGAGTGCTTTAAATTACTATCGAATACTGGTGAGGCTTTATCATTGAATCAAGCCCCGGCAAACTAAACACCCCAATTGTTATTGATTTTAATATCCATTTGCCATCTGCAGAGAAGCCAATTTTCAATTTAGAAGATTTCGCGAACACACACACACACACAGAGTAAAAGATATGCTCGCTCTTTCGTACAATATGCTCCTGCTGAGCTGAGATACACTTCTCCGAGGTGTTATCGGAATTTGACACCACCTGCCCCTACAGATGATTATATTTATGATGGCCGTTGACTCTGAATAAAAAAAAAACGAGTGTGTAAGGTGAGGAAGAAAGAGTACCCCTCTCCCCCACAGATTGTTTTAATTTCTATATGGCTTTTTTCTTCTCTCCACTTTTATCACTCCGTAAATAATCTCCTCTCTCCAAACTATAAACAAGAATGCATATAGTCAAACTAAGCAAATGGCCGTCTTTTTATTTTCAGCTGCATTAAATAGATCCTATCCTTTTTTGCGGGTTTGTCCACGACCTCCTATATAACCGGCCTTTGCGTAGCGTTGTGACGTCACTGGAAGTAGTGCTAAACCTCCGCCTCCTTAAGCCTAACAATCTGATCAGATACGGCGACGATATTTTTTGAAGTTTTTTTCTCCCTGAAGAATTTGAATCACGTAACCAGTCGGGAAATTTTCTTAAAAGACATCGATATTTTTTTCAACTATATACACAAACATTAATGACCCATTTAAAAAAATTCTTTTGCCCTTTCCCATTCGTTATGCACTGCACTATTCACTTTTTTTAAAATTAAACAATGATTTCATAGATATCTCTCATTGTAGAGAGAGTCATCTTAATTCCTTAATTTTTTTTCTATTTGAAAAAGAAAAAACCCAATCATTCTGTACAGTATTATTTCTATAAATATGAGACTTTTTTTTTTTTAAAAAAATCGAGTGTTCCTAAAATTAAACCTTTGCAGAAATTACTTGAAACTTCTGATTTTTGAACTGATGAATGAGAAAAAAAAAGCCTTGTATCTTTTTTACTCCTAAATATTATTTGATAGCAATAAAATACACCATAATGTCAAATTGGAAAAGTTTATTTACATGTTTCAAAAAATATTGACACAACTTTATTTTACATGAATATAACATCCTTTCAGATGTAGGAAAAACAAATCTGTCCACACATGTAATAAATTTAAAAATACACATTTGATAAATGATTTCAATAACTTGATTTTTCAATGATTTTCAGTAATTTCAAATATATTTTGATTTCAAAAATATGCAATTCTGATTTTAATATAAGTTGGTGGTTATGAGTAAACAGTACAGTCAAAAATATATTTTTTGTGATCATCTGTGGCGTGTACCAAGTAAGACACTATGGAACCCAAAGACTATTGAAAAATAATTATGTTGACTTAAGCAGATGTCAAGTTAGCGAATTTTATTTCATTTTGCTTCAATTTTTAAAAACTTTGTATGTAATATTGTTGAGCACACACACATAATTCTAGATATCATTCACAAATTCATAAGAAAATGTTCATATCTGCAATTTCCTACGAAAAGTTTTTGTATTGGGAATAATCTCAAATTTTAGGTGGAAGGGGCATATATTTTAATTGTTGGAAGATGTTATTTGTGAATGAGCGTTGCAATTGACCAAACAGATAAATTTCCTCCCCTCATTTAAAACATATCAATTTAGCTTTCTCGTGTCTTCTCTCACACTCAAAAATCATTCACAGCTGTGGCTGTCATATCAAACGGGTTGAGTTTTCAGGTTCCAAACAGAGAAATAACGGGAAGTAACCCTACTGAAAGGAGTGGAGAGAATTTGACGAATATTAATAAAGAAATAGCAGAAACAATGAAAAATATAATTTTTCACATACGAGAGTAATGACGCAAAATTTTTTGAACTGATCAACGCATGGGTGATTTCTGAGTACAAGTTATGGTAATGCAGTTTAAATCGTAGTCGACAAAAGTGAGATATGGTTCTCATGTATCAAATTGAAATATTTTCCCCAATGAATCGAATATAGTGGCAACCATATAAATAATAAACGGCGAGTTATCAAAGTTGCACTGTACTAAATTTAACGCTTTAAAATACTCATGTTGCGATACAAAAAAACAAGTTAGTGAATAAAATTGGAGGTTGATGTCTCCTTTCCAAATCACAGTAATGTTATATGAAGACATGCTTGCATTTAACGATTTTTTTAAAAATCATTTTTGTCATAACAGACTGTTCCGAATTATATCTGCATCATATTAAAAAAAAACCTACTTGGAAAGTATGAACAAGTAATAATCCTTTGCCTGATAGGCATAATTGAAAAGAAACCAACGATAAAGGCAAAGCTATGATTCAAGCGAAAGCATTGATTTTTTTCATGACTTTTAGGGGGGTCATGATTTTTTTCTTACTCTGAAACAGAGTTCCTCACTCAAAATCTGAAAATTTTCATAAAACATTAGAAATTCATGGCTTTTTCTTATTGTTTACCTTCATCGTTGGTCACCTCTTCGAATATTTAGAAAATTTTTGCATTTTTCTATTACCTTTCACTTGGCATTTTCCCCTTTGTTTCAAATTCATCACAAGTCATTTTTTTTATAGAAATTATTTGAGAATGCATCAGTAATAAAACATACGTACTCATATACATAACCTTACAGTGTTATCCATAAATGTTTTTCACATCTTTCTGATAGAAAAATTTCCCTTTCAATCCAATAAATTGCATATACACATTTCAAACTCCTACCGGTTTCATATCCTTTTTCTCTCTGGCTTGTTTTGAAGTGTGGAACAGTGAAACGCGAGAGTCCCAGTGAACAAAAACACATGGAAGAACCATCTGAATTGACCATAGTAAAAAAATTTGTGACCTGACTCGATGGATATGAAAGAGCAACTCCCTGGCAACCTATCAATAACAAACATACTCCTACCCTGTAATAATTGTTGTAATTATTACGTACAGAGTTACAAGAGAAATGCAATTATCTTAAGTCTGTTTCTAAAGGCTCTTGGAAGTCTTCACAGCGTGACTACACAACTATCTCTGGCAAATTGGCAGTAAAATTCGAGCAAACTGTCAGAGTATTACACTTGATCTTTGAAAGGCATCACCGATGGTCGAAGTGATTCAACAGTGGTACATCTGTATCCGTAGATTTGCCTATCAGGAAGCTTGTTGAATTCGTTGATGGAGGATAGATAATGTTGTCATGACCGTGTTTGGTGCTGAGCAGATAATGAAATCAGGAACGCTTCCTCAGGGTTCATAATAGCTTGTTGAGAATCTGGCTTGAAATGTGGTTTACATACCTGTAAAATGAGAGAGAAAAGCCCTTATAAAAATTTATGGCATTAAATCAATTTATTTTGAAAATAAAAATTTTGAAAAAATAAAATTTGATATAATTTTATTTTATGATTACAATTTTTTTTCTCTCTACTATCAAAAGATTTCCTACTTGTAGGTACATCTTGAGATAATAAGTTTTCTAAAAAATATTTTTGAAAATATCTAAGCATAAAAAAAGGTAAAACTTTCATAATATTCACAATGTTAAAAGTATATGACAAATTTTCATAATGATTAAGTTTTTAAAAAAAAATTAGAAATTAAGAAAGGAAAAAAAATTCCCAAGGTGAACAATTCTACGTTAATTAATGCATGCCTAATTTTCATTGAGTTCATTGCCAGTAAGAAATTGAACTAATGTTAACTTTTTAAAATTATGAAAAGATAAAATAAGAAAAATTGTTCAAATAGACAAAAAATTAAGTAATATGATCTAAACACAAATACTGTACCTCATCTGTTCAATTTGAACATTGTTCAAAATTGAACAGATGAGGTATAGTATTTGTGTATAGAGCATATTACTTAATTTTTTGTCTATATTATTGGAGTTAGATTAACAAAACAGCAACAGAAAAAAAAAGTTAAACTTTCATTTGTATCGAAGTTTGTTGATGCGGAAAAAAAATATATACCATATTGATATATTATATCAAAAAAATCAGCGATTTTGCACTTCATGATTAAATTTCGACATTGACTTCAACATTATCATAAAACTAGTGGACTAATGCTCTTATAACCAGAAAAATTCAAGAAAATTTCAATAAATAATACAAGAACGTTCTTACCTTACTATTGCTGGTAATTACGAAAACCTTTCGATGGCATGTTATTTCTCGGCATCTGAGCACGGCGACTTTTGGATCATTCCTTCAATTTAATTTATAATTCGGCACGACTATCGTGAACGGCATGAGAAATATATAAAAATACAAATTCGAAAAAACTGAGAGTTAAAATAAAATTATTAAAAACACGTGCGAAGCAGAGATGAAGAACAACCAAACACGTTCAATCGTGCTTCGCTGAGTAGGGTCATGGAGGAACGATAGCGCTACTCTTGCTGACGTCACAGCATTCCTGATCACGTGTGCAGAGGCCGGTTATCTAGGTGGTCGTGGTTTGTCACATACAAAAAATCTATCGGAGATCAATCCAAAATAAAAAATTTATATACATGTATAGATTATTTACAGAAATGTTTAGAACAATTAATTATTGTTAATTTACGCTAGGGTTATTATATCCAAATCACTCTTGTTAATTAATTTACTGAACATTTTGATTACACCGAACCGGCTGCGTTAAAGACTTGAAGCAATCGACACAGCTTCGTAGTCAGCATACGGCAGCGACACGGGCAACACACGGAAAGGTGTGGTCTGAAGAGGAACGAGCCGAGCCACGGCCAACTGACGCCCGAGCTACGGTCCTGGCACGGTGCGGATATGTGTGTCCAGACCTTAATTCGATAAGGCAAAACGAGAAAAATAGTGGTGGCAAGATTTCACCCTGGAGAATTCCTCACTTAATTTGCACTGTCTCCGAAAGTCCCTCGGTTGTTCTCACCCTCAAAGAAGCTCCTGCGTACATTTCTTTGATCAGGGCAATAAATCGAGGGGCCAAGGCTCTCGAGTGTGAGCCGTAACATATGGTGCGACACCGAAATCATATGCATTTTTAAAATCAGCATATAAGACGTATAGCCTGCCCTTGGGCTTTCTAAGCGCCTGTTGCATCAAACAATGGGGAGTGAAAATATGATTTAGACAACCATATCCTTCTCGAAAGCCGGCTTGCTCTTCAGGGATGACATTGTGAATATTTAACCAGCCTATTATTCAGTATTTTAGTGAAATTTTTTGTTGACGAGAGTAAAAAAAATTGAGCGGTAATTTTTCACTCTGTTCAAGTCTCCTTTTTTGAAATTTGGGAACACCACTGCCTCCATCCAACTGGCCGGGGCCCTCCTATTAGACAGAATATTGTTAACCGCGGCTTAAGGCAGGGATTACACTAAAATGTTGATAAAAGTTCTATAAAACTTGGCAAAGATCTTTTATGAATTTTGTATTCAAATTTTATCATAAAATTTATTTTGTATAGGAAATGGACTAAATTGTAATTTAGTCCATATAAAAGATTTATATAAAATTGTTTTTGCAGAAGTTTTCGTCGGTTTGTCCGTTTGTCAGTCTTCGTTAGTCTTGTGCTGTTGCTGGTAGTTATGAATGAAGAAATTTTTCTTACCATTTGCTATAGGGGGAAATTTATCATTTGCAATCGCTGTAATGGCTTCATTTTAAAAAATAAATAAAGCTCATGTCGGTGATTGTACATTGATGGAATAATTTGCGGTGGAAACTAATTTTTTTGATGTATTACATCTAGCTGGGAACGGGTTTTGCCAAGGCGAGTTGGTGAAAATCCAATAAACGCTTGTAAATGTTTTAATCTCGGATTTTTACCAAGTCAAAGTCAGTTTTATATGAATCAATTAATCATCATGAACTTATCAGGTCCTGCTGCTTATTAGTCGATTAATAATAAATAATTTAATAATTATGAACAAATAATGAAATAGCAAACGAAATGACCACCATGATGAGGTTTTGACGATATTTAAGTAATGGATGCTCATAATTAATTTACTCCTATCAGTTAAAGCCCGTTTTTAATGAATTAATTAACCATCATTCATCAAGACGAGTGGGGGAACTATTAATTAATAATTGTTCAATAATTGTAATTACTAGCGTGAATGACGCTTCTTAATAAATTAATAGCGATAAGAATTTAAGTAAAGCTTATTTCGTCATGATAGCCCGCTGCTTGCGCTGACGCACGGGGTTGCCAAATGCGCTTCGTCCGCTGATCCACCTCCCGACACAGTGAGCTTATCATGACCCCGCTCTCCCTCTGAATATGTTGGGGCACTAATAGTCTTGAGTACAAATGAACCTAAACTTGGATACGTGGCAGCATGTAGGAAAACTAATATATATAAAAACGATAAGTTCATTATCGTTTTTTTTTTAATTCTTTAAAATGGGTTTACTGTTTATTTATGCTATTCATAAATAAAATAATTTATTCATTAATATTAATTCCCAATTAGCTTAATTTAATTTTTAATTGTCTAACTATTATATTAGTTCTTGATGATTTTTAATTAATAAGTTAATGATGGTTTATTGACTGATTAAAAACGGGCTTTGACTTGGTAATGACACCCAAAACACATCAAGTGAAAACACATCACTTAACTATTCTAGGGAGCAGCAGGTGAAACATGAACTGGGAAAAGAGCCGCGGGTATAAAACTCATTTTCTATAAGGTCTCGTTGTGCCTTTTCGATGGCCTGTGGCAGACTTCCATTTGGGGCAAAGCTGCATTAAGAGTCTTTCAAGCGGCTTTGATTTGGGGTAAGCAAGGGTCTGCCCAGACCATAGACTAAAGATATACTAGACGGCGCACGCTATTCATAAAACTTGTCGAACGTGAAAAAACGATAAGCAGTATTGTCGGGGAAAGAACAGGTTCTGCGCTATTACATTTGGCTCGTTTTTCACAGAACCCCCATAGTGATTTCGTGTTAACGCTAGGATGTTGCTGTAACGAAATTTGACTCGATCAAATTGATGAAAACTTTCCTTCAGTTGTTCAATGAATTTCATTCATTCTTTTGTAAAATATTTAGAGAGTATCAGATTTGGAAAAAAAAAATCAATTCTATAACGTAAACAAATATTGAAAAACTAAAAATGTTTTATTTCCCATAAGGGATAATTCCAAATAATTTAATACTTTTGAGTTTTCAAATCTTATTCCGCTTAGATCTATAGACGATCTCTTATATACAGCCTATTTCATTTATATTTTTAAATATTGTCTTCATTCACTTTGCCACTTTCGATTTCGAAAGTTTATTTTAACTAGGGGTTATTAAAACAGAAAAAATTATCTTCCAAGAACATTACAATTACTCTAATCATACATTTATTATGAGTATGTAATTATAATGCATCCTATTATGCTATGTAATATGGCACATTCACACTCATACCATATTCAGTCATGAAACATTCAAATAATAAGCAAAAGTTTCATTTCTAACATTCCTGAAAAACTTTTTATAACCTCATCACACAAAAATGTAAACACATAATATTTCAGGAATAAAATAAATTTTTCAAGAAAATTACAAAACCTTATCATCAATACTTTTTCTAAATTATAAGAAATGAAATTTCGTGTAGAGGTCAGTCAAGCATCGTTAGTGCGTCACCCGGTTAACACGTCACTCCGCTTACCGGGTTACTTTTTGGAAGTCTCAATTGTCCTCGGGCAGAAATTGGCACAGCTATGGCTTACTCCGTTTAACGAGTCACTCCACTTAATAAGTCATATTTTTTGCTCTCCTAAGAATGACACATTAACGAGGTTTGACTCGTTAATGTGTTGATATGTAATAATTTAAAGTATGTAAATATATGTTACATGTGACACGTGTGTAACCTCGTCGCTCCAGAAGTATACATATGTGAATCTTCATTTTTTAAAGTATTAAATAGCTTTTAGAATGATTCTTTTTTCAAGTTAACATCTGAGGTACAAATAGTGACTTCAGGTCTTAACTCTATTGGTCCTAATAAAGATATTGACTTAAAATTAATTAATCAATTAATTAATTGATTTTCTTGTTTGAGGGCAATTTCACATACAATACAAATACAAATCAATCAATAAAAAAATTTCTTTTCTGTAATAGTTTTATCTCAGACTTGAAGAGGGGTAAAAATATTACTATTTTTAGAGGTAGTTATACATTTTGATGCAAAACTGCCATTGTTTCTATAGGGTGGGATGAGTTTTCATTACATTCTATTTAAATAAAATATTTGTCATATATTCCTCATTCTGAGAAGCATATTTCCTTCAAGTTGAGCGAAACTCGAATGGACTCGCTAGCTCGCCAAATCTTGCGGAGACGTATATTTCAGTTAAAACTTAATAAAACTCATTACTTCAATCATTTATTACCAAAAATTCTATTAAAACATTTAATAATGACTCGTGACATTTGAATTTTACCAAAACTTGGTAAAAAACTTGGAACTTTAATTGAATTAAATCCAAAATGGAATCGTAAAAAACTGAGACTACGCCAGAAATCCATTGAATATCTAATATTCCAATTTTTAATTTATAAGAAGGGAAATAAGCAAAAAAAGTACTCCCTTGTGAAAGGATATTGGTCCCCCCTCCCTTTCCTAAACCGTTCAGAACATCCGAAAGCTGCACAGGTGTTGTCCATTCTAATCAAAAATAAGACAGCATGTGGAGATCATCGTATGAACAGTCATAAGGCCATTGCCAGCCAGATTCCCTGACCAGACTTTTGACCGGAGTCACGTGACTCCGATCTTTTCTTCACATTGTAATTCCTCGCGCTCTCTCCATATTATTATTACTCTGTGGCCCAGACTTTTTTGCAGGGTCCTGTTTTTGTGAAATGTCATTAATTTTGTGAGAAATTAGTAATTTTTTGGGAAGCGAAATTATCTAGTAGATCTATCGCAAAAAAAAAATGAAATTTCAAATTCGTGGATTCATTATTTTTTTATTTCGTAAAGGGTCTTGAAAACGGACCCGAATTTTGGCTGGACAGACCACTGGTAAGTGTAAATTTCCGTGGCCCCCATTCGGCTCGGAGCCCTCGGACAATACCCCGGTTGCCCCAGCCTAATTACGTTCCTGATTTTCTATCATATTTATTGTTGAAAACGAGTTTTTTAATCGAAGAAATTACACAACGGAAGAGAATCTTTTTTCTCCCCAGAGAAGGGAGGGGCAAATGAGAGGATCGGGGCTAACGAGAAAGAGGGCTATGGCACTCGGAGCAGAAACGACGATCACGTGATCAACTGGGTCCTAGCTTTTTTCCTCTGCTCTCCGAGTGCACCCGTAGCATGGCTTTCTTGCAAAACATCCTCTGCAATAGCCAAGTTTTCCAACTTTGCAGAACATTCCTTGCGATCTTTTGCAGCATATAAATACGAATTCCCGTTTGCAAAATATGTTCTGCCCCAAACAGTTTATAAAGAGAAAAATTATATAACATTTGTATAACGAAATATTAAGCTTCTTCCAAGTCTTTCTACACAAATTTGAATGCCATTTTCCCTCAAATATTGAGGATAGAATCTATTCTTACTAGATAATTACTGTATACAAATCTCATGGCCCCCACATCCTGGAGCAGGGCTCCTAGGCTTCATGGGCGGATATATGGGGGACCCCTAATGTCAAAGGTTGAGTCAACTGGTTTAATATATATACGCAATATATTATGCAAAAACCTGTGTGAATAAGACATTTTTTAGAAAAATTATAAACACTAGAAGAATAAAAACTGAAACAGATTTTTTACCCTTGCAATTGGGATAACAAACCGCTGAAAATACACTGCACCGATTTACCTGCTTTTAATAGCGCATAAACTTCGTAAACTTTTAAAATAAAGATATCTAGAAAAGAACCCTTCAAGTAAACTTTTTCAGGTTCACTAAGTATTTTATATTCCAATGCATTTTCATAACCCGCAAATGGCAATCTATTTGTCAAACACATTCTGAAATCAAGTTTATTTGCATTAGCGATACAAGAAATATAGCCTACTTCTATGTAGTAAAGTACAACTTTTTGCACATTAAAGAAATTTTGTAAACTGCTTATTAAGTGTAAAAATATTACACTGAAGAGCCAAAAAAAACTGGTACACCTGCATAATATCGTGTAGGGCCCCCGCGAGCCCGCAGAAGTGCCGCAACACGACGTGGCATGGGCTCGACTTATGTCTGAAGTAGTGCTGGAGGTAATTGACACCATGAATCCTGCAGGGCTGTCCATAAATTCGTAGGAGTAAGACGGGGTGGAGATCTCTTCTGAACAGCACGTTGCAAGGCATCCCAGATATGTTCAATAATGTTCATGTCTGGGGATTTAGGTGGCCAGCGGAAGTGTCTAAAGTTAGAAGAGTGTTCCTGGAGCCACTTTGTAGCAATTCTGGACGTGTGGGGTGTCGCATTGTCCTGCTGAAATTGTCCAAGTCCGTCGGAATGCACAATGGACGTGAATGGGTGCAGGTGATCAGACAGGATGCTTACGTACCTGTCACCTGTCAGAGTCGTATCTAGACGTATCAGGGGTCCCATATCACGCCAACTGCACACGCCCCATACCATCACAGAGCCTCCACCTGCTTGAACAGTCCTCTGTTGACATGTAGGGTCCATGGATTCATGAGGTTGTCTCCATACCCGTCCATCAGCTCGAAGCAACTGGAACCGAGACTCGTCAGACCAGGCAACGTGTTTCCAGCCCTCAACAGTACAATGTCGGTGTTGTCGGGCCAAGGCGAAGCGTAAAACTTTGTGTCGAGCAGTCATCAAGGGTACACGAGTGGGCCTTTGGCTCCGAAAGCCCATATCGATGATGTTTCGTTGAATGGTTTCCACGCTGACACTTGTTGATGGCCCAGCATTGAAATCTGCAGCAATTTGCGGAAGGGTTGCACGTCTGTCACGTTTAATGATTCGCGTCAGTCGTCGTTGGTCCCGTTCTTGCATGATCTTTTCCGGCCGCAGCGATGTCGTAGATTTAATTTTTTACCGGATTCCCGATATTCACGGTACACTCGTGAAATGGTCGTACGTGAAAATCCAAATTTCATCGCTACCTCGGAGATGCTATGTCCCATCTCTCGTGCGCCGACTATAACACCACGTTCAAACTCACTTAAATCTCGATAACCTGCCATTTTAGCAGCAGTAACCAATCTAACAACTATGCCAGACACTTTTTGTGTTATATAGGCGTTGCCTTCCGCAGCGCCGTACTCTGATTGGTTCCATATCTCTTTATTTGCATACGCATGCCTGTACCAGTTTTTTTTTGGCTCTTCAGTTTACAATAAGAGAAAAAAATCAGACAGAGAAGTGTATAAAACTTTTATTTTTCAATAATTTAATGCATAATTTATTACAAAGCTGAAGTTCCGCAAGAAATAAAACCACTAAAGTGTGTTGAAGCTACCGAATACTACAAATGTAAACATTTTTGCAACATAACCACAGTTGCTCCAATTTTTCTCACCCCTAAAACATCTTTCTCGTTAGCCTTACGTAGAAAGAACAGGTTTTTGAAGAGTTAATACGTCACAGTGTGCCATGTTTCAGTGATTGAAACTGCAGGATAGGAACCGCATCAGCATAACTCTTTTATCAAAAATTGATGAGGAGGAATATTTGATAAAAGATTTCCCACCTAATAAAATGTATTGGTTCACTGTCAACTCTCTCAGATGATAATGAAATTAATGTATAATTAGTATGAACCAACAAATCCAGTGATGTGTCATGCATAAACAGTCGAGCCCGGATATAGCGAAGTGCACGTGAAAAACATTTGACATATCTGGTATTCGTGAAAACCGATAAACCATAAATATTTCCTTTAATGAGGAAAACTGACTTCTCAACCTATTCGCGATGATGGAACAGGTGGTCCTCGAACAGACTTATAAATTTAAGAAAATTAAAATAAAAATTATTTATGTATGTTACAAACATTAAAGATATTCACGTAGCTTTTGAACAAAATATTAATACCCGTGTACTACAAGTCAGTGATTCTCAAAGTGTGAGCCGCAGCTTCTAGGGTCGAATCACCATCCTGTATCAGAGGCGAGCTGTCTAATTGATGAAGTGTTCAGTGATTTGTAGTTCAATATGAATATAGTACACTGCTCAAAACAATTAGGGGAGCAAGCAAAAAAGTGAAGAAAACCGTGCGAGACAGTCACGTATTGGCATACAATGGATAGTACACGCGTATCAATGCGTAATACAGAAAAAAGACGTAAAAAAATTTGGAATTAAGCTTTAATTCTTTGAAAATATGGAAAAAACATGAAAAGATGATTTAGGGCAACAATTTGGTTACATGTAAACGATAAAAAAAAGTACTGTTTAGACATGATGCATGAGTTTTAATAGGGCGTGTGGTCTCCTCGAACAGCTAAGGCTGCTGCACACCTGTTTGCCATGGATGCGATGAGGTTATCGATCAGACTTTGGGGAATACTGTTCCACTCCTCAAGAAGTGCAATCTGCAAGTCTCGGACAGTAACAGGCGGCCTTGGTCGCGCAGCAATGCGTCGTCCGAGCATGTCCCAAACATGCTTGATTGGATTCAGGTCAGGAGAGCACGCTGGCCATTCCATACGCTGTATTGTTTCAGCTTCAAGCATGTTCTTCACCAGACGAGCTCTATGCGGTCGGGCATTATCATCCTGGAAAACAAAGGAATATCCAATGGCTCCAGCGTAAGGGATGACATGAGGTCGCAGTATCTCGTCTGCATACCTTCGAGCCGTCAAAGTGCCATTCCGAATGATATGCAGGTCCGTACGTCCGCCTATGCTGATTACATCCCATACCATCCAACCAGCTCGTCTGTATTGTGACCTTTCACGAACGAATGCGGGGTTATTTCGAGTGCCCCTGTCCCTCCATACCAGAACACGTCGGGTGTCACACTCCAGACTGAATCGGTACTCATCTGTAAACAGCACTTGGCTCCAATCATGTTGCTCCCAATCTCGATGTTCAGCAGCCCATCTTCTTCGGGCCGCACGGTGCCGTGGGGTCAACGGAATGCAGACCATTGGCCTACGTGCATAGAGCCATCCCTCATGAAGCCGATTACGTACTGTTTGGCTGGACACCCTTCGTCCTGTTGCCGAGAGCAACCGTCTTTGCAGCTGCGTAGCATTCTCTGTTCTGTTTCGACGGGCTGTTAACCGTATATACCGGTTATCAGTTGCTGTAGTGGCGCGTGGCCGACCTTGCCCTGGTCGACGTCTAACATTTCCTGTTTCTTGGAATCGATTCCACAGCCTTGCAACAACACTTCTGGCGACTCCAACAGCGTCCGCGACACTACGTTGTGTTTGCCCGGATTCCAGTCTGCCTATAACACGCCATGCCATGGATTCCGGTAAATCACGTTGTTGAGACATCCTCAAGTCACCTTGTCTAAAAAAAAAATACTGCGCAATCGAATTTCACAGTTACGGCAGTAAAACAGGCGTTTCTTCCCGCCCCCTAAAATTTGCGGACTCGTAGATTGTCACCCACGACATGTAACCTTCATTGCCCCATCAAACCCCAATCTTGCTATAACCCACGTCTATAAAATTAAGAGCATCCTGGCCGAGTGATGTTCTGGGGCCCCTCACTACCTGATTGCAAGTACCAGAAGTATAAGGCCCAATTTGCATAAAAACTGTACTTTCGGAAATCATATATATATACCATTTCATATATACCAACCAAATACCATAACCCAATTTCATATTTTCGTACCTCTATGGCTCACCCAATCATCATTCGAGCACCTTCCCCACCTCTTGTCATTAAAAGTCAGCAAATCATAGAGGTATTATCTAGTGGAGATGGCAAAGCGGCAATATATTTTGGGGCTAAAAAATCATGGGGTTCCATGGCCTCTACAAGGGTATGGATCCAGCTTTGGGGCCCAGGAACGATTCTCATTATTTTTTTTTTCACGCTATAAATTCACTATTAAAAGGGGCGCGTGAAAGGTCTCAGCCTAGGGGTCTTGCTCCAGGATGTGGGAGGTCATGTGTCCCCCCACACCCGAGTGGAAGTACTAGCCCTTACCAATTTACATACTTCTGAAAATCACAGTACTAGATCTGTAGTACTAGATCATTGATGTAGCAGAGGTGCTATAAGAGGTGCTATATCAGGGCTATCTTATTAACAGCATCTTGGGGGCCACTCCATGAAAGTGATTTTTCTGGAGACCCACCTCGCTGTAACTACTTTCTTTCAAATTTATCATATTACTTGCACTCGAAAAATACAACCAAGTCTCATTATCATAGGAGCGCAGAACGGGCCACCCTTACTACTCGCGGGGCCCGGTGCAAAAAAAAAGAATTGTGGAGCCAAGTGCGTCTCAACAATTTTGGGACATCAAAAATGTTTAGGACCCCCCCCCCCCCTTTGCCCCGATTTTACATATTTTGTGGGGATAATTCTGTGGCGTTTGGTCAGAACACGATATCTCCAAAAAATGGCTTTTTGATCTTGTAGTAGGTCTTGCTAATTATAACTAATTAGAAGTGAGGAAAATGCACAAATACGTGCGTACAGCTAAGCAACATGGTGACGTATGATATTTTCATTTGTGTGCATGATTTATTTCAGATTTTTAAATGACAATGAAAATGCTTACATCTCAAAAATGTGATTCTGAAGTTATCATGTTCTGACCGAACACCACAGAATTTTTCCAATTCCAATGAAAATTCAGAATTAACGAAAGAAATAATTCCAGGATTTATTAAAGAAATACTTCCAGAATTGATTAAAATTTAGAATTAATGGAAGAAAAAAATCTACAATTGATGAAAATTCCGAATTAATGGAAGGAATAATACCACAATTAACAAAAATTCAAAACCAATGAAAAAAAATACTACCAAAAGTAATGAAGGAAGCAATTCCAGAATTGATAAAAATTCAGTACAACCGGGGGATTCCTTAATTAAGAAAATTATATATAAGAATTAATGAAATTAATACTTCCGCAATTGATGAAAATTAAGAATTAATGCAAGAAATAATTTAAGACTTGGTGAAAACCCCCAAAAATTTACCGTAAGTGCGGGGCCCGGTGCAACCGCACCTGTCGCACATCCTTTAGGGCGATTCTGCATAGGAGATCTTTACACTGGAGGCTCCAAGCTATGCCTGAGTAGTCCCATGCTTTAAAAGGGCCATCACCATGGTTAGCTAACGTAATCGCTACGGGCCCCTGTTTAACCGGGTCCCTGGTGGCCATACCACTGTACATTGAATTAAGCTGTTGTGAATCTGGATTCCGAGTTGGCCCGTGGGCTTTTTGGAAAGTTTTTCTTTTTCCCGAAATGCTTGATAGGTTGAAGACCCCTCTGGATTATAGACAGTTAAAATTTATTTTCATATAAAAAGTAAAATTTATTTTAACAAACAAATCGGCTCAATTCGCCGATTCAGTTCAATTTATTCTTGATTCCTTTTGAAAATATCAAACCAATTATAATGAAAAAAGTAATTCGGCAATGTAAACGCGTATGTAACGCGGCAATGTAAAGGCAGCTTATAAGTTGCTATAGCAATGGATAGCGTCCATTCAGCACAAACAAGCGGAATAGGGTTGTCGAAAGGCGGGACATCACGCGACCTTTTGTCATCTCCTCCCCATAATACCTCCATGCAGCAAATACGAAACTTCCCCCCCCCCCACTGGTGGTGACATATTACTTGAAAATATGACCCTTTGTATCCCATATATATATAAATATATCCATTCGTTATAATGATATTTTCAACATTATTTTAGTATTTCATTGTAGGTTCACCAGGACGGAATTAAATTCGTTATAACCGATAAGCATCCAACCGTTTGTTTCTATTTTTGTAGTTAGCTAGAGAAATTCAGATCTTTGATGTTCACATACGGTATTAAAATTCTTGTAGCGCTCCCACTGACTACGTACAACTCATTTTTTAATTGCTTTTATGAAATTGTGTTATGACGCTGATGTGGTTTGAAAATGGTTCTGGTTTCGATCCATAATCTCCCACAAACTCCGAGCACAATGCGGATGAAACGAAAAATAAATCCATAGTACTAGCGCCGTTATGAGCATAAAACGTAAAACTTCCCTCTACATCGGAGGGTCACACACCGTTTAATAAAATTAAATCTGCTTAAATAAGTCAGCAAAGTCAGAAATCCAAGCCCTGCTAATGATTTTTCTGTTTTGACTTATTCTGTCCACAGTCAGCAGCGCAATATCTCTAGAATCTTGGAGGTCCACGACTCTACAGGGGGATTCAGAAAAGATGGGAAAAACCTTAAGAGGTGATAGTACATACTAATACAAGCAATTGTCATCAAAGAATCTATGGTTTAACATGAAACGCAAACGCGTTGCGCGGTGACTATTGTGAATGGCAAAGTCCTCCATGGATGTTGTAGCAACAGATGGCTACTTCTTCCATTCTATGGACAATAATTTTTGTTGGTAATCCTTTGCAAGGATAAGGCAGACTAGTGGCAAGCACCCGCACACTTTTTGTCCAAGACATTGAAATTTTTCATCATATTTTTAATTTTTAATGTTTTTCTATAATTTTTTATCATTTCAAATGTTTTTATAATTTTCAATTCTCAGTGTATTTTTGATCATTTTCAATGATCTTACCAGTTTTAGCGTTTCTTTATAATTTTTTAATGTTTTCTTTTATTCCTTTTTTTAAAGTATGCTAACTATTTTACTGAATAAACCCACTGTAATACTTGTGTAGTTAATGATTTCTCTTCCACTATATTGATGATACACCTTTTTTTCACCTTATTTGTATCTGTCCTAAACGACAATCTTGGATGATAAACCCATCGAATGGTTAAGATCGTGTCGTAATATAGGACTTCAAAATTCTTGAAGTCAAGAGTGAACGCACAAATGTTGCTGACTTAATCGTCTTTTTCAATAGTCTTGTACGAGGGGGGAATTAAATTTTTTACCAGGCGTATATACGTTTCAAGTGAATTTAAAGTGATAAAATTTGTCCTAATCAAAGTACACTGCTGGCCACCCAAATTGCAACACCAAGAAAGACAAGAGATATCGCAACAATATTTATTTTAAGGAAACAGTTATTTTCCGGATATTATGCTGAGGTGAGCTCGGAAAGAAAAGTCATCACGTCTCCGCCGGGACTCGAACCCAGGCCCTCTTGCATCCCGAGTCCCGGCGGAGACGTGATGACTTTTCTTTCCGAGCTCACTTCAGCATAATATCCGGAAAATAACTGTTTCCTTGATATCTCTGGCTGAGAAAAAAAAGCCATCTATATCTCTCCAATATTTATTTTGTAGATAACATGTTGACCAAGCATCAAATGATTAAATTTATAGACTTCTGTGAAGTGTGGTTCCTGCCAAAATCAGTAGCCAGAGTAGCCGCCATTGTTGGAGATCACCGCTGCCACACGCCTCGGCATTGATTCAAAGAGACTTTGGATGTGTTCTGTCTTCCACGCGTTGCCAAAGTTGATCTGGTGTGGCAGCCGGGGATGTAATCTGGGTCAATCGTTGAGCAACCATGGACCACATGTTTTCTATCGGCGAAAGATACGGAGAGCGAGCTGGCCAGGGAAGCAATTCAATCTGGCGATTGACGAAGAACCTTTGGACAATGCGTGCCACGTGTGGTCGCGCATTATCCTGTTGAAATATGGCTGTGGGCAAGCCCTGAAGGTAAGGAAGAACAACTGGCTCCAACACCTCGGAGATGTAGCGCTGGCTTTTTAAAGTACCGGCAATGCGTACTAGAGGAGTGCGAGAGTGATATCCAATACCGCCCCATACCATAATACCCGGTGCAGGACCAGTGCGGTGGTGCATAACGCAGCTGCTCAGCATCCTCTCTCCACGGTGTCTCCAGACTCGAATCCGACCATCGTGGTGTTGCAGACAGAAGCGTGACTCGTCAGTAAAGACAATTTCATTCCATTGTGCCGTCCACATCCTTCTTTCATCGCACCATTGGCGGCGGAGACGTCTGTGGTTCTGCGTCAAGGGTAGACGAAGCAATGGACGTCTTGCGGACAGACCACTCTGCTGTAAACGGCGTCGAATGGTACGCGCAGACACTGGATGATGCGGTACAGACTGAATGTGCTGTGCTATGGTTCGTGATGTGGCTGAGCGATCCGTCACTGCCATACGCCTGTCATCACATGAAGTGGTGCACTAAGGTGGATGCGATCGAACACGTCGGTCCGTCGTACCCTGCTGCATCGAACGATCACATATCCGCATTACAGTTGTTTGGTTTCGTCCAACACGACTACCGATTTCCCTGAAAGATAATCCACAATCTCGGTAGGCCACTATCCTTCCTCTGTCGAACTCGGATACTTGATCAAAAGATGATCGCTGTTTTCTACGAGGCATAATTGATCGTTTTTTTGAAAAAAACCACAAGAAAAACACAATTGCCGTACTTCAAATCGTCGAAATCTCCAAGCCTTAAATAGCGCTTTGAAGTGGCGCCACAGGCGCGCGTGATGTGCGTCTGCGCTGGAATTCTAATCATTTGCATATCTCACCTCCGCTAATGCATGTTGTAAATTTCATATTATTTGCATGCTTCCTTCAGGGTGTTGCATTTACGGTGGCCAGCAGTGTATAATCCCCAGCATTAACGGTCATATGGGTGAGAATCACTGTGTATTTAATGATATGGGTGTTTCGTAATTGATATGGTGTTCGAGATGGTAGTTATCAAGCCTCGATGTCATTTAGCTGATAGCTGGGACTCGAAAAAATTCTCGAATTCTGTCCCTTGGGGTATATTCGTTATATGTGTATGTCTTTTTTTCTTTTTCTTCTGTATTCCTTTTCGTGTGTTATTGTCCAGTATTTGTGTAATGTGTATGTGTGTGTATTTGTTTGCTTACAATAAAAAAACCATACAGAGATAATAAAAATTAGAGAAATTGAGAAAGAAACCTCGACGCAAATTTGTTTTTATCGAAAATGCAAGTTTCACCTAAAATAATTCTTTGAAACATAGCGAATGATGAGATCCAAGGATGAGTTTGAGTTTGTATAGGCCTACAAAGAGTAAAATAATCGAATCCGAATTTTAGTAACTCAAAACGATCAAAGTTTTCTGTTTTAATTGGTAAAGATGATACAGAAAAGTTATACATAAGTGTCTTTTTATCAAAAAATTGGTAATTTGGAAAATAAAGTAAAATGTATGGAAATAAATTAATGCATTGAAAGAATGTCACGTGAAAGAGCTGAATTAAATCTCATCATATTGAACATCATTCGAAAATTGTGTGAATCCAAATCCATTTGAAAAATTTAGTGTAGAAAATGGAAGTTAATTTGGATTTAAATATAAAAGTGGAAAATATTATGGAGTAGAGAAAAAAAAACAAGCCAGAGTATGAGTTAAAAGAAGTTGAATGAATCGATGATCTGAGTAAAATCCTTTTGATTTCGCGGCAATATAAAAGTTAAAAATGGCAGTATGGATGCAAATGATTGCAATATCAAAGCTGGATGGACAAAACAAATGCAGAAATGTATGAGCACATATACATGGCTAATCATCATATGCGAATCACATCGAAACCTATATAATTTCAAAGATGAGAGAAAAATGAATTCATAACCACCGTACGAAGATAAATTAAAACGAAAGATTTTCATCTTGATTTGTTTGAAAATAACGCATGCAGCCGACGTAGTTACTCCGTATTCAAAAAAACTTTAAACTTTAACAAAGGGTATTTTACAATATTAGATAAATATATGGCAATTTTTAACTTTAGTATGCTGCTCTTGTTTGGCAGTCAGAGAACAAACCAGTTAATTGATTCGTTTTAAAGCGTAACGGTTAGGTGAGGCCTTGTGTGTGTGTTTTGTTTATGTTGTGTGTTTTTTTAATATTTCGTTTATTTTATTTATTTCTTTAATTATAACGTAATTTATTTAATCTTCGGTGCCTCTAGATGGTAAACATGTTTCTCATAAATTCACTTTTTTCTGCATGTATAAAAAGAACAAATTCAATTTGATTTGAAGTGGAATGTGCCAAAGATAGTAAACTGAATGAGAGGAAAACCACTGAGAATTCATTCATCTTAAGAAATCGAGTATGGCCGATTGAAAACCAAAAACTTTTTTCGGAAAGCATTCACTGAGAACTTTTACGAAAGGAATAATGAATGAAAGATTCCTACTAAATAATTTAGAGACAAATAATGCTTGGTTAATAATATAGTCATTCTAAGTTATGATATGACATGCGATTTAGAAATAGTAAAAAAAAAAGACTCGTATTGGTAGTTGACTTTCATATTGAATTTTTTTTCTCGATCGTTTTTATCACTTTTAATGTTTTTTTATCCCTTTTCTTAGAGTATAATTATTTTATTGGTTACACACACTTGCTTCTGAAAACATTGTAACTTTTATTCTTTCTCGCACCAATGTCATGAAGGATATCCACTCTTTAGTTGACACATATCATATCAGAAACCGCAGTTTATTTTTTAGCCTTTATCATTGTCATCAGTAATCGAAACCTCTCCTCTCGTCTTTTAAGAAAATGTTCGTTTCGGTGAATGGTAGCAGTTGACTGCGTACACTTTAGATGTTTGTGCATATGTATGATATGGAACAGTGATATCTAAGGAATAATGCTGCAAGAATATAATCAGCAAAATCTTTCTTCAAATCAGGAAAAATTGAATTTTCATAGAGATTTTCATCACGACACTATAAAGTTTCCGCTGAAGAATTCACAGTAATGTTATATTGAAATCGTTGCATGCAGCGGGAGTGCTTGGTGAGAAATACATTTAAATTTTGTAACAAAATATATTCAAACAACCATCTCATAGTTTTGATCTGTTTTAGTTGTTAATACATCTATTTATGTTAGCATTTTATTTATTTTTCATAGTATTTTTACTTTATTTTTTCATTTTTAATTTTTCAAAATTTTAATATTAGTTTTATTCGTTTTATATATATATATATATATATATATTTTAATTCTTTATTTCATTTACTCATCGTAATTATTTTATCTATTTGATTTTTATTATCTTTGTGTTATCATTTTCTTTTCATTGTTAGTTTTTCTTCAATCCTTTATTTTTTTTATCGTAACCATTTCATCTGTTTCATTTTTTCATTACTTTTGTTATTTATATCAGCGTATTATTTTTAATCGTTCGAAATTATTTATTTCTGCAATTATTTCTTATTTTTATTGGTTTGAAGACTTATTTCGATTAATTTTTTATATAGTACGTCATTTTTATTTTACTTTTATAAAATTTGTTTTAAATCGGTTTTATTTTAATATTCTCAATTTTTCTATAATATTTCTTCTTTTAAAACGATTCAGCGTATCGACCGCGAATTCAAAGAAAATTGTATGGTGATAAACAAGTTGGAAAAAAAAAGTTATAACGATTGACGTTATAACGACACAAACTAATTACTAAGACAAGTCCGAAATAAATAGAAGTTTGAGTTGTAAAATAAATTTGATTCTTAACTTTGATTTTTCTTTTTTAAATACACTGTTTTAGGGTACGTTTGAAATCAAGATATAATAAATTTGGGGGAAAAAAAACTACTAAAATTTTCGGATCCTTTCTTTGTACGGATGCTTTCATAGATCACGTATTTGGCAAAATAATTCTCTAAAACAAGGAAAACTAATGCAGAAAACATCTATGCAATTGAACACTATCAACTAGAGGGATAAGTATGGGAATACGAATATATCAGCGAATAACAGTGATAACAGGAGTGTAAAGACATGTTTTAAAGTCGTAACATAACGTCGTCAAAACACACATCATTAGGGAAAAAAGAAAGAGGCAGGAAGTGCCGAGATAAGGTGAGAATCCTGGCAAAAACATGAAATTGGAACAAAAAGCCCCTCGTAGATACTTCCCTGGTGGCAGACTCTTGAGTGAAACGTCCCGTTTTTTTTCCTTCAAAATATGGTCACGGGCTACTCGAGGAGTCTCGGAGTTCGTCGCGAATATTTATAGCCCCCGTAGTTCTCAATAATCCGTAGTCCCTAATTACCAATAGAAATAAGTCAACACAGAAGTCAAAAATAATATAACACCGGAAGTCTCTTAATAGAAAACAGGAGAGATAATGTCGTTTAATGAACAGCAGATGTCACTTAATGAACACCGGATGTCATCATTCTGTAGAGATGAGACATCGGAAGTCTCTTAATAAACACCAGAAGTAGTTTAATGAACAACAGATGTCACTTAATAAACACCGGATGTCGGCATTCTGTAGAGATAAACAACGGAGGTCACCTAATAGACAACAGAGGTCACTTAATAAACACCAAAAGTCTTAATAGAGATAAGGCACCTCGCACTATATCTCGCCACAGGAAATCATTTAATAAACAACAGATGTCACTTAATAAACACCGGAAGTGGGATAAGAAACCTCGTACTATATCTCAGAGGTAATTTCCGGCGGAAGTATGACGTAACTTCCGGTGGTGGGGCGGAGGAAGTGTGACGTCACTTCCGGTTCTATACCGACCCCAATACTACTAGCTTAGTTTCGGTAAAAATCTCTTTGTTATAAATGAATATCAAGCCACCACTAGGTCTGATAATATTAGAATGTCTGTGTAAGCAGGTTGCTCAATTAATTCGAACTTTGTACTGGGTTTGGGGATGTTTGCTGTATCTACTGTATACAAGTTTGGCCAAAACAAAGGAAAAATCATTTTATTAGCAATGACTTCTTTATTATAAAAGGCAATTTTAGAAATTATATTTCGGGATGTTTTGGGAGCTTGATTTAACAAAGTTGTCCGGGCGGTTGCAGACCCAGTGGGAGGGGGGGGGGGGGTACATCAAGAACAATGTTATTTTTAGCACTGCTGGTTTCGGGACCGTTTCCACACAAAACTGTTAAATACTATTACATTTGACAATGCCGAATGCAAATTCCACCCCATCAATGAATAAACTATCAGTTTTCAATTTCACTCTTTTGCCTTCCTCTATAGTCCTACGCATCGTCGGGATCAAGCCTGCCCTAATACGCCTAGTTTGAAAACAAAAATCCTCACTTAATAAAACACCGCATTCCTCGGACTCCTATGATCGGCGTTTTTTCCGAAACTTTTGTAGCACTTGGTCGATTTCCTCTCGGCACACAAATTTCACAACCATTGGGACGCCATTTGAACTATTTCTACAGGACAGGAGAGGGTGTACTTTATCCAAAAGCATTTGGGTTCCTGCCGGCACATCTAAAACCGAAAAGATGAAATTTCTAACTTTTTCAGCACAGATAGCGGTCGATTCATCGGCTGAAGCATTCAAGTTTCTAAAAATAAGGGGGGTGGGGGTCTATTACGCTGATGCCGTTAAGTCCGCGTGTCAAACGTGTTTGCGGTGCATTGTGGGATAGATTTACGTCACCATCGCTAAAGCGGGGCTAACTATGGTCTTTCCTGCATAGGGGCTCACACGCAACGATTTTGTCGTGTCGTCCATTCGTTCCTTTCACACACCCCGATTTCCTGCCGGACGGGTTGTTTGCACCGAAGAATTTCTTTCTTTTTTTTCATATCGTCGTATACGGTATAGAAAACGATACAACCGTGCTCACTGGGTGCACCCAATCAATCAAAGGAGAGATGTGGTGGGCATAATCACCACATTGTTTTCAGAATTAAGAACAGATGAAAACAAATTCTTCAATTATTTTAGAATGTCTGTGTCGTCCTTCGACGAACTCCACAACCACTTGAAAGATCATATCCAGCGGCAGAATAGCAAGATGAGAAATTGCATCCAACCTATAGAAATGTTAGCTGTGACATTGAGGTAAGTGTAAAAAAAGTTACGTATTAATATTTTTTTATTGTTTGAAATATATTATAGATAAACTTTTGTACCGCTTCTCGCTAATCAACTTGAAAACGTGGAATTGTAAACTCACATGGAATTGTAAAATCACACAAATAGAATGAATGCATACAAATTAACAACAAACAAGTTATTTTTTTTTATTTTTCGGCTGTCATTGAGGGCTGAGTTCTAAAACATCAATTGAATCATATCTATTGGAATTAGTAGAAGGGCTCTGCCAATTACGATGCAGTGCTGCAGTGTCAGATGTAGAGGGCTGACAGAAGTTTTGGTAATACTGAAGGCCTTGAGGAGTTGAATGAGTTTGAGAAAACGGGTAGTGGCAAGATTGAGAAGACGGTATAGGCTGGGATGAATATTGAGGAGGAAGTGGGGGGAGAGTGAGACTATTTTTTTTGATGATTAATATTATTAACAAGTTTTTTTTTTTTCAAGCCGAGCACAACTCAGGTCTATCGCCATGGGCAATTTACTATCTACTGAGTTGTGCCGGAAGTGTAAGTATGTGTACCTAACAGTCTGAGTGCTGTTGTAGCACCCCCATCATTTTCACTAAACTTCTGTAGAGAAGGCCGTCATTCCGTCAAAGAATGATTGGTGGCGGTTTGGTTTTTCATCCTCCAAAAACTTCATCATCTTGAGTTCTAATGCATCAGGCTTTCGATGTTTTCTTTGTGGAAAGTCCAGATTGGGACATCTGGGTGAAGTAGCTTGGGGTGAGCTCGTGGCACCTTCGTCCATTGTTTCTGGCTGAGAGAGAGACTCGCCCCCAATTGATGAGTTTTGATTTCCATTGTCTTCCTCAAAGTTCTCTTCTACATTCCGTGCCTTGTACAATTTTGAAAGAAATTGCAGCTGGTCACTATAAACATACTTCTTATTATTAGAAGCCCCTGCACCCGATTTTTTTATGGATTTGGCTTTTTTGTGTGACCTCACAAAAGAATCTCTCACATTCGTCCACCTTTTCACGACTTCTCTTTCTGTAACAAAAAAAAATCAAACAATAGTAAACAAAAATGAAACAAAATGAAAACAACAAATTAAGCAAAGGAGGAAAATCAAAAAATCTATCTATCTATCTATATATTATTATATATATAAAATTGATTTTCTGTGTGTCTGTGTGTGTGTGTGTATGTTCTCTATACAAATCTACAATTTTAGATCGATCGTCGCCAAATTTTTCATATATACCAAATGGGACCCGACTTGAACGATAGGCTACTTTAAAATTTCGTCAGACCAGGGCAAATGCCCCAAATGGGCAAAAAACTGTCCGGCAACAATGGTTTTTGGGCCTCAACAATCACTTTCCGAACGTTTACTTTGGTTACCGTGGTTCCCTAGCAATGGGTTTCAGACGTGTATATGCGTTTACAATGGTTTGTCACTTCTTTAATGCTGCCAGTTATGTATAATAGTTTATGCCTTTATAATGGTTTGCCACATTTTCAATACTCTCAGTAATGAGGCTTTTTGAATAGACGTCATAATCATCACCATCATCGCTTTGAGGGTCAGGAAAAGGGTGATCCTCATAGAAATCACTATTAAAATTGCCGATTTAACTGCATAAATACGGAAATTTAGTGGGGGGGTTTCCTGCCACATCAATAATTTTAAAAATTAAATTGAATTCTCGATTTTTGAAATATGGAATTCACTTGGAGATACGAAGCCCAGAAAATTAAAAATATGAATAATTTGCCGGATCTACTTTTGAGTTGGATATCCATGTAATAACATTGATTTCAACTTTTTATTTATATCTTCTCAAGCATGAAAATTAAGTTCTCCGTATTGTCTTTTGATATTTATTTGCATAAATTCATATAGTTTAGGATGTTTTTAAAATTAGTTATGGGCCCCGTAAAGTGCATCGAAAAAATTCCACAGCTTTAATTAAGCATTTTTGGAAGCTCAAACAGGCAGAAATAGATAACTTGAAGTTCAGGGGGAGGGAATCGAAATACCTAACACCCATAAAAAAAAGGGGGGGGGGGCTTTTCATTTCTACGTTTCTTTAAATTTAGATTTATTTCTTTCATGAGTCGCGCAGGACGTCGCCATATTGGTTAACTTAGACACGGTTTGCATGTCCCTCAAAGAAAGAGGGAGATATCGCATGATCCAAAAATCCTCATTGAAGAAAACCCGGGCAGCGCCGGGTATTGTAGCTAGTCTTATATATAAATGTGAAAGTATGTATGTATGTATGTTCTTTATACAAATCTACAGTTTTAGACCGATCGTCGCCAGATTTTGCATATATACCAAACAGGTCCGGGATTGAACCGTAGGCTACTTTAAAAGTTCGTCAGAGCTGGGCAAATGCCCGAAATGGGCAAAAAACTGTCGGGCAACAATGGTTTTGGGGCCCTCAACAATCACTTTCGGAACGTTTACTTTGGTTACCGTGGTTCCCAACAATGCGTTTCAGACGTGTATTATACAATGGTTTGTCACATCTTTAATGCTGCCAGTATAACAGTTTATTCCTTTATAACGGTTTGTCACTTTTCCAATCCTCCCAGTAATTGAAGAAAACCCGGGAAGAGCCAGATATTTTTGCTTGCCAAGGGGCCATTCAAGTATTACGTCAGCATCGATGGGGGGAGGGGGGGGGGGAGTTCCGATTTGCTGACTTTTGATGACAAGGGGGGAGGGGGTTTGGATGATGCTTACGTCATCAACCACCTTTTATGAAGATATGAAATATTCTTAATGGCATCTTATTCGGTGCTACAAAAACGGAAAAACCTTTCGATAGTTATTGGGCACGTGAACTAGCATTCTACCTATTGATATAAGTGTTCTACAGAGCCACTTTAATGATCTCTAAATGTTTCACGGATCCTTAAAGTGCTCTGGAAATGTTTCCGGGCCACTTAAGTGCTCTGGAACTGTCTGGAAGTGATCCGTAATTATGCCGCTTATTATTATCCGTAATTATTTCCACTTAAGTAATTTGGGAATGTTCCGCGGGTAACTTTAGTGATGTAGAACCACACTGGGGCCGCTTAAGTGCTCTAAAACTGTGCCACATGTCACTCATGGGATCTCAAATGAGCCACTGGCCACTTAAATGCTCTGGAATTGTGCCGCGGGTCATTTAAGCGAGTTGTAAATGTGCCGCTTAGTTCATTTTAACAAAATTAGGTTTGAGGGGGCAAGCCACATCCGATAACCTTCAGGGCTACATTTGGTCTGCTGGTCAAGGTGATATATGGCTTAAAGGGTGGGTAACAGTGAGTTTCTTGAAGTGAAATTTTGAGTTCTTACCCTTGAAATAGCATTGAAATTAACATAAATCGACTAATAAAATAACATATAAAGTATATATTGAGTAAGGTATTTTCGAAATTTTAATTTTTTGCATTAATTGTTTTCTTGCATTAAAAATATTTTTTTCGTCTGTGGGGGGAGGCGCACGAACCCCTTATGCCCCTTCCCGCGTACGTTTCTGATCCCACCAATAGGAGGTAGCGGGGGGCGTTAGGATGTAGGAGGCAGTGATCACAAAATCTTGCTGACAAAGGGGGAGGGGGTCAAAAATGGCAAAAAATTTGCTTGCGTAATACTTGAACGGCCCTCTATATATACAGGGTGTCCTGTAAGTGCTAATGCGGCCTTTATCTTGCTGAGTCACTACACAGAGCCACAGCTTCGGAATAAACATTTATTACGACGACACATAATGATAATCAGGGTTAATGAAAAAGGAAGGCAGACATAGAAATTTTTGAACCTCACGCTTTCGTGTGCAGTGACTCTCTGCTCTGCTGTTTTCCAGACGGTCGTCTCCAGTACCCGGGATGACACACTCGAGGTCGTTGACCCGACTCTTGGGGGGTCGTCTGCGTGAGACACCACACACTCCCTCCCCAGTGATCACGAGTAATAAGAGGTGATCGCGTACTATGGAGTAGCATCAGTGATCACGAGCACTGTAGACGATCTGGAAAGTGGACAGTACGTCCAGAACGAGTGGTTCTGACTGGTTTCACAGCAGAATCAGCTGCGAGTCTGTCAGACGTAACTGCAGTTGGTACGTTTGGAGATACAGGTACCGGCTCCACCGTCGGATTCACGAGAAATGCCGGTTTAAGCCGATCGACTGACACTGACACAGTTTTTCCTCTTATGTCCACGTTGAACACTTTGTCGGTCCGGCTGATCACTCTATATCGTCCTTCAAATGGCTGTTCCAGAGGACGTTTCACCCTATCAGTTCTCACGAAAACGTGAGAAGTATTTTTCAAATCATGGTGAACAAATGTAGGATGTCCTCCATGCCGTTTGATTGGTCGTGGCTGGAAAGTTTGGACGTGAGTTCTCAGCATTTGTAGAAACTCAGAAGCGTCAGTTGAGTTGGAATTAGCTCGTGCTTGGAAAAATTCACCAGGTAATCGTAAAGTTTCTCCGTACAGTAGTTCTGCAGGTGTGCACCCCAAATCTTGTTTCAGAGAGCACCGAAGACCGAGTAGAACTGTAGGTAATACTTCAGTCCATTTATGGGTTTGATTGCATTTCAACGCGGCTTTGAGAGGGCGATGCCACTCTTCCAACATACCGTTTGCTTGTGGATGGTATCCAGTTGTTCTAACCCGTTTTGCTCCGATGAATTTGGACAGCTCTCGGAATAGCTGCGATTCGAATTGGCGACCTTGATCAGTTGTTACTGTTAAAGGTGTGCCGTATCGAGAAATCCAGGTGGAAAGAAAAGCTGTAGCTACCGTGGTTGCTGTGATGTCGCGGATAGGTACCGCTTCTGGCCATCGTGAAAACTGGTCTATCATTGTTAGGCAATAAGAATATCCATCGGAAATGGGCAGTGGGCCAATGATATCCAAATGAATATGTTGAAATCGTTGGGAAGGTTCCACAAACGATTGTAGCGTGGTTCTCGTATGCTTGTGCACTTTGGATCTTTGGCATGGTATGCACACTTTTGTCCATTTAGCACAGTCTTTAGCTAGACATGGCCAAATGAATCGCTTTCTGACCAAATCAATAGTGCGTCTAATTCCTGGGTGTGAGAGTTTGTGCATATTCCAAAACACATCATATCGAAATTTTTCTGGAATATAAGGTCGAACAGCACCTGTTGATAAATCGCAGTAGAGCGCTTTAGCTGCGTCTGGAAGAAATACTTTCTTCAGTTGCAAAGCTGATTTGCTCTTTAGAAGTTCGTCTAGTTCTTTATCCCCCTCTTGTTGCTCAGCGATGGCAGTAAAATCAAGAGGTCCAGGAACTGAAATTGCTGTTACGCGTGATAAGATATCAGCGGAAATATTTTGCGATCCAGGAATATGGCAAATGTTCGTTGTGAACTGCGATATATAATCTAAATGCCTTAGCTGTCTAGGTGAGCATTTTTCACTTTTTTGTCGAAACGCATAGCACAGTGGTTTATGGTCACTGAAAAGTATAAACTCACGAGCTTCAAGCATATATCTGAAAAATTTTATGGAAGAATATGCGGCAAGAAGTTCTCGATCGTATGCGCTATACCGTGTTTCGGTGGGTGAAAGTTTACGTGAGAAAAAACCTAGCGGTTGAAGACCATTGTCCGTCACCTGGTGCAGTGCACCGCCTATAGCATAGTCGGAAGCATCTACGTGTAGAGCTAATTGGGCAGACGGGGATGGATGTGCCAACAATGCGGCATTAGCTAGTAGCTTTTTGCAATCTTCAAATGCTTTCAAAGTTGATGTAGACCACACAACTTTTGTTTTGTCTTTTCTTTTTTTCGTAGAACCTTTCAATAGATCATGCAGTGGCACTTGTGTCTCAGCTGCATGCGGTAGGAAACGGCGATAAAAATTTATGAGACCTAAAAATTTACGCAATTGCTCAATTGTTTCCGGTTGCTTGAAATCGAGTACAGCTTGTACTTTGTCTGGGCGAGGTGTGATACCAGATGGTTTGATCACATGTCCCAGAAATTCGAGCTCAGAAACACCAACAGTATGGCTTAGTTTTAAATGTGTCAAAATGCATATTTGAAGACGTTGGAAAATTTGTTTTAAATGAATTTTGTGTTCTTCGGCATTTTCAGAAAAGCATAGAATGTCATCAAGATATACATAGCAGAATGGTAAACCTCGTAATACTTCATGCATGAACCGCATAAAAGTTTGAGCGGCATTTACGAGACCGAAGCTCAATCTTGTATACTCGAATAAACCCCAAGGGGTTGTGATTGCGGTTTTCGGTATATCTTCTTCGGCAATGCCAATCTGATGGTATGCCTTGAAGATGTCTAGTCTAGAAAAAATAGACTTACCATGCAATTCTTGAGAAAAGTCTTGAATATGGGGTATCGGGTAAGAATCAAATTCCGTAACACTATTTAGACGACGATAATCACCGACAGGACGTACAGTACCATCTGCCTTGGGCACGATATGTAACGGAGAGCTCCAAGGGCTTTTGGAGGGCCGGATAATCCCTTGTTCCAAAAGGAATTCAAACTCGGTTTTCACCTGTTGTTGAATTTTTGGATTGAGACGTCGAGGCTTCGAAGCCACCGGTGGTCCTCCAGTGATGATATGGTGTCGCGTCACATGTTTCACTGTTTTACCGATCTGTGAAGGGTTGAAGACATCTGGGAATTCTTGAAATATAGCACTGTATTCAGAATCTCCAATGGTAGTGACGGAAGGTTGTGTTGTGGGCTTGATCGATCCGAGTACCCGTAATGATGTTTGCGAATCGATGAGTCGTCGGTTTCGCACATCAACGATTAGGTTGAAGTTGCTGAGAAAATCAGCTCCAAGTATTGGTGAAGTGACGTCAGCTACGAGAAATGTCCAGGGAAAAGGTTTCCGGAGACCTAAATCAAGTTTCTTGACAGTGGAACCATAGGCAAGAATCTTGCTGTTGTTAGCGGCGAACAAATGGAAACTTGGATGTAGTGCTGACGAATTTTTTTTAGGCGGTATAACAGAAACTTCACTGCCAGAGTCAACAAGGAAACGGTCACCCGTAACTCTGTCACTCACGAAGAGCCTGCTGGATTTGTTGCCCGATTCCATCATACCAGCGATGATGGAAGGTCGTCGTTTTTTTTCTGGAATTTACATGGCTGACGGCAGTAGCGGGCTTTCTCACCGAACTTGTTGTGATAGAAGCAGATATCCCGTGCTTGACTTGAACGAGATGTTGAACGCCTAGCTCGTCGCTGTTGGGAGTTACTGCGATATCTCCCTCTAGAGAGTCGATTCACCGTAGCCGTTAGCTCTGCCACTTGTTTGGTGAGCGTTTCGATGACTGATGACGAATCGTTTCGATCTTGAGTTGGCTGCATTTGCGATGATGATGATGATGATTGGATTCGACACACGTAATTTTGGGTAGTGACTTCAGCCACTTTGTCGGCTAGGACAGCAAGTTGATCTAATGGCTCACTGGAAACCGATAACACTGCTTGAATATTTTGCGGTAAGCGTTGCATCCACAAGGTGCGTAAGAACTCGTCAGTGACTTTGTTGCCGGAGAGTTCTTTCATCTTTCGCAGCAGTTGACTTGGCTTTTGATCGCCCAGCTGTAGCTCGTTCAAAAGTTCCTTGACTTTTTGATGTTCCGTCGCGACGAACTCCTTTATGAGGCGATCCGACAAGGCTTGATAGCGGTTGATTGCCGGAGGATTTAATATCAGATCCGAGACGAAAGACAAGCATTCTCCGTCCAAGGAAGAGACCAAGGCTGCATACTTCGTGTCATCGTTAGTGATTCCACAGAGTTGAAAAGCACTGTTGCACTGTTGAATCCATAGTTGGACATTGGATTTCCAAAACGGAGGTAATCGAAGTCCAATCCTCGAAACTTGAGCATTTTCTTCCGCCATCGCTCAGCTCCAACGGGAGAGAGAGAAAAAAAAGAAGAGAAGACGAGAGAGGAGGAGGAGGTCACACACCAGGAGAGAAAAAGAGTAGACGATGATGCGTGGGCGAGAGGGGTCTGTTCTTCAGGGGCCTGTTTGAGGGAAGAATCGAGTCGTCGTAACCACAGACATAATGGAGGCTCGGAAAGAAGAAAATTTCCGAAAATGCATGAGATTAAATCTTCAATGAAGATGGACTTTTTTTGATGGTTAATGTTCCTAAACGTCGCTGGTCACCACTGCTGAGTCACTACACAGAGCCACAGCTTCGGAATAAACATTTATTACGACGACACATAATGATAATCAGGGTTAATGAAAAAGGAAGGCAGACATAGAAATTTTTGAACCTCACGCTTTCGTGTGCAGTGACTCTCTGCTCTGCTGTTTTCCAGACGGTCGTCTCCAGTACCCGGGATCACGTGACACACTCGAGGTCGTTGACCCGACTCTTGGGGGGTCGTCTGCGTGAGACACCACAATCTCATCAACCGCCCAATGTATAGGTATAGTTTCAATTAAAAAAATTCTCAAAAGACGTTTGAATAATATTCGCTGCACAAGCTGGACATATGACGTCGCTAACAACAGAGGACAACAACTACGACGACTCAATTGGGAATAAAAATTTTGAACGCCAACTGATGAACTCAATGCTTGCCTCAAATCATCAACACTCTGGCACAAAGTTATTATACAGTATATAAATTACAAATGTACATAAAATTAACAAAAATACAATATTTGAAGTACAAAATTAAATGGGGAATGAAAATGAAAAACACAGAAATTGAGTTGACTAAATTTTTGTGTTCTCTTTTCAGGTATCTTGCAAGTAGGTGCACCTTCTCAGATCTACACTACACGTTCAGGATAGGCATTTCGACAGCAAGCATGATCGCCAAGAAAGTATGTACAGCTATATGGTCAGTAATGAGGTCAGGATTTCTTCCCCACACCATCGAAAGAACTGTGGAAAAAAGTAGCTACAGATTTCGAAAAAAATGCCAATTTTCCGCATTGCATTGGGGCGGTTGACGGAAAACACATTCGTATCATTTATCTCAGAGGTAGTGGCTCAATATTCTACAACTACAAAGACTATTATTCTCTGGTGCTGATGGCGGTAGCAGATTCGAATTATCGTTTTGTGCATGTGAGTGTCAGCAGCTATGGTAAAGATTACGATTCTTCAATTTTTAAGCGAAGTGGGTTATGGAAAGCCATTGTGGAAGAAAGACACCAGCTACCAGAAGATAAATGTCTGCCCTGAACACAAAGTCCCCAAGTGCCTTATTTCTTCGTTGGGGACGAAGCGTTTGCACTCCACAAACATCTATTAAGACCTTATGGTGGATCAAACCTTCCGTTAGGAAAAAAAAGTGTTCAACTACCGTCTGAGTTGGGCGAGACGTTATGTTGAGTGCGCGTTTGGCATTCTAAGTAACAAATGGAGAATATTTCACGAAGCAATGAACGTTGAACCTGACTTCGCAGTTGACATTGTCAAGGCTTGCATTGTTTTGCATAATTTTGTACGAGAGAGGGATGGCATACAGTTTGAGGACACAACAACGATAGCAGGGTTGGAAGATTTGCAAACCAGAACATTCATCACGCGGAGGTTTGTCAGCAAACTGCGTGAAGCAAATACTATGTGACTACTTTGTTACAGTGGGAGCAATCCCATGGCAAATGTCAAAAATCTGAAAATTTCGACCAGGTGCTCCCATAATTACCGATATTAGACAAACAGGCGAGGTATAGGTAAACTTTGTGATTTACGAATACTAATTTCATGGATGGCATCATTTTTATTATTTCAGCTTGCAGACTCGGAAGCATATTCCGATGAATTATTATTATTACTATTATTATTTTGTAAAAGAATATTCAGTATAATAAATAAAAAGTTGGAAATTACTCACCAAATTCATTTTTAAGCTGATCTCCTATGGCATCAAAGTGGCTTTAAGTTCATCTCCTATGGCTTTAAGTTCCGCACAAACTTCTTTCCATGCCTTTTTTGTCTCTGTCCTTATAAATTTCCAGGGATTTATCCCACAATACTGGTCTACCTTCTATTAGTGAAATCATAAGTTCCAGATCGATATATTCATTCATCATGATCACCAGCAATTTGACCTCGAAAAAAAATAGACTAGTACGGACGACAGACGATAATAAGTCGTGGCGTGTGAATGCATATACCGAGTCCCGTACTCGACCACCAACACGGCGACGACACGCCGTCGTCCATTTTCAGCCGTTGGGACGACAGCTTCAGCGCCATCGGACGACAAAAAGTCGTCTGTCGTGCTTTGTGAAAGGACCCTATTCTTTCTTCACTTGACTACTCCCCTACCACGACAAAATGGCTGCCAGCACTTTTCTCGGACGACCAAAATCGTGGCGTGTAAAAGACTAGCGGCTAAAAATCCGACATTCCCTACTGAACTCGACCAATCACAGAGGAGCGGGAATGAGTTACTCTCGAACCGTAAATTTAGCGGCGTAAACACTGTAAGAGAAGTGTAAACAACAGATTGAAACCTTCCGAGCTGGAGAAAAGTTAAAATAGTTCCAGAAGGAAGTGGTTGGGCTGTAACCATAGACCGTTCAAGTATTACTAAAGCAAAATTTTATGGGTTTTTACCCCTCCCCAACCCCACTTGTCAGCAAAATCAAGTAAACTGGACCAAAACCTTCTAGATTAGTACCGTTATTAACCAAGGGGGCTGCCCTCCCCATTCTCGAGAGATATGCGGGTGGGGGATATAATAATATATTGTATAATGTATACCCCCCTCGTGACCTCCAAGAAATGAAAATTGAATTTAAAAATTTAAATTCAAATAATTTTAATGAAATATTGTATAAAAATATCTGTACTGTTTTCATTAATTTCTGTAAATTTAAAATGTTTTTTGAAAGCTTGTGATGAGAGGAAATATTTTACCCTGTACCCCCCCCCCCCTTAAAGGTAAGGCCCCTCTTTACTTCTCTTGTTGATCTGAAGCAACCTAGTAGAATAGATCAGGATCTCAAGACATTGCACTGCTGAGGTGAGCACCTCTACCAATCAACAAAACAACCATCAATTGCCATTGCGCTTTATAATATTTTACTAGCATCTTGTGTGCCAGTAAAACAAACTATATTTTTTTTGATTCCTTAATAGTGCATGTACATTTTGAATGCCCAGAAGAGCATCGATCAAGTTGGTTTCAAAACCCCTTTCAGAAGAAATGTAAATGTAAGAAAACCCCTTTCACCCCTGTATGAAGAAATTCGCTCCAGAATCACTTTTGTTTGTTGAAACACAATTTCCCATAACTTTCTATGGAATATTGTTTGATTTATTCCAGGTATGGCTCAAAATTTAAAATACCAAGTTTGTTTTTTTAAAATACCAAGGAATGTTATAAAGACGATAAAAACTGACCAAACGCTAAAACGAATAGCTTTGAGAGCTATAAATGAGAATTTATAGGAGTGTAAGATACAGATCTTTTTATTTTAAACTATGCACACAAACACCAGCTTTATTCTGCTTAAGCCAGTGTTAACACAGTCGAGTGTGTAGGTGTCCCCCATCCATTTGTGTTTTGGTACATCTGGAGAAAAGATTACAAAAAAGGGGATGTGAGTAAATCAATCTTCGAGTGACATTCTGACAATGATTAGCTTAAATTCATCTCATGATGCAGCTGATTTATGTCATTGCTTGCATTTGCATCAAAGAAAATGTTCATTAATCGCATCTGTTAGCCAAGGCAGAAAAAAAAATTGTTAGCCAAGGTACTGTAGTTATATATCCTCGATAAACTGATATATTCAATTTTTTTCAAACCCGATTTGAATAAAGCCATGCCAATATGTTCTCATCCAAATGCTTAGATAATCTTCATTCCAATCCTTCCCTTCCTTGCTATTAAAAGCAAATATAAAACCCTATTTTTCCCTATTGGTGCTTACGTAATATTTGAACGGTTGTGAGAATAATAGAAATGTACAAATAATTATACACAGTGAGAGGGAAAAAATTTTTGAACACAAAATTTTTTATCAAGTCATATGTTATTGAATGATGTTTAACATAAATAAACAAAGTTGCACACACTATGGCATAGTCCCAAAGGCAATTAGAAATAAACACGTTTTAAATATTTTGAAATTTAATTTTTTTTTTAATTGCTGCTTGTATTTCCATAGATTGAAAATGCTATTTTTCAAAGTATTCTGTAATACTGTGCAGATGTACGTGGTGTTTTGAATTTTTATACATTAGAGAATAAGCAATTTCCTGATATAGCAGAGAGGATCAGACCATCAAAATCAATATGAGATCACAGACATTCTATAACATTGAAGATAAACATATATATACAGTAGATAAACAGATATAAACTGTAGAATAAACAATTATTCTAACAGCCGAGAGGATAAGGCCATCAATAAGACATTGCAGACACGATTCTACAATATTAAAAATAAACATGATCATGAATTAAATTTTTAATATCATAGACCGTGTTGCTCTGCCCAAAGAGACTTTTTTTACCCTTTCAGGGACAATCCTGAGATATCTTGTCAAACCTGATCTGCTTTATTTCTGTCACCCAAAATATTTTGTCTTCTATAAAAATGCAGTGAAACTGTTTTTACAATAAAATGTTTTCCATTCCCCTCCAACCAATCAACTGTCAGTGGGCAGAGTTAGCTATTGTTCTAGGTTAGATAAGAAGAAGAAGCGAGAAAAAAAAGAGAAATATATGCTCAATATATAAATAATACAAAAAGGGTTTTCATAGAAAGCCACACACGTAATGGCAAAGTTTTGCAATTTCAAATGTGGCAATTATAATGCTGATCAGGAAAATTTCAAAAACCACTCAAAGGGTTAAATGGGAGTTTGGCTTAGATTTGCACCTTAAAATTGAAAAACCAACTTGAGCTGACCATCCCAAACAGTGGGGCTAAAACAACTTTTAATAACTTACCACTAATCATGAGGTAATCCCAAAATATTGGTCTGAGGATGTGTTGTATCCACAGTGTGTACCAAGTCAAGAAAAACCTTAAGGGTTGTGGAAAAGATTAGTTTTCTAAATTCAAAAGTCATAAGCTTGTCACAAAAATTCAGCGATACAAGTGGAAATTGTAGTAAACCACTTTGAAAGTGCTCGAATGTTAATGAATTTAGACAGCTTTATTTTTTTTTTGGTTCCTTTGTTTTCCCCACATTGAATAAATCATGGAAACGGCATGCGCGAAGAGACTTAGACATTGTAAATTCTATTTTATTTCATCCCAAAGATTTCTTTAATTCTATTGATTCATATTTAAAAGGGGTTGACAGAAATTAAACATATAGTTAATTACAGGAAAGCATAGGTGTACGTAGAATTTTCTCAAGGAGAGGATTTTCAGATTTTTTATCCTTCTTTGCAGGAAAGTATACTTACTGTAGAAAATATAATTACAAGGAAATGTACTTAATATGCAGGAAAAATAAGAACAGAAAAATACATGTAATGTAGGAAAAGTAATTACAGGAAAATACACAATGTAGGAAAAATTACAGGAAAATGTACTTTTAATGTAGGAAAAATAAAAAAAATATACGTAATGTAGGAAAAATAATAACAGGAAAATGTATTTAATGCAGGAAAAATAAAAACAGAATTATACACAATGTAGAAAAAGCAATTATAAAAGAAAAATCAATTAACCTCAAATACATGAACCCAAACCAACAGGAAATTGATGAAAAAAAGAGAACTATGTAGAAAATATTGATGGAAAAAAATAAAGATGAGAGCCAGAAAAAAATGAGAAAAGAGCGCAGAATATTACAAAATTACGAGAACGCGCTTGCGCATTGTAAGTTCCGAACAGTTTCCGAAGTCACGACAGTTTCCGAAGTATTGTACACGAAGTAACGACCGGTTCGAGAGTAACTCACTCCCGCTCCTCTGTGATTGGTCAAGTTTACCAGGGAATGTCGGATTTTTAGCCGCTAGTTGTGAAAGGGGCCTAAAAATATAAACTAAACTAATCGCTGACGGTGCGCGGCCACGGTGCGGAGATGTGTGAACGGCTGCATTGCTTAGCATTGAGCTATTCTTTTACCAAGTGATGACCTACACTTTGCCGACAAGTGTCGGGCACGGTGCGGGTATGTGTGTCTAGACCTTAAAACCCAATATTTAGTGACCGAACTGTACATTTCTATGGCTGGATGCTCCCTCTAGTAATGTAAACTCGATCTTCTTCTTCTTCAATGATACAGGGCTTAATGCCTTCGTGCCATCTCCTGTTAGAGAAAAATATTACATAAGAACATGTCATAAAAAGTATACTAACGAAAAAGTTACCATAAACACAGAACACACAGGAATTCCAACATTTTCCATTCTTCTCTCTTCTTCAGAAGGATATGGAGAAAAAAAAAAAGAACACAAACCAGACGAACAAACGCAGATGGAGATGTCATGAGATGGAGAAGAAGTCTTCAGGCTTAAGGGACGATGCTAAGCCGCTTTAAAATGATATTATGACATGGAGTCCTTGGATGAGTGTGTGGTAACAAAACTGGACCAAACAACCAAGGCAGAAAAAGACACAAAAACCAAACGAGAGAAAAAAAAAAGGAGGAGAAAAAAAAACAGCTCACGAGAAACGTTGACTGAGGGTAAAAAACTTCTCAAAGCTACAGATAATACTCTCAGGCTTGCCTGAACAGAATTCGGACCAACAACTGACTGGTGGGGAAAGAGAACTAAAAGTTGAGAAACGAACCTGGGAGAACCTAATACAAGAAAACAAAAAGTGAGAGGAAGTTTCAGGTACATTGCATGCATTGTAGACAAAGAGGGTTAGCCATTTTCCTAATACGATGGAGGTAATCATTCAAGGGAGCTCTATTGCAAATGAGTTTGTAAAACAAGCATTTCAACCTTCTATTCGAAAAAAAAGAGGAGAAGTTCTGGCAGCAGTTATAGAAGGAGCTAAACTCAGGATAAGATGATAACTCAGGATATAGATAAGATGATAACTCAGGATATAGATAAGATGATAACTCAGGATATAGATAAGATGGTAACTCAGGATATAGATAAGATGATAACTCAGGATATAGATAAGATGATAACTCAGGATATAGATAAGATGATAACTCAGGATATAGATAAGAGCATTACGGATATTTTCCTTGAAATGGCGAGAGTAAAAAGAACGAATGTCCTCCACATAAAGGGAGATAACGATAAGATAAACAGTGGAAGAAGCTACAGTTCGAAAATGATTGTCAATTGTCTCATTAATGGCAATGCCCGAATGACTTGGAACCCAAATTAGTGATATGCTGTTTACCAATGAACTAGTATGAACAAATTGAGCATACAAGAGGTGAGTCACCGTAGACGAATGAATAGAAAAATTGTCGAGAGCCATGATGACTGATTTGGAATCCGTAAATATTGGAGCATTAGAAGATTGAAAGAAGGATCTGAGGCCTAAAGTAATAGCAAGGGTCTCCGCAGTGAAGACTGAGGAGACTTTATTAATGAACTTTATTAAAGACTTTTGATAACTTTGGTAACACAGCAGAAAGCTCCACAAGCCACTTGAGACGATTTAGACGCATCTGTAGCTATTACATGAGCATTGAGCGGCAGAGAATCAATATACTCTTGAAACATTGTTTGGTAAGGGATGGTAGAATTAGTTTTGTGAAAATTAAGACCCTCCGATATGAAATAGACATTCGAGGGTATCCACGGCCAGAATGAATAAATTGGACACAACATGGACCTATCGGAAAAACCAATGGTATTATTGAACTGTGATATTTTCCTTGCCAAAGATGGAGAGAGGCGACGAAAGCCTGAATCCATAAGGTTGGAGTGACCCTGCGTGGGAGAGGCTGTGGCAGAAATGCAAGATAACCCAATTCTGAAGAGAATAGAATCCTGAAAGGAGGGTAGGGCGAGAATGGTTCTGAGTTTGTCTATGCAAGTTGACGTAGGAAGGCCTAAGATATGTTGCTTCACAAAACAACAAAATAGATAAAGAGAAATTTATTCACACAGAGGTGTTACAACCTTGTCGAGCGCAGGAAGGAAGACCAATAATTTCTTTTCTTCCTCCACGGAAGCGCGCGCTTTCTCGTGACGATCGCAGCGCCACAGTACGCCCCCCCCCCTCCAGTGCGGATCGCACGAACTAATTATTGACAACAAAAGAAAGAAAAAAATATATATATACACATATAAGGACGGATTATGAATGCACTTATAAAATGAGACGATTCGGGGGACGACTCGCTCTGCCGTAACGGGTCACAATGGGTTTACTGTTTGTACTGTCACTGTTAGTGGCAATGTGCGCTGGTTTCACTCGTGCAACGTTCATACATGCGTTTCTTCCTTTGCATTTGATGGTGATAGTGTTATTGCGCCTTGCGACCACTTCATAGGGGCCATCATACGGGCACTGCAATGGCTTCTTGACAGCGTCATTGGGAAGGAAAACATGAATGGAATGATCAAGTTCTTCATGGATGAATGTTATGGATTTATTATGGTGAGACGCTGGGAGAGGTCGAATTTTCGAAAAGTGTTGTCGTAATTCAGTGAGCAACTGTTTCTCATTGACGTCTGTGGTGGAAGCTGAGAAGAACTCGCCAGGGAGTTTGATAGGTTCACCATATACCAGTTCAGATGTAGAGCATTCCAGTTCCGGCTTGTATGCCGCTCTTAGTCATAGAAGGACGATTGGCAATACTGCCACCCAATCTGTTGATGAATGGCACTTGATCGCTGCTTTAAGGACGCGATGCCACCTTTCAACGGCACCATTCGCTTCCGGATGGTATGGAGTGGTACGATTTTGTTTGATCCCCAGTAGTTTGCCGAGAGATCGGAATAGATCACTCTGAAATTGTCGACCTTGATCAGTAAAGATCACTTCTGGTACTCCAAACCGTGCAACCCAAGTATGTATGTAAGCCTTAGCAACAGTCTCAGCAGTAATATCTGCTATAGGAATGGCTTCGGGCCATCTTGAAAAGCGATCTACGCAAGTGAGGCAGTAGCGATAACCTTCTGATAATGGAAGCGGGCCCACTATGCCGATGTGCACGTGACTAAATCGTCGAGATGGAGATACGAACTGTCCAATATGAGGGCTGGTATGACGATGAATTTTTGACCTCTGACAGGCGATGCACGCTTGAGCCCAATTTCGGATGTCTTTTTTCATGTTCGGCCATACATATCTGTCGATGATCATTTTAACAGTGGATTTAGCACCCGGATGCGCAGGTTGATGAATAATTTTGAACATTTCCCAACGGTATTGTTTAGGGATATAAGGCCGTGGTTTAGATGTCGAGGTATCGAAAAAAAGTTGTGTTTTTCCAGATGGGGAAGAGAGCTGTTGAAGAGCGAGTGAAGATGGTATATTTCCGTCAAGCAACTGCTTCAGTTCAAGGTCATTCTTCTGTGCTTCAGCGATGAGGTCGTAATTCATGGAAGAAGGAAAAAGTAGGTCAACTCCTGCTCGCGAGAGAGCATCCGCTACCACATTGCTTTTTCCCTCGATATGACGAGTATCAGTTGTAAACTGAGAAATTAGATTTAATTGATTAATTTGTCGAGGAGAAAGCTTATCGGGTTTCTGATTGAAAACGAACACTAACGACCTATGATCTGTGAAAACCGTGAAAGGTTTACCTTCCAGTAAATATCGGAAGTGAATGATCGATGCAAAAATTGCCAAAAGTTCGCGGTCATAAGCACTGTACCGCTTTTCAGTATCACTCAGTTTGCGGGAAAAAAACCCGAGCGGCTGCCTGCTATCATTGACTCGTTGTTGTACCACTGAGCCGATAGCTATGTTGCTGGCATCTGTCACGAGTGCGATTGGGGAATAGGGCCTCGGATGTGTCAAAAGAACTGCTTCTCTAACAGCGCGTTTTGTGTCATCGAAAGCTTTAATGAGCTCTGGTGTCCAGGTAATAAGTGTTTTGTCGTGACGTGTACAATTTCGACGTACTAGATGCAGTGGCAATTGTATCGCAGCCGCTTTCGGTAAAAAGCGACGGTAAAAATTAACCATACCGACAAATCGGCGAAGTTCTGCCTTGTTTTTGGGTCTTGGGTAAGAGTCAATGGCATCGACCTTGGCTGGTAGTGCCCTGAGAGTTGACTAAATGTCCTAGAAACTTGATTGAGCTGCATGCGAACACGCATTTGTCGATATTTATTTTTAATCCGTGTTCACACAGACGTTTCAAGACCTCACTCACATGATAGACGTGCTCTTCAAGGTTTGAAGATGCAATTAACACGTCGTCTAGATAAGGGAAACAGAATGGAAGTCCTCGCAATATTTTGTCTATATAGCGCTGAAACATTTGCGCTGCGTTTCGCAACCCGAAACTGAGGACGTTAAATTCAAAGAGTCCGAAAGGGGTGACAATAGCAGTTTTTGGTACATCGGAAGCAGACAATTGTATTTGATGATAAGCGCGTTTCAAGTCTATGGTAGAGAAGATGCACTTACCGTGCAGATCCACAGTGAAATCCATAATATTCCGAATGCTATATCTGTCAGGAACTGTCTTCGCGTTGAGAGCTGTATAATCGCCACAGCATCTCCACGAGTCATCGGATTTTTTCACCGTGTGGAGGGGACTGGCCCACTGACTATTTGAAGGGCGACATATACCTATGGTAATCATTTTATCGAACTCAGCTTTGGCAGCTCGCAGCATCTCCGGGCCTAATCGACGGGCTCTCGCGTAAACCGGTACTCCTGTAGTTTCGATGTGATACACCGTTTCGTGTGTTGCTTGCACTGGACTTGATGTTTCTTCCATGAGCTCCTTATATTCTTGTAATAGATTGCGGAAAATTTCATGTCCACATGTCACAGTTATTGCAGGGGAAACAGTTGGAGAAACAGTTGTTCCGGTTGTAGACCGTTCACCCCCGTTGTTGACCAAAACTCGGTTTCCCAAATCCACGGTGAGTCGGAATCTTTTGAGAAAATCGGCGCCGATTATTGGTAGGGATACATCAGCAATGGTAAACACCCATGAAAAAGTTTTTGTCTTAGTTTTATCATTTTCTTTCCGTATGTTTTTATTGTAGAACCGTTTGCCGCGGTAAGCGTGAGTAGTGACTGTGGTCATGGCCCCCACATGCTAGTGCCGGGCCCCCAGGCCAGGATTTTTCACGGGGGCCCCTACCCCCCCCCCCGAAAAATTTTGTGCACCTCCCTTGAGAAAAGATTATGGTGTATTTTTTCAGTAAAAAAAAAGAAACTCCTTTCGGCAAGATAAAAATGTTGAATGCCCCCCCCCCCTTCCCATGAGAAAATCCTGCATACGATACGGCATTTGTATATGCAGCAAAATATCACGCGCTACAACGATAATCAATACATCTACAATGATATTTTTTTCATATCTTGTTTGGAATTACCTGGCTTAATGTTAAACTCTCGGTACAACGACATCATCTACTATGATAAACCCCTCTATAACACGATATATTTAGATTTTTGAAATCGCTACAACAATATTTTTTATAGAGATATTGATGGCTTCTTTCTCAGCCAGAGATATCAAGGAAACAGTTATTTTTCCGGATAGTATGCTGAGGTGAGCTCGGAAAGAAAAGTCATCACGTCTCCGCCGGGACTCGAACCCAGGCCCTCTTGCATACCGGGCAAGCATGCTACCATCTACACCACTGGAGACACATGAATCTGCCTTCCTAATTTTACGCACTGTGTCGTGAGGCGCTGAAGTAGAGGCATTAGTAGCCTCATCACTCAGTAGCCTCAGTAGGTATCAAGTTTCCTTGATATCTCTGGCTGAGAAAGAAGCCATCAATATCTCTCTAAACCGTCCGACCCGGGGGCCATTTCCTGAAGTTAAGAGAGGCTACTACTGCCTCTACTTCAGCGCCTCACGACACAGTGCGTGAAATTAGGAAGGCAGATTCATGTGTCTACAGTGGTGTAGATGGTAGCGTGCTTGCCCGGTATGCAAGAGGGCCTGGGTTCGAGTCCCGGCGGAGACGTGATGACTTTTCTTTCCGAGCTCACCTCAGCATAATATCCGGAAAAATAACTGTTTCCTTAATATTTTTTATATTTTGTTCAAAATCGTTTTGAATTTAATTTTAACTTCTCCACTTGTTCTCGTTCTTTTGAAGACTTCTGATGACATCAATATTTTGCACTAAATGATCACCGAAAGCTTACGTTATTTTTATTGCTGCACTATATGTACGAAACATAAAAGCACTATGCGGTAAGCTTCTGTACAGGGACAATACACATCTAAGTGAATTTTATAAATAAACTAATCAATTACAATTTTTTGTAACGAATAAATACATAAAAGCGTATTTTCCGATAATATTAACAATGCCGATATAGAAAAAATGACAATAGCATAAATTTGATCACACGTGAGGATAATGTTTAATCCCTCTTTAATCCCTCTGCCACAATATTTTTTTGGTCCGTAGAATATTGTTATATCGAGGTTTCACTGTATATTTAAACTAAATAAAATATAATTGCGTGTGTGTAATAAATATTATTACATTTCGAGATATGATTATGTGATTTGTATATAATTTTACGCAATACAATAGAGTTCCCCTATGGGCCAGTTAAGAGAACAAATTGGTTAGGCGATATGGTTTTCCCATAGAAACTTGTGATTGCCATAGGCGTATTGCCATTTTCACGAGGGTGGGGGGTTACGTTCTTTTTTCCTGCAATATAACCCTATAATCTCGGCTCTGGGGGTAAGAACCCTAAACCCCCTTTGCATACGCCAATGGTGATCGTGATCCATGGTCGGCAGGGCTGCAACTGGGGGGGGGGGGCAAGCATGTATCTTGCCCAAGACCAGAAGGGTGCGCAAAATTCACCTTTTATAGCCTCTTCTTCAAAATTACAGGGGGGGGGGGGGAGGAATGTCAAAATGTGATTACCTCAGCTGATGAAGCATTTAGTTGCGGCCCTGATGGCTAGTGTTCAATGTCAAAGTCTCTCGATTAACGATAATACCTCTATTATGGTATTTTTCTTCGTCCGCAGAATATCGTTATATCGAGATTTCACTGCAGTTTTATCATGCATAATACTAGCTATAACCCCCGGCGCTGCCCGTATTTCCTTCATTTATTGGGAGGATTGGAAAAGTGACAAACCATTACATAGGAATAAGTATATAATACTGGCAGGATTAAAGAAGTGACAAACCATTGTGTAAAGGCATACGCACGTGTAAAACGCATTACTAGGGAACCACGGCAACCAAAGTAAACATTCTGAAAGTGATTGTTGGGGCCCAGAAACCATTGTTGCCCGACGGTTTTTGTCCATTTCGGGCATTTGCCCTTCTCTGACGAACTTTTAAAGTAGCCTATCGTTCAATCTGGTCCCTGATTGGTATATATCCAAACTTTGGCGACGATCGATCTAAAATTGTGGATTTGAATAGAGAACACACAGATAAAAAATCAATTATATATATAGATATATATGCACAGTATCAAATTTGTCCTTAGTTTCTCTCAGATAAGATATCCACCACATCTCTATAGTTTCGTTGTTCACCAAGCAAGCAAGTATAATCATACTACACCAAATGAAACTACTGTAGAGTCTCTACATGACGAACCAGTTTGAAACGTGTTTTACACAAAACAAAATTTCTATCCAAACGTTTAACTTTAATTTAGAACATCAAAGATTATTTCTATAACACACGGGTTCTCAAACTGTGCACCTCCAACCTTTGTCAGGATGTGAGGTTTTCGAAAATATTCTTTGTTAAACAGTTCTGGAAAGCCGGGGGAGCTCGTGGATGAGCATTAAAAAGGGGAAAAGGGCACCTCAGGTGGAAAAAGTTTGAGACGCCCTGCTCTAACGTGAAGTTATTCCATGCAATGATTTTTTTGATAAAACGAAGCGATTCCGTTATTCCAGGCGATTCACTACAGGCGTCCAAAAGAATAAATGAATTTAGTGAATTAAAGAGTTAATAAAAGTAATAATACTGAAAACTATTTTCATTGGCCTTTTGGTTGAACTACCGGTCTGAAAAATTGTGTGTGTGAACTGAAATAATTCCAATATTTATGTTCACTTCATCTATTCAACTGAGCAACTTGACAATTCTGTTACAGTCGTTTATACGACGTTCAAGAGGCCGAGTCAAAACGTTTTATAAAACACGTTTTATGTGTAAAGTCGAAGTGAATAACTGAGCCTTTTTAAAAAGTTATTCCCCCCTCCCATACATATAAAATTTTGTTATAAAATTTTGTGTTTAATAGCATTCCAATTGTGTTCTAAAAAATCATTTCATACTTGAGAGGAAATTAATTCACATTTCAAATCATTTAAAGAAATAAAATTTAGCACAACATATTACCTTTGGGGCACGACATTGGGTACAAAATTGTCTCGACTTGAGAAAATTTCCCCGTCTTGGACTTTTTTTTGGCACTGGATGATTTTCAATCAGGAGGTTTGTTTCTCTTCTTTATAATCGTTTCAAAAAGTTGAAACGAAGATATTCAACTGGTTTGCAAGATGAACTTTAGTTATCAATTTAAAATTCTTGTTGAATTCTTCCAAAATTTCCAGTTTTTTTAGAGAGCGTTTTTTGTTTTTCCTACATTACGAACGGCGGATTTGACACAGTCAGCAAGCAGTGCCGTCTGAACGCATGGCCCCACCCGAGCACGGCCCGGAGGCCTCAAAAGAAGAGGTTCCTCACAAAAATGGGAACTAATTGAAATTTTCGAGAATTCTCCAGGTTGAGCTTCAGAAAAATCAATTGGCCCTGGGCCCATGATGCTCTTAAAACGGCCCCGTCAGCAAGCAAAGCACCACATCGAAAGAAAGTTCTACAGGAAATACAGGTGTGCCGTATCTGTCTATTTTCGGCAGACCTGTACCCCCCAAATGCTTACAGTAGACTTTCTCACCCTCTCGGGATAACGTTGAAAACATAGGAAGAGAAAACATTCTGAAAGGTCATGTGGCCGTCAAAACAATTGAAACCCATTTCTTCGGGACTCTCCACATCTGCGTATTCTCAGAAAGAGGCAATAAACAAATCACCTAAGTGTCCACTCTAAATGGTCATCAGTAGAGCCCGAATTATATGCACTAAAAAAGTGGCAAAATATGCTCTAAAAATATGCAAATAGGCACTTAAAAATGCAAAAATATGCACTTGAAAATGCAAAAAATATGCACTTAAAAATGCAAAAAATTTACACTTGAAAATGTAAAAAATATGCACACACACATTTAAAAATGCAAAAATTTGTACTTAAAGTACAAAATGTGCACTTAAAATACAAAAATGTACATCAAACACCTCAGAATATGCATTAGAAATCTTGAAAAGTCAAAATATCCGAAATATGCATAAAAAAAAATGAGAAAATCATGCAAAAAATAAGCTGATGTGTTTGTAAAATGCATCTTTTCTATTTCTTAGTGCATATATGTATTTACTTACAAAAAATATCCCCTCATATAGCTACATATATCCCATATGCAAATATCTTCTTCATACTTTTACTCAAACATTTTTTCAATTTTCAGTTTCTTGTAGCTTCTCAATAACGAAAATAGCATTAACCAAAGAATTTCGACACTATTTCTAAAAAAATTTAACACTTTGACATATCTCTAGAAATAGCCTTTACAATAAAACGGTTAATATTATTCGTAAAATACTTCATAAATTTCACGTGCGGGGTGAAAAAAAAACCCAAAAACTTATTTAAAAGAATTGAGTGAGCTTAAACAAACCTTCAAAAATATGCACTTATACTGAAAATTCTTTGATTTTATGCATTTATATGAATTAATATGCATTAATGCTAAAAAAGGCCAAAATATGCAAATGCATATGCACATATGCATTTGCATATAATGTGAGCTCTAGTCATCAGTCATCTCACTGGCAATTTTCGTATACGTCAGCAATCACCCTAAAATTTATGTCTTTTGCGGTGACAATATGCAAGAACTGTTGCAGCAACGCACTGCATACAAAAATTTTGTGCGCATTTGATGTGTGGATATAAATTACGTTTTTCTTTTTTTCAAAAGTTTCCGAGTTTGAGTCGAAGTGGAAACGCCGAATAATTGAGGTTTTACGTTAAATAAATGAATGAAATATTTTAACATTAAAATTTATTTGTTGTATTGTTGTTTAAAATGAATTGTTACCAATTGCTACCAAAGTTAAACGTCGTATAAACATGAAAGTCGTATAACTGAGTGACGTATGAACGAGGTTACTCTGTAATTTGTAGATATGCCCTATTAAAAATAAGCGTTTTTAAACTTTATGAAACACAATTCAACAAACATCGCAACTGGACTCGAGGCAGGGCCAAACTCTTCGGACATAGATTTATTATAGTTAACTCTTAATGCGCGCTCAAAATAAAAATTTTAACAAAAATTCAAATTTTTAGTTTTGCTTACCGTTCTTTTGGGCTAGAACCGTAGGATTCATCCACGTGGGAAAAAAAATCAATCCTTTATGTACGTAAACTCGTTCAACTATTTTACTAAAAGATTTCGAACAACTGTATTTTTGCAGACGCGAACCGTAAATATTTTTATGTTCAATAGGTCCAACAAATGTCGTCTGTGAATTGAAATTTTGACGGGAGATGTGTCCTCAAGACAGTACAGCGAATAAAAAAGGCTGATGTAGCTTTTTTTTTTTCAGAAGAGGGAAAAAAACCCCTTGATTTGTTCGGACTGGGAGAGGAAGGGGATTATTAGAGGGGAAGTGAGCGAAATCACGTGATTCAGTATACACTTTTTGCGGGAAAACGCTTTAAACGAGAAATCTCGATGAGTATCAGTAATAAGAGTTGGCACCAGAGAGTCGCAAAATAGGTCGCACTAAGGAGGAAAACGTTATATGTGGGATCCACTCCACTGTATTTTGTACAAAAGCTCGCAACAAAGCTGTCTCACTATCATAACCCGCCCACGAGAGTGGGGCTGGTGGAGCTTCAGGCCTGGGGCCTGGACCATTCTTGTCTCATTTTTGTCTTTTTTCCCCACTATTAGGCTGCCGGCACACTACGGTTCGGCTGGCACGGTTGATCTTATCAGCAACCGTGGAATTTCGCGTGAAACACAAACTGCTGTTAGCAACCGGGTTTTTTTTATATTTTAATGTCACGTGACATACCGGGATTGGCCAAATTATTTTCGCCAAGCTGAAGTTGGCTCCAGTTAGCATGCAAATTCGTGATCATAAGCTGCATTGCAGTAAAACCCCCTCTTAACGGATACTCCCTCTTTTACGGACAAATAATAATTTACAGTTGTATAATATATAAAAGTATGAATTTCAAACCTCTTTTAACGGTCACCCATTTTACATGTATTTAATTTTTTTGTCCTGTCCGTGTTCACAAAAAGGAGGGGTTTTACTGTATATACTAATGAAAATATTCATGTAATGGAATTTAATTTTCTGTAACAATATTTGCCGTTTGAAATTAATTCAAAGTTGAAGAAAGACAACCTACAAGTTGACCCATTTTTGTAATCGTAGCTGCGGCTTCAGATTGGCTTACTGATACCAAAACCTTTCTGGAGTGGACACCTCTACGGTTCCATTGCAATTAAATTAAGCCGTTCGGTATTGCCGACATTCTGTGTTGTAGGATTATGACGGTGCCTTTCAAAGTTGCCCCATGTAGGAGATGTCCGAGTTGACAGGTTCCACGAAATTTGTTTTATGTTTCGCGAAGTCCCTTTTTTTAAAAGACCATTCGTTTTCCCAAGGGCGTGCATGGAAGGCTAGTCAATTGGACTAAAATGGAAGTACAGTATCTAAATTTTATTACTTTTCCCAACAGGTCTATTGCCCTTAAAATAGATAATGGTTTTTCTTATAATTCTCAGAAATCCGGATGAAGGCAAACAAACTGAAAAACGGTTACCGACTGGTATACCCGTTTGGAAGACCTTGGCAGGGGTTCTTGAAACTTTTGCCACTCGCGGCTTCTTCGGCCTGCTCGTAAGAATAGCAAGAGCCATTCCAAAGCACTGCAGGGGTTCACGGCAATGCAAAGTCGTCGTGACGTCCTTCCGAGCGATAATGCCGAACATTCCCAGAAAAAGCGACCCACACCTCGAGAACTTCTGTTTTGGGTTTGGGGTGTACATCAGAAAGAAGGGGGGGAAGGGACTACTTTGCGAACTCAGCAAAGCTGTTCGTGGGACCAAGGCCATCTTAAAGCCACCCATATTCGCGTGACCCTGGGCTTCTTGTTCACATAGGGCCTACATGACCAGATGTAGTATAATGGTTTAGAGCAGGCATCTTCAACCTGTTGCTCGCGAGCACCACGGTGCTACCTGAAGCAACTGGAGTTCTCGAAGCTCTTGTCCTTTAATTGCTTGCTAGAATTCGATCGACGTTTCAATCAAATTACCTCGTTCAAATTGCATTCGAGGATTAAAATCATCCTAATTTTTCATGCATACGTATGATCAAACTTGTAAGGGTGCTCTCCTTTCGATGATGGGTACAGCCAGTGCTCACAACTAGAAAAAGGTTGAGGACCTCCGGTTTAGAGTGTAAATAATTACATAATGGGTGATTACAGTTTAAGTTCGCGTACTTCGAGTAGTTTTTCCTCAAAAACTGCTTAACCGAGTACATCCAAATTTTCAGGATATCTCAATGAGACCGTGGGGAGATTTATGAAGTAAAACAAATACAGTCTAACCCCGTTTGAACGAATACCGCCGTTACAGTGAAAATCTCGTTCTAACGAAAACTTTTCTAACCTCCCACAACAGTTTACATAGGCACAAGGGCAACAACCTGGAATTCCTTTACAAGGAAATTTCGTTGTAACGAAGTGATTTCTCCGGTCTCTTGGAAGTTTGCTATAATGGGATTAAGCTGCAGTTCAATTTTCGACCAACAAGTGAAACAGTGCCCGACCCGGGGTAGAAGGTCCTGGGGAAAGATGGGGGGGGGGGCAGCACGAGAAGGAAATACGGTACACAGCGCCATTAGCTCACAAAAAAATTGGCAGCCACTGGAACATATGATATTTTCGTTTAATGTAATTTTTTTTTTAATTTATTCAATCACACATGATACAGTATAACGCTATATAATAATACTAAGAACATCCATCAACGGAGGATTAGTAAATTCGTTGTGATGAACACGAAGAACCGTGGTAACGAAAAACGTCATAAAAACTTCTTCGTTTATCATTTCTCCCGATCAGTTATGAGATGATTTTTTCCAGATGATGCGATGACACGAAGGGAACGTAATGTCTTTATACGAAATTATTTACATGCTTCACACTAAATCCGTTTCCAGACACAGATTTATGGCTTCGCCACGTGCTGGCTATTCGAATTGCTCTGCCCTCATTCACGTTATAATTTAAAGTTCTTGACCACGAATTACTCAAATTTGCCGCCCCTCTGAACTTGCTACCCCGGCCCGCTTAACACCCTGTACATACGGCATCAGGGTCGCAACTAGAGAGGAGCAGGTGGGACTGGTGATAGGGTCGTCTTAAGAGTATTATGGGCCCCCCGGGCCAAGTGGTTTTTAGGAGGCTCTACATGGTAAATCCTTGAAAATTTCAATCGTATCTCATTTTTGGGAGGCCCCTCCTCTCTTGAGGCACCCGGGCCGTGCTCGGGTGGGCCCATGCGTTAAGACGGCACTGATTGATGCCCCCGAACTCCGAGCCAGACAGGAGCGCAAATGTTAACTCTTCATCTCTCCTTCAATATTAAAAGGGGGCGCCAAAATGCGTGCTTGCCCCGGCTGACCACGCATGTCGTTGTGGCCCTGTTCATCAGTATGTATGTTGCAAGGTTTAAGGTACATACAGGGTCGCAGCTGGATACTTTTTTAACTGGAGCTAGCAAGCTTTTGGCGTCCCCGTATAAGGAAAGGTTAGAAGGAGTGGTGTTAAAGGGGCAATTCGGCGCCCCCTCTAGTTCAGCACTCGATACAGTGGACCCGCTCTCACTAGTTACGACTTTGTGTGTGTATGTAAATTAAAAACCGCTTGAAAAGAACGGTAGGTGTGAAAATTGTTTTAGTGCACTCTTCGATATTACCCGCATACAACGTTTTGTCTAAATCAGCGGTTCTCAATCGTTTTTGACCCACGGAGCCCTTTCCAGTATATAATTTCTATGGCGTAGCCCCGTAGGCCTATTTTTTATTTATTCATCAAAGTTACTGATTTATTTTTATTCAAAAATATTAATAATTATTTTTTTTCAAATTTACTGGTTCTTTTTTTATTTTCCTCGAGGGCCGCGGAGCCCTTGGGAATTAATTCACACGGAGCACCGGTTGAGAACCGCTGGCCTAGATGGTTTTTTTTTTCATTGCAAAAACAACAGATAGACAGCCACATTCATATACGATACAAAAATAAATAACAAAAAGACAGAATAATGGAAGCAAAACACACAATGCAGCTCTTAGGGACATATTTCCTCCCCGGTTCATACTTAGGCTTTTAATAAATGTTTCAAAAGTTTGATATGGAGAATTTGCAAACATAAAAATATGTTCCTTCAGATGTCTGATTATTTTTACTTCTAATTTTTTATGAATTTATTATAAATGGTTGGGCCTCCTGGCAATTTGTACTCTTTTGGATGAGGTAACTAATTGATTTTGTGCTAACACGTTATAATCGGGATCCAATGCATTTCATTCAAGTGTTCTAAAATATACATCTCGGTTTTAGCGCAATCACTTTAGTTTATGAATGTCATTATAACCGAGTTTCAATGTATGCTCATGTAGGAAAGCAAAAAAATTTCACTAGTTAGAAAAATTTAATTTTTTCTTCATTGGTTTTTTTTATTGTTATCAGTGCAAAAGCGCCAAACAAAGAATTAGTTTCCGTCGCATGGAACTTCACCATACAGTTCGTCGAATTTGTCTTCTCCTCTCATTTTTTATGGCAGCCTGAGAAGGAGAGCAATTCCTTTGTCCAGTGCATCCGAAATCCCATCACCCTCCTTGTCAAACCACTTAATAGACAATGGAAGAGAGCAACCGCAGGTCCAGCCGAACCGTCATCAGGGAGCTCACGCCTTTGCAATACATGATGGCAGCTTTCCGGTTACCCCAACCGTCCCAAAAAATGTGGATTTTCTCGGTTGAAAAAACCGCGCTCAGCGGTTGCAGTTGTATCTGTGCGTTGACAGAATAAAACTATAGATGATGCCTTCCCCCCCCCCCCCAACCTCAACCGCGTGCAACCGCGCCGTAGGCAGGTCCCAGCCTTAGTTCACTTTATAGAGGGGGTCCGCTGAAGAGCGCAGCCTACGGGGCCCCTGTTCCATGATGTTGGAGGGAGGGGGGAAGATCATGTGCTTTATCGGCACCCAAAGGCAATTTCACTGTGGAATACGACGTCTGTTTACGCCAATTTTCATTCTATCCAGACGTTATAGCCTTCTACGAACTGAAACAGCAGGGGTTGCGTGATAGGCCTGAGGACGCACAAAATGCTGGTGTCCTTGACGTCAGAAGCCATGACCATCACAATGTCTTTCCTTCCTTCCTAGGAGAAGGACTGCCACCCGGGGGGGGGGGGGGCACCTTGTACCCTTGTACAATGTTCTTTGCTTCGTTTCCCGTTTTTTTTTTTTTCGTTTACTTGTACATGTGTATAGTTAAAAAAATTTCAATCAGAATAGAAGGTTCATAGTTCACAAGATATCCGTCCATACTACTACAAATTGATATGATTGATATTAAAGAGTCCTGTCTATTTTCCTATGGGACATATCTGAAAGAAAAAAAAATCAAAAAGAGCTTTCCACGGGCCCCCCTGAGTCCCGGGCCCCTGGGCTGGAGCTCTGTCAGCCCCCACCCCCATGTGGGGGCCATGACTGTGGTTTATGGGCTATCAGCTGTCGAAGGGGGTATTACGGAAATATCCGCACCAGTGTCGATGAGATACGAAAGCTTGCTTAGTGGGTCTGCGATGAAAAGGCGACTGCTGAATGAAACCAACTCCCTCGTCGCCATTAGGCCCTCCTCACACGGGGAAACTAAAGTTCGGCAACTGATAAGAGAAACCGTTTCCCGAAGACCAGTACGTATATCGCTCTAGACGCCCTCACACGAGGAAATTAGCATCTTGGCGACGAAATATCGAACGCGACTCGGTCACTTGGCGACTGACATGCTAGTCGCCGCCAACTTTTGTTGAAGAAACTAGAGAAACTGCCTTTGGCATTCCTTCATATTTTCGTCATGCGAGTTTGGACTCATATTGAAAAACAATCCAGAGTATATATATTATAAATTATCAGTTGAAAGGATATAATGAAATTTCTTCAGAATTTCAGTTCACAGGTCGAAGTAAGTAAATACACGATTTCTTTATTTAAACTGATATTATTTTGAAATTATAATGAAATCAGGGGCGTCGGTCGGAATTGTTTCGAAACTGTGGGTGCTCGTCTTTAGTTTTATATCGGAAAGTTTAATTTCTTAATCAATTCTGGGGTGCTCGGATCCATGCCACAAATTACCGTGGGTGCTTGAGCTTGCACCCCTGGCTCTGGCGCCACTGAATGAAATGGTAAACCAGAACTGTCATTTCAACTTTTTTCGGGGGGGGGGGGGGCAAAGAACATATACTCACTGTATGTACGCATATATACTATTTATAGTGTATTTTTGAAAGCCGGGGGGGCAATAGCCCCCGATCCCCTAGATGACGGGTCCGTGGTAAACACATGGGCCCACCCGGGCACTCCCCCGCGAGGGCGATTTCAAAAGAAGATGAAGCATCACAAAAATTATATCTGGTAAAAAATTTCAGGAATAACCAAATGAATTTGCCAAGTAGGATCTCAGAAAAAAAAAGTACATGGCTGGGAGCCCCCATGTTGCTCTTAAGACGGCCCTGGATAAGAACCTGCAGAAAATTTCAAAATACTGTCTACTTTTACATGTACCTAAACAAGCACGTGTTCCATAGGGATGGTCCCTGATTTTCCCCCTTGCTTGGAATATCTGTAATCTAGGTCACGTACGCGCACATCTGTGTGTGGGAGTATTCGGGGATAATCATTCCCTGAAACATAAACAACAATTCATGTGTTGTTTGTCTCTAGTTTTGCCTATAGTTTATTTTTTGCCTCTGGGAACCATCTTTCGTCGTTTCATCTCATGAAACTACTTCAAATTCTGCGTGATAATATTTTAACTAATAAACAATAAAAATATATTAAATCCAACATATATAGGTACTGAAAGGCACATTTATAGAGGGAAAAACAGACGATTTTTTTTCCAAATGAAATGAAATTATACTAAAAAATTATCTAATTTTTACCATTTTATTGTCATTTCAAAATGATATCAATTTAAATAATGAAATTTCGTATTTACCCGTGAGCTGAAATTCTGTAGCAATTTCACATATAATAGAAATTATTTTTCTTATTTATTTGTTTCGATTTTTCCTAACCCGGTAAACAAGATTGTACCGGAAGATAAGAAGGAAAACTAATAGACTGTGCTGTTTTTACTCAGTTTCCCGGGCTTTGAATATTTTTTTAGTAGCGCCGTGTGAGGGAGAACGGGCAACTCGACTCGTTCTAGTCAACTCAACTCTCAAGTTGAAGCAACTCGAGCTCGATTTTAGTTTCCCCGTGTGAGGAGGGCCTTAGTTGTCGGTTTGGTCGTTTCCCGAATAGAAACTACATGGTTGCACACACTTACGGGCGTTGGATCCGAATTCACGGTGATACCAGCAGAGATCGTTTCGAAACCTCATGGAGTTTGCACCTTCGTGGCGGTTTTGATTGGGAGGACATTGAGGGTTTCCACGTTGTTCTCGAGATCGACGTAGCGCGTCAACTTGTAATGTCAATGTCTCTATTTTTTCTGTCAACTGCTGCACGTCAAGTTGTTGTGGGTGGTCGAGATTTGGTGAAATATTCTGTACTTCTGTTTTCCCGCTGACGCTGATGATCTTGTCTGCCATCTCCGATAACTTTTCCAAAGTTTCTGAACTTGTGGAGAGGATTGCTTGAACTTGATATGGTAACAGTTGTATCCATAGACTTCGAAGTATTTCATCGCTGAGACAGCCACTGGATAGATCCCGCATTTCTCGGAGTAACGCCGAAGGGCGACGATCGCCCAGCTCGACTTCATACATCAAACGTTGTAAGCGTCGCTCATCTGGTTCAGCAAATTCAGCTTGGAGGTGTCTTTTTAGTGCGTCGTACATGTTTGCTGCCGGTGGATTCATGATGAGGTCACTCACATGTGTCAAAACACTCGTATCCATGGCTGCAACGGCTGTGTGGCATTTAGTGGCATCGGAGGTAATTCCACTCGCCAGGAACTGAGAATCCAATTGCTTGAACCATAGATGGGGTTGTTTGGCCCAAAACGGTGGGGCTTTGACAGCGACCCGGAACATTGCAGGTGGTTGCTCTGATGGATTGGGCATCGTTAGTTGCTCCGATGGATTGGACATCGTTATCGTTGGATGCCGGGTCACCAAACTGTTGCTTCACAAAACAACAAAATAGATAAAGAGAAATTTATTCACACAGAGGTGATACAACCTTGTCGAGCGCGGGAAGAAAGACCAATAATTTCTTTTTTCCTCCACGGAAGTGCGCGCTTTCTCGTGACGATCGCAGCGCCACAGATAGATCTCATCGAGGAGTTATAGATGGTGTTTATCTTGGCGAGAGAAGTTTTGGCTGCATTAAACCAAGCCACCGCTCCGTAACCAACGCTACCTCCAATAATGCTCATTAGCACAGGTTTGAGGAACTTGCAAGGAATATTTCTTGAGGAGTGAGAGATGGAGCGACAAATGTTTAAAGATATAGTGCCCTTAGAACGCAGAGATGATAATTGTTTTTTCCAGGTGAGGGTGCAATCCAGATAAACACCTAGAACTTTCAAGAACGGATCGAACGGAATGGATTCACCATTAATGCTGAAAGAAGGAAAGTATGGAGGTCGTGTACGTGAGAAAATAGAAAATCGAGATTTAGATAGAGAAATGCACAAGCCACTATCTTCAGCCCATCTGAGAATGTTAGGCAAGGTATTCATCAACCTAGACTCAGCATACTTCCCATCTAGCGCATTCACCTGGAGAAAAATATCATCAGTATACATAAAGAAATTAATGTCAGAAGCAATATATGAGGTTATATCTAATGTGAACAGAGTGAAGAGAAGGGAGGAAAGGGTAGATCCCTGTAAAAGACCACAGTTGAAAGCAAAAGCATCAGATCTGGAACCCCTCCAATGAATAACATGTTTACGGTTTGAGAGATAATTAAAGAGCCAAGTTGAAAATTTTCCATGGAAGCCCAAGAGGGCTAATTTGGAAATGAGCAAATCATGCTTCATGGAATCATAAGAGCTCTTAAATCCAGGGCAATAATGTAGCTAGTGTAGCCCTTTTGGAGGGCATATGAAATGGAGAACACCATATCTTTAATGCAAACTTCGGCACCAGTTTTCGGTCGAAAACCATAAAAGTTTTTTGGAAAGAGCTCAAAGCGTAATGCAATCCAAGTGATCCTAAAATGAATGATTCTCTCAAAGATTTTACTAATAGTGTTTATAAGAGTCAGAGGACGAAAGTTCTTCGGATCAGTTGTTGGCTTTCCTGACTTGGGAATAAAAATAATACGTCCTTCTCTAAAAGACGGTGGCACCAGAGATGAAGACCAAAGAGTACTGAAAGCATCTAGAAATTCAATCCCCTTATTTGGAAGGAGTTTATACAAAGGAACACCATCTGGACCAGGGGTCGTGGAACGACCAGAACAAGTGGCTCTACGAATTTCCGTGGAAGTGAACGGTGCATCCATGTAAACCTGGAACTCACGAGGAGGACCATAAAAAGTTACGGTGTGGGACCGGCCGGATGAAGAAAAGTGGTTAGATTTTAAAAATTGGATCTGTGCGAGAGGATCAACATAGCTATTATTAGCAATCATGAAAATGTGCCGCGAATCATCCCAAGTTTTCGCCACGATGTAACGGTGTCTACGCAAGACAGAAAAAAGAACTGAGGGCTGAGTAAAAGGATGAAGTTCTTGAGCCAGAGTCTTCAATCGTAGAATGCGAAGGTGGCGACGAAAAACCGAAGCTAATCTTTTATATTTGATCCAGTTGTCCTCAGAAGGCACACGGCGAAATACACTGCTCAAAACAATTAGGGGAGCAAGCAAAAAAGTGAAGAAAACCGTGCGAGACAGCCACGTATTGGCATAGAATGGATAGTACACGCGTATCAATGCGCAATACAGAAAAAAAGACGTAAAAAAAATTTGGAATTAAGCTTTAATTCTTTGAAAATATGGAAAAAACATGAAAAGATGATTTAGGGCAACAATTTGGTTACATGTAAACGATAAAAAAAAGTACTGTTTAGACATGATGCATGAGTTTTAATAGGTCTCCTCGAACAGCTAAGACTGCTGCACACCTGTTTGCCATGGATGCGATGAGGTTATCGATCAGACTTTGGGGAATACTGTTCCACTCCTCAAGAAGTGCAATCTGCAAGTCTCGGACAGTAACAGGCGGCCTTGGTCGCGCAGCAATGCGTCGTCTGAGCATGTCCCAAACATGCTGGATTGGATTGAGGTCAGGAGAGCACGCTGGCCATTCCATACGCTGTATTGTTTCAGCTTCAAACATGTTCTCCACCAGACGAGCTCTATGCGGTCTGGCATTATCATCCTGGAAAACAAAGGAATCTCCAATGGCTCCAACGTAAGGGATGACATGAGGTCGCAGTATCTCGTCTGCATACCTTCGGGCCGTCAAAGTGTCATTCCGAATGATACGCAGGTCCGTACGTCCGCCTATGCTGATTCCACCCCATACCATCCAACCAGCTCGTCTGTATTGTGACCTTTCACGAACGAATGCTGGGTTATTTCGAGTGCCCCTGTCCCTCCATACCAGAACACGTCGGGTGTCACACTCCAGACTGAATCGGGACTCGTCTGTAAACAGCACTTGGCTCCAATCATGTTGCTCCCAATCTCGATGTTCAGCAGCCCATCTTCTTCGGGCCGCACGGTGGCGTGGGGTCAACGGAATGCAGACCATTGGCCTACGTGCATAGAGCCCTCCCTCATGAAGCCGATTACGTACTGTTTGGCTGGACACCCTTCGTCCTGTTGCCAAGAGCGACCGTCTTTGCAGCTGCGTAGCATTCTCTGTTCAGTTTCGACGGGCTGTTAACCGTATATACCGGTCATCAGTTGCTGTAGTGGCGCGTGGCCGACCTTGCCCTGGTCGACGTCTAACATTTCCTGTTTCTTGGAATCGATTCCACAGCCTTGCAACAACACTTCTGGCGACTCCAACAGCGTCCGCGACACTGCGTTGTGTTTGCCCGGATTCCAGTCTGCCTATAACACGCCATGCCATGGATTCCGGTAAATCACGTTGTTGAGACATCCTCAAGTCACCTTGTCTCAAAAAAAAAAAAAAAAATACTGCGCAATCGAATTTCACAGTTACGGCAGTAAAACAGACGTTTCTGCAACATCCCGATTTCTGCCCTTATCTCCTTTTTCTGGTTTTTGACGTCATGAACTTTGATTTGCATATGAAGTTTTCTTCTTCCGTTTCCTGCTAGGCTTTAAATTATGGATGATTCATTTTATGTTACTTATCGGTATACATCTTTGCGTAATTTTGTTGTAACCATGTGCTCCCCTAATTGTTTTGAGCAGTGTAAACGGAAAGAACTTTTTTTTTCGATAAGAGCAATACGCCCTTCTTTGTCCAACTTAAGCCAAGGTTGTTTCTTCCGGTACACAGAGTACCTAGCTGAGTTGACAATGGAAACAACATGATTGTAGATATTGTCGAAATCGTTAGTAGCGGGGATGACAGAGAGAGACCTGCCATTACCGCTGACCATTTAATATAACGGAATTCCTGAGATATGAATTGTCTATTCAGAGAGACGGAAATCTTAATTGGCAAATGATCACTATTGAATAAGTAGTCACAGGAGACCAAATAATATATCTATATAGACCTGGGCTACAGAAACATAAATCAATATAAGATTGTGAGTCCTTGCTATAAAAGAAGGGGCAAAAAGGAGGAACTAGACAAAGGTTATGATTAAGATACCAATTAAATAACATAGTACCTGTCGGAGATGCAAAATATCCTCCCCAATTTGGATGATGACAGTTGGAATCTCCGATTATGATAAAATTCCCAGAGATATATGAGAAAATATGTCGATAGTAGCGATATTGAAGACACCTGGAGGACGATAAAAATTCACAACATACATAGAAAAATTATTTACAAAAATTTGAACACAAAAATAAGAATACTGAACTCTTGTCAGCTTTTAATGAGGTAAAGGAAAATAAGAAAAAACTTATTATAACGAGGAGGAAAAAAAAACATTATCAAACTCGATAACAGTGAGAAAGGAAGAAAAAAAAAGCAAAAAACAAATTTAAGTGAGACGGGAAAAAAGGGGGAAGGACAAAAACGAAATGACGTAAAAACTAGGTTTCAACATTTGAGGCAGAGTCGTTCTTCAGCCACTTAGCTAAGCGTCTTTGCTTAACCCTTTCCGCAGGAGAAATATAGAAAATATTCGACTCAGGATCTTGAGAAAAATCACTGTCATCATTGTGCTCAGGGGGCGAAGGTTGATTGAAGATCGCACAGTCGAAGGACCAGAAGTATCCATATTCACATTCGAATTAAGTGGCGGTATTGTATTCATCTTATGTACAGCTAGGTTGACCGAATTGACTATTTCTGGTATTAATGCTCTAATAGAGTTATTCAGCGATTCTTGAAGACTTATTTTCAGATCTTTAAGCACAATATCTTTAATCGCGGTCACTTCCGCTTGGACCAGGGAACTGATCTCAGCCTTGAGAGCACTAAAGTCTGATGACATGGAAATGCTGGTTCGAGCAGCATATGAAGAGGAATTCATTTTACATCTTGCACGAGCAACATTTATTGGAACATGATGCTCGGCTTTATATTGATATGCTTTTGACTCCAAGACATAAGCAGGGCACTGACGGTCAGAGGCAAAATGAGTGGAAGCCTTACAATTAATGCAAGAGATAGGGTTTTGGCAGTTTTCGTGGTTATGCTTTTGGTCACATCGTTTGCAGACCTGACTTGCCACTCTACAGAAATTTGAGCAGTGGAAGTAGCTCCAGCACCGGAGGCATTGATTAGGACGCTCAATAAATTTACGTGGCCGAAAAATCAAGAAGCATAATTTTACTTCCGGTGGAATATTCCTACCAAGAATCGTAACCAGAACAGTTTGTAAGGGAATTCTTTCTTTTTTAAATCTTCGAATACCGATGACCTGTGACCCCTCAGATTGCAGCTCGTCCGCAATTTCCGCTACTGCAATGTCACACGGAATGTTTAGTAGAAATTTGGAGGTAATCGAATCCTTCAGAAGGACCGATTTAACAGGAATATTCAAAATATTTTCTATTTTTACAATCTTTCTCGCAGTGTAAATATTATACGTAGAAATTAACAATTCTCCAGCGCGTGTAAATCGAATCTCCGAGATGTGTTTAGGATCAGAGATCTTTTTGCAAATATCCTTTTTCAGGCTCAACGTCCTGGATCTGTGAATAATTTCTGTACCCGAAAACTTGAAAGTTAGCAAAATGCGAGTGGACTCGCATCACCAAAACCGTCCATGATGTCTTAAACGGATAACGGCGCATTCCAATAATGAATTGTTGACAAGACTTTGTCTGCACTGCCCGCTGGCTGTGTATCTATTAGAACTGCCATAACTGCACTTGAAGGAGCCAAACTATACCCCAGGAACGGGCAAGGCCCTAACCAAGAGCCTTGGCCTAGTGAACTACAGTTCAGGAAATTAAATAAAAATACTACTGAAAATTCACCAAATAGAGAAAACTTTACTTAAAGGGGAAAAAACTAATAAAATAAAAAATTAAAAAATTAAGTAAAGGCACAAAAGCAGAGCGAGAGGGGTGTAATACCAATGTTATACTGTAAAGGAATTAGCAAAGTTAAATAATAGTATCGTTCGAGGGATAATGGTATGAAAGGATGGACTTTGAAATTATGTATTTCAAAGCCATACCAGCCAGGTGTTATGAGTCCCAAAAAATATGGATCATGAAAGAAACCTATAAATTCGGCGCGTAGCACGTAAGGAATACAGAATCGAAGAAGCAGTATAAAAAAGTAGCGATAAACAGATCTATAAATATGGGGACTGAAATGAATCGTCTAAAGGGTGCAGGACATTATGAAAGAAATCTGTATAAGTTGTATAAGAAGAATATGGTAATAAAATTCATCGGCCGTGCTCATATTTCAATGATATTTGCAGCTGGTCAGAATTTTGTATACACGTAAAAGCGTGAGAAAGTCCAGGGTTAGAGCAGATGGTATTAGGTGAAAAGAGATTTGCGAATTCCGGGAATAGTTCCCACAGGAACGTCAACCGAACCAAAGGGATAGCAGTAGCCATTGAAACGCATGTCCATAGGAAAATGTTAGCCAATAATGTAAGTGAAGAGAAGTTTGGTAAAGAAAATTTAGGAAAGAAAATCGGAAATAGCGAATGAGATGAAGTTTATGGAATATAGGTAGGAGTAGGCGGATAGCCAAAGAAAAATATATATATGAAGTTTGAGAAGAGTGGAGACTCAGAGAGAGTGAGAGGAGACAGAGACAGAGAAGTTGTGGGAGTCCACAAGATAAGTGTGAGATGGGCACTCTTGAAAGAGTGAAGTTGATCTTCACCGGATTTGGGGTAAGTCACTCTTCCGAAACATAAACCAAATATTTAACATTCACTCTCCATGTTACTCGTATAATGTAATGCAGTATCCTAACTTTTAATGTACATTCATATATGTTGTCATAATTTTAGAGTAGCCTAATTATTAAAGATTAATTAACTATTTTATCTTTGTTTCCTTGGACTTGTCATTTACATGGGCCTGTGGTTATTGACTTAGTTTCACAGCGCAGTAGTACAATGGAGCATAAAATTAGTAAGTTTAGGAATTAATTCGATCACGGCATTTGGGATGTTTACATTAATGGGATGATTAGATTCAATGTTGCAGTAGGGTAACCAAGACCTTTGTAAGTCGGTGAAATGAAACAATATTGAAAGTACCGCCCGTTAACAATAAAAATGATGCGCCCGTTAACAATGGTGCCTCATACCAGTACCGTGTCAATGTGAGTCCAAGCTTGCATTAATATATAACGTAATTTCATATTAATATTCATGAACTTATGAAAGTACCGCATTCATATTGAAAGTACCGCCCATTAACACCAAACCACGCGTTCACCTCAACACCTGAATTGAAAAAATCCCCGATGGGTCGATAAGACGAATGTAAACAAATACCAGTGATGTTCGGCTTTGACTCCAAAAATTACACGTGGTGCTCGAAAATATGTAACCGGTTTTGCGTTTGTGCTGCACTGTTTTCAGTGCCATTCGACGACGCAGCACGCCTTATTCGTTTTTTGCATTTCGAAAGTTACAAGTTTTACGACATTTATACGAATTTTCCCCATATTGCTCATGGTAATAGAAAATATTTTTTTCCTGTTTTTGATTTTGATTTAGAACATAAAGCCTCTCTCTCAGATAAAGAGACTTTGACCTAGTAGCGAAAACTCATCTATTTTTCGCGTTTTCTCCGCTAAGGATTTTCGTAAGTCGACAATTTCATCGCTTTTTCGATGCTGATGGCCCATCCGATATTGCATACAAATTTGCATCGATGCGAACTTGGAAAATCTTTTCAATCGACAAGTCCACCGTTGCAACACTCAATATTGCCTGCACGTTAGTAGGGAGCTTTTCAGGGAACAAAATTTTGAGAAATTCCTCAGTCACTCAGCTTTTAGCTAACTCTTTCATTTGTTGTGACAAAGCAGATGGTTTCTTATCCCTTAGCCGTAGCTCAGAAAGCGATCTCTGGATTACACGTGTTGCCACACTATACCAAATAATAATAATGAGAATTACAATAATAGTAAAATACAGTTAAAAAGGGTCGTTACCATCGAGCTTATATTACTGGAGGGAGCATTCAGCCGCTGCGACGGCATAGACATCAAATGCAAGGAAATCACGTGACTCGATGAAAACAAAGTTCGTTTGCCCATAGAAATGTACAGTTCGGTTCCTAAATAGTGGGTTTTAAGGTTTAAAAAAGGATAAAGAACTAAGTCATCTATATATCTATCTTATATATATAAAATTGATTTTCTGTGTGTCTGTGTGTGTGTGTGTGTATGTTCTCTATACAAATCTACAATTTTAGATCGATCGTCGCCAAATTTTTCATATATACCAAATGGGACCCGACTTGAACGATAGGCTACTTTAAAATTTCGTCAGACCAGGGCAAATGCCCCAAATGGGCAAAAAACTGTCCGGCAACAATGGTTTTTGGGCCTCAACAATCACTTTCCGAACGTTTACTTTGGTTACCGTGGTTCCCTAGCGATGAGTTTCAGACGTGTTTATGTCTTTACAATGGTTTGTCACTTCTTTAATGCTGCCAGTTATGTATAATAGTTTATGCCTTTATAATGGTTTGCCACATTTTCAATACTCTCAGTAATGAGGCTTTTTGAATAGACGTCATAATCATCACCATCATCGCTTTGAGGGTCAGGAAAAGGGTGATCCTCATAGAAATCACTATTAAAATTGCCGATTTAACTGCATAAATACGGAAATTTAGTGGGGGGGGGGGGGGGTCTCTGCCACATCAATAATTTTAAAAATTAAATTGAATTCTCGATTTTTGAAATATGGAATTCACTTGGAGATACGAAGCCCAGAAAATTAAAAATATGAATAATTTGCCGGATCTACTTTTGAGTTGGATATCCATGTAATAACATTGATTTCAACTTTTTATTTATATCTTCTCGAGCATGAAAATTAAGTTCTCCGTATTGTCTTTTGATATTTATTTGCATAAATTCATATAGTTTAGGATGTTTTTAAAATTAGTTATGGGCCCCGTAAAGTGCATCGAAAAAATTCCACAGCTTTAATTAAGCATTTTTGGAAGCTCAAACAGGCAGAAATAGATAACTTGAAGTTCAGGGGGAGGGAATCGAAATACCTAACACCCATAAAAAAAAGGGGGGGGGGCTTTTCATTTCTACGTTTCTTTAAATTTAGATTTATTTCTTTCATGAGTCGCGCAGGACGTCGCCATATTGGTTAACTTAGACACGGTTTGCATGTCCCTCAAAGAAAGAGGGAGATATCGCATGATCCAAAAAGCCTCATTGAAGAAAACCCGGGCAGCGCCGGTTATTGTAGCTAGTATATATATATAAATAAAAAGATGAAAAAGACTAAATTATTTATTTCATTAAAATACTGGAATCATCTCTTTCATTAATGCTGGAATAATTTCTTACCATGCTGGAATTATTTCTTACCAGCGCTTGAAAGATTGACTACCACATCGGTCACAGCAGACAAAGTTTCCGAATCCACATGGGCTAACAAAGTATTCTACGTTGTAGTATCTGACGTTATTTTAGAAATTTCAAAGCTCGCTTCGACCTGAGCAAACCATATAGCGATATAATTTTTTCATGAAATTTGTACAGCCACGTGCGCTACTGCGAATGCGGTTGAGTTTACGGAGTTTCAGTTATTTTCGGAAATTTTTTGCAAATTGCTCAGTGAGCAGAAAATTTAATTCGTAAATTTCAATGAGTAAATAATTGCTCATCTAAATAAGCATTCACGGCACGATACAGCTATTAGTAGGCTGACCATATTTTCTCTACGGAAAATTGGGATTTCAAATACGGGAAAATACGGGACATAGCAAATTATCACCAAAAATGACGCGAAAACTAAATAAAGGTGCCAAATATTACTGAAATTACGGAAAAGTCATAGTAGCAAAAAATAAAGCATTACTGCAAATTGCAGTGGATTAAAATGATTTCATGAAAAAAGAAAACGTTCGCCAAGACAAATGTGGACGATTAATATTCTTATATATACGAGTATATATGTACACTGAAGAGCCAAAAAAACTGGTACACCTGCCTAATATCGTGTAGGGCCCCCGCGAGCCCGCAGAAGTGCCGCAAAACGACGTGGCATGGACTCGACTAATGTCTGAAGGCAATTGACACCATGAATCCTGCTGGCCTGTCCATAAATCCGTAGGAGTAAGAGGGGGTGGAGATCTCTTCTGAACAGCACGTTGCAAGGCATCCCAGATAAGTTCAATAATGTTCGTGTCTGGGGATTTAGGTGGCCAGCGGAAGTGTCTAAAGTCAGATGAGTGTTCCTGGAGCCACTTTGTAGCAATTCTAGACGTGTGTTGTGTCACATTGTCCTGCTGAAATTGTCCAAGTCCGTCGGAATGCACAATGGACGTGAATGGGTGCAGGTGATCAGACAGGATGCTTACGTACCTGTCACCTCTCAGAGTCGTATCTAGACGTATCAGGGGTCCCATATCACGCCAACTGCACACGCCCCATACCATCGCAGAGCCTCCACCAGCTTGAACACAGTCCCCTGTTGACATGTAGGGTCCATGGATTCATGAGGTTGTCTCCATACCCGTACACGTCCATCAGCTCGAAGCAATTGGAACCGAGACTCGTCAGACCAGGCAACGTGTTTCCAGCCCTCAACAGTACAATGTCGGTGTTGTCGGGCCAAGGCGAAGCGTAAAACTTTGTGTCGAGCAGTCATCAAGGGTACACGAGTGGGCCTTCGGCGCCGAAAGCCCATATCGATGATGTTTCGTTGAATGGTTTCCACGCTGACACTTGTTGATGGCCCAGCATTGAAATCTGCAGCAATTTGCGGAAGGGTTGCACGTCTGTCACGTTTAATGATTCGCGTCAGTCGTCGTTGGTCCCGTTCTTGCATGATCTTTTTCCGGCCGCAGCGATGTCGTAGATTTAATTTTTTACCGGATTCCCGATATTCATGGTGCACTCGTGAAATGGTCGTACGTGAAAATACAAATTTCATCGCTACCTCGGAGATGCTATGTCCCATCTCTCGTGCGCCGACTATAACACCACGTTCAAACTCACTCAAATCTCGATAACCTGCCATTGTAGCAGCAGTAACCAATCTAACAACTATGCCAGACACTTTTTGTGTTATATAGGCGTTGCCGACCGCAGCGCCGTACTCTGATTGGTTCCATATCTCTTTATTTGCATACGCATGCCTGTACCAGTTTTTTTGGCTCTTCAGTTTATTTATTTATAGTTGTAATTATCATAATATAAATTATGAGTGAAAAATAATTTTAATCTTTGACTTCAATAAAGAATAAAAATTCAAGTAGGCTTCGTGTAAAAAACGTAAAAAACCAGGACACCTTTGCCAAAAGTTGGGACACCCAGAAAAACAAAAAATACGGGACTGTCCCGAGAAATACTGGACGTATGGTCACTGTAGATATTGACACATACCTGAAGCGTAAGCTGATTATAAGCCATGTATCATAAGCCGTATACCTAAGTTTAGATTTACATCATCAACTTTATCAATCACTGGAGGGAGCATCCAGCCGCCGCGACATCAAATGTAAACAAATCACGTGACTTGGTGAAAACACAGTTCGTGTCCGGCAATTTGCCCATAGAAATGTACAGTTCGGTCTCTAAATATTGGGTTTTAAAGGTTGAAAAAAGGATAGGGAACTCATCTTACAATGAAAAAAGATTAAATTTTCTTTCTTTCATTAATTTTGGAATTATATCTCATTAATTTTGGAATTACCACTTTCAACAATGCTGCAATTACATCTCATTAATTTTGGAATTATTTCTTTCATTAATTTTGGAATTACCACTCTCAACAATGTTGAAATTATTTATTTTATTACTTTTGGAATTCTTTCATTAATTTTGGAATTATCACTTTCATCAATCTGAAATTATTTTTCATTAATGCTGGAATCGCTTTGATTAATTTTGGAATCATCGCTTTGATTAATTTTGGAATCATCGCTTTGATTAATTTTGGAATCATCGCTTTGATTAATTTTGGAATCATCGCTTTGATTAATTTTGGAATCATCGCTTTGGTTAATTTTAGAATCATCGCTTTCATTAATGCTGGAATTATCGCTTTCATTAATTTTGGAATTATCTCTTTCCTTAATTCTGGAATTATCTTTCATTTATTCTCGAATGATTTTCTGATTCTGGAGTTATCGCTTTCAATTATTTTGAAATTATCACTCCATTGATGCTGAAATTACTTGTTTAATTGATTTTGGAGTTCTCTCTTTCATTGATTCTAGAATTTTTTCTTTCATTAATTTTGTAATTATCACTTTCATCAATCTGAAATGATCTTTTATTAATGCTGGAATTATCACTTTCATCAATCTGAAATGATCTTTTATTAATGCTGGAATTATCACTTTCATCAATCTGAAATGATCTTTTATTAATGCTGGAATTATCACTTTCATCAATCTGAAATGATCTTTTATTAATGCTGGAATTATCACTTTCATCAATCTGAAATGATCTTTTATTAATGCTGGAATTATCACTTTCATCAATCTGAAATTATTTAGAAGACACCAACGAATAAGGCAAATACACAAAAAATAATAAAAGTCCTAATGCATTTCAACACCAATGGGTGCCGTCTTCAGAGGAAAAATTTAACCACTAGTTTCGCTGACCGAGTTTCCCATTTGGGTTGAATACCAAATCTTCACGCTCGGTTGCTCAGCGGAAGAAGTACGTCTGTTCACTTCAAACGTCGTGGTCAGAATGAAGCTGTGACCCTGCGTGAGATACTAATGCAGCGTCCTTATTGGACCTTTGCGGAATAGTGCTATCCGATTGGTCCATTCGAATTTTCTTGTAATTCCCGCTCGAAATGAATTTAAGCCATGGTGTTGCGATCGGGGGTGTAGATTTATTATCGTTCACTAGTATATTTTTGAAGGCTCGAATATATGTGCCTTCGTAGAAATCTAGATCAACTGTGGACTTGACTTTGTGAAAAACTCTTGCTTCTTGAAATTTGAATTTGTGGCCTTCTTGCCAACAGTGAACGGCGATGGTCGATTTTTCACATTCCTGATTCTTAACACAGCGAGCGTGTTCATTTAATCTTGCTTTTATGGGTCTCCTTGTCTGTCCTATATAACCAAGAGAGCAATCACCACATGGAATGTAATAAATGCCCCATTGTTTATTCTGCGGTATAGCATCCTTAGGGGGCATGAAACCAAAGTTTTTAGTGGGCACATCTATGGTTGTTAGATTAAACTTTTTAAGAATCGGTTTGATCTTTAGTGAGAGTATTGGATCGTAGGGTATGACTACACTTTCTCTGAGTGGTCTCTCTGTAATATTTTCTAGAGTGGTTCCTCGTGCCGGTTTCAAGAATTTTCTACTTAATTCGTCAACGATCTTGGTGTTGAACCCCCTGTCTATCGCAATTGCTTTGATGGTTTCAAGTTCGTGGTCTAAAGTGTTCCGATCTGAACAGATGTTAAATGCTCTCTCTACAAAGGTGCGAAAAGACGAAAGTTTCTGTTGCATAGGATGGCAAGATCTGAAATGAGGTGGTAATGAGACTGCGAAAGGCTTACGATAGACCGAGGTTTGGAACTGTGATTTCTGTTTCGTTACTAATACGTCCAAGAAAGAGAGTTCATTGTTAGTTTCGAATTCGGCTGTGAACTGAACATGAGGGTCTATGTCATTCATAATGAGTAACAATTGTTCCAAGTCATCTTTAGAGCCGTCCCAAAGCACAAAAGTATCGTCCACGTATCTTCGATAAAATGAGAAGGGCACAACGTTCAATAGCTTACTCTTAAATTTTTCCTCTGAAGACGGCACCCATTGGTGTTGAAATGCATTAGGACTTTTATTATTTTTTGTGTATTTGCCTTATTCGTTGGTGTCTTCTAAATATTCTTGGGCAAAGTGGATCAACTCTTCTAAATCTGAAATTATCTTTCATCAATTTCAAATGATCTTTCATTAATGTTGGAATTATCGCTTTCATTAACTTTGGAATAATCTCTTTCATTAATTTTGGAATAATCTCTTTCCTTAATTCTAGAATTATCTTTCGTTTATTCTCGAATTATCTTCCATTAATTCTGGAATTATTTCTTGCATTAATTTTGGAATTTTCTCATCGATGCTGAAATTATTTCTTTCATTAATTTTGGAATTTTCTCATCGATGCTGAAATTATTTCTTTCATTTATTGTTTTAAATTCCTGCGGATGTCATGAGAAAATAACGGGTGATTGTGTGTGTTTTCACCGAGTCACGTTATCTTCCGATGAATGATGTTAGGAAACATCGTTCTCACACAGACTGCTGGCGTCATACTCTCTCCAGTAATGATGATTTACATCTAAGGTTATTGTTCTCTGTAGGTTACCAAATGCGAAGGCTTGTCGTTAAATTAGGCGAATTGACTTTCCTAAATCAAAACCATATTTCTAAATTAAAATAGTATAAATTTTTTGTTTACATGTTTAAACGTAATAAAGGCACGGAGGCCTGACAGACTCACTTCGGTGTTTAAGCGATCGACCGATTCTTTTCTCTCTAGTGCGCGCACGCACACACAAGCCGCGTAACATGTGTAATATTGCAGTAGCATTGACAGTTCTAGCACCCGCTTGACGACTTGTTTCCCTCGTAAGGAAAGAAATGGAGAGCAGGCATTGGTGAATATTGTTGAAGCGGATTTTTCAATTTCACAACGGTGCTGCGAACGATTCTTGAGCTGTTTTAACTGGACTCACTTGGAATCGATTTTTTCAACGAACACAAAGGAAAAAAAGGAACACAAAGGAAGTTTGTGTACCCACCAGCGGATTAGAACCGCTGCTATGCAGGGGTCGTACGCTACAAGATCGGTGTGCGAATGTGTATCCGCGCCTTAATATTCAGGGATTACTTCTATTACCACTTGCGTTTTTCTGGCGACTGTGTTGGTTGACGCCAACATATCACCTGGCTACGTTAAACAATATATTTACTTAATTCTGCATGGAACTCCCAACCGCAATTGGTATAGTGGTTAACGTAAGAGGCTCTATCATCGAAGGTTGTGGGTTTGGGTCCCGCTCAGCGGGCATTTTTTTAACATGTTAACTAGGGGAGATTTTGCCCCACTAGCCTTTCTATTTGCCCCACCAGTGAAGATAAAAAATAACCACTGGTGGGGCAAAGCCCTTTTCTTGTTTTCCTGAAGCAGCTTCAGCTTCAAACGAATATGAAGGGAGTCAAAGAAAAAACTTGCACGAAAAAGATTCCATCATTTGTGAGATCGATGTTTTATGACACCCTTTTTTTTTTTCAAAAAGGAAAAGGAAAGTTCAACTGAAAAGATAAGTTTTCCAGGGACGGACTTCTCTGGAATAGGTCTTTTGCTCTCATAAAAAGACAAAGAACAGATGGGGGGTGGGGGAGGCCAAGGACATGACCATTTATTGATTTTTTTTTTTTTTTTTTTGACGCTCATTAAAGTGAAACGATTTAGTTATATAACCCTGGGAGTAGAAAGGATCTAAAGTTACCGGGTTGTCATGAGATGCCGGGGTTAAAGCATTCTATTTTAGAGCAATATACATAGATAAACATCAGTGTAGTAGCACAAGACCAGAGTCAAATTCGGACATTGGGTGGTCTCCAGATCCGAACAGCAGGGAACGAACAAACAAAGAAATACAATGGAGAGAGAGAGAACCCCGTTTATACGACTTTCGAGACACCGAATCACGGCATAGTTTTTATTTATAGCCATAATTCTCCCAAATTCTCAGAAATTAATTTTTATTTAACTTTCGGATTATGCTTAAAAGTTATCTGAGTATGAAGAAAACAAAGAAAAGTCATGAGATTGCGATTTTTTGATAAATTTAACCCAATATGACTTTGCCTATTTAATCCCTCTTTCTCTCTCTCTCTCTCTCGATTATTAGAGACTCTTACGATTATTTGACAAATGCAAAAAAAAGAAGAAAATTAAAAACAAATTTGTAAGATTTTCTGCAAACAATACTGTTTATATCACAGATTTATTTTTATTATATTTTTTTTGTAACCGTCTCCACAAGTAACTCGGCATATTTAATTTCTGCACAAGCTTCCCTCTTTCATACACCCAGATTTTTTGTCGAAATTTTAATTTCACGTTCAAGAGAAGGGGGGGGGGGCTTTTATTTTTTAAGAAATTAAGAACAGATGATTCCACGTAGCCAGCTAGCATACAAGATACCACAAGCAAAGGAAATTCTACTGGAAATTAAAAAACGAACTGATATATTGCACATGTTTCTCACCAGCAGACCAGTTGCAAATCCTCCAGGAATAACGCTGGGAAACGAAGCACTAACACAATGGAAAAAACTCGGAAGGAGCATGTAGTATGAGAAGTATGGTCTGTACATCTAATATACACTGCTCAAAACAATTAGGGGAGCACATGGTTTTAACAAAATTACGCAAAGATGTATACCGATAAGTAACATAAAATGAATCATCCATAATTTAAAGCCTAGCAGGAAACGGAAGAAGAAAACTTCATATGCAAATCAAAGTTCATGACGTCAAAAACCAGAAAAAGGAGATAAGGGCAGAAATCGGGATGTTGCAGAAACGTCTGTTTTACTGCCGTAACTGTCAAATTCGATTCGCAGTATTTTTTTTTTGAGACAAGGTGACTTGAGGATGTCTCAACAACGTGATTTACCGGAATCCATGGCATGGCGTGTTATAGGCAGACTGGAATCCGGGCAAACACAACGTAGTGTCGCGGACGCTGTTGGAGTCGCCAGAAGTGTTGTTGCAAGGCTGTGGAATCGATTCCAAGAAACAGGAAATGTTAGACGTCGACCAGGGCAAGGTCGGCCACGCGCCACTACAGCAACTGATGACCGGTATAACAGAACAGAGAATGCTACGCAGCTGCAAAGACGGTTGCTCTTGGCAACAGGACGAAGGGTGTCCAGCCAAACAGTATGTAATCGGCTTCATGAGGGAGGGCTCTATGCACGTAGGCCAATGGTCTGCATTCCGTTGACCCCACGCCACCGTGCGGCCCGAAGAAGATGGGCTGCTGAACATCGAGATTGGGAGCAACATGATTGGAGCCAAGTGCTGTTTACAGACGAGTCCCGATTCAGTCTGGAGTGTGACACCCGACGTGTTCTGGTATGGAGGGACAGGGGCACTCGAAATAACCCCGCATTCGTTCGTGAAGGTCACAATACAGACGAGCTTATTGGATGGTATGGGGTGGAATCAGCATAGGCGGAAGTACGGACCTGCATATCATTCGGAATGGCACTTTGACGGCCCGAAGGTATGCAGACGAGATACTGCGACCTCATGTCATCCCTTACGCTGGAGCCATTGGAGATTCCTTTGTTTTCCAGGATGATAATGCCCGACCGCATAGAGCTCGTCTGGTGGAGAACATGTTTGAAGCTGAAACAATACAGCGTATGGAATGGCCAGCGTGCTCTCCTGACCTCAATCCAATCGAGCGCTCGGACGACGCATTGCTGCGCGACCAAGGCCGCCTGTTACTGTCCGAGACTTGCAGATTGCACTTCTTGAGGAGTGGAACAGTATTCCCCAAAGTCTGATCGATAACCTCATCGCATCCATGGCAAACAGGTGTGCAGCAGTCTTAGCTGTTCGAGGAGACCTATTAAAACTCATGCATCATGTCTAAACAGTACTTTTTTTTATAGTTTACATGTAACCAAATTGTTGCCCTAAATCATCTTTTCATGTTTTTTCCATATTTTCAAAGAATTAAAGCTTAATTCCAAATTTTTTTACGTCTTTTTTTCTGTATTGTGCATTGATACGCGTGTACTATCCATTGTATGCCAATACGTGGCTGTCTCGCACGGTTTTCTTCACTTTTTTGCTTGCTCCCCTAATTGTTTTGAGAAGTGTAGTTGTATTTCGAAAAATGTAAATTATTTCGTTTTTGTCTCGCTGTGTTTCCAGAGTTCACAAAAACTTACAATAAATAGAGCCCACTTTAAGGGGGTCATCAGCTTGCTGAATTTTGATGTATCCGTTTGCAATCATACTAAAAATGATGGCTTTTTCCGGCGATAATATTCGTAAAAATATTAATTTCAGTGACGTCTTTTGCTGCTTACAAAAAAAATTGAAATCCTATTGACAAAAATGAAGTTTTTAGGGAGTTTCGGAGTTCAAGTCGAAATGAAAACACCATGTAATTGATGTGTGTCTAATGAATTAAATATTTTAACATTAAAATGTATAGGAATGAACTACGACCGAAGCCAAACATGTATAAATGAATATGTAAAAGTCGCAAGAATGAGTCGTATAAACGAGTGTTCCACTGTACTGTGGTTTTGTGAGTGTTTCTGTGTATACTGAACCCCACTGTATGTGAGTATACAATACTTGAAGAGTGATTCCGCTACTATTGAATCTCCAATGTTTGTAAAAGTTAGAGGTGTGGGGAAGGAGAGAATGGCATGGGTCTGTCTATGGGGGATGTGTTGGTGACAGTATCTCTTTGTGATAAAGCTAGCTAATGGTCACTCTCAAGCGGGCCATACAGTAATAACAAACCATAAAAAAATACCAATCAAGACCTGGGGTATCATATGTCAACGCCTTTTTAGAAGGATCTGTGTTACGTAAGATGAAATCGTGTAATGACTCGTGTAAAATTACTTTTTGTTCAGACTTTTTTTTTAATTGAGTATTTGTTTTACATCTCTTCTTGTGTGCATTTTGTATTGCTGTCTTGTTATTATTGAAAAATGATAGAAAACAACATCTACATTTTGACATCGGAAAAAAGGTAAAATATTGTCTTGTTTTCATTTTCCATTCTAAAGTTAAAGTGTTTGATGTTTCTTTAGTGCCAGCTCAAGCTATAACAGTGTTGACAACTTAGTAATTTTCCAACTAGATCTGGCCTTTTTCTTGGCCATTTGGATGTAAAAAACCAATCTATTTGCTAGTTGTTTGTCTAGTCCTTTTCAAAAAATTTCCTGTGCACTAGTAGCCTATTATTAAATCACGTGAAAATACAGGAATGTTCCGGGAAATACGAGACGTATGCAGAGGCGGATTTAACGGCGGGCGCACCGAGCGAGCACCCGGAGCCCCGACTTCTAAAGCACCTCGAAAAACCCAAACTTCACACTTTTTCTAATTTAAGGGGGCCCAATATTTTCTTTTGCACCTGGAGCCGACTTTAATCCGTCACTGGACGTATGGTCATCCAAATAATAATTAAAATTAATTCTGGTTGCTTAAGTCCGGTTTCTAGTTGTTTTCGATGAAGATCATTTGATTTTATTACTTAATGATTTGCACTATTTCAGCAATAATCCAGTGATTATTCTTGAATTTCAGAAATGAACGTTTTTCACTGAAAATCACATAACTCTAAAACTGTGCAACTAGTGGTAGCAAGGGCGCAGCGAAAGGGGGGGGGGACTTGGGGGGGTCTGGTCCCCTCCGAAATATGAGAAAATGATCGAAAAAATGGAAAAAGGTGGCCAAATCTATTGTTCTATAACTTTGGTCCCCCTCCCCCGAAATGAAAGTGGTCCCCCCGAACGAAATTTCTGGCTACGCCCTTGAGTGGTAGTATAAGTTTGGGTATTACTGTACGGTGGAACCTCATTGTAACGATGCCCGATATAACAATAAATCCCTCTACAACAATATTTTTTTCTTGATCCACAGAGCATCATTATATCAAACTTTCACTGTGTCGGGGTTGGCAAGTTTTTGCCATAGATGGAAAAAAACTTCGGTAAAAACCTGTCAGGAAAAATAGATTATTTTCCCCATGAATTTTCTCCAAGGCATTTTTATGCATTTATTTTTCTATTTATTATGAAAATGACAGTTTGAACTCAAATTTTGGTTTAACAATCATTTTTAGGGTTGGTAAGTTTTTGCCATAGCAGGAAAAACTAGAGTAAAAAAGTCCTGATAAAAATAGGTTTTTGCCATGCATAAAACAAATCGGTACTTCCCACATTTATATATTCATGTCTAGGATCACTAAAAAAATCAACGCAAAAGAATTATTTATTGTTATAACGACCATGATTATCCCGGACGACTCATCCCATGATCATCCCGGACAGGTCCTTCTATATTTTCAGGGAAACAACTAGAAGCATTGGTCACCCGGGGCAAGTGCGCATTTTGGCGCCCCCTTGTAATGTTGAAGGTAAGGTTTCAGAATGAATTTTGCGCCCTCTCTGATCCAGCGCCCGGGGCACGAGACCCGCCTGCTCCCCCCTAGTTACGGCCCTGTATAATTTATTTATTGCGTAAAAAGCCAAAAAATGATGAGAATTGCCCGACCCCAGAGCCAGGGGACTTTTCCTAGGTCATTGTAATGGAATGATCGCTATATTGTGGGTTGGGTCATTATAACGAGCACCGACTGTATCTCTATTTGTGTATGTATTTTCCATCAGATTATAAAATTGATTGTTGTAATGATTTCTGTGTCTCATTTACATATAATACACATTGAGTGAAAATTGTTTTTTCCATGAAACCAATTTTTGCCAGTTTCGCCCTGGTTTTTACCAGTTTTCGCCACTGTCACGGCGAAAATACCTCTTTCATCCCCTTTTGGACAATATTTTCCTCTCGTCCTTCTCGTCTTAGCGGGGCCTCCCAACCCTCATCCAATAGTGAGAGAGCTAGACACTTTGCACTAATTGAATTGAATTTAATAAAAACTAAATTAATAATGAACAAAAATTTTATAGATAAGATCGATCTCTGAAACTTTGGGCCAGGCACGGTTCCAAAATGTGGGTAACCATCCCTTCCCCAAGAACCGAATTGTATTGGAAAAATAGGTCTGTTTAAAACTGGGTGAAGCAGCGAACTTACAAGCTAAACCATAGTCTCCTAAACTTTTTGTTCCATCGGCCCCTTCATCAGAATTTTTTTCTCCTTTCATCGCCCCCAACTCAAGTAAACCCATGGGATCCTATGTTAAATCAGTAGGTTCTAGCGCCCCCTTGGACCATTCCATCGCCCACCAGGGGGCGATATTGCCCAATTTGGGGAACACTGAGCTAAACCGATCTTCCCGACGCATCACCCTGAGTCCACGCCTACCCTGGGTTAGAGTTCAATAAGCTTCATTTTTTTTGTTTTTTTTCGGGGGGGGGGGGATTATGCATGACCGTCTCAACATCGGGCAAAGTGATGTTTTAGGGTCCGACACTTAGTTGGGAGTTACAGCTCACTTATATTTACATACTCACATTTAATAGTACCCCCAGATCTCATTGTGTACGGATCTCACTACTAACGGATATGAAACCCCGGGTCATGCTCACATGGGCCCATAGGTTAAGATGGGGCTGTGTTGCATTTTGAAAATAGTCACATTTCCCCTTCCCATATTTTACTTGAAAGATTTAATTCTTCAGAGCTGTCTGTGTGTGTGTGTGGGGGGGGGGGGGCACTTTTACCACTCGTCATGGGCAGAGGCACCGACGTGAAGAAAAGATTGGGGGGCGGGGGCTGAAAGTTGCTGGTCGTCCCGTATATACGAGACTCAATCGCGTACCCCCTAAATTATTGGGGGGGGGGGGCCCTAACAATATCTATTGTTGGTGGGCTCTCAAATGACCTCAGCCACTAGTTTCCCTGATCAAAATAAATATTTTGTGAAACGTGTTTTTATACTGGAAATTATCTTACGATCCCCCCCCCCCCCCAGAGGATCGCAACCCATACTTTGAACCCCTGTATATACTGTAGTGTCTTCCTAGAACTTACAAAAAATTATTTTCCTCTTTGTGGCAACACCACAAAAATCCAATGTCAAGGCCGTCTGGCCAGAGAGCTTTTGTTGTTTATATTCACCGGTCGCATCTTTGTACATGTCCCTGCTCTCGTCCGAATCGCGTATTATTTTACCTTCGTTTATATTTGTAAATAAATAATTGTTTTATTGTTTAATCTACTGCTTCGAATAATATAGTTATGCCTCAAAACCAGCTCCCATAACTATATATTGGTGACCCCCCCCCCCCCTGTTTTGCTGAACCTCCCGATATGGCAACCGATTCTACTGATGGATCCACCACGCAAGGCCTGCAAACAGACAGCGTGGCAATCAAGCCACCCCCCCCCCCTTCTGGTGTGAGACGCCAGCGTTGTGGTTCGTGCCATGGAGGAAAGAATAACAGGAGGTGACATCAGGAACGAAAATTGAAGCCGTTGTGGCAACCATATGGGCTGACAAGTAAGCCCAAACAAACCGCTCTTTTCCCTATACTTAACATGGGTTTTGCCGGATCGAATTCTTTTAAAATATTAATAACTAAATAAATTTAAGCACCATGACTGTTTAATGCATCTTCAGGTAATCTACATGATCCAATAAAGGGGAAAAATAAAATCTTATCCTTATATAAGGGGTTGTTATATTTTTAATTTATTTTTGAAAAAGGGGAAGATCACTTTTCACTCTCGACTCGTCATAAGTTTTTAGTTCAGTGCCTTCAATTTATTTTAAAAATTTGATGCATCACATTAATGTCAATGGCAATATGATTAATTAAAATAATATGAAGCTGCAATAAAATGCAATTTTCATAATTTTTTTCTTTTAACTGTTTATCTTGCCTTTTTGTTTCGTTCATCATTATCATAGATTCGGGACATTTCGAAAGTGTTTCAGGCCCGTGGGTGGTCGTCTTAAGCTTTACATGAGGAATTTTTTTTTCAGAACTGATTTCTGAATCAGTTCTGAGGTGCTCGAGCACCTACTGACAGGGCCGTAGCTAGGATTTTTGGCTACCGGGGCAAAAAGCATTTTGCCGCCCCGTGCCTCAAACAAGATACGGGGGGGGGGGGGGCAAAGGTGGAGTCGACTGATCTAATGTATATATGATCTGACATCATCATCATCGTGCCCCCCCAGCAATAATGACCTTGCCCCCCCCAGACTTCCAAGTCAATCTCCGCCTATGGCCTCAAAGTACTGGAAGTGCTCGAGCGTCCTCCGCCACTGTGTATTTATGGTTTTGCTGCCTGTAGGCTGTACAAATTTCGCCACCCTTCTTCCGTTACACTCCCATATTCTTGAGTACGTATTACTGAAATATATGCCACCCATCCGAACTTTCCGCTATGTAGATGTAGTGAGAAAAAAATATTAAAAAATAAAAAACTTTTTTTACGGCCGCGATAAGTCATCTCTCTGGCCTATAATATTTAGAAAAATAATCTGGGCTGTTTTTTTCCTCTTCATTTTGTACCAATTACTTTGCTTTTAAAGTGGTATGTGTACGAAAATTTGACAAAAAAGTTTCGAATTGAATTTGAAATCTAAAATTGTGTCTGTGTTCGAGTTTTTGCCTGGAATGAAGAAATATTTCTACAATATTTTAATATATACAGCTGAAAAGCGATATATATGCTAATGTTTTGCATATATAATGTTTTTCGCAAAAAAAGGCAGATTTTTTTTCAAACACCGCTTGTTCAAGTGTTTTTAAACATTGTATTTCTGTCAGCACTGAGGTAATACATGTTTTGGCATAATATTTTTAAAATTAAAATGCCGAAAAGAAATTTTGTGGCACAAGATATGGGTAAATTTTGGTTATTTTTGCAAAAGATTCCATGTTGTTGAAGTTAATATTCGAAAACAAATAACAACTACAATTGTAAAAGCTCCCGTTCAATTGTATAAATATATCCAAAGAATTTGAGAAAAAAAAATCGAGTTCCTAAAGTGAATAGTAAATTTTTAAATGATTTTTAAAAACGGGGATGTTTCTCATAGGAAAGCATGGGAAGCCACGGTTTGTTTGGGCTTACTTGGTCCTGTGGCGCTACTTGTCTTGTACAATTTTTATATCTTTATTATATTTTTTATGCCACTTACTAGCTAGGCATTATCTAGTGTGTTCTTGTATTGGAGTTCAGTCTGGCTCCAACTGTCGACCGAACATGTCCTAAAAGTCTCTCTCTCTTCTATTAAATAACTAAAAAAAGAAAGGAGTCATGACTGTATGTTTTCCGAAATAACAACCAGACACATCCACCAGCACTAGCATTACCACAGAATTGGTGACCCACGTAAAGCAGATGTTTGACAGCCACGAACTCGAAAGCAGACGAAAACAAGTACTCTTTCTCGCTTCGTAATATGTTACTTGCTGCCTTTCTTCTTTTTTTCCCTGTGTGTGGTGCGTTTGCTGACTGATTGAGGGGGCATCCCCTCAGTTCTCTTCAGGGGCGTCGGAAGTGCTTCGAACTTGTGGGTGCTCGTCTTGAGTCCCATGTAGTAAATTTCGATTTCTGAATCAATTCTGTGGGTGCTCGGATCCGTTTTACAAACTTCCGTGGGTGCTCGAACACCCCCGGCTCCGACGCCACTGGTTCTCTTCCTGGATTGTGCTGAACTTTTTTTTGGATATGCCGAACGCTACCGAAGAGACAGGTATGTCTTCTGAATTAGAACTTTCGCGTGTTTCTTTTCGCGCGCCTTCGATTTGGAAATCCGATGTCGATCTTTGGTTTCTTCAGATTGAATCGAACTTTAAAATTGCCGGAATTACTGATCCTAAAACGCAATTTCACTGTGTTGTGACAGCTCTCGATGTCGAAGTGTTATCATATGTTAGCGATTTGATCAGAGCTCCTGTTACAGACGATTCTTACAACCAGTTAAAAACACGCATTTGTCAACAGTTTTCACTGTCGGAAACTTCCCGCTTACGAGTTCTACTCCAAGAGCTCACTCTTGGGGATAAGCGACCTTCTCAGTTGTTGCATGAGATGCATACATTAGCTGGCAAGAAAATTTCAGATGAAGTGCTTAAAACCCTTTGGTTACAACGTTTGCCTATCCATACACAGCAGATACTTTCTGTTAGTAAGGATACATTGCCGGATTTAGCAGAAATGGCAGATAAAATTACCGAAGTCACTGGGCACACACCGACTATTTCTGAGGTCAGCCGTAATGAAACCATCAGCTTGCAATCACTTCAAAGTCAAATTTCGACTTTGACCGTTGCTGTTGACCGCTTATCCCGCTATAGAGAGAAAAATTTTAACAAAAAGGGAAGAGTTCGTTCAAATTCTCGGTCTAGAGAGAGGTCTAGTGGTGATGGTACACCCAAAAGTAAACCTTATTGTTGGTACCATTTCACATTCGGTCGAAAAGCATCAAAATGCATTAAACCCTGTGATTGGTCGGAAAACTAACTGGCCCATCTGTTTTGGCGACAGCAGGTGATGGCCGGCGTTTAGTTCGCCTTTTTGTTCATGATCGAAAATCCGGTACTGGTTTTTTAGTGGACACAGGCGCTAGCATTTCGGTTTTCCCACGAGATACACAGGTACATAAAGCAGCAGATACAAACTTTTCGCTATACGCAGCTAATGATACTAAAATTTCTACGTATGGTTGCAAATCTTTATCAGTGGATTTAGGGCTACGCAGACTATTTAGATGGTCCTTCGTTATAGCTGATGTTAATCGCCCGATATTAGGTGCTGATTTCTTAGAACATTATGGTCTATTAGTTGACGTAAAAAAGTCTCGTTTGATTGACAGTTTGACTTCACTTTCAATCAAATGTAGCAATGCCAGTTGCCCTACATTAGGCTTAAAGACCATTAGTGGAGATTCGCCCTACTTGAAAATTTTATCTAAATTTCCTAATCTAACGAATCCTTCTATGCTTGGGGCTACTTCTAAAAAACACTGCGTTACACATTGCATTACTACTAAAGGTTCTCCTGTCTTTACCAAAGCCCGCAGACTTTCTCCAGAGAAACTTGCTATTGCAAAGCGTGAAGTTCAAACGCTAATGGATCAGGGCATACTGAGACCTTCAAAAAGTCCATGGGCAAGCCCGATACACATTGTTCCTAAACGTAATGGAGAATACCGTTTATGTGGGGATTACAGAAAACTTAATTCTATAACGTGTCCAGACAGATATCCTATACCACATGTTCATGATTTCAGTTACGGTCTGCAGGGAAAAAACATTTTTTCTAAATTGGACTTGGTTAAGGCAGTAATCATCAGATACCTTTAGATCCCGAGTCTGTTGAAAAAACTGCCATTATTACCCCATTCGGACTTTATGAGTACTTATATATGTGTTTTGGATTGTCTAATGCGGCACAATCATTTCAACGGTTCATAGATATTGTCTTAAGAGACTTGAACTGTTATGCATATTTAGATGACGTACTAGTTGCATCAACAACAGAAGAAGAACATCTTAGAGATCTAGAATTAGTTTTTGACCGTTTAAACAGTTTTGGTATAATTCTTAATCCTGATAAATGCATATTTGGGAAATCTGAGATAGAGTTCTTAGGATTTTTGGTTAACAGCAACGGCATTTCTCCTTTGCCAGAAAAAGTCGACATTCTTCGTAATTATCCGCAACCAAAAACGGTTGATGAACTTCGAAGATTTCTAGCAATTCTCAACTTTTACCACCGTTTCTTAAAAAACGCAGCATCTGACCAGGCTCCCTTACACGATTTGTGCAAAGGAAAGAAGAAAAAAGATAAATCTCTCATCGCCTGGTCGGGGGAAACTATTGCTGCTTTCGAAACGTGTAACTTTCGAAACGCTTTTGGCTCATCCTAAACATGATGCTCATCTTTCGTTGACAGTCGACGCATCAGATTTCGCTCTCGGAGCTGTTTTACAACAAACTTCCGATGGTGTCGAACCACTCTCATTTTTTTCTCGAAAGTTAACGACAACTGAAAAGAACTATAGTACTTATGATCGCGAGTTGCTTGCGGTTTATAGTTCTATTAAACATTTCAGACACATGTTAGAAGGCAGACCATTTACGATCTACAGTGATCATAGGCCTCTAACTTATGTTTTTCACAAAGTTAATGATAACAGCTCTCCCAGACAACATCGTCATTTAGAGTATATATCACAATTTTCTACGGACATTCGTTACATTCAGGGTGAGCGAAATGTTGTAGCGGATGCTTTTTCCAGATTATCCGAAATTAATTTACCTGACTCGATTGATTACGCAGCTATTGCTACTTCACAGAGTACAGACGCTGAATTAACAGCCCTCCGACAACCAGGTGGGGTGCTCGATATAAAACCTATCAAATTCGGTCCTCAGGGTACAGAACTTTTTTGTGATTTATCCACTGGAATTATCCGTCCCTACGTACCAGAAAAACACCGATATCACGTGTTTACGGTCCTTCATAACCTCGCCCATCCAGGCGTTAAATCAACTGTAGACCTTATTCGTCAACGATTTGTGTGGAGTTCAATACGCAAGGATGTCACACGATGGACCAGGGCGTGCATCGAGTGCCAACGCTCAAAAGTGCATCGCCACACTCGATCTTCCATCGGTGCATACCCTTTGCCCCAATGCAGATTCTCACACATTAACATCGACATTGTTGGTCCTCTTCCTCATTCTCGGGGTTTCACCTACTGCCTTACCTGTGTGGATCGATACACCAGGTGGGTAGAGGCTTTCCCGATGGAAAACCAAAAAGCCGAAACTGTTGTAGAGACATTCTACTCTGGTTGGATCAGCAGATTCGGAGTTCCAGAATCGGTTACCACCGATCAAGGGAGACAATTCGAAAGTGATTTGTTTCGCGCATTCGTTCGTTTTCTTGGAACTCAGAAAACACGCACGACAGCGTATCATCCGTCCTCCAATGGCATCGTTGAAAGATTCCACCGGCAGCTCAAAGGTGCCATACGCTGCCATGCCACGGAACGTTGGACTGAAGTGTTACCTACCATACTTCTGTCCATCCGAGCCAGCATCAAACCGGACATCAACACTTCTGCTGCTGAGATGGTTTACGGATCACCATTGCGCCTACCTGGTGAATTCTTCCGCAGTTCCGACCCTCAGCCAACACAGCCGGAATTTCTACGTGCTCTACGAGATCACATAAACACTTTACGTCCGATCCAAACTTCAAGGCATGGGACTCACAACGTTTTCGTTCATAAAGAACTTGCTGTTTCTTCCCATGTGTTCGTGCGGCTGGACACCGTACGAAAGCCCCTTCAACAACCATATTTGGGGCCATATGAAGTGATTGAACGATCTCCAAAAGTATATACAGTGAACATGAAAGGCAAACTAGCGAAAATCTCAATAGACAGATTGAAACCAGCATTTTTGCTTGATTGCACTTTTAATGAGCAATCACCGTTCACTGAACCGAAACAGCCTTATGTAACTCGATCAGGGCGTACGGTTCGTATAAGAATTCCTTGATATTATTCTTATTTGCATATTTTTTCAAATGAATAACATTATTTTTGTTTTTTGCAACATTTTTTGAGAATTAATATTGTTTTGCAAAATTTTCATTTTTTAATTTTCTTATATGTATACTATATATGTCTATTATCTATTCTAGTAATCGTTTTTGCATATACATACATTTACTAATTTTTGATCATTTGTAATTTATTTTTTTGCTCGACTATTAATTTGTGCATAAGGTATTTTCGTATTACGTATTTTTTGAATTCTTCGAACAAAATTTTGTTTTTTGCACATGTCAATGCCATATTAGTTGCCGTAACTATATTGTCAAATCGTCGTAACTATACTGTCATTATCGTCGTAACTATATTATCATATTTTGTACATTGTGCCATATGCCGTCCTTCAGACTCGTGGGGGAGTACTGTGGCGCTACTTGTCTTGTACAATTTTTATATTTTTATTATATTTTTTATGCCACTTACTAGCTAGGCATTATCTAGTGTGTTCTTGTATTGGAGTTCAGTCTGGCTCCAACTGTCGACCGAACATGTCCTAAAAGTCTCTCTCTCTCTTCTATTAAATAACTAAAAAAAGAAAGGAGTCATGACTGTATGTTTTCCGAAATAACAACCAGACACATCCACCAGCACTAGCATTACCACAGTCCCTTTAATAGAGCGATCACTGGCTTCATCTGGCAACCCAGATTCCCCGTGCTTTCTCAACGGAGGCGATGGTCGCGTCACCTCCTGTTATTCCTTCCTCCATGGGTTCGTGCATTTGGAGGCTCAGTTCAAAACCGCAAGAGTGACCAGTGAAGAAACTAAGTACAACATCGTGGTCGGCGCCATGTACCAACGACTCCTCAACGTGGTCAGTGACATCGTCATGTCTCCGCCTAATGATCGTCGATATGCTGCGCTGAAAGAAGCTCTCACATCAAGAATGTCCGAATCAGAGAGCACCCAAATCAAAAAATTACTCTCCGGTTTAGATTTGGGCGATCGTCGACCATCACAGTTGCTCAGGGAGATGAGAAACCTCGCGGCTAACAAGGTAAGCGACGACATCATCGAAGTCATCGCATGAAATATGCCTCGCCTCTCTTTCTTCTCAAATTGAAAAATTGACTAATGAGGTGCAAGAACTAAAACGAGCTAGAAGTCGACAACGCTCGACCAGTCGATCGCGATTTCAACGGAGCAGTAGCAGAGATGTGACCCATTGCGGAAAGGACATTTGCTGGTACCATAGGCGCTACGGAGATGACGCCAGGAGATGTACAAAGCCCTGTGCTCATCTAATCAGGGAAACGACCCGGGGCATCACTGATGACGACGTGTGATGCCAGCCAAGTCTCCAGTCGTCTTTTTCTATTCGATCGTTCTTGTAATAGACATTTCTTGGTCGACACAGGAGCGGACGTTTCCGTGATACCGGTAACTGCAAATCGACGACCCTTTCCAGACAAAAATTTTTCCTTGTATGCTGCAAACTCTACCAAAGTTCAAACTTTCGGCACCGAACGTCTATACCTCGATCTTGGTTTAAGACGAAGGTTTCTCTGGACTTTCATCGTGGCAGACGTGTCTAAGCCAATACTCGGCGCGGACTTTCTCAAAGATTTCGGCTTACTCGTAGACATCAAACGGCGACGCCTCGTCGATCCTGTCACTTCACTTAGCTCATCAGGCAGAGTCGTCACTGGTCCTTCTTGTGCATTGACGACTGTTTCTCATGACATCAGGGACGACCGCATCAGAATTCTGCTAGCTGAATTTTCCTGTTTGACTCATGAGTCACCCGTTATGAGAACTGTACCTCATCGTGTCGAGCATCACATTGTTACAAAAGGCCCGCCCGTTGTTGCCAAAACACGTCGCTTGGCTCCAGACAAGTTGCAAATTGCCAAAAAGGAATTCGACTATATGCTGCAACAAGGCATATGCAGACCCTCCCAGAGCTCATGGGCCAGTCCTTTACACCTGGTGCCAAAGAAGACTGGTGGTTGGAGACCATGTGGTGATTACAGAGGTCTCAACGCCATCACTCAACCGGATCGATACCCGATTCCAAATCTGCAAGACTTTTCATCAAACTTGCACGGTTGCACGATCTTCTCCACTATCGACTTGGTTCGTGCATATCATCACATACCAGTTGCACCAGAGGACATTGAAAAAACTGCCATCACAACACCATTCGACTTATTCGAATTCACCAGAATGACATTCGGCCTACGAAATGCGGCCCAGACCTTCCAACGTTTTCTCCATTGTGTGCTCAGAGGCTTAGACTTCTGTTTCGTATACATTGATGACCTCTTGATTGCTTCAAAAAATGTAGACGAGCATCACATTCATTTACGACAAGTTTTCGAGAGACTCAAAGATTCTGGTCTTGTAATAAATCTCGAAAAATGCTCGTTCGCTCAACCTGAAATCACCTATCTTGGTCATCACATCACTGCTGAAGGTATCCGTCCAACATCCGAACGAATCAATGTCATCCAAGACTACAAGAGACCAGAGACTGTAAAAGATCTACGAAAATATCTCGGAATAATCAACTTTTACCGGCGGTTTATTCCCAGTGCTGCCAAAACTCAAGCTGTTCTTAACGACTACCTCAAAGGTAGCAAGAAAAACGACAAATCTCTCATCGAGTGGTCTGAAGAAGCTATTGTAGCATTTGAGTCAACCAAGCAACAGCTCATTGATGTCACCATTCTCGCTCATCCGTCCCCTGATGCGGAACTTGCTGTAATGGTCGACGCATCCGATATGGCTGTTGGAGGAGTTGTTCAACAAAAAGTCAAGAATGATTGGCAACCGCTAAGCTTCTTCTCTCAACGATTGACTCCAACTCAGACTCGTTACAGCACGTACGACCGAGAACTTCTCGCTGCGTATTCAACAATAAAGCATTTCCGTTACTTCCTTGAAGGCAGAAAATTCACACTCTACAATGATCATCGTCCTCTTATTTTCGCTACTCAGCAAAAAGCAGAAAAAGCTTCTCCTCGTCAAATACGCCATCTGGATTTCATATTTCAGTTCACAACAGACATACAACATATCTCGGGTAAAGACAATGTGGTAGCTGATACCTTGTCCAGACTCGACGAAATTCATATGCCTCAAACTGTTGACTACACTGAAATGGCTAAAGCACAGGAACATGACGATGAACTGATCAAAATACTTTCTTCAAACACAAGTCTCAAACTTCAAAAATTTCCAGTTTTTGATTCTAACTTACAAATCTACTGTGATGTTTCCACTGGACAAAGCAGACCGTATTTTCCGGAATCCTTCCGAAAAACTGTTTTCAACTCTGTTCATGGACTTTCACATCCTGGCATCCAAGCTACTGCCACAACTATTGCCAAAAAATTTATTTGGCCTTCAATCAAAAAAGATTGCAAAACATGGGCAAAATCCTGTCTGACATGTCAGAAGTCCAAGATACACAAGCATACCAGAGCACCTGTGGGACATTATCTACCAGTTTCCAAGCGCTTCGACGAAATACATTTGGATATCATCGGTCCCTTACCCTCTTCAGGACATCAGTATTGCGTAACCTTGATCGACAGGTTCACGAGATGGCCTGAAGCCATACCAGTTCCAGATATCCGAGCCGACACAGTGGCGGCAGCAATATACTACGGATGGATCGCTCGTTTTGGTGTTCCTAGTGTCATTATTACCGACCAAGGTTCCCAATTTGAGTCCCACCTCTTTACAGAACTGTCACACATAATCGGATTCCAAAGACGGCGCACCACCGCTTACAATCCAAAATGCAACGGCTTTATCGAAAGATGGCATCGAACTTTGAAAACAGCAATCAGATGTCACAGCCACAAGCAGTGGACTCGAGTGTTACCTACTGTCCTCCTGGGATTAAGGTCCACATTCCGGGAAGAGTTCAACTCAACCCCAGCTGAAATGGTTTACGGCACGAACATCCGACTGCCAGGGGATTTTCTCGATACATCTACCTCATCTCCATCTTCTTCCGATTTCATTCAACATCTTCGTGACCATTTCAACGACCTTAGACCAGCTCCGCCGTCAAGGCATTCAACACCGCATGTTTTTGTCTTTTCAGCGTTAAACACCTGTCCTACTGTATTTATTCGTACGGACGCTGTGAGAAAAACCTTCCAAGCTCCGTATGAAGGTCCATACAAAATCATCAAAAGGACAGACCAATATTACACTCTCTCAGCAAAGGAAAAAACATTTCCACAAACCGGTTGAAACCCTGCTTCACAGAGAACTTCGACTCATCTCAAGCCAATGAAAAACCTAACGAAAATCAAGCACCTCATCCGAAGACTTCACAACCTCTTCATAAGAAGAAAAAGGTTCATTTTAACACGACAGTAAAGACTTCGGGAGAGACTGATGAATCGGAACCGCAACGACAGACTCGTTCTGGAAGACCCATCAAACCACCTTCTCGTTACGAATCGTTCTCTTCTGTTCACTAGAGGGGGAGTAATGTAGTGTCTTCCTAGAACTTACAAAAAATTATTTTCCTCTTTGTGGCAACACCACAAAAATCCAATGTCAAGGCCGTCTGGCCAGAGAGCTTTTGTTGTTTATATTCACCGGTCGCATCTTTGTACATGTCCCTGCTCTCGTCCGAATCGCGTATTATTTTACCTTCGTTTATATTTGTAAATAAATAATTGTTTTATTGTTTAATCTACTGCTTCGAATAATATAGTTATGTCTCAAAGCCAGCTCCCATAACTATAATACAATTTCACCTTGCTTCATTTTGTACATGCAATAATTTTCTACCTCGCGTATGTTTTTTTAATATTGTTTTGAATCAACGCCAGCACAATGTGTCATTATCCCGATTGTGCATAATTTTTGATTGCAGGACGCCCTGTAAACTTCTGCTAGATTTCTTGCTATGATTTATAAGTTTTACATCTCCGCCTTTCCTTGTTTTGCACATGTTATGCAATGTTTGCTCCATTTTCTTCTCTAGCATATCATGTATATCATATCATTAATATTCAAGTCAATGGGACTTATAACTCAACTGGCCACACTCCTTGTGGCATGGAGCTTATATAGCCGTGGTGACTGAATCTAGTTTTTGTTCTGTTCTACTTGCTACCGATGGTGAATCATGAAAATAGTTTTTTTGTTACTTTGGATATCAGTATGAAATAAATGTAATAATTTTGATTAATTAATAATATTAATAGAGTATTAATTTAAAAAATTGAATCATTAGCAAAATTTAGTTATAATTAATGAGTAATAATAACTTTATTAGTAAATATTTTAGTAATTAATTACTTATTAATAAATAATTAATTAATATTTTTATTAAAATGTGAAATTTTTGCGTGCTATATCATTTGTACGAACACACTGGAACTTATTCCGCTTCGAGTGCCCTTTTTTCCTAGTGCCCCACCAGTCCAAATTTCTTATAAAATGGCCTGCCGCTCAGGTACGTAGTTACTTTATTTTCCTCCCTTCCATCTTCATTTCTTGATCGCTTAAATTAATTTTAATTGTTCTGGTTCTGTGAGCTTTCTAGTAAAAATTGGAACATTTTTCCGGCCACGGTATAATATTGCGCGTGACCGGTTTTTGGAACATCATGATCTTTTACTTATTAGTTTTGCCATGTTTCTGGTTGTGGTGAAAACAGAGTTGATATTTTCAGTCTGTGGGCAGGGGCCCCCCTTTAACGGCCGGAGCCGTTTGCGGGCCGCAGGTGTATTTACCATCGAGCTTATATTACTGGAGGGAGCATCCAGCCGCCGCACAGTGGTCAATATAGCGAATTTAGGAGGAAAAAATATTTTCTCGAAAACTAACGAATATTTTTGAAAAATTATTTTTGCCCCACATCAAAAATAGGCATCCACATAGGCTGAGAAGTATAATTGAATATTATCACAAAAATTAGAAACTTTGCCTGGACGACCAGACCTCTTCAGACGACCTGACATAAACATCACCCCTCCACCACTGATTCGTGTGAATGCTGACCACGAGGTCCTGATGACGGCTCTCCATTGAAGAGCCGAAACGCGTCGACCATTCGACCAATTGAATTTATTTGTCTTGAAAACGTGGCAATTTTTGTATAAATATAATTGAATAATAACGTTCGGTAATTTTAAAACTACTTTTGCATGATTACTACATTTCTACAATTCTTTCCATTTCAATGAAATAATTACTTATTTCTAATTAATCTTTCCAGCTTTTACTGATGTTTCCTACTTTTCCGATTCACTGTCTCCGAAATAATAATGCATCACTCATATTTATTACGAATAATATTAAAAAAAAATTATAATAATATCATAGCACATTCTAAACAAAATATTGCCGTGAAAACTCGGGCGAACACTTAATTGAAGTTTAATATGTAAAAAATCAAGATTTTCACTCACAAAATAATAAATTATTCTCTTGTAACACAAAACGTTAAAAATAAACCGTGCAAATAAACAAAATCTATGATTTCTGGGCTTGATTACAGATTGAACATTTAAAATCGCCATGCTGAATTTTTGTCTTGTTACTAGATCTCCACTTTTTTGATGAGAAACTGATGAAACATTTAATTTTCAGACGAAACTTACTACTCTTGACTTCCAGGCTATGTTCAAATTTTGACTTTCCATCAATATATTGGATTAACAGGTCTGCTGACTTTTTAATACGTAAGCTCAACCCACCATTACCGAAAATAACGTCAAACAACTCTAGACGAATCACACATAAGACCATTTTAAAACTTTCTTACGTAAAAAAGGGCGGTTGGGGGCGGTTACGCATTATGCAAAACGTTCACCAACAATGTGCGGAACATCCGAAAAAACATTTCACGATTAAACAAAGTTAAACTTTTTTATAACTCACTTTTTGTACTCAAAACTACTCAAAAATAAGCCAAACTTTAAGGGGGAATTACGAAAATTATTTCCTTTACTCGGAGCTTTTGGAAAATAACGAACCGAAAAGAACAGAGAACTAAAAATCAATAGCAAAAAGAATTTTATAGTTCCATTCAAACGCAACCGAGTAACAAAAGCTAAGAAAGTTAAGCTTTTCATCACATTTCGGCGAGAGCTCCATCTGAGTAAATCATTACCCTTCTTTGACCCCCGGGAAGCCCCCCCCCCCCCTCCGATGTAAACAAATATCACCCCAAGATGCACCAGACATTTCTCTATACACCCATATGGTTTTTTTTAGCAAGAAGCAGCGCCGCGACGCCATCGACATCTGAAGTTTCAGCCCCAGGAGAGTGGGCTGGAGCACTCTTGGTAAGATAATTAAAGTTAAGGATAATAAAAGTCGTTGTCAGGATTCGCGGTCGTATCGGGCCTCGGGGAAGCAATAATTTTTATGGCTTTCAATACAAAGGCAGCGGCACGAGCGTCTTCCTTTGTGAATAACCGAACAAGTAGGCCGGGACCTGACTACGGCGCGGTTGAGGTTGGGGGGGAAGGCATCATCTATAGTTTTATTCTGTCAACGTACAGATACAACTGCAACCGCTGAGCGCGGTTTTTTCAACCGAGAAAATCCACATTTTTTGGGACGGTTGGGGTAACCGTCCCAAAGGCTTGAGCTCCCTGATGACGGTTCGGCTGGACCTGCGGTTGCTCTCTTCCATTGTCTATTAAGTGGTTTGACAAGGAGGGTGATGGGATTTCGGATGCACTGGACAAAGGAATTGCTCTCCTTCTCAGGCTGCCATAAAAAAATGAGAGGAGAAGACAAATTCGACGAACTGTATGGTGAAGTTCCATGCGACGGAAACTAATTCTTTGTTTGGCGCTTTTGCACTGATAACAATAAAAAAAACCAATGAAGAAAAAATTAAATTTTTCTAACTAGTGAATTTTTTTTGCTTTCCTACATGAGCATACATTGAAACTCGGTTATAATGACATTCATAAACTAACGTGATTACGCTAAAACCGAGATGTATATTTTAGAACTCTTGAATGAAATGCATTGGATCCCGATTATAACGTTTTAGCAAAAAACCAATTAGTTACCTCTTCCAAAAGAGTACAAATTGTCAGGAGGCCCAATCATTTCTAATAAATTCATAAAAAATTATCAGAAATAAAAATAATTAGACATCTGAAGGAATAAATTTTTATGTTTGCAAATTTTCCGTATCAAATTTGAAGCATTTATTAAAAGCCCAAGTATGAACCGGGGAGGAAATACGTCCCTAAGAGCTGCATTGCGTGTGTTTTGCTTTCATTATTCTGTCTTTTTGTTATCTATTTTTGTATCGTATATGAATGTGGCTGTCTATCTGTTGTTTTTGCAATGAAAAAAAAACCATCTAGGCCAGCGGTTCTCAACCGGTGCTCCGTGTGAACTCCCAAGGGCTCCGCGGCCCTCGAGGAAAATAAAAAAAGAACCAGTAAATTTGAAAAAAATAATTATTGGTATTTTTGAATAAAAATAAATCAGTAACTTTGATGAATAAATAAAAAATAGGCCGACGGTGCTCCGCCATAGAAATTATATACTGGAAAGGGCTCCGCGGGTCAAAAAAGATTGAGAACCGCTGATCTAGACAAAACGTTGTATGCGGGTAATATCGAAGAGTGCACTAAGACAATTTTCACACCTACCGTTCTTTTCAAGCAGTTTTTGATTTACATACACACACAAAGCCGCAACTAGGTACAGCGGATCCACTGTGCTGAACTAGAGGGGGCGCCGAATTACCCCTTTAACACCACTCCTCCTAACCTTTCCTTACACGGGACGCCAAAAGCTTGCTAGCTCCAGTTAAAAAAGTATCCAGCTGCCGCCCTGCATGTACCTTAAACCTTGCAACATACATACTAATGTACAGGGCCACAACGACATGCGTGGTCGGCCGGGGCAAGCACGCATTTTGGCGCCCCCTTTTAATATTGAAGGAGAGATGAAAGGTTAACATTTGCGCTCCTGTCTGGCTCGGAGTTCGGGGCATCAGTCAGTGCCGTCTTAACGCATGGGACCACCCGAGCACGGCCCGGGTGCCTCAAGAGAAGAGGGGGCTCCAAAAATGAGATCCGATTGGAATTTTCAAGGATTTACCATGTAGGGCTACCATTTAGGGATTTACCATTTACCCGGGGGGGGGGGTGTCCATAATACTCTTAAGATGAGTTAAGTTTTTCGTTACCGCGGTTCTTCGTGTTCATCACAACGAATTTACTAATCCTCCGTTGATGGATGTTCTTAGTATTATGATACAGCGTTATATCATGTGTGATTGAATAAATTAAAAAAAAAAATACATTAAACGAAAATATCATATGTTCCAGTGGTTGCCAATTTTTTTGTGAGCTAATGGCCCTTTGTACAGCATTTCCTTCTCATGCTGCCCCCCCCCCCCCATCTTTCCCCAGTACCTTCTACCCCGGGGGAGGGGGAGCACTTTTTCACTTGTTGGTCGAAAATTGAACTGCAGCTTAATCCCATTATAGCAAACTTCCAAGAGACCGGAGAAATCACTTCGTTACAACGAAATTTCCTTGTAAAGGAATTCCAGGTTGTTGCCGTTGTGCCTATGTAAACTGTTGTGGGAGGTTGGAAAAGTTTTCGTTAGAACGAGATTTTCACTGTAACGATATTCGTTAAAACGGGGTTAGTCTGTATTTGTTTTACTTCATAAATCTCCCCACGGTCTCATTGAGATATCCTGAAAATTTGGATGTACTCGGTTAAGCAGTTTTTGAGGAAAAACTACTCGAAGTACGAGAACCTAAACTGTAATCACCCATTATGTAATTATTTACACTCTAAACCGGAGGTCCTCAACCTTTTTCTAGTCGTGAGCACTGGCTGTACCCATGATCGAAAGGAGAGCACCCTTACAAGTTTGATCATACGTATGCATGAAAAATTAGGATGATTTTAATCCTCGAATGCAATTTGAACGAGGTAATTTGATTGAAACGTCGATCGAATTCTAGCAAGCAATTAAAGGACAAGAGCTTCGAGAACTCCAGTTGCTTCAGGTAGCACCGTGGTGCTCGCGAGCAACAGGTTGAAGATGCCTGCTCTAAACCATTATACTACATCTGGTCATGTAGGCCCTATGTGAACAAGAAGCCCAGGGTCACGCGAATATGGGTGGCTTTAAGATGGCCTTGGTCCCACGAACAGCTTTGTTGAGTTCGCACAGTAGTCCCTCCCCCCCCCCCTTCTTTCTGATGTACACCCCAAACCCAAAACAGAAGTTCTCGAGGTGTGGGTCGCTTTTTCTGGGAATGTTCGGCATTATCGCTCGGAAGGACGTCACGACGACTTTGCATTGCCGTGAACCCCTGCAGTGCTTTGGAATGGCTCTTGCTATTCTTACGAGCAGGCCGAAGAAGCCGCGAGTGGTAAAAGTTTCAAGAACCCCTGCCAAGGTCTTCCAAACGGGTATACCAGTCGGTAACCGTTTTTCAGTTTGTTTGCCTTCATCCGAATTTCTGAGAATTATAAGAATAACCATTATCTATTTTAAGGGCAATAGACCTGTTGGGAAAGGCAATAAAATTTAGATACTGTACTTCCATTTAAGCCCAGTTGACTAGCCTTCCATGCACGCCCTTGGGAAAACGAATGGTCTTTTAAAAAAAGGGACTTCGCGAAACATAAAACAAATTTCGTGGAACCTGTCAACTCGGACATCTCCTACATGGGGCAACTTTGAAATTCACCGTCATAATCCTACAACACAGAATGTCGGCCGGCAATACCGAACGGCTTAATTTAATTGTAATCGAACCGTAGAGGTGTCCACTTCAGAAAGGTTTTGGTATCAGTAAGCCAATCTGAAGCCGCAGCTACGATTATTATTGGAACGCGTGAGGGCGCTTGCACAGTGTTGCAGTACATTACTAATCATATTTTATCCATCTCATTTCTTATTTACCAGTTCCATTAGTCAGCTGTGTCAACGAAATTTTTTTGTGCCACCATGTCTTCAGCAGATTCTGATTCGTTAATGGCTACGATAGTTATTCCGAAAAAATCATAAGCGCGGTTGAAAAAAGACCAGCTTTATTTTATATGACAAAAATATGTTATTTAAATATTTTTTTATAATATATGTTATTTAAATAAATTATGATGATTCCAGTCATGATATATAAAAAAAATTTGTGCGATTGGTCACGAATCGTAAAAGCATCAAAAATGGGTCAACTTGTAGGTTGTCTTTCTTCAACTTTGAATTAATTTCAAACGGCAAATATTGTTACACAAAATTAAATTCCATTACATGAATATTTTTATTAGTATATACAGTAAAACCCCTCCTTCTTGTGAACACGGACAGGACAAAAAAAATTAAATCCATGTAAAATGGGTGACCGTTAAAAAGAGGTTTGAAATTCATACTTTTATATATTATACAACTGTAAATTATTATTTATACAAAAATTGCCACGTTTTTAAGACAAATAAATTCAATTGGTCGAATGGTCGACGCGTTTCGGCTCTTCAATGGAGAGCCGTCATCAGGACCTCGTGGTCAGAACTCACACGAATGAAGAGTGATGTTTACGTCTGGTCGTCCGAAGAGTTCGCCTTTGTATTTGCTGCGTCCGAGTGGTCTTTGGATGCGAATTGGGGAGCCATCTGTTGTAAAGTGATGAAAGTTTTTTCACGACTGAGGTTAATAAAGCCTGTCCAAGCTGACGAAATAGGTGGTGTGTTTGAACAAAAGAAGAAAATGCCGAAAGTTTCTGATTGGGAGGATGAAAGGATTTCGCATGAGGTGGCATGGAGATAGCGAATGGCTTACGGTACACAGATGTATGAAATTCTTTTGTTCATCGAGCACTAAAACTTTGCAGTGATTCAGCCTCCCTCCAGAATGAACTCAATATCCTTCGTGACATCGCTTCTAATCGGGGTTTTTCACCTTTTATCATCGACAAGGTCCTCAGAAAAATGACCCAGACATGCACCACGAACCTGCTCCCAGCTGACTCAAAACAGTTTTCTAATACCGTTGTTCTTCCATTCGTTTCTTCAAGTTTCATGATCTCTTCTATCTTCAAGAAATTTGACTTCCATACAATATTCCAGCCAACAAATATACTCACCTTTTCCCATCTGAAAGATCCTATCTCACCCTCCAAAGAATCTGGTATCTACTTCATCCCATGCAAGAATTGTGAAAATGGATATATTGGCCAAACTAGAAGAAATCTAAATATTCGAGTTCTCAAACACCGAAAGCATGTTGAGAAGGGACGGACGGATAATTCGGCTATTGCCCAACACTGTTGGCAACATTCACATCATTTTGATTTTGACAAAGCATTTGTTTTTAAAAAAGCAACACACAATTCGGAATTGAATTTTCTCGAGGGATATTTCATCAGAACATGCCAGAATTTCCTCGTTAATGATGGAAGAAACACACCACCTATTTCGTCAGCTTGGACAGGCTTTATTAACCTCAGTCGTGAAAAAACTTTCAACACTTTACAACAGATGGCTCCCCAATTCGCATCCAAAGACCACTCGGACGCAGCAAATACAAAGGCGAACTCTTCGGACGACCAGACGTAAACATCACTCTTCATTCGTGTGAGTTCTGACCACGAGGTCCTGATGACGGCTCTCCATTGAAGAGCCGAAACGCGTCGACCATTCGACCAATTGAATTTATTTGTCTTAAAAACGTGGCAATTTTTGTATAAATTAAAACCAGGCAAAGTTACTCATTTTTTGTGATAAAATTATTATTTGTCCGTAAAAGAGGGAGTATCCGTTAAGAGGGGGTTTTACTGCAATGCAGCTTATGAGCACGAATTCGCATGCTAACTGGAGCCAACTTCAGCTTGGCGAAAATAATTTAGCCAATCCCGAGATGTCACGTGACATTAAAAAATAAAAAAACCCCGGTTGCTAACAGTAGTGTGTGTTTCACGCGAAATTCCACGGTTGCTGATAAGATCAACCGCGCCAGCCGAACCGTAGTGTGCCGGCAGCCGTAGGGATTGCTTCACGCCGGGGTTTACGCAAGCTGTGGTTTTTGCGGTTATGTTCAACAAAGACTTTTATTATCTTTAGACTTTTATTAACTTCAATTATCTTACCAAGAGTGCTCCAGCCCACTCTCGTGGGACTGAAGCTTAATGCAAGGAAATCACGTGACTCGGTGAAAACAAAGTTCGTTTGCCCATGAAAATGTACAGTTTCGGTCTCTAAATATTTGGTTTTAAGGTTTAAAAAAGGATAGAGAACACTCATCTCTAAAGATGAAAAAAGACCAAATTATTTATTTCATTAATACTGGAATCATTTCTTTCATTAATGTGGAATAATTTCTTTCATTAATGGGGAATAATTTCTTTCGTTAATGCTGAAAAATTTCTTTCATCAATTCTGGAATTTTCCTTCATCAATTCTGGAATTTTCCTTCATTAATTTTTGAATTTTCATGCATTAATTTTGAAATGATTTCCTTTATTTCTCTCATTACTTCTGGAGTAATTGCTTTCATCAATTCTGGATTTCTTTCTTTCATTAATGCTGAAATTATTTCTTTCATTAATGCTGAAATTATTTCTTTCATTAATGCTGAAATTATTTCTTTCATTAATGCTGAAATTATTTCTTTCATTAATGCTGGAATTATTTCTTTCATTGATTCTGAAATTATATCTCATTAATTTTGGAATTATCTCTTCCATTAATTTTGGAATTACCTCTTTCATTAATTTTGGAATTATCACTTTCATTATTGATGAAATAATTTCTCATTAATTCTGAAATTATACGTCATTAATTCTTGAATTATCTATTTCATTAATTTTGGAGTTATCTCTTTCATTTATTTTGGAGTTATATTTTTCATTAATTTTGGAATTATCACTTTTTCATCAATGCTGAAATTATCTCTTACTTTAATTCTGGAATTACCGCTTTTTCATTGATTTTGGAATTATCACTTTCATCAATTTGAAATTATCTTTCATTAATGCTGGAATTATCGCTTTCATTAGTTTCGGAATGATCACTTTTATCAATGCTGAAATTATCTCTTACATTAATTCTGAAATTATCTCTTACATTAATTCTGGAATTATCTCTTACATTAATTCTGGAATTATCTCTTCCATAAATTCTAGAATTATCTCTTTCATTAATTTGGAATTATCTCTTTCATTAATTCTGGAATTATCTCATCTATGCTGAAATTATTTCTTTCATTTATTATTTTAAATTCTTGTGGAAGCCATTAGAAAATAACGGGGGATTGTGTTTGTTTTCACAGAGTCACGTGATCTTCCGACGAAAAATGTTGGGGGACACCGTTCTCAGCGCTGCCAAGGCAGAGACCGCTGCCGTCATGCTCTCTCCAGTAATACAACTCGATGTGGTGTGACAATAAGCTCGATGGTCGTTACGATTCCGTTTCTCCCTTTTTTTTTTCTTTCCTTTTTCGGCGGAGGGATCATCACATCATCACACCCTAATACATTCCAGAACCCTTCCAATCATTTTTCCTTCGGACATCTCTTCCCCCACCCCATGCATTTTTTTTCCCGGTCGCAATATATATATATATTCTCGACCTTGTACCTCTTCGATCCACTATGAACCTTAAGGTATGAAATGGAGTGCAGGAATTAGTAGAAATTCTTGAAGCGTCTCAGTTTTTCCATTTCCTATTTAACCGGGGCTTTTGACATTATCTTCTCGCTCCTCCTTTTTGGGCCATCTGTTTTCCAACTTCAATCTTCGTTGCAACACATGTTATCATTAGTTTTTCTTTTCTTTTTGTCCAGGGATTGAGTGATCCTGACACATCGCATCATCCGTAACTTGTGCGTCTCCTTCCTCTGTGCCATCGTCAATCGTATCGGGCAAGATGCCATTCAGTATAAAACGCTTCACGATGCATCGAAGCACAAGCCTGCCCGGAGGTCGTACAGTTGAAGGCAAGAAAATATCTCTTACGGAGATCCGAGAGCATCTTCCGACATCGAGAAAAAAATCAGAATCTTCATCCTCCAAGAGCAGATCGTCGAGTAGTCAGCATCAGCATCACAACAGCGTTTCATCTTCGTGCAGCTTGCCAAATAGTCGATCTATGGACGTGTCCGAGCTTCGTCGAACTTTTGGAGATCCGTCGACAGGTCCACCTCCCGAGTTGCTTACAGATTCCGTGGCTCCTGGGACATCACTCCAACTGGCCACGGAAGAAAGTAGGCAGCAACGTAGAGTACTTCATAGTATACAGGAATATCCCTCTCGATGTTCCAGAAGCTCTAGAAATGCCTCTGGTTCGTTCGATAGCGAAAATAGACACACTTTGCCCGCCAAGTGGCGTAGCGCCACCACCCCAGCTTCTGATAATCGTGGTGGAATATACAGCGAAGTATCAACATCTTTAGGTCCTGGAGGTACGGAATTACGCCGTCTGGTTGTTAGAAGAAATGGCGTGCGATTCCAAGGTAAGAGAAACTATTTCTTATTTTTTCTTACTTGACTAGAAATACGCTAGTGGCTAGTAGAAATTTCAGTATGTCATTTCGATCATTTTTGTCACACCATGAACATTTTCTGCGCTTGAGGTCTAATTAGTCTTTAACCAAATCCGAACTGCAGCCTTCCACATTTTTTTTATACGTCTTGCCGAGAGGTTGATGCGGCAGTAGTAAGTTCTGCGGTCATTTTATCGCTATTCTTTTTGTAATTACGCCTCGGATTCTGACGAAGACGAATCATAGATATCGCAAGTGATACTCACACGAGTATCACATCGATCTATTGCAGAGGTTCTCAACCTTTTTTTTGTCCATGGCCCCTTTTCAACCATTTCTCATTCCTGTGGCCCCCTTGGGAACATGAATAGTTTTCTACTTCCCCTTCCTTTCTCCCCCCCCCCATTTCCCCATTAGAAGATAGTTATTCAAAAATTGTCTGAAGTATAAATATTTTTGAATTTAATTGATTAATTTTTAATTTATGAAAATCCCTTGGGGTCACAAAGTGTCTGTATCATCGTAATGTTACTTTTTGTGAAGTTTATTGTTTTGTGTTTTTCTCAGTTTGATTTGAATGTTTTATGTGTTGTGTCAGTCCAATTAAAAAATATATATATTTTTAATCAATGTAAACTCTGCGCGTGAAGACGGCACAATGTCATCAAGTTACTGTACTGGATGAAAGTTTTATTATTTCCAAATTAGTTTTTTTTTTGTGTGTAAATGGTTATGGTTTCATTGAGAAATGTCAGTTGTAGCTTCCAAAATACGCATTCATATAATGATAAAAATCGCAAAAAGTGGTAGCAAGCAGCCTTACTATGAATGTAAAAAAATGAACTAAAATACGTGTGAAAATTTTTTAAATATTTGTTTGAACCATTCATTCCAGAGAAATCATGTACGCAGCAACAAAACTGTTCGTGTGAACTTAATGATTCATTATCAGGATTTCAAGCCCATCGGAAAATACAAATAATCAGATTTTCAAATAAGAAAATTATCAGTTTGTTGACTCCAATTTCGATACGGTGAAAATCTGATATTTCGTTGGATGACAAGCTCCCTTCAAGTGGCTTTTTGGTTCATAACGTGGCTGCTCTCTCGCAGACGAACGAAGCAACATGCGAGTTGACTTAAACCCAACACAATATTTCACATAACAGTCCGTACTATATTTAATATACAGGGCACATAGGTAACGGGGCATATGACATTTTACTGGCGAACCATTGGTCCTAGGGGCATACTTCCAGTTGGAAAAAGTACCCGAATAATGTGTAGTACTCAGATATTTGATTCATGTTGCCAGGGGTTACATAGTTATTAAAATAAAAATGTTAACTTTTTATGCGAACACCATGTGCCTCAAAACCCAATTGAAAAAAAAGTTGTTTCCCGGTCTCCCACAAAAAAATTCAACGTGTCTATGTTCAAATTTTCACTGAGATATTCGAAGAAAGTTGAAAAAAAACAGCATTAAATGAGGGGAAACCATTTTACCCGCATTGAATGCTGTTTTTTTCCCAAATTTCTTCAATTTTCGAATTCGCAAATCTCGGTGAATATTGCACTTAGAAACGGGAAGTTATTTTAGTTGGCATCGGGAAAGACAAAACAACAACTTTCTAATTGGGTTCTTTGGCACACAGGGACGGTAGAAAGAGTGTTTTTTTCTTATTTTATAGCTAGACAACCCATTACAACATGAATGACATATCTGAGTTGGACACGTGATTTGGATACTTTTTCTACTTGGGTATGTCTCTAAGACTAACCAGCCGCCAGTAAAGTGTCATACGCCGTGTTACCCATGCAGCCTGCATATACTCGTAAAAAAATAACTTGAGACGAAATACAGTCAACTCTCATTTTAACAAATACCATTATAACACGGGAAAAATATCGTTTTAACGAAAACTTTTCTAATCCCTCGGATAGGTTTACATAGGAACAATATAAAAATCTGGAATTCCTTTGTAACGAAATTTCGTTATTACGAAGTGATTTCTCGGGTCTCTTGTAGTTCCGGTCTAATGGGGTTTGACCAAAGCATATTAATAAAGGGTCTTTAATTCGCTTTGGGTTTGACTGTATTTCCCCCCAAAACAATCTGACATTTTTGCAGTAAAGTAATTGAACTTCGGCAATTTGATCTGAAAACAGTCCTTTTTATAATGATCATGTCCTTTTTACTTTTATAAATTTAGGAAGGAAACAAAAGGAAGAAAAGGGGGGGGGGAGAGAAAAATAAAAATGGCCAAGACGTGCTCGGTAAATGCGTTGAAATTCAACTTGTGCGCAAGGGGATTCGTGCCTCACTCTCAGTTTTAAGACAGAATTTCACATGTATGAGACGTTTGACTACGGGCACGATTAATCTCTATATATAGCTTTCAATATTAAAATATTTCATTTATACGAAGCACAATTTCAATTATTTGACATTTTCATTTTGATTCGAACTCCAAATCTTTGGCATTCAGACATCATTTCCGACTATCAAATCCAAGCAGTTTTTGCAGATTGTGAAAACGTGTCGCTGAATTGGTTTTGCAAGCGTATTATCAATACTAAAAACCATAAATTTTAGGTTGACAGATACAAAGAGACGCATTGAGCGGATTATAGACATTTCAAAGTGAAGACTTACGTGAGAATTTATTGCACTTTTTTCAGAAATCAGCAGATGCAGTGAGTCTCTAATAAACGGATTTAAATTGCTTTAAATGTAGTCATACACCTTTTTAGAATTTTTTTTCTAATGTCCACAACATTGTTCTTACAGGTTAGGAAAATTGCATTGAAATTATTTAGGATGCTGCAGGCCAGTAGTAGGGCAGTTAAAAGGAAGCATTAAAGTATCGATTAAAAAATTTTTAAAGATGTGGTGCCAATCGCATGTTCACGATATCTACAGACAAAATGTTCGGAAGCCCGTATTCTGTTCCCTGATTTGTTAATTTAGTAGAGGGTGGTCAGGCCTGGCCATTTATCGTTGGCGACAAAATAATAACGTTAGCAAACATACCACGGGAAAAAAATACTTGTAGCAAATATTGAAAAAAGAACCCCCAGCCCTTTTTCATTGGATTTTTTTGTGATATGAATATTAATTTCAAGAAATCTTTTTTTTTTCATTTCATCGCTTTTTCTCTTCCTTCTTTATTGTGTAAACAGACAAAAATATGTGGATATGCAAACGATGGAACAGATGCGCCACGCTAGGAAAATGCAAACACCTAGCATGATTAAGTTTTTTTACGTTTCTTCCGACCAGAAATGGTCCTATTCAGTTCACGCGGATTTATTAGTGCAGATTATATAATGAAAAAAAATTCCCTCCCCCCCAAGAGTTGAGGGATGGGGGTTATTTAATGTCTGCTTTGCCCAAGGCCATGGTCCTCACATCCTGGAACAGGGCTCCCTAGGCTGGGATCTTTCACGGGCCCCTATATGATGAATTTATAACGTGATAAATACTGAGAAGCGTCCCAGGCCATGTCGTCCATATTCCTGGGCCCCAGGGCTGGAGATCTGTCAGCCCCACCCTCGTGGGGGCCATGCCCAGGAGCCCTTGCAAAAGTTGGTTCCTGCGGTGTACCCCGAGCGGGGCCGTCGCAACTAGATACTTTGTCATCCGGGGCAAGCTGGCATTTTGGCGCCCCTTGATGTAGAACAAACAGTTAAAAGGTGAATTCGGCGCCCCCGTTCTGGTTCAGCGCCTGGGGCACCAGACCCACCTGCACCCCCCCCCCCAGTTGCGGCCATCGCCCCCACCCTCTGGACCATTTCATCACCCCCTCAGAAGTTATTGGTTGACAAGGAGGAAAAAATTTAAAGTATGGGAAACTGGGCTGATCACTTCTCCATGGTGTCAGAAGTGTTTCAATCATGTGGGTGATTGTCTTGGGCTTCACATAGGAAATTTTTCATTTCTGAAACGATTCTGGAATTATTTATTCTAATAATTCAGGATTTTCATCAATTTTGGAATCATCTCTATCATTAATTCTGAATTTTCGCGATTAGTTTTGGAATAATTTCTTAACTAAATTTTAGATTTCTTTCATTCATTCCTAGAATTATTTCTTTCATTTATTTTAGAACTATTTCCTTCATTTATTCTAGAATTATTTCTTTTATAAATTCCGAAATTACAGTATTTATTTCTTCTTGCATAAATTCTGAAATTTCTTTTTTCATTGATTTCGAAATTATTTCTTCAATTAAAATTCTCTGGAATAAATCGTTTTTCAATGTTTTCAACTATTTTCAGTAAATGATCAGCGGGCCACACGTTGAACACCCCTGGTATAACGGAAAGGCTATACAGTACTTACCATAGCGGTTTCTTTGTTTGTCATATCTTTTACTCTAAAAACAACGATTTTTCTCTCCTCGTCATTTCTGATTACTTTATAACAGTACTTACTAGGAAGATCCTCCATTGTGATCAATGTGATTTGGTCCTGAGAAACGCCTTTTGTTAAATTAATAAAATTAAGCGTAAGATTAAAAATTTAAAAGATAAAAATCGAAAACGGGAAAAATAAAGCGAGAAAATTTGCCGAGAGAAATGTATAAAGAACGTGATGGTAACCTCTCCCAGCAAAATTTCCCGCAAAAATTTTTTTTTTGACTAAATTTTTCCCACGCATTCCAAAAAATGTGCTGCCATCTACCGGTGAAAATTACTCAAGTCTTTTACAATAGAAAAGTACTGCACTGCATTAATATTTTTTCAAAAAATTCTTTTGCTTGATGAACTCTCAAAATTTCCCACAAATGCTAAGAAATTTCCCACTCGGCCAAATTTTCCCACGAATATGGGAAATTTCCCACGAGTTACCATCACTGAAAGAATGACACGACATGGAAAGAGAAACTAGCCAAGCAAAGGGAAAGTAGCCAAACAGACAGCGCTCCGGCAACCTTCGTTTCGCCCAATCAGGGCTCAGAATCTGGACTCTCGAACATTTTGTCTGTAGATATGGTGAACTTGCGTCGCGATCGGGTCAAAATCGGACATTTTATATTTACCGATAATTTAACACTTATTGGCGAATGATTCTGGCGATTTTTCGAGCTACATTTTCTAAATGTGTTGAATGGGGGGGGGGGGGAGAGAGAATAAGTTCCTGGAAAGTTTGAAGAAGAATCAATATATGTCGGCTGCCGACCCCATGGGAGATTGTACTATGAAGAAGAATGAATTGATTGAGAGCTGAGAGGATTAGAGTCAATTGTCGCCGTTTTTTTCTTCTGAGAAACGTGGTTTTCTAACATTGCCGTCCGTACCTTCAAATACGACTCTTATCCAGCCCATGGATAAAAAAGTAATTTTAAAACTCTGAGAGAGAAGGTTTAAATCAAAGGACTTTTAAGAAGGTGTTTTGCAATGATCTCTGCCTCAGGATTAACAATAGCTGACTTCCGCAAACATAATTTAATACACTAATACACTGCATTCCTCATAATTTTTATTTATGAAGCTTGGCATAAAGTGACTTACACAGGGGCGCCGTTATCAGACACGGGGCCATCTCAAAAATTTCGAGGCATCAAAAATGTTTAGGACACCCTTAGCCCCGATTTTATATATTTTGTGGGGGGGGGGGATCACCAACTATTATTTCAGAATATGCAGGAATGCTGAGAAATATCCTAACAAAAAATTTTAAATACGCAATAAAATGTAAATAAAAAAAATTAATGATAATTCAGTAGTTAAAGGTAGTTTCAAAGTGATGAGAGGAAACAATATTCCAGAAACTGATGAAAATTTTAGAATTGAGGAATTAAAAATAACTGTAAGAAATGGATCCAACACCAATGAAAATTCAGAATTAATTAGAAAAATAATAACAGAATTGATTTTTTTAGAATGAACGGAAGAAAAAATTCTAGAATTGATGAAAATTCGGAATTAATGCGAGAAATAATTTAAGAATTGATGGAAGCCTCCAATAAGTTACCGTGAGTGCGGGGCCCGGTGCAACCGCAGCTGCCGCACACCTCTAAGGGCGGCTCTAGACTTACAGAACCATGAAATCCGTTTGGGACGCATTGTAGCCAGATTGCTTTTCAGGCTGAAATTTCGAGTGCTTTGACACGTAGACTGCTCAACACTAATTTTATTGCCAAAAACTTTTTAGTGATTTCAGGGTAATTTTGAGTGCTGATTCTATGTGTGAATCTGGCATTATTTTTTTTTCAAACGCTCTAATTTTTAACATAAAGTGAAAATTAAATGTCAGTAGTACTACATAAGCAGCACACAAATCGCATTTAAATCTGCGAGTGGAGTTTACATCACTAGAATGCTTGAATCAATGGAATGAATCAATTTAATTATGAAAAGTAATCAATTTAATCATGAAAAGTAATCAATACATAAATCGGAAGATAAGTCAATTCTGATGATACTTAGGGCTGGACTTGGGCAAGTGTGAAGGTTGGCCGCAACCGGGGCATTAAATGTTAGGGGCCGCAAAAACGTGATGAAAGAAAATACTTTGATAGCATTTTAATTTAAAAACTTCGTTTTCAACGAAGCGAATGCATTTAAACCTCGCTACAACGATACTCAATATAACGATAAATTACTCTACAACGATACTCAATATAACGATAAATTACTCTACAACGATACTCAATATAACGATAAATTACTCTACAACGATACTCAATATAACGATAAATTACTCTACAACGATACTCAATATAACGATAAATTACTCTACAACGATACTCAATATAACGATAAATTACTCTACAACGATACTCAATATAACGATAAATTACTCTACAACGATACTCAATATAACGATAAATTACTCTACAACGATACTCAATATAACGATAAATTACTCTACAACGATACTCAATATAACGATAAATTACTCTACAACGATACTCAATATAACGATAAATTACTCTACAACGATATTTTTTCAAGCCTTGTTTGAAAATGCCTATACTCTAATGTTAAATTGTTACCTCTCGACATAACGATATATAATCCCTACATAATCTACAGCGACATTATTTCTTGGTCTGCAGAGTCGTTGTATCGAGGTTTCGCTGTAGCTTAAAATTTTGTCTAAAACCTTTAAAATTCAGACATCGAACCCTATTCCTCTTGCCTAGGGTTTTCACAGAACCCCTTCCTCCAAGTCAAGTAAAGGATGGAGGTGGATCTAGTGTTCCGGATGATGGGTTGCTAAATTCTTCTTTTAAAATTTAAAAAATTACACAAGGCAGACATAATGCATACTTGCCCGGCTGAAAGAGTATGAAGTTGAGGTCCTGGGTAGATAATCGGTTCAATTTCCCCGACAGCTCTCCAACCTTTAAATGTCTGGAAGCAGCGGGCAATATCGTTTAAATTTATTGTCGAATAACTTTTTTCTATGACCACGAAATAATAGTTTGATGTTCATTCTGCCTATGTAAACCTGGCGTGCTCCAGGGTGTTCATGGTTACTTAGGGATTAGGAAACTCCGTTTTCGAGGGCCACAAAATGTTTAAGCCCGTCGTTGATAATGAAGTAATGCGTATTTGTAAATCAATAAAAACATCTTTAAAAACACTCCACTCAATTATCAGATTTCAATATGCAGGCAATGCACGTCACACGAAATTTGTGGTACATTTATGTTCAGAATAAAAGTAAAACAATATATATGTATAATATACATTATACATATCGTGTATACATTTATGTATCGTATAATATATGGAATGAAAATAAGGGAATATATTTAGGATATCAGAATAGATCAATGCAGTAATGATATACTCTATAATGTTGCATTTTGTCCACTAAAATGAACACAAAATGATATTAAATTAATTCAAGGAGAAGCACTTGCATGATTTTCTGTTATGGGTTTTGAATGTCTTTCATAGGAGGCTTCGGTAGAGTAATCAGACATCATACGCGAGGCTCGAGCTTGCCTTGATACTTTTGTTCCATTACTTTCATATCTTGATGAAACCGCCTGTCAAATTGGACCAAGTAACTAAGAAGAAAATGCGCTTTTGTGCTCATATATTAACAGCCTATTTTTCAAACGTTTGAAAATTTTTAAATCCAATTTACAAGTTAATCATATTTTACTGCAATTCTTCATCGTTCTCCGCATTGTAATCATTCAAAAAATTCTCAACAACCAATACGAAACATGATCAAACTGAAGATTGACCAGATTGGACGGATATTGGAAGCACTCGCCACTTTATTTATTGAGCACCTTTAACGAATTGCTTCACTAAGCCGAGTTTTATATGAAGTGTTGGGAGATGTATTTTGTCTATGAACCGCTGGCTCTCTAAAAATATTTTCTTTGTTGTCCCAGTAAGAGGTTCATCAGCTCAAGATCATGACAAATAACGAATGTCTGATGATGTGATATACGTAAATTTTGCGCATAAAATTTCGAAATTTCGCAAAAATAAAGTAAAAAATTAAATCTACGACATCGCTGCGGCCGGAAAAAGATCATGCAAGAACGGGACCAACGACGACTGACGAGAATCATTAAACGTGACAGACGTGCAACCCTTCCGCAAATTGCTGCAGATTTCAATGCTGGGCCATCAACAAGTGTCAGCGTGCGAACCATTCAACGAAACATCATCGATATGGGCTTTCGGAGCCGAAGGCCCAATCGTGTACCCTTGATGACTGCACGACACAAAGCTTTACGCCTCGCCTGGGCCCGACAACACCGACATTGGACTGTTGAGGACTGGAAACACGTTGCCTGGTCTGACGAGTCTCGGTTCCAATTGCTTCGAGCTGATGGACGTGTACGGGTATGGAAACAACCTCATGAATCCATGGACCCTACATGTCAACAGGGGGCTGTTCAAGCTGGTGGAGGCTCTGTGATGGTGTAAGGCGTGTGCAGTTGGTGTGATATGAGACCCCTGATACGTCTAGACACGACTCTGACAGGTGACAGGTACGTAAGCATCCTGTCTGATCACCTGCACCCATTCATGTCCATTGTGCATTCCGACGGACTTGGACAATTTCAGCAGGACAATGCGACACCCCCACACGTCCAGAATTGCTACAAAGTGGCTCCAGGAACACTCTTCTGACTTTAGACACTTCCGCTGGCCACCTAAATCCCCAGACATGAACATTATTGAACATATCTGGGATGCCTTGCAACGTGCTGTTCAGAAGAGATCTCCACCCCGTCTTACTCCTACGAATTTATGGACAGCCCTGCAGGATTCATGGTGTCAATTACCTCCAGCACTACTTCAGACATTAGTCGAGTCCATGCCACGTCATGTTGCGGCACTTCTGCAGGCTCGCGGGGGCCCTACATGATATTAGGCAGTAACCAGTTTTTTTAGCTCTTCAGTGTATTGTTATAGTGTTGGTTATGTCGGCGTTATTTTTTTTAAGTGTAGCAATCCATCACTTGTCAGTGGTTCAAAGAGGACGGGGTTTTTTTTTAACTTGTTCTGGCCACTGGTAGACGACTCACGTCTTTCATTGTTCAAATTTCATCAAAAGTTTCTCTGCATGTCTTTATAATGTCCATCAAAGAGAAAATCGCCACTTAGCAGCTTGGTGGAAAAATTAGGGATAAACCGCCAACATCACCGGCTCGGCAAAATCTGTCCGATTTTGACGCGGTTTCTTGTTGTATCCATTTTGTCGCCATTTAACAGGTTGGAGAAACAATGGAGATACAGCGCCAACATTGAGCGCGCGGCAAAATTTGTCCGATTTTGACCCTATTTCCATGTTGTCCGCATATGTCCCGTCTGATTTTGACTCGCTACCGAATTTCGTGCCCTCTCAAGTCTAGTGACCGGAACGCTAGACCCGCTTGTTCCCCCTTAATTGTGACACAGGTTGAGGGAGAATAAATTAAAATAGTATAATAATCACTTCTTTTTAACAATTACAACTGTCACGTTCGACAAAATGTTATCAAAAAGGATTTTTCTCTGTATATCTAATAATATCCACAAAGAAAGAAGTAAACGAAAAACTAAGATTGTTTAGAGCAGCGGTTCTCAATCTGAGCTCGAGAAAAATACAAAAAACAGTAAATTCGGAAAAAATAATTATAAGTATTTTTGAATAATAATATTAAATCAGTAACTTTGATGAATGAATGAAAAACAGGCCTAGGAGCTCCTTCTCAGAAATTATATACTAGAAAGGGCTCCGCGAGTCAAAAAAGGTTAAGAACCGCTGGTTTAGAGTACCTGTTACCGCATTATCAACAGCTTGAGAATTTTTTTACTCCCATTCTATTGATTTTTTTTTCATTCGTGAAAAAAAGTAGTTTCACCACTCTGCAACATGAACACAAGTCACTACTGGTACTGCAGTTTGTTATAACTTATTTAACACACGAATTCTAGGCGATTATGTAAACATATAAGCCTCTCTTGATAATATAAATTACACCATACACACAGCATTATTTCGGGCTTTTTGAAATAAAACACATAATTTCATTTCACAGGATTAAAGAATGGTAGCTCTGTCTAGAATAATGCCATCATCCAAACGATATCAAAAAAAAGCGATCTGCAGATTTTGTAGACTGTGCTTCCAAATGCCGAAAAATTTCATCTTTTTTCGAAAATAAATCTACGTCATCAGAACAAAATCTACAGAACCAATGAACCAACACGGTTGTTTCAATTGTATCGGCCCCTGTTACTTCTAGTTGTCTTCAAACTCTATCGCAGGAGCTGCAAAAATCAGATGGAGATGAGTGGTGCCGAGGAATGAAACTAGATCTGAAATGGCTACTAAGAAACAATACATGTTTGACCGAATTGAAAAAAACGGGAAATAAACGAAATCGTATTTACGTTGTGTGTAACATATGCCACGAATACGAGTATATAGCCAAAAAACACTCTTGAAATGGTATGGTACCCATAGCTGAAGAAATTCGAGCGGGTCCTAAAGAAAAATTAAAACTGGTAGTTGAACATATTAAGTCAGAGATCCACAAGAAAGTCACAAAACATCATGAATTGGAGAACGAATGGAAGAAAGGTTCCACAAAACATCCATGGATGAAACAATTCCAAAAACATTCGGCAGAAGTATTAGGATTTCTTATTAAGCTCGCTTTTGATGCTTATTCAGATAGTTTACTAGTACGGTTTCTCTCTGATCAGGCCACGCACCCTCTTGTTTTTTACCTGTTTAATGTATTTTTTGGATACCTTCATGTATACATTTTTGCAAATGGTTATATTCTACTTTTCTGCATATACAATTTCACCTTGCTTCATTTTATACGTGCAATAATTTTCTACCTCGCATATGTTTTTTTTAATATTGTTTTGAATCAATGCCAGCACAATGTGTCATTTTCAATGCCCATTGTGCTTAATTTTTGATTGCAGCACGCCCTGTAAACTTCTGCTAGATTTATTCAAATTCGGACATTGGATGGTCTTCAGATCTGAACAGAGGGGAATGAAGAAAAAAAGAAATACAGTAGAGAGAGAGAGAACCCCGTTTATACGACTTTCGAGAGACCAAATGATTTTTATTTAGCCATGATACTCCCGTAATTTTTATTAAACTTCTTCAGATATATATATATATATATATATCTCACACACACGCGCGCGCGCGCGATTATTTAACAAATGACAAAAAAAAGAAGAAAATTAAAAGCAAATTTGTAAGATTTTTATTATATATTCTTTGCAACCATCTCCAAAAGTAACTCGGCATATTTAATTTCTTCCCAAGTTTCACTCTTTTATAGATCCAGATTTTTTGTCGAAATTTTCATTTTACGTTCAAGACAGAAAGGAAGGAGGGCTTTTCTTTTTTTTAGAAATTAAGAAAAGCTGATCCCACACAGCCAGCTAGCAAGCAAGGTACCACAACCAAAGGAAATTCTATTGGAAGTGAAAGAACGAACTCATGTATTTCACTTGTTTCTTACCAGCAAACCAGTTATAAATGCTTCAGGAATAACACTGGGAAACGAAGCACTAATACAATGGAAAAAACTCGGAAGGAACATGTAGTATGCGAACAAAAAAAGTATGGTCTGTACATCTAGTATAGTTGCCTTTCGATAAATGTAAATAATTTTGATTATGGCACACCGAGTTTCCATAGTTCTCAAACTTACAATAAACAAACCATTTTAGAGCCCACTTTAAAGGGGTCATCAGCTTGCTGAAATGTATCCGTTTACAATCATACTAAAAATTATGGCTTTTCTGGCGATAATATTTGTAAAAATATTAATTTCAGTGACGTCTTTTGCTACCTACAAAAAAAATTGAAATCCTATTGACAGAAATGAAACTTTTACCAAGTTTTGGGGTTCCAGTTAAAATGAAAATGTCATGTAATTGATGTTGCGTGTCGAATAAATTAAATACTTTAATATTTATATGTATGGGAATAAACTGCAACCGAAGAGCCAAACGTGTATAATGCAAGGGCGTAGCGAGGGGGGAGGACTTGGGGGTCTGGTCCCCCCCCCCCAAAATGTGAGAAAATGACCGAAAAAGGGGAAAAAGATCGCCAAATTCATTGTTTTGTCACTTTGGTCCCCCCCCCCCGAAATGAAAGTGGTCCCTCCCCGAACGAAATTTCTGACTACGCCCCTGGTATAATGAATAAGTAAATGAGTAAAAGTCGTATAAATCAGAGTCGTATTAAGGAGTGTTCCACTGTATTGTGGTTTTATGAGTGTTTCTGTGTATACTGAACTCCACTATGTGAATATACAATACTTGAAGAGTGATTCCGTCACTATTGAATCTCAAATGTTTGTAAAAATTAGAGAGGTGGGGGAAGGGGGGAATGGCGTGATGTCTGTCTTTGGGGAATGCGTTGGTGACAGTATCTTTTTGTGATGAAGCAAGCCAATGGTCACTCTCAATCGGGGCCATACAGTAATAACAAACCATAAAAAAAATACTAATCAATACCTGGGTATCATATGTCAACGTTTTTTTAGGAGAAGATATAACGTAAAATGAAATTTGAGATTATTATAACCGGGAGAATTTCATGTTGAGAATTTATTATTCACAAATGCGGACTTCCCATCTCTTGTTGTGTTCTTTTTGGATTATTTTCTTGTTATCGTTTAAAAAGGATAGAAAAAAACATCATTTTTTAACATCGGAAAAAGGGTAGAATTTTTTCTTGTTTTTATTTTCCATTCTAAAGTTAGTGTTTGCATGTGTTTCTTTAGTGCCTGCTCAAGCTAGAACAGTGTTGACAACTTAGTTATTTTCCAACTAGATCAGGCTTTTTTTCTTTTCCATTTCGATGGAAAAAATACCCATCTAGTTGTTAGTTGTTTATCCTTTTCAGAAACTTTTCTAGCAGTACTAGTAGTCTATTATTAAATCATGTGAAAATACAGGAATGTTCCGAGAAATACGAGACGTATGATCATCCAAATAATGATTAAAATTAATTCTTGTTTAAGTCCAGTTTCTAGTTGTTTTCGATAAAGAGATGATTCATCTCTTTATCGAAAACAATTCATCTCAGATGAATCACTTTTTTCAAAACAATCATAATTTTTCTGCCTGTGCTATACAATGTCATCTTGCTTCCTTTTGTACTTGCAATAACATTCTACCTCGCATATGTTTTTATATTGTTTTGAATCAATGCCAACACAATGTGTCATTATCCCTATTATGCATAATTTTTGATTGCAGCTCGCTCTGTAAACTTCTGATAGATTTCTTGCCATGCTTTTTTTAAAAATTGTACATCGCCGCCCTCCGTTTTGTATATCTTATGCATTTACACGGAGAGAGAGTTATAATTAATTAATGAGTTTAATAATTTCATTAGTTAATACTTTTATTAATTAGTAACTTCATTAGTTAACTTCTATTAATTAATAATTTATTAATTGATAATTTATTAATTGATAATTTATTAAAATTTGAAATTTTCGCCTGCTATGTCATTTGTACGAACACAATGCAGCTTACACCGCTTCGCGAGTGCCCTTTTTTTCTAGTGCCCCACCAGTTTAAATTTCTAATAAAATGGCCTGCAGAGAGGGATGAACAAGATAGCATATTGTCCGTGGGCTGTTGCCATAGCTGGGAAGAAGCGCAAGTCCTGGCGCAAGAGCATCGATGACCCGGTATTATAAGAAATTTGCAGAGGGTATATGGATTAACATAGTGTCGGCGAGATAACAATAGACTCTAATGCATACTGTTGCGGTACCACCCAGTGGACATCATCTAAGGGCCCTTTCACACGGAGCGGATGCGGATCCGGAAGAAGTTTTAACAATTGGAATATACTGCGCCTTTCAGACGAGCCGAAAAATCTCCGCACCTAGGAAATGTTCATGCGGGTCCGGACGTCGTCCGCATGTGTCAAAACCTAAGTGCGGGCTCCGCATCCGCACATAGAAGTTTTGACAATAGGTTTATTCGGAGCTATTCACACGATGCGGATGCGGAGCGAATTCGTCCGCATCTTTGGCTACTTTTTGAAGGTGATTTTTCACGGAATTTTTTTAATTATTTGCCATAAATACCCTTAAAAACACCATATGATGGTCCCTGCTCATTAATATAATGTACCTACATACGTGTATCCCTTCGTTTCCTTCTGAGATTGAGATATAGAAACTTTAACTGCCTTTTGTCCATATTTCACAATTTTATACAATAAAACCTGCCAACAACGGCCACTGACGGGACCAAAATTATAAGCCGTTCTGTTCATTACGAATATTTAATTGACTGAATACTTTAATAACTTTTAAATTTAATTTAAAAATTTTAATTTTTTTCTTTTTAAATTTTTAAAATTATTTAAAAATATGAATATCTGAAATATTATTTTAAATATTTGTTATGTTTTTAAATTTTTAATCTGTTAATTTTTTTAAACTTTAAAAAAAATACTTTTATTAAACAACGTTATCCACGTACGGTTTGTTCACTCAGGGCCGTTTGAAGACCCTAGCACTTGAATATTTTTGGTGGTTCCCCGATACCTACAAGTTTATTTTACTCGATATTCAGTCTATAAACTGAAAAAATGAAATTTTATATTTCAGAAGTGAGTCTAATCTAAGGATGGGATTTCACTCTAAAAGGTTTACGAAAGTTATTTTATAAAACTTGAAAAAAGCAACTAATAAATTGCAAGTGCAACCGATAATTTTATTAGTTGCTTTTTTAAAAGAATTATTATAAAATTTTTATAGTGTAATCCGTACTTGAGGCCGGGATTATACTATAAAGTTTTGTAAAAGATCTTTTATAAAAGTTAAAAAATTCAACCAATAGGCGCATCGGTTGCATTCAAGCAAATGCAACCGGTGATCTTAATGGTTGAATTTTTCACGTTTTATCAAAGAGCTTTTACAAAACTTTTATAGTGTAATCCCGGCCTAAGACAGAATTGTGATGTGAATATTTCTAAGCACAGGCATTTTGAAAGTCCCAACCCCTCCCTTTTTATATACTTGCAAATTCTTTGATATTTGCTGAATTTTTTTTTTTTTTTTTTTTTGGAACATCGAATGTTTTGGATGTTTTTGGATTGGATTTTTCGAACATTGGATGTGTTTTTGGAATTTTCTTTCATATTTTTCCGAAACTACAGATTTTTTTTCAAAATTTTTTGAAAATATTTTAAGATATTTTCTCCCATCGACTACTTGTGAGGATCGGAATGGAGGCATCTTTAGGCTCAATGATAAAAACCACCAAAGAATGCCTCTAGGCTGCCTATGGGCACTGAATCAGGGGTGAAGGAGAAAAATAATTACAAAAATTGCGAAAAAACAGTTTTTATGCACGAATTTCGAACTAAAGATGCGGGCGATTCGTCCGCATCTTCAGTGCTCGTTTCAAAGGGTATGCGGACCCGCGTCCGCATCCGCGTCCGCTCCGTGTGAAAGGGGCCTTAGCTTTTTTCACCACCATTCCGGCAACCAGGCGGGCGAGACCTCGAAGATCATGGAGAAGGGCTCTCATAGCTTCGTTCACCAACTGCTCTCTACTTTCTCTCGTTCCACCAGACCAGAATGAAATTTATTTTCCCGGGCCATCTGCGGGGTTACAAACTGTGGCCTCGGGGACCACGTATGAAGGGAAAGACGAGTTCGTATGTGAATGTGTAAAAGTGAGTGCATGTATGTGGGAGGAAAGGGTTGTCAAAAATCAGTGAAAATGGTCTCTTCGTCTCATTTAAATTCAAAAGTTAAATTTAAATTCAATTTTTGCAGGTGAAATGCCGCAGCAACCTCCTTGTGTTAATACACTGCTGTAAGAAATTAAGAGAATTTGCAGACTTGGTCGATTATCTCTAGAACTACTGTACCGATTTTAATGAAATTTGATATGTACATACATTGATGCAATACAAAACAAATAACCATTCAATAATTTTAATACACTCGCATGATCGTGCGTAACACTCGTTGGAGTCGGAAGGTATGAAACAGCGGTTGCAGAATAAACAAAAAAGTGGGTTAATAGGGGGTATGGTCCCTCTTACAGATATAATGGTCTCGCAGCGGGATTTCATACTTGAAATAAGGCAGTTTATCATTTCCTGTGGCAATCGGTCCCACTTGTTCAGCAACGCTGTTTTCATTCCCTGGATGGTTCCCGGAGGGGGGTTGCGAGTTGCAATTGCCCTCCCCGGAGCGTCCCAGACATGCTCTATAGGGTTAAGGTCTGGAGATCTGGCTGGCCAATCCATCCGGCGAATATCCTCACTCTCAAGAAAATCGCCGAGCAGATGAGCTCTATGTGGCCTCGCGTTATCGTCCATTAAAATGAACTCAGGGCCAACTGCACCCCTGAAAAGGCAAACATAGGGCTCCAAGACCTCATCCCTATACCTCACACCAGTCACAGTGCCTCTTTCAAAGACATGGAGAGGTGTGCGGCCATCCAACATGCTGCCTGCCCAGACCATTAAACCTCCTCCGCCAAAATGGTCGATTTCGCGGACATTGGAGGGTAGGTAGCGGGACCCTGCTTCTCTCCATATGAACGTACGGCTCGGTGCTTAGGCTGAACCGGGACTCATCAGTGAAGAGAACGGTCGCCCATTGATCCATACTCCAATCTCTATGCTCTCTGCACCATGATAAAGGGATTCTTTTGTCCGTAGAAGTGAGCGGGACGCAAACAGCAGGTCTTCTTGCAAACAACCCTCTCTCATGAAGTCTTTTGGAAACAGTCAACCTTGATGCACGGGTTCCTGTGGCTGCATACAAGTCACGAGAGAGCTGAGAAGCTGTAGCACTCTTGTTACGCCTCGCTATAATCGACAAATGGCGATCTTCTCTGGCTGTCGTGGCTCTTGGACGATCTTGCCCAGGCTTTCTCTCGATGGATCCGGTATCCTGGAACTGTTTCCATAAGTTACACACGACGCTGGGCGTTAAATTGAACTCTCTACAAATCTGGACTTGAGATTGGCTTGCTTCTAGCCTCCCCACAATTCGCCACCTCATTCCATCATCTAAACGTTGGTGGTTACTCATTTTTACTGTTACAAGTTGAAATTAACCGATTGCTGCAAAATAACACCAAGAAATTCGCCGAGGTGAGCTAGCGAACGAAATGCGTCTTAATTTACGCGCGCTTATGAAGCCTGTTTCTCTACTGGCTCCACCTACACACACGTGTACGCTTACGTATTTGACGTACAAGATTTGCGTTTTTGTCTAGATGCAGTGGTTTTACATTCAGTTCAGTTCTTTTCATGAAATTCGATAAAATATGCAAATTCTCTTAATTTATTTCACCAGTGTACTATTACGATTATTCTTCGCTGTGAAGAAAGCTCGGATGCGACAAGGTATGGCTTCGCTTCTGCTCGCACGGGATTCGCTGGTGCGATTCTGCTCCCTGGTTGGCTGGACCTGAAATCGATATAGTTATTTTCGAGAAAGGAAAAATCAGAGATAGAATTAGTATGTTATATTTCAAAGTTCAGAAAATTGAAGATGACAAAAATAAATGAAAAATGTTTTTTTTTTTAAAAAGTATTTTAAAAATTTTTTTGAAGAGGGTTTTTTTTTTGATTTTTTGAGAGAAAAAGTTGGGTGAGTGAAAGAAAATGAAGAAAAGTTGAGAAAAATCCGATAAAATAATTTTCTAAAATAAGTTTAGTGAGAGCTCGATCATCAGTTCTTCACCAGAATGTTTTCTGCTTCAACGAGAAATTTGTTTATGATCGCTCTCCTATCTTTCACGGAGCTCTGCTTCATGATATCTTCAAAGCACGACTTAGAAAATTTGTACATTTCAAATTTAGAGTTATGGCTAGCCACGGAATCAGTGTCCGAAGTTTCCGTCAAGTTGTCCGCGGATGCTGCCGTAGGTGGCTCGGCTTCGGGTTCTGCAACCTTCTCGGTGACCAGGCTGCTCGTAGCTGTTGGTTCAGAAGAAATCCAAGTCCCTTAGACCAGTCTCCCAAACTTTTTATTCCATCGCCCCCTTCATCAGAAATTTTTTCCTCTCATCGCCCCCCCAACTCAAGTAAACCCATAGGATCCAACGTTAAATTAGTAGGTTCTATCGCCCCCTTGGACCATTCCATCGCCCACCAGGGGGCGATATTGCCCACTTTGGGAAACACTGCCTTAGACTGTCAGAAATCCGTAGATGAATTTTATCAGAGTTTTTCTGCAACTCTGCTGAATTTTTTTCGCTGAATTTGGGAGATTTCTACCGGAATTTTTCTCGGTGTCTGGGTGAAAAACAGTCTTTTTGGACGGACCTGAGCTGCTGGACTTGTTTTTATCGTCACTTGTGCACTATGCATTCAGGGTCTTGTTAAACTTTTCCCATACACTTCGAGGCAGGAAAGTGGTGTTGCCGTATTTTTTAGAAGATTTCGACACTATAAAGGATAGGATTTTTTCCTTGGGCGCTGCGCTTTTTCTTCGGGCGGTGGGCTTCGGCTCGGATTTCCTTTTCTGCTGCTATGAAGACTTCGCATTTCCGATACGAGGCGGGGTGATTTTTTCCGCAGTTAACACAGACCGGGGGATCTTTTCCGGGGACATTTCCGCACGGCTGTCCGGGGTGAGAATTCACACATTTAATGCACCTAATTTGGAAATCACAGTCACTTGTCGCGTGGGACCAGCGCTGGCACCGAACACATCTTGAGGGCCGTACCAAGTTAGGCCTTTTTTTGAACCGTTCGATGGTTATGATGACGTATCTAATACGACGAAGTTCAGCAAATTTATTCGCGTTCTCGTCTTTCGGTATAGTAATTTTCCACATAGCGAGTCGTTCTTTTTTAGATTTTTTGCGACTAGATTTTAGCTGGAAAATATTTAGTATGTCGAAGCCCAGTTTTTCAAGCTTGACCTTGATGTCAGTTGCGCTCGAGGTTTCATCGAGGCCTCGTAATACGAAGTTGGCCGTACTTTTTTCTTTAGTCGAAAACTTAAGAATTTCAATTTGCTTGTTGCGGCAGACATCAAGGACCGCATCCTGATCCTTCGATAGTAAAATCTGATAACTGTCATTGTGAATTTTTACCGAAAATTCTTTTTCACATACCCGTTCAAATGAAGGAGCAAGTTGAAACCAGCCACCATCTTTTCTTATCTCAACGGAAAGATTCGGGAGAATTTTCCTCTGGCCATCTCTCTCCGGACAGATGGGCTGGGTTTCGTAGGGACATACTGAACGCGATTGGCCGGTTTGAATCGTCGTTGAAGAGAGGGCGGGGCTTTGTTGAGTTTCCTCGTACTCCGGCGATCTTCCCCGTCCTCTGCCACGACCTCCTATATAACTGGTCGTGCCTCTGCACGCCCTGTGGCTGGCACACCAGGCACCGCCAGGCTGGGACCGGCAACCGTATGTGGAGGAGGCGTGGCTTCTAAGTTGCAACCGTTTTGTGATTGATCGCTTTTTCGGTCAGCTTCTGGAAGTGCGAAGCTTTCGTGAGAAGTTCGCTGCTTTTCTCCTGGTTTTTCTCGAAGATTTCCTTTTTTCTGCGGCTGTTTATTTGAACTTTTTCCTAGCCATCGCTTCGATGAACCCTTTACAATGAAGAGCATCTGCGTGTGCAATTTGAGATTTACCGTTCACTAATCCACAGAATTTCGTTTCGATAAGATCCTCGAAGGTTTCCCATTGAAGTACTGTATATCGATGGCGTGTTGGTCTGAATGTCTTTCTCTTGATCTGTACGTAGATGTTTCGCAAGATAGCGTCACCTCGGCAGATTTTGTGCAAGTTTGCACTTTTCTTCATACATTGAAAAGATGCGAATTCCTGCTGTGTGAATTTTAGCAGTATCCTTGCTGCGTCAGCCAGTATTGAGACGTCAGCATTTTCATCCTGGGCAAGCTGGATGATTTCGTTCCATCTCCAGTTGGAGGGGTCTTTCATGATATCATGAAAGAAGCATCGGAATCTGGATTTACTGAGTGACATTTTAGCAAGAGAGAATTAAACAGTTATTTAAAATTTTAGAAAATATAGAAGTTAAAGTTAACGGGGCACCGACTGGGTACGGGCCGTAGAAACTATGTTAAGCTAGCATCTCATAGCAAAAATTTTTGCGTCCGTCCCCTACGAGAAGCTGGGTTCTATTTTGTTTCTCTCGTTCCGGTACTGATCCAGTATAGTCTCTCAATCCACGTGATCGGAGACATTCTATTGGTTGAGGGCTCCTGTACACGAGCTCTTCTGTTGGCATTCCCTGTATAAGATCACGTGTTTGCTTTCCCGCGGTTGTGGCGATGCTGATGATGGCTGACTCAGGCTTCCAACGTTCGACAGAATTTCATGATTCGATACGTCGAGAAATCTTCACATACAGGGTGCTCTATGGCATGTTCTGGTTCATTATCATATACTTTTTTAATTTCGATTTTTTTTTTTACTTTAGCAAATTTTTTTGATATTTTACCACTCTTCAACAAAAATATTTTTACTATTTTAATTTAGTAAACCAAAAAAAATCTTCAAATATATTCGTATCAATTTAGAGGAATCTTCAAAAAACAAATTTTAATCTTTTCAATTTTTATGACCTGTTGTGAGCCGTCCCGCGGTACTGCACCTGATGATGTTAGCAGTTGCTGATGAAACGCTTCGTTCATACGTTCATATTTCAACTTATGTGCGTTATTAATACAGTACCAAAAAGGAAAAACGTTCTAACAGTCCGTTAAGACCGTAAGATAATAATGAATTCAACTCATAAATTGATTAAAAGGGTTTTAAATTAATTAATTAATATGTTTGTACTAATGGTTTTAATTAATTTGCACTGAATTAAAAAGTAATTAGTATTTATTAATTATTTATTACCTTATGAACGAATAAATTATTGCAATGAGTCTACGGATCGGGCCGTAGACTAATAGAAATTTTTTACATCATACATTTATTGAGCGAAGGGGGCGAGGAAAATTTTTAATCTGGAAACCCACCAAAAATCTCAGCTTGTGAGTCACCAAGTTTTAAATTTTTTCGCTGATTTAAAATGATGATTGACCACACATCAGTTCTGTCTTAACGCATGTGCCCAATTGGGCACGGCCTGGGAGCCTGAACAGAACGGGGGGGGGGGGGCTCACAAAAATAACAACAGTTTGATATAACCTAAAAAAAATCACTTGGCCCGGGCGCTCACGATGCTCTTAAGACGGCCCTGCCACAGATATGGATAAAAAGTGGAACTAACAAAAAGCAATGCGCCTAAACACGTGAACCGAAGGTTTAAAATCAACTGTTCTTAATTAGGGATCCTTGGAGGCCAGTAAGCTTTAGTGAGAAAACAATTAACTCATTTTGCTTATACAGTAAAACCCCTCTTAACGGACACCTCTCAGATGCTGCCACCCCCTTCTTTTACTGAGAAATAATAATTTATCCTTGTATAATAAAAGTATGCATTTCAAACCCCTGGGTCACCCCTTTTTTACGGAAGAATTTTTTTTGTCCCACTGGTGTCCGCAAGATAGGTTTTACTGCATTGTACAAAGAGTGGCCACATTATTCTGCTACTTGACAGTTTTAAGCAAATGAACTATGGTGCCACACTGTTGCCGCTAGAGGGCTAGGCTGTCATAAAAAAAATGAAAGCTTAGTTCTTGAGTACAGAGCCTCAACTAGAGGGGGAGCAGGTGGGTCTGCTGCCACGGGCGCCGGGCCAGAGGAGGAGCAGATTTCTCCTCTTCACCTATCATTCAACATTACAAGGGGGTGCCCCGTGCTGGCCAAGTACCTATCTAGTTGCGGCCTTCGTAGTATAGGTCAGTCGTTCTAAACATTTGAAAGCCCTTGGCCTGGTAAATCTCTTTTGAGTATGTGAAAGGACGGCTTCTCAATGCAAATATAAGCCAATGATAGCCATTTTTAAGACAAATCTAAAATGGTACTATCAGGGCCACAACTAGGGGGAGCAGGCTGGTCTGGTGCGCCAGGCCAGGGGGGGGGGGCAGAAATTTTACCATCTAACCTCTTCTTCAGTATTATAAAGGGGCGTAAAATATCCGGGGAGCGTGCTTGCCCGGCTCACGGCCGGGCTCACCAAGCGTCTTGCGGCCCTCTGGGTACTACTCTGGTTTCAATAGCTTTCCCGGTCTGGACACCAGGCTCCCGTCCCGCTTTCGTAGCGAAATTATTTTGCGCTTTATCTCGAAAAGTTTGCAACGTAAATAGACGATATTGGTATCGTCGATTGGTAGCTATTTCAAAAAGACAAGCCCGATGATACCAATGTCATTATGTCAGTAACGACAACGCTGTGTATTGTTTATAAAAGTTTTCTCCTACACGGTCCCGCCCCTTCACAGGGGTAATGGCTAAAATTGGCTAAATCCGATAGAGCCTGGTCCGCGTGTTCTTTTTGAAAGAAAGAAGGTACCGACAACGAGATTCAAGGCACAAAGACAGTGTTCATATCGAAACTTGTGTCCTTGTCCAAGACATTGTCCAAGCCTACCACAATTCTTTTTCCACAGAAATAGAAACCAATGATTTTGAATTAAAACCATTAAATTCCTTAAAAAAAGGGCTATGGCTGGGGAAGGGGGAGGGTCATTTTCAAAAAATTTCAGTAAAACGATTTTCGCATTTATACGACGTTTTAACCTGTATGAGTGTACAACCTTCTTTTATACGACGCGTTGTATAAGTGAGGTTTCTTTATATTGAAACTGAGCACCCCCCCCCCCATCATTTTGAATAATTTTCCACCTATGATTGTTTCTGAAATTATATCTCATTAATTTTGGAATTATCTCTTTCATTAATTTTGGAATTATCTCTTTCATTAATTTTGGAATTATCTCTTTCATTAATTTTGGAATTATCTCTTTCATTAATTTTGGAATTATCTCTTTCATTAATTTTGGAATTATCTCTTTCATTAATTTTGGAATTATTACTTTCATCAATCTGACATTATCTTTCATTAATTTGGAATTATCTCTTTAATTAATTCTAGAATTTTTCTTTCATTAATTTTGGAATTATCCCTTTTTCTTAATTCTGGAATTATTTCTTTCATTAATGCTGAAATTGTCGCTTTCATTTATTTTTGAACTGAAATTATCTATTTCATTAAAACTAGAATTTTTCTTTCATTAATTCTGAAATTATCTCTTTCATTAATTCTGAAATTATCTCTTTCATTAATTCTGAAATTATCTCTTTCATTAATTCTGAAATTACCTCTTTCATCATTGCAGAATTATCAACTTCATTAATTCTGAAATTATCTCTTTCATCATTGCAGAATTATCAACTTCATTAATTTTGGAATTATCTTTAATTACTCTTATGAAAGGAATGCTACATACGACTCATGAAAGGAACAAATTTAAATTAAAGAAACATAGAAAATTAATCGGTTTTTTTTCTTTTTTATGGGAGCTAGATATATCGAATTTTTTTTTTAAGTTCAAGTTATTGATCTGCCTGTTTTTGCTTCAAAAAATGCTTGATTAAAGCTGCAGAATTTCTTCAATGTAATTTATATCGGTCCATAATTAATTTCAAAACATCCTAAACTATATGGATTGATGCAATTGGATAATATAAACTGAAGAGCCAAAAAAACTGGTACAGGCATGTGTATGCAAATAAAGAGATATGGAACCAATCAGAGTACGGCGCTGCGGTCGGCTACGCCTATATAACACAAAAAGTGTCTGGCTTAGTTGTTAGATCGGTTACTGCTGCTACAATGGCAGGTTATCGAGATTTAAGTGAGTTTGAACGTGGTGTTATACTCGGCGCACGAGAGATGGGACATAGCATCTCCGAGGTAGCGATGAAATTTGGATTTTCACTTACGACCATTTCACGAGTGTACCGTGAATATCGGGAATCCGGTAAAAAATCAAATCTACGACATCGCTGCGGCCGGAAAAAGATCATGCAAGAACGACGAGTGACGAGAATCATTAAACGTGACAGACGTGCAACCCTTCCGCAAATTGCTGCAGATTTCAATGCTGGGCCATAAACAAGTGTCAGCGTGTGAACCATTCAACGAAACATCATCGATATGGGCTTTCGGAGCCGAAGGCCCACTCGTGTACCCTTGATGACTGCACGATACAAAGCTTTACGCCTCACCTGGGCCCGACAACACCGACATTGCACTGTTGAGGACTGGAAACACGTTGCCTGGTCTGACGAGTCTCGGTTCCAATTGCTTCGAGCTGATGGACGGGTATGGAGACAACTTTTATAAATAATGTTTCCTGAACTGGTTTAACATTAATATAACTGATTATTTATTACTTTAAATGTGGAGATACATAATCTAAGCACTGGCGGGAAAATGCACAAACAGCTTACTTGCTGGAGACACAAAAACGTTGTGTTCACAAAAGCACCGTTGCCACTATATGATAGCAAAATAACGTCTTTAGGTTTTAGCCTTTTAAATGGCTAAGTATATTTATTACAATACTCCCCCCCAAAAAATATGAAATACATAGATGATTATATGAATACAAAACAGAAGTTAATGTTCGTAAATCAAACGTGAAGGCTTTTTCCGCTCACGCAATGGATATCGACGAGTCACTGGTACAGTACTTTTATCAGCAATATCATGATTCACCGGATCCTTTTTTGTTGCACAGTTCTTATCAAGAGCAGAAGAATTCACTCCACTGTCTTTGGCATCTGACACAGGAATACAATTGTCATAGCTAGATGAAGATTCGCTGTCATCACTGAAATTTGGAAGTGAAGAATGAGTGATGTTCTCATCAACAGGAACATGTGTAATGGATCTTTCACTTGCAATTGATTTCCTAGGAATATCACATTCACTACTATCAGTAGTCACTGGATTATAAGCATGATCAGGGCGTAACTGATCAATGTGAGCAAGATATTTCTCACTAGCGATGTTAACAATCCATGTCTTGATTCCCTTGGGTTCCACCAAAGTTCCCCGACTCCACTGATGATTCTTACTGGATCGAACAAAAACTTTCTGACCAGGGTGAAAATACCTTTTTGCATTATGACTAGGTCATAATACATTTTCTGTGAACCTTGTTGTTTTTTTACTCTTGCTTGAACACTGGGATGTACAAGAGACAATGGCGTTCTGAGTTGTCTAGACAAAAACAATTCAGCGGGTGATACACCAGTTGTATAATGAGGTGTAGAACGATATGTCATCAGGAATTGAGAAATTTTCTTACTCAATGATCTATGATCATTTGGATCATTTTGCATTTTTGACAATGCATGCTTGAATGTCTGTACTGACCTTTCTGCGAGTCCATTAGATTGAGGATGATATGTTGGTATCAGAGTATGAATAACTGCATTAGATTTTAAAAAGGATCTGAATTCCTCTGAAACCAATTGAGGACCATTGTCAGAAACCAACTCTGACGGTATACCGTATCGAGAAAATAACTGTTGCGAAGCATCAATGGTACTGAAAGAAGTAATAGAAGGCATTTGTATCACCTCCAACCATTTAGAGTGGCTATCAACAACCAAAAGATAATTCTTTTGATCTTTTTGAGCAAAGTCAATATGCACTCTATCCCATGGAAATTTGGACCATACCCACGGTTGAAGTGGGGTTCCTGGCAAAGCTTTGCTTACTTTCTGACATGCAGAACAATGTTGAACAAGATTTTCGATTTGTTTGTCCAATTGTGGCCACCAAATATGACTTCTGGCAATAGCTTTCATCTTGGAAATTCCAGAATGTGTATTATGCAGTAAATCTAATGAACGTGTTCTAAATTTTTCTGGAATAATCACACGCATTCCCCATAGAAGACAACCACAGTCCACGGACAACTGATCTCTTCGTATGAAAAATGGTTTTAAAGCCTCATTATCGAGTCTTTCAGGCCAACCATTCTGAACATACTTCAAGGCCATTCCCAAAATTGGGTCATTGCGAGTTGCCTTGGCAATATCTGAACTAGTTATCGGCAAATCCTCACAATATGAAATCTTAAATATATCAGATGGTGCATCCGTCTCAGATTCTACTGGAGCACGAGATAATCCATCAGCATTAGCATGATCAGAACCCTTTTTGTACTCAATAGAATACTTGAATGAAGATAACAACAAAGCCCACCTCTGCAGCCTAGCTGCCGCAATTACAGGGATACCTTTGTCTGGTGCAAAAATGCTTATTAAGGGGCGATGATCAGTTACCAATACAAAAAGTTTACCAAACAAATACTGCTGAAATTTTTTTATAGCAAAAATGATTGCTCCTGCCTCTTTTTCGATTTGAGAATAATTTTGTTCAGCTTTAGTTAATGTTCTAGAGGCATACGCTATGGGACGTTCCTTGTTGTCTATGACATGTGATAAAACAGCTCCTAAACCAAATGGAGAAGCATCCCACGATACTCGTAATGTTTCATCATAATGGACAAGTACTGCATCTGATGATAGAATGTTTTTACATTTCTGAAAAGTTTCTTCACACTGAGACGACCATTTCCATGGTGTGTCCTTATGAAGCAATTCATATAGAGGACCCAATAGCATAGCAGAATTTTTAATGAACTTTGAATAATAGTTCAAAAGACCTAAAAATGACTTGAGTTCAGTGACATTAGTGGGAGCTTTCATTTGCTTAATGCATCTAATCTTTTCATCAGTAGGATGAATACCTTGACTGTCAATTATATGGCCAAGAAATTCTACACTTTCTTGCAAAAACTACATTTTGACGAATTAAGTTTGACATTATAATCAGAAAATCGTTGAAATACCTTCTCTAATGTTTTCAAATGTGCATCAATTGTATCACCAGAAATCAAAATATCATCTTGAAAACATATCACTGATTGCAAACCCTGAAGGATATTTTCAATTGATGATTGAAAAATTGCCGACGCACTATTTATGCCATACAACAATCTCGATGGACGTACTAAACCTAGGTGAGTGTTGAGAGTAAGACATTCTTGTGAGCGTTGATCAAGTTCGATTTGTTGGTAAGCATGACTCAAATCCAACTTTGAAAAATACTTTCCACCGTTGAGAGTCGAAAACAAATCCTGCTGTGTAGGCAGTGGATACTGATTTTGATCAAGATACTTGTTCTCAGTGACCTTAAAATCACCACAGAGTCGAACATCACCATTTTTTTTCGGGACGATCACAAGAGTTGTTGCCCAACTGGAATGCTCCACAAATTTCCAAACTCCACGTTGTACGGATTTGTGAATTTCTTCGGCAACTTTCACCTTCAATGAATAAGGCACAGGGCGTGATTTGCAAAAAACTGGTTGAATATCCTCCCTCATTTTCAATGTTGCCTTGATACGTCTAATTGGTTCACAACTTTCCTCGAAAAGCTTGTAATATTTATCAGTCAGTCTCTTGGCAGGATCACCGGATTTATTCACTTTGCGTATGGAAAATATTTTAGGCCAATTCAACTTGAAACATTTCATCCAGTCCCTTCCAAACAATGCTGGTCGATCGCCTTTGACAATTATAGCACGGGACTTGGAGGTCTGGTTTTCATAAGTGACATCTACAATCACCTCCCCGGAAACATCGATAGGATTTTGATTGTAATCTTTAAGAAATACATTCGTAAACTTGGGAACAACATGAGGTAAATGTTTCTTCAGCCAACACTCGGAGATAATGGCTACATCTGCCGCAGTATCTAACTCCATTTCCAATTGTTTACCACAGATCTGTGCGTTAACCAAGAAACGGGATTCTTTATTCAATTTATTAATGGAATTCACTGAAAATAAATTATACTCTTCAGTGTCCAATTTATCTGCAGTAGATACCATTTTAGCAGAGAAATTTTTCTGCTTTGACTTGCATACTGGAGAAATATGTCCAATTTTATTGCAGGCATGGCACCTAGCATTTTTGTATTTACACTTTTCGGCAGTGTGTGACGCACCACATCGATAGCATTTCTAAGAACTTGACTTGTTACCGTGAACACCTTTACTCCATCTTGGCTTATTTTGATGAAAAATCGATTTTCCCACTTTGTTTACATTCGATGAGAGTTCAGCCGCTGTAACCTTGATATTACTAGAGCCTTCCTTCTTCAGCAAGTTCCATTGCTACAGCTATGTCAATGGCATCTGCAAGTTTCAAATTTTTTCTTGCCAGTAGACGTTTTTGAGTTGCCTCGCAGCGAATACCGCAAACGAATCTATCCCGCAAAGCCTCGTTCAAAAAATCGCCAAAAACGCATGTTGATGTAAGCCGTTTTAATTCCACCAAATACTCGGCGATGCTTTCACCCTCCTTTTGATTTCGTCGGTGAAACTTGAATCTTTCAGCGATGGTAATGGGTGTAGGATGGAAATGTTCTTGAAGCAATTTGACGAGCTCTTCATACTCACAGTCCTTGGGTAGACGCGGTGTTAGCAAGTTACGAAGCAATTTATATGTTTTTGCACCGAGCACGGAGATCAACACCGGCACGCGTTTTTCATCTTCCACTTCGTTAGCTGGCAAATACTGCTCGAGCCGTTCGATGTACAAGTCAAAATCTTCATTGGCATCATCGTAAATCGACAACTAACCAACTAAGCCTACTTTCGACATTATAGCTATAGCGCAATCAGTTTCTTTTTCAGCGCGTACAAGGTTCGATTTATTTACCTTTACAGGAACACTTCCTCGTTGCCATTTTTATAAATAATGTTTCCTGAACTGGTTTAACATTAATATAGCTGATTATTTATTACTTTAAATGTGGAGATACATAATCTAAGCACTGGCGTGAAAATGCACAAACAGCTTACTTGCTGGAGACACAAAAACGTTGTGTTCACAAAAGCACCGTTGCCACTATATGATAGCAAAATAACGTCTTTAGGTTTTAGCCTTTTAAATGGCTAAGTACATTTATTACAACAACCTCATGAATCCATGGACCCTACATGTCAACAGGGGACTGTTCAAGCTGGTGGAGGCTCTGTGATGGTATGGGGCGTGTGCAGTTGGCGTGATATGGGACCCCTGATACGTCTAGATACGACTCTGACAGGTGACAGGTAAGCATCCTGTCTGATCACCTGCACCCATTCACGTCCATTGTGCATTCCGACGGACTTGGACAATTTCAGCAGGACAATGCGACACCCCACACGTCCAGAATTGCTACAAAGTGGCTCCAGGAACACTCTTCTGACTTTAGACACTTCCGCTGGCCACGTAAATCCCCAGACATGAACATTATTGAACATATCTGGGATGCCTTGCAACGTGCTGGTCAGAAGAGATCTCCACCCCGTCTTACTCCTACGGATTTATGGACAGCCCTGCAGGATTCATGGTGTCAATTACCTCCGCCACTACTTCAGACATTAGTCGAGTCCATGCCACGTCGTGTTGCGGCGCTTCTGCGGGCTCGCAGGGGCCCTACACGATATTAGGCAGGTGTACCAGTTTTTTTTGGCTCTTCAGTGTAATACAATACGGAGACATTAATTCCCATTTTCGTGCTTGAGAAGATGTAAATAAAAAGCTGAAATTAATGTTATTGCATGGATATCCACCTCAAAATGGGTCTGACTCATTATTTTATATTTAATTTTCTGCGTTTCGTATCTCTAAGCGAAGTCAATATTTCGAAAATCAAAAATTCAATTCAATTTTCAAAATTATTGATGTGGCGGAAAACTAAATTTCCGTATTTCTATGCTGAAATTGGCAATTTTAACATTGATCTATCTATATTGGGAATCGTGTTGGTTTTCACCGAGTCACGAGATCTTCCGACGAAGATGTTGGGGGACACTATTCTCAACACTGCCAAGGCGGAGACCGCTGACGTAATACTCCCTCCAGTAATATAAGCTCGATGGTATTTACTAATAAAGTAGTCGCAAATGTGTTTTTTTTTTTTTTTTGCGATGCGATGCGATATTATATATCATTATTAGGGACACGTAAATTTCGTACTACGAAATAACTGCGATGAATGCGAAATTCACGAAATAAATGCGATAAATGCGAAATTTGCCAATTTTGACGAATAAATGCAAACAATATGAATTTTTACTACTTTTCTGCGAAATCTCGATAATTTAAATTTTATCGTTAATACTTCCGTGTGTTTCCAAGCTATAATTGACATCTTAAAGGAATACGAAACTAAATACAAAATAAAGGAACTAGTATCAAACTGTGCGTTACATAACTGCGTGCTTCAAATTATTAAAAACACTTCTTGATGACAACATTTTGCACTACAAATGCTGGGCGTGTAAAGTGAATTTTGTGGGGGACGCATTCATTAAAGAATTTAATTCTGTTGTGGCCAAGACAAAGATAACTTATTTTGCACTGAAGAAAAATGAGCAGTGCGTATTTAAGCTACCAGATAGAAAAAAAGTATCACTGAATATCACTGTAAAAATCAACGAAAAGTATTTTAGTAATCGATAGTTTATAATAGGCGAGATAATTTTTTAGGATATGCTGACTGAATAATTAATGGGACTGTTAACTCGCAATATCTGAATTTATATGAAATGGAAGCAATTTGTGTTATTGGCGAGGAAAAAATTACAAATAATTATACGCAATTAATTGATGTAATCAATATTTATACACAAAACTACGTTAAACACTCACAAATGATTTATATACGTACACACAATCCCTCTTCCCCAACGCAACGAAAACAAACACTTTGAGACGATGTAAACAAAAAAGCCTTCAACAATGGACGCCATTACTCTCTAGCATAAGTTTCTTAAAAATAAGTTTTGACAGTGAAATTCTATCTCCTAAAATGCGGGTTCAGTTGACTTTCGTTTCCGAGTTCTGAAAGAAAATTATGCAAATCGACAATTTGAAAGGATCAAACTTTCCATTCGCACGTTTTGTGGAGTAAGTTAGTAGATTTGAAATCTTTTAGGCTCAAATTTCAAGGGTATTTTTACGAAAAAAAAAATTGACAAATGAGTACAGTAGAGTCTCGCTTATCTGACATAAACGGGCCGGCAGAACGTCGGATAATACGGAGGTGTTAAGGAAAAGCCTATTAAACGTCAAAATGCTATAATTTTGCACAGTACGAACCTAGTAATCATGTTTACAGCAAAACAACAGTAGTGAGAAAATGAACTTAGAATTACAATATATTTTGAAGTTAAATACAGTACAGTAGAACATCGATTATTCGAACATCAATTTTACGAACAACTCACTCAACCGAACACCTTTTCAACCTAACTCATTTTCAGTAAACGATGCTGAACACAGTTGGTATTTTCTTGGAACTTGAATTCTCTTATCTCCCAACTCGATAGCCTCGTTCTATTGAAAAATAATCCACTTCCAAACAATTGTAAATATAGTACCTGTGAGCTATAGATGTAAAGAATGGCGGATCTGGGTACAGTATATGCAGTTACAAACAATTGACAGACAAACAAACGCGTGAATAGAAGCAGATTTAGCTGGAATCTTTTTTCTCGTCTACGAATTCACCTAAATCCTGTGAGTGTGCCTTAATGAAAGGGGGGCAAGGGTCTTCTTCATATTGAAGGACCGGCACATCCCGCTTCCCATATCAGAGAGATATCGAAGCTTTCCCGGGGGATGGGTGTATCCGGAAATTTATTAATTTATGTGAAAATAACAAACAACGATAAACATATATACAATAAAGAATCTGGAGTAAAAATTGTGATCATAGCATCATCCACAGATAATCAGTCCGTAATCGTAATAGTCCTTATATAAATAATCAAAGAATAATTTTTGTCTTGTATGTGATAGAATCTGGTACTGAGTTTATCCAATCTAGAATATACCAACCTCATCAATCAAGCTGTAATAAGATATAAATTGACGTCTATATGGCCGGCATCTCCATTTCATTCACACCCGCTGGAAAAGGATGAAACAGTGGACACTTGTCTTCTTGGGCGTAAATCATATCGATTATTGGGTGTCGGTGAAACAACCGATGCTTTTCTTCTTGGCCGTAAATTATACTTTTTGATAGGTAACCGTGTTACCTCTCTTGTTGGCTCGTAAGACGGGTCCTCCGAGCGCGAATGTCGTCCCCTTGATCCCGCAGCTCGCGTCTTATTGTGGAGTAGATGTAGGTTACGGTCCATGAATCGAATCAACCTCTGCAAACGTTGAAAGTTCAGAGGGCTGTCTAGAATTCTTATCTTCCAAGCCAACATTCTGGACTCTGGCAGTTGGCCAAAGTGGAAGTCTCTCGTCTGGGGACACGTGGTGATGTAGTGCCATAGGGAACCATTTGAACCGCAGATGCATACGCTGTTACTAGAACGTTTAAAACGCAAAAGATACACCGGAAAAGGGCCATGTTCGGTGATAGCGATCGTTTTCTCTCTAGGCCATACGTTCTAACACCAATGAACTCGTCGTTGTATCTTATAGGCGTCCTTTGCTGCGCATGTATCCCAATTGGTCTGCCACTCCTGCAACACGTCCTCTCTAAGCACTCGATGGACCAAACTTCTTGGCCAAAGGTGGTCGTCTTGAGACGGAAGTTTTGTGAACTCCTTGGCAAGTTTGTCGGCTATTTCATTGTCAAAGATGCCTGCGTGGCCTTTAACCCAGGCCAATCGAATTCTCGTGTTGGCGCATAAAATTCGGCAAATCTCCCGTACATTATGATGCATAAAACGTGGGGTTTTGATTGATAACAGGCCCGAAGCGCTGTCTGAGAGGATCAGCACTGGTTTCGATAAGGGTGCCCTTGAAACGGCATTCAGAATCGCATATATTTCAGCTTGACAAACACTGTTTTCCTTTGCGAGCCGCCTGTTCCATTGTTCCTCGATGGATCCATCTTCTTTTATAACTACATGAGCGCACCCTGTACCGTCGGAAGACTTCGAGCCATCTGTATAGATCTTTACTGTTCCAGGAGTGCCCCCTTGCGGTTGTTCCAGACTCTGCCACGAAGCTGGGCTGGAAGAGATCTCGGCAACGGGATAAGTCCAGTGGCAAAGTTCTGGCGTTCATTCATTGTTTAGCCAGTGGCCGGGAGCCAGCTTAATGCATTCAGCACCAGACAGCACGACCTGATTCACGTCGATGTCGACGCTGGGATGCATGAGCCATAGCTTGTGTTGTTTTTCAAAAAACTGCGCTTGCAGTGACCGCGTATTGGTGACAACGTCTTCATCCAAATGAAGAATGCTGGTCTTGCGGGCTTCATATTCAATATAACTGTTCAGCCACGGATTCCCTGTGGCAACATATAAGACTTCATTTTCAGTGGTGGAGTAGGTTCCAGATACATACAACAGGAACGGGCGCTGGGCTATGTCCAGAATTCTCCTTTGTGTTTGCGTAGGATACCGAAACCAAGAGGCGCATCCAAAGGAGAGCTGGCGCTGCACAACTGATCTGTATAAAACATTCCTAAACTTCTGTTGGAGCCCCCATTTTGGTCCGGCCACTCTACGAAGGAGTTTGAGGGTACCGTGTACCTTGTCTACTTGCTTAGCGATACGTGTCATAAAACTGAGCTTGTCATCTATGTACACCCCTAGATATTTAATTACTTTGCAAGGCCAAATCCGTAAACCATTGATCACGATCCTCGGCTTCTGCTTCTTGGGATGTAGCCAGAGAAACGTGCTTTTCTCCACTTCCATCTGCAGCTTATAATTACTCAACCATTTCGACAGATACATGAATGAATTGTGAGCTGTCAGAGTTATGTTATCGTGGTCGACCACTGATATTACAAATATGAGATCATCTGCGAATGCTTTTATGTAGACATGAGGACCCCAGTTAAGTTTTAACAGCGTATCAAGCACCGGCGTTCACAGTAAAGGACCACTGCAGGATCCTTGTGGACATCCTTGACGTTGCTCTTTTGTTGTTACACCTCCATCAGTAGTCATTGTTATGTAACGGTCTCGCAACATATTCTCCACGATACTTACCAATGACCACGGAAGTGGCGTTTGACGTAACTGGTTTATAATGAGTTCGTGGCGTAGGGAGTCGAAAGCACCACGTATGTCCACCGACAAGACAGGTGTTTGAAGACCATGGGCGTGTTTGTGTCTGATGACACGAAGAAGAGCCTCAATGGCCTTTTCCGCTGAGTTTCCAGCGCGGAAACCAAACTGTAGAGGACTTAACCAATTAGCCTTTTCTAAATAATACACAATACGCTGCACCAGAACCTTTTCAAAAACTTTTCCTGGACGATATGAACGCAAGGACTCTGGATCACGATCCTTTTTCAGAAAAAGAAGAATCTTCCCTTTTTTTGAAATTGTGAGGAAACACCGGTATGTCTAGCAGTTTATTGAAAACGAAGGTAAAGACTTCAGCATATTCTTCAAAAAGTTTCTTCAGAATTGGGATGTTGAAATTGTCACAGCCTGGTGCGCTTCTGTTCTTGAGGTTATTCACTATGTGAGCTATCTCTAACGTTGTAATTGGTAAATCATGTTCGAATACGTCGCTTCGTCTCTGCACTAAAGCAATTCGTTCTATTGTATCCGGATATATAACATTGAGCTGGTATTCTGCTGCCTCAAGAATGGTTGAGTTGAACATACCATTGGAACTCATCCTCACTTGAAGTTTCATCCTCACATACGTTTGCATTTAAATACTGAACGATATGCTCCACCGTAAGAGCTGCTTTAATCGGCACAAAACTTCGTCCAACTGGTGATTTTAGCCCTCTCAATCGAACGCTTGTATACCGCCCTTGCTTTCTTGTATTGCGCTCTAGCTATATTTTTGTCCCCTTTGGCTTTTAGAAATCTCCGTTCCAGTGCCCGAACATTTTTTCTTTCAATGGCCATCTGCTGGGTCAAACCAGCTTGGAAGACGATTTGGTCTCGTTTGGACGTACCCAAGAGTATCTGCGCATTTTCTCTGTAATTCCCACATAAAATTGTCGATGGTATTATTTACATAGTCTTCCGATGAAACCGTCCCAATTTGCTGAAGGAGCACGTTGAACAGCGGCCTTGTAACTGCTGCCAGCTTGCGCAGCCTCCTAGTTGTTGTCATAGGCGTAAACTTATTGAAAATGTTGGTGGTGGGGGGGGGGGGGGCTCTGGCTCAATAATGGAACCTCGTTATACGACGCGTCGTATAAATGCAAAGCTGTATAACTGGGACATTTTTCGAAAATTACCCCCGTCCTTTTTTTTTTTACAGACGTTTCCCAAAAAAATTTTTTGTAAAAAATCTGTAGTTTTGATTCAAAATCTTATGCTTGAGAAGAAATATTATACTATCATAACATTACTGTTGCTAAATTCTCAAGCAATTTTACGGTATTCATTTCGAGATTTAACAGAAGAAAAAAAATGATTTAAACCTTATGTAAAACGTCCTATACATACTTGTTTGTTTTGCTTTTGGTTTCTATATCTAAGCAAAAGTAGATGATGTATTGAGTTCCGTTGTTGAAAGATTTTTCTCTTAAAGAAAGAACTAATAGTGTATATGTTTGCTATCAGCAAGGCCGGAACTAGAGGGGGGGGGCAGAGGAGGCAACTGCCCCGGGTGGTAAAATATAGGGAGCGGCAGTTTTAGGTGGGAACAGAGAACACCGTTACAAAATTATCGAATATGGGGGCGGCAAAATCATGTTTGCCCCGCTCGGCAAAAAATCCTAGTTACGGCCGTGGCTATCAGCATACCATAGCCCGTTCAATAATTATTTCAGTGCCTGTCAAAAGCCATTGAACCAGTCAATCATCTCAAATTTTATGGCTTTTTCAGTAAAAAATATGCATGAGAAAGTGTAGTCGATCCCGCTTAGTTTTTCCGCTTACAACGTTTCTTCATTTGTGTTGTTGAAAACCGGAAAACACTGTATTTCAGTGACATGTTTTTACCGATTGAAAAATTATGTAATTCGATTGATATAAATGGTGTTTTCTAAAGACTTGGGAGTTCGAGTCGAAGTGAAAACGTCTATTAATTGGAGTGTATACAGGCAGGGCCCTGGGTAAAGCAGGAATTAGGAAGCTCTTGCGACAAGAGTCAAAGATGTTAATTGGTCAGTGAATGTATGTTGTTTGAATTTCGGGGGCTCAAAGTTATAAAGGCTTCATTTGCCCATGCAGAAATTAGGCTCCGTATACAGGGATAATGAATAGGAATGTATAGCAACTGAAGCCAAACGTCGTACAAATGAGTAAGGTCAGAAACGTAATAGGGAGACGTATAGAAAGGATATTCCATTACATTTTCCTATAAATGCAGTAAAATCTCCACAAATCATTACCTGTACTCAAACACAAATATGCATCAGTGGGCGCCTCTATTCGGCGTAAAATTTCTATGGCGGAGCCCCGTAGGCTCCTCTTTTATTCATTTATCAAATTTACTGATTTATTTTATTTTCTTCGAGTGGCTGCGGAGCTCCCGGGAAGTGTACACGGAGCACCGGTTGAGAACCGCTGCTGCAGTGAAAAGTTCCCCAAACTTTTTGTTCCATAGCCCTTCTTTTTTAAAAAAAAATTCTCATCTCTCCCAACTCAAACCCACCCATAGGATCCTATACTAGACCCATAGCTTCTACCGGCCCTTTGGACAATTGCATCGCCCCTTTCCCCAGGGGGCGATATTTCACACTTTGGAAAACACTGCTTTAGTGGTCATTCTTGGTTATTATACAACTCAATTTAATGAAAGGTCACCCAGCGGGAGACGGGAAATTTACCTTTTTATTTTTGATTGTTTTTGCACTATTTATAAATTTGTTATGATTAGTCCTGTTTGTTGCATTTACATATTTTAACCTCTTTTTAGCATTAATGTGTGTATAAATGTATGTAATTGAAGAATTTTCAAGAATAAGTGCATATTTTCAAGTCGTGCGGAAGCTTAATTAATTTTTTTTAATTTTTCAAATTAATATTGCTTATAATACAATAAAAGTTCGTTGTAACAACAGCTCGCAACCACGAGAAAAATTTTCGTTGTAACGTGGTTCTCATTATAAAATAATTTTCACTTTTTGGTCTGTAAGGACATAAAATTATTGAAAACTGCTGCTTTATCTGCATTGGAACGTCTTTGAGATCATTTCGTTCTAATATTAACGAATGAACGGAACTCTAGTCATGTGAAATTGATTTTTGATCTCAAATCGGTTGATTCTCTAAGAGTATAAGACGTTTTCCATAGAATTTCGTATCATCAAAGCGGTTTAGATGACTGTAAGGTTTTCCTCCATCGGGAAGGAGCATGATGAGATTAGAAAGCGTGGGTGGGGGGAGAAAGGCCCTCGACGGGAAGAGGAAAGAAGCTTGGTGCGTTTTCAGTTAGTTAGAGAGTGGCTCCTGTGGACTCAGGAGGTAATAAAAGGCTCGCTGTAAGCGAGGAGGACGTGTAATATGTTATTGTGAGAAATTATGAATAAACCAAGTAATATATATAAAAGTGGCAGTGATTATGATTGTGACAATCAGTCATTAAAAACGAACCCTACATAGTGGTGTCAGCAGTGCGGTCAGTAGAACTATACTGAATGGAAACTGACTATTTTGTGCGAAGGTGATCGCAGGAATAAATCATCGTTAAGCGGTTGACAAAATAGGAGGATCAGGACTGATCACTTGGCGTAGCTGATCACACATTGGGTGATCACCAGTGTCTCATGACATCGGAATACTTATGTGAAAGCTCGACCATCGGCAGAAACGAACGAGCATCAAGACTTTCTCCTATACTGAGGTGAGCGGTCACATTTTTTTTTGTTTGTTAGGCGAAACCGAACTATTTTCGTACAGTAATTAGATACGTTCATTAGATACTGATTTAAGAAAAGAAAAAATAATAAAAATGGCCATCTTAGTCAGAGGACGAAAAGAGGACCTGCTGATTTTAGCAGATGAGTTACGGGTGGAAGTCCCCAAAGACGCAAAGGTTGTGGATTTGAAAGAGCTAATTGTGAAAAGCCCTCATTATGAACATGAATTTGTGAAAGAATTACTAAATAGTATTATCGACGAAAGAACAGAGCGAGAAGCAAGAAACCACGAATTAGAGGTAGAGAGAATAAAACATAATGAAAGACGTGGAACACGTGGCAATAATGATTTTATTGGGTATTTGAATTTAATGAAAGGTGTAATGCCAGAGGTGACGGAAAACATAGAGGATTGGCCTTTTTTCTTTCATCAAGCAGAAAATATGTTTAAGTTGTATGAGGTCCCGGAGGAATACCATGGGAAAATTATAATGTGTACTTTGAAGGGGAAGGCTGGATGCATAAGCATGAGACAGGCGGAACCCGATTTCGATGGTTACAACAGAATCAAAGAGATTATTTTGAAGGAATTTCAAATCACTCCCATTGAACATAAAAAGAATCTAGATACGATGAAAAGGAAAGCGGAAGAAACGTGTTGTCAATATGCGGTCAGGGTGGAAACAACTGTAAATTTATACCTCAAGTCGAGGGAAGTTAACACGTTTGAGGATCTGAAACAATTGGTCATCGTTGATAAAATAAAAGAAAGCCTGTCCCCAAACACCAGAACCTATATACAGTTGAAAGAAACAGACGGTTGGTTAGATGCAGTCAAACTCGCGAAAGAAGTAGATAATTACACGAGTGCAACAAATAATAGCGGTTCGCATTCAAGAAATGAGACAAATTTTTCTGACATAGGATATTATGATAACCAACGGAATAGATATATTCGTGAGCGTGACCATGGAAAGAAATATTCTGATCGGAAGCCACTTCGAGAGGAAGGTTGTTTCATTTGTTCGTCAAGATTTCATGTAAAAAGGAACTGTCCTGAAAATAAGAACAGAGTCAACATGAGTAATAAAAGAACGGGTAATTTGGATACGAGAGTCAACCAGATAGAAACAGAAAATGTACCACAAGATCCAGAAGCGTTTTCAGCAACAGGAATCGGTATCAGTGACGATATCAGACAAAATTCGGAATATATCCAATCTATCACCGCATTGAAGAGAATGAAAGTTAACATTGAGGGAGAAATTGTAAATGCATTGATTGATTCAGGTTGCCAAATTTCTGTCTTAAGAGAAGATTTGGTCCCCCGCCACAAGACAGAGTCTAAAGCAAAGACATATTTGAAACCTGCATTCGGAAAGCCTATTTTGGCAAGTTTGAGACACATCAATCTGGCCATTCCCAGAACGGACAAAACAAGTGTAGTCCACCACAGAGCTATTTTGTGCGCTATTACGCCCCACATAAGTGAGGAGGCCATATTGCATCCACAAATTATCAGCTTACTCAAAAGGCCCGTTTACACGAGGCAAGCGCTTTAGTGGGCAACTTAATTTTAACTTACCGATTCTTCTTGAAAGTGTCCACACGTATAAGTGGCAAGTAGATGCTCATTGGTTATTTTTTACGGAGGCGAGCGCAGTTAGCGCATGCGCGCTTCAGTCTACTCAAATCCACGGAGAGAGAGAGAGAGACGCAACGCGCGGGAGTATAATAGTAATAATTTTTTATTTATCTGGCATTCAGAGAAGTGCTTTTTTTAAAGCTCATAGCTTTCGTAACGATGGATGAAGATGATCAGGTAGAACTTACGAATACTGTGATCAGAGCCACATTATATGATATTTTTTTTAAAGAATATAAATTTATTCACTTAAATAAATTTATTCAATAAAAAAGGAGAAACTATATCACTTGCGCGAGAGCAACACATTGAGCAAGAAGTAGGTCACGCAAGGGAAACAGTTCGCTTGTCCCCTTTTTTCGCCTCTGCACCCACGTAAGGGGGGCGAGAGATGACGCCACAGGGGAAAAAAGAATACACAACATATTATAAACTTATGTAAGTCATCGAGAAGAAATATAAGATTTCTCGTCCAAGTTGTAAATATCGATTATATGATATTTTAATCGAAGTTGAAGAGGAGATAAATTATGAATTATGTAAGCCGAAAATACAGGAGAAGATTCTTGGCATTCGTAGGAAATTCTAAGGGTTAAAAATTAAATAATAAAAATTCATTAAACAAAAATTATTTCCAAATTTTCGAAATCATTGTTATTTTTTTAATTTAATCTATAGATGACATCTTTATATTAAATATTTGATCATGTATTTTTACAACAGATGGCAGCAAATTCGTTCTGGACGAGAGAAATATTCGAAACCCCCCTCCAGTTTTTAATATATAAATCCTCCCCACCCGATATATATTTTTGAATCTTCAATTTTTTTCCACTCCTGACATCACGTCGACAGAATATTCCATAGCTTTTTCCAACATCGAATAGCTTGTTTTAGCTTGTTTGTTAAGGTAATATTCATTTCTATAGTTCAACAAACATTCATGGCGAAGATATTTTTCAACAAACTTGAAGGTTGTGTCCTCACCATCCAATATTTCCGCGGAATTCTTGCGAAACTTCAGGAGACGACGGAGTATGAACAGGTTCACGCTTGAGATCAAAATAAACCCCTCCGTGAGAGAGCAAAATGACCCCTCCAGCGCGGCAGGTCACGCCCACTGGCGCATGCGCATACGTCTACTTAACCGGAAAAAATAGAACCGTTCTTATCTGACTTACCAACTAAATCACTTCTGCACTTGCGCACTTGTCAACTAAAGCCGTGTAAACTGCCCTTATCGTCTGCATACATCGTATCGTACTTGGCAACTAAAAATTAAGTTACCAACTAAAGCGCTTGCGTCGTGTAAACGGGCCTAAAGGGGAAGTGAAGGCCCAAAAGTTCGCAGCTGTGAACAAGAAGGATATAACGGACAACGAAATGCAGGCAAAGCAACAGGGTGGGAGAGATGAAGGAGTAGGTGAGAGAGAAAAACAGCCGTCACCCCACAAGAAGAATTTCGAAGAATTCAAAACATTAGTGGCCCACTGGTTGCCGAATGGGAGTCAGCAGCGAAGGGTGAGCGAGGAAACAGCGGACTTTGCTCTTCCGCAAAGAGAAACTGGGGGTTTGTTTTACCAAAAGAAAAAAGAAGTTGTTTTGCGAAGGGCCCATAAAACTTCTTTTGAGGGACATGTACAAGAGTGCTAAGAAACAAATGACAAAGTCCGGTACTCATTTTATTGGGAGGGGATTGTCAAGGATACGAAGGAATTTTGTATGTGCATGTGAAGCTTACCAGTTGAGAGGAAAGAATGAAGTCTCAGACAGAGCTTCAATTACTCCATCAGTAGGGGCAGAACAAAAACTCATACTGTGCCCGACCCCCGACCATCATCACAGCACCTGGAAGCGGACACGGCAGGGACAGATAATGTAAGCGCAGACGTGATATCGCGTTTACGAACGGAATGAACTGTGTGAACTGAAATAATGAACATTAATGTTTACTTGCGTTTTATTGCAAATTATGTAAATATTTGTTGCTATCAGTATCGTGTTATTTGACCATATCCTAGTTTCTATTACCCGTATCAATGTATGTAACCAGTTTGTCTTGTAAAATATGTTATTCATATTTCACGCTTAGGAAGGGGGTAATGTAAGGTTTTCCTCCATCGGGAAGGAGCATGATGAGATTAGAAAGCGTGGGTGGGGGGAGAAAGGCCCTCGACGGGAAGAAGAAGCTTGGTGCGTTTTCAGTTAGTTAGAGAGTGGCTCCTGTGGACTCGGGAGGTAATAAAAGGCTCGCTGTAAGCGAGGAGGACGTGTAATATGTTATTGTGAGAAATTATGAATAAACCAAGTAATATATATAAAAGTGGCAGTGATTGTGATTGTGACAATCAGTCATTAAAAACGAACCCTACAATGACCAACTGAACAATTAAAAGTCTGAACTTATTACATTCATGCTCGCTTCCATGGATGTATGGATCTGTCAACATCTTCTATCGAATCGGGAATTCGACATTTTAAAATAGTTTGATGTTTGACTGCTCAACTCCAAGGAATTCTATCTACAATCGGCCATACCCGAAGCCTGGGTGCTTTATATATTTGCTTGTCATTTCTTTTCTTTTTTTTCAAGTAAAAAGTAAAATCTCTCAGAGGAGAAAAATCCACCCACTTTTGACATTATTCATGTTTTGTTACTTTTGTGCATGTAGTTTCTATAATTATTTTTTGTGAAAAAAATAAAAAAATAATAATGAACAAATGCGATCTCATCTCAAATTTCTGATCTCATTTTTTTTTTTTTTGCGAATAAATGCGAAATTTATGATTTTTAAAATTTTTTTTTTGCGAAATTTACGTATCCCTAATCATTATTATTATGATCATTATGTTATACTACAATTAAATTATATATCATGGTAATATTATCGCTCGAGCAGTCATGACAAAATAAAAGCGAAGTCGTTAATGATTCCTGGTGTTTGGCGATAAATTGCCGCACCTAACAGGCGGGGGCACACTTTAAACTCGAAGAAAAGTAACCCTCTCTTATTGCGCATACGCGTGCACCTGGATCAAAACTACTGTATCTGCGGCTTAAGTCTTGTTATCCGAATTGCACTGGACGCTCCCCACCCCACCCCTTTCCTGCTGATACCGATTGTTGATAGATAATTTTTTTTCCCTCCTTTCACCTCATCCATGTATATATCGCTGAAAATAACGTCGGCGATTCAAGTTGTCCACTTGAAAATTACTTGAACGAACGGTTTGGATGAAAATAACAAATTCACAAAACTCTAACTAAAATAAGGGAAGAACCGGGACATCATTGGGAAAAGTCGGGACGGCCAGCTAAACAAAAGAACGGTACCATCCCGAGAAATACGGTACGTATAGTGACGTTTACTAGACTGACCATATTTTCTTCAGAAAAATACGGGAAATTGAGTTTCGAAATACGGAAAATATGGGGCATCGCTGATTATCCCCAAAAATGATGCCAAAAAGTGAGAAAAGTCGCCCACTCATGCTAAAATAAGATAAGTTGCCAATCGCGGGAAACAAAAGCCACTTCAGATTTCTGTGAATTAAAAAGAAAAAAACAACAAATGTGTTGTATCTGGCAACAGGGTGTAAAAACAGAGTCAAAACCGTGTGTTGGTCCTGATCGCATTGCTGGTTGCTGCTTTGTGTTTTTGTCTTGGTTGTTAATCAAGTTTGTTGTCGTTATGTTTTCGTTGATAAATGTACACCATTCAGCCTCGCCACGGATAAAATAATTGGCGACGAGATAAAGAACTTCGATTCCGGTAAGCCGCTTTCTCTTTGTTATCGAACTAAGATGGATCCTGAACAATTAGACAAATTTTTGGGCGCGTTTCAAACTCAACAACGTGAATTATTCGAAGGATTTTTATCGACCCAGACGCAGTTAAAGCAACCGGCCATGATTCAAACATTCGATACTATCGATCCAAAGAAAGACTCTTTCATTATGTACATTCAGCACTTTAAAAAATTTTCTTGATATGAAAAACGTATCATCCAACAAATAATTGTGTGCTCAAATACTTCTGAATTCTGTAGGTGTCTCTAGTTATAATACTTTAGCAGCATTGGTTTCACCACGCCTACCGAACGAGCTCACATATGAAGAATTGATGAAAACATTTGAAGTTCATCTGTGTCCAAAGAAGAACATAGTAGTGGCACAACATCAATTTTTGTCTACCTATCAGACGGAAAATCAAACAATCGCGGATTATAGCGGATATATTTCTACGTGCGCAGTTTGTTCGTGGAATTCGGGACAACTCGATACGTGAGCAACATTTACAGTCTGAAATTCTTGAATTTGATGAGATATTGAAGAGAACAATAGCTCTGTCGCGAACTTTCAAGGAAATCAGCAAGTGCAACTTTTGATGAAGTCCACAAAATTGTGAAATCCAGACCAGCAAAACGTGACTCGAGTACCTCGCGAAACACAGGTGTATCTTATCCAAGAAGCAAGAACCGCCAGCGTTCCAAATCCAGTTCCAGAACAGACTTTGTAAAATTGGGTGTACAAAATATTTGTATTCGTTGTGGTCGTGATAATCACATTGCAAATGATTGCAAAACGAATCCAAAATCTCCCAAGTGCAGTGCCTGCAAGAAAACGGGACACCTCAGAGAAGTATGCATTAAGACACTGCTAGATGAACAGAGCGAAAATCCATCAGAATTCAAATCAACCAATCATGTGTCCAATGCCGAAGCTTTTCGTTGTTATGGTGCGCAACAAATTATCGACATATTTCAACACCACGAGTGATCAAAGGATATCGACAAATCATGATCAACATTGAAGGTCGAGAGATAAGATTCGAAGTGGACTCTGGTGCACGATTTACATTTATTCCACGCGATGCATTTCATAAGCTGAACATTCGAACACAACTTCAAAATTCAACTGTTGCTTTCCGATCATACACTGGTAATGTGTTCCTGCCAGATGTAAAAGTGGATGTGAATGTAGAGTACCAAGGGAAAACATCCCGTGAAGAACTCTATGTTGTTCCACAGGAATATGATGCATTATTAGGACGTGTTTGGATAAGGCATCTAAAAATAAGCCTAGAAGATATCGACTCTCAAAAACCAGCTGATTTGGGAACATTACAAATTCAACAAACCAACTGCCTGGATAACATTATTTGTAAATAGCCAAAAAGTTTTGAAGAAAAAGTTGGTTGTATCCCAGGTTTCAATGTCTCATTGCAGCTACGTGAAAATTGCAAACCAGTTTTTCACAAGTAACACGAAGTTCCTTATGCCTTACGCGAAAAAGTCAATCAAGAACTGGACACGCTTGAATTTCAAGGAATCATATCTAAAGTTGCAACAAGTGATTGGGGATCACTGTTGGTAGTCATTCCTAAACCTGATGGAAATATACGACTCTGTGTAGACTACAAGATTGGTATCAACGAGCATCTTGTCAGTGCCAACTATCCAATTCGTCGAAGTGATGAGATCCTGAACAGTCTCCGAAACTCAAAATATTTCTGCCGGCTAGATTTGTTCAAAGCCTATCTTCATGTTCCAGTAGATGAAGAAAGCAGTCAAATTCAAACTTTGTCTACTCATCGTGGAACTTACCACATGAATAGGCTATCTTTTGGCATCTAAACAGCACCTAGTGAATTCAACAGAATAATCGACCAAGTCCTTCAAGGGATACCCAAGACTCTCATACTTCGACGATATCATTGTGCATAGTATCACACGAGAAGAATGTGCTGGGAACCTTGAACTGTGCCTCCAGAGATTACAGGAATATGATCTTCACCTGAATAAGAATAAGTGTTCATTTTTTCAAGAACGTATCTAATACCTAGGACATACTGTGGAGTTCAACAAAGTTTCCAAAAGTTCTGAGAAAATTAGGGCAATTATGGAAATTCCACGTCCATCAAATGTGGAAGCATTACGCCGATTTCTCGGTATGGTCACATATTATTCAAGATTTCTACCAAATATTTCCTCTGTTACCTACCCCCTGCGACAACTCCCTCGAAAAGATTCAAAGTTCCGATGGGCAGCATCATGTGAAGCAGCCTTTATCAAGCTGAAAATGGAAATGTCAAGTGACCGAACTCCAACTCCATATGATCCAAACTTATCAGTTATCCTGACGTGTGATGCTAGTCCTGTTGGTATCGCCGGAATCTTGGCACACATTATCGATGGTCAAGAAAGACCTATTGTATATGCCTCGAGATCTTTGACGAAAGCCGAACAGAACTGTTCATTGCTCGATCGTGAAGCACTAGCCATCGTGTTTGCAGTTAATCATTTCTTCAACTACTTGTTCGGAAAACGTTTCAAGTTAGCGACCGACAATCGTCCTCTAACAAGAATTTTTCGAGTTCAAAGCTACTTCCTATGACGTCTGGCCGGTTACTCCGATAGGCTAGTTATCTTTCAGCGTTTGATTACGAAATTACGTTCAAGAAAGGAATTGAAAATGCAGATGCCGATTGCCTTTCCAGGGCTCCAGTTGTGCAGAAAAAGACGTCTTGTGACATGGCTATCAACAACGAGATCAATCAAGTGTGTATGGCGTCAATTAATGAAATATCGACAGAAGTATTGAATGCCGACTCAAAAAAGCAACTGTCTGATGAAAATTTATCAAAATTCAAACAGAGAAAATTCAGCAAGATCCTAAACCTTTCTTATGAATATACCTTAGAAGATGGAATCCTATTCAAAGGACAAAGAGTAGTAATTCCGAAGATTCTACAGAAATCAGTTTTGAATAAACTGTATCGAACAAACAATCAATCTCTAGGCAACTAGGCGTGGGAGACAGAATACAAGCCCGATGTTATATCAAAAATCGAACTGTATGGGAACTTGGTACTGTCATTCAAAATTTGGAAAGCTTCACTGTCAAGTGAAGTTCATTATTCTTTCAAAAGACACATTGATCAACTGAGAAGAACAGAGATTCCGAAAAAGTCAGTCTCATTCTTACCAACTACCAAATTTAATGATAATGAGGATTCTGATTAACAGATTCGACAACAACCCAGATGGCAAGACCTTTGTTATCCAGGAATGTATCAGCAACAACCTCATTACTCTCAGAATTCAGATATTCAACCGCAACCAAGAAACAGCCAGCATGTACCAATTACAGACCAACCTGATACTCAGCTTCGTAGGTCAACACGGCAACGCAGATCTCCATCATACTTGCAAGAGTATGTCACAGATTAACTGTTCAATTAAGCAAAAAACAACAAATGTGTTGTATCTGGCAACAGGGTGCAAAAACAGTCAAGACTGTCAAATGTGTGTGTTTTTGCGTCGTGTATCGGTCCTGTCGCATTGCTGGTTGTGTTTTTGTCTATGTTCTGTGCATTGGTTGTTAATCAAGTTTGTTGTCGTTATGTTTTCGTTGATAAATGGTGTATGTTAATATTTCATGTCTCAGCCTCGCCTCGGATAAAATTAAATGTTTGAGATGAATATTTTTGTTTGTATTCGTAATTATCGTAATGCAATTTCTGAGTTAAAAGATAATTTTAATCGTTGATTTGAAGAATGAATAGTCAAGTTGGCTTCGTTTAAAATACGTGAAAAACCGGGACATTTTTACAAAAGTCAAGACAGCCAAAAAACCGGGACTGACCGGGAAATATGGGACGTATGGTCAACAGAGATGTTGACTATATTTCATCATGTGGCAATCATCATGTGGTGTTTGGCCATGCGCCGTAATTCCCGTATTTTAGAAATAAATTGCTCCGAGGAAATATGGTCATCTTACGTATGATTGGGATTAGAAGCTGGAAACTCTGAGCAGCCGTTGTTGTGAATGTTGATGGCTCCACCCTGGTCAGACTTTGGTCCAACGCTATTTTGGAGCGGCGTTTCTGATTGATGTCATCCGAAAGAGGAACTCAATGATAGAAGGTGAAGTAAACAAATCTCTCATCCTGTTATCGCTGCTCACTTGAGACATCCCGAGTAAGTCCAAATTTTGTATCTGACGAAAAGGCGAAATTTCAATCACACATGGGAAATAAATGGTTAGCGGATCATGTGTTCAATTATAAAATTCGGTTTTTGTTGCGATCACGTCGGTGGAATATTGTAATGCATCAACTGACTTGACTTCATGTAACTGTTTTTAATGTTTTTGTTTTTTCTTCATTCATCAATACCCATCATTTTTTATATCATCCCCTTCATGCCAGAATGTGCAAAATTTCACTTTTTGTGTTTATCAGCTGGTAGGATTCTTTATTGTGCTACCTAAGTTTTGTTAGTTATTCAGATGTTTGACCCCTAATGCATGGAAAGTGTTTTAGGGAAATGACACTCATAGATAGAGTAATATGACTATAGTAAGCATTCAAAAGGCATGGGGGAGGAAATAAGTAGGGGGTTCTGGGCCTCCCTACCTAGCTGAAAACCAAACTAGCAATTCAAGTTACACTTGAGGCCCATTTACATGAGTTGTGTGATTTAGTAGTTAACTAAATTTTAAGTTGTCAAGCACGCACACTTACTCACAAAGCAGGGCTTCCTAGGAGCAGGTTTTTCCTACTGCGTTGAATTGGACCATTTTGTGTCTGCAGAAATGTGTGACTTCATCAGGCTAAGAGTTTGTGTTTTCCCGCATATCAATATTTCACACTACGAAAAAGGGAGACAAAGAAAGGGAAAGAAAACACAACAAAGGTGTGAATAGAAGCTCGGCAAAACGTGCTGGTGAGTTGCGTAGGGAAAAAAGTTGTACCATTTTTCTGATTGGTAAGTGGATGGTGTGTCGCAAATGGGTTATGCACATTACACGCATCACAGAATACCTACTCCTAGAAAAGCCTTGCTGATAACTAGGGCCATGGGGCATACCGAGCAAGAGGCAGAGCTGCCCTTTCCCCAGAAGAGAGATTAATGTAGTTCTTGGCACACAGCACAAAGGATGAACTACAATTTAGTATCTGTGAGTTGCCCTCCTCTAGTTCAGATCCTGGATATACCCTTGACTAGGGCTGGGAATTGATTAAAATTTTTAATCAATTAATCAAATTTTCTGTCATAACTATATAATGTTAATTGCTATAAAAATATTTTTATTCATTCACCTATTCGCCAGATTCAAACAAATGTAGGAATACGTAGATTGAGAAATTAACTTGAAAAATATTTAACTGCCCACTTTAAGGAATTTAAAATGCTTAGCATATTTTGTCAAATTCTGGAGTTTCTTCCCTTGGATCTTTAAGGTTTTTTTTCTAAAAATTTTTTTATTTTAATCAGTCACTGATTTCGAAACAACTTTCGATTATACTGTTGCTTGCTTTTGCTACATAGAAACTCCTCCAAATGGTATGTGTGAGGAGCTGATGCTGTGCCAAGAATAGGAAAACCTTCTGTTCATAGTGAAGACAATAAATTTTAGTCTTTGAACTCAGTTTGAAACTGGAGTCGCCTGCTTTCGTTGAATCAAATTGCATTTCCCCATGATAAAAAAATGTGACCAAAATATTCATTCAAAAATGGCCAGTATCCAAAATACTGTACGTAGGTACGTACTTTAAGACATCCAATCGGCTTCGTTGAGCAAATCAAGTTAAATTTCAAACTTTTGAGCAGATTTTAATTAAATTTTGATTGAATTGATCGAGTCAATTAACTCAACTAAAATTTTGAACTGAGATTAACAATTGATCGAGTGACCAACCCGATTAATCAGACCAGCCATATTTATAACCTATCTCAATGTAAATGCCGGTCTACATTTCTTTAGTTGGTAAGCGATTAAGTGGCGAAGTTGGAGAGATGTAAAATTCTCACCATCTTTCATCTCTTGGAGCGTAATCTTGGGAAGGGTTACGATAATAAATTACTTTACCTGGAGGATTTAACTTGTGAAATATATCTGAAATATATTTATAAAATGCTGAGTGTTTAGGAATAAATTTAAAAAAGAACCAATTGATAGTGTCCCAAAGCAGAACGATTCTTTCCACAAGATTGTTTGGTACTTTGTATTGTCTGAATGAACAAGGATCTGACGATACATTTTGATAATGTGTGCTGTCATTGCGACCTTGTGAGTTCAGAAGCGGAGAAGAAGTGTGGCAATATCATCTTGCAGTGTTGATCACTTATCATCAGCTTATCATTTAGTGACAAACCCCATGACAATTTTGCTGAAGTGTGAAAAACCACACGAAACTTGGCTTGATTCTCTGGCTTCATAATTGCATGGTGAGGCAGGTAGTACTTGTCTTGATTGTCACTTGTCACTTCCAACTGTTTCATGTGTCCCAGAGTCTCATACTGTTGCATGAACTCACAGTACATTCCAGAGGAATAAAAAATTCCTCTCGCAAAAAAGCGAAAATGGGAGGAAAAGCTTTAGCAAAATGCTACAATGCAAATGTAATGATTGATGGTTGGATGCCTACTCGTGTCGTACCTCCTGTACACATTTTTGCAAAAATGGCTACTACTTCTTTTGCATTCTACGATTTTCTTTTGCATTTTTCCAAAAATGTGACCTTAGCTTAAACCCTGGTACATTCTCTGTTCTTCTGGCTGGTGTCTATGACGCTTTTCATTCTGTAGAAGTCATGTCTCAGCTACGTCTCTGGATGATGACAATTTTCCATCAATGATCTTGAAAGGAAGCCTGGCGATAAATCTTCCCGATGAATTATGTCTGTGAGTTGTGTTGAAGTGTTCTTCACATGCTTGCTCTTTGGCTGTCAACAATGAAGTTTGTGGAACTTCCTCCAATTCCCAGAACATATTGAGATCGAAGATTGTACATTGTACAAAAAGTGTTGTTGAAACAGGTCTCGGTATGTCTGTGGCAGGGCCATCATTTCAACTTTTTTCAGGGGGAGGGGCAAAGAACATGTACTCAGTGTATTTATAATTTTATATATAATATTTGTATATATATATACCATTTTTAGTGTATTTTCAAAAAGCGAGGGTTGTAAAAAACCCAGCTCAGATGGGTTTTTATAAAAGACTGTGTTTTTGGAATTAAAAACCCCGGGTTTTTTGGGCAAAATGGGGAAAATTGAATTTATTTCTTCCATAACCTCAAAATATGTGACTTAAACATGTATGTACATTATTTATGTATACATCTTATATTATGTCTAAATATACATTTTTGGTGCACCTTAAATTATGTATTTGATTAATAAAATTGATATACAACAAGGAAATAATTGTTCACACACAAACACACCCGATTCTGCATAATTATATCTGAAACTTGAGTTGTATGCAGAACTGCAGCAAGAAATTTTTTTTGTGGTAAAGCAAATGAATTTGGATAATGAAAATTCTGAGAAATCAGGATGGTGTCATAATTTTTTTTCTCCAAATTTTTCAAACACTGCAGAAAATGTATTCAAAAGTGTCCTGATCCGTCAAAAATAAAACCTTTAGCTATGTAACCAGAACCATCAAGTTTTTCTTTTTTTTAATCAAACTCATTGTTGAAAAATATCCCTGCTTCATTAAATTAATATCTGAAATATTTTTAAAAGAGTCGTGATAATTAAAAAAAAGATGATTAAGAGGAGATCATTCTCCTCTTAAGCAGTCATTCTGAGGATTCATTACTCTGGAGGTGTTTTCCACTTGTCCAAATTAGCCATTTTTGGGAACGTAAAAATACAGAATAATGTGAATTATCATTAAATACTAATGTCAATAACATTATTGTGTATTTATATCACTTTATACAAGACAACCTGCCATGTCTAGCAACAGAATGCTTTCATCTGACTGACAATTTTAACAGGCTAATTTTCGGGGCGTTGGGCTTATGAGCATCTTGAAAAATCAAGCTAGGGCTTATTTTCTGGTTAGGTCTTATTATTGGAGAAAACTATACTTTTTGTATGGTTTCACTGGAAGGTGTTCGTTACCATTGTTCAATTCAAGAATCTCACAAAGTTATTTTCTTTTTGTTATGAGATAATGTTATTTTTGTCTCTTGATATTTCAGTTATAAAAGTCTGATGTACCTGTATAAAACTTATTTATTTATGCTATATTGTTTGCCCAAAGCCTTACAAAAGGATGCGGTAGATTTGTACAAATATGCTTTGAAACATTTGACAAAAAATCGAATATCGTGGGGAGTTAACAATAGTAGAGGGGAGCTTGTTCCATTCGCCTATGGTATTCGGAAAGAAACTGAATTTAAAACAATCCGTAGAGGCACAAATTGGTTTTAATTTTTTGGGGTGGTCAAGTCTATTGGAAAAATAGGAAGGCCTAGACAAAATATCGGACGTATCAAAATTTAAATGACCATGAACAGGGCCGTCTTAAGAGTATCATGGGCCCCCGGGCCAACTGAGTTTTTTGAGGCCCTACCGAACCAATTCTCAAAAATTTCAACCAGATCCCCTTTTTGTGAGGCCCCTTTTCGCTTGAGGCCCCCGGGTGGGCCCATACCTTAAGATGGCACTGACCATGAATAATCTTGTAAAGAGCATGGCTAAGTGGGAGATAAGTCGGTAAGTAGCGAGTGGGTGGAGATTAAGTTCGAGTTTAATATCGGAAACTGAACTGAAAGATGACCAGCAGTCATAAATAAATCGAAAGGATTTGTTTTAGATAGATTCAAATTTGTCAATGTTAGAGGTGTGGGGGTCCCAGACAGGGTTTAAGCTGGATAAAAAATTCCTTTTGCAAAAATGGGGGGAAAAGCTTTAGCAAAATGCTACGATGCTAAGGGACCATTCAAGTATTACATCAGCAGATTTTTAGCCATTTTTGACCCCTCCCCCCTTGTCAGCAAAACACTGACCCCCTCCACCCCTTGTCAGCAAAATGTAGTCAGCAGCTTAGAATATTTCATATCTTCAAAAAGGGTGGTTGGTGACGTAAGCAACCTTCAAACCCCGCCCCCCCCCCTCTGTCATTAAAACTCAGCAAATCCGAAACCCCCTACCCCCCAATGCTGACGTAATACTTGAATGACCCCTAATGTAATGATTGATGGTTGGATGTGTACTTGTTGCGTACCTCCTGTAAGCATTTTTGCAAAAGTGGCTACTACTTTTTTTGCATTCTACGATTTTCTTTTACATTTTGCGAAAAATGCGACCGTAGCTTAAACCCTGGTCCCAGACCTCAGCTGCATAAAAAAGAACGGGAGAAATATAAGTTTGGTAGCAGAGAAGTCGGACGTCACAAGTAGAATGTTTGAGGTTGTGGCGAAGGAAAAAAAGTTTGTTGAGACATTTCTAGTGGACATAATCGATATGATTATTCCAACGGGGAGAGAGAGAGAGAGATCAGCAGACTCCCAGATATTTAAATTTAGAAACTTGTGATATAGTTAGGTTATTGATCGAGTATAAGAATTTGAAGGAAAGAGTTTTATGAGTAGCTCTCATGAAAACTGTTTTAGATAGGTTGATAGGCATAAGCCAAAATGAACAGCAATCTGAGATGGAAACAAGATTACGTTGGAGAGTTTCTGGATCAGATTTGTGATTAATTGTGTGGTAGGTTACACAGTCATCAGCAAAAAATCTAGTGGTGCAGTTGAAGGTTTCAGATAGATTGTTTATATATATTGAAAACAGTGAAGTCAAGAGAACCCCTGCTTGAGGAGTACCTGAGTTTACAGTGGAAAAAGGTGAATCATGATCTTTAAAATGAACGAATTGTTTATGATTTTTTAGGAAAGCTTCTTTAACCATTTGAGCAATTAAAACCAAGATTTGAAAGTTTAAGGAGGAGTCTATTGTATGGAACTGGAACTTTATCGTAGGCTTTAGAAAAATCCAAGAAGATGTTATCTGTTTGTAACTTGTTATCAATGGCTTTAGAAAAGTCATGCATGAAAAGGGACAGTTGTGATGTAGTAGAAAGGGATCGTCTGAAGCCGTGTTGGCTGGGAAAGAAAAAGTTAATGGAGTCTAAATGAGCGCAGATTTCCTTTGCTATAACATGTTTGAAAATCTTACAATGGGATTAAGTAGGCCTAATAGATATTGGTCTGAAGTTAAGAGGGTCGGAGAGGGGACCGCGGTTTTGTAAATGGGAATAATTTTATTGATTTTCCAATCAGTGGGTAGGATGGCGGTGTTCAGTGAGCCTTTAAATAAGATTAGAAGATAGTCGAAAATTTCTTCCTCGCAATTTTTGAGAATGGAGTATGAAATGTCACCGGGGCCTACAGGATGGGTTTCAGTTTTTTTAGTAACTTTAAAATACCTTCTTTAGTGAAAACGGTGGGATTTGAGTTATGGACAGAATCAACGAATGAGTATTGTGGTGGAGTGAGATGAAAAAAAAAAACAACACAAAACACTACTGAGCAGAAATTTTTGAGAGAAGTGGGTCCAACAAATTTAGGTCTGAGGAAGTTCCAAAATTTGGTAGGATTTGTTTTTAAGTAATTTGGTAAAGAGTGGGATAGGTACTTGGGCTTTTGAGTGGAGATGAGGTTCTTGAGACTCCGAGTGGAGGTCGAAATTGAAGATTTTGGGTGCATTAGATTTGATTAATTCAACAATTAATAATCTTATGAAAATGTAATGCAAACATGTAAATATTTTTTGAATGATAATTCAGTATCACATTTTTGCTCCCAAAAAATCTTTTAAAAATACTTTAAAATATACATATTCTAAATGCTGCACTATGAAGCAATTTTTAGAATACATAAACTAACCTTAAAATAAAATTTTAACCTGAAAGCAACACATTTTCTTCAAAAACAAACTATTTTTCCAAAAAAACCTGGATTTTTTAGCATAAAAACCCAGCCTGGGGGGAAAATGGATACCTACTCAGGGAGCAAATTTGATAACCCTGCCCCTGACCCCCCCAAATGACGGGCCTGGTCTGTGGTATGTACCTTCCGTGATATGACCCAGCTGAACACTGTCTCAAGGGCATGAAGTGAACTATCACAAGATGCTACTCGTCCACTCAACAACAGTTTTCCAAAAACATTTACATCCAATAGTACATCCACAGGACCAGTACGGAAGCAATGTTTATCTTCTAGTTTAAGTTACGGCAAATTGCACGTTATTTTAGTCAACAGAAAAGCATTAATCAGTTCAGTTGATTCTTGGCTGCATGAAGATATGATGTTGAAATGAACCAGTCCTTTTACCTTGCCAAGGTTGGTTGATGATAATCCAGAGAGATTCAAGTTGCAATTATGTCATCGGAGACCAAGTGTTTGAACACATGCCTCCCAGATGAAACTTGATTGGCTTCCATAGTTGAGAAGTGCCCTGAACGTGTGAGCTTGACCCATTTTATCGAACCCTTTGATGATGGCTGTCGGCTAGATGACAAAGCTGGAAGTCGATTTCTTCCTTGTACTCGACAACTGTGATGAAAAGACTGAAGTAGTTTTGAAAGTTGTTAAGGTATTGAAATCTGCTTCATGCAGTAGTGTGTTGTGTAACCCATTGCATTTCTTGCAGTGTCCTGCAGAGCAGCTCCTAACCATATGTGATGATCCTCAGCAGTTGAAACAAAGTCTGTTCTTTTCAACGTGCTTTTCTAGCTGCAACACTCTGGTCGAAGAATTTCGAACATGTAAAGATGGGATGGTTTCCTTTGCAAACCACACGTGCTAGAAACACCATGATTTATCAATAATGATTTTTGTGATTTGAATGAATTCGTCGGATGACCTTACGTCTTTGACTTGGCTGAACCTGATGATTTGCTTGTGCTGACAACTGTAAGAGTGTGAGCTCGATTGCCAGTGAATTCCTGCCATTCACTGAAAGTGAAAAGTTTCTTACGCCCTTGTAAATGAAGAAACCATTGACACAAAGATTCGAGATCCAGCTTCTTAGACAGGAAGTAGTTCAGAATACTGTCCCAGTTTTGCAGTGGTTGCTGGAGCGATTTTAGAACTTCCAGGCACTGATTTGTGGCATCTAGAAGTTGACGTAGGCATGTTGCTGACTCATGTGTGATGTTTGGTTGCGAAAACAGCTTGTCCAGACTTGCCTGAATAATCTCAGTTTCGTTGTTGAACCGATCGTACAAAAGCGCCTATGCTTTACTGTAATTGTTCTCTGCGAGCGAGATCGCTTGAATTACTTGAGCGCCATTTCCCTTGACACATAGTTTCGAATATTGTAACTTTTGAATATCACTTAGCCCCTTATTTTTATCAATGGTCCTTGTAAACATATCATGAAATGGCAACCAATTGGTTCGCCACTGAATGAAGGCAGTTCAATTTTCGGTGAGCGCACGGAACTAGCTTCTGAATTTACAGTACCTGATTGTTTCGTCAATCTCAATGCCTGAGCCATGCTGAAGGGAAGATCATCAATCCGACTCATTGAATTCTGATGAAGACATAGCACTCATAAAATGCAACACAAACACACACAGTGCATAATTAAAATTCATGACAATTTGCATTCCATAAAACTACCATATTTCAACAAAAGCACCCTTCCACCTGTTTGAATGTAGCCCATGCTAAAAGGGTGCTCATATTGAAATGTGATAATTACACAGATTAACACATAACCATACACATAATTACACATATTAAACGTGTTGGGTCAAGTGGGGTAAAGTGGTTATACTGATCATAAAATGGCATAACTTAAGAATTTCAACTAATATTACTACCAAATTTCTGTTTTAACTTTCACTTGCTAGTAGTTTTTCACCTATAATATAATGCCAAGCAACATTTTAGTGGAAATGAACATTTTTTTTGTTGTTGAAGCTCGGGTTTCATTTTTTGAGTGCCTGAATAACTTCTCTCTACCATTTTAGTTGCTAAAACTTTTTATAGATTGGCTGTACAGGGCACTCCAGAAGTATCTCAAGAACACTATTCCATGCACTGGTAAGTTGTAATCATTATATTTCATATTTTATAGTAATTTAAACAATGTGGGGTAAAGTGGTCATAGCATTAGGCTTAACTAACACTTAGTTGCTAGGAGCTATTTTGCCTAACATATAATTGAACTTGTAAGATTTTTTTTACTTAATTTACTTTTTACTTAATGTAGTTCAATTTTTCTTTTCCAGAGCAAACATGCACTTTGAAAAGTAAGTGTTTGAACCTATATGTGAAAAGAATATACAACAGTACTCTGACATTCTTCCATTAGTATTGTTAGCTGTTGGAAAGAGCATTAGAGTATCATGTGAGCTGCAAGAACATGAGTTAAAGATTCCATATGACTTAAGGAAGATGGATCATTAACAAGTCAAGACAAAAGGATTCTAGAAGAAAATCACGGTTACCATGAAAAGGAGACTAGTATTGAAGGCTTGAAATCTCTTGCTCAATGTGAACAACCCCCCCACCCTTTTGTAGATGTTGAACTTTCACAATTCACAACCAAGGGAAGTAAAGATACAGAATCAACTTCATGAGTGGCTGACTTGAACTTAGAAAGTGTCATAATTAGCTAATATCAGTGTTTGTGTCTGATGAGGGACTTGAAACGAGCCATATACTGACTACCTTGTCCTCGTTAATCTCAGCTGAAAACGAAAGGGTAATACAGAACTCAAGGGCAAAATGAAAACATGTTCAGGATAGAATAGGAGAAACCTTAATTAAGGAAATAGTTGAACTTTGGCTGCCACAAAATAAATATGCAAAAATTACATTAAACTCTCATAGCAAAAGAAAAAATTTCTTGAAGATCTGAGGCAAATCTATAACTATTCAAACTTTATGAAAGATGTCAGAAGGCTGTGTGTGTGGGGTGCTGGTTTATTATGAAGAGAACAAAAACCAATAATGCAAATTATCAGACAAGTGATTAATAAGGATTTATTATCTATTGAATATCTTGAAAGAGCCTAAATAATGAATTTTTATACCTTTCCAGAAAATAAGGCCATAGATGAAATAAGAGATCAGTTGTATTTGAAGATCCTAATGAAGCCAAGATTTATAACCATAGAGTACATTAACAGTCATAAATTTAAAAGTAGAAAATGATTGTTTGATAAATGTGTTAAATAAAATTTCAATGCCCACTGATTATTTTCTTAAAATTTCATTATTATTTGGTATGACCATTTTACCCCATGCACTACTCACTTTACCCCACCCCATGGGGTAAAGTGGTCATAAAAGTGAGGTCTAAAAAGTTGCAGAAAAAAAACTGTTACACTCAAAAAATATTTTTGAAAAATGTGCTAATATACTCTCTAAGAATTTAATGTAAAATATCAGCCAAAAGATAACCTATTTTTGAAAAAGTCATATGGTTATACCTCTTCAAAGATGAAAACACCTCTTTTTATGACCATTTTACCCCACCTGACCCTATAACACAAATTGCCATAAACTTTAATGCAGTGTTTGTGTTGCATTTTGTTTGTTATGTGGAGTTTTTTTTATAAAGCTCTGCTTATATATGAATTTAGTGGACATTATAAATTTAAATAAATGTCTTTGAAAAAAAAACGGGAAATGTATAAAAAAAATTCGGAACCATTAAAAATATAGAAATGTCCCGAAATACAGGATGCAAGTGGTCCGTTGAATTCTTTCAGACATTTTACAGGTCCTTATGTTCAGAAAGGTTTATGTTCAGAAACACTGCTCTACATGTAGGCCTATGTATCTTTTGAATACATGCATAAATTACCAGGGTACATTGATATACATCCAATATTTATTTTCAAAATATAATGGCATACACTATTTTTGATATTTTCAGTTGAAAAGGGTTTGGTATTTTTATCAGTTTTATCAATCATAAATTAGCTCATCTGTAAATAAATAAACAGATTTGTTCAAACATAAAATATTCAGTTGAGAATGGGTTGGTATCTTCAGTCAAGAATGAGCTGATATTTTCATGGTTCGATATTTTCAGTTCAGAAAAGGTCTCGTGTTTTCAGTTGAGGATGGTTTCATATTTTCAACCATGGGTAGGATGATGGTCTGGTGTTTTCAGTTGTATAAATGGCTGATACTTCCAGTCAAAAATAGGCTGATACTTCCAGTCAAAAATAGGCTGATACTTCCAGTCAAAAATAGGCTGATACTTCCAGTCAAAAATAGGCTGATATTTTCAATCGAATGTGGTTTGCTTTTTTCAGCCATAATGGTTTAATTTTTTCAATCAAGAATGAGCTGATATTTTCAATTGAGAATGGTTTGATATTTTCAACCACAAATGAGCTGATATTTTCAACCACAAATAAGCTGATATTTTCAGCCGAGAATGGTGCAATATTTTCAGCCGAGAATGGTGCAATATTTTCAGCCACAAATGGGCCGAAATTTTCAATTGAGGATGGTGTGGTATATTCAGCCACAAAAATAGGTTGATATTTTTAATTGGGAATGGGTTGGTATTTTTAATTGAGAATGGGTTGATATTTTTAATTGAGAATGGGTTGATATTTTTAATTGAGAATGGGTTGATATTTTTAATTGAGAATGGTTTGATATTTTCTATTTAGAATGGTTTGATATTTTCAATTTAGAATGGTTTGATATTTTCAATTTAGAATGGTTTGATATTTTCAGCTACGAATGGACTGATATTTTTAGTCAAGACTGAGCAATTGAAAATGGGCTGATATTTGCAATTGAAAATAGTTTGATATTTTCAAACAAAAATAATTTGATATTTTCAAACAAAAATAATTTGATATTTTCAAACAAAAATAATTTGATATTTTCAAACAAAAATAATTTGATATTTTCAAACAAAAATAATTTGATATTTTCAAACAAAAATAATTTGATATTTTCAAACAAAAATAATTTGATATTTTCAAACAAAAATAATTTGATATTTTCAAACAAAAATAATTTGATATTTTCAAACAAAAATAATTTGATAATTTAAAATTTTCTGTCGAGAATGGTTTGATATTTTGAATCGAAAATGGTTTGATATTTTGAATCGAGAATGGTTTGATATTTTGAATCGAGAATGGTTTGATATTTTGAATCGAGAATGGTTTGATATTTTGAATCGAGAATGGTTTGATATTTTGAATTGGGAATGGTTTGATATTTTCAATCGAGAATGGTTTGATATTTTTAGCTAGAAATGTACTGATATTTTCAGTCAAGAATGAGCAATGGAGGATTTTTATTTGAAATATCATTTATTTGATATTTTTTATCGAGAATGGTTTAAAATTTTAGTTGAGAAAGGTTTGATATTTTTAATCGAGAAAGGTTTGATATTTTTAATCTAGAATAATTTGATATTTTTAATCGAGAAAGGTTTGATATTTTTAATCTAGAATAATTTGATATTTTTAATCCAGAATTTGTTTGATATTTGTAATCCAGAATTTGTTTGATATTTTTAATCCAGAATTTGTTTGATATTTTTAATCCAGAATTTGTTTGATATTTTTAATCCAGAATTTGTTTGATATTTTTAATCCAGAATTTGTTTGATATTTTTAATCCAGAATTTGTTTGATATTTTTAATCCAGAATTTGTTTGATATTTTCAATTGAGGATGGTTTGATATTGTGTCAGTCAAGAATAGTTTTCTATTTTCAGTTGAGAGTGAACTAATATTTTCTATGAAGAAAAAGTTTATATTTTTTCTAAAATATCAATTTACCTGCTTCTCCAGTTAAATGTCAGAAGGATTAAAAATATCTTATTAGTAATTACGAAATGTAAATCTTTGTCAAGTTTGAAATGTTCTAAATTTTAGTTTGTACCATATGTGAAAACATTTATAATCTACAACAGCTCGAATGTTCTATCAAAAATATCAGATGACAATTCTGACATTAAATGCGAAAAGTTAAGTAAAAAACAAAAAATTAGCCTATTTATAAATATCATGAATATTTTTAGGTAAACTTTACCTTAAAAACATATTACCTAGACCAGTGGTTCTCAACCGGGGGCCCTAGGATATTCCAGGGGGGGCCACGGATGAAAATCTTGCAAAAGGGGAGCCACGGCTACTGATATGGGGGCCACGAAGAAATTTGTGACATTAAATTTTTTTAGTCAGAGTGACTAAAAAATTTAATTTCAAACAAAGTGCATAGAATATCTTTTTCGTAATTTTTCCCCATTCAAGTAACATTAACATGAGGAAGAAGAAAATAAAAAAAAGTGGTTCATGTAATCTCGGTGGTTTTACGACTTGGGGGTGATAGTAGGCCCTGACACAAACTATAGAAGAGGTTTAAGCAAAATGGAATAACTGTAAAGACAGAAAATTGTGTGTGTTCAGACTTTTCATTCAAAGAGGGCTGCCATGAAGAAAACAGACAAAGCTTTGTTGACCATTTATTGACATTCTTTTGAGTGCTGGTAGTAAATGTACTCCCCAGAGCGACCCAACCCGCAAGGGTAAAAGGCTTATATCCCGGGAGGGACAGAGCCTGGGTCGTGTCTGGTCTGTTGGTAGTAAATGTAATCCAAGAAGTAGATAGGTGAAAAATGAAAGCTTGTAAAACACCCATCGTTTTCATGCAATTACAGACGGATAGCCATCTAGTTTAGCACAAAGCTATCTTCAGCCAGCACTGAGTGGTCTGATGGGGAATATATTTATAAAAATCAAATAGAGAATGATTGCTCTGGGGTATTTTTTTATGAATTTTGAAAGGGGGTGCCAATCCATTGCTCTGCTGAAAAGAAATAAAGTCTAATTCAGTTATAACGAACTCCAAGAGATCAAATCATACACGGGGAAAAATACCCGTGAAATTTAAAATTTTTTAAAACTACATTGCTGTGATAATGTATTGGGGCAAGGGCGGCTTAAGCGAGGGTGCAAGGGGTGCGGCGCACCCGAGCGGCAGCGTAGACTTTACTTAAGACAACAAAATTTAACACAGTAAAAATTCACGACATCACGCTTTAGTGGGATGTCGACTTTAGTAGAGTCCTACTATACCTCGACAACGGAACGTTGAGAAAATAGACAAGGTCTCTGACCGTAATACCAGAAACAAGAATGGAAGCTATCTTGGCGGCTCGAGACTAAATCTGTACCCGTGTGGGACTTATTTTTTGCACCTCCTACCTATTGCTCCCTCCATAGCCCCTACCTCATGCATCAGGGAATCTTTCGTAGGGTCCATGCCCGATTTTCCACGGGGCCCCTTCTACAGTTAATTTATAGAGTGAAAAAAGAAAAGTTATGAGGATTTTGTCCCGGGCCTCAAGCTATAGCCCTATCAGTCCTACCCTTAGAAGGTGTCATGCCCCTCCCTCACAATTTATCCAAAAAATTCCTAACAAAACATTTTTTCGGCCCTTCATTTCCGATTTTGCACCCCACCCCAGAGCCGACAGTTTGGTTTTTTTTGGCAAATTGAATTTTTTTTTACCCATTCACCCCGGATTTAGCAAGCGGTGCCCCGTGTGGCCTCAATGGGTCGCGTGGGCAAGCGCCACCCCTGTACTCTATTACAAGGGCCATATTGGTTCCCTCACCCATGGCCTTCACAAGAGCCCGGGATAATTCTCATAAATTTTTGGCTTTTTCAGGCTATAAATTAACTATAGAAGGGGCCGTGAGAAATTTGACTGGGAGGAGGCCTGCAAAAGATCCTAGCCTAGGGGCCCATACCCTCACTCAGAATTTGATCCACAATAGTCAAATGAAGGCAAAGGAAAATTTTGGTTTTTCACTTGTCCGGCCCCTGGAATACCAGAAACACCTTTTGAAAATTTTTTCTTAATAAAAATTACCCTGTTAAATATCATCTTCACAAAAATAAGTGCTCTTTCAAGGATTAAGTTATCTGGCATTTATTAAGAATGGTAAAATGATTCTAGAACAAAATAATTTTCTACTTCGAAAGCGGGACGTATGGTCACGCACATTTTACACGGTAAACAATTATGTGCGGCTTTCTTCTGAAAAAAAATCAGGTTTATCTCGAGGTGCCCTTCCCCGAATCCCTATCAGCCTCCTGGCAGGGTCACCAGTAGGGGCGGCACATGAGGCTTCGCACCCGGGCGACAGGTAAGCTCGAGCCGCCTCTGTATTGGGACTTCCTCCAAGATTGACACCACATCTTTAAATTGGTGACCTCCAAACATTGACACCACATCTTCTTTTAATCCATACTGTAATGCTTCCTTTTAACTGCCCTACTACTGGCCTACACCATCCTAAATAATTTCAATGCAATTTTCCTATCCTGCAAGAACAATATTGTGGACATTAGAAAAAAAATTCTAAAAAGGCGTATCACTACATTTAAAGCAATTTAAATCCATTGATTAGAGACTCACTGCATCTGCTGATTTCTAACAAAAGTGCAAAAAATTCTCACGTAAGTCTTCACTTTGAAATGTCCATAACCCGCTTAATGCGTCTCTTTGTCAACCTAAAATTTATGGTTTTTAATGTTGATAATACGCATGCAAAACCAATTCAGCGACATGTTTTCACAATCTGCAAAAACTGCTTGGATTTGATAGTTGGAAATGATGTCTAAATGCCAAAGATTTGGAGTTCGAATCAAAATGAAAATGTCAAATAATTGAAATTGTGCTTCGTATAAATGAAATATTTTCACGTTTCTAAGTGCAATATTCACCGAGATAAGCGAATTCAAAAACTTGAAGAAATTTGGGAAAAAACCGCATTAGGTGAAACGGTTTCCCCTCATTTAATGCTGTTTTTTCCCCAACTTTCTTCGAATATCTCAGTGAAAATTTGAACTTAGACACGTTGATTTTTTTTTGTCGGAGACCTGGAAACAACTTTCCATTTGGGTTTTGGGGCACAGGGTGTCCGCAAAAAAAGTTAACATTTTTATTTTAATAACTCTGTAACCCCTGGTAACATGAATCAAATATCTGAGTACTACATATTATTCGGGTACTTTTTCCAACTGGAAGTGTGCCTCTAAGACCAATGGTTAGCCAGTAAAATGCCATATGCCCCGTTACCTATGCGCCCTGTATATGAAATATAGTACGGACTGTTATGTGAAATATTGTGTTGTGTTTAAGCCAACACGCATGTTGCTTCGTTCGCCTGCGAGAGAGCGGTCACATTATGAACCAAAAAGCCACTTGAAGTGGCTTTGACTTGATGTCATCCAACGAAATGTCAGATTTTCACCGTATCGAAATTGAAGTCAACAAACTGATAATTTTCGCATTTGAAAATCTGATTATTTATATTTTCCAATGGGCTTGAAATCCTGATAATGAATCATTATTATGTTCACACGAACAGTTTTGTCACTGCGTATGATTTCTCTGGAATGAATGGTTCAAACAAATATTTAAAAAAAATTTCACACGCATTTAATTTTTTTTTTTTAAATTCATAGTATTTTAAATTCATGAACCTATTTCAAGCGCAGAGTTTACATTGATTAAAAATATTTTTTTTTAATTGGACTGACACAACACATAAAACATACAAATCAAACTGAGAAAAACACAAAACAATGAACTTCACAAAAAGTAACATTACACACATTAACATTCACAAAAGTAACGATGATCCCTTTGTGTGACCCCAAGGGATTTATTCTATTTTTACTGTATTCTATTATGTTTGTTTTGCTTTTTCGTTATTTTCATAAATTAAAAATTAAATTAATCAAATTAAATTCAAAAATATTTATACTTCAGACAATTTTTGAATAATTATCTTCTAATGAGAAAACGTGGGGGGGGGGAGAGAGAAAGGAAGGGGGAGTAGAAAATTATTCATGTTCGCAAGGGGGCCACAGGAATGAGAAATGGTTGAAAGGGGGCCATGGACAAAAAAAGGTTGAGAACCACTGACCTAGACCATATATATATATATCCCTTTTTCGTGAAGGGACATGTTCTAATTATTAGTTTAGTTACATTAAGCTTGAAAGCTTTCATTATCAACAATATGTTGACCATTCTATCAAAAATATCATGATATTTATGAACCCTGTAAATTACATTTTATGAATAGGCGGAGATGGACTTGGAAGTCTGGGGGGGGGGGGCAAGGTCATTATTGCTGGGAGGGGCATGATGATGATGATGTCAATTCATACGCACACATATACACTAGATCTGCCCACTCCACTTTTGACGGAGTGGGCGTGTTGCGCCCATCCCCGTATCTCAGCCCATGATTTTATGTGTATAAAGCTTTGAAATCCCAGTATTCATTTTGACTTACCCTGTATTTAGTGGCTTGATAAGAAAAATTTCTATTTTTTAGTATTTCATTCTTGCAAATATGAAATATTTTCTTGCAGAACAGTTTCGAAATAAAAAAAAATAATTTGAGGTTTTATATTTTCAGAAACTGATTGGAGAGTTGAAAACACAGTTGATATAGTGAGAACTGGAAATAGTGGAGGAGGACTTATGTCACTTGTTGGTGAGTAATGAGCAAAGATTATGAATGAAATTTGCTTTGTATATTTTCATAAATCATGAAAAAAAATTGAAATACAGTAAAATTGGGTAACTGGGGTGTATGCTATAATATTTTGTTTTAGACGATGCCATAGCAACATTTAAAAACATTGTACATACCGAGAAATCTTTGAAGTTGTGTCAAGGTCATTGGTTGGGAATAATCCAGGTTCCTGGATATACTGAACTAGATCTGTTAGAACAGTGATTCCCAACGTTGGTGATAACACCCCCGTCGGGGCGATCGAAAGTTCCTGGAGGGCGGTAGAAGCTACAGGTATAACATAGAGTCCTATGGGTTAGATTACGTTGGGGGGCGATGGGAGAAAAAAGGTTGGGAAACTATGTGTTAGAGGTTCAATAACACTTGCAGATAGCCAGAATCCCAGGAAGTCTATAGTCTCTTTAGCAAAGTTGCACTTTACGTTGACACAGAATCAATATTCTTGAAGCCTGTTCAACAGAGTCTTGAGATGACGGATGTGTTCATCAAGATTTTTTGATGCAATCAGGATGTCGTGCACGAAAGCGTAAAACTCCAAGAAGTCCTCTGGTCACCTCATCGATGAATTGCTGAAAGGGAGCAGAAGCGTTGCACAATCCGAATTGCTTCCTGGTGCTTTTGAACAATCTGAAAGGTGTGCATATAGCGGCTTTATCAATATTGGTATTAATTGGAATCTGCTTTTATGAGATCAACATGGCTGAAAATTCTTGATCCATGCAGTTCATCAATAGAGTCGGCTATACATGAAATATGGTATTTATATTTTAATGTTTGTGCATTTAAAGCCCTATAATCCCCTACAAGTCTCCATTCCAAGGTACCCCTTTTTTTGGAACCATATAAAATGGCGAGATATAATTACTCCTCGACGATCCATGCCCCAGTTGCATCAGGTTATGAAATTCAAATTTTGCTACTACATGAGGTCTTTTTGTAAATATATGATAGTGTTGCAGAGATGCCACTGGACTCGGGGGGGGGGGGGGTCCTGGAACACAGGTTATTTGAAAAATCTGGGTCCTTTTTGAGTGAAAATGGGTCCCTCTCAAAAAAAATTTTTCTTGAAAAAAAATTATGCCCCATCCCCCATAATTCACTGGTATCTCTATGTATTTTCTTCCAGCATGCCCCATGTCTTTGATCACCTGCTTATATTTCTTCGTTGAGACTCAACAGTTGGAGGCACACATTTATATATTTGTTAATAATCACATATCTTGGCATTTTCAATATGTTCTGATCTAATTTAAAGCAAATCAGATTCTCTCTCTCCTCTCTCAGACACTTATCTTCTCATTCCCTATTCACACTTTGGTTTTCCTGGTAAAATGATTTGATTTTCATTCCCTGATGATCCACCATTCTGATCTGTCGCCATTTAACTGCCACATATTTTCACACCTGAATATGGGAGCTACATCAGATTTGTGTTAGAGAAACTTAACAGTGTGCCTGTTAAGTGTGTGTACCCAGCATTTGGTGTGTTTTGTGTTCAGTAGGTGGTGCCACCTATCTAGCACCACAACTAGATACTTTCTCAAATGGGGCAAGTACACATTTTGGCACAGCCATGTAATGTACAAGCAGTTATAAAGGGTGAATTTGGTGCCCCCCCCCCAGTCCACAGCCCAGGACACTAAGTCCGCCTGTCCCTCCTAGTTGCGGCCATGCAGTGCATTTGAAGTTCAATGTATGTATATTTGTGTTGTAGGTCTGTCTGATCGCCATTTCACCCAGAAGTTTTTTCAAAGGAATAGCCAACTCAAAATTTGAAATCTTTAGAAAATCACATTTTTAGCTGATTACCATTGCGCAATCGCAAGTTCCAAATACAGATTTTCACCAAAAGCAAAATTTGGGGGAGGTTATAAGGGGCCCTTCCGGGTATTTGACGCATTATGGCGCGTCAATGGCATCTCTGGTGCTGTGTTTTACTGGTGCATTAGGAGTTGAAAGTTTAGTGAGTTCTGGCAAGAAAAATTTTGTCTGAAGCTGAAATCCACGGAAAGAATACATTGGCCGCACACCTCTATGGACAATGAATTTGCGACTCTGAACACTTGAACAGGCTGTTGCTTGCAAGCAAAATTGAAACATTACTGTCCGCATCAACGATAAAATATGTGTTAGTTTTTGTATCCCTCACAAACAGGCGATGTGACGTAGGTCAGTGGTTCTCAACCTTTTTTGTCCATGGCCCCCTTTCAACCATTTCTCATTCCTGTGGCCCCCTTGCGAACATGAATAATTTTCTACTCCCCCTTCCTTTCTCCCCCCATTTTCCCATTAGAAGATAGTTATTCAAAAATTGTCTGAAGTATAAATATTTTTGAATTTAATTTGATTAATTTTTAATTTATGAAAATAACGGAAAAGCAAAATAAACATAATAGAATACAGTAAAAATAGAATAAATCCCTTGGGGTCACAAATGGGTGTCACAATGGGGTGTCTGTATCATCGTAATGTTACTTTTTGTGAAGTTTATTGTTTTGTGTTTTTCTCAGTTTGATTTGCATGTTTTATGTGTTGTGCCAGTCCAATTAAAAAAAAATATTTTTAATCAATGTAAACTCTGCGCTTGAAGACGGCACAATGTCATCAAGTTACTGTACTGGATGAAATTTTTATTATTTCCAAATTAGTTTTTTTGTGTGTGTAAATGATTATGGTTTCATTGAGAAATGTCAGTTGTAGCTTCCAAAATACGCATTCTTATAATGACAAAAATCGCAAAAAGTGGTAGCAAGCAGTTTTATTAATTTTATTCTCTTCATGTGGATAAAAGTAGTAATGAGGGAGTAGCCACACAAATGAATCACAATTGAAAAGTTCGACCTTCCACATCGTTTTCAACAATAATACATGTATCAAGGATATAGGTTCATGTTGTAGCCCTACTATGAATTTAAAAAAAAACTAAAAGGCGTGTGAAAATTTTTTTAAATATTTGTTTGAACCATTCATTCCAGAGAAATCATGTACGCAGCAACAAAACTGTTCGTGTGAACATAATAATGATTCATTATCAGGATTTCAAGCCCATCGGAAAATATAAATAATCAGATTTTCAAATACGAAAATTATCAGTTTGTTGACTTCAATTTTGATACGGTGAAAATCTGATATTTCATTGGATGACAAGCTACCTTCAAGTGGCTTTTTGGTTCATAATGTGACCGCTCTCTCGCAGACGAACGAAACAACGTGCGTGTTGACTTAAACACAACACAGCACAATATTTCACATAACAGTCCATACTATATTTCATATACAGGGCGCATAGGTAACGGGGCATATGGATTTTACTGGCAAACCATTGGTCCTAGAGGCATACTTCCAGTTGGAAAAAGTACCCGAATAATGTGTAGTACTCAGATATTTGATTCATGTTTGCCAGGGGTTACATATATATTAAAATAAAAATGTTAACTTTTTATGTGGACACCCTGTGCCCCAAACCCAATTGGAAAAAAAGTTGTTTCCCGGTCTCCCACAAAAAAATTCAACGTGTCTAAGTTCAAATTTTCACTGAGATATTCCAAGAAAGTTGTAAAAAAACAGCATCAAATGAGGGGAATCCATTTTACCCGCATTGAATGCTGTTTTTTCCTAAATTTCTTCAATTTTCGAATTCGCAAATCTCGGTGAATATTGCATTTAGAAATGGGAAATTATTTTAGTTGGCATCGGGAAAGACAGAGGAACAACTTCTTAATTGGGTTCTTTGGTACACGGGGACGGTATAAAAAGTTGTTTTTTATTTTATTTTATAGCTATACAACCCCTTACAACATGAATGGCATATCTGAGTTGGACACGTGATTTGGATACTTTTTCTAGTTGGGTATGTCTCTAAGATTAATGGCTCACCAGTAAAGTACCATACGCCCTGTTACCCATGCAGCCTCCAAATACACGTAAAAAAATAGCTTGAGGCGAAATACAGTCGACTCTCATTGTAACAAGTACCATTACAACGGGAAAAATTTCGTTTTAACGAAAACTTTTCTAATCCCTCGGATAGGTTTACATAGGAACAATATAAAAATCTGGAATTCCTTTGTAATGAAATTTCGTTATTACGAAGTGATTTCTGGGGTCTCTTGTGGTTCCGGTCTAATGGGGTTTGACCAAAGCATATTAATAAAGGGTCTTTAATACGCTTTGGGTTTGACTGTATTTCCCCCCAAAAAACTCTGACAGTAAAAATCTTTGCAGTAAAGTAATTGAACTTCGGCAATTTGATCTGAAAACAGTCCTTTTTATAATGATCATGTCCTTTTTACTTTTATAAATTTAGGAAGGAAACAAAAGGAAGAAAGGGTGGGGAGGAAAAGAAAAATGGCCAAGACGGGCTCTGTTGCGCGTAAATGCCTCGAAATTCCACTTGTGCGCAAGGGGATTCGTGCCTCACTCTCAGTTTTATGACAAAATTTCACATTTATGAGACGTAAGACTACGGGCACGATTAATCTCTATATATATATAGCTCTTTCAATATTAAAATATTTCATTTATACGAAGCACAATTTCAATTATTTGACATTTTCATTTTGATTTGAACTCCAAATCTTTGGCATTTAGACATTTCCAACTATCAAATCCAAGCAGTTTTTGCAGATTGTGAAAACATGTCGCTGAATTGGTTTTGCATGCGTATTATCAACATTAAAAACCATAAATTTTAGGTTGACAAAGAGACGCATTAAGCGGGTTATGGACATTTCAAAGTGAAGACTTACGTGAGAATTTTTTGCACTTTTGTTAGAAATCAGCAGATGCAGTGAGTCTCTAATAAACTGATTTAAATTGCTTTAAATGTAGTCATACACCTTTTTAGAATTTTCTTTCTAATGTCCACAATATTGTTCTTGCAGGATAGGAAAATTGCATTGAAATTATTTAGGATGCTGCAGGCCAGTAGTAGGGCAGTTAAAAGGAAGCATTACAGTATCGATTAAAAAAACTTTAAAGACGTGGTTCTACAGGTGGTGTTGGGTAAACAGGCATTTCATGCATGCATAGAGGGGAGTAAGCCTACCCCGCATTTATAACGGTAGCAACGGCAAGCATTTCACATATTTCTGAGGGGAAAGCGAGCATTTTGCATATGTCTACAGGGCAGTTCAACTGCTTCTTCTACATGGCAAGGAGCGCCAAAATGCCGGTTTGCTGCGGGTGACAAATTGTCTAGTTGCGGCCCTGCACCCAACACCCATGATTTTCGCGATGCGAAATGGTGACCACCTCGGTATCGCGTCAAATCATCGCCAACAAAAACATCGCCCGTCAAAACATCGGCGTGACAAAAACATCGCAAGTCAAAACATCGCAGTCACAAAAACATTGCACGTCAAAACATCGCAGTAACAAAAACATCGCACGTCATAACATCGCGTGACAAAAACATCGTTTCAAAAAGACATCGGATATTTTTAATTGCGCTTCATTATTTTATTATTGCTTTATTCCTTAAGATTATACGCTATCGCATATTTTTCTGAGATTTTATTACAGAAATAATAAAGGTACAGGTGAACTTGGCTAGTTCGAACTTGGTTAATTCGAATATCGGGTATTCCCTTTGAATTTCTTGCAAAAACTTTAATTCAATGTTGAAATTACTTGTTTAATTCGATCCCCCCCCCTTCCCCCAACGTTTTGGATAATTCGATGTTTGATGCAGATAATATGTCATTTGCAAAATGTCTCATATATGTGTGTGTTACTGCCAAAGCCTGAAGTTGTCTAGTTCTTGAACTGGCCGGCACAGTTGAAACGGCCATTGTGAGAATTTCGGACTTTCGTTAAGCTTTGGCCAGTCCCTATATGTCGATCATTATATATCCCTCCATATATACATCACCATAATATTGATATTCTGATTTCTTTGATAGTTAAGGTTGCCATTATTATACGGTTAGCTTTGGATAATCATAAGTGGTCATAATTATCACAAAAAATACGTGAGGATGACCCCGAATCATAGGAATCGATATATAGGGACAGTTCAAAGCCCGACGAAAGCCCGAACTTTGGACATTGGCCGGGTCAACTGGCCAACTTCGGCAATAACATGTATATGCATATGCAGAGTGAATCCTATTCTGCCAAATGAAAGGTGGGAGGGGGTGATAGAAAAATCCAAGTGGAACATGAAACACCCTTACAACCCTGTCCTATCTTGAACCGTTTCGAGTTATGGTGGATAATCGATTATGGAAAAAAAATACCTGAACAAAAAAAGACCTACACGCAAACTAAGCGCATGTTTGGGAAGAACACAAAAATCCTATAAAGTGACACTAATTTCATTGAAATGTCTTGATTAAGTTGCGAGCGCGTTGAAAGATTGCAGAAGTTCAGAATCGAATTGTCGCCAAAATTTTTAATCACCAATTCCGCAAACACTCTTGTACCTACTACAGTTGGTTAAATTTATCAAAAACTTGTCCACTATACCAGCTTTCGAAAGAGCCTACAATAAACAATATTGGTGTTCTGGTTCAGGAGAAATTTAGCCTTTTGTTTGCAGTTTGATGAAGAAAACTATAGTGAATGGTTTATTAATTTAACGGTTTACCAGAAAATTCATACCCCTTTTTTTTGGAATCTGGAAACCATATTTCTATGATGGGGTGGTGCGAAATGTCTCCCCGGCTCAAAAAGGGCCTAATAACGGCTCTGGGTACAGATAATACAAAATTCGAGGATGATGTCACTCTCCGCTTATCCATACAAAGGTTATTAACAGCTAGCTGATGCGAAAATATATTGTGGAAAGAGAGAAGCTTCAACTGCCCGTGCGGGGAATCGAACCCACAACCTTTCACTCTCCGGGTAAAAGGACGTGTCCAGTGCACACGAGCTCCAAGGAAAGACTGAGATATTCGTTGCCTCTGTATAGTCTAGAGGGTGGTGGTTCTCAACTGGGGGCCCCAGGATATTCCAGGGGGCCATGGAGGAAAATATCTCAAAAGGTGAGTCATGACTGCTGATAAGGGGGCCATGAGGAAATTTATTAAAAGAGTGGCCAAAAAAATTTAATTTCAAGCAAAATGCATAGAATATTTTTTTTTCGCAATTTTTTCCCTATTTAAGTAACCGTAACATAAAGATTTGATTGATTTTAGATTGGTGGGCAGAATATTTCAATGCCGAGGATAAGGATTTGAGTAGTTGAAAGATGAAATTTAGCACTTGAAATATCAAAAATTTTAAGACTTTCACAAAAGCAAGCACAATGATTTTTTTGCGTGTGTGTAACCAGTTTCTCATAAGTAGGGCTCTGATTTTTACCTAAAGATGAAAGGTCATTGATGATAAATTATTAGCTGCTACGTTTCTTCTTTAGGTCATAAATATCAAAGCCCTTGTCATAAGCTTGTGTTATCAATAATTATAAGGTTTCGAGGTGAATGTACTGTATATATGCATACAGTGTCACTTTGTTGACAGTGACATTTATTTGAAGACAACCAACTAAAAAACAACGTTAAATGCGGATAAAACGTTTTTTTTTGGGCTTTAAAAGAGTCAAGGCAAGAACATTGTAATTGAATTTTTGAGCACACGTGTCCGTATAAAAAGTTAACATTTTTATTTTAATAACTATACACTCCCTTGCAACATGAATGACATATCTGAGTACTATACACGTTATTTGGATAATTTTTCTAATTGAAAGTATTCCTGTAGGGTGAACGCGGATTGCCAGTAAAGTAAAATACCATACGTCTTGTTACCTATGCCGTCTGTATATTACATACAGTAGTGTCTGTTATGTGAAATATTGTGTTGTGTTTAAGCCAACTCACACGTTGCTTCGTTCGCCTGTGGGAGAGAGAGGTCACATTATGAACCAAAAAGCCACTTGGAGATAACTTGTCATTCAGCGGGACATCAGATTTTCTCGATGAATGTAAATCTCACCGTATCGAAACTATAATCAATAAACCGATAATTTTCTTTTTTGAAATCTGATTATTTATACTTCCTGATTTGTTTGAAATTCTGATTCACCAAAATTCAAATTTACCGAAGAAAAACTAATTTGTAAATAATTCAAACTTCATCCCGAACAGTAACTTGATGACATTATGCCGTCTTCAAGCGCAATGTTTACACATTGATTGAAAATAACTTATTATATTTTTTTTTAACTGTGTTTTAATTTTCATAAATTAAAAATAAATTAAATTCAAACACATATTTATACTGCAAACAATATTTGAACACGAAGTACGAAAGCCTGGATAACCAAGCGGAGATCGAGAAGTTGTTCGGAAAGAAAATTCACATTCCTCTGTGAATGTGAACAGAGGAATGTGAATTTTCTTTCCGAACAATTTCTCGATCTCCGCTTGGTTATCCAGGCTTTCGAACTTCGTATGAAAAGCGGAGAGTGACATTGTTTCACTCTATAAATATTTGAACAGTTGTCATTTAACGGGAAAACGAGAGGGGGGAGTAGGAAATTGATCATGGTCACAAGGGGGCCACAGGAATGAAAAATGGTTGAAAGGGGGCCATGAGCAAAAAAAGATTGAGAACCGCTGGTCTAGGGCGTTCACTCGATTAGTGAAAGGAAGTGGGTTTGATTCCCCGCAGGGGCAGTTAAATTTTCTCTCTTTCCAAAATATATCTTCGCATTAGCTAGCTGTTAAAAAACTTTTTTGTATAATACAGAATTTATAAGAACTCTCTCTATTCATTGTCCATTACTCAAAAAAAAAGGCCGAATTCGAAGGATTGAGAGAAAACTAATATGTGTGGAAACAGTCGAACACAAACATACACATGACAGTTTGGCTTTGCCACAACCAAAGCCGCTTGAAAGTTAAATGCACTTTTAGTGCAGCTTTGGTTACCAGTTGAACAAAAAAAAAGGGATGAGGTGATTTACATTACAATTTTTAATCCATTAAATTTTTAATTAAAAATTTTTTCATAAGGCGATCTTTTTTTGAGGGCCATGTTCAGGCGATGTTTTGACGTGCGATGTTTTTGTCACAGCGATGTTTTGCGTAGACCCATGAATAAATTTTATAAGCGGAAAAAAATTAGTTTTTTATCGATATTTTTTACTTTTATCAGTTCGAGCGAGCCAATCAATGAAATATTTTGTGCCAAATGCCGTTCACTTTCACCTTTCCTTGAATTTTCGCCCTTGCCAAATTCCTCGGAAACCTCAATTAGAAACTTATACGGTAGAGGACTAAACCAAGCCATCAAGCCTAGAAGAGAAGACATGGCGCTGGCCTGGCCACGGTAGAGGGCTCACGAGCCACCAAACCCTTAAGAGAAGACGTGGTCCAGGACCAGGAGCCTGGCCACAGAAAACGACAAAAGGGCTCATTAGAGCTACAAAATCATGGACGTAAATTTTGTACAATAGGAATTTTTCATAATTTTTTCAAATCTGTATGTACTTTTTGTTTGTCTTTTTTTTTAATATATGTGTTTTATATCCATCTATTATTTATATATGCACAATAAAGCACCCGACACCGCCCAGCCCCCTCATCCGGGGCAATGGCTGAAATTGATAATGGTTGATAGAGCTTGGGTGGTGCACGGTATGAAGCAGTTAAATGGTGAATTCGGCGCCCCTTCACGTCCAGCGCTTGGGGCATCAGACCTGCCTGCTCCCCTCTAGTTGCGACTCCGATTCCGAATTTTATTTATAGTTGTTTTTTTCACTTCTGTGAACACGAGACTCCCTTATTATCTGATCAGATTGCTCACGGGACTCTCAATCCTGAATTTTTTGTGCAAGACGAAAAATGATAAGAATCGTGTCGGCCCCCCCCCCCCGTTAGCCCCACTCTTGTTGGTGCCATAAAGCAACTGTTTCCTTACAGATTCATGAAATTATAACTCGTTTATTTGAAAAATTGTTATTTTTGATGAAACCTAAACGAAAGAGGGGGGGGGGGGAAGGAATTGAGAAAAAAATTTACATGATTTTGATGCTGTCAAAACTTTTTCGTTCGACATTCGAACATAACTGGTTTTCTGGTTTTTTTCATGGCATTTTTGTAGTCATTTTTCAAGATTTTTAGAGCAACAACATCCGGGCCTTCGTAATAACGTAGTAAATTATTTCCGTCATTAACAATAAATGAATGTCAGTAGTTTTCCGCTGTTGGAACTAGAATAGCTCGAATAACGATCACAAATTTTATTTAACACCTTGTAAATTATAAGTAATATTGTATTATTGTATTAATTGTAATTTGATAATTAATTTTACCTTGTCGGGGAGCCGCGGGCCAGCACTTGGCAGAGGCAATCTGTAAATCCGCGTCTTAACCCACCGCTCTACTTGATGCCCAACCGCGCAAAAACCTGTTTTTTGCCAAAACCGCCTCACGCTGTAGGCTAAAAACAGGGTTTTGAGGGGTTCAAAATGGTGAAGTGGACAGGTTTTTTGCGGCGGTTCCTGACCCGGCTTCATTTGCATGGTCAAGCTCGCGGAACTTGTGCCGGAAAGAATGTTTCATCGTAGGTGCCGTAAGAGCTCTGATATGAAAAAAACGGGGAGGGGGGTCTAGGGTTAGCAGAACCAAGTAGAATCACGCTTTAGAACAAAACAAGAAGATATATGGGGGTCTAGGGTTTCAAGATATCCAATCCATATATAGGGCCCACAAGGGCGTATGCAGATTGTATTGAATATCCATGAATTATTAATACAAATACAACGCCACAACAGGCAAAATGCCCAACTAGGTGTCTGAGAAAAAGATGCCCATAAAAATATGGATGCCATATATTTCAAAAATACAGCAACCCAATTAAAAATGCAATTAACAAAAATTATAAACAATATATACACATGATAAAATATTATACAATGCCCCATGAGGAATACTTATGGTTGTCTTATTCTAAGTATGGGTAGTTTCTCGATTTACCCCAACATGTTTATCGTATTTCTTTTTAAACGTGTCAATTGTGTTACAATTTACTACCTCCGGGGGTAAGCTATTCCATTTATTAACAACCCTATTAGAGAAAAATTCCCTGCGACACCATAACCGTGCATTGTCCCTCATTATTCGATACTGGTGTCCTCTTGTAAAAGCAGTCGATTGGCGGTGTACTAAAAGTTCACGGTCCATCCTATCCATCCCATTGAAAATTTTGAACACTTCGATCATATCTCCTCGACACCTGCGTTCATCTGTGGCGTCGCCGCCGACGTGTGGGAAAAGAAAGCCACTTCCTCAGAGCGAGGATTGATGTACGCGCTCAAAGCGCCATCAGGTGATTATTCTAGTTATTGCGCAGTTCGTTTCTCGTCATGTATATAGGATGTTGTGTGAAATAAAGTCCGTCCCTTGTGTAAGATATGTCTCTGTAACTACACGCAACCGATGCATCTCATAATTCCCGATATTGGTGACCTTGGAAAGTCTGATCATCAGTTGAGACATTATATCTAAAAAAAAAAGAAACAGCGGACGCATCTCAACGGAAACAACACGTGCTGTTGAACATTCTCGCCCACGCAAAAGCGAAAGCATGGCGGACGTGGCAGCGGTAAAGATACCACCGTACAATTTCGCCGATCCTACACTGTGGTTCTTGATGTGCGAATCAACTTTCGAACTGGGGATTTCGAAACCGGTAACGGACAGTCGCACAAAATTCAACTACATAGTGGCCCATCTACCACCGGAAGCAGCTTCCGTCATCCGCGATGTCATCACGAATCCAACGGCAACAGATCCCTACGGACACGTGAAATCGGAATTAATCAAGCGCAGTGGTGAATCGTCACAGCAAGAGATACGGAAACTTCTCACTGGGGAGCAACTCGGTGATCGTCGTCCAAGTGAACTTTTGCGCGTCATGCGGCGTCGCGCGGAATCACACAGCGTTCCGGACGAGCTCATGTTGGAACTGTTTCTTCAGCATTTGCCAACATCTGTGCAATCTATCCTGGCTGCAGTCACACCACTAACGTTGGACAAAGCGGCCGAAATCGCCGATCGCGTCATGGACGTAGCACCACAAGCGGTAAGTGCCTGTTCTAACTCTTCCGCGAATTCCATCGAGGAACGTTTGTTGTCGGAAATCGAAAAGCTCCATGTGCGAATCGACGAGATTTCCCGAGGGCGAAGTCGTAGCCCGTACCGAAATCGCTACCCGCGACAGCGTAGCAGATCGAAAAATCGCGACGAGTGTTGGTATCATCGACGATTCGGCACCGATGCCAAGAAATGTGTCTCTCCCTGCAAATATTCGGGAAACGAACTCAGCAAAGAGTAGAGGCGACTTGCTCTTTGCCATCTACGTCACGTCGCCTGTTTGTGAAAGACATGAAAACGAATCTATCTTTCCTCGTTGATACGGGCAGTGATGTTTCGATCTTGCCGGCAAGCCTTTCTCAGCGCAAACAACGGCCTGTTCAAGCGTTCGCAGCCGCGAATTCATCATCCATCGAGGTGTACGGCCAACGTATTCTTTCCGTGGATTTCGGCTTGAGACGAAATTTTTCCTGGCCATTTTATTTTACATCGCCAATGTGTCAACTCCTATACTGGGTGCGGACTTCCTTCATTATTTCGACTTAGTCCCGGACCTTCGCAACAAGTTCCTACGTGACTTGAAAACGAAATTGAAACGTCCCGGACGCGTCTCAAACGCAACGTGCATTCATTCGGTGAAAACGATTACCGGTGACTCGGCGTATCACAAGCTGATTTCTGAATTCCCGGAGATCACTAAACTTCCTAATCCAAATGCACCAGTAAAGCACAACACCATCCATCATATATCCACAAAAGGACCGCCTGTGGTGGCGAAACCTCGTAGGTTAGCTCCAGACAGATTAAAAATAGCGAAATCGGAATTTCACAACATGCTGCAACTGGGGCATTTGAGACCTTCGAGGAGTAATTACGCCTCACCACTTCATATGGTACCAAAAAAGGGTACCTTGGAATTTCGACCGGTCGGAGATTTCCGTGCTTTAAATGCACAAACGTTAAAAGACAAATATCCCATTCCTTGCATTGCTGATTTCACTGCTGAACTGCATGGTACTAAAATTTTCAGCCATGTGGATCTCATAAAAGCCTATCATCAGATCCCAATAAATCCTGATGACATCCACAAAACAGCAATATGCACACCTTTCGGATTGTTTGAGAGCACCAGGATGCAATTCGGATTGTGCAACGCTTCTGCAACCTTCCAGCGATTCATCGATGAAGTGACCAGAGGACTTCCTGGAGTTTACGCATTCGTCGACGACATCCTGATTGCATCAAAAGATCCTGATGAACACATCCATCATCTCAAGACTCTCTTCAACAGACTTCAAGAATATGGACTCTGCGTCAACGTCTCCAAGTGCAACTTCGGTAAAGAAACCATCGACTTCCTTGGATTCCGGCTATCTACAAGCGGCATCGAACCTCTGACAGGTCGAGTTCAGTGTATCTTGGATTATCCACAGCCAACGACCTTGACACAACTTCGAAGATTTCTCGGTATGTACGATTTTTATCGACGTTTCATTCCGAAAGCTGCCGATTTGTTACATCCGTTAATAAAATTTCTCGAAGGTCATAAAAATAAAAAATCACCTCGTTCTGCTCGTGCCAACGACCAACTCGCGTGGACCGATGAAGCAACAAAGTCGTTCACTTTGGCCAAAGATGCCATGGCAAATGCCACACTCCTGAGACATCCACTTCCTGGAGCTAAATTAAGTGTTTGGGTAGATGCTTCAGATGTCGCAGTGGGTGGTGCTCTCATGCAATTAGCCGACAAATGGGAACCCATCGCATTCTTCTCTATGAAATTGTCCAAAAGTCAAAACAAATGGTCCGCATACGACCGAGAACTATTTGCAATTTATTCATAAAATTATGTCGCAGATGCACTGTCAAGAATCGAAATCGACGCAATAACTGGTTCTAAGGACATTAATTTCAAAGAATTCGGGGAATTTCAATCAAGCGACCCGGAACTGAAAGAAATTTTGAAGGGTAACAACACATCTCTACAGCTGGAACTGAAGCCATGTCATCTAACAGATGGTGAATTATGGTGTGACATTTCAACTGGCTCACCCAGACCTTTCGTTCCAGACTCGTATCGAAAGCTGATTTTTGACCACCTTCACAATCTATCGCATCCCGGAATCGCTGTAACAAAAAACCTCATTTGCTCACGATATGTGTGGCCAAACATGAACAAAAACATCACAGCTTGGGTACGCTGCTGCCAATCATGCCAGCGATCGAAAATCCAGAGGCACACAAAAGCACCTCTGAGCACCTTCGCACTTCCCGACGCTCGTTTTTCACATGTGCACATTGACATTATAGGCCCTTATCCACCATCAAACGGGAACATCTTCTGTCTTACCATGATAGACAGATTTACAAGATGGCCCGAAGTAACACCGATACCGGACATACGCGCCG